>NC_142692.1:63807653-65057653 GCF_029641045.1 Salvia hispanica | reverse complement strand
CCAAGGTCTTTCATGGACATGTAGCCCAAATGGGTGTTATGTTGTTTAAGGATACTTCCTTTCAGTGGGAATAGTTTGGTTATTGCTCTATATTGTGTTTTGAACACGTAGTTATAAAACTCATGTTATTCTCTGCAGAAATAAAGTATTATGTTTTGTCTATTATTTTTTGTTTGATCTCACTTTGGGAGGACCAGTTGGAAATAGACATGTATTATCACCTTGCATGAAATTTCCATGCTACACTTCATAAATGATCTGTTGTTGATTATATTTGCATATGTGATTACTGATGGGTTTAATCATGAAAAAATATGGTGACTGCCCCTTTAGTCCTATGTCGATATGGTTGATGATAAGATTGTTCAGAAATACACTATGTGATAGCACTTTTGAGCGCTCATTCGGTTTGTACACATTTATTTGGTGTCATGTGTTGCCCAAGTGGGAGATTGTTAGAATTTTTGGGCTTCCACATGACTAATTTAATGTGTATGGCTATCTTTCAGTTGCCCAATTAAAGTGATCCAATAAAGATTAAAGTTTGGGCTAAAGTGTATTTATTTGTTATGGAAATAAGTGTAGATACCATAAAGTGATTTTCTATTTGATGAGGGACCGAATAGAAAATAAAGGGGTTTATATTTAATATAAATATAAGCTAGGGTTATGGTCCCCAGACGTCAGAAGAACATTCAATATCTCTGTATTCTCTCGGCAGACTATTGCAAAGAATGTCTCTGATCGTTTGGAAGATCCATAGCCGCTGCAAAGCAATTCCGCCGTTCAATTCATTATGAATCAAGGTACGCTTCCGCTCTACAGTTTATCTCCTTCTCTGTTGTTCTCGGTTAATCATCATAGAGAGCTTTATGTAATTGTTCATTCAATTATTCCAACAGCACCTGCCTCCGAGAAGCCGTCCCAGAGCTTCTCCGGTTGTGCCCCAACCGAAGACAGGACATCCTGTTCAAAGACACATGCACGCTGCGCTACTCCGACGAGTCTCTTGTTGACGGCGCCGGATCTGACAGTTTCCCTATCACTGCCAAGAGTATCCGGACTGCAAGTGATCCCGAGCATTTCAACCAGGTGATACAAAATTGAATGTGGAAAATAAAAGACTAATGCAGAAAATAAAAGATTTCTAGATACTATTCCTTTATTTAGCAAAGGCATGACATTAATCCAAACATACTCCGCTACAGTCCTATTTCACTTTTACCGCAAATGATAAGTAGTTTCACATTCCACCAACTTATCGCACTCACATTTTATTATAAGACTAATATCTATATATATATGGGACCCACATTCCACTACCTTATTTAATTCACATTTCTTAAAACTCGTGCTCCAACCAAATATGACTCTTATTGTCGAACGGAGGAAGTATATACTTCTATCTTGTTGTGATGATTTGAGTGTATCTTCCAAATACCAGAATCTATGGGGGCTGCTAGGGTATCTCCGCGCTCAGGCGGGTGCAGGAGGGCAGTTGATGAAGCTGGCAGCGGGGAATGAGACAGGGTCGAGTTCTCAGACCATATTCGCGCTGGTGCAGTGCGTGCCTGATCTGTCAGAAGAGGGCTGCAACCGTTGTTTGATCAACTCGGAGCAAAATGCGTGTTGTGATAGCAACACGGGGATGAGACTGTATATGCCCGCCTGTTTTATTCAATATGAGGTGCTACCCTTTTACAATATCACTCGGATCGAAGAAGTGCGAGCGATCATATCGCATCTCCCTCCTCCGGCGCCGCCACCACCATCACCGCCTCCGCCTGGTAATACATGTTCTCCTTGTCCACAAGCCTATCACCATATTTATTTTCTGCAAATCTCATAGTCTAGATAGCATTTTTATAATTAAATCAATCAGTGAAAAGTAGTAAATGAGACGTGTTTTTTTTTTTTTTTTTTTCAGTTTTTTAATATAATTTTGGTTTTTTTAAAGATCGTTTTTTAATTTGTAGTTCGGTTTTTGTTTTGTGGTTTCTATTTTTCAAGTTCAATTCGATTTGGATTTTCCACTAAATTTGGTTTCTCGGGTTTGATTTGGGCAAAAAACGGAACCGAAACCCGAATGCTCATCCCTACAACTACTGGTTCGGATTTTAAGAAATTATTTCACTTTCTAACTTAAAGTGGCAAAAATAAACTAGTGGAATGTGAGGTTCACTTGTCAAATGAGATATTTATCTACTGCCGAAAGAACAAAAAGTGAGATATTTAATAATAGACGAAATGAGTAATTTGATAGACTTGTTAGTGCATGATGACATAGGTCTTAGGTTCAAATCTACATGGACAAAATCTTTAAATTATTTTGTTTATTTATTCATTAAAAAATTAATATACTGATAATACTTTTAAAGTGAATTGTGTTATTATATTGTTCAATTTTTTAGATTATTCTAAAAAATGTTCCCAATTTACATTTTATATCCCAAACTTTTCAAAAAATCAGATTGCGGCAGAGACATAAATGTTTGTTTTTGCTAAAATCATATGCTTGAATGGTATAAATTAGGGGAACAAAATAGGATTAACTTCATTTTACAACTATATATCCAAGTTTTGATCTAAAGTAAGCATTCCCTGGACGGTTTTAAAACTTGGGGCGGATTGTTATCCAAGTTTTGATCAATCGTATTGCATATACTATAAATTTCTAATATTTATCCTTAAAATATTTCAAAATCACGTTTAATTATTGTAACGAGTATAATAGGAATGTAAATAAATTTTGCAGGCAACCCTGATGTTGTAAAAACTATAATCATAATTCTTGTTCCCATTTTCATGGCTCTCGCTTGTGTTGGCCGTTACGTCAAAAAGAGATTCAAGAAGAAAACCGACCAATTAATATTACAAGGTAATCCATTTATTGTCTTTTATTTTATTGCACCATATAGTAGTTTGATATTGTCCATTTTGAGTGGAGCCAAACCTGCATGAATTTGTTTTAGAGTCATTCCAAAAGGCGAGTCACTCTAAAAGGCCATCGAGACATTACGGGCCCCACTCAAACTTGAGTCATCTTGGGATCGGCTCAAGCCACACCTGAGCTCTAATACAAGTTGTTAGGATCGTCAACTGCATATTAATTTTATATTGTCCATTTTAGATGGAGTTAAGCCCGCACGAATTTATTTTTAAATCACTCCAAAAGGCCTCAAACTAATTAGGTGTAGATAGCACTTATATTCTAATTCGACTTCCTTTACTCATCCAATGTGGGATGAGTTTGTAACCCAACAATATGTGTGATAAATATTGATTTCAACATAAATTTTGTTTTACTTGTTTTAATAGGATCAAATGTGGAGGAACTGGAAGATATAAGTGCAGAAGATGTAAGTGCTGAAGAATCCCTTTTATACGATTACGAAGAACTTGTAGTTGCCACAGACAATTTCTCCAGCAGAAACAAACTTGGACAAGGAGGATTTGGGGCAGTTTATAAGGTAACAATGGTATTTTTATACAAATGATTTAGAAGAATAATTTGATTTATGCATAAATTTGTTTTAGGGAAAACTTCGAAGTGGGCTACATATTGCAGTCAAAAGGTTGTCAGAAAATTCAACACAAGGAGAATTAGAGTTCAAGAACGAAGTAGTGTTAATGGCCAAGCTTGAACATAGAAATTTAGTAAGGTTGTTGGGATTCTCAGTACAAGGATCGGAGAGGCTTCTCGTCTATGAATTTGTTCAAAATGGAAGTCTAGACAACTTTATTTTTGGTAATGTCTTCCCTAATTTTTACCAATTTATAAAATTTATTACTACTAAAACTAGGTTGTAACAATATATGTATATGTGATTGATAAACAGATCCAGTGAAGCGTTTGCTTATTAGTTGGGAGAGTCGGTACATGATCATAAAGAGCATTGCCAAGGGACTTGTTTATCTGCACGAAGGGTCTCCTTTGCGTATAATTCATCGCGATCTCAAAGCAAGCAATATACTCCTAGATGGGGACAAAACCCCTAAAATCTCTGATTTTGGTTTGGCAAGATTGTTTCGAGATGATCAAACACGATCCAATACACGCAAGATCGCTGGAACCTTGTAAGTTCATTTATCATATGAAATTATTTACTTTGACAATAGAGAAATAAAATGTTCTTTTAGGGTTGTTTTCTTTGGTTACAAATTTATCACAAAAAAGGAGTTATAAGAAATGCTGAAAAAAATTGTGGTTTCCATTTTTCTTATCCAAACCCTTATGATTGTTCTATCCAATTTTGAGGGAAAGAGTAGAGAAATGGTAAAAATATAGTACATATTTCCATTCATTTAACGCACACTTAATGAAAATAAATATACTCCAGCGGATACATGGCACCAGAATATGCACAAAACGGGGATTTTTCGCTTAAATCCGACGTGTTTAGTTTTGGAGTGCTGGTGCTGGAGATTATCAGTGGACAAAGTACCTGTAATTTCAAGAATGTGGAAAATGGAGAGAACATACCGTACATGCTTAGTTATGTAAGTTAAAAAATGTTCATTGCTTGGTGTTATAGCGCCACTATTTCCCAAACCAAACTTGATAAAAAAAACCTGAGTTCTTACAGGCTTGGAGAAACTGGTTTGCGGGAAGAGCAAAGAAGTTGATGGATCCCACATTGATATCTTCCTCGACCTCTCTCCGTGATATGATGAGATGTATTCATATCGGTTTGTTGTGCGTACAAAAAAATGCAAGGGATCGACCGACCATGGCTTCTGTATTGGTAATGCTTCATAGCTTCACTAGCACTTTACCAATGCCTTTGCAACCGGCGTTTTTTGTCCCCAACAACGAGGACATGAGAAGATCTTTGGAGATCACTAAGTTATCCGAAAATGAAGCATCGATAACTGATTTATATCCACGTTAAATTGCAAAAGTAATTTTGTTGCTTCATTCATTCCTTTTACTTTGTCAATGTGATCCAAACGACGCCATGCCTAAAGCATCCACAACACGTCCAACGTAGGCCCGCCCCATCATCTCCAGGATTACGTAAAGAAACTTTATAATTGCAGTTTTTAAATTATGTAATTGAATCGAGCATATCAATAAGCTCCAATTTGGATTTTTTTTTTCTGTTTTTTCCCGAGTTGCAAAAGAAAGTCTGCATAGGCTTGAGTTATTTGTCATAAGGGCTATTGTCTTCATCTATAAATAAATAGTTTTGTGTTGGTCAGTATTTGTCTGGGCAAGAAGTAGCACAAAACATGTAAACATGGAATTTTTTGTCTTCTTCTCGTCAAAATGTTTGCATCTAATTAAAACAGAGTAAATAATTAAAATTTTAAAATAGAGTAGGAAATAGTGACCGGCAATACAATACTAGTAATAGCGAAATCTTTGACCGGTGCATCTGGTGTGAGGGCTTTGCCTTGGTTTCAAAAAATTAATTTAGTTTTCTCCAATAATTTATAGTTGTATATTATATAAATATTTCCTTTGAGGAGATATATTATAAGCAAAACCAAATTCAAAGCCGGTAGTTGTTTGATCAATGGTTGTTTACTTGTTTTACTTTACTTTTATGCATCTTATAAATTAGATAAATTTGAAACATTTATACCATAAATAACATCATTTAATTTGGGGATATTGGTATGTAAAATCATGAAATTTGGCCAAATTTTGGTATTTGCTTTGTTTGTTACTCCATTTCTCAATCCAACACAAATAAGAGATCTTCGATGAAAAATTTATTCTATATGGGCAATCGTGAAATGTTTATGATATTCTAGACCACTTTTTAAGTTCATAGTAAGTATGATAAAAAGCATAGAAATCACGTTGATTTAATAGTGCCAAGTAGGAGAAAAAAAAGGCACGTAAATTCATTGGATATAGTGATTGACCTGCTATGGGAAACAAAATGCAAAGTTTGTGATATTTTACCAATTTTAAAGTTCGTAGAAAATACCAAAATTTGGCCAAAGTTCATGATTTTTGAGACCAATATCCCTTTAATTTGTGTACGCCATTGCAGAAGAGTCCACCTACATGTCATTTAAATTTAATTTTTTTTATATAAAATTATATTCTTTTCCCATCTTATCTCCGAATTTCTGTACCAAAGTCCAAAGAGACGAATTTGCCAATGAACTTCATAAACAGTCTCCTTTAACGGCCACTCTCCATTGATGAAAGTCAGAACCAATATCTTTTAGACGAAATAATATTTTAGTGTCAAAGGTACTTATATAAAATATATATTAGTATTAATTGAGTGAGATATAAAATTGATAAATAAAGTTTTAAAATTCACACCATAAAATGATTAAATTGTATATATTTAACATGTATAGGTAAGATCAATGACAATTCATAAAATTAAGTTGAGAAATACATACCTTATCTTAACAACTTATTTGATCATTATGCTCGTTGAGGCATGTTTAGCACTATGTTTTGTTTATATATTTGGGACGAAGAAAGTACTATATAATTACTTATAGATTAATATAATTATCAATAACAAAAGATGAAATAATATAATAACATTAATAGTATATTACTCCCTCCGTTTCCTAAAAACAGAATTTTTTTTCCTTTTTGATCGGTACCCTAAAACTATAAATTCTTTCCATTTAAAGGAAATTTCTTTCTCTATAACAAGGTGAAACCATTTTCCATTAACACACTTTTCTTTATATCTTTGTCTTAATTTTTTGCATTAGTCATGCCGTTTTAAAAGTTTATATTTTTAGGAATCAAAGGAAGTATTACTATCATTAACATTGAGATATGATCAAATGAAAACTCTAAATATTGTAGAAACTCAAAACTATGATCTGTACCATTGAAAAATGTCAACAGATCACAAAAAAGCATAAACAGGAAAATGTCAATAGAATTTCAACGGTAGTCAATGATTGATGTTGTGTTCATATTGTGTTGATACTGTGTTGACATTAAAATCTTAAAATTTTACACTGTGTTGATATTGTATTAAAACCGTGTTAAAGCTGTGTTGAGGAGTTTTGAGTTTGTACAATATATAAGTTTGCATTTTATCACTACCCAACATTATTTTTAGATTCTATGATATCTTTATTTACAAATTATCACGATAGATAGGGGTGATATAGGTAAAACATTTAAGCATTAAATGACTAATTAAGTTATTAATATTACTTTTATATATTACAAAAATATTCTCCATAGATGCAAGTCCAATCAGATTGAGGTCAAGATGACATATCAAAATTCTTTTTAGATTAACATTACAGACACACTATATTATGTGAAAAAGTTCAACCCAAGCACTTCCTAATTACATGGAAAAAACTATGTTATGTGTTTGGGTGATTCCACATATTACCGTCTCCAATCATATACTACTACTAAATCTTATTTTTGGTTTAGAAAACTTCTTCAATTTTATTACAAATCCAAACTCATGTTTGCGTTTTTTAACACAACACCAATTATGGGGCTCTTATAAATAATTTGTGAGACATGTACTATAAAATGGTGCAAATTTTAAATTTGGTATATAGCGTTAGAGTCAAATTATTTTTTGGTATGACATAAACTTAAAAATCTGTTTGAATTTGGTGTAAAACCCAAAAAATTGTACAAGTTGTTTTTTACTGCTAAAATCTTTGTATAACCAAAAAATTGTACAAGTTGTTTTTTACTGCTAAAATCTTTGTATAAGTAGAAGAGGAGATATAAAGGCTAGCTCATTTGTACTTCAATGAGAAACAAAATTCTTTTGTTAACATAATTATAGTTAACCAGTCAAAACCACATCAAGTAACTATAGATGGACACTTCAGTTAAGTAAAACTCTCTCCTACCGGGATGTATAAATTATTTAACTATAATACAAATTATTAGTATTCTATGATTCGTGTAATTTAGCATATAATAATGTACATTTCATTGGCATGATACTGAAATTAATTGAAAGATTATATTGATTATTTCTCGATGAACAAGAAAAACTGTATTTGTTCAAAGCGGAAATAGAAACCGAATTTCCTCTAATATGCATGTTTCAAATCCAGACTACAATAAAAATCTGAAATGTCCTATAAGATCCTCTTCTATCAATTTTCCAATCTCTCACATAGATGTTTCTTTCACCATTATTTGACTTTTGGCTACACAGGGAGACCTACATTAATAGACTTATGTTAGTCGTATCACCAGAGTTTATCCACCGAATATGTTCAGTGACGAAAAGCTAAATTAACATCAGAATAAATCAAAACAAGATTTGTAGTACATTTCTTTGTTCCATGTTAGTGATATATTTGGTTACATACACTTTATATCCATAATATTTCAATACACTTAGCGTTGTTCGTATGTTTGGTTGATGACATTGAATCCCACAATTCAATTCTAGGTGTAGTATATGATAATTAGTCATAGCCAATTTCCTACAATTAAAATAATCTCACGATTTAATCTTAGGTTACATTTTAGTACTACTATTTTATCTAGGAACTAAATACCACCATAAATGTAACTTAAACTCTAGTTTGATCACTATATTTGGATGATTTTAAGATTGTTGTAAACATTAGTTTGGTATATGATAGTCTAAAAATCCGTGTGACAGAGCATCCGCATACAATATCTCAAAATCTTGATGTTTCAAAGTCTTCCGATCCAAAGAAAAATGAGATGCACATTCACACTCACAATAGAGATGAAGGTGCGAGCGAATTAATTTATAAGGAATCACCACCTCCTATTAATTTGATGTACATTTCCTAGCTCTCACCTAAATTAAGATGACTACCCGATCAACATGTTTCCTCTTCATTCTAGGCATCCTTACCGACGCCGTGACAGCGGCAATCTACGGCTGTTCCGGCGACAACTACACCACCAAAGGCACATACAGCACCAACCTCAACTCTCTAATCTCATCTTTTCCACCAAACATACAACACAACGGATTCTACAACGGCACAGCCGGCCAAGCCCCGGACCGAGCCTACGCCACCGCGCTCTGCAGAACCGATTTCCAGCTGGAGGAGTGCCGCACCTGCCTCCGTGAAGCCTCCCCGGAGCTTCTCCGGTTGTGCCCCAACCGAAGACAGGGCATCCTGTACAATGACGCATGCACGCTGCGCTACTCCGACGAGTCACTTGCCGACGGCGCCGGAGCTGATTCCGACTTTATTTCTGTCCGGAATGTAAATACTGTAAAGAGTCCCGATGAATTCAACCGGGAACTGCGGGAGCTGCTGAAGGATCTTCGCGGTGAGGCAGTCGCGGGAGGGCCGTTGATGAAGATCGCGGCGGGGAATGTGACAGCGGTGGATTTTCAGATAATTTTCGTGCTGGTGCAGTGCGCGCCAGATCTGTCACCGTTTGGCTGTGAAAATTGTTTGATCAGCTCTGAGCAGCAACTCTGTTGTGATAACAGCACGGAAATGGTAGTATATATGCCCGCCTGTCATCTCAAATATAGTCTCAGTTCCTTTTACAACATCACTAGGATTCAACAAGTGCGACAGATCATATCAAATCTCCCTCCTCCATCACCGCCAGGTAATACATGTTCTCATTGTCCAAAAACCTTTGCCGATATTTGATTTTTACAAGTGGAGTGTCGTAAATGTGCAAATAATGTTTCTTTTTTTAAGTTCGGTTTTAGTTTAGTGGTTTCTACTTTTCAGGTTCTGTTCGGTTTGAATTTTCCACTAAATTTGGTTTCTTGGATTTAGTTTGGGCAAAAAATGGAATCAAAACTCGAATGCTCACCTCTATTGGTTTCGGTTTTAAGAAATTATTTCACTTTCTAACTTAGAGCATCTCCGGTGGTAGACTTCCCACTAGGACTTCCGACAAAAACTTCCTGCCACGTCATCACTAGAACTTCCCCTGCACTAGGACTTCCCGCAATAAATTTAAATTCACAATTATTCAATTTACGGAATTAAAATTTTGACACGAATACGAACGGGGAAATGCGAATATTTCATTAAAAAAAACATACATTATTCGAAAAAAAAAATAATTACATAGTCAATAAAAAAAATTAACCACATCAACGTCCATCCCTCCGCGTCTAAACCTTTTCGATGATATCCTCCTGAAGTCGAATATGGGCATCTCTTTGCCGCATGTCGGCAAATGCGCGCAACCGCTCAACCTCTCCATGAGGTACCCCATGTTCACATTCGCGCTGGCCACGCCGTGGCTTGACCGGCACCCGTATCATCTTCGTTGGTCCACTGAGTCATTTCGTCACCTTCACTTTCGACAATCATGTTGTGCAAAATGATACATGCGTACATGATGTCGCCGATGTTGGGAATATACCACATCCGTGAAGGACCCTTCACCATCGTCCATCGACTCTGGAGCACACCAAATGCCCGCTCAACATCCTTGTGCGCTGCCTCCTGACGGCTCGCAAAGTAGGACTTCTTTTGTCCGATCGGATGCTTGATCGTCTTCACAAAGACGGGCCAGTTTGGGTATATCACATCCGCCAAATAGTATCCCATATTGTGCTGGTTGTCGTTGGCAACGAAACTGATGGCGGGACCAACGCCATTGCACTGATCGTTGAAAAGGGGCGACGACTGGAGGACGTTGATGTCGTTGTTCGACCCGGCGACTCCAAAATAAGCATGCCATATCCCCAGCCGGAGCCGGTAGTTAGCTACAACTTCAAAGATCATCGTGGGATGCTTGGCTTTGAAGCCGGAAGTGTGCATCCCCTTCCAGGCGGCAGGGCAGTTCTTCCACTCCCAATGCATACAATCTATGCTGCCCAACATCCCAGGGAACCCGTGCATATTTATCAGCTGCTGGCAGTCTTCGGGGCTCGGACTCCGAAGATAGCGATCCCCGAATATCTCTCTAACGCCAGTGCAAAAATTCTGCAGACACTCGACGGCTGACGACTCGCCAATGTGGAGGTACTCGTCGAACATGTCGGCCGGGCCTCCGTATGCCAGTTGCTTGATTGCGGCAGTGCACTTCTGTAAGGGCGTGTGTCCGGGTTTGCCAGCCGCATCCTCCCTGGTCCTGAAATACCCGTATCTTCTCTCTAAAGCACCCACGATATGCATAAACAGCGGACGATGCATCCTAAAACGTCACCGGAATAAGCATCCCCAAAACGCGGCTGTGGAGCGAAGTAGTCCTGATACAACCGAATATGTGCAGCAATGTGGTCCTGGGGTACATGATGTCGCCGATGGATCGACCGATGTACCGCCGCCTGCTGCTGCCTCTGCCGTAGCAATCGATCAATCGCCCCTTCCACAGCGACATCTAATTCATTCTCACTATCACTATGATTAGCGCCCCCACCACTACCACCCCGCACGGCTACTAGCCATTCTAGATATACTTGAAAATAGAGTTTAGAGAGAGAAACTTGTCAACACAAGTGGTGTGAATGAAATGAAGTTCAACGAGCCGTATTTATAGAGTTTTAAAAAAAAATTGAATTTTAACTCGGACGTCCGACTGACGCCACAATAGCGGACGTCCGGTCGGACGTCGCGCGGATATCCGAGGATATCCGACATCCTCACGGGACGTCCGTGTCCGACCTTTTCCTTCACAACGGCGGAGGTCCGGTCGGACTTCCGCGACGTCCGATCGGGACGTCCGCCGGTGGAGATGCTCTGAGGTCCACTTGTCACATGAGATATTTATCAGCAGATGAAAGAAAAAAAAAATAGATTTAATAATAGCCGAAATGAGTAATTTGATAGAGTTGTTAGTGCATAATAGGTCTTAGGTTCAAATCTACTTGGAAAAATCTTTAAATTATTTTATTTTTTATTCATTAAAAAATTAATATACTGATAATACTTTTAAAGTGAATTGTGTTACTATATATGTTGTTCAAAATTTTAAGACAATTCTACAAAATGTTCCCAATTTACATTTTCTATCCCAAACTTTTCAAAAAATCAGATTGTGTTAAGACACATAAATGTTTGTTTTTTTTAATACTTGGCTCAATTACTCCATCCTGTAACAATTAAGTGTCTCATATTTGATCGTGGCGAGTTTTAAGAAATTGTTTGACTTTATAAATAATAATGTGTGAAAAGAGTTAGTGGAATATGCACTGTACTTTTATATACTCCCTCCATCGCATAAAAGATGTCACACTTGTGGGACGCCACGAGATTTTAGGAGGTTTTGTTTTGTGTGTTAAATGGAGAAAGAAAATATAATTTTTATATTCATGTGAGAGAGAACTTTTTTCAAAAAAAGAAATGTGACATCTTTTATGGGACAAACAAAAAAGGAAAGTATGATATCTTTTGTGGGACAGAAGGAGTATTAGTTTTATAATAATTGTAAGTAGAATGGATTAATAAAATGTGGGGTTCACTTACTAAAATTAGGAAGAGTGAAATGAGACACATATATATAGGACGTTTAACGGGGATTGGAGTAAACAAAACAGTATCTGCGGAAGAAAAAACAAAGGAAATATGAACCAAGTGATCACTTATAAAGAGAATATACCATGAGTGTGTATATATTGGCCTTGTTTGTTAATTAGTACTTAATCATGATAAAGGTCTTAGGTTCAAGTCTATTGTGAGAGTAACTTTTAAATTTTGCAGGCAACGGTGATGTTGTAAAGACTATAAGCATCATTCTTGTTCCCATTTTCATGGCTCTGCTTCTCGTTTGTGTTGGTCGATACGTCAGAAAGAGGTTCAACAAGAAATCCAACCAATTAATATTACATGGTAATAATCCAATTATTCTCTTTCGTTTTACTGCACCATGTGATAAATATTGATTTCAACATAGATTTTTATTTACATGTATTATCTTTTTTGTAACAGGATCATATCTGGAGGAACTGGAAGATGTAACAAGTATTGTCAGTGCTGAAGAATCCCTTTTATACGATTACGAAGACCTTGTAGCTGCCACAGACAACTTCTCCATCTATCAATATATAAAGTGAGAGTTGTGGAGAAAATTGCAAAAATGCCATTCAAGGTGGTTTTGGTGGGAAACATTATTTTATGCGTGTAGTAGCATAGGTTAAAATTTCAGAGCATATTGTAAAATCAATTTTGTCAATATATGAGTTGTGTGTATATCTATTACCGAGAAAATCATGGGATTTATCTTCCCAAAAAATGTTGCCTGTAATCTGTACATATAGAGTTGCATGCATATCTATCTATTATCGAGAAAGCATAGCATTGGCATCAGATTTTGGGAGGTACAATAATTTATTTCCTTTCACTGTTTATCTTCCCAAAAATTATACTGAGATTCAAAATATTTTTTAAATCAACTATATGTTGGCTTACATTGGAAGTCTGTTCGAACTTTAAACCACTATAAATACCAGATACAAAATGCGTTTTCTGTGAATTGAGTACAATACATTTTGTGCTATTTTCTCTCTTGAATCTATGAGCTTTGATATTCATGATATTTCTTAGAGATTCTGATTTTCTGATTTCAGCATAGCAGGGGTCTTGGAATCCGGCGGCATTTGGCCGAGAGAAAGTGAGGGATGGGGAGGAAAGTGAGGAAGGAGAGAGATTTTGTTTAAAGATCCGATCTTTTCCCGCTCCTGCTGGAGGTACTGTGTCTTGCTGCGGCGTGGAGACTGTGGGTTCTAACGATTAGAGATAAGGAAATGAGTGAATGGAGGGAAGCGCAGGTGATGCGGCTGTGCTGGCGAGGCGCCACTTTGGGGTTAAGTGTATTAGTTGTAGAAGAAGATTGTATGTATACGTAATACGCTAGCATATTAGTGTATTAAATTTTAGAAGTGAATTTCTTTTTTATTAGATAGAACTATTATTGAGTTTTAGTTATGACTTTTAATATGTTGTTGTCTTTACATTTTACAATTAATTTTTATAAGTATATTAATTTAAGTTAAAATGTTGAAAACTCCAATTGAATCTATGATCAGTTCAAATACTCCGTATAATTATTCTATTTAATCAGAGATTATTTGAAATCTCAAATTATTCAATTAAAACTAAAATATTCCTTAAAATTTGGGATTCCAATCATTTTATATTCAATTGAACAACTAAGAATTTCGATTTTATCGCAATTCATATTAATCAATCATATTTCCAATTTATTGCAAATGATACAATAAATCTTCAATTGATCAATTAGAACTTCAATTAACCAAATTTCAGTTTAATTAATTAATTAATTAATTAATTTTATTTTATGATTGAACACTTAAATTTTTTTTTTCAATATATTCTTTTAGTTTGAATTGTTAATATTCCCTCCGTCCCACTTTAGAAGTCTCAGTTGAGTTCGGCATGGGTATTAAGAAGTGTAAATGAAAGTTGGTGAATAAGATAGTGAAATGTGGGTCCTACTATTTTATAAGTATTAGTTTTTATAATAAAATGTGAGTGAAAAAAAAGTTAATGGAATGTGGGACCTAATACCATTTATGGAATATTCCAACCGGGACTATCAGCAGTGGCGCACGCAGAAATATTTATCGATAGGGGCTGGAATTTCTAAATTTTATTTTAGAGTATATATTTGAGTAATGTCGATAATTTGTAGGGGCTTTTACACTATAATTTACACCAAATTTGAATAAATTTTAAAAACAATTAATAGAAAAAAGTAAAAAAAAAATATTCATTGAGGACTTAAGCCCCTCCCCCACTATACTTGGGTCCACCCATGACTATCAGGATAATTGCAGTGCATAAGTGACAACATCCTTTTATATCTTGGACTTCATTATCCACTTCTATTCACGTATGGAGAGGATGACTATAGAGAAGATATTGGTTTTTTTTTTCTATTTTACTGCTTCTTCTTCAAGCTATAGAAAGAGAGTTAAGTCTGAAAGATTTTTTTGCATATCGCTTGCATGAAAGAATTGGTGAGAGTGTTTTGTTATTTTGTATTTGCAGCGATTATTCCAACAATTTGTTATTCAAATCCCACACATTGCCTATTTTTTTCTTTTTTTATACCTTACTCTAATTAACAAATATTTACTTTTATATTTTACTCTAATTAACAAATATATTTTTCTTCATTAATCTCACAAATTAAAATATATTGAATTGTGCGTCGAATATGTATCTTTCTCTCAAAAGTCCAATAAAAACCAATATGGAGTACTTTTTAATGTGAACGTAACTATATTAATTTATATTTCTTTTCAATTATTAACAATTCGTTCTCATTAGTTAAAAATCATAAGGCCCGTGCATAGCACGAGTGTTAATACTAGTTAGTAACAAACTTGGACAAGGAGGATTTGGTGCAGTTTATAAGGTACTAACATATGGTACTATTTTATACTACTAAATGATTTGGTAGAATGATTTGATTTATGCATGTAGGGAAAACTTCAAAGTGGCCAACAAATTGCAGTCAAAAGGTTGTCAACAAATTCAAGCCAAGGAGAATTAGAGTTCAAGAATGAAGTAGTGTTAATAATCAAGCTTCAACATAGAAATTTGGTAAGGTTGTTGGGATTCTCAATACAAGGATTGGAGAGGCTTCTAGTCTATGAATTTGTTCAAAATGGAAGTCTAGACTGCTTTATTTTTGGTAATGTCTTCCTTTATTTTTACCGGTTTATAAAATTTATTACTAGAAACTGGGCTATAACAACTATAACAGTGTATGTATATGTGATTACTAAACAGATCCAGTTAAGCGTTTGCTTATTAGTTGGGAGAGTCGGTACAAGATCATAAAGGGCATTGCCAAGGGACTTGTTTATCTGCATGAAGGGTCCCCTCTGCGTATAATTCATCGTGATCTCAAAGCGAGCAATGTACTCCTAGATGGGGACAAAAACCCTATGATCTCAGATTTTGGTATGGCGAGATTGTTTCGAGATGATCAAACACGATCCAATACACACAGGATCGTGGGAACCTAGTAAGTTCATTTACCCTATCAAATGGAGTAGTATTTACTTAGATAATAGAGGAATAAAATGTTCTTTTAGGGTTCATTTTCTTTGATTACAAATTTATCGGAAAAGAGGAGTGATAAGAAATGTTGGTTCCCACTTTCTTATCCCAACCCTTATAATTGTTCTATCCTATTTTGGGGGAAAGAGTAGAGAAATGGTGAAAATATATAGTTTCCATTTATTTACTTAATGGAATTAAATATGGGTATATTTGACAGTGGATACATGGCACCAGAATATGCACAGAACGGGGATTTCTCGATTAAATCCGATGTGTTTAGCTTCGGAGTGCTGGTGCTGGAGATTATCTGTGGACAAAGTACCAGTAGTTTCAAAAATGTGGAAAATGGAGAGGACATACCATACATGCTTAGTTATGTAAGTTAAAAATGTTTCATTGATTATTGTTACAGCAATATTTTTTCCCGCACACTTGATAAAAATCATGAGTTCTTACAGGTTTGGAAAAACTGGTTTGCGGGAAGTGCAAACAAGTTTATCGACCCCACATTGATGTCTTCTTCGACCTCTCTCCGTGATATGATGAGATGTATTCATATCGGTTTGTTGTGCGTTCAGAAAAATGCAAGGGATCGACCGACCATGGCTTCTGTTTTGGTAATGCTTCATAGCTCCACTACGATTTTTCCAATGCCTCTGAAGCCGGCATTTTTCGTCCCAGGTGACGAGGAGCACATGAGAAGATCCTCGGAGATCAAAGAGTTATCCAGAAATGAAGCATCGATAACTGATTTATATCCGCGTTAAATTATGCAATGCAAAGTGTTTCAAAAGTAACTTTCATTTGTTGCTTCGTTCATTCCTTTTACTTTGTGAATGTGATTCGGACGACAACAAATGTAATAATTGCAGTTATTTAAATTATGTAATTATGTCGAGCATATCTATAAGCTCTAATTTGATTTTTCTTTGTCGGTTCTTTTCCAAATTGCAAAAGACAGTATGCAAAGGCTTGAGATATTCATAGAAAGGGCTATGTCTATCTGTCTTCATATATATATATAGTTTTATGTTATTTGTTCTGTTCATTCCTAATTCTCTACAGACACTAAAATATTAATCTAAGCCGTATAAAGCAGCGCTGCCTATCGCGATACAGCCACCCTTAAGCCGCCTCCTTTCGCAGCCAGTCTCCCATAGTCTGATGTTCAAAACAGATGGTAATAGAAATATCGTTATAATCTGCTCACATTTAACAACAGACAGTTTCTTAATTGCGTCATCAATGAATTACTTAGAAAACCATATGTATCATAATTTAGCTTGCCATTATATGACGCTCTGAAGATATTATAATTGTGTGTTAAATCATTTTTTGGGCTGGCGTTATTTGTCTTCTCATCTATATGTCATAGATATGCATATGAATGAACAAAGCCATAGCAAGCTCGTTCGATCGAGAGCTAATTCATCACTATGGGTGTCTAGCTACATTAATACATGCATATTAATTTCATGTGAATCTATGTCTTAATAACTTACATAGTAACTACTTCACACAACTAAAGCTTATCTATCTATTGAAAAGGGGGTTATTAGATGCAATAATTTAGATTAATTTGTGAGAAATTAATTAAAACTTATGTTGCTGGTTGTGCTAGCATATGATACGGTTATATTATTAAATTATCATATATCTCTATTATTTAGTCGATTAGTATTAGTATTATCATATCTTTCTATATATTGTTTTCTTGTTCTCTAAGTCAGGATAGTCTTATAAATAGAGAAATTTCGGAATATGAGATTCATTTCGCTGACCTTAAATTTAGGATTTCAATTCGCGGACCTTTCGTAATATGGGATCGAGGCATGCGAATTTTTCAGAAGAGGGATTTTTGTTTTTTCATCTTCTTTTTTAATTATTTTCTCACAAAATATATATTGACCAAACTACCCATTTATTAAATTTAACATATCTCCCTAGTTCCCCCAAACTCACGTTTGCCTTTCGAGAAGCCAAGAATCAAGTGAGTATTTCTACTTTCCACAACATCAAGTAATATTAACAATTAGATAGTAATTAAGTAGATTTCGAATTTGAAAACTAACCCTACTGATATGTAAGGATATAGTGTTGTTGCTCAGTTTCTTTCTGCTGCTTAATCAAAAAACAATAATATATGTATATGCAGATAAATAACAACAATATATAGTTTAAAGGCACATACAAATACATACAATAAGATGAGGGTGGGGAATGAAGGGGAGAGAGAAGGCGAAGGAGAGGATGTTATGGGCGAGCTTGAGGTTCAAAATTGGGGTTTCATTATCAAGATTAACGATTAGCATAGGGAAGATGAAAAAAACGATTACAAAAAGAAATCTTATGTGGGATATTATGGTCAATTCATACATTTTGTGAGGGATTTAATTAAAAAAAGAAGAGAAAAAAAGAGAAAAAAGAAAAAAACCTTCATTCTAAACATATCGCATGTCTCGATCCCATATTACGAAAGGTCCGCGAATTGAATCCTAAATTTCGAAAGGTCAGCGAAATTAATCCCATACTCCGAAATTTCTCCTTATGAATATGATACATTGTATTCTTCTCAATCAATTAGAAATACAATTATCCTTATTTTTTTTCACGCTTTTATTTCAATTTTGTGCTGTTCTTGGTTTGATTGGCGGACAAAGCTCTCGCGACTACTTGTGACGGTGGAATCTTGTTAAAGGAAATAATTAACCCTTAACTGCATACGTATTATTTCCTTCAACAAGAAGATTGTCCGTATAATTCTATAGACTATTTACTGCTAATGTGCCCATCGTATTGAATTTACACAAATAAATCAAATAATTACTTCTTTGGGCAAAAAGTAGCGTAAAACAAATATACATGGAATTTTTTGACTTATTCTCGTCAAAATATTTGCATATAATTAAAAGAGAGTAAATAATTAAAACGTAGGACATCGTTCCCTATAGAGACCGGCAACAAAATATTATATTGCGAAATCTTTGACCAGAGCATCTGGTGCGAGGGCTATGCCTTGGTTTCTCTGGAATGCCAATGGTTCTACTTAAAAAATTAATTTAGTTTTCTAGAATAATAAATAGTAGTACATTATAAATATTAGATTTGAGGGTACTCTATTAGAGTATTAGCAAACCAAAATCAAAGCGATATTTGTTTGATCAATAGGTGTTTTATGTTTCACCAATCACGAGCCACAATATGAACAAAATAAACTGGAGTGTTACAGCACGGTCGGTTTTCTCTAATTTTATTTTGAATAATTAAATAAATCTTATTGAGTTTTATATTAAAAATTCTGATGGAAATCCTAATTAATCTCTTTGTTTCTATAGATTATTAATCGATCAATGTGTAATTAATAATTCATATATTCAGTTTTTGAGAACGAAAATTGAGATAATATAACTTACTAGGAGTACTTAATAAAATCGTTGATGAGCTTGATTTTACTTTAAATTAAGGTATGATAAATTTTAGATAGAGATATATTTGACATGATTTATTACCTAATTGCGGTGTCATATTCGGTTGGAGTCTATTCTAATAAGAAAACAAACACTTGCATGTGCTAAAGCTCTTAAGCACTTTTCCGTAGGCTCCATTGATAAGAACAAGACTCATCCAAATCCAAATAGCTGCTTATATATGATAAAATAAAACAGATAATTCATTCTGAGGTCGTGATTCAACATCACATATTTTATGAGTATAATACATAAGCAAATATATACTACTCCGTAACGACTTACATTGTATTCCTTGCTTATTAATAAACGATTTTGCCCATATATACAGATTACTGTTAGATTGTTTAATGGATTTTGATTCGTCAAACAAATGCTCCTACTTGAAATAGAATAAATTATACTCCCTGTAAACGAAGCATGTCATATATTTATAATTTTATGGATTAGAAAATGACAGTTGCGTAAATATTTTGATAAGAAAAATTCATTTAAATACTAATGTGTGATACATCTATAATATTATGTATTAGAAAATTAATTGCGCAATTATTAGGATAAGAAAAGATCATTTAAATACTAAAGTCAATTTTAATTTTAATGCTAAAAAGTTAAAATAAAATCATTTTTTTGAAAAAAAAAAGTACGGCGTCATTTTATAGTTATTTGAGTCTAATAAGAGATTAACACTACTATAATATACTCTCAGTTAGCAAAAGAAAGTAAAATAATACTATATTCTGCCAAATAATATGGAAATAACACACATTTTTAGTGTAAATGAATAAAAGTCGACTTAATAATTTTTTTAAAAAATTCATTAAAGAAATTTATTCATCGCATGTTTAAAATCTTACCGTAATTTACATTGTTACCGATTATCTTTGTAAAATCGTGTATCCTTTTGCTACAGGATTTCTGTAATTAAATATCGTATAACAATGAAGATACATGCGATGTCCAAATATTACAAAATATTATACTGATGTATCTTACATTGTTACGCGATGTATTTACCAATTATACATTTTATAAAAAATGTACTCATTTTACATTTTTTTTTTAGTAATTCTTAGTAAGTGGAATGTACACTCCACTAAATAATTATACTCACATATCATTATAAAACAAATAGTAGTAGTATTATATTATAACATCCCTATTCTACTTCTTTACGTTTTGCTATAATGGATGTTGCTTCTATTAATATGAAAAGTATTGCAACCATTGGTGTGGACATGCTCGAGATTTTTTTTTTTCATAATCAAGTTATGAGTCGGACAATTCTTCATTAATTAAATTGGAAAAGGTGTACGTACTTTGTAAACTACTAAAACATGCTAACAGAATTTTACATCTCAGTCGTACTTTTAATATAAAAGTATAAGTATTAATTAAGTCAAAGTATAACATCTCGTTAAAGAATATAATTGAAAATATAAAATCAAACATAAGAAAAATGAGTTCTCTTCCTTTGACAATCAAAACACACGTTAGTCTAAATTCCAATTTGCACGCATGTTACCACGTAATTAAAACCACCTTTATTTCTTAGATATCTACACATCACAATTTTCAATAGAACCCCAACATATTATTTTAGTTAATCGGAATACTCCGTGACCAATACATACAAATACAAAAGGTTAAATGAGTCGTATTATGTTAAGAGTAATTGAGTAAAATAAAATAAAAAGAAAAATAAAAAAAGAAAAAGAAAATCAAGCTTGAATGACAACCTTAGGAGTCTTGGAGCTCCGGAACACCTTCATCGGGCTCGGAAAATGCCAGAATTTAGCCCTCGCCGGTGACGCAGCGGCGTCGTCACGGCGGCGGAACATCCCCGACGCCATCGCCGACGAGGCGCCGACGTTGACCGATCTTGATCTCGACACCATCCTCACGTAGTCTTCAATCCTATCATTGCTCTCCAAGCTCTCCTCATCGTTAACTATAACACTCTGCTCGCTCTTCGGCTTGGGCGGAAGCTCGGCTCTCTTCGTCTTGCTCCTCTTCAGCATGGAGAGGAACGACGGCGTCCTGGCGCTGCCGCTGCTGCCGGGGGTGTCCTCTCCGTGTTTGGAGCGGAAGAAGGGAACGGCGACGGACCTGGAGCGGCGGAAGGAGGGCTCGGCATCGACGAGGTTGGAGGAGGAGGAGGACGAGGACGAGGAGGAGGATTCGGCGGAGCAGGAGCAGGGGCGGGCGGTGTGGCAGCTGGGGCAGAGGCTGCCGAGGCGGTCGCGGAGGCAGGCGGGGCAGATGCCGCTGCGCCTCCGCTTCGAGGGGTGTTTCGGGCATTTCCAGACCTCTTCATCGCCGACGTACACCGCCATTGAAACGCTGCGTTTCGGTTAGTGATGATTTTGCTCTGTTTTGGTTAGGATAGAAGAAATGGTTTTAATGTGTTTAATTTTGTGAGGCAATATGTATATATAAATGGAGTGGAGTGTGTATGCGTGTGAGTGGAGAGGGGTAATGGTTGACCAAGACTGGAATTAGTAAATTCTGGCATACTGAAACTCAAGGAACGCGTTTGAGTGGTTTTAGCGCTTTGGATTTGTGTATATTGGTATTACGTCTTAACATTGCTTAGTGAATTTTATAACTGGCTGGCTATGTTTTTTTATTAGCCACGTTTTAAGTAAAACAAAGTATTAAACGTGTTGATAAAAATAGCCTTATGAGGGTGCATAAAATATGTGAGGACGTTGCCACTATGGAGGTGTTGACAATTAAAAACTTCACTAGATTTGGAGGCGGCTATGTTACTAATAAAAAAGAGAGAGATGAATCAAACCATAAACGGAATCATAGAACGAAACACTCCCTTCGTCTACGAATAAATATTCTAAGTTGATCCGGCTCATATTTTTATAAACTTCGAAAATATAAACTTTGGAAACGGCACGGATATTAATGTAAAATTAGTAAAGTAAAAAAGGATAAAGTAATTTGTACGTAGATAGTTATCTATCTTATCAAACATAATTTAAGACTAAAAATTATTTCAATCTCTAGTCTTTAAAAAGTAGTTATATATTATTTATTTTGTGTCGTACACCAATATTAGTCTATATATATTTATAGTAAGTTTTTCTTTCTCTAATGACATGATCTTATTTTCCACTAGTAGTATTACTTTAACAACTTTTTTTTCTTATCTTTTATTTTACTATGAATTTTTAATATATGCAATCTTTCCCATCCAAACAACTAAAATTATTTTTTATAAACAGTATATATTATTATTATTATTATTATTATTTATTTCCAACTTTAATCTTAAATTATCAAATTATTCGGATTAACATGTTTGGGTCCCAAAAATATGTCCATGAGAGGGAGAGCGTTTCTGGCTTTGAATGAATATATCATATATGCATTCTAGTTAATGTGACTGGGCCGACGTTTGGACTCGATTTAGATGTGCGATATGGGCTGTGGAAACACACAAACGTTTATTGTGTGGATTTAATAAGGCAAAACACACACTTGTACCAGTATGAAGTTATGGAAATTTGTTTTAACAAATTTAAAGGTTTTCGGAACCAAGCTAGTTTTGAAATTTTGAGAAAATGATGATGATTTTATTTTAATTATTAATAGTGGATTTGAATTATAGGGGTGCGTTAGGCTCCTTTGCACCCTAAGTGTCCTATTTCCTTCTTAATCTCAGCCCTTGGATCCTTGAATTGGATGGTTGTGATCAATGCATTATTAGTCTATAATGTTGCATTATTAGCCGTTGTGCATTATTAGAATGAAAATGTGCATTATTAGTCTATAATGTTGCATTATTAGCCGCTGTGCATTATTAGAATGAAAATGTGCATTATTAAATGACACGTGGCATTAATCTAACCGTCAGATGACAAAATCGTGGGACTAGGTGATTCACTTGGATTTTACATGAATTTAGAGGGTAGTTTTACTTGGTTTTGATCATATATTGTGTACTTTGAGACATGGTTATAGCTACTTCTCTATTATGTTGGTATTTTGACCATTTTGTGAAGAATGTGTAGAAAAATGTACAAAATATGTGGATGTGCAGCTGCTCAATGTTCTAGACAGCTTATCTGGAGATTTTGAAGTCCGATTCGCATGTAATACATACCATTCTCTTCGTCTTCGAAAGAGCTTCGCGTGGATATCTTAAACGTCTCAATCGGAGTTCGGTAGAAGAAGTTATGGCCGTTTTACCAAGACTGCGCAGTGCAGTGACATAGCTGGCGACCCGCCAGGTTTGCATACAAACGAACCTGGTGACCCGCCAGCAATCCACGAAAAAAACGCCGTAAGCAGCTGGCGACTCGCCAGCTTCGACGCACACCCAACCTGGCGACCCGCCAGCTTCGTCGGACAGCTTATTTCGGGCCCAAAGTCAACCCTAGGTATATATATGCCTAGGAAACGCCTCCAAACACAACTTACACGCCTTCAACCCCAAAAATACTACTTTTTCACCTAGGAAGAAGAGAAGAACGAGCAGAGGACGAGTATTCATCGCAAGATTGAAGACGAGACCTCCAATCCGCCCAATCCAATTCTAGGAGTTTCTACTTTTAGTTTTATTCTTGTTCAAACAATGTTTTTGAATATTTCTTTGACTTTTGTGTTGAACATGAGTAGCTAAATCCTTCGTAGAGTTCTACGGGGGAGATACAATGATTCTTATGTTTAATTGATTTCCTTTTTCTATGCCTTGGCTCATGTGGTTATTTTGATTTCTTCTGTGCTTATACATTTATTTGACTGATCACCTTATAAATGCATGTGGATTTTACTACAAGAACTGAGAAGTGAGTAGTTTAATTTGAAAGAGAAGAAATTGACGTCTTTGCCAATATAATCGAGAGATTTGAGCCTTTGAATGAAGCTAAGTATCTTAGGAGCTATTAGGAGTTGTTGCCTTAGTTCTAGGAAGGAGACTTCGGTTCTAGGTAACAATCTACAAATTATATGCTTTGAGAAAAGATATAGTTTTACCTTAGTGATAGCTTAATAACCCTTGAGACCCTTTGTTGGCATAGTTAGGAAGTTAGTTGAGCATAGGATAGTTGTTATCGATCCCGTAGGATTCTACCTTCTCATCCTTAATCTACATCCGTTTTCTCTTGTTGCGAACAGAGTAACTTTGAATGATCAAGAACGAGAGGATTGATAGAGAAGAGAAGATTGATAGTCTATTTGAGAGAGAACCGAAATCTTATTCAATATCAGTGGAAGTTTACAATTCTAGATTACTCTCAACAAATGAGCCAACTAATCTACTTATACTATCAAGAAGAAAACCAAGTGAAGAGCTTCACTCAGAAACGGTTACAACAACTCAAATGGCTAGTGGCTCAACTAACTTTTGAGCTTCTTGATCCTATGGTGTAATCCCCAACTTTAGCTCCCATACACCCTCACTGCTACGCTCAGCCATACTTCATAACAATCTCCACCTTGGCTGAGATAGCAAAGCTAGAAGTCTATTGCATACAAACTCACAAGTCTGCAGCAGTAATCAAATTTGTCCTTGCTCAGAGGTTTAGTGAGCATATCAGCAGGGTTGTGAGCCGTATCAATCTTGATCACCTTCACCCTTCCGCTCTCCACCTCATCTCTGATAAAATGCAGCCTCACATCTATGTGTTTGCTGCGTTCATGGAACATTTGGTGCCTAGCAAGACACAGTGCACCACTGTTATCACAGTGCACTGCCACACTTTTCTGTTCCACTCCAAACTCAGACACAAGTCCAAGCAGCCACTTGCTCTCTTTCACTGCTGAAGTTAAAGCAATATACTCAGCCTCCGTTGTTGAAAGTGCCACCACATTCTGCAAACTTGACTTCCAACAAATAGCTGATCCAAACAAGGTGAAAATATACCCAGTTTGTGACCTTCTTGTGTCAAGGTTTGCCGCATAGTCAGAGTCACAAAAGCCAACCAGAGGTTCCCCATCAGCTCCACCTTCATCAGTGAACAAAATAGCCAGCTTATCTGCACCTCCTAGATACCTCAAAGTCCACTTCAATGCACTCCAATGCTGTCTCCCAAAACCGGCCATGTATCTGCTTGTTGTGCTTATAGCATGTGCTATATCAGGCCTTGTGCATATCATCATGTACATCAAGCTGCCAACAATGTTGGAGTAAGGAATCAACTCCATTTCTCCCTTCTCCTCATCTGTCTTAGCCTTCTGATCACTTGACAACTTGAAGTGCATTGCCATTGGAGTAGCTACTTTCTTCATGTTCTCAACTCTGAATTTCTTCAAGGTTTTCTGAATATAATCAGTCTGGAACAACCATAGCTTTTTCTTACTCCTATCTCTGACTATATCCATCCCTAAGATCTTTCTTGCATTGCCAAGATCCTTCATCTCAAAATTTGCTTTCAGTTGCATCTTGACCTTTCTGACTTCCTCAACATCTGGACCAGATAACAGCATATCATCGACATATAAAAGCAGATACACAGGTGCCTTCTTGTTCTGCTTCTTCACAAAGACACAGCTATCATAAAGAGATCTACAAAATCCCAACTTTGCCAAACTTTCACCAAACTTTATATACCACTGTCTGCTGCTTTGTTTGAGGCCATATATGCTCCTTTTAAGCATGCACACCTTATGTTCTGAGCCATGAACTTCAAACCCCAAAGGCTGAGCCATATATATAGTTTCTTCCAGTTCCCCATTAAGGAAGGCTGTCTTCACATCCAACTGCTCCAGTTCCCAATCTCTCTTGGCTACAACTGCTAGCAACACTCGAATGGAATTATGTTTCACAACTGGAGAATAAACCTCATTAAAGTCTATCCCTTCTTGCTGGTTGAAACCCTTTGCAACAAGCCAAGCCTTAAATCTTATTTTCTGAGATCCAGCTGACTCTATCTTCTTTTTGTACACCCATTTGCACCCAACGATTTTTCTAAATTCAGCTTTCTCCACCAGAACCCAGGTCTTGTTGCTAATTAGTGACTCAAACTCTTCTTTCATGGCTTGTATCCACAGCTCCCTTTCTGGCCCACTTACTGCCTCAGCATAAGAACTAGGCTCAGCAAGCTCTATCTCCTCAGCAACATGTAGAGCATAGTATAGCATCTCATAATCATTGAACCTAGCTGGAACCTTGACATTAGCCCTTCTAGGCCTGTCCCTAGCTATCTGATATTCCTGCGGGGAAGGGCTCTGATGATGCTGCTGAGTCCCATCTGTACCTATCTGATCTCCCTGAATTTCATCATCCTCATCAGAGGCTGACTTTCCATCATCTGGGAAAATATCAGCCAAAGCCTCTGCCTGAGTGTGACCAGAATCTGCAGCTTCCACACCAGCCTTTTTCTTTAATAATGGCATGTTGTCTTCAATAAAAACAACATCTCTGCTGATAAGTATCTTATTGTTTCCAGGCTCAATGCACCATAGCCTATATCCTTTTACTCCTTTCTGATACCCAATCATAACACACTGCAGTGCTCTTGCATTCAACTTTCCCTGCTTCAAGTGTGCAAAAGCCTTGCATCCAAAAGGCTTCAATCTAGAATAGTCTGGTTTAGTTCCATACCATCTCTCATCCGGTATTGAACCTCCAATCCCAGAAGAAGGACATTTGTTGATTAAGTAGGCTGCTGTGGATACTGTCTCTGCCCAAAAATGCTTGCCAGCTCCAGAAGATGACAGAAGACACCTTACTCTTTCTAACAATGTGCGGTTCATTCTTTCTGCAACCCCATTTTGTTGTGGGTTTGCAGGGACTGTCCTATGCCTCCTTATCCCTTTTTCTAGGCAGAAGGCATCAAAATCTTTAGACAAATACTCTAAGCCATTGTCTGTTCTAAGCACCTTAGGAGCAATTCCCTTTTCATTCTCCATTTCTTTGCACCAAGTTTTAAAAGTGGTGAATGCTTCAGATTTTTCTTTCAAGATATATACCCAGACTTTCCTAGAGAAATCATCTATTATGGACATATAGTACTTCCCTCCACCTAGACTCTTAACTTGAGATGGGCCCCATAAATCTGAATGTATGTAATCAAGAGGTGATGTTGAAGTATGATTACCTGCTGGAAATGACAGTTTCTTGGCCTTTCCAAGCAAGCAGTCCTCACATTTCTCCATTCTTGCTGTGCTTCCTACTTCAATCACCTTCTTGCTGATCATGGCCTTAAGAGTACCCTCAGCAGGATGCCCAAGCCTCTGGTGCCAGCTGCTCAAATCATTTTTGACAACAGAGTGAGACTCTCCAGTAATGACAGTAGCCTGCAGATAATACAAGCTACCTGCCCTTTTGGCTACCATCTTGACATCTTGCCCTTTACATACTTTCATCTCTCCATTTTCAGAGACAAAACAATAGCCCTTTCTTTCAAGAGTCCCAAGAGACACAAGGTTTCTCTTGACTTCAGGGATGAACCTCACCTCAGACAGAATTATCAGAGAACCATCATTCATTCTGAGCTTTATACTTCCTACTCCTCTGATGCTGCAAGTGTTCTCATTCCCTAGCAGTACTGATCCACTGAACTCAGCCAAATCTTGAAACCATTCTAAGTGTGGGCACATATGGAAGGAGCATCCAGAATCCATGATCCAAGAATTCTTCTCAATTCTGTCTACCACATTCATCACTTCAGCAGCTTCATCTCCATCACTGCTGATTACATTGGTATGGGATTGACTTTCTGAGGCCTGCTTCTTCTTCCAAGCATAGCAGTCCTTCTTTAGATGCCCAGGCTTCTTGCACCAGTGGCAAGAACGAGTCTCTTTAGCTCCAGAATTCTCAACCTTGGCCTCCTCAACTTTCTTCTTGAATTTTTTCTTGTTGAATTTCTTGATGTTGAGAGACTCAGGGTGAGAATCATTAACCTTCGAAGCTCCCTTCTGCAACTCCTTGGCCATGAGTGCAGCATGAACTTCATTTAGTGTAATAGCCTTATCCCTTCCATAGAGAATGGCATCTCTTAACTGATCATATGAACTTGGTAAAGCATTGAGTACCAAGATTGCCTTGTCTTCATCACTGATCTTGACATCAACAGCCTCAAGATCATCAATAGACTTACTAAAATCTTCCAACTGTTCGACAATAGACTTATCATCAGAAAAACTATATGAATAGAGCCTCCTTTTCATATAGAGGCGATTGGCTAGAGACTTGGCCAAATACACTTCATCAAGCTTCTTCAAGATTCCAGATGCGGTTGTTTCCCCTTGAACTTCGCGCAATACCTTATCCCCAAGGCATAGAATCACCGCGCTATGAGCCCTTAACTGCATCTCATCGAGCTTTGCTTGAGCCTTCTCATCTAAGGCCGGTGTCTTCCCTTTCTCCTCTGAATCCGCAGAAGTCAGAACTGCTGCCAAGCCTTGCTGAACCAAAACCGCCCTCATCTTCATCTTCCACAAGCCATAATCGTTCTTCCCAGTGAACTTTTCTGCCTCGAGCCTTGCTGCCATGGCTGCGACGTTGATCAATCAAGCTTCCCACAGACGGCGCCAATTGTTGCGAACAGAGTAACTTTGAATGATCAAGAACGAGAGGATTGATAGAGAAGAGAAGATTGATAGTCTATTTGAGAGAGAACCGAAATCTTATTCAATATCAGTGGAAGTTTACAATTCTAGATTACTCTCAACAAATGAGCCAACTAATCTACTTATACTATCAAGAAGAAAACCAAGTGAAGAGCTTCACTCAGAAACGGTTACAACAACTCAAATGGCTAGTGGCTCAACTAACTTTTGAGCTTCTTGATCCTATGGTGTAATCCCCAACTTTAGCTCCCATACACCCTCACTGCTACGCTCAGCCATACTTCATAACATCTCTTATTTGCTTTAGTTCTTTATTTGTTTTTAATTGTTTTTACCTTACTTTTAAATAGATTTAGGAAACCCAAAAAATCCGATTTATCTAGATAGTAGTTGAGGTTGGTTCGTGGTAATTAGGTTGGCACTCATTGTCTCTGTGGATACGATACTCTTTGCTTACTATTTGCTACATTAGTCACGTACACTTGCGGATATACTTGTGTTAAAAATAAATTGAGTCACTAGGATTAAGAAGGAAAAATGACAAAAGATATGAAAATGAGATAAATTAAAACTGTATTTTTTATATATATATATATAATTATGAGCCTAAGTTTATGAATCTCAATCCATACCCACTTTTTATCACTATTGGCCTGGGCCGTGCTGGGTTGGATCGGCCCAAACGAATGCCAGAAAAGGCCTATCATGTTAACATTATATTTTTGAATTCAATTTGATTACATGAGTATTCCTTGAAAACTGGTAGTCTACATCGAGTGACTTAGCTAACACACATAGTATTTGACTAGGACTAATTAATTTATCATAAGAATACAATTTTAAAGTATTTAATATTCTCAGCATAATCTTTTTTAAGTTGCAAGAAACATTTGCTGCACTTATCTATAAGTATTTTTTTATATAATAATCAAAGACAACCTAATCACGCTAACTACATTTCCGTAATTCAGTTCACTGAATAATTATAATCTGTTGTATCATGAGTAATGGCGTTTAGGTTGAAGTCAATTACTTTCTCTATCATCAGAAGACAAAATAACAATTATTTTTTTAATATCACCAATGGTGGTTGATCCATGCTGACGGGATCGTTCGACCACTCATTTTAATCCTTTAATATTGAGATTTAATCTTTCCAAAAAGAAAATAAAAGGAATTTAAAAAATTTAAAAAAAATGGGAAATTGATAAGAATTATACTTATGTTAGATTATTCATGAGAATATTTCAAATTCAACTCTCCAAGCATATTTTAAGTTAATTAATTAAATCATCGAGGATTTACTTAATATATATACAGTATTGACTATTCCAAAGTAAATCGCAAATGATAAAGATAAAGCATTTACGATTAAGTTTGGAATATTTAGTTCAACTGCATTGATTTTTTTCATATTTAACGAAAATTGAGATTATTATTTATATTATGATAACGAGAATTCCAAGCTTTCCTTTTTAATCCTATTCTCTTGTGATTTAAATTATTCTCACCGAATATTTATATTTTATAGATCAAATCGCGAATGAATGGCCTCGGCATTATGAATAAAGATCTTTTGAGGGGGCAAAAACTATGTATTATTAATTGCAAATAATGAACATCTAACTATCATTAATTAGGCGGTTCGTGATTAGACTTTATCACATGTTTGACATAAACATTGTCTGAAATGGAATTAGGGATTATAATAAGATCATGTATGAGTCCTTTATTAGAATAATATATATAATTAAAATCAGTTAGCCGATTAAACAAAGTGCATTTTATACAATTGAACTAATCATTAGGGTATGGCAAGGATTCATTCCTAACTGAAATGTTAAAAACAAAATATTATTGTGAGTTGTGACGGCTATCGGCTATAGACATTAGGGTATGGCAAGACTCAAGTAGCATAGAGAGAAATAGGGTACTTCGAGAGAAGACGCGCTAGAAGTATTTCAAAATCATTAATTATGTGGTTCTAAATATATCATTTATGTTTAAAAAATGATTAATTTTTGGTGTCTCGGCTAAAAATAAAGAACACAAATAGAAGAGTCCCAAATAAGCAAAAATATTAAGATGTAATCGACATATTTGTCTTGAACTTAACGTCGCTTTTCTTTGTGTCCAAATATTTGCCATTCATCAAAACTTTTCAACGCAAGTAAGTGCTTCTTCAATTTTGTGTCCTTGTGCAATGTATTTGTTGTGACGTATGTAGGTGTCGTGCATGTGTAACCACGTGTGGATTTGCTGGCTGCGCTCGCCTTTTTGCCGTTAGTTGTTTTTCTATATGTAATGAAATTGCTGTTTTGCTCGTATTAGTATAAGTTTTGTCTTTGTTGTTTGTACTGTGGGCGCCGCATTTTGGCTCACTGCTTTTCTGGTGGCTTGTAGCATTTGATGAGCCATCTAAGGGATCAATGCAAAATATAGATACGTTTATCGACTGCCTCCACCTAACAAATTTGGGTATGAAAGCTTGATTAAAAAAATTGAGTACAAACTACATATATAGTCAGTCACAATTAATAAGATACTAACATATGCACTCATATATACCTTCCAAACAGTGATGAAACACACTTACCCTCCACTCTCTACATGCTATAGACTGGCTTTGTGATGAGAAAAAACTCCCAAGAAAATGGACTTAATTTCAACCGGTCACACTAACTATAACCCCTAATTAAGATAATCTCACAACCAAATACTATAATAAATAGCAACACAAAGTGTTTTCCCACTTGTATTCTATTCTAAAGTTGTTTCTTGCACTCCATTGCATTCTTTTTGGCCTACCCCCGCCAAATAACATCATTAATTAAGAAGAAAAATATATGAATAACTTAAGTGGGCTTCCTGAAAGATACTAATTAAGATAGTGCCTTTCAATTTTTAATTCACTATTCATCAATATATTAAAGCGAATGGATGTTGAATTTATATTGAATTCCACTTCAATAACCCATCTCGATACGCTTTCAATCATAATTTTTAATATATCGAAATTTAAATACATGTGGAAATTTATGTAAAAATATTATTATCCCAACATGAACAAAATGTGAGGGGATGCTCGTGGAAAATGAGTTACATATCACTTCACAATTCTTACACCTCATATTTATAGATAGCCCAGGCCCCAGCTGGTCGTTATACAACTTTCTTTTAAATAAAGCCAACCTAGCTAGTTAAAAAAAGACATTTGTTTAGTTTGAATACAGCTAAAAGTTTAATTGTGGAGAGTTGTTAGTCCTAACAAATGATGATTAGGCGATAAACTGAAGAACAACAATTTATAAATAATTACTACAATTTAGTAATTCGAAACTGAAATGTCTCAGAAATTAGAATTGAAATAACCAAAAAAATCTTGAAAAGAACAGAGAAAGATACATTGCAAAGAAAGTTGAATTTAACTATCAGTCCATGACTCATGAGCTCAATCAAACCTACAACAAAATTTCTTTTAAAAATTTAGGAAAGAAACACAATCCTAAGTTTATTGAGCTACTGATTAAATTACTATTGGTATCTGAATTTTAGTTTAGTACTACTACTTTATCTTATGGTCAATATATAAAAGTCCAGACTGATAAATGGAAAAAATTTAAGACTCGATTCCCCAACTACCAATAATAAAGCTGAACTGGAAATAATGATTATTGTCAACTGAACCTATTTAAAATAGTATCATTTCTATAATAAGCATTAAAATAAAATGAATAGATTCTTCAGTACAACTAAGAAAGGAATCAACATAATACCCCAACTCACTAATCTAATCACCTAATACTTAATTTATTGAGCACTAAACTTTAGAAAGATCTTATATTATGCTCAGTAACATAATATTCCTATTTTCTTTAACAATGATATGACATTTATCATGATATATTGGACATAATAAACACTTATCGTCTTAATCGATAAGATCAAGTCGAGAATATATATCAAGCCATGAAAATGAAAGGCAGCAAACTAACAATCTATATAATATTGGTATTAGAAATTTAGAATACTCTCTCTCCGTCCTACTTTAGGAGTCCCGATTTACTATTTTTGAGTGTCTCATTTTAAGAGTCCCGATTAGAATATTCCATAATTGGTAATAAGCTTCACATTCCACTCACTATTTCCACTCACATTTTATTATAAAACAATATATAAAAATATGATTCACGTTCCACTATTTTTTTTCATTAATTTTTCTTTATATTTCTTAAAACTCGTGCCGAACTCAACCGGGACTCGTAAAGTGGGACGGAGCGAGTATAATAAAAGAAAGTAAGGTGTGGGCTCAGGGTCGGAGCTAGGTCCGGACTTTGTGTATGTATGTAGACATTATTTATAAGATTAAAAGATAAGAACAAGTTTGAGACCCCCAAACTACCCACCCACCCTTGCGCACACAGTCATACTCATACACCGCCTCCACTTGAAAACTTTCCAGACTCCACTTTTCCTTTTTTTCCTCCAATATAGCATTAACTTTCCTATACAAAACGCACGCACACACCACCATTTTCCCACAGTAATAAGCAATTCATCTGATAAACACTCTCTCTGTATCTCTCTCAAAGGGGAAATATAATGGCGATTGAGAACCAAGAAACCCCTGTTTTTGAAGTCAAGCCTAAAAACAAGAGAATCATGGTAAACTAATGCTCAATTTTTCTTTTTTTCTTTTTGTTTGTATCTCCATTTTGTTGATGTGTGATTGAACAGGGGGGAGGCGATGAGGAGGAGAACAGATGGCCGCCATGGCTGAAGCCTCTGCTGAAGGAGCAGTTCTTCGTCCAATGCAAATTCCACGCGGATTCTCACAAGAGCGAATGCAACATGTACTGTTTGGATTGTATGAACGGCGCCCTCTGCTCTCTCTGTTTGTCTCACCACCGCGATCACCGCGCTATTCAGGTATAAATCCATCCCCTTTTTGATTTTGAATGGCGTTGACTTAATGACATTGATGATGGATTGATCGATGGATCGCAGATAAGGAGGTCTTCGTACCACGACGTGATCAGGGTGAATGAAATCCAGAAGTATTTGGACATAAGCTGTGTTCAGACATACATAATCAACAGCGCTAAGGTCGTCTTCTTGAACGAGCGCCCTCAGCCCCGCCCCGGCAAAGGCGTCACCAACACCTGCCAAGTTTGCGATCGCAGCCTCCTCGACTCCTTCCGCTTCTGCTCCCTCGGCTGCAAGGTAGTAACAATGTGTGCGTGTGTTGTCCTAGTCGTGATATTCGCTTTAAGTTTTTTGTTAAAATTGATTGAGAAAAAAGGTCAAATGAGGGTTTGACTGATTGATTGCATTCAGTGATAATTGGCTATCTTGATTGATTATTGATTATTGATTTTCAGATTGTTGGGACATCGAAGAACTTCCCAAAGATTCGGACGGAGAAGAAGAGGGTGACCTCCGAGTCATCGGAGGACTCGTACAGCAGCAGCAGCAGTAGCCATAGCCGGAATACGAGCAGGTTTCCCAGCTTCACGCCATCAACGCCGCCGCGTACGGCGCTGAATTTCCGGTCTGCGAAGAGGAGAAAGGGTATTCCTCATAGGTCTCCAATGGGTCTCATGGTAGAAATATAGGGTAACTTAAAGTTAAAACTCTGCTTAACCTTATGAAGAAGAAGAAGAAGAAAAGATAGGTGTGTTTGTGATACTCAAGTATTAGTAGTTTTCCTACTACATTGTAAATAGAAGCAACTATTGTATAGAAATGTGAAATATAGACCAGACTAGAAACAAAAAATAAGACAATGTGTAAAGTTTAGTGTTGAACTTGAGTTCTATGAGAAATATATACTCTACTTTGTATATTTTGGGGATTGAGTACTCCAAATTTGGATTGATTGAATCCAAATTTCAGTTAAGCGTCAATCGGTATGGAAGTAACAAAATCTTGTTGAACTCAAATTGCCACAAAATGGGTATTTTCTTTTTAGTTTTTTTGGGCAAGTACGAAATGACAAGAGACATTTCATAGAAACTAGAGATATGTGTCTATATATCTAATTTATGGCGATATTGTCATGTTTTGTAATTTCAATTAATTGCGTTGATATGTGTTCAAGAATAGTAGGGCACTATTTGATCTTGTTACACATGTTAATGGTCCATGATTTGGGAAATAATGTGTACATTTTGGTTTGGAGTTATTGGACTTTTTGGATGAATTTTTATGTGAAAATAATAGGACCACTCTATACTATACTAGCTAGGGAGAAACTTCCTTTTGACTTAGAAATGTGGATTTGTTTTGAAAGATTTTTTTATTAATTTTGTTGATTAATGAGGTTTTGTTGTGACCGGCACATAAACAATTAACTTCCTTCGTTACAAACAACAATTAGAGATAACAACTCTAGCCACTAAAATAATAACAAATGTAGAGTATTTGATAGGACGTTCTTATCCTATAGTATTAAAAAATGAAATAACAAATACTACTTTGTTATATTGAAATGCTAAATTTGGAGTGATGTTACTAGCTAAGGTAACTTTCAAAAGGGACCCATGGTTGAGAAAATATTAGTAACAAGCATTTTTGTAGCACCCGCTTCTTTTATTATCTTTTCATATATGTTAACGTCGAACTAGAAATCTATCGTTCTCTTGTTTCGTGAAAATAAATGGAACTCGAGCCTTTGATGAACTTAATAGTGTTAATTGCAAAGTAAAAGTTAAAGAAATAATCAAACGAACTAAACCAACTAATGTACGCTGCGGAATAAAAAAAGGAATGCTATTCAAGTGTTCCCGAAAGAAAAGGTCCACATAATGCCCAAAAATTTGTTTCTTTGGAAGTTCATGATGGTCTTACAAAAGGATGAGATGGGATATTAATGTTACAATACTCTTGAATGAACCGAAAGCTCAAGGAAATAAAGTCTAGGGTAGCTTGCACTTGGATTTCTTTTCCCGAGCCCACGCCGCACTACCACCGCGCCATATCCGAACGAGCCGTCGAGCCCGGGATAGCATGGCCCACGTCTCAAAGCAGCAGCAAGGCAGCCAAGCCTTTTCTTTCACCTACAAATAAGTAAAAAAAAAAAAACAAGTTTAGTGGCTAGGAAACAAAAGAAAATAAAGGGGGCTATTAATTGAAGAAAAGAACAACTTTTCCTTTAGTGATAGAGGACCAAGGATTTGCCATAGAAGGCAAGTCAGCCCTGCAACAACTATTACACATCAGCCATTTATTTCTCACGAGTACCTACTCCATAAACCACCAAAAGAATAGCTAGCAAGGAGCCAAAGAGTCCAGATTCAATCTCTGCCAAAATCCCAACAAACCCCAATTTATAACTAGTACTAGTTACTCATAAAGATGCAAGTTTTGCAGCCATGAAGGAGAGACAAGGAGATCACTAAAAGTGATATTTTCTGCAGCATGACAACAAACGATGCAGCAGCCATTTAAGGCTCAAGAGTACACAATCTGCCTATAAATCCCCCTCCACACCACACACCAACTCCTTTCACCCACACTTCAAATTTTCAGCAAGATAGAGAGTGAAGAGTGGCACATAGCCGAGAATTTCAACAAAGACAGCCACTCCTTCAACCTTTCCAGAGGTAATGCACCTCCACCCCTTTTCTCTCCTTCAAATCAAGTTTCATGTCATCATATAGAAGCTCTATAACTTAGAAGCCTCAATCAACATAAGTAAGATCAGTAAACCCTCCCCCAAACCTCCCTTTTCTTCTTTTTTGTTTTTTTTCTCAAGCATGTGTATATATGATTGTTAGTAGAATCTGCCCAAGTAACACCAATAAATACACAACAAATTAACATCTCCTTCCACCACTAAGCCATCCTTAACAAAAAGACTAATGCTCCAAAAATCACTGAATTCATGAAGTAACAGAAGTAAGTAGACACTCTAATGACTAAGCCAACTGGAGAACTTATCTGGAGGAGGTGAATCTGCCGGACTTCCGGCAGCAAGCTTCGGCTCTCCGATGGACAGCCCCACGCTCCGATCCATCCACTACAACCTAGCAATTGCAAAGCTACAAGTTTAAAACACCAATCTTTAATCTCAAGGGACAAGACCTTAGAAAATAAGAACAAAAGAGGGAAAAATGATAAATAACCTTACCTGACGAAATAACGGCGAGGCGAGAGAGTACAGTGGCGGAGGGCTCTCCGGCCGTCCGGTGATGGGAAGGCCGGGCTGCTGTGAAGGCGACCTCCGGGCAGAAGCAGGGCAGCGTAACCACTGCCCGTGCTATCACAACGGCGGCGGCGACAGACCCCAAAAAGGGAAGAATGCCGGCGGACTCCGCGGTAGTGGCGGACCGAGCAGGAGGAGAAGGAGATCGGTCGTGCATAGCGGCGGTGCGCCGCCGCGCTCGCTGCTGCAGCGGTGGCACGAGCGGGACAGAGAGAGAAAGAAAGAGAGGAAGACGGAGCCGCGGTGGCGACGAGGGAGCACCGGTGGCAGAGAGGCGGCGATTTCGCCGATGGAGGAAGAAAGAGAAAGATAAGGGAACGGAGAGGGGTGGAGCGGCGCCGAGCGACGCCGCAGGCGGCAGCCCTGCTCGTCGGGCGGCCGCGGACGAGGACGAAGCGGCGGCGGACGATGGCGGTTGGCGGCGATACCGCCGAGAGGAAGAAGAGAGAGAAGTTGATTAGGGTTGGTGTTTGGAATTTGGGAAATTTGTGATGGAATGAGGGGGAGAGACCGATGGAATGAGGGAGTTTTGGGCCTCTTTCTTAATTAATGTTTGGGCCACTAACTAAATGGAAGTAAATAGTAGGAAGCTAATTAAATCTTTGGGCCTCTTTAATAATAGGTTGGGCCACCAATTATTTAAAGTATGGACTAAGAATTTATTTAAATCATGGGCCTTTATATGTTATGGATTAATTAACAGTCCGCAATTTAATTCCACGAAGATAAGTCTAATTTTTTTCCGGACCTTAGCTTAAGTGCTCGGATGATTAATTTTAAGAAATTATAATACGCTAACGATGAATAGACCTCGAGCCTAATTTTTAGTACTTAAATAAATGGCATGTGAGGTAGCACCCTCTAGTTAAGTGAACAATTCCTCTAATTTAATTAAATCTACCGATTTAATTAATATTCAAAAATTCTAGGACTCTTCTAGAAAATTTTAAAGGAAGAATAAAATGATCATCGCACTTAGGATGCATTCATGTCTAAGCTTAATGGATATTTCAAAAGTCTAATTAAGTATCTTTTATTTCCTAAAGGGACGTCTTCGAACGTCATCTAAGACCAAGTTAAGGAATTTCCGGAAGGAGCTTTAGCTTTTGAGGTGGGCATCCTTTCGAAATGTGATTTTAGTATGAAAATGTGAAATCCTTGTTTAAATATGTTGTCATGCCATGTTTTGTTTTATGATTACCTATCTGCTTGGCTATGCCAATTCATGTTAAATCGAATTCGGGTCCCAGTAGGGCCGCAAACCCTACTCGGACTAGTGTACACATAAGGGGACCGTGAGCTAACAAAAGGGGTTGGCCGGTCCAGTGACCGTCGTGGAATGTGGCCACATTCCCGGTTCACACAAGGTTCAGATATGGTATATCTATGGTACGTGATTGCGCAATCAAAATTCTTATGAAAGGAAAAGTATTTAGAGACTCGGGCCTTTTAAATAAAAACCCCGTGAATCTCTCAACTGTGGCTTGACAATTAAAATTAAAACTGTTTTTGGCAATGTGCTCACTGAGTATATCAAATACTCAGCCCTGCATGTTTCTTTTTAAATGTGCAGGTTGAACGTGGACGGGCAGGCGATGGTGTTGGGCATGAATCCTCGCATAAGTCAATAGGTAGCCCAGGGTAGTATGTCTCCATACATACTGCCTTGTCTTGGACGTTTCCGCTGTAATAGGATTCTATGTTAGAAGGATTGTGAACCTAGACCGCACTCTGACTTTATGTTGTCCCATTTCACTTTCACCTGCGGGACTTTTGTCCTAGGCTTCTTCTTTTAAATCATGATTATTTTTCATCCCTTGACTCTAAGGTGCTATTGAATCACGTTTAGATGCAGTCACTATCATTAGGAAGTTTGTGGTCGTGACAGAGTGGTATCAGAGCACCGTTCTTTCGCTCTGGACCCAAGAACCTTCCTTCAAGCCTTAGTCTAGAATGATAGCACTAGGCTAGAACATGACTTAAATGGAAAGTTAAAGGACCCAACACCTCGACTCGTCACGTTCAACCGCAGCAATGAGGTAAGAAAGAAGTTCTTACCAGAAAATTTTCCGTTATTTACGAAAGGATTTGATAAAAGGGAAAATGATTTCTTTTAAAGATATTTCAAAAATATTCAAGGATTTCAAGGAAAAGCATGTAAATTTCATTTTTCTACGAACCAAAGAATTTCAAGTTTAAAATGTTAAGCATAAGGACGTCTTACAAATGCTAAAGTATTATTAGTTATGCATGCCTGATTATGTGAAGTATGATGATAGCTCGAGGAAGTTTTTAGAAAGTTACGAAATGACTAATGCATGCAAACCTAGAACGCCTAAGGAGGTACATTAGGCTAGAATATCTATGAACGAATAGTCGTGAATGACGACTCTTACACCGCTTCCAAGAGCGATGAAATCAACGGAAAGATGCAAGATAGGGCGAACCCCTAACTTGTCTTGAAAATAGAACTTTAAATGCGAACTACGGCGTACTGTATTACGACCTTTACGTTTAAAAAGAGGAAGAACGTCCAAAAAAATTATGAGGGGCCCACGAGTCACTCAAAACGAATGCTAATACGATCTACCCTATCGGAGAAAAACCCTAATAGGTTATCGATACGACGGCTAGTACTATATATATTTCACTATGCATATTACTTCTATACCTTATTCTCTCTTTTCGCGTTTTGAGAGCCCATTCTTTCGTACAGATGGCACGACAGCGCTACACCCATCGTAGGCCGCTCCGAGCTGGCGCGGATTCCGAGGCAGTGGTTCGCTATTTCCGGTCCTACCGCCGCTGCCATGGGGATACGCTGGCGGAATTCGTGGCACACTACGCGAAGTTATGGGAGGAGGCCAACTGTCATGGGGTGAAGCCCTATGAGGGTATCATGAGGCTCGTCGGTCTGTTTCCTGAGGAGTGGCAGAGTTGGATGACGGCCACTGCCGAGTTGTACACGTCGTCCCCGCCTCCCACGTATGAGCCTATTGGGGATATGCCCGGCTTCCTGAGTGCGGTCTCAGCAGGGTGCTTCCACTTCGGTGATGGGCCCCCACCAGGGACGCAGGCGCCCGGAAGCGAGGGATTCCGCAGGTTGCCACCCTTGGCCCTCATGCGGGGTGCAGGCGGAGTATTCGAGGAGGGGCAGTCGTCTCGAGCTCCCGCCCGCGAGAGGGGCCGAGTAGAGGTTACGCCCGACTCGAGTGATAAGACCGGGTCTGTGGGGAGCAGCGCGGCAGATGAGGATGACGACGAGAACTCGGAGGAAGAGGGCGTAGACGACGATGAGGTCAGTGAAGAGGACTCGGATGAGGAGCCCGAGGAAGTTTTGGAGTGGGGCGAGATGCAGGAGGATGGTTCCGCTGAGGAGGAGCCACAGATTGGCGGCCTCGCTGATTTGGAGTTGGAGTTCATTCCCCCACCACCAGCCGGACCACCACCAGAGATACCTTCACCCCCGGTGGAGCCCCACCCGGAGACACTACGGTTGTCCCAGCAACCGATAGATTTGACCTCTTTCAGCGAGCTGTATCATCGCATTTGGCGTATGCGCAGAGAGTTGGCCGCCGGGACCGATATTCCCTTTGCACCAGTGGCAGCCCCGGGGCCATCAGAGCCGGTGGCAGTGCCGGAGCACCCCGAGGAGCCGGTGCCTCCGATCGAGACGTCCCATCAGGGGACTAGTCATGGCGACCCGATGTGGATCAGCAGCGACTCTGAGCAGGACTGATTGAGCAGGCCTCAGGCGTGTTTATCGTAGTAGTTTAGCATCATGTTTTCTCTTTCCATGTATCGAACCTTTTAGGAGCTTTCTTATTTTCCTTATTGCCCTCACATGTATCAGATTTTAAGTCCTCGCTAGAGGCAATTTTTCCCTTAACTTATGACATGTGATGTTTCTTGGCTATGTTATTCGATTTTTTTGATTTTACTCCTTATGTTCAAAAGAATGGTGCATTTAATGAACCTAATGCTTGCGATCATGACACTCGACGAGTATAAATCCATGTTAACCTTGTTATCCTTAGAACAGAATGCCACCAAGGAGACGTGCCGGACGGCCAAGAAGGAATGGCGAGGTGCCACAAAATGTACCACGAGGAAATGGAGCGGGAAGAGGGATGACCCCACCACCTCCTCCGCCGCCTCCACCTCCACAGGAGCGGCGAGTAGAGGAACTTTTTCTGAGACAAAACCCTCCGATTTTCAATGGTTTAGGGGACCCAGTTGTGGCTGAAAACTGGATACGCGCCATGGAACGTATCTTCAACTTCCTGCACTGCAACGATCAGGAACGCTTGACTTGTGTGACCTTCCAACTGACAGGATCAGCTGATTTCTGGTGGGAGGCACGAAAGAAAATTTTAACACCGGAACAACTGGCTCAAATGACTTGGGATGAGTTCAAAACTGGAATGTATGACAAGTACATCCCGAAGAGTTACCGTAAGGCTAAGGAAGTGGAATTCTATAATCTGAAACAAGGACGGATGTCCGTTACTGAGTATGATAGAATGTTCTGCGACATGTCTCGCTATGCGCCTGACCAAGTCGATACTGATGAGAAGATGGCTGAGAAGTTTTGTGCCGGTCTGAGGTACGAAATAAAGATGGCCTTGGCAAGCCTTGGAGGGTTGTCGTACCCTGAATCATTGAGTCGAGCCTTGGACATTGAGGCAGCCATGCCCAAAGAGAAGTCAACTGTACTTGTTGCCGCAGCACCACCCCAACAACAGCAAAACTTCCGAGAGAAAAGGAGGTGGGATGGAGATCGTGCTCCAAATGAAATTAAGAGACCACAACTTGCTCTGAAGCCACCGCAGAATAGTGGAAGGCAAACTGCTCCAAATCAGATGATGGAGTACCGACCTAGAGCCCCTGCCTGTGCCAAGTGCTCGAAGAATCATCATGGGGAGTGCAAGGCTGGGACTGATAGGTGCTTCTACTGTGGCAAGGGCGGACATTTCTCCAGAGAATGCCCGGATAGGAACGCTGGAGTCAGAGGGAGACAGAACTACCAAGGGCAGCGTCCACAACTGCGGGCACTTCAAGCTGAGCCGAAAGGAAAAGCGGCCCTACCCCAAGCTCCGCAACACCAGCGGCAGTTACGGCAGAGGCTTCCCACTCAGCCCAGAGCTTTTGCACTGAGACAGAGGCAGCCTAAGACGGAGCCAGGGAACCAAGAGCAGGGCAATCTGGCAGGTATGGGAACTCTCCTCAACATACCTATTGCCATTTTGTTTGATACTTGTGCATCACACTCGTTCATATCAGCACCTTGTGTGGATACCTTAGAACTGCCTACTGGCGAAGTAAAACATAAGATGAGGGTGTCCTCACCCGTAGGAGGCCTTATAGACATCACACGAACTTGCTCAAACGTAGAATTCACTATGGGAAACCTTAAGTTAGTGGCTCACAATTTGCATGTGATGTTGATGTGGAGCGTCGACATCATATTGGGAATGGATTGGCTAGCTGCAAACTACGCTACCATTCTTTGTAAGGAAAGGCAGATCTCGCTGCAAAACCCAGGAAAGGAACCCGCAATCTTCCACGGAATCTCCATGAGGCGACGGAAGTCCATAATTTCTGCACTACAAGCAACCACTATGATAAGGAAAGGATACCCTGCATACCTCGTTTATCTGAATGGAGAAGAGAAAGAGGACCGTAAGATTGAGGATGTAGCAGTGGTACGAGAATTTCCAGATGTCTTCCCAGACGCACTACCTGGATTGCCGCCAGACAGGCAGTTAGAATTCACAATAGATCTCGAACCAGGATCGGCCCCAGTATCAAAGGCACCATACAGAATGGCGTCTAAAGAGTTAGAAGAACTCAAAATACAACTACAGGAATTATTAGATCTTGGTTTCATCCGACCTAGTGTGTCACCATGGGGCGCACCAGTGCTCTTCGTGAAGAAGAAGGACGGAACATTGAGAATGTGTATCGACTACCGAGAGTTGAACAAACTGACGCTCAAAAACAAGTACCCTCTACCAAGGATTGACGACCTGTTTGACCAACTTCGAGGGGCTGGTGTATTCTCGAAAATGGACTTGAGATCAGGTTATCACCAACTGAAAGTCCGACATGACGATGTACCCAAGACAGCATTCCGCACCAGATACGGCCATTACGAATTCACTGTAATGCCATTCGGACTCACAAATGCCCCGGCAGTATTCATGGACTTAATGAACCGCGTGTTCCACCCATACTTGGACAAGTTCGTCCTAGTCTTTATAGACGATGTACTCATCTACTCGAAGAACGAGAAGGAACACGAGGAACATCTGAGAACCACCTTAGAGACGTTGAGAGCCGAGAAGCTCTATGCTAAGTTTAGCAAGTGTGAGTTCTGGCTCAACGAGGTGAATTTCCTCGGACACATAGTAACGGCAGATGGGATCCGAGTGGACCCTGCCAAGGTGGAGGCAGTACAACGTTGGCAGTCACCGACAACACCGAGTGAAATTCGAAGTTTCTTAGGTTTGGCTGGATATTATCGGAGGTTCATTGAAGGATTTTCTAAAATAGCCAGACCAATGACTCAACAGCTCAAGAAAGGAGCTAAGGTCAATTGGACGCCGGAGTGTGAAGCAAGTTTCCAATTATTAAAAGAAAAATTGACCACCGCACCAATCCTAGCCGTGCCAGCACCAGAAGCAGGCTATGTAGTGTACACCGATGCTTCAAAAGTCGGACTTGGATGCGTATTGATGCAGAATGGCAAGGTGATCGCATACGCGTCACGCCAACTCAGGCCACACGAGTTAAACTACCCCACTCATGATCTGGAATTAGCAGCAGTGGTACATGCCCTGAAGATTTGGAGACATCACCTCTACGGAGTTCGATGTGAGATCTTCACGGACCACAAGAGCCTTAAGTACTTTTTCGAGCAGAAGGATTTAAATATGCGACAACGTAGATGGCTCGAATTAGTCAAGGATTATGACTGTGGCATAAATTACCACCCAGGCAAGGCTAATGTAGTGGCAGATGCCTTGAGCAGGAAGACCATTCCCCAAGTGGCCACTTTCCTCACACAGAATGAGGAGCTCATACGAGAATTTTCCAAGATGCGGCTAGAAATAGTGGGAGCACCAGAGACGGTGGAAAGTAGGATCGCCACTCTAGTGATTGAACCAGACTTAAGGGCCAGAATTGTTGAAGCTCAAAGGAGTGATGAAGCATTAGAGAAAATTCGACTTAAGGTGAGGACAGGAAAAGAGGTGAGTTACCGCGAAGAAGCGGATAACGCCCTCACTTTTGAAGGGAGAATATGCGTGCCCAATGACGAGGCTCTTAGAAAAGAGATCATGAGCGAAGCGCATGAGACACCCTATACCGCCCACCCAGGAGGTACAAAAATGTATCAAGATATGAAGAAGCATTTTTGGTGGGATGGCATGAAGAGGAGCATAGCGTCGTTTGTAGAAAGGTGCCTAGCATGTCAACAAGTGAAGGCTCTACATCAACGACCCTATGGGAAATTGCAACCCCTGGAAATTCCCGAGTGGAAATGGGAGCACATTGCAATGGACTTCGTGACAGGATTGCCAAAGTCACAACGAGGGAATACTGCTATTTGGGTGATTATAGATCGCCTCACCAAAAGCGCCCACTTTGTACCAGTTCGTATCACTTACGGATCGGACAAGCTAGCTCAGATCTATGTGCAAGAGATCATACGGTTACATGGAGTACCGGTGACGATCACATCAGACCGTGACCCAAAATTTACTTCTAGGTTTTGGATAAGCTTGCAGCGAGAGCTAGGCACCAGGTTAAATTTCAGTACGGCATTCCATCCACAGACTGATGGGCAGTCTGAGAGGACAATCCAAATCTTAGAAGATATGTTGAGGGCCGTAGTGCTCGACCGCGGAGGAAAATGGGAGCCAGTATTGCCACTTATAGAGTTTGCGTACAACAACAGCTATCAGGCAACCATAAACATGGCCCCATATGAGGCACTGTATGGGAAGAAGTGTAGATCACCGCTTTATTGGGATGAGGTCGGTGAGAGAAAGACGCTGGGACCGGATTCAGTAGAGGAGATGATAGAGATCGTCCGCCAGATCCGTGAGAGAATCAAGGAAGCTCAAGATAGGCAAAAGTCTTACGCAGATGCTCGCCGAACCGATCTGCAGTTCAAGGCGGGAGACAAAGTTTTTCTGAAAGTATCCCCGTCTAAAGGAATTACGAGATTCGGCGTCAAGGGCAAGCTAAGACCACGTTTCATCGGACCCTATGAAATTTTAGAAGAAGTGAGTCCTGTGGCGTACAGATTGGCACTCCCACCGAGTTTCGGGAACGTGCACAATGTTTTTCACGTGTCTCAATTGAGGAAATATGTGTTCGACCCAAAACATATAATCCACCAAGAGGAGATGGTGTTGGAACCAGACTTAAGCTATGAAGAGAAGCCAGAGGCAATCTTGGATAGGAAGGTCAAGGAATTGAGGAATAAATCTATTGTAACGGTGAAAGTTCTATGGAAACATCATAGTCACGAGGAAGCTACGTGGGAATTGGAAGACAAGATGAAAGAAAAGTACCCAGGACTGTTTGAGTAACATAAGCAAAATTTCGGGACGAAATTTTCTTTAAGGAGGGTAGAATGTAGCACCCGCTTCTTTTATTATCTTTTCATATATGTTAACGTCGAACTAGAAATCTATCGTTCTCTTGTTTCGTGAAAATAAATGGAACTCGAGCCTTTGATGAACTTAATAGTGTTAATTGCAAAGTAAAAGTTAAAGAAATAATCAAACGAACTAAACCAACTAATGTACGCTGCGGAATAAAAAAAGGAATGCTATTCAAGTGTTCCCGAAAGAAAAGGTCCACATAATGCCCAAAAATTTGTTTCTTTGGAAGTTCATGATGGTCTTACAAAAGGATGAGATGGGATATTAATGTTACAATACTCTTGAATGAACCGAAAGCTCAAGGAAATAAAGTCTAGGGTAGCTTGCACTTGGATTTCTTTTCCCGAGCCCACGCCGCACTACCACCGCGCCATATCCGAACGAGCCGTCGAGCCCGGGATAGCATGGCCCACGTCTCAAAGCAGCAGCAAGGCAGCCAAGCCTTTTCTTTCACCTACAAATAAGTAAAAAAAAAAAAACAAGTTTAGTGGCTAGGAAACAAAAGAAAATAAAGGGGGCTATTAATTGAAGAAAAGAACAACTTTTCCTTTAGTGATAGAGGACCAAGGATTTGCCATAGAAGGCAAGTCAGCCCTGCAACAACTATTACACATCAGCCATTTATTTCTCACGAGTACCTACTCCATAAACCACCAAAAGAATAGCTAGCAAGGAGCCAAAGAGTCCAGATTCAATCTCTGCCAAAATCCCAACAAACCCCAATTTATAACTAGTACTAGTTACTCATAAAGATGCAAGTTTTGCAGCCATGAAGGAGAGACAAGGAGATCACTAAAAGTGATATTTTCTGCAGCATGACAACAAACGATGCAGCAGCCATTTAAGGCTCAAGAGTACACAATCTGCCTATAAATCCCCCTCCACACCACACACCAACTCCTTTCACCCACACTTCAAATTTTCAGCAAGATAGAGAGTGAAGAGTGGCACATAGCCGAGAATTTCAACAAAGACAGCCACTCCTTCAACCTTTCCAGAGGTAATGCACCTCCACCCCTTTTCTCTCCTTCAAATCAAGTTTCATGTCATCATATAGAAGCTCTATAACTTAGAAGCCTCAATCAACATAAGTAAGATCAGTAAACCCTCCCCCAAACCTCCCTTTTCTTCTTTTTTGTTTTTTTTCTCAAGCATGTGTATATATGATTGTTAGTAGAATCTGCCCAAGTAACACCAATAAATACACAACAAATTAACATCTCCTTCCACCACTAAGCCATCCTTAACAAAAAGACTAATGCTCCAAAAATCACTGAATTCATGAAGTAACAGAAGTAAGTAGACACTCTAATGACTAAGCCAACTGGAGAACTTATCTGGAGGAGGTGAATCTGCCGGACTTCCGGCAGCAAGCTTCGGCTCTCCGATGGACAGCCCCACGCTCCGATCCATCCACTACAACCTAGCAATTGCAAAGCTACAAGTTTAAAACACCAATCTTTAATCTCAAGGGACAAGACCTTAGAAAATAAGAACAAAAGAGGGAAAAATGATAAATAACCTTACCTGACGAAATAACGGCGAGGCGAGAGAGTACAGTGGCGGAGGGCTCTCCGGCCGTCCGGTGATGGGAAGGCCGGGCTGCTGTGAAGGCGACCTCCGGGCAGAAGCAGGGCAGCGTAACCACTGCCCGTGCTATCACAACGGCGGCGGCGACAGACCCCAAAAAGGGAAGAATGCCGGCGGACTCCGCGGTAGTGGCGGACCGAGCAGGAGGAGAAGGAGATCGGTCGTGCATAGCGGCGGTGCGCCGCCGCGCTCGCTGCTGCAGCGGTGGCACGAGCGGGACAGAGAGAGAAAGAAAGAGAGGAAGACGGAGCCGCGGTGGCGACGAGGGAGCACCGGTGGCAGAGAGGCGGCGATTTCGCCGATGGAGGAAGAAAGAGAAAGATAAGGGAACGGAGAGGGGTGGAGCGGCGCCGAGCGACGCCGCAGGCGGCAGCCCTGCTCGTCGGGCGGCCGCGGACGAGGACGAAGCGGCGGCGGACGATGGCGGTTGGCGGCGATACCGCCGAGAGGAAGAAGAGAGAGAAGTTGATTAGGGTTGGTGTTTGGAATTTGGGAAATTTGTGATGGAATGAGGGGGAGAGACCGATGGAATGAGGGAGTTTTGGGCCTCTTTCTTAATTAATGTTTGGGCCACTAACTAAATGGAAGTAAATAGTAGGAAGCTAATTAAATCTTTGGGCCTCTTTAATAATAGGTTGGGCCACCAATTATTTAAAGTATGGACTAAGAATTTATTTAAATCATGGGCCTTTATATGTTATGGATTAATTAACAGTCCGCAATTTAATTCCACGAAGATAAGTCTAATTTTTTTCCGGACCTTAGCTTAAGTGCTCGGATGATTAATTTTAAGAAATTATAATACGCTAACGATGAATAGACCTCGAGCCTAATTTTTAGTACTTAAATAAATGGCATGTGAGGTAGCACCCTCTAGTTAAGTGAACAATTCCTCTAATTTAATTAAATCTACCGATTTAATTAATATTCAAAAATTCTAGGACTCTTCTAGAAAATTTTAAAGGAAGAATAAAATGATCATCGCACTTAGGATGCATTCATGTCTAAGCTTAATGGATATTTCAAAAGTCTAATTAAGTATCTTTTATTTCCTAAAGGGACGTCTTCGAACGTCATCTAAGACCAAGTTAAGGAATTTCCGGAAGGAGCTTTAGCTTTTGAGGTGGGCATCCTTTCGAAATGTGATTTTAGTATGAAAATGTGAAATCCTTGTTTAAATATGTTGTCATGCCATGTTTTGTTTTATGATTACCTATCTGCTTGGCTATGCCAATTCATGTTAAATCGAATTCGGGTCCCAGTAGGGCCGCAAACCCTACTCGGACTAGTGTACACATAAGGGGACCGTGAGCTAACAAAAGGGGTTGGCCGGTCCAGTGACCGTCGTGGAATGTGGCCACATTCCCGGTTCACACAAGGTTCAGATATGGTATATCTATGGTACGTGATTGCGCAATCAAAATTCTTATGAAAGGAAAAGTATTTAGAGACTCGGGCCTTTTAAATAAAAACCCCGTGAATCTCTCAACTGTGGCTTGACAATTAAAATTAAAACTGTTTTTGGCAATGTGCTCACTGAGTATATCAAATACTCAGCCCTGCATGTTTCTTTTTAAATGTGCAGGTTGAACGTGGACGGGCAGGCGATGGTGTTGGGCATGAATCCTCGCATAAGTCAATAGGTAGCCCAGGGTAGTATGTCTCCATACATACTGCCTTGTCTTGGACGTTTCCGCTGTAATAGGATTCTATGTTAGAAGGATTGTGAACCTAGACCGCACTCTGACTTTATGTTGTCCCATTTCACTTTCACCTGCGGGACTTTTGTCCTAGGCTTCTTCTTTTAAATCATGATTATTTTTCATCCCTTGACTCTAAGGTGCTATTGAATCACGTTTAGATGCAGTCACTATCATTAGGAAGTTTGTGGTCGTGACAATTTTGATGATGGATATGTGTCAATAGGTGATTGGTGGTACGTGTGACAGGTGTCTTGATTCTCGGAATCCAGACTTAGGTTCACGCCGTCCTTGGTTATAATTTGGTTTTCTCAAGTTGCATTTAAAGTAGGGCCATATTCATTTATTGCCGTTGATTTGATCAAATAATGCATTATTTTGGAAATGGTAGGCTTACTTTTCTTTAGCAACTGAATTTTTCATATGATTGGATTATCGTACTTTGGTTGAATGAATGACTGGATTATGTATATCTATATCTACACATTTGATCAAATAAAATGTTTGTTCGGCTGCAGAAATATCTACTCCTTGTGTCTAATAATAATAATGGAGTCATTTTATCATTTTAATATATTCTATAGCAATGAAGTCATTTTCATTTTAGTAAAAGTCAATATATTTCTTTTTAGCTATTTTTCCCTCTCTCTTTCTTTATTTTCTCTACTTTTTCCTCTCTTATGCTTTATTATCTTTTTATTTAATACTCCCTCCGTTCCATAGTAATAAAGACGTTTCTTTTCGGCATGGAATATAAGAAAAATTGTGTTAAGTTGATTAAATAAAGGAATAATAAAGTATAAAATGAAAAAGGTAGAGAAATGGAGATAGAGTAAAGTAAGTGAGAAGAAATGGTTCCACTACTATGGAACGTATCAAAATGGCAAAATGACTCACCGACTATAGAATGGAGGGAGTACATTACACATCATTTTCTTAATCTCCGTGCCGAAGAAAAATGCCAAAAAAAAAATGCCCTTACTGTTGTGGAACGGAGGGAGTATTATGATGCAATAATGTGATTCTTCTAATAAGAAGAATAATTGTTGTGATAATTCTTTAATTGTTTTTTAATTCAACTTATGGTAGTTTCAATTTTTTCCAGTCACCATGATATTAGTACTGCTTGCTGTGAAGCAAAATGTGCTTGACCGACTTTTCACATTTTTTATTGCACATTTAATTGCTCCCTGGCGCTAAAGATATTAGCAATAAGGGCCCTTTTCCAGAATCCATCTTAAAGGGCCCTTTTCCGAAATCCATCTCAGAGCCTATCTTTATTGTTTTACCACGTCAGCAGGCCTATTCCAGCGTCTATCTCCCTGTAATAGAAAGTCCATCCCAGAGTCTATCTCAAAGCCTATCTCATTTTATTTAACACTATTTTTGTATTTTACTTTTAGTTGTTAGTGTGAAATAAAATGATATAAAATAGCAAGAAAAATAAATTAATAAAAAACAAATTTCATTAAAAAGAAAATAACCTACATTTATAAAAAATACAGAAACAAATAAACTAAAAATATTAACAAAAAATATTAAAAATATTGTCACTAGAGAAGAGTAAAATGTAGAGTGAGTGATTCACTTGGATTTTACATGATTTTAGAGGGTAGTTTTACTTGGTTTTGATCATATATTGTGAACTTTGAGACATGGTTATAGCTACTTCTCTATTATGTTGGTATTTTGACCATTTTGTGAAGAATGTGTAGAAAAATGTACAAAATATGTGGATGTACAGCTGCTCAATGTTCGAGACAGCTTTTCTGGAGATTTTGAAGTCCAATTCGCATGTAATGTATACCATTCTCTTCGTCTTCGAAAGAGCTTCACGTGGATATCTTAAACGTCTCAATCGGAGTTCGGTAGAAGAAGTTATGACCGTTTTACCAAGACTGCGTAGATAGCTGGCGACCCGCCAGGTTCGCATGCAAACGAACCTGGCGACCCGCCAGCAAAACACGAAAAAAACGCCGTAAGCAGCTGGCGACTCGCCAGCTTCGACGCACACCCAACCTGGCGACCCGCTAGCTTCGTCGGACAACTTATTTCGGGCCCAAAGTCAACCCTAGGTATATATATGCCTAGGAAACGCCTCCAAACACAACTTACACGTCTCCTACCCCAAAAATACTACTTTTTCACCTAGGAAGAAGAGAAGAACGAGCAGAGGACGAGTATTCATCGCAAGATTGAAGACGAGGCCTCCAATCCGCCCAATCCAATTCTAGGAGTTTCTACTTTTAGTTTTATTCTTGTTCAAACAATGTTTTTGAATATTTCTTTGAATATTTCTTTGACTTTTGTGATGAACATGAGTAGCTAAATCCTTCGTAGAGTTCAACGGGGGAGATACAATGATTCTTATGTTTAATTGATTTCCTTTTTCTATGCCTTGGCTCATGTGGTTATTTTGATTTCTTATGTGCTTATACATTTATTTGACTGATCACGGTATAAATGCATGTGGATTTTACTACAAGAACTGAGAAGTGAGTAGTTTAATTTGAAAGAGAAGAAATTGACGTCTTTGCCAATATAATCGAGAGATTTGAGCCTTTGAATGAAGCTAAGTATCTTAGGAGCTATTAGGAGTTGTTGCCTTAGTTCTAGGAAGGAGACTTCGGTTCTAGGTAGCAATCTACAAATTATATGCTTTGAGAAAAGATATAGTTTTACCTTAGTGATAGCTTAATAACCCTTGAGACCCTTTGTTGGCATAGTTTGGAAATTAGTTGGGCATAGGATAGTTGTTATCGATCCCGTAGGATTCTACCCTTCTCATCTTTGATCTACATCCGTTTTCTTATTTGCTTTTAGTTCTCTAGTTGTTTTTAATTGTTTTTACCTTGCTTTTAAATAGATTTAGAAAAACCAAAATTCCGATTCATCTAGATAGTAGTTGAGGTTGGTTCGTGGTAATTAGGTTGACACTCATTGTCTCTGTGGATATGATACTCTTTGCTTACTATTTGCTACATTAGCCCCGTACACTTGCGGGTATACTTGTGTTAAAAATAAGTTGAGTCAGTGAGATGAAATAAAATGGGATTAAATGTGAATAATTGGTGGGAAATGGAGTGTATAAAGAGTATAAAAAATGAATTAAAAAAAAAACAAAAATAAAATCGGTTGAGGCTTAATATCGGCTCAAGGCCGGAGGCTTTGGGGTGGGGGAATCGGCCCTCCCCCCCACAATGATGACCTAGGAGAGCCGATGAGGGGGCCGATAAATAGGCTCTTGCTATTGGCCCCCATTGCCAATGCCCTAAGAGTACTATTTTTTTATTATAATTTACGTCAACTACTATATTTTTTATATTTTGTAAAATCCATATAAAAAATAAATAAGACTTCTGACTATAGACAAATAGAGTATTTTTTTTACTTTTTTAATGGTATATTTAAAATTCTTATTTGATTTTTATAAATTTTTATGGTATATTTATATATTTATACTCCCTCCGTCTCACTATAGTAGAGACATTTCGCTTTGAGCATTTGTTTTAAAAAATGAAATAAATAGTTAAAGTCGCTATAGACTAACAGTAATATATTTCCTACTTCACTCTCTCTCCACTTTAGCTATTTATTATAATTTTATTTAAAACGAGTGTCAAAATGAAATGTCACTACTACAGCGGGACCGAGGGAGTATATGTTTTAAAAAATGAATAAAAAATTTTAAATTTAAATTGTATCACTATTTTTTGTTTAAATCAAGTAATTTTTGTGTTATAATAAAACTCTTATTTTCGATTAATTAAGTATGAATTTAGTTAAGATTACATTCACACCCGCCTAATATATTTACGTGTATAATTTAAAATAGGCATCACTACAATTAAACTTAAAGATATGATAACAAAAAACAGAAACATGAAGTAAATAATTACCAATCCAAAAGAACCATCACAGTATTACTCACTACTATAACAATATCTTTGCATGACGACACCGATAAACGATAAAAACATAAATACACCAAGTAATTAATTTCAGCCCATAAGTACAATCACTGTATCACCCACTACTGTGGTATTTTAGCATCACACAAAAAAAAATAGCATTGACTTTTAATGATATCACGTGTCAAAAAACTGTTATAAATTTAGGTAAATAAATATTAGTTGCTTCAACCTATGCGTCTATATATTTTATTAGAATAAAAAAAAAAATGTAGTACTCCTACTACATAAATTTGTTTACTTGCAAAAATTAATACAGCCTCTAATTATTGTCACTAAATTTTCTTACGTGATTAATTTTGTAACACGCATAGTTACCCCTTACAAGATATCACGGTTTTATTTGATTAATTACATTTTTAATGTTCACAGTTCTTTAAAACTCATGTCACTATTGAGTACTGAAAATTTGAAACATAAATTTGTTATAATATCAACTGTCACATGATTAATGTTATGCTATCATTTACAATTTGTTATATATATATAACTCAAATTTACCAGTTATCACCATATAGTATGCAATGGAGTCAACATCATTAGACATGTTACCAAATCTACAGACATTTCCAAAACAATACAGTGTATTTTACATGCAACACATCCATTTATCTGGTTGTTTGCTATACTATAATTACTTATGTATGCACTTGTAATTAATTAATTTTTTTATAATTAGCTAACATGTCCAAAATTGCTTTGCTTAAAATAAGTGAAACTATGTAGTATTCACTTTGTGGGTATAGTGAAAAAGCCAAGTAAGAGAGCACTGGAAAAAGAGAGGAATGTGATAGATATGTGAATCAGTCTCCACTCAAGTAATTATTTAATATGGTAGTCAATAAGTCAATAAATAAAATGTTAATGTTTTAGATGATGACGAATATATACGCCCTACTACACTTAGAAGTTAGAACTATGAAACTTCCTTTAAATAAAATACGATAACTAGTGGAATAATCTATATTGTTAGAATATTTTGCTTAAGCCATGATGTCACTTAGATAATGGCCTTTATATTTACTATGGTAGTCGTCGATCGACAATAATAAAAGAATAATCAGTTGACTAATTTATTAGTTGAACCACTGCATCTACTTTGTATAGCAAATTAACATACACGATGTGTCCCTATGTTTTGGATGTTTTTGACTTTCTTGACTTTTAAAATAATTTCTATACTTTCTATGATCATACAAACGTTAATACACGTGTAAAATAATTTTCAACAAAAAGAAAAAGAAAAAGCCAACGTGACTTTTGAATATGAGAAATTTTTCTCTTTCCATTACTAGTAACTTTGTTCAATATGAAGACACAATATTTGATTTAGCTAGATTTCCCATTTTCCATGGGCCACAAGGCCTGCAAGACTTATAGATTACTAATATAAAATCATTGGGCCTGAATTTAGTTTCAATAGGCCAATATGGTGAATTCAATCCATAGATTATAAAAATTCTTTGGAACTCACATTATTTCTATATAGGATTACCACACAATAAAGCTTTTACTAGTATAGTTATTGTCTATATTGAACTGTCAGTTCTTTTAACGTCACATTGTATTTATAGTTTCTAAAACTAGAAATTGAGAAATGGAACCAGAACAAGAAATTGGGGGGAGGTGGCGACTTGATCACTATAATTAGGGTTGGGAATACGGATATCGGGTATTGGATTTACCCGTACCCGACCCGAAACCTGCAGGGTTTTGGATACCCAATATCCAATTTTATGGGATTGTGTATGGGATTGGGTATTGAAATTTGAGATAAATCGGGTATTGGATAACCCGAATGGGTAACGGGTATTGCCCGAATATCCAATTTATATCATTTAAAAGCATTTTTTAAATTAGTTTGGTCGTTTAGCAATGTTTGCTTCTATATTTTGCTTAGTTGTTTAATGACTTTTACGTATTTGATACGAGATATCTCTATGAATATTCCATCTACCCTATTATTTAATTAGTAATTAATTTAGCATATCTTTCCTATATTTTCCAATATATCTCTTAGGATATTTTGTCTTGCTCATTAAGTTAGTATCCATATTATAAATAGGGCTATTGTTATTATCATTATTCAATCAAGAAATACAATTTCTTTTATCTTATTTTTATCGCTTATTTCAATTCGGTATTGATCTTGGTTTGATCGACGAGCAAAGCTCCCGCGACTACCTCGTCTACCTTTTATCTCTCTGACGATCGCCTCTGTGACGCCGAAATCTTGTTAAGAGAAATCATATCTTAACAATTGGTGCTTCCATTCTCGAACTCATGGCCAAAGTCAATCTTCGTTCATGGCTGGAGATATCGCAAGCAACCGACGGCTTGCAACTGAATCCCGCAGTCGTGGAGTACATTCTTGCTAAGCTCTCCCAATTTGAGACCCGACTGGATGGGCTTAAGCACAGGGCATCAACCACGCACCCTTCGCTCCAGCCCGAACCTGATCCACCTGACACGGCCACGCTGTACACCGCCGCTCAACTACCCTACCAATCACCAGTGTCTCCGCACCATCCGGCGACCACGTTTCAGCAGTCGCACGCTGCACAGCTGGCCCAACAATATTTGCAGCCGCAACAACCATACCAACCGCCTGCTCCTCCACTCGACGCTTTGCAATGGCAGCAACCGCAGCAACCGGAGATGCAAGATTGGCGGTGGCAACAACATCAGCCCCACACGCGACGTCAAACAAGCTGGGACCCTCCCAGCTACCGCCAACAATCGGGGCTCATGCCGTACGACCAATATCCGCTGTTATATCACCATCGGTGGCCGTACCCATAATTTCATCTCTTTCCCATATTTTCCAATATATCTCTTAGGATATTTTGTCTTGCTCATTAAGTTAGTATCCCTATTATAAATAGGGCTATTGTTATTATCATTATTCAATCAAGAAATACAATTTCCTTTATCTTATTTTTATCGCTTATTTCAATTCGGTATTGATCGACGGGCAAAGCTCCCGCGACTACCTCATCTACCTTTTATCCCTCCGACGATCGCCTCCGCGACGCCGGAATCTTGTTAAGAGAAATCATATCTTAACAATTGGTGCTTCCATTTTCGAACTCATGGTTGAAGTCAATCTTTCTTCTTGGTCGGTAATATCGCAAGCATATGAAGGCTCGCAATTGACTTCAACAGCAGCAATGTTGGAGAATATTATTGCTAGGTTCACCCGAATCGAGACCCGGTTGATTGAGCATGAGCGTAGGGCACCTGCCATGCTCCCTCCATTGTGCCCAGAACCTGATCCACCCGACGGGCCCCCGTTGTACACCGCCACACAGCAGCCTTACCAGCCCTACACTTGGCAGCAACCGTCGAGCTCTGGCCTTAATTCGCACTGGTACCCTCATCCGCAGCAGCCCCATCGCCCAACTGCCGACTCTTGTTGGTATCCACCGAATCCATCAAGACCTTGTTGGTACCCGCCAACACCGACTTCTGATCAACCGCCCAACACCTACATGGAGTCATACTCGCCGCTGCAAATTCCCTACTCCGGAAACCATCGAGAGCAGCCTGACTACCAGCCCCCGCGGCCGCCATATACGGACTCAGAATCACATGTGCAGCAGAGAAATTGCTCCTCGAGATATCATTCGTGGCAGCCGGAATATTGCCCATCACAGCAGCTCCCCTTCCCTTGACCTTCCGCTGCATTCACCGTCGCCGCCAACAACGCCGAGACCATATTCTTGTTGGGACCCACCAGAATAGAGCACAACGCAATATGTCAATTCCCAACGCCTCACACATATTGTTGAGGCAGATGTGTCTGGTGGAAAGAGAATCACTTGGCCTGATATTAGGCCACATTTGACATCATATGTGGAGAAGAGTGTTAATACAAAAGTGGATCTACAAGGACCGCCCAACATCACATGCTCAGAGAATGATCTCGTTGATAATATCTGGTCTAGAGGTGATATATCAGGTCGGTCTTCAATAGAGCTCCAGAAAGAGTGTTGTGTGCAAACCGTTGTCCCACCCTCATTAGGAGATATTTCTCTTAGTGATGATGATGTTAGTGTTGTTGCTGATCGCCAAGAGGGTAAAGGGATGGCAGACGACGATGACTTTATGGAAACAATAAAGGAGCAAGTAGATGAGGAGGATAGAGCTAATTTCTCTAGGTAGACTCATGAAGTTGTCGATCCGGTAAAATTTAATTCTGAACCCGAATACCAATGAGAACAGTTACCTATGCTATCGCCAATGACACTCAGGAGAGAGGTCAAGCTTTTCTGGGAGAGGAAATATGAATGTGATGTTAGAGTTTGTATACCAGAAATCACCTTTCGAGTGATTGAATAATGTTAAAACTCTTATTTTATTTTCCAAAGGAATAAACAGATTATTTTTGTCATAATTTTGTTATGTTTTACATTTAATGGATGTTTATTACATATTTAAATGTATAAGTAACTTAACAAAGTCTAAGTCTTTGTTTTAGTAGACCGGTTGTGGGCGTCGTTCACTTTAAGGTAATACGGTCAGTTCTAAACAAAGAAAAAGAATAATTTCACAACCTAGATAGGCTTAGACTACCTATCGTGAAAGGTTGCAATATCAGTCCGATTATTTCTAAGCCTTACTGAAATAAGATGACATTGGTGTGGTATAGCACTAAATGGATCTAACAGCGAGACAGTCTTTATGCTATCTACTGAAAGACGGGGTCTCGTAAATTATTTCTCAATCAATGTACGTTAGCATTGAGCATACGGTATTGATTATGCACTACTTTGACTTACCAAATGGTGCGGGTTTTTCGCAACCCAATAAGCCTGGTATTTTGGTGATTAATATCTAGCGGTGCTAGGATTGCTATTATGTTGAATCGTGCGCGAGGTGAGTCTCGTTTGATAACATCCTCAAGAGAAGCTTGAAATAAGGTTTTATTATTCGGAACTTAGCTAGTTGGAGTTTAATTAATCTATGAATAATAAATAAGTTTTTCTTGTTAAGTCCTCTCTTGGAATAAATGAGATATTGATTAATTAAGTCCATAACAGACAATAATTAATTAATGTATGTTTCTATCTTAAGCGCGGGAAATAAATATCAAGTAATGGAAACCCAAAGTACTTATAATTTCGGATTTGGATGGGGAGTGCAATATTATTTCTGTAGTGGCTGCTCGTAATATTCTAATTTTAAGCTTATATTAAATTGGGTTTAATTTAATTAGTAAAAAGCTAATTGGAGGAGTCCATATTCAAAGCCTTCCATAGATCCCTGTCTAGGCCCAATATGTGACTTATTATAAATAGGAGAATAAAGGAGACAGAATATATACTTAATTATACTCAAAATTTTTGCCTCCCCTATTCCTAGGAGTGGTCGAATTTTTCTCCTTTGTGGGATAGGATTTCTGTCTTCTTTATTTAAGTCCTAGTATACTGGTGAGATCAGCCCACCCTGATATCATTTTACAGTCCGGGAACCAGACAGAAGATCCGTGGTTTTGTACTAAAGATCTTCACGTGGAGAAGGCGCTAGCCATCTTCGATTCTTTGGAGAATCATCAAGGTATAATGGCTAAACCCTAGAAAAGCATGTTTTTGGTTTCAATTAATTTAAAGCATGTTTTATTTGAGTTATGAGCATGATACATGTGATAATTACGCGAATAGAATTTGTCTAAATAATCTGCTAAATGGATCAGAATTATTATGTAATTGATTTATGTGAGCGCTTCCGCTGCCAACCCCTTCATGTGATGCACCAGAGATCTTGGATACTAACGATGCTTTTCTTATTGGGTCATTTATCGAGGTACCTATTAGACTAGAAATCAGCACTACGGGGAAGATGCTAGGAGGAGAAATGAGAGACCAATTTTCTCTCTGGTATGTTTACATCGAGTATGCGATAGTGGGTTATTGGCGGACGAAACAGCCATCTTTTGCAGTTGATCCAGGAGGGGAGGTCTCGCCAAAGCTTGTGTTCGTGATACTCTTCATTGTGTCGTGGTTCCCACCTTGAGGACAAGGTGGATTTTAACCGCGGGGGAGTTGATACGAGATATCTCTATGAATATTCCCTCTACCCTATTATTTAATTAGTTATTAATTTATCATATCTTTCCCATATTTTACAATATATCTCTTAGGATATTTTGTCTTGCTCATTAAGTTAGTATCCCTATTTCCTTTATCTTATTTTTATTGCTTATTTCAATTCGGTATTGATCTTGGTTTGATCGACGGGCAAAGCTCCCGCGACTACCTCGTCTACCTTTTATCCCTCCAACGATCGCCTCCGCGACGCTGGAATCTTGTTAAGAGAAATCATATCTTAACAGTATTTCACAATCAACTCATGTGGTTTTTATATTTTATTTAATTATTTTGACTTTTGAATTATATTATTGGTTGCTTCTACAGTTATATTAAATGTGTAAGTCTTATTATTTTACTTACATATTGCATAACCAATCCCCAAAAATATAATCGTATACTTTAAAATAAATGAAACATTAAAGATATTAGTCAATTTAAATATTTCTATATTTATATTAATATATAAAATTTGAATTTTTTTATTAGTTATTAACGCATGTAAAGAGTCGGGCATTTGGATACCCGATACGTCGGGTATGGATACCCGAGGCGGATATTGGAGTACCTGAAAATATATCGGGGTGGATTTTGGATAGACATTTCGATGATTTTCGGGTTTGGGTACCCAGCTTTTTCGGGTCGGATATCCACGGATACCCGTATTCCCAGCCCTAACTATAATAGTAAAAGCTTTATCAACGATGTCACAAAACCATGCTTGAAATGAAAACACCTGAAAAAATATGTCATCTTTGATATATAGTTTGTTATCGTAAAATATCTTTGATGTTGTTTGGATCGTGAACTGCAACAGTAGTTTGATATTGACCGCTTTGACTCAAGCCTGTACGGATTTATTTCTTGGTCACTTCCAAAAGGCCTCAAATTAATTGGAATTGGGCATGAATTATATAGCCTTTCAATTTCCCTCAAACACCCGATGTGTGATATGTTTGTACTGAACAGATGCATCCAAACTTGTTAACGAGTGGAATTTATTAAACAGTCGTGAACACATATATTGTAACTAAGTATAATGAAACAAGGAAGAGATACAATGAGGGTAAAGACAGCCAATATTTGGGAGATCGGCAGCCAAAAAGAGCTCGAGGGGTCGTCCGAGTGAGCGGCCAGCGGCAACACTAAGATGAGGACACCGTAGAGGATAAGCGGCCACTGCAAGATCTTGATGCAGGAGTTGTCCTCCTCCGTGGACAGCGATATTTCGATCCTGATCACTGGGATCAAGAGCAGCATTTTGAAGATGCAGATAACTATGTTGACAAACTTCATCCTTCTTTTTAATTTGTAGGGTTTCAGAGAGTGAAATGGAGAAGGGAATTGTAAATTGTTTCTATTAAGTGCGTGAGATGATAAAAGGATTTGACTAGATATGATCCGTATTGCTTAATCACATTTACAAGAAAGAAATTTTTTGAGCATAATCACATTGGATTCGTTATTAACAATTTGACATAGTAATAATAAACAAGATTATTATTTTCCAACCTTGTCTGGAGTTGCACAGCTATACCTCTACTCATTCATCCATGAATTTTATCGATTGTCATATTTGAGCTTCTTTTTCTTGTTCCACATTTCAAAAATTTGAGAGTATAATAGTATGATATATTTCCCATTTTATATTCAGTCAATGCATTTTATTCAAATTTTGGTAATACTTAGCATGTATATTTGTATTTATTATGATAGTAAAGAAGGTTAGAATTTAAGGTTTCTATTTTTAATATACATAATTTAGAGCTTGGAGCATAAAGTTCGGAGGATTATTGTTTTTCTAAATATACTTTTACTTGATTTTATTACAAAAATCAAAATCTGGGGAACTGATATGGGCTATGGAAAATGAAGAAGAAAGAGGCTTAACGCTGTTAAACATTACCACAAGGGTAAACAATTGGTAAGTATATAGACTCGAGCCCACGAGGAGTTGTTGCAATGCACTCTTTGTTTCATGTACAACAAAGAGGATGAGGTTGCTACTGTCTTCTCACTTCTCTTTTAATATGAGAATTAAAACTAAATTGAAAAGACTAATCCATATGATATATATCTGCATTTGAAATCGAATTAGCGACAATGCAAAATAACCTATCATTTAGAGACAAAAAAATTGAGACGCAGTTACTAATGTTCGGAAATTTTTAAAAATAATCATAATTTAGGATGCAAAAGAAAACGTCATCACTAAGTTGATGGCAAATTATCTTAATCTTTTGCTTTTTTTAGGACGCTTCTATTTGTGTCCGTTGGTTCAAAGTTGTGGACTCAAGAATATGTTGGAAGTCTCTAATATACTACTCTGATAGGAAACAAGATCCTATCGGCGTAGAAGAGGACACGCGAACAATGAATTTGTGAACAAAAAGCAAAATATCAACCCTAACGCGAGGCTAGGGTTTCGAGAGCACCAAGATGAGAAAAAGTGTGTTTATTACTTTAATTCTCAATGACTCGATCTATGAGAATTCTGTAATTTATAGAATTCCCCCTACTTAATTCGGACTTACGATTCGGGAAAGAATCAAGAATAAAACCCGAAAAGATTTGACTCTATCATGAAATAAAATAGTTCATGCGAAATAAGGAAACAAAATAAAAACAAATAAAAAACAAATCAAAATAATCATATCTCTAATATCAGACATAGTCTCGATATTTGGCAGGACGGGGAGCGTTCCTCTGTGGTCGATCCTTCTTGGCTGCTCTGGTCTTCGGCCTGCCCCTCTGAACCGTCTTCGCCGTCTCCCCTATCCCTGGCGGTTGTCGCTGCATGGGTTCATGCAACCCCCCTTCATCATTGCTCCCCGTCTCGTTGATCAGGGTCGTATCATACTCCCTCCGTTCTATAATAGTGAAGACATTTTCTTTTCGACACGCGACTTAAGAAAAGATTGTATTAAGTAAGTAAAGTAAAAGAAGAATAAAAAGTAGGAAATTAAAAATGTAGAGAGATGAAGAGAGAATAAAGTAAAACAGAGTAAAGTAAGCGAGGAAAATGTGTTGACTTTTACTAAAAAGAGAACTAACTTCACTGCTATGGAACATACTAAAATGGCATAATGACTCAACTAATGCGGAGGGACGGAGTACTACACTACTAGTACCGGAGTATTTCTAGTTGACTTGAGTTTCAACTTCAGATTACATGACTATTGAATTAGTTTATTGATACAAAAAGCTATACGTTTTCATACTCCAAGCATATGTTAATGAAATATACGCCCAAGCATGACCTTTTAGCGCTGTAATATAATAATTCCAAAGAAACTTTAAAGATTCGCAAACTCCACATAATCAATATTCTTAAATTTGATTTATCTCGATTGGTACAACTAACTTGGTTGCTGCAACAAAGACGTTATTCAGTTGATATTATTTATTTCGTCATATAAAGTGACATTGAATGGTTGGGGCGAGAGATTAATGGAGGAATAAAGAGGAAAAGATAAAGGTTAGTCAATGATAAGGTATACCAATCAAAACATACTCTTTAATTTCCCTTTTGTTCCTTTCCATTATAAACTCCTTTATCATTCCCCTCACGCTTTCAGCTCCACATTCCTCTCAACATAAGCTAAAATCAACACCAAATTCTCTCTCAAATCATAATCCGTAGAAAATTATGAATACGCTAGCCATCGGCAGCCGCATCAAGGATTGTTCTAAAGGATTCTGCAGCTTCTTCTGCCCGCAGTGGTGCTACATAGTCTTCCCTCCTCCTCCGCCGCCGCCACCGTCAGAATACCTCCCCGACGACGGAAGCTCCGGCCCCGACTTCTCTCCCTTCATCATCACAATCATCGGCTTCTTGGCCGCCGCCTTGCTCCTCCTCAGCTACCACGCCATCCTCTCCAACTACTGCCGCGGGAGAAGAATCCAAAGGCGCGGCCAAACGAGCCGCGCCGTGGACGTGGAGAGCGGAGAGGACGGCGGCCAGGAGGGGACATGGTTCGTGGCGACGAACCGCGGGCTGGACGAGGCGCTGGTGAGGTCGATGGCTACGTTCAAGTACCGGAGAAGGGAAAGGCTGGTGGAAGGCACGGAGTGCTCGGTGTGTTTAAGTGAGTTTGTGGAAGAGGAGAGGCTTAAGCTTCTCCCCAAATGTAGTCACGCATTTCACGTGACATGCATCGACACGTGGCTCAAATGCCACTCCAACTGCCCGCTTTGCCGAGCCAATGTGGCGGGCCCGGCCTCATCGCCTCCTCCTCCTCCTTCTCTGCCTTCGCTATCGCCACAAGGTGCGGGGGGGAATGTGGAGATTGGCACTGGAGATCAACGAGAGGGCGCGAAAACGGATGGAAGGGTTAGAAGATCGGTGTCCATGGATTCGGTTTTCGAACGGCGTTTGATGATAGATGATCCGAGTAGTGCAAGTAGATGTAGTGAGATGAAGAGATCACATTCAAGTGGAAGGTGGTTCGTCTCTAAATAGGGTAAATCAACCCAAAACTATATTTTTTCTTGGAATGTTTTTAGCGGTAAGATTTGTATGTTGAGATAGGGAGTAGATTGTGTGAAAAGATCACAAATAAAGTAAGGTCAATTTTTTCGGATAATTTGTGGGATATTTCAGAGTCCATTAAATATACTGTACTCATAATATGGCTAGCCATAAAATGGGATTCTAGTAAATATGGATATTATGGATATGAACAATTTAATTATCTTATTTATTGTTAACTAAGTTTACATTATTACCCTTTTAACTACACATTCTTTAATGGAATAGTACTTAAAAATTAAGTACTCACTTCGTTCATGAAATATTGTCCATATTTGACTTGCCATGTTAAGAAATGTGAAGAAAAGTGGGTTGTAAAATTTAGTGCAATGAGGGTCCAACATTTTTATATTAGTTTTATGTAATAAAATGTAAATGTAAAGAGTTAGTGGAAAGTGAGATCCATTTACCAAAAATAAAAAAAGACAAAGTTGACAAACTTTTACGGACGGATCAAAATGACAAAACTGAACAACATTTCACGGAGGGAGTAATTAAAACTATCCAACTCATAAATTTTTAGCCTATAAATAAGTGTGGTTTACAGACCCAATATTTAATTTATTTATTTATTTGGGCTAAGACAGATGTGGCTTTCTCTTAACATGGGCTGAGTTTTGAAATACAGAGCAAGGATCCACATTAAGAAACAATTTCTATACCAACACTGCGTGAATAAGTTAAACAAGTAAAACATGGGGTATAAATATAAAAGTAGACTTTAGATATTTCCCAATAGAGATAGCAACCATTAAAACTAGTTCATATTCACACAAGAAAAAAATTGAAAATATCGATTGTTTATGATTTTAACCCCCATTCACCACAACTAAAAAATTACACTTAATTTGTGAATGAATGTTCAATACTATTTTTCTTTAATTTACATGTTTAGAAGCTCAATCCTATTTTTTATATTATTTACTAATTCTTATGGTTGCGAATCAGTTGTTAACTTTTAGATGTCATACAAAATGGATACGAAATGGAGAAATGACGGGAAAACGTGTGTGACTTTCACAATTAGGAGGATATACATTTAAATAAATAAAATTTCAGTAATACACAAATTAAATATATACGATTCAGTAATTCCCAAATTAATTATTTAAAAATTTAAGCCCAACTTAATCTTTTGTCGAAATCATATTTTATTCAAGCCCAATTCCAGGGAAATAACAAGTTTATTTCATTTATTTTTGTAAACATCTTTATCACTCAACTCTATTTTTCACTCTAAAAGCCTCTGTTTTTTTACAGTAACATTTTGAGCTTCTACTCTTTAAAGACTAGTTCTTACAGGGCACTCTGTATTTTTCCTTTCATGTTAGGATTCTGCATTTCTTTTCGCATTTTAAAAACTTACTCTTTTAAGGATATAAAAATTGGGACGGAATTACTAGCATTTAAATTAATTAGAAATAACTACCTAGGATGTAAAAGAAAGCATTTTTAAGCGGAGAGCAAATAATCTTAATCTTTTGTTGTTTTATGACACTTTATGAAATATTGATGGTATAATTAAACACACAAATTAGCGTCCTTAGCATTAAAAGGTGTCATTAGCCTTTTCTTTTAGAATTAGCACTCCGTTATATACTCCCTCCGTCCACGAAAAATATAGCACACTTGTCGTTTTTGGTTGTCCACAAAAAATAGGGCACCTTTAAATAATATGGATCTCACATTCCACTAACACAACTTCTTTCTTAGCTTACTTTTTCCCCTTATGTCTTACTTTATCAATTCTACAGTAAAAAGTCTTTCAATAGTCTTAAAAGTGTTCTATTTTTCGTGGACGGAGGGAATATTAGTCTTTCAATAGTCTTAAAACTGATTAATATAATATCTTCGACGAAACACCTATACGGCTATACCTACACCTGATGATACATACACGAAACCAATTTAAAGAGTTATATATCACGAAACCAAATTAAAGAGTTTTCATGAGGATCTATTTGAAAGTTTACCATACTAATTGATGGTACTACATAATATAGCGAATTAATTAACACACTTGATTACCTTACATTCCATATAAGTAATTTATTTGCACTTTCACATCCACCACTAATCGTAAAAAAAGTTATCTAGCTCTAGCTAGACACTTGGTGAGAATAGGACATTTTAGTTTGATGTTACGCCGCATCACTAATTTAAAATTTGAAAAAATATTAAAGGATAGATAAATGATGCTTTATCTTATGATTATCCAACCTTAAAGAAAGAAAAACAATATCCAAGTCCAATAATATTCGAGTGTGAAAATAATCAGGTGCAGCGGCACACCATAAACCCCACCGTTGCAAGTTTCCAATAGGTCTCTATCTTGTTCCCGCAAAATGACACTATTCTTAATTTGGGATACATATAAAAAACAAAAATGGAGGCCAAAATTCAATGCAAATGGCATTTTACCCATATAATAAAACAATGAAGATATTGAGCATACATACATAACATGATAACACTATAATCTAGAGGCTCAATTTCCTAGCTTGCCTGGCATATGGATTATTCAGGATAGCGATCCCTCACCTCTCCTACTCTCCAAAATCTTAGCTTATCTTTACCTTCTAGATTTACTACTACTATATTTACGTATACATTGGAGTACAATAATTTTTGTGTGTGTGTGTGTGTGTGAATGGACCGCACAATATAAGTAAAATTTTCTAAAATTTAAAATTTACTCCTAATAAATATGTACAACCTAATGATCGTATCACTTTGTCTAGGCTCTCTACTCATTGCATTCATACTTATATGCAAACTTTTTTCTCTTATTTATAGGACTTATCTTGTTTTGAAATGCCAAGGATAGAAAGAACCTTCAGTACTCAAAGAATTCGCTAGTAGGAGTATATGTTATAGATAGATTTTGGCATCATCAAAATTGAGGAAATAGTTGGGAAATTTAAAACAGCTTGGATTAGATACCAAAACCACAATGATCCTCCTATACATTGTGTAACTTAATATTGATCCAGGGAGAAATTTACTAGTTATTGGTTTGCCAACATTATTTCAATTGCAAATTTATCGTCGACTTACTAATCCGAAGCTACTACAAGAAACACGAAATTTATGGTACAAGAAACACAGACTCAACATCCAATAAATCGAATTACAAGGTTGCAGTGCTGCAATAATGTGATAGCTCGTTTATTTTTCTTTTTATTAAAGTATTTACATCTGCAAAATACATGGTATCATGACCAGCTAGCCACTAGAGAAAGTCCAGGATCAAGATTCAACAATTTTGCAAAATAAGTAGTACTACCAAAGTGCAAAAACTGAAAAGGTCGATGAAAAATACTGAAACAAAAAAAAAATTAGATTGGTAAAAATTAATGACCAAAAGTAGAGTGAATTATTTTGCAATTAAATCCTAAATTAAACACAATGAACGTGAAAAAGGTTCAATAATTTTTACTGATAAATATATATATTAACCCTAGGTGTGACAACCTAGGATAGCTTCCTCCTCAATTATTCTCAGCATGTGGTGAACTGCCCCGGCTATGTCGTCTGCTGAATTGAGTTGGCAACCCTCTTCCACCTATATAAAGAAACAACCATGCAAAGTTATTTTTTCATTAATTGTTCATCCCCAAATATACGTCAAAAAGTTCACTAAATCTATGTGTAAAGACAACATCAATCTACTTATGTCTAGAAAATCACCCATTAAAGTAAAGGGGCAAAAATAATCACATTTCACATCAATTCCCAAATTGCCCTCAAGAAAAAGTACTATTTACACACAGTAGAATCTTTTGCACAGTGCACATAGTTTGATGTGGAAGTAGGTGCAGGCTGTGTGCCAAAAAGTAGATTCTTTTGCATGCTGAGGTCATTTTCGACAGTCCTAGTTTTGTTACCATCAAATAAACCGTGCCAATGTATAAGACCAAAAATGCTGAAATGTAACGATATAAGTTAGGGACCAAAAATTTTAATAATTGGTGTGGTATGTGACATTCCTAATTAATGGATCTAGAGACCAACATTATTTTGTTGGGTGATTTTAGCTAGGTAGAGACAAAATAAATCTCGAACGAGTGAGTGAACCACGTTCGAGATAATAAGTTTATCCGGTGCACGTCCACACGTACCTTAGCGCTGATGGAGTAGAGCACGAGCGAGTCGAGTGTGGTGACATTGAGGTGGAGGATTGTGAGGAAGACGGATTGGAAGGCGGCGACCATCTTGGAGAGCTGGCGGACGCGCCTGCGCGATAGGACTCGGACGTTGGCGTGCGTCTCGATTAGGGTGACCTCAATGTCCGCAATGGCTGCCTTGCTTTGTGATGTGTATTTGTTGCCTAGTTGGCTTTCCGAGCAGCTGAATTGTGGGTATGCAAAGAATTGACCAAATGGGCTGCCTATTTTTGGCTTTTGATCACTTTCATCATTTGTTGTCACATTTCCATGCTCCAATAATGCAAATTTCTTTGCTTCTAGTGACTGCAGAATGTGCTCTAGCTCTTTCACAAATTCTATTGCACCACCAACAATTGAGGCTTGGTCACCCTGAAATTAAATTAAATAAAATATAAAACAATGATTTAGAAATAGTACTAGAATCATTAAATGAGGTAAGTGAGGTGAAAGTTGATAAGATGAGAATGAGATTTTTAGTAGGACAGAGACAATAAGAGACATGGGGAGGTTGAGAGTATTACGTCACAATATTCTGTTGCATCACAAACATCAACAAGAGCAAAATTAATGCAACCTATAACTAAAAGATTATTTGGAGAAAGTATTGAGATGAATTAGAGACTAAGCACCTGTGGTATAGCACTCATATAGGTAGCTAATTTTGCCTCATATATATAGGTAGAGCTATAATGTGTCACATCTAATTGGCTTATACTCGAGGCGAACAAAGACAACAACATATGTCCAAAACAGACAGAGAGATGAATGAAGAAGATGAGTGAGTGCAAGAACTATTCCGGAATCAAATTGTACCTTACTGAAATTCAAATCTTGTGACTTTTTTTCTTTTCGGTAGAAAAACAGTGCAAATTCAAATCACATTATTATCATGAAGTGAATAGTACTTAATTGGGTTCTCTCCTCAATAATTAATTTCAATTTTAACATAAACATAAGTATAAAGAAGCTTACTCGTTGAACATAAGATTCCGGCATGAGAGAGCGCAAGACAGCAAGATGTTCATTCATTTGCTTGCGGCGGTTTCTTTCAACGGCAATGTGTGTCATTCTCTGAGTTTCGGCTTCCTCTTTGTTCTTGCACACTTTAGGCCTCCGCCGCCGCTTCTTGCGGCCCTGCGCCGCGGCGGTGGAGGTTTCCGGCGGGGGAGGCGGGGGAGGCATGGAGGAGCAGCTGGAGAAGTCGCGGGGGCTGGGTTGGGAGGAGTCATGGAATGGGGCTGTGTCAAACATGATGAAGTTGAGGAGCTCAGTTGAAGAAAGTGCTTCGAGAGCCATTTTCTCTCTTAATTTGCTAATATTTGATTTTGAGGAGTTGCTTTCATCTTTATAGTAGAGATTTGAGTGCCCCAATACTATTGACTCTTGTTAGATTATAAAGCCTTCAATCATTTTATTGTCTTCTTCAACTTTTGAGAGAGAGAAAGCGCAGGAGCAAGAGTGAGAGGTGAGAGAGAGAGAGAGGTTTCTTTCCTTTTTCACCAACTTTTTGATGCAGAAAGGCACAACATCTATAGTGTCCTCTCACGTGCATGATTGCGTTTCTTAATATGACTAATCTAAACATTTTTTTAACAATTTTTATATGATTAGAGTGCCATTCTCAGAATAATCAGTTTAACTTTTTATTAATACATGATTGTAATTCCTTTTGGTCCCATGTGTGAATTCAAAACGCCGTTGTGCAATTTTACCGGTGGAAAAATTACAAATACTACAATTAATTAAATTGCACTGGCAATTCTTTTCAGTAATTCGTAACGTAATTATATTTAAAGTTAATTAACTTTAACTTAAAAACAATATCCACCCTGGTGGATAGTGAACTTAGTTCGTGTCATAGATCTGATCTTGCACTAATATAACAACACCGCATCCAAGAAATAATTTTTACGGATTACAATATTCTTTAATAGCAGAGCAAACAATATTCAATAATCATGGTTCATTAGTTATAGTATACTAACAAAAACGCAATACTTGACCCAGATTTCATTTTTAACTTTATCTGAACAAAAGAATTGTAAAGATTCCATGTTAATTAAACTATTATTAATTGGTTAAAATTAAACGGTATCTGGTCAATAGTTTGGTTTTTAGGGAAGAATTAAGAAAGACGCAATTTCTATTTAGGGCCTTCCCAATAAATAAAATTCAATGTTTTAATTATAGGAGTATTTGCAAACTCTAACACAATATTTCGGTATAGATAATTAATTTAGTCATAAATAGTGATTCGCTTCGATAGTAACAACTATAACTTTTTCTTGTACAAATCTATCTAACCAAAAAAAAAAAAAAAGTGTAGTAAAAGTATTGAAAAAAGTGAGTGAGTAATCACTAATCAAGCGCAGTTAATTGTTAGAAAGAGAATCGTCGTAGTAGAGTCAAAGCGAGAGATTTAGTTTGATTCTAATTGGAGAATTTGCCACACTGATTCAAATTAGTTTGATTCTAATTGTAAATTAGGGTCGTGTTTCCTAGTAATAATTAAAGGACCTCTCTGTGACATAGTCAAACAGAATGTAGGAGAGCTATCCGAATCACTATAAATACTGTGTCGTTTCCTTCTTTATTATTTAGTGTGCCGATACTTTGTCGCAACATATCTTGCAATAATTAACATAAGTAGGAGTACTAATTTAGTTACTCTTAAATCAGTCGACCTAACCCAATTTAAATTGAAACAAAACTTCCAGAATGCAATCTAGTTAATTTGATCTTGAATTGCAAAAATCCTTGTGTTTCTGTGTGTTCAGAATTGTAGTCCCTAAAAAAATAATGTCTGATTAAGGATATTTTGTCCAGTCAATTAGGGATATTAATTTGTGTTTTCGAATAAAATCACATGTGCTTTAAAAATGTCTTCAACATTAGTATCCTAATTTAAATTATCTTAAAAAAAGTTAAAAGGTACTCCCTGTGTCCGTGAATAGGAGTCTCGTTTTTTCCGTTTGGGTTCGTCCGCAAATAGGAGTCCCGGCTCATAATTACTATAAATGGTAAAAAGGCCACACATTCCACTAACTCATTCTACCCGCATATCATTTAAAACTAATATATACAAGTGAGATATTTATTCCATTAACTTTTTTTAATTACTTTTCTTAACATTTCTTAAAATTCGTACCAGATTAGTGAACAATTGCATCCTCAATTTAAGGACACTTTTTTTTTCACCCTCAATTTTGTCTATTTTTAAATTTTTACACCGCAGGTAGTTGTCTCTAATTTTGTGTTCCTAGAAAATAAGTTTGTCTCAAATATAGTTCTTATTTCATGTTTACAAAGTATACGAGTGCTCTAACCATCGGGCTTGCTTTCTTGACTCATATAATACTAGAACATTAGATCATTAGTATTCCGAGATTATGTTTACATGCAAATGTACAATATATATTTCGATTGCAATAAAATTCATATACTCTTATAGCCAATTAAAAATCGTGTGTAAAACTAATTCTTGCATTTTATACATGCTTCCATAAGAGCAACTCCAAGGGAAGAAGGTAAATGAAAAGGGTATATCATGCTTGTACCTTCCCAAAAAGTGCAATATACTTTTCTAAGAAGTAATCAACTCCAAGGATAAAAGGTATATAGAAAGGTATATCATTTAAAAAAAAAAAAATAGTACAAGATGCATTAAAAAAAATATAAAGTGTAATACCTTCTCAAATACCTACCCCCTTGGAGAATGATTTTTTATGAAAAGAAGGTAAATATGGTGGTTATATGATTTTACCTCTTCATTGATGGAGAGGTAAAGATACCTATTCAAAATGGGAAAATGTATAATACCTTCTCAAATACCTCTCCCCTTGTGAATGATTTTTCATGAATAAAAGGTAAATATGGTAGTTATATGACTATACCCCTTCATTTACCTCTCCCCTTGGAGATGCTCTAACAAACTTATCTTATAACAGCAAATAAGATACGTAATTATTTGCATTGAAAATTCTTAAAAATATTCGAAATTGAAAGCACAAATAAAACCATTCTTAAGTTGAAGGACATTATAGTTCATTAAATCTTAATCTTTTGCCTTCATTGACGTGTTTGTTTGAGACCCTTAATATTAGTTTATTATAACATTAATAGTAAAGATGTTTTATAAAATGCACGTATTTAATTATAAATATAAATTTACATCTTTAATTATAAAAAAATATCTTAGACATCCTCTTCTTCTTTTTTATTCCCTCAACCGCGTGAGTTTAATTTTATTTTTATTTACGAATCCAAAACTGGAATAATTTAGTTGTGATTGTTTCGGATTTTTATGGTTATGATCATTAAAATTGAAAATTGGTGTTATTATGGAGTATGTAAAATGTTTTGACAGACGATGAATGGTGTCAAACACAAAGACAATGTCTGAAATGTAGGGGGGAGTGGGACCCAAATCTATTTTGAAGTATGGATAAAAACAACAGATCGAGCTGTCCAAAGAGATACCTCTCACGTTCTAATTTTCGTTTTGGAATCTGTAAAAATCAGACTCACCGCTCACCCAATTTTAACACGTATTCACTTGTTTTATACGTTTATACCCGTCTCTACATGTATGTCAATACCTCTATATGCAATTACTCTGCTTTATTCCGCACATTTATACTCTATTCTGATATACTTGCAAGATTTTAGTACTCCCTCTGTTTATATGTAAACTAGCTCGAAATCCACGGGTCAATCCGAACTACTCGATAAAATTATAGGGTTAAGGCCGAAAAATCGCAATCCATATTTAGAAATGGGCTACACGGGCTAATCCGCTCGGGTCGCGGGTTATGCGAGCAGGCCCGAGTGGGTTCCGGGTTAGCCCACGGGTTGAACATTTAATATCAAAATATAATTAAAATTTTGGATTATATATACTTATACGAAGTATATTTGGTAATATCAATATTAAATACAACATTGATATGAAGAATATATGGTAATTATGTCTTTTCTCTCAAATTGAAAGTTAGGGTTATATGAAATGCATGATTTCTAGTTAATTGTAGTAAGATTCACATGTGCTATTAATTAAACGATATGTTTATCTATTTTGTTTCAATTTTCAATTGCTATATTTTCTTTCTCTTGATCACTTTGATAATACTTTACTCTTTGCGACAATCTGCTTTTTAATAATTTAGAATATTAGATTGAATAGAAAGTAACATATAAGATTACTATTGACCCGAATAGCCCATGAGTTAGCTCGAAATTCGAAGATTTAGGGTTAGGGCCGAAAATTTATAACCCGAAAAATTCACAGCCCAAGTAACCCGCACTGAAATAGCTCGACAACCCGAGTGGATTGGCCTGAACTCGAGCGGGTTAGCCCAATTGACATCCCTAGTTCCACCACAAGCAAACCACTTATTTTAGCATAAAAATTTAAAGAATTAATATTTAAAAAGTTTAAGTAAAGAGAGTAAGTATGAGAGAAGAAAAAAGTAGAGGAATAAAAAAATAAAACATGTGAAAAAATAAAGTAAGAGAGAGGATTTTTCACTTAAGGTGGAATGATTCATTTATAGTGGGATATTCCAGAAAAGAATGTGACACGCTTATAATAGGACAGATGGAGTATAATATATCAATGTTAGATTCGATTATATTATTTGAAATTCTCTATATTCACTTAAAAGTTCTAAATTTGATATATATATAATCAAACTATAAAACAAATTTAGAAAAATATGTGAACACCCATAAATGATAAATGATGGCTTTGAATATATTACGAAACAAAAAATATTGCCAAGCCCATATAAAATACCCCATTAATTCATAAAATAATTCTACTACTACTGATCTGTCACTATATTTTAAGAGTATTAAATTAATTTATTTAATAGGATGCACTATACGGTTAAATTTTATTATGTTGGGTCCAGTAATGGTAAACAGTGATAAACGAATAGTTATAGTTGTAATTAATGGTTATATTGGTTGTGTGGGGTATTATTACTAAAAATGGAATAGGTCAGTAGTTTGTGATGGGGTAAAAAAAACATTATGCAGGAGTACTATTTTTATTTTTTATCTTGCTAATATTGGAGTATAATAATATAGATTACATTAAAATAAGTATTTTATAGTATTAGTTAAATGAATTAAATGATGCTAATGATTAGCATTTATTTTTAAATGTATATAAGTTGTATTGAGATTGGTCATAGGATATTAGTCAATATGTGTGCAGTTTTTGCAATTCAATAATCATGGCATTGGGGTGCAGTTATCAATATATGAGAATGGCTAGTGTTGTAATCGGCAAAGCTTCAATTAATAATTTAATACCATCCCTAAGAAATATTCTGATTAAATTTAAATTATACAGAAACCTAAGTTAAAATTTAGTCTACAATAATAAATAAGGTGCGTATAAGCCTTAGATAATTATAATATAGGTGACTCCATAAAAAGTTTATTGAGGAGTGTACGAGTGAATACAAACACATTGAAACGATTTGTATTCATCTGATGCGAACCATTATGTTTTTATGTAATCTAACAAATTTGAGCAATTAACAACTAAAGCTTATTTCTTTAAGTAATACTACTAGGGATTTAAATTATGCAATTTTTTTGTATTCAATTAATGTAACATTTGAATTTTAATGTAATGATTTCTGAATTTTTAAATTAGCATCAGTATGGATGTTCGAGCACGCACTTGCATGCTTGCATATTATTCTATTGATCCCATTGATGCACATGCTTTCTTCGCCTCTGATATTGTGACACATATTGATTGATTTATTTTTCTATTATAATCAGAAAATGGAATTAAAGCAATTATACCAAAGGCAAGAATTGTCTTCGATTTTGTTTAAATTGTGTATTTTTTATTTAATAATTATTTATGTATTTTTTTTAATATCAATAATGTAATTTTATTTATGTGAATGAAATTTTGTAATGTTATCTTATTATAAATTAATTTAATTAGAAATTATTGCATGATTTAAAAAATGAAAATTGAGAAAGAAGAAAAGTACATAAATAGTTTAATTTTCAATGGCAGTAAATAGTGTGAAAATGCATGTGAATATAATGCTCAAATAATTAGTGCTTTAAGGGTTGTGAATGTTTTAAAAAGGTGAATGGATGGATGACTTCATTTTAAATTTAGATAATTATGGCCCAAAATGTTAAATAAAAAAGTGCTGCTCGTGATCTTTTGTTTGCAAATTGACTTGAAATTTTGGTCTCTTGTGAATTTGATTCTCATTAAATGCCCTGCCCCTAACTGTAATCCATAATTTCCCTTTTGAAACAATATTGTCCCACCTTTGTTGTTTGTTAGAAGGCCAAAATCCACAGACTTCATTTTCCCCCAAACAGGTTTCACTGTTATTAGCAACTCTTACAAAATGTTTATGTTTAAATGGGAGGATAATATCAATGTCATTCTAATTAATTGGGAATTAATATGCACCGTTAATTTTCAAATGATCTATGATTCCCACAAAAAAATTGAAAATACAATACTAACTAGGATTACAACCAGTGGCGGACACACAGCCAAGGGAGGAAGGGCTTAAGCCCTCCCCCAATTTTTTTTTTTAAAGATTTTGTACTTTAAATTTTTTTGAAATTTCTGAAAAATGCCTTCAACCCTCACCAAACTACTATACATGAAGTCTAAAATGCAAAAAACTGAATAAGAAGGAGGGGCTGAAAATTTGAAACTGCAGAAGAAAGTTTAGAAAAAAATGGCCGTCGTTGCAACTTTAAGGAAGAAGATGAGATAAAAAAAGACTAATTAAATTAATATAATACTCAAATTGGCAAATGTCAAGTCACATACCGATAGGCTATGCCTATATCACGTGTTCTAATTCTGTATAAAGTAATTTTAGTTTATTAAACATAGTTTAATTATTTTAATTCAATTTAAGACTTATTGTATAAAGTAAGTTCAAATGTTTATACTGGAAAGGTTATTCAGCTTCGCGATGCCTTATTCATTCAGCTTTATTAGTAATATTCTTTCTTGGTATATTTGAAAAGAGTTGATCACAAAATTATAGTAGTAATATTATTATTGGGTGGACATTTTTCAATAAAGTAGTACTCCTTTCGTCCACAATTAATTGGCATAAATTTTCTTTTTCACACTTCCATGATTAATTGTCTAATTTACTCCCTCCGTCTCATAAAAATATACATTTTTTAGTCAGTCGTACAAGAATATTCACTTTCTAATTTTGAAAACTTTTTTCTCTCTAATGAGGTGTGACTCATTCTCCTATAACAATACTTTAATTAATTTTTCTTTATATCTCTCTTTTATTTTTTTACCAATTATATATTAAAACTCCTGCCCAACTAAAAATGCATATTTTTTGTGGGACGAACGAAGTACTTTTTATTACTGTTGATAATGATTTTCATGTTCCACTAGTCCATTCCATTAAAAATTTATTATAATAGGACTCACATTTCAATAACTTTATCCACCTATTTTTCACTATATTACTTAAAATCTGAGTAGAGTAAAACATGCCAATTAGTCGTGCACGGAGGGAGTTCTATAATATTTTTTTATGTTATTTATACTTAAATTTTATACGTCACACTATACCAATTTCACTTTAAAACTCGTGACGCTGCAGAAATCTCTATTTTAAAAGACGAAGGGAGTTGTATGTTAACTACAAAAAATTTAATGTACAACCAGCCCCTACCACGAAATATTTCTGCGTCCGCCACTGATTACAACATATTCATGACTGCATACAATTGCGCATAGGATTACAACTACCAACGGTGCAATTGTAACGTAACACATTTACTATACAAATTAACTTAGTTTGCTTTTTTTTTTCTTTTTTTGCTTTTAGTACCAACAACCAACTCTACTATGTAGTCACTTGCATTATTTTTCAACACATGTTACATAGTTTTAAATGGGGTTTTGTTTGCTTTCCAACTACTAAATAACAAACTATTCCCAAGAATTAATGTTTATTCGATACTATTATATGCTTAGGCTAGAGTTCTAAGGGAATGCTAGTTTGATTTATCGAGGTATAATAGAAACTAAGCTCTATAAAATCTTTTAACACTTGTGTTGATTCCCTTCTTTATAAAATCGCATTTTGAAATGCTTGAAATTCACTGGTTTTTATGTTAGATATTTTCGTTGGCTACATGTATGTAAATTCATTTTTTGTCATCCAATTTAGAACAAACCAAATTCCACTCCAGCCAAAAAAATCAAGTCAACATCAAAACACCAGCTCATGATAATAAAATCCAATCGAAAATCAAAACAAGAAACACCAATTACAAACACAGGAACTTGCCATCTAGGTCAACTCGAAAAAATCAAAATCAGCCATTCGAAATATAGGAACATGGCACAGCCAAACAATGGGAAAAAATATCAAGCCAAGAGCAATCGACAATGTCATGATCAAAACAATCTAGCCAAATTCAAAATCAAAACAAAGAAACACATCAATCGGCCAAATTAAGATAAAGAAACAAATAGTGTTTCATTCATGCCATGCAATACACATCAATAGTTGCATCCTATGAACATGTCATACGAGTAACTTTCCCTATATACACGCCGAGCTTTTTTATGATAAAAACTCGCTTGAATGAGGAACATCGCAGCTGCATTAATCTGAACAAAGAACAACGATCGAGTCATCAAAATCAAACATATAGAATCACACTTCAACCGTGAATTTTGATACTGTGGAGACGGGCCAAGACCAAAATGACACGGGCCAACCGGCTGAAAATATTTACTATGGGTACTTAATTATAAATGGGGTTTGAATTCACAGTATGTACATAAAAGGTACGATGCACGTTATGGTATATATGAATTGGTTGTATTTGAATTTGAAGAAGGGTGAAAAAAAAGGATGGACTGTAGTGTTATCTGGAGAAGAGGGAAGGTGCAGATGGACCATGCTCCAATCTGTCAAGCGCCCCAATCCATGTGACAAAATCTGACCCCTCGGAAACTACACTACAACAACAATCATGCACATTCAACTCTCTACTCTCAACCCCCTTTTGTTTTTTTATTCATCTTTTTTTGTTCTTTTTTGTGTCTATATTGAATGCTACCTTGGAATAAAATCGATTGCCTTCTTTCTGTACCTTAATTATCCCCCTACATTTATTTACTCCTATTTATTTTCCACATTTCAACAATGATGGAATTTTGTAAAAAATGGTGGTGTAATTATATCAATTGGAATTCTGTTCATATGGTTATATTCAGTAGAATTTAACCGAGTTATACTATTTTAAGATCGATTTGTACTATTTTAAAACTTAATTAACCGATTCTAACAAGCATTATAAATTAAATTTTGCTATGGAGTATTTTATTTTTAAAACAAGATATTTTATTCTATTGCATAATATGTTTTCTGTAGCCAATTGAGATAGAGTCCATTTATCATTAAATAATGTACAGACATATAAGTTCCATGCCAATTTTATTATCGGTACAAGAAGATTATCTAACAAAGTAGCAAACCGGCAAGTCCAGTTGTCTCAGGTCCAACATTGATATATCAACAGTATATTAACAGGTCTCAGGTCCAACATTGATATGTCAATGAAAACAAGTTAATTGGATCAAATTCTTATTGAATTTAGATTCAAATAACTCCAATTACAGATTCAAATGCGAGAGGAGGAATAGAGCATTCTGACGCAATATCTTATTTCATGAACCACATGTTCGGTGTATAGAAGCCCATGCATCTATCTATATATTTGCCATATCAAATATGGACGCAATCTATAATTAGTACTATTTCCATCCAAAAAAAATTAGTTGTGTATGGCGAGTTTTAATGCAAGATTCGGGAAAATAAGAGAAGGTTAGGCAGAAATATTAGTTGAAGTGTTGCTACTGGCAAAATGGGAGTCACCTTGTTAGAATTTTTTTTTTTTACTATAAATAGATAGCTAGAGATTAACTTTGATGCACAAAAAAAATATAGAATTATTTTATGGACATAGGTAGTAGGAGACAACAAAATCATAGTACTTAAAAGTGAGAAGGTCGGCTCTAATTAAAATTCGTGGGCCGATTTAAACAATCTGCTAAATTTAGAATGTTAGATTAGAGCATCTTCAAAGGAGAATGGTAAATTGAAAAGGTATATTTCTTATTTACTTTCTCAAAAGATAATTATACATTCTTAAAAAGTAATGTACTCTAAGGAAAGAAGGTAAATTAAAAAACCAAATAAAAATAACTAACATTTTTCCCTTTCTACCAAAAAGAGGTAAAGATACCTTCTCAAAATGAAAGAAGGTATAATACCTCCCCATATACCCTTTCCATTGGAGCAAGAATTTTTATGAAGAAAAGGGAAATATGGTAGTTATTTCCCTTTACCTTTCCATTTACCCCTTTTCTTTGAGATGCTCTTATGAAATTTCTAACTCAATAAAATTTTAATCCTATTAGTCCGCACTCTTGATCCGCAATCCAAGTAGGCAGTGGCGAAGCCAGAAATTTTACGATGGGGGGCCAAATTACTGTTATTAGTTATAGGATTTTTTTGGTGTTCGTGACGTCGGAAGCTCGAAATAATTGATATTTTTAAGTTTTACATATGTATAATGGAAGAAAATGATTTTTTTAATAATATTGAAATGTCCCATAGCAAATATCAATGAAAATCTAATTATAACCACTAGAATATAATAATTATTTTTTCAATTTTTTTTATTATGAGTATAATAATGGAAGAAAACAATTATGAACTAATAAAGAATTAATATTAACATATGGAAGAATAAAAAGTTTGCACATTAATAGAAAGAATGAGGAAACTAAGTTGTATAAATAGAACTAAAAAAGTTGCATAGAAAGAAAGAAGAGAATAAAATGTAACGTCCCCAATGGGAATTGAACTCAAGCCAAGCAAATAGGAGACATAATCCCAACCAACTGTACTCTCCGATTTACAATTAGTTTTAGTTTACATGTATAATATATAGGTAAAATAGAAATTGATAGGGGGACCATGGGCCCCCGGCCCAAATGTGGCTTCGCCACTGCAAGTAGGACTAACTTGAAACTGGATGGACTGAACCTCGACGCAACTATTGCCTGTTCATGCAGCTTGTTGACAACTTTTTCAACACTTTAATTGTCACGCCCACATTTTCTAAGGATAGAAAACATGGTTGATCGCGACTAGGGGTGGGTTAAAGAAGCGGAGAAGAAAGGGGAAAACAACAAAACTCGACCAAAGCTTGATATAAATGAGAATAGTTCGAATAAAATCAGAGTATCATCTCAATAATTGACAACTCAAAGGGATACAATATCTCATCAATAAATGATCTCAAAAGAAACAACATTCAGCGGAAGCATTCGAGAGAAGAATAATATTATGTATGAAGACATAATATATTCGGAACATTTAAAAGCAAACACAAATCTTCACCAGCTCTGCTCAACACCCATCGCGCTCGTCACAGCTCAACCTGCACATTTTAAAAAAGAAATGCAGGGCTGAGTACTTGATGCACTCAGTGGACTCATGCCGAAAACATTTTATACAAAGTATTTATCATGCCACCATTGAGTGGCCTCGGGGTTTTAACTTTGAAAATGCCCGAGACACTAAAATCATTTCCATTGTAAAAGTCGGTTGATCAACCATTTTCCCATAGATGTCTACCATATCTGATCCATTGATGACAAGGAATGTGGCCACATTCCAAGTCACTTGACCGGCCGACCCAAAAGATGGTTCACGATCCCCATTGGTGTACACTAGCCTGAGTAGGGACTCACTCCCTAGTCAGACCCGAATTCGATTATCCATAGATGGCAAAAGCCACATCAAATAGGTTCCATAGAATAAAACAAAACACGGCATGACAAATATTCATTTTCACATAAAAATATACTTAGGGCATTGCCCTTATTTAAAAAGAAAGCCCACCTCGTTCATTTAGCTTCTTAATTCTTCTTTACGTTTCATTCTCGAAAAGCGTGCATGAAGTCACCTATTGGTTTAGTATACTCCGGCCCAATCTTCATTTAATTAATTTGGCTCATACCAAGTACTCCAATCTATCTCCTTTATTAATGCAAAAAGGCCCAAATATTTAAATTAATTCATTTGCCCAAAACATTAAACAAAACAAGACTAAATCCTCAAATCTTTTCTACCTTACGTGAACTCCCATCTCTCAATTTGTTAGCGCCTGCAATCTCAAATCTTCCTCCCCCTTTCACTTGTTTCTCTCCTCCGTCGTCTACTCTCTCCGTCTAGCTTCTCCCTTCATCTCCTCTTTCTGATTTTACAGCGCCGCAGTCTCTCCGTCGAGCCGATAGCTGCCGCCATGGCCAGTGCTGTCACTATGTGCCGATGCTCGTGATTCCGCCATGAGCCCCTGCTGCTCGGTGCCCGATTGCTGCCATTCGTGACTCTTGAGCAGCACCGCCTCGTCGCTGCCACCATTCGGAAATCACCTCAAAATAGAACTCTCAATCTCTCTCTTGCTCACGCGGTCTCCGAAACAGATTCCGATCTCTTTCAAAACTCGGCACCGCCGCTGCCACCGTTCTTTTCATCGGGCAGTGAGCTTGACAAGCACAGCTCCGCCTCCGTCTATCCCCTTCATCCCTCTCTCAACCAGCGTCGTCGATCTCCTGCCCAATCGGGGTAGTTCGCAGTTCAAAACAATCACCATCACTGTTCGTAAGCAAGTTTCGCTGATGCTATTGCTGGATCACGCCGCCGTGCAGCCGTGGTCGTTGCTGCCAGCACAGAGCCGGCGCCGCCTTCCTCCAGCACGTCGTTCAGCAGCCTCGCCGCCGCTGCGTTCGGTTGAACGGGAGCCGTCACGCTCCTAACATCGTCTATTTTCTTTCTCAATCGTCGCTGCCTCACTCTTTTTTTTTCCCTCAACTCTCGGTTTCTTCTCTCCAAACTATTTCTTCTCAACTTTGTGAAAGGGTAGAAAACTGCAGTAGATTGGTGGTTCTCTCTCAGATTTTTAGTCGTGGAAGAACGTGGAAACATGGACTACTTATACTATAGTTGGGAAAAAGATATCTATATATATATCTCAAAGATTTTATTTAATTTTGGTTGGAGATTTTTCAGATAAAAGGGGAAGATGGGTGAATAGTCGTGGGAAGGGAGTTGAGATATATTTTACCAACTATTTGACTGCATAATTGGAAAAAAGAATTTGGTATATGGGCCTTTTCAAAAGTGTTTTATTTATATGAATAATTGGTCTTCGAAAGAATAATTATTTTGGCGCAAAATGTAAAGAAATAAAGGTAGAAATTTTTCAGGTGCACAAACGATGTCTTTCGATGACAAATAAAAAGGTAAAAAAAGTCAGGGTGTTACATTAATAAAAAAAATTCAAATGAATATCCGATGTACGTGCATTAGATTTTTACTAGCATTCGATTTTTACAACAGAGCTAATGCCTTTGTTCGAGACATATATGGCCTAATCTGCAGCTCGTTACGAGAGCTGAGAAACTGGCTGTGGATCTTAATTGATGCCACTCTTATTAAATTTCATCAAATTTCATCGATTCTTTATCCCCTTTGGGCAGAAACTGGCTGTGGATCTTAATTGATGCCACTCTTATTAAATTTCATCAAATTTCATCGATTCTTTATCCCCTTTGGGCTTTGTGTATATAATTGGTGATGTGAGGGGGGTTGTTGTTTGTGAGTAAAAAATTGAGGAAATGTAAATTTGGCAAATGGTATACTTGTCTCATGAGGCCATTTTGCTGTAATGTTTGGGGCTGTATCACTTTCCCCTATTGACAAATTGCATATCTTTCAAATTTTTTGGTCGACGACCTCAAACAAATAATCGATAGTATTGATTAATATATAATCTATCAAACACTATTTGAAAACAGTTCTTTTACTAAAAAATGGAATGTTCCAGGAAAATTATTGTTCCAAATGGACCATTTATATCCATATGCGTTGGGATCAATTCATGAATCTCTCAGCGGCCCGGGAAAATAAGATATATAAGAGGATCGAACCATTAATTCTTCCTACTTTAATTTCAACTTGATAAATGTTGGATGATCCAACATTTCATTATAGCGGTTCCATTATCAAAATTCTCTTGTTTGAATTAAGAAAAGTAGGAATAAATAAATAAAAGAATTTAATATCTATTTGGAAACGGTTCTATATGTTCCCTGAAATTTATTGTTCCAAATGGACCAGGTTACTAATAAAATGCAAACTCATATATTATACAAACTCCAAACTATGATCTGAACATAGATAACAAAATAGTAGTAATAGAAAATGTCAACACAATATCATCATAACATCAACCATTGACACTGTGTTGACATTTTTTGTTGCTAATATTTTGTCATATGTTGACATTTTCTAACTGTCCAGATCATAGTTTGAAGTTTGTACAATATTTAGAGTTTGCATTTGATCACATTCCACCATTTATATCTATATGCATTAGGATCTCGATTCATAAATTCCTCGTCGGCCCGGGAAAATAAGATAAGAGGATCGAACCATTTCTTTCTACTTTGTTTTAAACTTGATAAAATTTGGATGATCCTATATTTCATTATATATAGTGGTTCTATTTTTCAAAATTATATTGTTAGAATTAAGAGAAGTAGAAATAAATAAATAAAAACAATTTAATGATGAAAAAGGATTCCATGATAAGCAATGAGATAATGCACAAATCATTTAGTTTGATTACATCTCCTAGTTGTACGAATTCTCCATAATGTAAAATTGTTGAAACGTGAAACATTGAATTAAAGTTTGGACTTTTGACTTTTGTAGTTATAGAATAATTAAGTTTAAATTATGATGATTAAGTGTTACGAATTGGGATAAAAGCTTACAGGAGACGAATATGATAGAAAAGGTATGCATGGCAATTACATTAATTTTATTCTAATAGTTCTATGAAAGAGACGAGTTTCTTAATTACTCCATTATTGATTTATTTACAATTAAAATTAGTTAATTGGTCGATGGGATTTAAATTAATACTGCTTAATGTAACCAATAAAAAAATATTAATACTCCTTAATTGACATTCTTGAAAATCTGCATATGGAAATACTCTCATCCACCAATGTCGGGATGAAGTGAGAAAAAAAAAGAAAACAATTACACAAGTTATCTCAGGGACGTGATCAAATGAAAACTCTAAATATTGTACAAACTCAAAACTATGATCCGGATCATTAAAAAATATCAACAGATTAAAAAAAAACATCAACAGAAAAATGTCAACAGAATTTCAACAGTAGTCAAGGATTGATGCCGTGTTGATATTTTGTTGATACTGTGTTGACATTAAAATCTTGAAATTTTACATTGTGTTGATATTGTATTGAAACTGTGTTGAAGCTGTGTTAAAGAGTTTTAAATTTGTACAATATATAAGTTTGCATTTTATCACTACCCAATTATCTCATCTCTATATTTTAACATATGGTAATGTTTATTACTTTTAGTTCCAGACTTAGTTGGCAAAGCCAAATACTTTTTTTGGGCTCGTAATAATACAAGTATAACTTACGTGGCATGATTAGGATAAGACTGATTCATTATTTCATTTATTCATAGAAGAAGATTAGAATGCTATTTGTAGAAGAATATTAGTAATAGGCTAATAGCTATTCAACTGATACATTGCCTCAGATTAAGCACCCTAACTAGTAATTAATTCACTGTTAATCTAATTGTTTGTAGCCGACTAGCTAATGTCAGTATGTCACAACATTTTCCTAACTGTTAATTGGTGGGTGATAATGTCTACATTTCTATCATCTTGCGTAATTTTATCTTTTTGCATAAATTTTGAGGCAAATTGCAAGAAAATCATCAAATTTAGTTAAATTGTGATAATCTGTAACTTAGAAAACTTTTATTATAACGTTGACTTTTTTTGTCCCATAATCCACGGCTTAAAAATTTTAATTTTTACATGTGGTTTTTAAACTATAACTTTGTAGGAGTACATCTTATTTTATACTCCCTCCGTCCCTTATTAAGAGTCACACTTTGACCGAGCACGAGTTTTAAGAAATGTAAAGAAAAGTTGGTTGAAAAAGTTAGTGGAACGTGGGACCTACTTACCATTTATAGTAAAAATGAAGTATAACTCTTAATTGGGGACGGACCGAAATGAAAAAGTGTGACTCTTAATCGAGGACGGATGAAGTAATTCTTAGCTAATTTATTAACTCAATAGAATAGAACGACCAATTTAAGTTGACTAAAATTTATTTGGATAATTATTGATTATTAGAAAAAAAGTTGAACCTAAGTAGTAAGTACTCCCTCTGTCCCCGATTAAGAGTCACATTTTTCCATTTCGGTCTGTCCCCAATTAAGAATAACACTTCATTTTTACCATATATGGTAGTAGGTCTCACATTCCACTAACTCACTTCACTCACAACTTATTATAAAACCAATATAAAAAAGTGGATCCCACATTCCACTAACTTTTTCAACCAACTTTTCTTTACATTTCTTAAAACCCGTGCCCGGTCAAACTGTGACTGCTAATGGGGGACGGAGGGAGTACCTAACTAACTTGTAGTATCACTAACAATAGTTTAAGATTAATTAACCGACGAGATAACATCATTATTTCCTTATTTCTAAATTCCTAGTCAGCGTGAAGTCTTAATATCCTAACAAAAGGTCGGTGCTTTCATTAACCCTCCGAACCCTATTTAAACTCAAGATTCAGATAATTTCACTTAAAACTTACGCAAACTAAATCTCTTCGAAGCCCTCTGCTCTCCTTCATCTTCGAAGCCCTCTGCTATCTCACGAACTTCCTCAGCATGTAAGTATGGTTACAAAACCTAGACTTTGATTTGCAGTCGGTAAATTCTTTAATTGGCTGTTTGTACATTCATAAGTCTGAAGAATTCGATGATCGTGTTCCATTTATTCATGATAAACTTTCTGTGAGCCCCAAAAATCAAACAACTTTTCTTGTTCGACGAAGTGCTTTTTTTGTTTTATGAAGAGGCATGCACAAATTGATTGTAGAAATAGGGATATTAAGTTTTAATTAGAGTTGGTAGTAGTAAATATTATTCCAAATATTTGTCCTAATCTACTTGAATTTCTGTTTCGACACAATTCTAACTGTTCGCTTTTATTGTTCGAATGTGTTTTTTGGTTTTCTTAAATTATACTTCTATTTGATATCTTGAGTTCACGATTTGATTTTGTCTTATTTCTCATGGCCAACTTTATGGTTTAGATGCATTCAATTCATATGAGAGAATGTATGAAACATTGTGATTTCTGATTATTTCTATATAAATTGTACTGTAATCTTATATGATATCAAACGTGTGTTCACGATTTAATTTTTAAGCTATTTCTCTTGGCCAACTTTATGTTTTGGATGTATTCAATTCATATGAGAGAATGTACTATGAAACATGGTGATTTCTGATGATTTCTGTGTTTTTGTTGTGTTTTCTCAGTGTAATTGAAGTACTACTACAAGTTCAATGGCTGGAAACAGAACTCAAACAATGCGGTGCAATCTGATGCAACTGCCTCACAAGGCTGCTACGAACAACACAGCTCGTTGTTCTTTGAAGTTCACAGTAACTTCCGAGGCAAACGTTGCAGTGAATCCATCTCGTAAACGGCGCTCAGAGATGTCCATTGATGATGACCAATGGTGGAAAAAGCAGAAGATGGGCTGCAAAGTGGCAGCTGAGTGCACTCAGCTTCCGAAAGGATTGATGGATCGTAGAATAGCACAGGGGTTCGCTAGGCCAGTCGATCCATTGAAGACTCCTCCTGATTACTTCAAGATGATCAAGAATCCAATGGATTTAGGAACAATAAAACGTAAATTGGAGAGGAATATGTACTCTGCTGCAAATCAGTTTGCTGATGACATTGTGCTGACTTTCGGGAATGCTATGTTGTATCACCCTCCTTCATCTGAAGTTTATCGCTTTGCAAGGCTATTGGATTGTAATTTCAGGAGGATGTGGGGAATATTGGCTGCAAAATTGAAGCTAGTTGTAGAAAACAGTCATCAAGTTATGAAGCCAACAATTGGCCTGATCAAAGCTCCCATAGCTGAAAAACGTGGCAGCTCAAGGCGCGTATCAGCAGAGAAAAAATTGAAGCTCGGACGATTGATTAAGAATGTAAGTATGGTTGTTCACACCTTCAGCTTTCCACTTTCATAAAATTTGGCACTAATTGAATTCTCTATCAATGTGAACAGATCAAGCCTGGAAAAGCAACACTGAATGGCAGCACATCTTTGAGCAAAACTGCGGACAAAGGTGTGAACCGTTGTCAAGAACCAGCTATTGATGCTCGTACTCGTGGGGTGGTTCCAAATGAAGAAAAGAGTCCTTGCTCAACTCCTGCTGAAGGTGACCAAATGTCGCCAAAGAATGCTTTGCGGGCTGCAATGCTCAAAAGACGTTTCGCTGATACTATCTTCAAAGCACATCAGAAACTTGTATATACATTAAACTTACACTCTACTACACTCTATTGTATACTTGGTTGTATATATCAGTATGCATAATACTAATATTGTGTGTTTCTTTACTGGTGTAGTATGAAAAAACAGGGATTGAAGAACAATTCGAAGCTGCTAAAATGGCGTCTCGTGAGAGAGAAAGAAACGCTGCAAGGATGGCACTAGAGAAGGTACGTAGTTCATTGACTGATAACATTTGAACAGATAAATTGAATCTTTTTTTTTAATGTTAGTTTTGAGTTAATGCTAACCAAAATCGGAAACTGTTTCGTATTGCAGATCAAAAAGACCGTTGAGATCGATAGTCCTCCAAACTTGCTGAGAGAGATGGATATTCTATTTGGTTGCTATTCAAACCCCAAGTCATTGGAGAGAATTGGCTTTTACTTGAAGCAAAACTATGTGGAAGAAGATGAAGTATATGAGAAAGAAGATTAATCCAGAAGAAGGAGAAATTTTCTTGTAGAAACAATCGTATATATTTCCAAGAATGAAGAAAGGAATCATATATAGATTGAAATTCTTTGTATATACATTCATGAATTGTTATCTATAAAAAGTCCTTAAAGTCTCACACCCAAGTCTCTATTGAAATTGTTTTACTACTAGTCAGTATTCAGGTAAAACTTTATTGGGGCCTTCTTGATTTCATGAAAGCATGCATAATTTTTGGGTCAATCAATTTTATGTTACATGCAGTCGATCAAGTTGATTAAGTTTTGTTCTTAAGGTGGATTAGCAATTTAGCATAGATCATTAATTCTTTTAAATTTTAGGTCACGGGAGTTGCCTTTACACAACTTAGGGATTTTTTTAAAAAAATTCTATAATTAAATTATTAAGTCCCATGTTCAAAAATCATACTCAATGGTAAATCTCTATTGGCAATTTTAAGATCTTAGATTTCCATATATAAAATCTCTATTGGTAATCAAACAATATTCAAGTGGTAATAGGTAAGAGTACAGATTCTCAAATGTTAGGGTACACGTTTTCCTTATATAAATTTTAAACTATTAATATTGTGAATTTGTGACTGTTGTCATATATGTCAATTTTGAACTCTCAATTTTCTAGCATTCTAGGAATCTCGTATGGCCCCAATCTGATTCACGTATATGCTCATGAAAATAATAGTTTTAACTATATTTAGTAAAGTCCATATATATTTGATCAAATATTAATTCAACTAGTATGCTTTTGTCAAATACAAAGAGTTGCTCAACTTGCTTGTCGTCGCAATGTTGAAAAAGATTAGGGAAACCACTTTCCCTCTTATGCTACAGACTTTCTAATCATTCTACATGCAGTTCATAGTTGTAAGTAGATAGATCACAATTCTTAGAAAATGTATCAAGTAGCTAGTAAATGAAGATAAAAAGCCTCAAATTAAAATATTTAATTTTAGAAAATATTGTCAAATAGTAATTCATGTGCAATATTAATGTTGGGAATCAGTGAGACTCGCTCAATTGAATCTAAATTTAGCCACAGAAATTGATAATCAGCATACATACAAACACACAGAGCCATAATATTAGCTGCATTAATAAATTTTAATGATAAAATTAAGGTAACAAATTTAGACAGAAGTAGTAAGTTTACGAGTGCCTCTCCTCGTTTCTCTCATCTCAACAATGCCACACTCTCTAACTCTCCCAAACAAAAAATCATTCCCCAAATCCAAAACCAATTCCCTAAAAATGCAGATCATCATCATCAAAAACAAGACCGCAATTGTATAGCCACAAATCGGAATCCCATCTCCACCGGGGCAATGGCAACAGGCGTGGCCGAACCCTTGCCGCCGTCGACCTCCACCGCACCGACCTACTCCTACCCTCCCGTCATCATCATCCTCACCATCGTCCTCCTCATCTTCTTCTTCGCGGGATTCTTCTCCATCTACTTCTGCCGCTGCTTCATGCAGAACCTCCTCTGCACGTGGCACCTCCGCCGCAGCACCACGGCGGCCCCCTCGGGCGGGGCTGCAGGCGCCGCCCCGGGGGGCGCCGGGCTGGACCCGTCGATCGTGGAGTCGTTCCCGACGTTCACGTACTCGACGGTGAAGGACTACACGAAGGAGAGGTACGGCGTGGAGTGCGCCATCTGCCTGGTGGAATTCCGGAGCAGCGACGTCCTCCGCCTCCTCACCGCCTGCTGCCACGTGTTCCACCGTGAGTGCATCGACCTTTGGCTCGAGTCGCACAAGACGTGCCCGGTATGCCGCCGGGACCTCAACTCGCCGCTGCAGTCACCGGTCAAGTCGCCGAGGGTGTCGGTCAACGAGGAGGACGAGGGGACCCGCCAAGAAGTAGACAGCTGCAGCGTCACCATCAAAGAAGAAGACGAGGAGGGGAGGAATCAGGAGGAGGGCGGTGAGATGGAGACGGAGAGGGAGAAGTTCTCGAGATCGCACTCGACGGGACACTCGATAAAGAGGAATAGGGAAGGGGAGGAGAAGTATACGCTGATATTGCCGGAGGAGGTGAAGTCGAGCATCATAAGTAGGCATAACTCGAGCAAGAGTTGGACGAGTTTCGGTGATTTTAAACGTAATAATAATAAGAGTGCTGACAATCACGAGAGAGTAGCCGAGGCCGAGTCTTCTGGGGTGCCTGCTGAATCAGACCACATAGTATAGCCAATTTTCATCGTTTTTCATTTTGGTGTTAGGTTTTAGTTGGAAGAGCTTTGTCATTTTTTTGTCGATTTTAGTGTAAGATATAGATCAGAGTAAATTAACTACTTCAAAATTGCTCTCCCGGTATTTTATTCTCCCTCATTCCCCATTGTGTGTTCCGATTTTTTATTTTGATCTGTTTAATATTAAGAGCATCCGTAATAGCGGATGTCCCAGCGGACGTCTGACCGCGTGCCGTGCGGGACGTCCGCTATTGCGACGTTTTCGGAGGATGCGGACGTCGGCGGCGAACGAGCGGTCATCCGCAGGTGTGCGCGGACGTCCCAGTTTTTTATTTATATTTTTTTTATTCTTTATTTTTTAAAACTCTATATATACGGTTCGTTGAACTTCATTTCACTTGCACCACTTGTATTAACGAGTTTATTTTTCTACTTTCATTTTTTTTTAAGATAAATGGAGCACGACAGTGATTCTCCCACCACGAGCGAGTCACAAACGCCGACGTTTCCCGTTGAAGGTGGGGGAAACGCCAGCGTAACTGCAGGATGCCCTGAATGGTGCCAATGATTCCCCAACCCCAAATGGCGGGGATGATGCCCGGATACTATAATATGTACCCTTGGTGTGCAGGGATGGGTGGGATGGTGCCCCGAATGCCCGGGGTGAGTGGAGAGATGACAGGGATGTCGCCCGGTATGATGGGGGAATGATGCCCGTAATGGCGGCCGAAATGGGGGGAATGATGCTAGAGATGAGCGGGATGATGCTCGGTATGATGCAGGGCATGTCTGCCGCTGCGGGGGATAGCGGAGTGGGGGTCACCCAACCATCTAGGGACAATGTGTATCGCCCCTTCGTGGATTTATTGTCTAGCAATTCCTAGAGTACTCCTCTGGAGACTCAGTTCACCGGCATTGAGACTTTCTCTTTTGAAGAGTTGGGGATATCTCCGGTCAGGGAGTCTCCCACTGAGATAACACCGGCGGTAGAAAAGTTGAAGAAGAAGGGCAAAGGGAAGGGCAAGGGCACTACCTCGTCCTCGCGTGCGGGGGACGAGGGGGAGGCCGGCGAGGGAAAAAGGACCATCTGGAGCGAGGCGGAAAATTGTCGCGTTGGCAAAGGCCTGGGTCAATATAGTCGGGGATCTCTACATCGGGTCTAACCAAACTATCGAAAGATTGGTGGCGCATTAGCCAGAACTACATCAAATTCTGCCCGCTAGGTGGGAAGCCTCACAATGGGGAGCAATGCCGGAAACAGTGGGAGCGGCTGAGGTGGGCCATAAGCCGATTTGCCGGCATCTACGAAAACAACGTCCGCACGACAACCAACGACATGTCCATGGAGGATGTGAAGACTTTGTCCATGCAGTAGTACCCCGACAAGTCGAAGAAGTTCGGCGTCTTCAATTATTGGGAAGTATATGTTGTGCTGCAAGAGTCCACCAAGTTTTGTGCGTGTGTTGAAGCTGGCTGACCGAAGTGGACGAAGCTCAACTCCTCCGGCGAATACAACTGCAGTGCCAGTTCCCACGACCTCCCCGACGCCGCCGCAGAGATCCCCACCACTCCATCGTTTTCCCGCCGCCGTCGCCCGATTGGGCAAAATACCTCGATACGGATGGCGAGGAAAAGCACAGCAGGTCCCACAAGGTCAAATCGACAACCCCTACCCAGGCATTGCCCACCTCGCGCGCATGCAGCAGCAGTAGGGCATGATAGACACCATTGAAAAGTGGCGGGGGGGCGACTGACCCCCTATACAGGGAGATGCTGAAGGGGGTCATCGACAGTATGAAGCGCGATTTGGACCTCCCACCCCTGCCCAAGAGTGACGCCATGACTGGCCAAGGGGACGACGTGGAGTGAGTAGGGGGCCGCGTGTGTCGAAGCTTTGGGGTGTATTTTTTTTTATGAACTACTTATTTTTTTTCTTTATTTATGTGCTCCCTCCGTCCGCCATTAGGAGTCCCGGTTAATTTTGCGCATTTGTTTTATAAAAATGATAATAAATAGTTAAAGTGGAGAAATGGTAAAGTAGGAGAGAGAATAATGATAACAAGACTCTTGTCAACATTATTCTCTCTCTTACTTAACTATTTCTCCGCTTTAACTATTTATTATCATTTTTATGAAATGGGTGCGCAAAAGTGACCGGGACTCCTAATGGAGGACGGAGGGAGTATGTATTTTTTTTTTTGAAATAAAATGGTTGCATTTTTCCCGTATTCGTGTTGAAATTTTTATTCTGTAAATTGTTTAAATTTGGTGAATTTGTGAATTTTTATTATTGTTCTTGTCTGCCGGGATGTCATTGGGGATGTTCGCTATTGTGCAGTGGGATGTCCTTATGACATGACAGTGTTGTGGGATGTCCTTATGACGTGACAAGAGGTGTTTTTGGGGTGTCCGCCAGGACGTCCGTCCCTATTCTGGATGCTCTAATTGTCCCATTTTATTTTTATCTTTTGGAATTGACCCACATTCTAACTCATTCTCACTCGTATTTTATTACTACCTTCATCCACGATAAAAGTCACATTTTGTCATTTCGCTCCGTTCCATAATAAGAGTTATATTTCACTTTTACCATAAATGGTAAGTGGACTCCACATTCCACCAATTTATTCCACTCACTAACTTATTCAACCAACTTTTCTTCGCATTTCTTAAAACTCGAACTCAACCAAATGTGACTTATTGTGAGACGGAGGTAGTATAAAACTAATAATCCATTCATTCCTTCAATATAGTAACTTTTGAAACGGTACCGGTTTTAATGCAAAATTAGTAAACTAAGTGAGAGATAGACAGAAAAGTGAGTTAGTAAAAAATAAGTCCTATCTCATTAGAGAGAAAGAGCTTTCCTAAAATAGAAAGTTTTTTTTAAGGGCGGACAAAAAAGGAAATAGTTTCTACTTTAGGACACGGAGGGAGTATATACAAATAGTACCCACATTATACTAATTTTTATAACTCATTTTTTACTACTCCCTCCGTCCACTATTAGGATTTTTGAAACAGTTCTGTTTTTTAAATATTTGAGATTGTTAACTGTCTATAAATATTTTCCATATTTTTGAAACAGTTCTGTAGTAATTAGTTCATTTTTAATCACATTCCGATGCAGTGGTTTCCTGATGCCCGCCCATTTGAATCCAGTTTCAGTGGATCCAAATTTGCAAGGCCCTAGAATTTATGCGCAGCCTGCGTGCCCCTAAATTTGCAACGCTATAAAATAGAACCCAATCTCAAGCCCATTTGAGCTCTATACTTTTATTACGAAAAAACTATTGCCAGTTAAAGGTATCGCGTTTGATGAGCGTTTCTGAAGTTAATAATTTATTTATGCATATTAATTTAATACACACCACCATTGTCACAAATACTCTTTTAGGTAACTAACAACATTGACAAAAAGTAAATAAAAACTCATGTATTTAGTGGAAAAATTATGAGATAGTACTCCATATTATCATACAAAATTAATAACTAGTTTAGTTAAAATATTAGATACGTATATGATAATATTTGAAATTCATAATATGTAAAAAAAAATTGTAGTGCCTTAATTATCTATTGGTCAAGGAATCAATCATTATTAGACGCAAATTAAATTACTTTTGAGAAATACTTAAAAATTCAAAACAAATTCAACCTGTTTACTTCAAAGTTGATGAGTTGAATCGGCCAAATTTTTTGATTTCAATATATGAATCGGACGGATAAAATATCGGTTTGCTGTTAAACCGGCCAAATCAAAACATTGACTAGAAGAATTGCATGGAAATCCCATGTCACACAAAAGACAAAGTGATTACACGTGAAATCACATGGCCCCAATACTCAATTGTTGAATCGTAAAAAGAGTATAACTTGAGTCGCAACACGTTCTCATCAAATTAGTACAAAAACTTTTGTACGGACCATCAATCAATGAATTCAGTTATTGAATTATACTAGTATCATTTTAACTTGAATTATCTAGCTCAATATTGTTTCCGTTAAAATTTAAGTAACTACGTCTATGGAACATTTCATGGTCCAATTATAAAATCTCACTGAATCACGCTTGCTTTTACTGTTTTACAAGTTTTGTTTACTTCTCTTTACAAAGTTTTTAGTATAAAAATTATTACACGCAAACATAAGTCTCCCTAATGCATATATATATATTTATAGTAATGAATTAATAATAATAATGATAATATAATAAAAATGAAATGAGGGCAATGCACAGAAATGGTAGGGGGAATGAATATGATGTGATGATGGTCATGGTCTCATTTATAGCGACCGTTGCGGGGAAGCTTCCGATGCCATCATTTTACTTAATTTGTTTTTCTTCACTCTTGTCTCCTCTTTACTATATTGACTTGCTTCATTCTTACTACTATGTCTAAGTAGTAGTATGGTGTATCCAGCCCACTTTTCAAATCATCCTATTGGTTCTCAGGATGTGGTTTAATTAATGATACAGAAATGAATACATATATCTGATTAAGGTAAAATTAATTAATTATATTGTCTCGATTCATGAAAATAAGCTAATTTGTAATCAGCCACGTATCAAAAGAAGCAAAATTAGTAGTAGCAGTGTATGTGTGTGGAGTTGAGATCACGTTAAGTGTGTGACACATGGGCCCAGACCCATTCAGCGGCGGTTGCCAAGCCCAGCACGTGCATCTCCGCCACGCGTCCCAATTCTAAATGCTCACGTACACATACATAAAGCCCAAATCTCACTCGCTTTTCCACTTTCTTGTGATCTCATCAAAACAAATCTTCAACACTTTCTACTTCAACCAACAACCATGAACTCCATGCTTTTCCGCTCAGGTTCCGGCCCCATCCCTGTCCAAGCTCCGCCCTCCTCAGCCTCACCTCGCCCCTCCATCTCCGTACCGTCGCCGCGCCGCCCCAGCATCCGCCGGTCCTCTTCGGAGTCCAACGTCATCCGATCGGAGACGAGGACGCCAAGCCGGCAGCGCTCCCGCTCCTTCAGTTCACTGCGGATACCCGAGGAGCTGGGAACCCCCGGCGGGGGAATGAACAAGAACCGGAACTCTGGGGGCGGCGGAGGGAACGGCGGCGCAGAGGGGGACGACATCGGGGCTTATTACGAAGAGATGATTAGGTCCAATCCCACCAACTCTTTGCTCTTGAGAAACTACGGCAGATATTTGCATCAGGTAACTAGTGCTCCTATATTCGTCTATGAAAAATATTCTTGTTTTTTTAGTATACTTCGTTTGGATTGTTTATCAAAATTACTCTTTATCTATTTTTACTAAGTTTTCCATTTTAACAAGGTGGATCTTGCTTTTTATTCACAAGACTTCAATAATTTTTCTTTCCATCTTTTTTTATACCAATTACTCCCTCCGTCCTCGATTAATTGTCACATTTTGATCGGGCACGAACTTTAAAAAATGTAAAGAAAAATTGGTCGTAAAAGTTAGTGGAATGTGAGACCCATTTTTTTATATTAGTTTTATAATAAAATGTGAGTGAATTGAGTTAGTGGAATGTGGGACTTACTTACTATTTATTGTTACTATTTATTGTAAAAATGAAGTATGACTCTTAATTGGGGACGAACTGAAATAGAAAAGTGTGCTCTTAATCGGGGATGGAGGGAGTATATTTTATTTTCAACAATGCATGTTTATTGTGATTAAAATGGGTAATATATGTGGTTGAATATGTGATATGATTGATGTAGGTGGTGGGAGATGTGGTGAAAGCGGAGGAGTATTATGGGAGGGCAATATTGGCAAGCCCAGGAGATGGAGAAGTGCTATCTCTATATGGGAACTTAATATGGGAGACTCATAGAGATGAGAGCAGAGCCAATTCTTATTTCACTCAAGCCATTCAAGCGTCCCCTAACGACTCGTATGCTCTCTCTCTCTCATAAAAGTACTTGATTGTTTTTTATTGGCTCTTATATATGTTGTGCTCTTGAATTCTTTCTACAGTATGGTTTTGGGTTCGTATGCGCATTTCTTGTGGGAAGCAGAGGATGAAGAAGAAATGGAGACTCAACTTCCACCAATCATGGTCTCAGCTTTCTGACTTTGTATGCATGAATATATATATGGAGAGAGTATTGAGAGGAGCTGTTCTAACGACTATACGAATTGTATGTTAACCATAATAAATGAGAATGTATCTAACTAGCCTTACCTGGCTCATGTTTGTTTGGGTAAATTAATATGAACCGTTGAAATTTATGTGCTAATATTTGATCTTCCTTTGTTCCACTTTGATTAGATTCATCTATTCCGTTCCTTAGATTGATGTGTATTTCTCAACTCTAGCTCGATCAAATTTTGGGTGTTCATTAATTCTTCTTCTTTATACGTATTTTTTGTATGAATTACGTAAATACCAAGTATTATAGTACTATGTTTAGCTTTATCCATAAAAAACAAATAATGACTAACCAAAAGCTTTGGTGAAGGGACAGCTAAAATTTTACTAACACTGTTTTTGGTGGTGTTGATAGGAATTGGAGAACCAAAGCACGATTCGACATATTTTTAGGTGATTGTATACATGAAATAAATTAATTTATGAATGAAATGTCTGATTGAATCATTTTTACTACTAAGTATTAGTCTTATATGTTCAATAAATTGGAGAATGAGATGAAGTTGGTGTTCCATTTTCTAGATAAAATAGTACTACTAGCTTGACTAATTATTCCATGATTATCCATCTAGGATTAAATTGTGGAATTGAATCTCGTGAACTAAACACACTATATATTTAATCCTGAGATACAATCTTGCAAACCGAAAATCCTCAAAGATTATTAAGTTATACTTTTCATTTAAACATGCTCTTCTAAGCTTTACGTTGTCATCAATGCTTAACCTACCGGATTCCGGCTACAGCCAATCCTATCGGGTTATCCTCTACGCCACTACGCGTTGCTCGTGCTAAAAATTTTCAAACTCTAAATGTTCGACCATAAGTCTCTTTTTGTTTGACATATTTGATTTATATTAACATCACACCTTTAAAATAAATACCCCGTAGTAAAGCCTAAAATAAGAAAAAGGTTTAATTAATTAAGACGGCCAAAATATGGGCCTTAGTTTCATATATTATATCTATATCTATGTTACACCTCAATCTAATTTAAGAAATGTACATGTTGTTCATTTCGAATAGAACTCCCATTTATACATTCTCTGGGTTTTTAAACAACTCAGTTTATGGGCTCTTTAAATGAGGTATAATGTTGATATTATATATTAGACTTTACTCTTTGAATTATGCATTTAGTGGCTGTAGATTAATTTGAAATAATAATTTAAATAGATTATGTGCAGAGTTTTGGGCCTTAGTTTTTAGGGATAGCCAATTAACAAACGCATATGTTTTCCTGTTTCTAAGGTCCAATATATGTTGCCAATTTTGTTGGAAATTTTGGGTCTTAGAGGTAGCCTTTAATTGACGTGATATGATTTACCACTATATCCATTGACAAAAGTTGCGTTTGTGACGAAATCACATATTTTAATGTAAAATTAATCAAATAAAAACGATATAAAAAAATAATTAAAATATCAGTAATAAAAAATGAAATCCATCTCATTTAATATATAAATAACTATTAGAAAAACCTTTAATAATATCTTAAAACTTGAAATTGATCTCTACATAGACAAAGAGATACCGGTAAAGTGTAAAACCTAGCGGATTTGGTCTTCGCATGTAACTATGTAAGTAGGAGTATATCATAGTAATTCTGAAACAAATGCGCAAAGTCACAAAAAGACTATACTTGGTCTTGGAGCATATACTCCCTCTGTCTGCCACTAGGAGTTCCATTTGAGTTCGGCACAAGTTTTTAAAAATATAAAAGAAAGTGGGTGTGAAAAGATAGTAGAATGTGGGATCCATTTTTATATATTAGTTTTATAATAAAATGTGAGTGGAATGAGTTAGTGGAAAGTGAGGAGGAGTACGTACTATTTATAGTAAAAGTGAACCGGGACTTCTAATGGCAGACGGAGGGAATATGATTTACACAAAATACTACCTATAAACCTAATAAAACATAAACAAATACAAAATAGAAGAAATAGATTCTAAATTTTCAAAAAAGCCCCAAGTGGGACTCGAACTAGGTACCTCATTAAAAGGCCAAAATTCTACCCAACTGCACTAAAATTTCATTTTTGTAATATTACTTACATATACTATACTAGTACATAGTAAATAATCAATTGGGTGAGGGGCCCAAGGGCCCCCCTGGCCCCACCTTGCCTTCGCCTCTGCCAATAATGCATAACCCCATATCGTCATAATTAGGGATGTCAATCGGGCTAAACCGTTCTGGTTCAGGCCAACCCACTCGGGTTGTCGGGCTATTCGGGTGCGGGCTATTCAGGTTATGAATTTTTCGGGTCATGAATTTTCGACCCTAGCCCTAGCCCGCCGGATTTCGGGCTAACCCATCGGGCTATTCGGGCCTAAAAACTTTCAAAAATAATCTTTTGTAATCAAATTTTCCTCAAAAAAATAATTTTAATTTTTAGATATTTTTTCTTCTTAGTGTTAGAATCATATAAAATCTTCAAAATTTTTCATAGTTTTCCTCAATAATAGTTGGAAAGAAGCATTTCATCTCGATCAACTACAATCTAAGCAAAGATAGAAAAATTAAATCAATTAATTTCAATTAAAGCTTGTGTTCGTGTTATTATTTTGGCATTGTTTCATAATTAATTCTTTATGAAAATTAAAAATCATATCTTACATGAATCATTATTAAAATGATAACTATATTGAGATTTTGATGGATTAATTCTTAATTTTGTATTGATTTGCTTTGTTGGTAGTAAGACAGTGGTGACAGATGATGGGGCGATGGAATAATAAGTTGAGGTGAAACTTTAAAGTTGATAGTGTGGGATTGAGTGGAACAGTGTAGTAGAATGTAGATCGAAGAAGACTTATGATTATGCCACATTAAATTCAAAAATATAAAAACTCAATATTTTTTAATTAAAAGTTGCAACCCGTCGAGCCGACCCGCAACCCGTTCGGGCCAACCCGTTTAACCCGCCAACCCATTCGGGCCAACCTGTTTAGCCCGTTTTGTATTCGGATTATAAAATTACAGCCCTAACCTGCTCATTTTACCGGGCTATTCGGGCCGACCCACGGGTTTCGGGTTGAATTGACATCCCTAGTCATAATCCTAACTTCGAATGTATTCCCCCAGTGCATTGTGATATATTCCATCTCATCGGCCAATGCCACACCTGGTGAGGTGAGCAATAAGATTAATCGGTTTAGCTGGTAGGGAACTATTTTGGACAAATTGTGGACTAGTTTAAACACAAGGAGAGACTTATGTCCAAAAAATTTTCATAGCCTTCGGCTCCTAAGTGTTACGGACAATAATACATGACTGATCTACACGTGCGTCAACAAGCATTAGCTTCTCAGGCAAGCACAATGCTTGTTGTATATGGTTGCATCGGTTCGGTTATGTCTGACGCCTTAGACCAGAACTCGTGTCTGATTGATCTACACATGCGTCAACACGGAAACATTGAAACGCAACATTTCATCATCGTGGGAAAGTATTTACACGCATTTTCCACAAGAAAGAGTGGAAATTCATGATATTACAAGGTCTATTAGATTCTTTAAATCCCTCTTGCTAAACAAACGTACACCACCCCCTATGTTGTTGAATCAAAACCAACGCAAAATACTTCTCAAATTGATTGCAATTGAGAAGAAAGTATACACCAAAAAAGTAATAAGAAACCAGGGATCTACATTTAGATTATTTTTAATTAGGCCACTCACATAAGACTAGGATCCTTTTAGTGTTCATTTGCTATTTAGTTTAAAATTGTCTAAGTACTTAACAATTACTACCTCCGTCCGCCATTAGGATACCTATTTATAGGCAACACGGGTTTTAAGAAAAGTTAATGGAAAAAAGTTAGTGGAATAAGGGTCTCTCTTGTATATATTAGTTTTAAATAAAATGTGAGTGGAATGAGTTAGTGGAAGGTGGAACCATATTACCAATTATGGTAAAAATGAACCGGGACTCCTATTCGCAGACGGAGGCAGTATATTAAATTAATTAGTTTTAGATAGCTGAATTATTAGTAGTTGGTATTTGATATATTAGATTATTATGCAATTAATTTTAGTTAACTAAATGATTAAAGTTCGGTATTTGGTATATTAAGTTAATTATGTGTAAATAACTATATTTTTTTTGTTTGATTATATTAATTTGTATTTATGATTCAATTATGAATGGAAATTACACACTCCGTCCCACATTTATAATCACATTTAGTTAGGGCACGAGTTTTAAGGAATTGGTGGAGTGTGTAATTAATGAAGTGAGATGGTGGAGTGTGTAATAAATGAAGTGAGATGGAAGAGTGAGATGGTGGAGTGTGTAATAAATGAAGTGAGATGAAAGAGTGTGTAATAAATTAAGTGAGTTGGTTGAAGGTGGGTCCCTTGTTGACTTTTTGATTTTTGATTTTTGTTTTGGTTTATTTTTATGTTGATAATGACATTTGGGTGTAATTTTAGTGAATAATGGGGTAAAATTTTATGTCCAAATATGGAAAATTCTAAATGTGACTATAAATATGACACGGACTTTTATGGCAAAATGTGACTATAAAACTGGGACAGAGGGAGTATTATTTAATAAAAATACATTTTAGAAGAAGAAAACGATAGCCACAATTAGGGGAGAAGACTGGATAGATGAATTAAAAATGACGATTTTTTTTTTAGTTTTTGATGACTAACCATATACACATGCAATTATAATATTTACTTTTGAAATTGAACACTATAAATTGAAAGAAAATTCACCGGAAGTTTCTCTTGTTGGTCTCTTCATAACTTTCACCGGATAATTCACCGAATGATCTCCATAACCTCTACATGGTTGTCGATATTGCTACTATTTTTAAAGTCCATCCGTAAGTTAAATACAAAACTAACATTAAAATCAGAATATGTATTATAATTATATATATAGATATATTTATTTACATGCTCAATACAATATCTCCAAAATCGAAGTTTATCCATCAGATAGTTCGTAGCCTTTTTGTGGTAAGCGTTTACAACACTTTTGTTGTAAGCCTTTCCATCATTGACACTCAAGACATTGTTCAACATTGGAGATCCATGTTTCTCAACTTTCTCTAGTCAATCATAATCGTGAAAAAAGGGAATATCAAAATTTTTAGAACCATATTTTGGTTTTGACAGTAAATCATATAGTAGATACATCATCTTTATGAAAACTATTTGTTCTTTCTCCTTCCAAAAAGTTGTCAAGTTTAGACCCCAAGTACCCTTTAGAGAACCAACCTCTTTTGATTGTAGGCGTGTTATATCCTCATTTGGAACCTCTTGTCTCAAATCTCCGGTCATGTTGAAAAATATTCCTATCGGAGTACTGTCTCGTGTGCTTTTTATGGCAACCCCGTTCAACATATTCCCGTGAAAGGCTTTTGCTTGGTGTATGACTCTGAGACCATTAGTGATGGGGCCAAAAACATTCTTATAAAATATTTTATGATGTTCATTCACCAACGCTTATGATTACCTTCATGACAGTAGTTTTGGATTATTTTACTCCTACTACTCCACTCCATTCCTACTAATTTATGCTCTAGCCACTCATCTAGAGTGCAAAGAAAATCATCTGGCTGGAAAGACTTATGTTCCTCATCATAGCACAAAATGAGAAGGGTATTGGAATTTTCTATAGCACTGAAATGTGACAGAACAATGTAATGATCATACTCATTCTTGAAAATGGTGCACGGAGTTGTTAAGTTTCACATATTGTTAGTAGATATTTTGGTTATTTTTAAACACGTCCTAGGATCAACCATTACTTCATAAGAAATTTTTCTCTTCAATCCCTGTTTTTTGGGCTCCATTCTATGTTAAGAAAATCACATAGTACAAATTAATTATACTGTAAACATCAATCCAACAATACAATTTTATAACATTACAAAATACATCAGATTCACTCACAAGAAACAGGACAATGATGTACTTGATTATTGCACGGTTTTAGAGAGTAGTTTTGCATGATTTTGATCATATTCTATATATACATTGTTATATATCTCTATCATATTGATATTTTGAACACTTTGTGAAGAATGTGTAGAAAATGGGTTGAAAACCGGTTTAAAAGGCGAAAAGAAGAATCCAGAGTTGAAAGGGGCACGAAGTCGGCACAGCTGGCGATCTGCCAGCTTCGCAACATGACGAAGTCGCTGACTCGCTGGGTTCCTTGCACAATACCACCATAGACTAGAGGTGCCCAAGGTTTACGGTTCCGGTGGTTACCGGAACCGTGAGAATTTACCCTGATCGAAACCGTCGATTATAGAACTGTGGTTTAGTTTAGGTTCAAAAATATTCAAATCAAAATCGAGCCGGAATCGCTGGTTCCAGATGGTTCCAAACCGAAATCGTGAAAAACTTGCCAAAAAACTGTGAAACCGAGTCGGAACCGCAAAAAATCGGCGGTTCGAAATCGTAACCGCGAAACACCTTCGCGGTTCGGTTCCGATTCGGCAATTTCCAAAAACTGGAACCAGTGGTAACGAACCGTAACTGCGATTCCGGAACCGTGGGCACCTCTACTATAGACGACTGGCGAATTGCCAGCTTTGCCTCATCATGAACCTGACAACTCGCCAGAATCCACCGACACTGTTCCACGCTGAAAAAGTAAGCCCTAGGTATAAAAGGATGTTACACACCTCCCAAAGCACCTTTTTACGCCCCCAAGTTCCAAAACTCAGTTTTTCACCTTGGAATAAGAGAAAAACGAGCATAGGACGAGTATTTATCGCAAGATTGAATACGAGGCCTCTAATCCTCCAATTCAATTCTAGGAGTTCATATTTTTAGTTTGCTCTTGTTTAAACAATATAGTTGAATATTTTCTTGAATATTTATTTGACTTTTGCTATGAACATGTGTAGTTAATTCCTCCACAGAATTCTATGGAGGAGATACAATGATTATTATAATTTATTGATTTTCTTTTTATATGCATTGACTCATGTAGTTATTTCAAATTTTCAATTTATCTTGATTTTGTATGTTTGTTTGATTGATCATCTTATGAATGCATGTGGATTTTACTAGTACAATAATCGATCTAGATGAGTAGCTTAATTTGAAAGAGGATAAATTGACATCTTAACCAATATTAGTTGAGAGACTTGAGCTTTTGAATGAAGTAATTTATCTTAATTATGAATATTTTGAAGTTGTTATCTTAGTTCTAGTAAAAGACTTTGGGTTCTAGGTAGCAATCTACGAATTGTATGCTTCGATAGAAGATACGATATTACATGATAGCTTAATATACTAACACGCAACAACGAAGTATACTTGAGTTAAAATATATTCCTAAAATTACGATAAAAATTAATAATGATATTTAACTAACAATACTAGTATGATTAAGTTTCCAAACTACTCGTGATAGAGGTTTCTTATTAAAATAAAAATGTATTTAACGTGGCTTTGAGGTTGACATTGTGCACATTATTTGTGCAAGAAGTTTCATTGGACGTAGGATATTATTGTATATGTGTTACTTCAGCCGGTAGGACATTATGATGCAAAACTGGTAGAATTAATAATCAATAATCAAAGTCTGTCTTCTAAGTTCAACAATGAAGCCTTTATATAGATAAAGGGAAATCCTAAACTTATGAAAATAAAACTAGAAGGAAAATAACTAAAAGGAAAATAAGTAAAATAAGAAAACCTAATTTGTAGAAGGAAAAACAATTACTTCTAATATTTTCCATCTACTAATTATATTAACTAGGAAATAAATAAAACCAAAAATAAAGCTCTTCTAATATTGCATCACATTATTTCTTACTCCCTCCGTTTTGATCTGTCCATAAAAAGTTTTTCACTTTGCTTTTTTCTATTTTTGGTAATGGTCCACATTTTCCATTAACTCATTCATACTCACATTCTATTATAAAACTAATATATAAATGTGGAACCCTCATTCCACTAACCTTCTCAACTTACTTTTTTTCACAGTTCTTAAAACTTATGCCGAGTTAAACTTGGACAATATTTCATGGACGAAGGGTGATATCTTAATGGAACTATAGTCTTCACCAATTAACTATCGTCTAGTAGTGTAACGTTTCTTAGAATCGTATAGCTAAAAGGTCTAAATGAAGTTAGATTAATTGGGTTATTCAATTTATGATACTACCAATTTTGTGTTTCTTTTTTTAATAAATAACTTTGTTGTAAAATATATCGAAAATGTATTTGGTCGTCAGCTATATCGTCTAGCAGTGTTACATTCTATAATTATTCATCCCCTTAAACCCTAAAAAAATTAGGAGGTTCAGTCTTATACTCAAGCAATCGGATTTGGTAAGTAAAATCTAACTATATATTTAGGAACATAGTCTTTTCTGATGCTAGTTTAGTTATGTGACAACATTAACCGAAGTTATTATAATTTTTGTGACTACTTACTCGAGTAGACTTTGGGTGAAGAGAGTGACATAAGATTCAAGGAAAAAACTTCAGCAGCCTTCTTTTCCTAACTCCCTATTAGACTATATTAACCACTTTTTATCGACACAAGTAACAAGAAAACGTTTCACTAAATTATTTTCAAAGCTGTCGCAATCGTATCAAAGCTAAACTTAATTAGTAGTACTCTCAAATAATCCTTCGAGAAGTGGGTTACCGTACTGAAACTGTCATACTACATACCGTACTGAAAACTCAGAATAAGTAAAAACAATATATTTACATAGTTTATCAAAAATTTTGAAATTGTACCGCATTTTCGATATGCTGTATGGAAAATTAGTTAAATGTGGAAGATTAATATATCAATTCGATACCACTCTTTCAAAAAAAAAAGAGCTACTTTATGAGACGGTGAAATTGATGAAGTAAATCGTATTTGAAATGTGCAAGATTGTTATACGTACTAGTTGCGTGGATTGACCATGTAATAGTCTAACCTAATAACCACCCTGGTTTGGACAGATTATAGTATTAAATTAATTTGTGGTGGACAAATCTTCGTATACATTTGGACTATCCCTTTCATGTCCAACAGTTCTTGTTATTATGTCAACATATTAGTGTATGCAGTATGCATATAAATACATACGTATAATGTGAATAGTTTATTAATGTTGGCAAATTTAATTAATTAGTTTCAAATGATTGTGAAAATAGAGAATTATTAAACACTCAATCACGAAGAACTACAGCAGATGAATCTACTAGCTTGATGAGTGCAACATTTAAAATAAAAACTCATAAATTAAGAGACTTATTAATGAACAATATTGTTTGCATAAATTGAAATGGTTCCAACTTCATCCATTGATATGCTAGTATAAGATCAAATTACTTTGTATTTTATAATTTAAGCAGGTTTTTAAATGTAGGGGTATTATTTTTTGAAAGATAATATAAATAATTCGATTGTTTTGTCACAATCAGACACATATAAAGTTTGATATAATATTAATTAAAGTCTACATGCATCATTAATTGTTTGGATCAAAATAAAGTCAATAAACTATGGAAAGTCGACGACTTTGGCTAGCACTATGCTCGACGAATATAGTCTTAATATATGTATAAAAATAAGAGTTTATAGGTAAACGAATACTACACTGCCGCTCATGGGATTGGTAGGAGATCCGTAATCAACACCTAATACAAATTTATTTTAGAACAAATTTTATTTATGTATACTTTCTTTATTTTCCCCTAAAAAGGTGCAAAACCTTGTAGGCTGTAGGTTGTAGCTTGTATAGATGGCTTTGACATTTAAATCATTTTACTTTGGAAGCAATAGCATAATTATGAGCACAACAGTCAAAGTCCTATAAAATTACTTTTGAAAACACATTGGCAAACCATAAATCGATTTAAATGAATCTCTTATCCACTGCTTGCTTTCACTTAATAATTATTTTCCTTTTCAATATTCCCACCATTCCACTAAATATGAAACATTTAATTTCTACACGTATTTTATGTAACTATTATTTATAAATTAAATAAAAAGAGAGAAAGTAAAAAAAGATGCCCATATTATTTCCATTTCAAGAAATATGTCACTTTTAATAGAATAATCCAAACAAAAAAATATGTCACTTTTAGTAGAACAGTTTTAGTAGAACAGAAAGAGTAATATTTTACTAAAATAATTGTCATTTAAATAATAATCCGCATTGACTTTGGATTAATTTCATAATTTTTGAAATTTGAAATATAATAATTTTTCACAATTGTGCCATCATGATTAAAATTGAAACTGTTGTAGAATATGATATGGCGATAAAATGCCATTTCGGATAAATTGGCATTGTTTTAATTAACACTCAAAACAACGTCGTTTTGTTATAAAAATATAATGAAACCGGCGTCATTTTTCCACAATTGTCTCATCATATTTAAGTGATGAAACGATTACGGTTTGAGCATCACCAAAAAAATATATTTTGTATACGGATAAGACAATAGACAAAAATAAAATTTCTTTGAATTATATTTCATTTTCAAATTTTATGAAGTTGACAGGAATTTGATCGAATTTCTATAAAATTTATAGGTATTATATCTCCCCAAATATAATTAGATAAACGCATAAAATAGATACTCTAAGTACATAAAATTAAATAAAGTAAAATGCATGGAGTGGGTTGTTGAGTCTCTATATATAATATGGTAGAAACTATTATCTCAACCCTCCATTATCCATATCTAGCACATCCAAATTAAATAACAGTACTACATAATATATGATCTTATCCTCCAAATTTTCTCCCTTGATCTTCCGATTTAGAATTAATTTGAGCTCATCATATACAAATAAGTAGAAATGGGAAGACCTCCGTTGAAGGATGAAAGAAATGATGGGTTAAAGAAAGGGCCATGGACACCAGAAGAAGATGAGAAGCTGAAAGATTACATTGATAAACATGGGCATGGCAGTTGGCAGTCGCTCCCGAGGAGAGCCGGGCTTAATAGGTGCGGGAAGAGTTGCAGACTCCGGTGGAGCAACTATCTCCGGCCCGACATCAAGCGTGGAAACTTCTCTCCCCAAGAAATTCAGACCATCATCGACCTCCATTCCACCCTCGGAAATAAGTATGTTCACCTAATTTAATTTTCTCACTTAATAAATCAAATAATTAATATTGTCTGAATTTCGAGTATCAAACCGTCTAATACACTCATTGTGTATGGTGGCGTGCAATTGAGTTCTCCTCCTCCGTTCCACAGTAATAGATGCATTTCATTTTGCGCACTCATTTTGAAAAAATAATTATAAATAGTTAAAGTGGAGAAAAAGTAGAGTAAGAGAGAATATTGCAGATAAGATTCTTCTCTACATTATTCTCCCTCTTAATTTACTCTCTCAAACTTTAATTATTTAAAATCATTTTTCCAAAACGAGTGCAGAAAATGAAATGTCTCTATTACTATGGAACGGATGGAGTACTAAATTAGACGAGCATTGACTATCACTTAATCTTCATTAGACTCATAATAAATACTGTATAATTATATATTTGAAGAATAAGATATATTAAAAAAAATATTCAATCTATCAAGAAAAAATGGAGATTAATTTATACTTCGTCCAATTAGAATAGTACTGTCTTTCATCTTTTATTTAAATTAAAATATAAAAGTTATATGCAATTGCTTTACTTTTGCGAGTATCAGACTCGGACGTTGCTCGGTCGGGCGTAGGTATGATCCGACATGATTTGGTGGGTCGGATCCAAAGCCTACCCGATCCGCAAGAATGGTGGCCGTACATTGATAGGAGAATTGTTTATATAATTATAATAAAGAATTAAAATAATTCAAATTAATAAATTGAGATACATTTTAAATTAACATCCCCTAAAGAAATGGAAGGTTAATTTCGTAGGACAAATGAAAATTTATATTTATTTTGTCTTATATCATATACCACCAGAGTTCACGTCTGTATATTGATTTGGTTGGTTATCTGTAAAATTGTAGGTGGGCTATGATTGCAAGTCGACTTCCAGGAAGGACCGACAACGAGATCAAGAATTACTGGAACACTCATCTTAGGAAAACACTTCTGTGCAACGGCATTGATCCGCAAACACATCAACTCTTAACTGATTTAAACTTCCCTCCAAATTTAAACAATTTCCCGTTGAGTTGCCTCGAAAACTTGGCCAACATTAGACTACTCGGAAATATAATCCAACTTCTCAACTCGAATCCGTTGCCATCTTTCTCACCTAACCGAATCGATGCAACTTTGGATGGGATTCTGAACCCTGCCTTGCATCTCCCATCTTCGATTGCCAACGTTGCGTTTTCCAGTGATTATAAACCGGTTTGTAACAGGTTCCAGCCACCGGAAGTTCAGCAACATGTGATTAACGCGGAATACTGTCTTCCTGGATTGACTCCAGCCACCTCAGAAATTTCCTCCGGCAACGTAGGCAACAGCAGCATTTGTGACTATTCACCGCTGAATCAAAATTACGAAGAGTTGTTGGTGGATGATGAAAACAACCGCTCTTTTTGGAAGGATATTTTATCTGAATCTTTTCCTTCTTTGTCTATGTAATTATATGTTCAAACTAGCCATCTGTTGATATGTTTCATTTGTGTAGTTTCTATTTCTTCTTTTTTTTTTTGGTTTGTAATATTCACATAAATGAAGTGTGAGTGTGAGAAGTGGGAGCATGGATTTGATCAAAGCTCTTTTATCGCTTGCAACTTACTTATTTGGCTAAAAGATGATTGACAATATTATGCCAAGGTAGTATATATGATGATTTTAGACCATAAGAGAGAGCTATATTTGTGAAAAATTTGTGTACGTGACACTTTTCCAAAACACACCTACCTAGGTTTCCTTGATCAAACTCAACATATATGGATTAAAGACAGACTAATTAAATACCTTGAATAACTACTAAAACAAGTATTCCTTTGATATTTCTACTGTTCAATCGGCAGTAAAGCCGGAGTAATATACAACTGTATCCAGTAAACAGTAAACACACAGTTCTATCTATCTTCGTATGCCTAATATTTTTTTTTCTGTTTCCATATCATGGCCTGTCTTCTAATATTTCTCTACCTGGACGTTCTCGCTTTCTTCCTTTGTCCACCACTCTGAGGACTTGGATTACCTAGCTTCCGCTTCGTTCCAGCTACTTTTGAAGCACTAGCAGCCCGTAGGGCCTTTTCCTTCCTTGCAGCCACTGCTGGCCGTTTCTTCATCCCAGAACCCTTCTCTTTCGCAGGTTGAGGCTTTGATTTGGCAGAGAGGATATTTACTTTCGTACGGACTTTCTTCTGTCCGCCGGATTTGCTTGCATGCAAGCCCTGGTAAGAGACGTTTGCCTTTGCTAGCTCCTTGTAACCACCATCCATTTTTCTGGACTTCGTAGCACTATTGCTCTGTGGTTCTGAAGTGTTCACCCTCTTAGAAGAAGAGTCGGCCGGTTTAGCATGACTGAGCCTAAGTTCACGGTTCCGAATCCACAAGTTACGTTTCTTGAGGGCCATATTGGCAGCATCCTTCATGTAATCAAGTTAATGATTAGGCGCAAAACATATAAAATAGTTGAGAGCCAACACTTCAAGATACAAGTTATAGAACATGATTCTTGGAATGGAAAGGCAAAAGATGATTCTGTAACCACTAAGCAGATGAAGTTGTGAAAGACTATCATCTCTTTTGTGATATATACTCAGATTTAGACTAACACAGATGTCATAGTTCATCAAGTGCAATCATATTGCATGAAAGAGATTGGAACCCTTATTACGACTAAAAGATATCCAGAGCAAATACTGGATAAAGATACACAGTACAAGAGATCCATTATTACAACTGTACTGATATATGTATCTTGTTATTCTTAATAAGCATAATTTCAAGATTCGCCCCTAATCACTCTACCTAGATAACATAAAAAAAATCGAAGATACAGAAAAAACATATGGCAACAAGGACAAAGAGAAGCAATCAGCGAGATAATAGGAAAACAGAGGTTGGAAAATGGCCCAAAACATGCACCGAGCAGTTTCATAATTGATTGCAGATGTAGAATCACATATATATCCATTTTCATACGAATACCGCTGTACAATTTTCTTAGTTTTTATCTTTTTAGAGAGACGGCTGAGAATAGCAGAAACTGGCTGTAAATTATTCTTAATGACTTCCTTTTAAGTGATGCTTAACAAAAATTATTATTTCACTGAAAATTAAAAGGAATATCCATGGTTTCGCATCTAAGTATGATGACTAAAACAATTAGAATCCTCAAGATACTGTCTGTTGTGCCAATAAATGACAGGCACGTTAAATTCTACTAATAAAAGCAAAATCCAATATACATTGAGAAATACTAAATGGTGCAAAACATATAAGAACTCTGCAATACATTATTCATGTTTTGCCTTGTAACTTTACCCCTATCCAGCAGTTGATTGAAAATACAAACTACGAGGATGCAGTAAAATTGATATGTTGTTTACTTCAATCAAAGATATGCATTATCAGTAAGATTTAAGTTATGGAAAGCAAAATGCACCAATAATTAAAATATAATGTTCTTACCACAGTTTTAAACAACACATATGCAATTCCTTTCCCCAAGCTCGACCCAGGATCCCTGACAACCCGTACAGCTTCAACGCTTGTTTCAAGATTTTTTATATTAGAGAATAACTGATAGATCTCTTCATCCTGGAAAAAGCAGAAACTCAAACAATATTACAACAATGAAAACAAAAAACAAAAGAAGCAGCTATGTTGAAGATGAAATATCTTGCCTTGACATCAAAAGGAAGATTTCCCAAGAAAACAGTCCTTTTGTTTTCGTATAATAGAGGATTATCTCCCTTCAATTTCTTGCGTGGTGGGCATGCCCTGTCAATACGTATATGATTTCCACCAACCTGAACACAAGTAAATTAACAACCAATGCCCACCATGTCGTATAAATTAAGTGTGTTTGCAGAAAGAATGTGAAGGTGGAACATACCACGGCCATATTATGGGCCAATGATGCTTGAGCAGACTCCTCAGTTTTAAAAACAACATAAGCATTGACACTGCAAAAAAAACAATAGACGACTTATGCTTGTTTCTTGGATTCTGCACCAAATACCACCTCTTCCCTCATAAACATAAGCAGGTAATTTCTTGTAGAGTAAGAGAAGTCAACTAACATTTTGAAAGAATTTCTACTACATTGAAACAGATAAGATTAAAGCACATACGCGTGCCAGGACCATCAAACTCAGCTTCATTGATGGACATAAATGATACACTAATTGAAACAGGTGATCTCAAACAGAGACCAGAGTCCAGTGCAATGTTTCCACAGTGTCAACTAAGATAGCAAATGTATGTGAGGCAGATTTGATAGACACAGACAAGACCAAATCAAGAACTAATACTGTCAGAATCCACACATAAAATATTTGAGCTCACTTTCAATGTTTCCTTTTTCTTTCTTTCTGGTGAGGTAAGGAGACCACTAGTTCTTTTAAAGTCTTATTTCATACTACGAACATAAATATCTTCATTAGCACATGCAATACAATTACAACCATTCAAATACAAAAAATGAACAGGCAAAATACAAGTATATGCTCAACTTAGAAGCGAACCTGTTTCCATTCTCATTGATTTTCTTCAGGATTACAGCACCCTTCCTCGGCATTTTTCCCTACAAACAAGAGAAGACCACCATCACTTTTACACACAAAACAATCCCAATAACAAACCATAACAAAGCCAAGGCAGCAGGCTCACATCAACAATCGGAACTGATCGAATCCTAACAGACTCGACTTCACCAAACTTGCTAAACTCCTTGGCTATTTCCTTCTTCTTCAACTTCAGCGGCAAGTTTCCAACAAATATAGTCCTTAACAGCTTACCTTCATCATCAAAACCTTCCTTTGACACCATCATATCCTCTGGATTTTCCATTTTCTTCCTCTTCTCTCCCACCACATTACCCAAGCCCTTACTCTCATCAATCTCATCATTTACACCGTATCGCTTCGCCTCATACTCCGCCTCAACCTCATCTCTCTTCCTCTTCCTTTTCTTCTTTTCATTTTTATCACCATTTCCCCCATGATCCTCCTCCACAATTTCTCCTGATTCAGAGACCAAATTGCTGTTCTCATTCTTTTCACCCTCTTTCAGCTTGGCTCTCTTCAACTTCTTGCTCTTCTCCTCAACCTCTTCACCATCAATACCTGAAATTTCTCCCTCAGCTTTTTCTTTCTTTCTTTTCTTTGGCTTCTTCGCCTCAGAAAAATCGGAATCCTCCAAATTCGCCTCGTACTCAGCGTCTATAGGTTCTTTTCCTGCAAGCCCTAATTTCGATTCTTCAATTGGCGGCTGTGTTTTCATAAATTTCCGGTGGAAGGGATTGTTGTCGGAGAAGAGAGAATTTGCAGCTGGGTCTGGCCCGGGAACATCGCCGAACAAGGTCTTGAAAACGGTGGAGGAAGTAGAAGCATCGTTGGATTCGGAAACATCGTTGGATTCCTCATTTTTAAGAGGATTTTTGGATTTCTTCGCCATGGCAAGAAGGATTTGTGAATTGTTGTTGTAGAAGAATAGAAATGTAGGAATGGCAAAGAAATACGTAACCCTAGTCGTAACACCGTTTCCGTAGTTTGTAAGTTTATACGGTAAATTTAATTTAATTACTACTACAAATCTCTACTATTGGGTTCTCACTTGTAATATTAACTAATTAAATCAACCAAAATAAACAGAAAAAAAAGTTATTTATAGTGAGAGTTGAAAATTTTATAATTTCTATAATGGTCCAATATACTCTCTTTGTCCCATTAGAAATGAAACGTTTGCTTTTTCACACATGTTTTGAAAAAATAATAATAAATAATTAAAATGGATAAAAAATAAAGTAAAAAAGAAAATAATATAAAGGGGATTCTCCTTTACATTATTCTCTCTCTTACTTTATTTTTTCACCACTTTAGTTATTTATTATAATTTTTTCAAAACAAGTGCGCAAAAGTAAACGTTGCATTTTTAATGGGACGGAGGGAGTATTTGATTGAGCTTTAGTCAAATGTTATTCGAAATATAAGCCCAACGAGTTAGTTTGACCAATAATCCATCGAGAAATCTATAAATAAGTAAAAAACATTTTCAAATGAATTAATTTCCCACAAATTTGAGTAATTCATGGGAAATTCGGTATAAGGCATATTCATGGAGTAATATTACACCAAATTTAAAGTTAGTAAAAAATACCAAATTCCGTCCAAAATTTGTGATTTTAGACATTAATATCCAATAAATTACAATTACAAGATCTAGTATTATGTTAAAACGATATCAATGCAAGTATCATAGTAAAATTGATTAGTGGTAATCATAGTACCAAAACCTTGACACCAAAAAACGCCTAAGCAGAATGGCAAAGAAGCATATATGCAGAACTCAATAGATAATCAATCACACACATCATAGTATGTAAGCTCAGATCTACAACTTGTATAAACAAACAAAGCCGTCTTGAGATGGAAGACACTCCTCCGGCGTGTCGAACGTCGCACGTCGCACTACTTATCCCAGTCACTTATGAAGGTCTCTATCAAGGTGCGTCCATTGACAACTTTGGTTATTCCTATAATCAAATCATACGCCATTCCTTCCTGCAGGAAATGAATCAAATCAGGTTTAAACTTTTAAATATGATTAAGCTCTACATATTTATTTTGCAGAAAGCATACCTGGGAACTGAGGAAACGGAGCGCAGATATCTCAGCGAATGTTACTCCACCAACAAAAACTACAAGGACTAGATCACGCCTTCCATTTGAAAGTCTAGAGGAGGTAAAAAAAATGTTGTTAGTTATAAAGAAGCACATCGAGCATTTGCATTCTGCCATTTGACTATTCAACGACTTAGTTATGCCAAACAAGAATGTTGTTAGTTAGAGGTTGAGGAATACTTCTCCGAACTGTTCAGCGATCCAGGTAGTGTATCATATGATGGGATGCTAGAAAATCCACCCTGGACAAGTATAGAGGAATCACTTTAGCTATTTTTGATATAGCAAAACCGAGAGATGACAAGGAGGATACGAGAAGATGACTCACTCTCTTGGTTTCCAACTGTGGACCAGGCAGCAGTTTCAGTATTTCTTCTAAGGAGCGCCTACAAGATAATTTTGCATAGAGACTATTAAAGAACAAAAACTGGGCAGGAAATAAATTAGTGCCGAGTACAACATAACTCCATAGTTGAATCAATATTGTTAGAATCAGATGTCATCTTCACTCAAAAATAGGAAGTATTCAAAAAACCATTTGATATGAACTAGGTGGCAGTAAATTGAGCAACTTATCATTACAAGAACCAGAAACCACGGGAAACTAGACAAATGAAGCCTGAAGAAAAAAACATTGTAAATATAAAAAAACATATCATTCACTATTTGTTTATTCCCCTGTGAACATAGTAAGCACATATTTAGTATACTCCTTATCATATTTCAACTGAGGGGGAGAAAATCCAACAACGAGAGAAACATAGCCTGCATAATAACATGCCAATGTTTTTCTAAAATAGGAGAACTTGGGATATAAGCTCACCATCCAGATCGTATTGCGTGCTGTACAAGTCGAATGCTGAGGGGTGCGTATCCAGAGAAGACATATGAAATATCATTCGGACTGACAAAAACAAGTTAACTGTCAGAAGAACGAGTCAGGAAATAAAGTCACTAAACTGCACTTATGTTCAATATTGCTCTTGGCTAAGCATTTAGCATTATCAGCATCCATACTTGAAAATTTTTTAAAAAGGATCCTTGAAACAGTTAAAAATTAAAAAATGGAAGACATCTGTTGCAGATGCAGAGGTAATAAACATGCAACGGAGCAAGGTACCATGCCATCTAGGAACTACTACATAGCAAGTGTCCTAGAGATACATGGAAACGAAGAAAATAAAAACAACAGAATCATAAGATGGTTCTAAAAATAGAAAATTGAAGACGTATATGACATAGTCAAAGATACTACTGCACATGCCCCGGAGCAATGTATGCCATGCTTGCTAGAAACTACGTAAGCAAATGCCCCAGAATAGCAAGATGTTTGCTTATCTTCACCATAAAAATAAGAAACTAAAGGGTAACGGTAAATTGATAGTCTGATATTTTAAAAAACAAGCAGTATTTAAGCCTCACTTAAATTACTATACCATCAATAAGCAAGAGTCCATAATAGGAGGCATCAAACATAGTTTGCGGATTACAAGCGGTTACACAGCACCAAACATTTAACATCACATTCTTATATGGAAGCAAGAAGTTTCACATATAGAAGGAAAAGTACTTAGTGGTATCTGTGTCCTCAACTAGAAGTTGCAAAGCACGTTTGATGGTCAGCCAGTTGCCTCTTGAGTCCTGGAAGACACAACAGAAAATAAACCATTTTAAGATTCTACTGAGGGATTAGTCTAGGTCATATGTGTGTGGATAGAAAATCCAAATTTAAACCTGTTTCCTAAGTAACCCTGCTTTCTCCAAGCTATCCAGTGTATTTATATGCTCAGGACCATAGCTTATAAGCAGCTCTCTCCTGATCCAAAAGTTCAAGATTTTAGATCAATTTCTACTTTCTTTACAAGTTTAAAATAAAATGAAAAACTCTATATGTACCACTTGCCTCAAATAGTCAAAATGCTTTTTTGGCAACCCTGAGTTGGTTATTGAAAATAAGATTAGAAGGCGTAGGACTTTCTCAAGAGGCTCCTGCTTACAAAGCAATTCTTCAATGTAATCAAAGCATCTGCAGTGAGATCATTATTTTGGTTTAATCAGATATTGGTAGCACATTGGCCTCAGGTAACAAGAAATGGAAGTAGGCATGTATAGTTGAAATCTGCAAATTGAAAGATAAATGAAAGTAGGCGTGTATAGTAGAGATTCTGTAATTAGGAGGAACTAGACATATGAACTTCAGGCCAAGACCCACTATGGGGACAGCAGGCGTGTAAGATCAGTTGAATATAGGATCTTTGAAATTGCACATGATGTGGAGATGAACTAGCAGAGATGCTTTTGAAAGTAGGCGTCTTTAGTAGAAATTCTGCAATTAGGAGAAACTAGACATATGACCTTTCGGCCGAGACCCACTATGGGGAGAGCACGCGGGTAAGATCAGTTGGAATATAGGGTCTTTGAAATTGCGCATGACGTGGAGAAGAACTAGTGGAGATGCCTTTGAATTGTTGGGCAAAAAACTAAGGGTCAGCAAAGTTTCATTCCAAAATCATCCACAAGAAGCAAATGATCGTAATAGATTATAGAAGTATATTAGTAATATAAAACAACACTAATCACAGGAAACGTTTCTTGCATTTATATTGTTGATTTCTAGTTTTTGAAATAAATTACATGATTTACAAATTTAAATGGCTCAAGAGGTCTGCTGGCTTAGAGCATAATATTACCCTGATCTAGTCACTTGAAATAAAAGAAAAGGTTCTCCATCTGGACCTAAATAATGTATATGTATACTATATAGGGGTGGGATCCAGTGAGACTTAGATTTAAAAAACTTAATGAGAGAGGGCCACTAATTGCACTCAATGTTAGGAAATAATGCCCAACATCTGATAGTTGCTCATGGCCATAGCTGACTGGATTAGTGTTTTGTGCCAGTAAGCAATCGGAAACTGGGAATGAGCTTCAAAAGTGCCAATTTATACCAGTGGAAAGTAGCTGATTCAGAATGGTAAGTATGTACAAATGTGATAAACTGACATTTGTCATGATTTATTTTTCACTTGATCTGCCCAAGACATTGAACTCTGTTGGTACACTATTTGATACTCCAGATTATATCTATGAAATGTACTTAGTAAAGCAACAAAAGCACCCACAACATGTTAAAGGTAATAGCATACATGTCATAGCTCTGAGCCTCCACGAGTGTCTGTTCCATATCAAGTCTCTCGGCAAATACCGATTTTGATGTAAATGTTGTCAAATGCTGAGCAAGATTTATGTGCCTCTGAATCGACAAAGAACTTTTTTTAGTTCAAATGCATCCAACGACTTTTCAACATAATCTTGGATTGTCAAAAAGAAACTCACAGTCATTTCCGGCAATGAGTTAAGCTTCTTCACAAAGTCCTTCAACTCAGACACAGTCTGTGTCTGCATACAGAGAGCAGAAATTAGTAAAAACTCATGCAATGTACTCAGTCCTTTGTTAAAATGGAAGGCAACATCTACAAATTTGATCAAAGTTGTGATAAATTTCTACATTACCATATACACTGTCAGTATTATACATATTGTCATGGTATGTCCACACCCATCTCTCCATATTTGTCTTTCTTATAAAACAACTTTTTTATTGAAAAAAGAAAGAAAATGGAGATTACATAGCAATGAGGAATCCCCAAAGCAAAAACAATCAAATTACATTCAACTCCAATCTCTAATGATGTCTGATGCAGAAAAGACCTAAAAATCATTGTAATTCGAGTGCCACTTGGCGATTTGAGGTACATATCCCATTTCTTATAATTGTATTCATTCGTGAAAGATTTATGATTTCATATCTCCATTTCTCATGTCATGCATTCTCCAGTCATTTTCTTATGTGAGTTCACATACATTATAATATTCAATTTTACATAACTGCACTTTGAAACTACCAAAGGAGAGGGAAATGCCATTGAATCTCGGTAAAAGAGAGTTTATTTTACATAAAACTTGAAAGTTTGCAAAAAGGATTTAATCTATAATAAACATGAGAAACAGTGACCTGTAAATATTTATACACTTGCAAAGATTTTTAATTCTGAATAGGATAAGCATAAGCCTCCTTCAAGAAAAAACAATTAAGGGAAAATTGGCTTGATGTTAGAGGTAATGTCAATCTTAGCTTGATGTGATATTAATTTAAAATCTAGGACAAAGATTAACCATTTCTTGTGCTTGAATAGTTATCAATAAGAATTCTAGGACAAAAGCTAACAATTGCTTCAAGTGAACAAATTAGACAAAAACCAGCTCAACAGGGGTTTTTGGCAACTTACAGTAGTCGAAATCTCTGTATAGTCCTGCTTCATGGATGTTGCCTTTTGACGAAGAACCTGAAACATGTTAAACATTGCAAGTTAAGCAGCAGAGCTCCACTAGTAACAGGAAAGAATGCTGTCAGAGCAATAATTGCAAAACACAAGCCCCTATGCTATAAAAAAATGGCTTAACCTGGACAACAACTTCAAAATTCAGATCCCGCGTCTCTCTGAATAATTTGTCACTGCAATGAAGGTAGCATGATGGTTTACAGGTTTATTGAAAATAGTACTATCACATATCACAAAAGATCATGATGGATACAGATTTTAAATGAGTAGAGTGAAGTTATGCACAAATATGGAGCAGGTAAAGAGAAGATCAAACCTAGGCCTAATATATCAGTCAATGGAAAATGTAATGAGTTACAGTCTTACAGAATGAGTGGGAAAGGAATAGAAGTTGACTAGAAGAAGGAAAGCGGGATAAGAAATGCATACTGTAGAATTTATAGAAATAAGTTCAGCTAAACTATTGACATCATGAGTTAGAGAAAATAACATAAAAACAATCAAAAGCATATGGATAGGGTCTGCACCCAAAAATCTCCCTTCAAATTGAACTGAGATTCTTCATTTCCAAATAAATTATGTTATAACAAGAACATGAGCTTCATCAACAACAAAATGTTGGTTACCTAGAATTCAGGGGAACCTTCACCTTCTTGCCTTCTTGCTGATTTCCCATAATGGCTGCATCTAGCTCCACAGCTCCATTTTTTACACCAAGAAACTGCAGCAAACCTATTAGAGATGGTTTATAAAAAAATACCAGAAAGGAAATAGAAAAAATGTCTATGCTATGCTATTGATAAGCAAACGCATAGAGCATGAAAGCTTTCTACATTCAGGTTAACAAGTTAACTCAATGACATCATGTGTCATAAACTTTCTAAATTTTAAGAACAAATAGTTTTCAAAAAGATTCTTCATAAACTTGCAATTTTCAAAATGAAAGCTACAGATTACATGGTCTTACAAAATTCAAAATGAAAGCTATAGACATCAACATCCTCACTTTAATTATGGTATCGCTAAACAAGTTGTGGTCATTAATATAAGACCGGGGCTAGTGTATTATTCTTGATCTAAAAAACTGAACATTGTCGCTAATTTCCTTCACACTTGCCATATTACCTCATCTATCAATCCCTCATATGTTAATTGAGTAAGCATAGGAGTTATCATGTCCACCTGCAAGAAGAAAATAACATATTCAAAATCGCAAAACCCATATATGTGTGAACTGAGAAAACACGATCAAGTATCATTGTATAAATTCACCTAAACTGATATTAATTGATAAAAACACAAGGGGACAGTTTAGAAAAGTCAATAACAAGTTGCTTCAAGATATAAGATGCAAGCCTACTTCCACTAAATAAATGAAAAGATATTGTTTATCACTTGCAAGCCTACTTACGCTAAATACGAAAAGCTATGTGGCAAACTATCCTGAATGGATGCATGCGGAAAATGTGAAGAGTGAAGAGGAAAGAAAGAGAGCTGTAAGCTGTTCTCTCCTTGTATAATAGACAAAAACCTAGGTACTGAAACTATCCATGCTTGATGAAGTAAAGGCAATAATAAGTTACCCAAAGATTTTTTGCAAAAAAAACCTTTGCATTGAATTGTTACTATTCGGAGCAAGATTAGTAACTTCACTTGCAAGTTGCAACTCACCTTTTAACAAGTAATATATGTTTCTTAGTGTACAAACTAATAGACAGTTAGCAGGAAGTCTAAGAATGTCCTGGACATCATTGAATCAGTTGAATAAGAAAATTACTCAGAATTGCAAAATTGCAAGACTCTAACTTTCGTTCATAAACTGGGAGATAGGAGGAGGGTACACCCGTACAAGGATAAACAAACAGAGGAAAGAAGGTTTACCTCTCTATCCAGAAGTACAACAGTATTAATTTCTGGAAGTGGAATGCCCATCTGTGGTTTTTTAGAAGAAAAGTCAGTAGTAGTTTACTTTTGTATGATCAACCAACTCTGTTGAAGAGGCATAAAAACAGAGGGAAAGTACATTTGAAGTATTAACAGGTTCTTCAGTTTGCATACGAGTCAAGATATCAGCAACACGTGCAGCTCCTTTCCCTTTGGCCCTAACATTTGGAATCACTCCACAAGAAAACTGCATTTTCATTCACATATAATCACAAAACAAATAGGAGAGCAAAAGAGAATGGAAAGAACACCTAACCAAAGTTAAAAATATACATTTATGGTGATAGTAGAAACACAAACAGTCTCACAAACTATAATCCAAAAAGACTGAAGCTCAAAGTAATACTCCCTCCGTCCCACTCAAGATGTCCACATTCTTGAGTGGCACAGGATATTAGGAATTGTTAGGTGGAGTAAGTAGAGAGAAAAAAAGGTAGTTGAATATTTTAATGAGGTGAGAGGAGAGAGGGATTTACTTCCAAATATAGAAAATGGACATCTTGAGTGGGACGACTAAAAAGGAAAGGTGGGCATCTTGAATGGGACAGAGGGAGTACTTTTCAATGAATAGTAATATTACGGAATATGAAAGTAATACCACTACAACTTTTATGTTTAAAAGTATTACCAATAACGAACTTCTTATATTTTACACTGGAAAACATTATACTCTTACCTTCACAAAAATATTATTTGGTGTTCAAAAGTATTACTTTATGGATCATTTTTGTGTTCAAAACTATTGTTTTTGTGCACAATATTACTTAGATTTCTCATATTAAATATTTTGTTCTGTGAGACCATCCCATGATACAAGCTCTTGTGACCAAACAGTAAGGATGATAATAACTAAAGTTGAAGAGGCTTAGTAATGCCCATAAGTTTTGAAGGCTCTCCAACACCGACAAACCATTTAGAACATTAAATCAACAATACCTCAAGATTGTGAATGGCTTTGGCAATATTCCAAAAAGCAGTTTCATCTCCTTCTACCAAACTCTCCTGTTATGCATATACTCGTAATATAAGACATGGATTCAATAGTTGAAGGAAATGACTGCTATTTCGAATTATAAATTTTTGGACATAATCCCATACTTTTTCAGTAAGGTCAAGTTCAAATGAAATAACATCCTCGTCAAGCGGGAGCATGTATAAGGAAAACTCCCCAATGTTCAATAGTTCGCGTACTTTTTCCTCTGCAAGTACCTATCGACAATCAAATATAGATAAGGGCCAGTGCCATAAGAAAAATAATACTTAAAACTTAGTGCTTTAATAAATGGTGCTTACATTTTCGCAAGAAACCAGTCTGCGTGGAACAAAGTAAAGATAATATTCTCTGTGAAGCCCTTTGGAGGTATCGTTGTGAATGGTGGAGCAGATGAATCTCATCAAATCGGGTTGAGCTCGAACAAGGAAGACCACTTTGGTTCTTTCCGTTTGAATTGGCTCAGCTGTTAGATGCCGCAATTCAGCACCATTTTCCTGATTGTAATAATAGTTACCGCTACATCAATTTTCTAATGGAGTATTTGATTGGGACAATGTTCTAACTAGCAACCACGCAATTGCTATCAACTCTCAAGGATTCATCCAGTGCTTTCAATCACCATATTCTAACCATACACTATATGATTACAAATTCAGAAAGACAAAACTGCAGAGTAGTTCCATTTGATCCCTCTGGGTGAGTAAAGTGGATTCAAGTCATAACCTTCGACAGCTTACAGTTTTGGAGATGCAAAAAAAGATCCTAATTCTTAAAATCAAAAAAAAAAAAAAATCAAACAAACGCGAAATACCTTTAGTTCTGAGCTCTGGACAAGCAGTGACAGTGCTCCACTAAGCTTCGGATCAATTACCAAACATTTATCTCCCTTTATCTAAACAGGTGGAATAAAATGGAAAAATTGATATCATAAAACAAATCCGTAAAAGAAAAGCCGTTGCACAATGATTGAAATATATCTGTAGTGCATAAAACTCACATCTCTGAGGATATTTAGCAGCTCCGTTTGAGCTCGTGTTCTGAATTCCAAGAACAAACACAACAAATCACTGATCAAAATCTAAGATATTTGATTGAAGCATTGAACAGAAAAACCGAATACCATACCGTATCTCAGTGAGATTTATGGGGGCATTCTCTAAATTGGGAATCTGCGACATTGTTAATCGTTTTCTCTCTTTCTCCAATCCCCCTCTCCGCCTTACAAAGACTGATTCTCGAGCTTTGTTGATCCAAAACCAGGTTTAAACCATTTTTGTATTTTAATATACGTATTACTCTATTTTTATTATGTTCATGATTTTATGCCGTTTTATTAATAATGTTTCTAATTTATTTTAAAGAATATGTCAATAGAGTTTAACATCTATATTAGAAAATAATAATCACTTAAAATGAAAAATAAAAGAGATGGTATTGAGACAACAAATTATTCCAACAAAATGATATACAGGAGTACTAGAATAATATTACCTAAATTAAATCACTTCATTAGTTGAGCTCGATATACAGTAGATCGATTCTGATTTATTAACTTAGTCCGTCATTTATAGTCTCATTTTGACTCGGTAAATTGTTTAATTTTATGAAATAAAATTAGAAAAATAGGTTAGTGGAAAATAGACCCTCACTTTTATATATTGATTTTTATAATAGAATGATAGGTGTATTTACCTAAAATAAAAAAAAACAAATAAGACTTTGCATCACTTACATTCCAAAATAGCAAAATGAGACATTATTTTACGGATGGAGGGAGTATATTTGTTTGAAAGATAATGAGACATGTGCTATGATACGCCGAGGTATCCTCAGCGCACAGGAAGGAACATAAAGTAGATGACTAGAGCTTTGCAATTTTCAAACTTCCGTATAAAGAGAAAGAAAAGGAAATATGAATCCATATTCTTTCTTTTGCCACAATGATAAAAACAAGAAATATATATAGGACTCTAAGCTATTATGACTTCTATATGATCCGGAAAAGAACTATTAAGAAAATCCGAAAAGAAGCTCATATTGGTGCTCACCTCACAAGGAAATAACTCAAAAAATGAACTAAAAATATATGCAAAGTAAACTAACTCAAAAATTAACTAAACAAAATCTCCATATCTTTGGGAGGGCCACGCGTCCTTTGCGGTCGGCTCGTGGTTGCTGTAGTTGCCGCCTGCTCCAGCCTAGGCGGCAACTCGATCCTCATCGGAGATGTTGATCCACGGCCAGCCTCCTCTGAGTCTATATCGTGCTACTTATTTACTTCTATTTTATTATTTTTATAATTATTTTAGATAAATCAACTCACTTGTTTATTGTATATTGTTGCTTATATTAAGAATTGATTCTATATTTTCATATTATTGGCTTAAGCATTTTGTCCCACATCATAAAAATCATAGAAATGGAATATTCCAATATTTGTGAACAAAATTAAAGTGTGCATTTAACTTTATTGTTATTTCATGTGAATTTTTACTGAAAAAGTTTTGAGATATTTTCTTAGGACTCTGGGATAAAATGACCGGCTCCATCACTGCGTACATCCACTAACCACGATCTAAATGACTAGCACCCTCAACAACTAATCCAATGACTTTTCACAAAGCATGAAGATTAGTTGTATATGGACAGCAGGAATTAACATTCAAGAGGCATTTTTAGGCAAGAAAAAAATATTACATGTAATATGGAGTTAGATAACAGTCTGTCAATTTCCACATTCCTACTTGGTAGCTTAGGATCTGGTTCCCTGGTTCAATAGATTGAATTTTTAGCTATGCCGGTGGTATCCATTGCAGCGTTTTCAATTTTCATGCTCTCTTTCTACCTCCAGTTCATATGACTTTTTTCATATGTTCTAGTTCAGTCATTAAATCGCCATAGCATCATATATGTAACAATTAAGCTCAAAAGAATACTCTAATTTCTCAAAAATTTACTCTTAACGGTTTAAAAGGAAATAATTTTCTACGGTCTAGCACACAAAAAACCAAATTAATCCGATCGATTAACAACCAAATTAATCTGATCGATTAACGTTAATAATGGAAAATATCAATTACATCAAAATATCAAATTTGGTAGTGTAAAAATTAAATAAGAAAAAGATGAAATTAAAGGCGAATGAGAGGGTCCTATTACTAATTTTTAGAATGAGAGATTACATTATAATTTGATGGGAAATTATGTTTTCAGAATTGGATCGGATCAGTCGGTTTCGCAAATTGATCCTTATTTCGATCCGATTCATATATAAAAATAGTAGAGAAATGAATTGATATGAACTTAACAAATGACCGGTTTGATTGTGAATCGTTAGTTTGATTCAACCGTTTTTGTTAATTTTAAATATTTAGTTTGAAAAAATAATTTATGCCAAATAAATTTAATCTATTGACCACAGACAATATTTGAACCACCCCAACCACTTCACCATAAACATTTTGTAACATGATAAACTTTAAATATTAGTTTACATACATTATAAATGGTGACTCAATGCATCAACTTTGTCCTACACACCCCACAAAATCTAAAACACTGTAAATATCATATTATCCTATCAATCCTAATTACGATAAATAATAATGTGATTTTGTAGTAAATAGCATTCTAATCAACTACTAATTGATTTCTACTATACTCTAAAAAATTAATGCAATTTTTTTAAGAGAATAATAAATCTCCATAATGTTTAGAATACCATTATTGTACGGCAATACCACATGTTTGATTAAATTATATCATCCACTAAATTTTAATTATATTTAATTACTGACTTACTGTACTATTTAGATAATATTGAATGTATATTGCAATATTTTGGTCTAATTGGTAATCAAATATCAAATCAATTGAATTATGAACCTATTTTGTTGGTTAACTATTGAACACATTCAGATATCATATATGCATGTAAATCCATAAATACGTACATTTTGGGCAATTAAAAAGATTACTGATTTTCGAACACGCGGGCCCCAGTCTTTAAAAAGAATCAACGAATTTTGAGTTGCAATTCAGCTCCCGTCAACGCCCCCATCAATTCAGCTGTCGCCGGCATCTCTGCTTAAATCCCTATTCTACTCAACTTCACATTTTTCTTCTCATTACTTCGATTCATCTCTCTCTCTCGCAGCACCATCATGTCGGTAAGTTCGCGCATCAGCTTCTTCGTCTTGCTATTCTTCTCTTAATGTTTTTTTTAATCCGGATCGGTTGCTTGCATTTCGTGGTTAAGTGGTTATTTCTGTTGGATTGTATGTAGAATCGGTCGATCTGTTCGTCTGGTTTAGGTGGAATGTGTTAGGAACTTGTAATATGTAAATCAGGTGCTGATATTAATGAGGTGTTCAGCAGAAGTCATTTTTATGCGATTGTGGTTGTATTTTGGATCAATTTGATGTGATTGCGATTGTAATGTAGATTAATTTGAGTTCATTTGATGTGATTGTGGTCGTCATTTGGCTGTATTTGACGATGATATATGGATCTGCTGATAATAACTTCGATCTGCTAGGGAACTGGTGTAATGTGTTTTATGTCATTTTCGGATTCATGCTTTGACGGAAAACTCCTTGACCTTATTGCTTGAGTTTCACTGAAATGACTCAATTAGATGTGCATTTTGGCAAGTGAAGCCCTCTTTTTTGGATGTGAGAATCTGGGATATGTTGCTCTTTTAGGGTTGGTGAAAATGAATGTACAGTTATATTTTTCAGGATGGATACCCTAGCAGAGAAATTTAGATTCTGAATTACGATTCATTGCCTTTCTAAATTCAGACACTGCTGCCCATTCTGGAGTTTTTGTATTGCCTCCATACCTTTCAGCATTGGTTTATAATTCATTTAGACAATTGTTGTGCCAACTATAAACCAGCCAGCACTAAATTGATGATAGTTAGGGAGATTTGTTCTTAACTTGCATTCCCAAAACAGGTAAGGTAGCAGCAGACTTAATTATGTGTAAGGTTTCCTAGGGCCCAAAGAAAGTAACTAGTTAGAAGCTAGTGGTCATGATATGAAAAGAAAGTAGTCCAACTTAAAATACTTGATAAGGCAGTGTTATCAAAGGTTGTATTATTCATTGGATGGGCACAACATAGATGTTACCATGTGAGTTAATAAGGCAGAACCATCAAGGCATTATTAATGGGATGGGAATTGGGAAAGATGTTACCAAGCAGATTATCTTTCAAAACCTTGAAAAGTTTTTAGACAGTTCAGATTCAAGTCCTTAAAATTATCAACACAGTGCAGACTGATTGACTCTTTTACACCTCTAGTACTGCTGTATTCTCTAGTATTTCTGCACCCTCTCCTAATTCTTCTGAAAGCATGTTCTAACAGTTTTCTTTGTATCTTATGCTGTGATGGACCATTGAGAATCATCAGCAATTATAATTTTGGTTTAAGTTGATAACCAATGGTTGCGCAAATGTAAAATTTGCTTCTCATTAGCATTATGACTTATATTATTATTCATTCATGGCACCTATCAGTCATGAGTGTCCTTTGGTAAGACCAATTTTAGTTATGAAAAAAAATATTACACGGTAACACGGGTATAGGATACTTAAAAACTTGAGCAGGAACAGAGCATTGGGTGATGGACAAAAATGTATATGCAAGAATACACACAAAGTTTTGAACTACATTTCTATGCTGTAGCTTTTTTAAATATAAACTAGTGTTTCATCAGAATGCTCTGTACTTCTATAGGGTGACCCATGACAGAATTTTACCACTTCAGATTAAAAAAGTTGGCAACAGCTCAAAGGCTGTTTGGCCTTTTCAGTCAGTTTCATAGATGTAATGCATATACTCCTTTTCATATTACTACTTGTTAGTCATCAGCTGAAGATGACGAGTATATAAAACTATAGCTTCCTATCGTAAAAGTATTGGGAGTTAAGTACTCCACAATCTTTGAGTTGGTAAAAAGTTTCTTAAATGATTGACCATTCATGTATAGGAATCCACAATGAACTGCTCAAACATGTCAATGGAAAAGACCAACTAGTCACTGTTTTATAAGCCATTAATGATAAAATATTCATTAAACTATATAAATCCTTGGTTTGATGAAATATTGCCTGTGACCCAACGTAAATGTGACCTAGAATAGGTAATTACAATGCCAATGTCACATGCTATATGGATGGTCAGCTCTTGGGTATTACTATCCTGCACTTTGGGATCACGCGTTTCTCTAGAAGCAATTTACTAATATGGTTTACTTTTTTATGTCCCAGATAAAAACCGTCAAGGTCAGCAATCTGTCTCTTGGAGCATCAGAGCGTGATGTTCACGAGTTCTTTTCTTTTTCTGGTGATATTGAATATGTCGAGATGCGAAGGTTACATTAGTTTAATCTAGTGCTTTCATACCCTATATGTATGTGGTGTTCTAATGTGTTAAAAAATACTCATTGACTTAAATGGCCTACACTTATGTAGTGATACTGAGCGATCTCAAATTGCATTTGTTACCTTCAAGGATGTGCAGGGAGCAGAGACTGCAATCCTTCTCTCGGTGATTCTCTCTCTCTCTCTCTCTCCCCTTGTGACCTTTGTACTTTCTCTATCTTTCCATAATGTTGTATCTAGACTAACCAGTAAACACCGGCACAAGCTATTTTTATCCATCAATTTCTTCCACAAGCATGCCCTTTTATTTGTTACTATATCTTCTTTCTTGGTTATCAGGGTGCAACAATCATAGACATGACTGTGGAAATTAATCCAGAGCCGGATTACAAGCTTCCTCCTGCTGCTTGTGCACCACCGCTGGTAATGACTAATGCATTTGCAACTTGTGTACTCTGTAACTACATTACATAAAGCCTTTTTTAACCTCCCACAAATAGCAGCAATCAGACAAAAAAACTGGAGGGGGTTCTGAATCTGCATTGCAAAAGGCAGAGGATGTTGTGAGCAGCATGCTTGCAAAGGGTTTCATCTTAGGTAAAGATGCTGTTAACCAAGCAAAATCTTTTGACGAGAAGCACCAATTGACCTCCACAGCAAGTGCCAAAGTTTCGTCAATCGACAAAAAGATTGGGCTGACTGAGAAGATAACGATTGGAACTTCCATTGTGAATGATAAAGTGCGGGAAGTGGATGAGAAACTGCACGTTTCTGAGAAAGCAAAATCAGCATTAGCTGCAGCTGAGCAAACAGTTAGTAATGCTGGATCTGCTATTATGAAGAATAGATATGTTCTTACCGGCACTACATGGGTAACTGGTGCTTTTAGCAAAGTGACCAAGGCTGCTGGGGAAGTTGGCCAAAAGACGAAGGAGAAAGTTGGGATTGTTGAGGACGAGCAGAGAAGGAAAATGGTGGATGACTTCGCGCAGGTTCATTTATCAGAGTCTCCTAAAGCTTCTGATTCTGCAGAGCTGCATCCTTCCAAGCCTGCTCCTGTACAAGGTTTGATTCTCTGATTGGCCTCCTAAACACTTTCGTGATCCTTGTGTTGTGCCGTCTGGTTCTGATTCTGAGAATAGGCTGAAATGGTGATCTTCATTCTTGAAGGATTTTGCTTCATTTTATATGTCGTTTGTTGTTTCATACATATATACACATCAAGTGAAAACTGAAAATATCAATAGTTGATGCATGGACTAGTTTGATTCTTGAATTGATATGTTGGTTCATTTTATTTCTTGAATTGATTTGTTGGTTGTGATTTTGGTGCAACTACCAGAAGTCATTTCATAAAAAAAGTAATTACGAAAAAGAGAAAACAATGCACTACGCATTTTGGTACCTAAACTGTGCTCCCTCGAAATTTATATGATTCACCCAAAAATCAAGATTGATTGACTTTTTGAAAGTCAAATCTATTTTTAAAAATCGAGTCAAAGGCCCAGATATAATTCTATGATAAATACTTGGCCCACTTTCATACAAAGTTGGGCAATGCCCTACCACAGAATCAGGCCCAATTTTTGTGTACTAATTCAATAATTGTATCTTATTGTATGCACAAAGATAAAATGATAACAGTGGGTAGAATAGAAATGTAGATTTATACTACTGTATAACTTACAAAAATAAGTGTATATATTTTTCCTAACTGGGGAGATATCATTTTCCCTCTTTATTTTAATACATAAAAATGAGTATATGTTTTTCTTAAATGGGTAGATATCATTTTCGCTCTTTATTTTAATAGGGATCTAATTCCCACCATTAAGTTTACCAGAAAAGAAAAAGTAGTATTTATGTACATGTTTTAACAACTCAAAATAAAGATTATGGGCTGTACTAGAAATTAAAACTTTTATGGGGTCCAAACTGTTAATTATCGTTAATATTGGTGCAAAATTTTTGTATTTATAATTACAACTGGCAAAGTCCAACCGCACCACGAGGTTCTGCTACTGAGTAACGGTCCTATTCCAGCTGTTTTCCATTTTCAAACCCCACCCTCTTTATTTTTATGTTTCAACATGATTCTTCAAGTATTAAAGTCACACCCTATGCTTTTGTAAAAGAACAGATCATAATATTATCTGAATATTTCTTTATTTCTTTCCAGCAGCTTCTTCCGAAAGACACGTTATCATATCATAAATTTCACTTTTCTAAGCAAAAATACTTTATCCGAAGTACTACTACAATCCGGATTAAATATAATTACTTAATTCAAACAATGAAAAATTGACATCATGAGACCAATTATAAAACTATTGCTGTCGTTACACCTAATGAATAAAACAGATCACATTATTGATCATCAATCAGTAAGCAGAAAAGAGATTCCAATATTAAACAACCAGTATTTCCCTTGTCTTTTCATATAATGTTGCTCTCAAATTATATCCATCCACCTGTATAGAAAAATTACTGTTCATATTAGATAGGCACAACAAATAAATACACGTGTACAAATAGTTATAATCGCCAATAAATTCACATTAGAAATTAAGACGAAAAAAAAAGGAAAAAAAAAGGGCACCGACGGTAGTCAAAATCAAAATCCAAACGTTGTAACTAAAAATGAGGGATTTTGCGGTGGAGGCGCCGCTGCTTGGCCTCCTCCTGCTTCAAGTTCTTCAAACTCCGCACGGCCAATATATCCCCTTTCTGAATCTCCAATATTCCTTGCAATTCCGATATATTTTCTACACAAATCAACAAAATTATTCAGCTTTGAGCAAACTAGCAAAATCAATCGACAATGGAAGGAGAAATCACTGATGCCTACCAGCAGGGTCTGAAATGGTCTTCACGCCATTGAACTCTGAACAAAACAAAAAAACAAGTTTAACAAAAGAAAAAAAAAAAGCAGCAAATTGATGAAAAATAGGATAGCAATTGAAGAGAAATATACCGTTGAGAGAGGGGTTGTGGGAAGAGAGATAGAGAATGAGGAAACAGAGGAGGGTGAGAAGAGGAATGAGGTGAATGTAGGAGTGAGGCGCGGCGGTTTTGGGATTGAGCTTCTTGAGCTCGCATTCTTCCTGTCCGTAGAGAGCAGTTTGTGGTGAAATTGAAGAAGATTGGGATTCATCTTTCACGAGCTTCGAAGAGGGAGAACCCAGTGATTGCCTCTGCATGTTTTAGAGAGAGAGAGAGAGAGTGTGATGGCTCTTGTTTTCGTTGTGAGAGCTATATTTGTTTTTGGTAGGGACTTGCTGTAACCCAATGTATTTAATTCGTCCCATAAAATATTGTGCATACGCTGTCTTGTTATAAATTGCCATTCAATAAATTTAGTTGGATGTCTGTATAGTTGTTATGAGTAACAACTTAATAATCAAGTGTGAATTAAAGAATTAAATGTAAATGGGTACAAAAATTGAGTTTTTATCTAGGCTCGTGCTTTAAATAACTGAAAATAGGTTTAATTATATGCAGTATTAAATTAATAATTCAAATTTATGTATTAACAAATCCTAATTAAATTTAACATGGATTAGAAATTTTGATTATTATGTCTACATTGTATGCAAACAATTCTTTCTTTTGTAAATAAAAGCGACATTGGGCAGTCGAACTGTTTTTTATTTCTCTGTTAAAAAAGCAAAAAGAGGCGTAATCAAGGGTAAAACGAGGGTCCATATAAGAAATTACTTAGCTTATGGTCTAAGCTAAATTCAATGAGCGACAATGTCACTAGTGAATGCATTATAGAGTAAAACAAAGAGTATTAGGCTGAAAGTTTTAAATAAAATGGACCAATTCATAGTTAATTAAATGCCACCGTGTGACTCTATACATAAAATGCGCGTACAACAGCGGCTAATTTCTACACCATTTTTTCAATGCATGAAATTTTAACTATTTTTATAACTGTAATACACGGTGTTCAAAATGATGTAGCTAGTAGAATTTTTTAAAGAACGATTCGCTCTGTGTTCATTTGCTATAGTGTCGAATCAAGCAGTCAAAACATACGTCTCTTCTTAACTTCCAATTATGGTGTAACTCTTGGAATTTAGAGGGTAACTTTATTCCATATATAGTACTAATATGATCACATAACTTATTGAGCTAATTAACAATTAATTAATCTTAAAACAAACATATATATTGAAATAAAGTGAATATATACAAATGACGTTTGACATCTATTTGATCACGGAATATTGTCAATTATTCAAATAAATGTATGGAATCAGTTAATGATTCTGTCATCAGAGATACTACTGTAAACACGATCAAATATTGACATTGTCGCTTATTCACGTAAATTTAATCCATGCCATTTTCTACGTTTTCTTCTATAAATTAATTTCTCTACTTAATGTATGTATAGATCACTATACTTTCTACACAATAATGAAGTTAGAATAAAAAACATATAATTAACACATTTTTAGTTAATAAGGTAAAAAGTAATGCAGAAAATAAATTTAAATTAATCACATAACGAGAGTTTCCATCCATCTCTTTTTACTTAGTTACTATATTGCTTTAGAGTCTTCGCATTTTAAGGACTAAAAATGGTTTTCTAAATCATAATAATAATGGTTCTCAGCTTAAACCTTTAACTATTTATTGCGAGGATTGAAAATATTTTCCGTCAATAAAAGAACCACATGCATTTCTAGATACCAAATTCGATGTTAATAACAAGAAAAAATGACAGAATTTTCAGTTTGATTGCCTTGACAGTAGCAGAATTGGTCTCTTTCTTGTTTGAGCATTTTATTTTCCTTTTACAGATTTTTTTGAACCATATTTATTAGTATTAAAAAATATCATATTTATGTTCTTGGAAAATTGATTTAGTTATGAATTGTGGATACAGGAGCCCAAAAACTATGAACTCCTCCCTAACAAATTTTAGTTTGGTTGTTTAATTGGTGGTTACTCGATTGAACCCCAAACCTTCATCTTTAGTCATGAGTCACAAATGAGCAACGTGTGTAAATCATACTTACTAATGTTTACTTATATTTATGAAATCTATGATTGATTAATTGTGGCTTTTAATTTCTTGCGAACGTATATTGCATGGGAGTGAAAACTAGTTATGACCAAATATCAAAGTCTTATTTCCTCACTATGAAAATTATGTTGGAGTACTAAAACTATGCACAATGGCACACGCAAAATAGATTTATGTTTGTTGCACAGCATCTTAAAATTACATACGTTAACGAATAACGATCCATTTTTTCTTCGCATGTTGCTTTGAATCGAGAGGCATCAAATTTCTTGCGCTAAACGAAACATTTTCAATTAGGTATATAACTTCTTCGCCTATCACTTTTGAATCGACAAAGGAGAAGAGTGTTGAGGCAAAATGGTGTTATGGGAAATTACATTGGGAACGGCCAATTTTTTAGGTCTCAAACGAACCTACAGGCTTGCTCTCAAAATCCAACGGAACCTCATCAAACGCCCTGCGATTCGCCAATTTCTTCATAGGTGATGGTGTTTATTTTTTAATTACTACTTTTTTGTTTGGTGTATCAATTTTTTTTTAATTGGCGATATAGTCTCTTATGTTTTTTACGAATCTGTATGAAAATTTGGATGAGATCTTGCGTGTAATTTTATCCAATTATTATTGTGCATTTGTTATTTCTCTGCTGATCCATAAAATGATAGTCATTTGTATTATACAAGTATGATGTGAGCATTTTGGTTTATGGACTGAGGATTTTTCTTATGTTGACTTGCATTATAGACGAATTCGAACTGTGTTTGATGGGGCGGTTAGTGTTTATCGCACGATACAAGAGAGGGATATTGAAGTTGGTCGGAACCTTGGCAACCGGATTCTCCGGTGGCTTGATAGAATGAAGCCTGAAGCTCAGATCAGAGGACAATCTCCACCACCCCCTAAAATAAACAGCAACACGACAAATCAGTTGAACAATCAGCCAAAACCTACGGATAAAAAATCAGATAGACATCTATTCACTGCTTCTCGATCTATCTTACCTAAAAACCCTACCATCGCGATGATGATGCAGCCAGCAAGGTCTATTGGACATAACACAATATAGGCAATATGGTGCTGCTGGTTTAGAGCTTTTCAGTTTTGGCCCTACTGGAGTGCTCATGAATCACATAAGGCACTGGAGTATGTATCACTAATAATATCCTTCAAGACTTGAGATCGAAGAAAATCTTGAAAAGGTAGGACTCGAAATTCCAGGATTTTGTTCTGCTCTAGCTGGAAGCTGGAATTGTTTGTTATTCTTAGTGATCTAGTTTGCATTTCTTAGACAATCTTGTTTGAGATCATACTACCTTTGACTGGCAACCTTGTTGTGCCTGGACAATCATGCCACTACTTTGAAAATGCTTGGCCATTGTATATCTCGAACGATGTTTGTGCTGAAAGTCTTTTCTTGCTCAAAAATCTACCCCTGGTTGTGCATAAAATCATGTTTGTATGTGTGCGTTAGTCTTTAATTTGATACTCGGGATCTTCTGTCCACTTTTTAGTAGGTATGTAAACAAGTCACCGAATGCTGGCAGGTTCTCGGGCTCGATTCTACTACCTTTCCTTTTCAGGCTCGAACTACTTTGACAAATAATAAACTATCTCGAACTTGCCTTGTCAAGTAATCAACTACAACGTGTTTGACTTCGTAAAAAGGTTTGTTTTGAATTTTGATAAGACGTTACTCGAACTTGGCTCGTAAAATAACTCGAATGCTAGAGCTCCTTCCATTACAACCTGAGTGATTTTATTTGAACTAGTATTTGATTATGAACATGAATATTGACATTTGAAATTGTTTACATTTGGAAATTATTTTACTCGCCTTTATGAGGCTCTTGCTAACAAGGTTGAGCTTGAAAATGTTCATGAGCTTCTCGAGTCGAGCACTCAGGCTTGAAAATTCTGTCGAGCTCAGGTGGTCTAGTTTATTAAACGATCGAATTCCTGACAAGCTTTTTCAGATGCAACTTCAAATAGCTTGCTTCTTTTATAGACTCAACATTTTTTTTAATTTATTTGATCATGGAATCCTTCAAACCGACCGCACGTATTACAAATCTAATTTATTAAATCAATCAAAACACCTAAGTTACAGCAGTTATTGCAGCTAAAGATCCCTTTTTTCTTTTGGAGAAGGGGGATTTCATATCGCCTTTGATTAGAACAGAAGTAGCAAATTTATGTTCCAAACAAATCTAAGGTCATGTCAATAGGGAACTAAAGAACATTCATACCTTGAATGGGAAAATTTTTGTGCTCAACACCGACACTTCCACTGAAGGCCAAGATAGGGGGAAGAAATAACAAAATAGCAATCAGCAGACACTTACACATGCACCCATTATCGTGCTCGTTTTCTATCAGACTTTGAAGGTTTCTGAGTCTTCGGCTTCACTTCTGGGGTGTAGTTGATCACCTGGTCCGTCTGAGGTTCTTCTGGATATGTGGTGACAAGAAATTTCTTGTTGGATCCAACTTGGTTACAGATTTGTTTGAGCATACTCCTACCTCTCATCCACTTCAGCATAATCTTCATGTGTGTTTTGCTGTTTAGACCACTGATACCAGCATCCTGCATAATGCATTAAGATGACTTATATGAAATTTTAATTTGATATAAGTACATGTTAATTACATAGGTATACAAGACATACAACATATGTTTTGCTCATTTTGAATGTACTCGGCATAATAGAGTCAAGGAGAAGGCATTTCGTGCATAACCATAGCAGCCAAAGTATGCAGTGTTGTATTCATATTAGGTAAAAGATATCAATGTATTTCATGCTGATATACTCTCAATTCTCTTATCTGTCTTTTCTACATGGCTGATATGATCAACAGTCATTTGTACACAGGCATTTTAATTAAACAATTAGTAGTTAATTGATTATTCGTAATAATCTCAAAATCAGTCAATGAATGAAGAACAATTAGTAACAATAATGAAGTTGAGAACAGCAACTTAACCAATATAAGTGTCAAGACAGGTAGCCGGACAAAACATATTCAAGGTATCTAACCTCTTGAAATGATTATTTTTTACCAATAATTAGTAATTACTGAGATGAGAAGAGGAAAAGTTATCTTATTTGTTGGCGTGGGCTATGTCATTTGAAAGGAAAGGAGCACGAGACTGTTGGTTTGACAAGCTAAACCTAATGGCAACTAATTCAATTCTTCTTATAATTATCACTATACGAACTGGGTAGCCACTCGTTTTAATTGATGATCATGGTGATTTCAATGAGAACATTTAAGTGAGCGACCATAGATACTGAAATTTAATGATGCTGATGATGACAATAACATCTTGATCACATTAGTTCAAGCCATCCAATTACTTTAGGCTGTCCAAATAGTGAAATTAACATCTTTACTGCAATCTCATGTACTTGATACACAGAGCCTCCTGTGAAGGCAGATTTTAACTGACCTTATCTTAGTTCTAGAAAATTTCACAAGTATTATTCTACTTATCAAACTTATTAAAAGAAAGGAGAAAAAACTTTAGATGAGAGAGATTTTTCTATAACATGGTAAACTCTTAAGTCTTAATAAACATACCAGATCTGCCAAATGCCAAGCCTAAAAAACAATTCTTTATTTGGGAAAGAGCTCATACTGTAAACAGCTAAGTAAAAACTCATACTAAAAACCCCCAAGACGTATGTGGTAGTGAAAGAAATAACGAAAAAGAGCATAGTAAATTAGTAATTGAGGAGAATCCTACACAATAAGGTCTAAACACGTATCCCATCATTTCCCACAATACAAGAGTCCCAAGAGGGAAGGCAAAATAACAGAAGGATAGAAATTTATTTCAACAAGAAAAAATGAGGAACAATCACGACTTAAATCTGGATAATCTTTCTTGTATGGCGCTGAAGCCATGTAAATGTTTCATATACTGCCAAATTACAGAGAGAATAGGTGTAAGTGAAACTAGAACTTAGGTTTTCTGAAAACATATTCCAGTTCAGCTCAATCTTTTACTTATTTGAGTGATGGCTGAAGCAGCACAGGTCAAGCCAAAAGCCTGAAGAGTGGGGATGTATGCTCATCTGACATACCAAACCCTATGGACAATTGTCAAATGTTTGATTCATTCCCAAAAAACTAGATCACCAGTAAATGTGGTTAAGACTCCAGAGTTGCATCAGAAATAGTAGGGGACTAAGAGCACTCCCAATGCTCTCCCTTATTTCTCCCTTATTTCTCCCTAACTCCTGCCACATCAGCGCCAAAATTTATCCCCAGTTTTTAGCCAACTTTTAGCCAACTGCTCCAATGGTTTCTCCCTTATTTCTCCCTAACTCAACATTTCATTTTTACATCATTACTAATTTAATTGTTTTATTTTTGTATATAATAAAGCTAGCTAATTTATAAGACAAGACAAATAATAGTAATAAAGTTCGTTGTATTAAACACGAGTAAAAAATTACAACGACGAAAATTAAAAAAAAAAATAGGGGGGAAATTATTTTAAATTAATTATTAAATTTTAAATTTATAGGGGGGGAAATTAAAAAAAAAAAAACTATTTTTATTGCCGGATTATCGCCCACAGTGGTCGGCGATAATCCGGCGAATTTTCGGGATTCGGCGTTAACCGAATTAACGCCGGATTATAGCCGATTCCTCCCCATTGCCGGTGAATTTTCGGCGATAATCGGCGATAAAACGCCGGATTTAACGCCGAGTGCATTGGGAGTGCTCTAAGTCTACATTCAATTCTTTAAATCTACAAATATTAGGATATCAGCTCAAAACCAAAACCAAAACCAAATAGAAGCTAGATTTCGATGTTCAGCCTCCACACACTCCCCACCAACAAAATCTAGCCATTTAAACCTCCTAATCGATCAACAAATTAATGATTCAACGCAAAATTAGAAGACGAGGAGCAAGAAAACAGCAGACCTTGACGTGATTCCATGCATTTCCGATGGTGAGAGGGCCATTAGCCTTGATGACGTCGTAGAGACCTTCGGCAATGTAGGCGGCCTCCTGAAATGGAACCCTAGGGTTTATCTTCCTCAAATTGGGGGCACGCTTCCGCGAGCTCGTGGAGAAATACCTCATCGCCGTCTGCATCACCGCATTTCCGTTGCCGTTCCACATCCTTGATCAGTTTTCCAAATCACAACACACAAGCAGATACTTCTGCTTTCTTCCTCAACACAATGAAGTTAAAAACCCAGCATAAATCTTGAGTGGAAGATATGAAATCTGCAATGTCCAAACCAAAGCCCATTTTGTATTTCAATTTTTTGTAGGCCCATTTTCTCATTTTATATGGCTAATTCTAAACATAGCCCATTTCTGTTCTCTTCGTATCCCTTTATTTTAAAAAATAATAATAGTGGAGTAGAGTAAAGATCAAAATCGGTCCTGAATATATACCCATTTTATGATTTTGGCCTTATATTTTATTTTTTGAATTTTTGCATCTTGAACATTTCAACTTGGATCACAATTGGTCCTACATTAACAATTCCGTCAATTTTTAAACGTTTTAATCCGATTTTGACTGATTTTGATGGTTTTAACAGTTTAAAATTAGTCAAAATCGAGTTAAAACCGTTTAAAAATTGACAAAATTGTTAGTGTAGTACCAATTGTAATCCGAGTTGAAATGTTCAGGATGAAAAAATTCAAAAGACAAAATAAAGAACCAAAATTATAAAATGAATATAATATTCAAAACCAGTTTTAGCCTTTAGTCTAGTATTTATAAATACTATTTGACATCAGTGAGTCAAACACACACAAAAAAATAAGGAAATAAGAATGGTGACTATAATTTGTTCTTTACTTTATTCTCATTGCCTTGAAAAATTGATCTCTTGCCAAATTCTTTAGTTCTCGATCCAAATCTAATTGATAAGATAAACTTGTTTATTTGATTAACTTTTGAGAATTTAGATCGCTATAATTTTGTAAAGACGTCATCTTTTAGTTGGATTAAGTTCTTAGAATTAGCACAAGGTTAAGTCTCACCGTGAATGTATATTAGCACTATTTTGAAAAAAAAGTCTCACCATGAATGATTCGATTGTCGTTATAAATAGTAAACATGTAGTATTTATCAATTAAAGGATAAGAGTTCGCTTCATTATGTACATATATTTTTTTTCTCCAAATATAAAATACAGTACTGTAAAAGATAGATAGAATCATAGAAATAAGCTATTTCCGTGGGGTATTAATTTCGTTGGTAGTAATAATAAACAGATAAATAAATAAATACATATATCTTAAAGCTTTCCTCATTTACACCTCTCAACTTTTTTTCTACCAAATATCTTTTATCCTTAGTATTGGAATTTTTTTATCTGAGATATTGGCTTCTATTGTCACGAAATTTTAAAAAAAAATATTTTTTCCCAAGACTTTCAACTTGGGAAATAATATTGCAAATTTTATCCGTGGTTATTATTTCCCTCCGGCAATGGATTCGGCTACATTAAATTGACAGCCGGTGTATGTATCCAGACATTAAATTTTATACCAGTATGCATTGATATTTTAGTTTCCATACATAATTTGGACTTGATTATAAGAGCATCCACAGTGGGGGAGCCGCGGCTCTCGGCCCGGGCTTGGGCAGCCCGCGGCCCCCCACTACTGAGGCGAGCCATGCCCGCGGCTCGGGGGGGTGGACGAGAGAGAGCCGAGCGCTCGGCTAGGCCGAGGCTCTTGGGCAGGCGGCTCGGCCCGCCACTGCAAGGGCCGAGAGCCGCGGCCCTGCCCACCGAATTTCCATTTTTTTTTTTTTTTTTAAATTCGAAAATTATATTTATAAATACTATATTCATTCCATTTTTTTTATCTTCCTCCATTCTAAACCCTAAAAATTTCTACCATTTTCAAAGTCTACAAAATGCAAGGTGGAGATGATTCTCCCGGCTATGGAGAATCGGGATTTGGCGCATTTTCGTCTTCCCAACCGTGGAGATCGAGTCCGACCCCCCCTCCAACGAACCTGTGGAGTCCAAAATCGCCGCCGCCGTGGCAACAGACACCCCAACTCCAGGGTCAGTCTTCCTCTCAGCCGCAGAGGAACGTGGGTCGTCCCCAATCGGGGTTCGGCGACTACCGGCCCAATATGGATGCGATAAACAACCCTTCTCAGCAATTCCAATCCTCCCAATTCCAATACACCCAATCCCCTCTATCTGAATCTGATAGATTCACGTGGGAACAGTTGATGGGAACACCACCAGATACTCCGGTGTCCGGTACTCAAGGCGGTCGCGGGCGAAATCAAGGCGTTGGGGGGCGAAACGGCGACGGAGGTGGGCGAAATGGCGGAAATGGTGGGGGGCGAAGCGGCGGCGGTGGTCGAACCGCCGGCCGCCGTGGAGAGCAGGGCACCGGAGGAGGTGGCGGCCGAAGTGGTCGGCGAGGCGGCGGACGCGGCGGCGGTGACGGTGGCGGCGGTGGCGGCGGCGATGGCGGTGGCGGTGGCGGTGGAAACCGGCGGTCGACCTACTATAGCAATAAAGAATCCATTGTTGTAGCCAGAGCCTGGTATGCGGTCACGACCGATTCTATAGTCGGTACGGATCAGACCGACGTTTGCTTTTGGAATCGCGTTCTCGATGTGTACAACGAATTCAAACCAGATGGGAGCGTCGAGCGTACGGCTAGCCAGGTCCGGAAGAAGTTCGGAAGGATTACTAAAGTGTTGAAGAGGTTCAGTGGCATATACGAGACCCAACTCCGCCTTGCTGAGAGCGGCCGCACCGAAGCCGACGTACGAGCGTTGTCGCATCAGTTGTTCAATACTGAATCGTGGCCGAAGTTTACCTACTGGGACGAATACCTCGTGCTGCGTGACTGCCCGAAATTCAGGGTCCTCATCGACAAAGATCCTGTCTCTGGGCCGAAGCGGACTAGACTGGGCGTCGCCGGCAACTACAGCAGTAGTAGTGACTCACGCGCCTTCGACCTGAACGATGATGCTTCGGAGGAGGAGCCCCCCTCCAGACTCTCTCGGCGCTCACGTCCGCAGGGCCAGCGTGCCGCAATCCGGGAATCTAGAACCGGCTCTCAGTTCTCCGCTGTGACCTCTACAGCAATGCCCGCAACACCGCGGGCGGCTTTGGCTCATACCCTAGAGGTGCAGATGATGAAGCAACTTCAGGATAATTTGGCCTTGTACGAGAAGTCAACTGATCCGGAGACCAAGAGATTCTACTACGACCTCATTATTCGACTGAGGTCGAAGTTGGGATGGTCGGAATGGTCGCAGTCGGGTGGTGCCAGCGGCAGTGGGGTCGGTGCAAGTGGCAGTGGCGGCGGTGGAGGCGGTGCCGATGATGTGATGGATGACGATGACGACACCGAGTAGTCGGGCGGTGTGCGTCATTTTTTTTTTGTATTTAAAACATTGTCGTTGTATAATTTTACCCTATCTATAATACTACGACAATCTGGTTTCAAATGTTTTTAGTAATTTTTAAAGTATGCATTTTTTACTTATTATATGCATATAATTTTTATTATAGGAATATTAAAATATACCAAAAATGTATAAAAACAATTTTAATTGTTGAAATAGAAAAAAAAATGGTGGCCAAGTTTTGAGGGCAAGGGCCAAGTTTGTTGGGCATGCCCAAGAAATGGTGGCTTGGGCATGCCCAAGAGGGCCACCATTGTGGATGCCCTAAGAGCATCCACAGTGGGGTAGCCGCGGCTCTCGGCCCGGGCTTGGGCAGCCCGCGGCCCCCCACTACTGAGGCGAGGGCAGCCCGCGGCTCGGGGGGGTGGACGAGAGAGAGCTGAGCGCTCGGCCGGGCCGAGGCTCTTGGGCAGGCGGCTCGGCCCGCCACTGCAAGGGCCGAGAGCCGCGGCCCTGCCCACCGAATTTCCATTTTTTTTTTTTTTTTTTTAAAATTCGAAAATTATATTTATAAATACTATATTCATTCCATTTTTTTTATCTTCCTCCATTCTAAACCCCAAAAATTTCTACCATTTTCAAAGTCTACAAAATGCAAGGTGGAGATGATTCTCCCGGCTATGGAGAATCGGGATTTGGCGCATTTTCGTCTTCCCAACCGTGGAGATCGAGTCCGACCCCCCCTCCAACGAACCTGTGGAGTCCACAATCGCCGCCGCCGTGGCAACAGACACCCCAACTCCGGGGTCAGTCCTCCTTTCAGCCGCAGAGGAATATTAAAATATACCAAAAATGTATAAAAACAATTTTAATTGTTGAAATAGAAACAAAAATGGTGGCCCGGAGGGCCACCATTGTGGTGGCCAAGTTTTGAGGCAAGGGCCAAGTTTGTTGGGCATGCCCAAGAAATGGTGGCTTGGGCATGCCCAAGAGGGCCACCATTGTGGATGCCCTAAGCGTCTTTTAATACATGTGCAACAATCAGAAAATCATCGACGGGTATGATCCACTCGAAACTTCATATATCAAGAGCCAAAACCATAGCTCCCAAGATTATGGAAAAAATTTCTTTGCACATCAAAATTTTGAAAATTGTTGAGTATGCAATTAGTTTTTTTTTTTATTTTTTTTATTTTTTTTATTTTTTTATGTTAGTGGAGATTTGAGGTAATCACGTTTGTCATTTCTAAAACAAGAATAGTGGTGGGGGTGTTGTTCTTCAACTAACAAGTGCTCCCCTGGTTTAAGCCAAAAACACTACATATTAGTGCAGCCCAAATCAAATCATACATGCTCTAAACGAACCCAACATGAGACCTGCTGCACGTTGTCGCTTGCCAACAATAAGATATTTGTATGTCTGAATATTTGATCAACTACCTAACTACATATGCTGCACTCATTCAGGATAAACCTACTCTTTCTACAAAACAAATTTAATTTGTGGTCGAGCAAAATCAGAGAAAACAGAGCTCGTCAGCATAGTTTCCTGAATCACAATAGTTATTACTACCTCCGTCTACGAAAATTTGTCCCATTTTTCCATTTCCGTCCGTCCCCCAAAATTTGTCACATTTCACTTTTACCATTTTTGGTATAGTGGATCCTATATTCCACTAACTCATTCCTACTCACATTTTATTATAAAACTAATATATAAAAGTAGGACCCACAATCCACTAAACTTTTTCAACTCACTTTCCATAACATTTCTTAAAACCCGTGCCCGGTCAAACCGGGACGAATTTTCGTGGACGGAGGTAGTATAAAAGTAGCACTCATCCATTAGCTTATGGCATTACTAGTTAGTAGTTAGACTATTTGTGTAGTCGAATCTATTTACCAGCCTCCCTTATCAGTTGCACAGGTTATTCTGAACTGCAGCAGCTGTAGAATGCACTTAGTTGAAACATGTCCCCTGTCCTATCCCCTTCCCCTTCAACCCCCCAAGAAGATGAAAAAGGCCACTACAAAAATCTCAGATGGGAAGTCCGGTTAAGAGTCCTACCATACAACCATAGCAAAGCTAAGGAACTCTCAGCAATGCCCTTGTATAGAATATGGTATAGTATGCTATCATATCTTGGATTATCTTTACAGACATCTTTTTCACATAACTCATATAGTTAGAGGTGTGAAGGGGTAGAATCATAGTATTTCTACTCACATAGATCAGACCTACAGATCTTTGAGCCATTCATTGGTTAAAATACATCATATGCTAAAGCCAGATTGAAGTATAAAATTTACGCAAATCAGTTTTTACAAAAGCTAATGCTAGATTCAACTACACGTGTGCACAAAGGACTAAACTAGAATTCGTCGGTCTTCATTATGCCCTGCACAGCCGAGATGGACAACCAGGTTATTCATTTTCTAATTTTTGGCTTAGCTCGTCCGCAGTTATAACCACGTTCGACTCTTTCACAACATAATGACAGCAATAAGTACTACTCCATTAACTAGTATTAGCACAACCTTTGTCCATTGTTCTGCATATATACTAATAGTAGTATATTTTACTGGAGTACAAAACGTTAAGGGAAACAAATTCTACTTACAATTACTGTCTAAAAGACTACCACCAACAAGAATCTAGCAGTTGGAATTCCTGCAACACAGAACATAGAAAGTAGTCCAGCAACTAAAGCATATATAGATGCATATTTTCAATATAGATGCATAGTGAAATACCCTTCAAAAACATAGAATCTCCTTATAAGTATAGAGTTTCTACTAGAGAAATAATTTCCCCCAAAATCAACACTCAGACCTAAGGGATTTTATACCTGTACGAGAGAAAATGGAATAATCAAGCCCAAGAATTGTCAAAGGCGGCAGAGGTGATCGCTTGCGAGAACTCCTGAAAATTGATCCTGCCGTCGCCGTCGGTGTCGGCCTCCCTGATCATCCCGGTGAGCTCTTCCGCAGTCAGGGCGTGGCCGAGCTTGGCCATGGAGTGGGCCAGCTCCGCCGCCGTGATGTAACCGTTGCCGTCCCGATCAAACATCTCGAAGAGGTGCCTGAGCTGCTCCTCCGTGTAAGGCGACTTCGACGGCAGGAGCTCCGGCGCCACCAGCGACACGAACTCCGAGAACTCGATCAATCCGTTGCTGTTGGTGTCGGCCTTATGGATCAGCGCGTCGATCTGATCGGGGCTCGGCTTCAAACCGAGCGACCGCAGCAGCGAGCCGAGCTCCAGCTCCGTCAGGCTACCGTCATTGTTCCGGTCGAATGATCGGAATATCTCCCGCAGCTCTGCCAACTGCTCGTCGTCCAATTTCACGGCCGGAGCTTTACAGTTCATCTCAATTTTCCCTCCAAAATTAAAAAAACAAAAGAATGAAAAAGCGTAGGAAATGTTTGGATGGATGAAGAGAGGAATTAGGGTTGGAAAAGAATCGGTTGATCTCTACAAATCATGCAGATTGGATGTATTTAAATTTTTTTGATGCAGCAGATGATCCAACAAATTGTCAATCTTCCACAACAGATATTTTTTTCTTTTTCTTTTTTGTTTCTGTTAATGATCCACCACATTCGAGGGGTAAGACGGAATTGCTGGTAGAGGAAATTAACAATGAAGCTGATGAATCGGATCTAAATTCAACATCTTTTTTTTTGTTTTTTTTTTGTTTTCTTGTTTTTTTGGTTGAGGGGTTATGGAAAAGAAATTAAAGAAATGCCCAATAATCGGTTTAGGTAGACCTATATATAGTCATGTCTTCATAATTTTGAATATAAGATTATTTCAGTAAATCTTTCTCCTCTCACTTCGTTTTGAGGCCCTCTCTCCTCATATTATTCACGCTAACTTAATTAGGTGTAAAAATATCCATAAATCTGCAAGTAACAATCCTTGTAATGTTTCCAAAATTTAATGATTCGGAAATATAATTACGTGGCGTGATTAATCATTCACAATAGGAAAAGGAACAAAAAAAGGAAAGAATATTTATTTGATTATGTTAATTGGCTGGACACATGCTATTAGTTGCTAATACTAATAGTCAATACTCCCTCCAGTCCGTGATTGAATGTCTCATATTTGATCAGTACAAATTTTAAGAAATTGTTTGACTTTATGTGGAAAAATGTGTAGAATGTGAGATCTACTTTTATATATTAATTTTATAATAAAATATAAAAGAATGAATTAGTGAAATGCATGATTCATTTACAAAATATTTATAGTACTCCTAAAAGTAGAATGGAATATTTATTGACGGACGGATGGAGTAATATATTATGATTTATATCATTGTTAAAGTTTCAAGAATGTTCCTTATTTCAAGCGTTTGCATTTTGTTCCCAATACTTGTCTAAGCTCAAAAAATGAGTCAACCTTAAAAAAGACTTAGGTTGTGTTTGGTACGTAGGATTAGAGTGTGAAATTTGAATTGTAGCTTTAATTTCAAATTTAGTATTTGGTACTATAAAATTATTTAACTTTTGATTTTATATTAAAAATAGAAAATTGAAATTTCAAATAGTCATAAATTAGATAGTTTAACTATATATCTACGACACACATTTCACACCCTACGTATATTTCATAGACACATCAAACACTGCAGTCTTTGCATACATTTCCCACACTATGGAGAATATTAATTATTCGAAAATTTTAAACACACTATTGCGTGCAACATGAAACATATAACATGTGCAATTGCCTTTTCCTAAAAATGCATAGTTTTTAATCATGGCGGCTTGAAATTACTTGGACAATGAATAGTTTGTTAATTTAAAGTTGTTACCACTATAAAAACCTTAGAAAGTAATTAAACCAACTTGGATCTCAATGGTGAATTGGCGATTATGAAATGGCCTACATAGATTTTGTCATTTTTCTCAATCTCATTTAATTTGTCCTTTTGGGCGCTCTCTCTCTCTCTCTTTTATTTGGGAATTAAAACTGAAGAACAATTATTATTGGAGGAGTATTTATTTTCCTGCCTTTCCTAATTCCTACTGATTAGCAATGTATTTGAACTAGTAATGGGAATTTGCGACAGGCCGCGAATAAAAGAAGTTCAAGTCCGGATGCACTATTAACATAGTTCACGTTTAGTAAAGTAATTAGTCTAGTTCAATCTTTTAAGAGCTCGTTCAATTTGAAAGATTATATCTCACAATTAAATATGTATTATAATGAGTCATATAGCTAGTCACCCATCCAAATATAATAATCTCACAACACATTCATAGATGGATAATCATATAACTAAAATAATTTTACAACGTAATCTTAGATGGATAATTATATGCTAATGACTCAAAGCAATCGAACTAACAACTAATACTTATTAATTAGTAAATCAATTAACGTGTTAGTGCCATGAATAGTTTGAAGTAATTGTCAATAAAGATTATTTAGACAAGACAAAATCTCCATAATTTAGGCACAGAATCATCTTCCAAAATCTTTTTCTTTGAATAAGGAAAATTTCCACCGAGTGTCCTTCCCAATTCCCATGCTTATAAAACCAGAAATAACAAACACATTATTAAGCAAAGCAAAATGGGGAGGGCAAAGTTGAAGATGGAACTGATCGAGAATGAGAAAGCACGAAACACAACCTTCAAAAAAAGAAAGGAAGGCCTAATCCGCAAACTCACCGAATTCACAACCCTCTGCGACGTCAACGCCTGCATGATCATCTACGGCCCCAACCAAACCCGCCCCGACCTCTGGCCGCCCCACGACCCGGACCAAGTCCGCCGCATCATCGACCTCTACAAGTCCAAAAACACCGACGCCGCCGGAACCAAGTCCTTCGGCGTCGTCGACTTGTTCCACGGCCGCAAGAAGCAGATCGAGGAGGAACTCGAAAAGCTGCGCCGCAAGAATCTAGAAGCCAAATACCCGACCCGCCCGGATCTGCTCAACGCCCTCAACGAGGCCCATCTCCGCCAGCTCCACGCCTTTCTCACCGCCAAGGCCAACTACGTCAGATCTAGAATCCAACTGCTGAGGATGAACCAACAAGACCACCGGATCATGAATCCGAAGGTCGAAATGGTGATCGATCATCGAAGAGTGCTTCATAACTCCATGATGATGGCTGGATCATCTAGCAATTCTAATGTGCAGCTCAAGCGCGAATTTTACTACGAGTCTGCCACAGGGTATTATCAGCAGTACATGGTGCCGCCGCTGCTGCCCCGTCCTTACTTGCTCCAGGCGATGGTGCAACCGCAGCTGCAGTATTTGGCTAATCAAGATGAATTGATGATGAGAAATCAGGATGGCTTCAAGTATGAAGATTTGACCACCAAGTTCTCTTACTAAGGTTTGGGTATATATTGTCTTCAATTTGGATTAGGGTTTAGATTTTCTTACATGAATTTCTATTTTGTTACATTATATGGTCTGCTACAGTGTTTGCTTGTAGTACTTGATAAGGTATTAAGGTTGTTGATTAATGAAGATTACTTGTTTTTTTTATCTGGAGTAATATTTATTTCTCCCTCCATCCATAAAAAATAGTAATCCTGACACCAATTTTTTAATTTTGATATCCATTAAAAACACCATTATTCGTAATATATGATCATACAGTCTACTTCTTTTTTTCAAAAAAATAATAGAGTAATTAATAATAATGGCTCTATCCAGGGGCGGACCTACATAGGCGGTTGGAGGTCCCATAGAACCCCAAACAATTCGAACCTTTATTATGTATATTATATTCAAAATAATTAAATAGTCACTCAGCATAAATGGTAAGTTTCGTGGCCTAGCATCTGCCTAAACTGTGTTTGATTCCCAACCAGATCATTTGGGATTTTATCATTTTATTGTGTTTTTACTATTTTTTATGATGTTTTTTATACTCTTACATCAATTATACACTAAAAGGTCATGTTTTTAATTAACTTATTTTAAAATTTATTCATATTTAATATTAAATACATACATATATCTAGTTTCTGTATCATTTAATTAAATCTATCTCATTACTCATTTCCTTCGCATCATAATAATGTCGCAATTTTTGGCTACGCCAACATGAAAAAATACCTTACAATTGTTATTAGGAAATTGGACCCCTCAACTTCAAAATCTTGCGTCCGCCACTAACTCTATCGAATTCCATTGTGAGCAATGGCAGCCATGCTACCTTCCCTATACAAGAAACAACCTTTTTCAATGTGTCAGATACCGCAAAATGTCTCCATCAATATTGACTTTTCTATTGACTTATTGAATATTTTTTTTGGGGATAAGTATATTTGATAAAACTAAACAAAATCAATTTAGCAGATTCTAGCTCAATAAAAATTTATTTTAATAACTCAATATTTGTTGTAACTTTAATACTATATGTGTGTATTCTATTTTCATGTACCTAGTTTAATAATTTCGCATTAAAAATCATGTCGAACCTAAAGTGAATATCCTTTAAAGACGTAGGGAGTACTATTTATTTAACTTTAGATCATTTTCAATAGATAGTCATTAATGTATACAACTTTTAAATGGTCATGTTGGGTCATATTAGTATACTGACAATCAATTCTTAGTATAATGTTCGAAAATAACACTATTAAAAAATTTGATTAAGTAATTTGATAAGTTAATATTATGCATATTACCGATTATGCTTTGTGATGTTTATCCTTTGGAGTCTTGAATTTCATATTGTTCCTTTGAGTTGAAATGTTTTCTGATACATGAAATATTCCCTTCGTCCCATAAAAATAAGTGCAGTGGATATAGCATGAGAATTAAAAAAAAATTGGTAAAGTAATAGAGAGAGAGAGTGAGAGAGAGAGAGAAAGAGAGGAGAATGGTATAGTAAAGTAAGAGAGAGGAATAAAATGTTAGTTAAAGTAGTGTTAGACTATTAGTGGATAGTGAGACCTACATTATTAAATTGATATAAATTTCTAAAAAAGGAATGCACAAATTTTTATGGGACGGACAAAAATGGAAAATGCACATATTTTTATGGGACGGAAGGGAATATGTCTTGAGGAGTACTTGTTTTCAATAATCATTCATTCTACTTAAGATTTGTATTACAAAGCCCTTTGATTTAAATACTATACCGGTTTTATTTATATTGATTTTATTGTTAATTACATTTTTGTTACTACATTGCCTTTTATTTATAATTAAAGATGTCACTGTTTTCATTATGAAAATCCAAAATTTTAGGTGGATCCAAAATATGAGATGAAAGTTAAATTTTATAACATTGAAGTGATAGGTACGTACATTTGAGGGAGAAACCTTCTTAAATTTGTATACTTTTGTAAACCTACTTAATTTATAAGGTTTTATTTTTTATTTTCCAAAAAGATGTAAAAAAGGAAGATCAATAATGGTTCCTTTCAATTTCCGTGATTACTTGAAATTTTTAACTTATTGGATGGAGAAAAAACATTGTATTAATAGAGTCGTGCCTCATCGCCTTCTTATTTTACTATATTCATTGTACGGAACGTGTTTGAATAAACAATAAGCCTGTTTTTATAATTAAAAATTAAAGATAGATTGTAATAGAAATATCTAGAAAAAATAGAATATATAGAAAAATATAGAAAATTCTTAAATAGAGAAGAAAAAATAGAACAAAAACTTTAGAACAAATACATAGTGTATATATTAAGTCTTACAATGCAAAATCTCCATTAATATTGTGGAATCCTCAACCAAAATCTTTGAATAAGGAAATACCCTTTTGAGTCTCTTTTCCTGTACTTATAAATTCAGAAATAACAATAAAGGTGATAGGGTAGGTAGTTGGTTGGGAAAAATTGCTAGAAGAACAAACTTACATCCTCTTAAATAACACATTTTCAACCAACGGATTGTAGCGCAGATGGCAGCACGGAGCTGTGGTGACCTTGAGGTCACGAGTTCAAACCCAATATGCCAGAAGGATAACGAAAAGAATATAAAGAATATTCGAGCGGAACACATGAAGTACTATAGTTGTTCCCTTTGCTTCTTGACGAAAAGAATATAAATTCCAATTGCTTCTTCATTTTCTCCCTTTTCTTCCAATTGCTTCTTGACAAAAAGAATATAAAGAAAGCGTTTTCTCCAACATCTTGCTTCATTATTTTGACGAAAAGATAGTATAGCTATAAATAACGAAAAGAATATAAAGAATATGCCAGCGGAACACCTGAAGTACCAGTGCAAGTACCAGTGTTCATTTTCTCCCTTTTCTTCCAATTGCTTCTTGACGAAAAGAATATAAAGAATATGCCAGTCGAAAAGCGAAAATGATAGTATAGTTGTTCCCTTTTCTCCAACATCTTGCTTCATTATCTTGACGAAAGAATATAAATTCCAATTGCTTCTTCATTTTCTCCCTTTTCTTCCAATTGCTTCTTGACAAAAAGAATATAAAGAAAGCGTTTTCTCCAACATCTTGCTTCATTATTTTGACGAAAAGATAGTATACTATAAATAACGAAAAGAATATAAAGAATATGCCAGCGGAACACCTGAAGTACCAGTGCAAGTACCAGTGTTCATTTTCTCCCTTTTCTTCCAATTGCTTCTTGACGAAAAGAATATAAAGAATATGCCAGTCGAAAAGCGAAAATGATAGTATAGTTGTTCCCTTTTCTCCAACATCTTGCTTCATTATCTTGACGAAAAGATAGTATAGTTGTTCCCTTTTCTCCAACATCTTACTTCTTGACGAAAAGAATATGCCAGTGAAAAGCGAAAATGATAGTATAGTTGTTCCCTTTTCTCCAACATCTTGCCTTTTCGTCCATTATCTTGACGAAAAGATAGTATAGCTGCTCCGTTTTCTCCAACATCTTGCTTTCCTTTTCTCCAACATCTTGCTTCTTGACGAAAATGCCAGTAAAAATAACACATTTTCAAAGGGGTCACCGATTTGTACTGGTATAATCTGAGTCCCAAATACCCTACTAGTGCTTCATTTTCTCCAACATTTTGCTTCTTGACGAAAATGCCAGTATAGCTGTTCTCTTCTTCCAACATCTTGCTTCTTGACGAAAATGTCAATAGCTGCTCCCTTTAATGTACCTTAGGATCCATTTTAATGCTAACCAATGCTCTCTCCCATAGTCTTTCATGTATATGCTATTTCACACTTATTCCATGAGCTAAGTCCGGTCTTGTACAAATCATGTTGTACATGATGTTACCAATTATATTGGCATAGGGCACATTCTCCATCTCTTTTTCCCCTGGTGATTCCTGGAGACTAAGCTTGGAGTGTTGAACTACGATGACAAATATCTCTAGATTATTTCGTTTAAGTAATCTGCCTGATTGAGCTAAAGCTCATTACTGTCTCTGTCTCTCTTTATGTCCATCCCCAAAATTCTTCTAGCTTATCTAAGAATCAAGATCCTTCATCTCAAACTCCCTACTTAGCTGTTGCTTCACAGAGTTAATCTCATCTAAACTGGCGGTTGCTGTACCAACATGCCATCAACATACAAAACCAGATAGGCTGAAGCTTTTCTTCCATCCGATCTTATATACACACAGCTATCATAGGCTGATTTAATGAAACCAATTGAACTCAAACATGCATCAAACCTCTTGTACCATTGACGGCTGCTCTGCTTCAATCCATATAAGCTCCTTTTTAATAAGCAGACTTTGTTCTCTTGACCAGGAATCACAAAACCAGTAGGTTGCTCCATAAAAATGGAGCAACCTTTGAGCTACTATTACTAGCAACACTCTAATAGATGTGTGCTTGACAACAAGGCAAAATAAGTCATTTCATAATTCGAGAACTTATGCCTTGGTGTTCTCTCTTTCTGAGGTTGAGGCTCTGATATTGGATCTGATGTGGATCCATCCTCTTGAATCTCTCTTGGCTCAGAATCATTTAGTCTTGATGGCTCCACTTGAGTCTGTTAAAATTCTAATATCTTGTCCCACATCGGCTTGGTGATGATCCTAGCTTCTCTATATAAGTGTGGATAACCCTTCCCCTTATGAGGCCTTTTAAGGGGTGAGTGGCCCATTTCTAATAGAGTCTCTGATTTACTATCTTTCTGCATCAGAAAATGCATCAACTTTTCATCAAATACCACATCTCTACTCACTACAAATTTTCCCTTTCCTGAGTCAGTACACCAGAGTCTGAAAGCCTTAGAGCCAGGTCAGTAGCACAAGAAAACGCATTTTAATGCCCTTGAATCCAATTTTCCTTGCTTCTCATGAGCATATGCTCTACAACCAAAAGGTTTAAGTAATACAAAATCTGGAACTCTTCCATACCATAGGGTGTCTGGCTGCTCAAAATTGATACCAGATGAGTGGCTCAAGTTGATAAGATGAGATGTTATGGTGACAGCTTCTCCCCAGAATCTCTTGTCCATCTCAGAACTTTGCAACATGCATCTTACCCTTTTCAGAATGGTCCTATTTATTCTTTCGGCCTCTCTATTTTGTTGGGGATTCATTGGAGCTGTTCTATGTCTCTTGATGCCTTTGCCCTTACAATATTCATCAATTCAGAAGACAAATACTCCAATCCTTTAACTGTTCTGAGACACTTCAGACTGACTCCCTTTTCCCTTTCAACCATAGCATGCCACTCCTTAAAAAGCTTGAAAGCATCTGACTTTTCTTTTAAAATGCAAACCATAGCTTCCTTGATGGTGATGAAGTATCTGCCTCCATTCATTAAAGAGGGTTGTGATTGACCCCAAATGTCACTATGAACATTCTCCAATTCAACTTTGGAAGTGTGCATGAGCTTCAAGATAGTATAGACTTTTATTTCTAACTGCACTCATCATATTTCTTGAACCAAAATATATCTTCAGACTTGAAACCATATCCATTTGCTTCAAGAATTCCAAGGGATACTAGATTTCTCTTTATTCCAAAAATGAAAATAACTCTGTTTATAACGGAGGGAGCAGATTTCATATCTAGGATCCGCCATTGTGTGAATTATAGTGCTATAATAAGCGATGAATGTTTATAGTAATATTATAGATCAAAGAAATGCCAATTGGGATTCTACGTTGAGTTTCAACGATATACAATTAGAAAGATCAATTTAATTAAATTAAATGAAGGTTAATACATCATAATGAAAACCATCCAAATCAAATTAAAGAAAAGTTAGAAACCAAATGTTGTTCAGCTGCTAAAATATTTTCCCTAGACTAAATAGGTTATCATTAAAAAAAAATTAAACTCATTAACGATCCACTTTATAATTTACGTTTCTATTAATTAATACAATAAATTAAAGAGTTTTTATATCATATAACTGATATAATTAATTATATTAAGCGTTGCTCTCTGCCTCTTTTAATGTCAATGTTTACATATACGTGGCTTTGTCTAATGCAATTCCAATTTAGTATTTAACATTTTCAAATAAGGAATATTAGTTGTATTAGTACACGCATTTTGTTAGCTTTAACTATTAAATGCTCAAAAATATAGGAATTTACAAACATAAATAATTAAACAACTCAAAAAATCAATAGCTTTTTTATTGAAATAAAATATATTACAGTTGATTTTTTTTTTTGTTTTTACAACCAACTATAATTATCTATTCTAAAAGTAAATAAATTAATACTAAAAACACACAAAATTAATTTTAAAATACTCAATAATTATAGCTTTGGAAACTTACATTGGGAGAAAAATAAAATACAACATACATACATGTAACACTTAACATGTAATCTCACGGATTATTCTCAAATTCAAATCTATACTAATCAAATCCTTAAATCTATACTAATTAAATCAATAAGAAGGGTAAATCATTAGTGTGAAAACTAAATCAATCACAATTTCTTATTTAGTGGAGTATCAATTACGGCCACGCTAATTAGTCAATCATAATATTTTTTTAATGTCAATTACCACATTTAATACCTTACTCATTATACTTTATAATACTCCCCCCGTCCCAAGATATTAGACCCTTATTCCTTTTTGGAGTGTCCCAACATATTTAAATCATTTCTATTTATAGTAAAAATTTAATTTGTTACCAACTCCATTTACACCACTTTACACTATCTCTTAAATTCCTGTGCCCAAAAGAAAGGATTCTAATATCTTAGGACGGAGGGAATAGTACATATAAAAGTGGGAAATGGATGCCCTAGTTGCCACAGCACCACCATCTCAGTCCTTCTACATGTAAGGCCGCCGCCCACGACGCTGGTGCTATTCAAGATATTTTTCCTAACATTTCATCGTCATTTTGAGTCGTACTTTCAGGCGATCTCAACTCTAGTTTTCTTGCCGAAATCATGGTGGATGATGCTAGCACAAAAACCATTTATTGGAGAAAGTTCTTGAGTTTTTCTGTTGATATTTTTATTCGCGAAAGTAGAATTGTTTGATGATGTATGATTCGATAAATAAGAATATTTAGAGCGAGAAAAAAAGCTACGAGCAGTATAAAAAATTAATAGGGCTAATTGAGAAGAAAAAATGGCTGAGAATTCAGGGAGTTTTTGTAACTGCTATATTTTAATGTCTAATTAAAATATTTTTCCTAGACTGAATTAGGTTATCATTAAAAAAAATTAAACTCATTAGCGATCCACTTTATAATTTACGTTTCTATTAATTAATGCAATAAATTGAAGAGTTATTAGATGCTGATCTTATGTTATATCATATAACTGATATAATTAATTATATTAAGCGTTGCTCTCTACTTCTTTTAATGTCGATGTTTACATATACGTGGCTTTGTCTAATGCAATTCCAATTTAGGAAAACCGACTGTCGGTAGCCAAGTTAGTGAATTGGTGACGGGGTACACAAGAATCAAGAGTTTTTGGTATGAGTAGGACTTACCTGATGGCAGTGTACCCCGTCACTAGATTCACTTACTTGGCTACCGCCATCCGATTTTCCGATTGATGTAACCTTCTTTGCCGACGAAGACGCCACAGAACTACCTAGAGATGCTTCAACCGCCGTTGTTGTCTAGTAATTCTGATATCCAACACGAGAATATTAGGGACTATGTTCGTTGATTTATTTTACTTTATTCGGGTTTCCTTCTTCTAAAATCTGACATCTGAACTTGCCGGTGCAATGAGTGGAGGATTTTTTTATGGTTTTGAAATAAGTCGGTGCTATGAGTGGAGGATTTTTTATGATTTTGAAATAAGCCGCGACGACAGTATTTAATAGTATTCGGCAAAATTGGAAAATTTCGCTCTAAATCTTTGAAGGGGTGGAGTCTTTTGCATTAAATATTTTTTTCCGATTCCTTTTTCCGCCATCAAGTGAAAAATAATTTTCTTACTATTTTAGCTCGGCACTTATGTAGGAATGATTGGTAAACATAGTAATAAAAATGAAGATAGTAAGAAAACTATTTTTCTCATAAAGAAGAGAAAAGGAATCGGGAAAAAAAATATTTAGTGCAGAAGACTCTACTCCTCCAAAGATTTAGGGCAAAATTTTCCAGTTCAGCCGAATATTATTGAATTTTGTCATAACTTATTTCAAAACCATCAAAATCCTCCATTCATAGCACCGGCAAGTTCAGATTTCAGAAGAAAGAAAACTGAATAAAAGTAAAATAAAACAATTAACGCAATTCCTAATAATCTGTTGCTAGATATAAGAACTACTAGACAGAAATGGCGGTTGAAGCATCCCTAGGTAGTTCTGTGGCGTCTCCGTCGGCAAAGAAGGTTAAATCAACCGGAAAACCGGCTGTCGTTAGCCAAGTTAGTGAATTGGTGACGGGGTACACAAGAATCAAGAGTTTTTGGTATGAGTAGGACTTACCTGATGGCAGTGTACCTCGTCACTAGATTCACTTACTTGGCTACCGTCATCCGATTTTCCGATTGATTTAACCTTCTTTGCCGACGGAGACGCCACAGAACTACCTAGAGATGCTTCAACCGCCATTGTTGTCTAGTAATTCTGATATCCAACTCGAGAATATTAGGGACTACGTTCGTTGATTTATTTTACTTTATTCGGTTTTCCTTTTTTCTAAAATCTGACATCTGAACTTACCGGTGCTATGAGTGGAGGATTTTTTATGATTTTGAAATAAGCTGGGGTGACAATATTTTATAGTATTCGGAAGGATTGGAAAATTTTGCTCTAAATCTATAGGAGGGGTGGAGTCTTTTGCCTTAAATATTGCTTGCCGTTTCATTTTTCCTACTTCAAGAGAAATTTAATTTTCTTACTATTTTAACTCGTCATTTATGGAGGAATGATCGGTAAACAGAATAAAAATCTTAACACATTTAATTTATTTATTCAAAATTAACTAAAGCAATATCAACTTCATTACTATACACATATTTATGACATTATTATAGTAGTATTACAGGATTTGCACTTATGAAGGAGAGATCGGTAAACATAGTAATAATCTAAATACATTTAATTTATTTATTCAAAATTAACTAAAACAATACCAACTTCATTATTATACACATATTTATGACATTATTGTAGTAGATTTACAGTATGTGTAATTATGAAGGAGAGATCGGTAAACATAGTACTCCCTCCGTCCCGGCTAAGATGACACATTCCTTAGCCGGCACGGGATTTTAGGAGTTATTGGTTAATGTGTTTAATTGGAGAGAGAAAAAGTGGATGAAAGTATTAAAATAGAGAGAGAAAGGAAGATGAATATTTTAATAGGGGTGAGAAAAAGTGGTTGAGTGTATTAATTGGAGAGAGAAAGTTTCTAAGAAAGGAAATGTGTCATCTTAGTTGGGACAAACTAAAAAGTAAAACGTGTCATCTTAGCCGGGACGGAGGGAGTAATAATCTAAATACATTTAATTTATTTATTCAAAATTAACTAAAACAATATCAACTTCATTATTATACACATATTTATGACATTATTGTAGTAGATTTACCGTATGTGCAATTATGTAGGAATGAATAAGAATGATCGGTAAATAGAGTAACAATCTACACACATTTAATTTATTTATTCAAAATTAACTTAAACAATAACAATAATTTCTATATCAACTTCATTATTATACACACTAGTATCACTCTCGTGCGATGCACAATTCATTTTATTTTCTTCACACATATGTTACACCAAAATAATTTTATGAAATAATAAACGGTATCATTATATGAAACCTAAAATCATAAATATATGTAATAAAAATTTATTATAGTAATATAAAAGCAAATAACTTTCGAAATAAAAAAACGTACACAAATACATTGATTAGTGAATTTAGCAAAAAATACTCAATAAAATAATTGGGCAAACAAATTAGAATTAATTTATAAAAGTCATTACTAATTTAGAATGAATCTGGCTTCATCGGCTCTTATAAAGTCCAATATGCCTTCATCTGATCTTCTCCCTACTTTTTCTGACCATCTATCTATCTCCAGTATTCACCTCCTCGGATCATGGTCTCTACAATTTCCACATCCCACATCGCGCTAGTTTGCCTCCATTTATCGGTATGAACTTCAAACAAAAAATAAATACAACTAATAATATATGTTAAAACATATACAAAATCTTCGATTTGTTTCCACTGATCCTAAATGAAATATTAACAACAAAATGATAGTCCTAAATTAGTAAAAACCAGTAGTTATAAAATAAAAAATATCAGATGAATAATACTAGTTGACAGCAGAAACCATTTTAAGAGGCCAAGACCAAACCACCTTTGCTGCAAAAAAAAAATGGAAAAGATGGGGTCGACTAAACGGCTGAGTAAAAATAGTGGAGTAGTCGCCTGTTCCTCTTCTAACTTTTTACTGGTTTGGAATTCTTTGCAAATCTGGCATGAGAATATTGATCGATCTCATTAACATAGAAATTAATATAGGAATACGAAAGGTGAAGAGTTATGAATCAAAGAGAAGAAACAAAATAAAATATCTATAAATACTCTTAACAAAACAATTCTTCCAATAAAAATTCCTTGAAGACGCATGGTTTCTAAGGTATCTCAAAGGAGCATCCAAGTATGGTCTGATATATGGTGGGAGTGATCATCAGCAAGGTGGAGGTCTGATTGGTTTCTGCGACTCATATTTTGCTTCAAATAGAGACAACTGAAGGTCTCAAACTGGTTATGTGTTTAAATTGTATGGAACCGCCATAAGCTAGAAGTTTGGACTACAACACATTGTGGCATTATCTACTACAGAGGCGGAGTACATTGCTATCACAGAAGCAGTGAAAGAAGCAAAATGGTTGAAAGGTATTCTGGAAGATTTTGGTGAAAGGCAAGATGCTGTGGAGATCGTGACAGTAGCACTGCTTTGGCACTCACTAAGCATCCAATCTTCCATGAGAGATCCAAACACATAGATGTGAAGTTGCATTTTGTGAGGGATGAGATCCAGAAAGGAGAGATCAAGATGTTAAAAGTGTCAACAGATCACACTGCAGCAGACATGCTAACTAAGGCGTTGCCAGCTCAGAACTTCAAGTATTGTCTAGAGCTGGTGGGGCTCTGAGAGTGATGTGAAGAAATTAAGGCTGGGAAGGGATGGTTGTTGATGTCATGACTAAGGTGGAGATTGATAAAAGTAGTCATGCATCAAGGTGTGTGAGCCGTCGGTTTTGTTGATCAACCGAGATCAACGGCTTACATTCAAGTGCAACGGTCGACTTGAGCTGAACGGATTACGTTGATGCGCGCCTCAGCTGGGACCCCAAGTTGAGAGGGAAAGCTGCCACGTCAATGTATAAGATTAGGAGCTCAACAGCTCACAATGTATGCGTGTGTTCATTCTCATTAGAATCAAGATTCAGTTAGAGGGTTTTATCATCACTTGATTAAGCTTAGAGAGAAGCTAGATTAGAAGTGAGAGTTGAGTTCTGATCTTGGATTCTATTTTGTAATCTCTATAAATTATCATCAATAACATCACTTCCTTCCTCGCCCGTGGACGTAGATCGATTCGATCGAACCATGTAAAATCCTTGTGTGTTGTTTTTCCTTTGTTCTTGCTCAATCGATCATTCTCCGATTTATACAGGAGGGGTTGCAGAAATTTCAGAGATCTAATGTTGGAAGGATGAAAAAGACGATGGTTTCTTTAATAAGGTAAAAAATAATTGAATTATTTGGGCCTATTTTATTCTTATTTGCTGGGCCACCAAAATGTTTGCAGCTAGTATTAACTAAATAGGTTGGCTCATTTTGTGGATTAACTAAGCATAATTATTTTTATAATTTTCGTTTCATCAGCTACAATTTCATTATATTTTTTGTTTACTCAAATTTTGAAACTATTATTAAAATATTTGGTACTAAGAATTTTAATGGCTATTGTATATACAAATATTCAGTGACTACTTAAAATATAATAATTTTTAAATAATTATTTATATATTATACTTCCTTCATCTGTCATAAACGAGCCATTTCGTTTGGACATATGATTTAATGAATTAATTTTTTAAAAGTTAATATAGAGAAGTGAAAATAATAAAATATCTGAGAAAATAAAGTAAGAGAACAGATTTTTTGTTTTAAGAGGGATATCCCAAAAATGAAAATAACTCATTTATAATGGAGGAAGTATTTATTATTATTATATTCGATCCCACGGATTTCATGTCCTGGATATGCCATTGTGTGAATTATAGTATATAATAAGCGATCATTGACGGAACCACGTAGGAGCGGGGGCTTCGCCGGCACCAGACTCCGACCCCCTCTTATACAGCCCAACTCCGACTAGTCTCTGCCCCAGAGCGAGCCCTGCACTCCAAGTCTCCAACTCCACATGCCGCCGCACCACTGTTCTGGAATTGAAATTTGAATTAAGAAGAAGACAAAGACTAGGGCTTACTAATTTTGGGCTATTAATTTTATTATTGGGCTACTTTTTATTTTGGGCATTTTGACATAATTAACTAATGATGCTCTTATAAATTAGCCTAATTGCCAAATCATTAATCACGGATGGAGTTTCAAAATTGCACCTCACAAGTTCATGCCTGGCAGGAGAGCACGCTTGCCTGCTGCCGGAGTTTTAAAGCTGTGCTCCGTCGCCGATTAAGGTAATTATTTTGATGGATAGCAGGGTATGTAAATGTTGACTATTTTGTAAAATTATGAAGTTAATTATATCATATAAAATAATCTTAGTTATGGCAGTTAGTTCATCTCATGTTCCTTAATTTTGTTTTCCTCAATTCGTCTTAATTTATTTGGTAATTGGATTTGGCCCACTTGGTAGTTTGGTGAAACTAGAATTAGTATAAAATTATTTGTATTGTGCAAGCTGTAGTTAGTAAATTTAGTAGTACATGTATTATATATTATGTAAGAAATCTTGTTGTTGTTGATTATAGTTGTGCATCCGTATTTTTCCACAAAAACATAGGAATGATTAACTGCAAGTGCTTCAAATAATAGTAGCATTTCAACTTATTAAGACATATCTGTGATAGAATGAAAAACGAATGAATGAGTGATATTTTAATTGTTCTCATAGTCGTACACATTGAGAGAAAAATTTTCATAAAAAATTGGAAATGAGACTATTCTTCGGCTGTTTCAATATATGGTGACTTGTCGAAAACAATAGTATGTCGTAAAAGTTGTACAGACAATACATGTAAAATTGAATAATATTATTATTATTTTATTAAAAATTTCAGCCCCGGCTTATTTGATTTTCTGGTTTCGTCACTGTAAGCGATGGATGTTTATAGTAATATTATAGATCAAAGAAATGCCAACTTGGGATTCTACTGTTGAGTTTCAACAATATAAATTAGAAAGATTAATTTAATTAAATTAAATGAAGGTTAATACATCATAATAAAATCCATCCAAATCAAATTAAAGAAAAGTTTGAAACCAAATGTTGTTCAGCCTGCTAAAATATTTTTCCTCGACTAAATAGGTTATCATTAAAAAAATTAAACTCATTAGCAATCCACTTTATAATTTACGTTTCTATTAATTAATGCAATAAATTGAAGAGTTCTTAGATGCTGATCTTATGTTATATCATATAACTGATATAATTAATTCTATTAAGCGTTGCTCTCTATCTCTTTTAATGTCGATGTTTACATATACGTGGCTTTGTCTAATGCAATTCCAATTTAGTATTTAACATTTTCAAATAAGGAATATTAGTTGTATTAGTACACGCATTTTGTTAGCTTTAACTATTAAATGCTCAAAAATATAGGAATTTACAAACATAAATAATTAAACAACTCAAAAAATCAATAGCTTTTTTATTGAAATAAAATATATTACAGTTGATTTTTTTTTTTTTTGTTTTTACAACCAACTATAATTATCTATTCTAAAAGTAAATAAATTAATACTAAAAACACACAAAATTAATTTTAAAATACTCAATAATTATAGCTTCGGAAACTTACATTGGGAGAAAAACAAATTACAACATACATACATGTAACACGTAACATGTAATCTCACGGATTATTCTGCAAAATCAAATCTATACTAATCAAATCCTTAAATCTATACTAATTAAATCAATAAGAAGGGTAAGTCATTAGTGTGAAAAGTAAATCAATCACAATTTCTTATTTAGTGGAGTATCAATTACGGCCACGCTAATTAGTCAATCACAATATTATTTTAATGTCAATTACCACATTTAATACCTTACTCATTATACTTTATAATACTCTCTCCATCCCACGATATTAGACCCTTATTCCTTTTTGGTTGTCCCAACATATTTGAGTCATTTTTATTTATGATAAAAATTTATTTTACTATCAACTCCATTTACACTGCACCACTTTACACTATCTCCTAAATTCTTGTGCTCAAAAGAAAGAGTTCTAATATCTTGGGACGGAGGGAATAGTACATATAAAAGTGGGAAATGGATGCCCTAGTTGCCACAACACCACCATCTCAGTCCTTCTACATGTAAGGCCGCCGCCACCGACGTTCTACAACGGCACGCCGCTGGTGCTGTTCAAGATATTTTTCCTAACATTTCATCGTCATTTTGAGTCGTACTTTCAGGCGATCTCAACTCTAGTTTTCTTGCCGAAATCATGGTGGATGATGCTAGCACAACAACCATTTACTGGAGAAAGTTCTTGAGTTTTTCTGTTGATATTTTTATTCACGAAAGTAGAATTGTTTGATGATGTATGATTCGATAAATAAGAATGTTTATAGCGAGAAAAAAAGTTAAGAGCAGTATAAAAAATTAATAGGGCCAATAAATATTTGAGAAGGAAAAATGGCTGAGAATTCAAGGAGTTTTTGTAACTGTTATATTTTAATGTCTAATTAAAATATTTTTTCGTAGACTGAATAGGTTATCATTAAAAAAAATTAAACTCATTAGCGATCTACTTTATAATTTACGTTTCTATTAATTAATGCAATAAATTGAAGAGTTTTTAGATGCTGATCTTATGTTATATCATATAACTGATATAATTAATTATATTAAGCGTTGCTCTCTACCTCTTTTAATGTCGATGTTTACATATACGTGGCTTTGTCTAATGCAATTCCAATTAAGAAAAACCGACTATCGGTAGCCAAGTTAGTGAATTGGTGACGGGATACACAAGAATCAAGAGTTTTTGGTATGAGTAGGACTTCACTTACTTGGCTACCGCCATCCGATTTTCCGATTGATTTAACCTTCTTTGCCGACGGAGACGCCACAGAACTACCTAGAGATGTTTCAACCGCCACTGCTGTCTAGTAATTCTGATATCCAACACGAGAATATTAGGGACTATGTTCGTTGATTTATTTTACTTATTCGGGTTTCCTTCTTCTAAATTCTTACATCTGAACTTGCCGGTGCTATGAGTGGAGGATTTTTTATGATTTTGAAATAAGCCGCGACGACAGTATTTAATAGTATTCGGCAAAATTGGAAAATTTCGCTCTAAATCTTTGAAGGGGTGGAGTCTTTTGAATTAAATATTTTTTTCCGATTCCTTTTTCCGCCATTAAGTGAAAAATAATTTTCTTACTATTTTAGCTCGGCACTTATGTAGGAATGATTGGTAAACATAGTAATAAAAATGAAGATAGTAAGAAAACTATTTTTCTCATAAAGACGAGAAAAGGAATCGGGAAAAAAATATTTAGTGCAGAAGACTCTACTCCTCCAAAGATTTAGGGCAAAATTTTCCACTTTAGCCGAATATTATTGAATTTTGTCGCCACAGCTTATTTCAAAACCATCAAAATCCTTCATTTATAGCACCGACAAGTTCAGATTTCAGAAGAAAGAAAACCGAATAAAAGTAAAATAAAACAATTAACGCAATTCCTAATATTCTGTTGCTAGATATAAGAACTACTAGACAGAAATGACGGTTGAAACATCCCTAGGTAGTTCTGTGGCATCTCCGTCGGCAAAGAAGGTTAAATCAACCAGAAAACCGGCTGTCGGTAGCCAAGTTAGTGAATTGGTGACGGGGTACACAAGAATCAAAAGTTTTTGGTATGAGTAGGACTTACCTGCCGGCAGTGTACCCCATCACTAGATTGACTTACTTGGCTACTGCCATCCAATTTTCCGATTTATTTAACCTTCTTTGCCGACGGAGACGCCACAGAACTACCTAGAGATGCTTCAACCGACATTGTTGTCTAGTAATTCTGATATCCAACACGAGAATATTAGGGACTACGTTCGTTGATTTATTTTACTTTATTCGGTTTTCCTTTTTCCTAAAATCTGACATCTGAACTTGCCGGTGCTATGAGTAGAGGATTTTTTATGGTTTTAAAATAAGCCGGGGCGGCAGTATTTTATAGTATTCGGCAGGATTGGAAAATTTTTCTCTAAAGGGGTGGAGTCTTTTGCATTAAACATTTCTTTCCGTTTCATTTTTCCTCCTTCAAGAGAAAAATAATTTTCTTACTATTTTAGCTCGGCACTTATGGAGGTAAAAATCTTAACACATTTAATTTATTTATTCAAAATTAACTAAAGCAATATCAACATTTTTATACACATATTTATGACATTATTATAGTAGTAGTATTACAGGATTTGCACTTATGAAGGAGAGATCGGTAAACATAGTAATAATCTAAATACATTAATTTATTTATTCAAAATTAACTAAAACAATATCAACTTCATTATTATACACATATTTATGACATTATTGTAGTAGATTTACAGTATGTGCAATTATGTAGGAATGAATAAGAATGATCGGTAAATAGAGTAACAATCTACACACATTTAATTTATTTATTCAAAATTAACTAAAACAATAACAATAATTTCTATATCAACTTCATTATTATACACACTATATATCAACTTCATTATTATACACACTAGTATCACCCTCGTGCGATGCACGATCTATTTTATTTTCTTCACACATATGTTACACCAAAATAATTTTATAAAATAATAAACGGTATCATTATATGAAACCTAAAATCATAAATATATGTAATAAAAATTTATTATAGTAATATAAAAGCAAATAACTTTCGAAATAAAAAAACGTACACAAATACATTGATTAGTAAATTTAGTAGTACATGTATTATATATTATCTAAGAAATCTTGTTGTTGTCGATTATAGTTATGCATCCGTATTTTTCCACAAAAACTTAGGAATGATTAACTGCAAGTGCTTCAAATAATAGTAGCATTTCAACTTAATAAGACATATCTGTGATAGAATGAAAAACGAATGGATGAGTGATATTTTAGTTGTTCTCATAGTCGTACACATTGAGAGAAAAATTTTCATAAAAAATTGGAAATGAGACTATTCTTCGGCTGTTTCAATATATGGTGACTTGTCGAAAACAATAGTATGTCGTAAAAGTCGTACAGACAATACATGTAAAATTGAATAATATTATTATTATTATTTTAAAAATTTTAGCCCCGGCTTATTTGATTTTCTGGTTTCGTCACTGTAAGCGATGGATGTTTATAGTAATATTATAGATCAAAGAAATGCCAACTTGGGATTCTACTGTTGAGTTTCAACAATATAAATTAGAAAGATTAATTTAATTAAATTAAATGAAGGTTAATACATCATAATAAAATCCATCCAAATCAAATTAAAGAAAAGTTTGAAACCAAATGTTGTTCAGCTGCTAAAATATTTTTCCTAGACTAAATAGGTTATCATTAAAAAAATTAAACTCATTAGCGATCCACTTTATAATTTACGTTTCTATTAATTAATGCAATAAATTGAAGAGTTCTTAGATGCTGATCTTATGTTATATCATATAACTGATATAATTAATTCTATTAAGCGTTGCTCTCTACCTCTTTTAATGTCGATGTTTACATATACGTGGCTTTGTCTAATGCAATTCCAATTTAGTATTTAACATTTTCAAATAAGGAATATTAGTTGTATTAGTACACGCATTTTGTTAGCTTTAACTATTAAATGCTCAAAAATATAGGAATTTACAAACATAAATAATTAAACAACTCAAAAAATCAATAGCTTTTTTATTGAAATAAAATATATTACAGTTGATTTTTTTTTTTTTTTTTTTACAACCAACTATAATTATCTATTCTAAAAGTAAATAAATTAATACTAAAAACACACAAAATTAATTTTAAAATACTCAATAATTATAGCTTTGGAAACTTACATTGGGAGAAAAACAAATTACAACATACATACATGTAACACGTAACATGTAATCTCACGGATTATTCTGCAAAATCAAATCTATACTAATCAAATTGTTAACTTTGTCGAGTAGGTAATCATGGAATATGGTAAGACGGTTAAACGTTTGTCCATAAAAGGACTATAATTTGATTTAGTTTGTTTCAATTGTTAATTTTGTCGAGTAGGTAATTAAAATTACTGCCGTTGAATTTTGACAAAAACTTCAAAGTGAATTAATTAGTAGTTGCATTGTTGGTTGCGTTAATATTCATGTCTTTCAGTCACTAATTGTGTTTGGTCATTTTTTTTGTGTTTTTTCTTTTCTTCTCTTATATGTTTGTGCTTTTTAATTATGTATGTGCCTTCTTTCAGGGATTCTACTTTCAGCACAATTGATATGACACCAGAAAAAAGAAAAGAGCAACAGAAAAGGGAGGAAGCTTTGCACGCCAGCAGTCTCCGTATTCCTCGAAGGTATGATTTGTTCTGCCATCTAAATTTGTTTTGTTGTCCTTTGATTGTGCCGGGTTTAATGCAAAAATGTCTTATCCAGGCCACCATGGAATGCTAAAATGTATGCAGACGAGGATGTCTCTTCCTTGAGAAGAATCACCCCAGACACGCAAAAAGGCAGATCAGATGAGGCAGCTGGAGAGGTTCAATGTTGCAGGTGGTGAGGTTGCGATCGATGATGGGCTCGACATTAGGGGTGGCCGAAGTTGACGACCTTCTCAGCCAAGGAGAAGATGATGACACCGATCTCCACTCCACAGAGGGTGCAGAGCTCGCTGGCCTGCTTGAAGAAGCTGACTTGGTGGTGGGTTTTTTTCCCCATGCTAGGCATCTTTGCCATGGTGTGTTGTTGGTTTTGTGATGAGAGATAGTGGGAGGTTTGTGTTGATTTTTTTAGAGAGAATGGAAGAATATATACAGGATTGTGGGATGGAGAGCTGGAAATTTGGATATAATGATTTTGATTATTGTATGGATTTTGTTTTTCTGGTGAGTTTGTGTTTTAGTTTTCGTTATTGAATGTTGATTAATTGATCAATCGTTGTTTTGGAATTTGGAGTACAAATCAATCTCATATGTATGTTCCACCGTTAGTAATAATCTATTTATAAAGATTTAAAAAAATAGTATGTAACATTATTAATATGCAGATCCAATATACTAATAAATACATTTATAATATTAGCGCAATAATAAATTAAATATAAAATTTCATTAAAATTTTATCACAAAAAATTGGTGAAACATGTAATGGGATTGAGAAATGTATAAAAGTGGTGATTTAATTACCTACTTTTATAACTTATGAAATGAACCAAAAATCAATTAAGAAATTATGATTTAAAATTGACTAATCATAAAATAGATAAAATTATTTAATTAAACTATAATAATGTTAATAATAATATGTATGTATATTTTTGCCAAAATCACGAATCAATATATTTGTGTGTTTTTTTTTCTTTGTTTGATTTTATATATTTTTAATAATTATTTTTTATTTTATATATTTATGATTTTAGATTTCATATAATGATATTTTTATGAATTTAAAATCATTTACTTTATAAAATAAGTTGAAATAAAAGAAAATGGGTCGTGCATCGCCCGTGGGTGATACTAGTACATGTAACACGTAACATGTAATCTCACGGATTATTCTGCAAAATCAAATCTATACTAATCAAATCCTTAAATCTATACTAATTAAATCAATAAGAAGGGTAAGTCATTAGTGTGAAAACTAAATTAATCACAATTTCTTATTTAGTGGAGTATCAATTACGGCCACGCTAATTAGTCAATCACAATATTATTTTAATGTCAATTACCACATTTAATACCTTACTCATTATACTTTATAATACTCCCTCCTTCCCAAGATATTAGACCCTTATTCCTTATTGGATGTCCCAACATATTTGAGCCATTTCTATTTATGATAAAAATTTATCTTACTACCAACTCCATTTACACCACTTTACACGATCTCCTAAATTCTTGTGCCCAAAAGAAAGAATTCTAATATCTTGACACGGAGGGAGTAGTACATATAAAAGTGGGAAATGGATGCCCTAGTTGCCACAGCACCACCATCTCAGTCCTTCTACATGTAAGGCCACCGCCACCGACGTTTTACAACGGCACGCCGCTGGGGCTGTTCAAGATATTTTTCCTAACATTTCATCGTCATTTTGAGACGTACTTTCAGGCGATCTCAACTCTAGTTTTCTTGCCGAAATCATGGTGGATGATGCTAGCACAACAACCATTTATTGGAGAAAGTTCTTGAGTTTTTCTGTTGATATTTTTATTCACGAAAGTAGAATTGTTTGATGATGTATGATTCTATAAATAAGAATATTTATAGCGAGAAAAAAAGTTAAGAGCGGTATAAAAAATTAATAGGGCCAATAAATATTTGAGAAGAAAAAATGGCTGAGAATTCAGGAAATTTTTGTAATGCTATATTTTAATGTCTAATTTAATCGTTCATTGTTACTCCATTAGTGATTCCAATTATACATTTTATTCTCAGTATCAAACGATTCTTTCCATATTTAAATATTTATACACCCATCAACATAAATATTATGATTTCCATATTAATATGGTAATGAATTCGAACATATGAGAAGGCTAAAGCGTGCAGCAATAGTAAAAATTTAAATTGAATTATCATTAATACAATCTATCTATACAATATATAAAAGGGGAGTTTTGGGAGGTTTTGAATAATTATTTTATGTTGAAGGATGTAAATGCAATTAATATAGAATTTAGAAATTAATCCTACTTAATTGGTACTACAATTCATTTGTTATTAGTGGAGATTAGTTTCTCATGTTTCATACATTTGTAAATGAGTGGGAGGTTATTTTCATATCTATCCGTTAATTGTGGATTCCTCTCTTAATCAATTATTTTATCACAATTTTAAGATATTCTCTCATTTTTTATCACAGAAGTTTTGGAGTTGTATCAATTATTTTATCACAATTTTAAGATATTCTGCCTTAAATCTCTCTCTCTCTCTCTCTGGAGAAGACAAACCCTTGCAGAAAATTTTCTGCTCGCCACTTCAGGTAGCATTTCGATCTTCGCACTACTAGTCACACATATGTATCCGTTTTTGTGTTTGCTAGCACTGTTTTTTTTTGTTTACTTTTGTTTGTTGTTTTCTCTCATTTTTTATCACAAAAGTTTTGGAGTTGTATTAAATTAAAAAAGGCGGCCGAGGATGGAATTTGGAAGCACGAGATCATGATGGTTGTTTGTGTAGTTTCCGGTCGTTGATTGGTTGAGAGCAACATGTAACTCTATTTCTCTTTCTAATTCTTTAATGTGATAGTATACAATTACTACTATATTTATATTTGATTTTGGTGAAATTAACATGTTAAGTTTTGGCCTTTTGGATTTGTTTCTTATTGACGCTTCTTTGGGTTACATACATTGAATCATTTATGCTATATATATTCTCACACAAGAAACATATTTTATTCTCTACTTCTCACTTTGATTGATGTTAGTTTGTAGTCACTATAGTTTTATCTTCTTTATTTGGATGGCTAGGGAAGTCTCCACAAAATTATATGGTGTGAATTGTTCGATTGTGTACTTTCGTGGGTTTCATATATCTTAATTCTTATGTTTTGTTCTACGGATGATCGTTTTAATACATAGTGATTATTGATTTTGTGCATTGCAAATTGTAGTTGTAGGTGAGGCAGGCGGCTTTACCTACGAGTTCTGTTGAAGAGTGACGAATTGTAAAGAATTGAAGGTTTTAGTTTATAATGATGAGATTGATTTTAATTTTAAAGTTAATGTAGTGTATAAAGAAGTTTTAAAATGATGAGTAATTATCCATTGTGTTTAATACTTTATTGTGATAGAATTTTATCTTCCTACTCAATGATTTCATGTTTAAACATTATATTATGTGATTTGTTTCAAATTTATTATACTTCAATGTTGATTCGTGTAGATTTTTTATTTTCATATAACTAAAATTGTTACTCATATTATTCATTGTTACTATTGATTCTAATTTTATTTAATTAATTTAAAATTGAAAATTAATATTTTAAAAATATATTAATATGTGCATAGCACAAGTGTGATACTAGTCATGAGTAATATGGCAGTTACAAGTAACAATGTCGTGATTGAATTCAGCGTTATAAACAAAATAAATAAAAAATTACATTCAAAATCCAAAATTTATAAATATTTAATAGTTTGCCCAAAATTCACAAATATTCAAAATGACGGTAAAAACTCGTCTTTTATATATGGATAGATTATTACTATATTCTAGCGGTTAATATTTTCCACCGTTGACTCTTCGTATATTTTAATAAAATGAATTTTCCCACAATTCTTCTACAAGTTTTGAGATTGAAATCATAGCTATACAATTCAAGCTGTAGTTCAGGCAAAGTTACACATAAAATTGCAAAAATATATTTCATGGATTTTTAAGAATCACACGGGGAGGCTATAATTAGAGAACATATTAAAGTTGAAATAATTTCTCTCTAGTACTCTGCATTATGTATGGAAGAGACATTAAATTGGTACAACTTTCAATACACAAATTTCATTGTTTTTTCATGTGGATGTAATCTAGCTTGATTCTTTATGCAAAACATAGTGATTCAAAATTTGAAACCTCCCTCCATAAACAACAAATGGTCCAAACTTTAAACTGTACATTGCTAGGAAAAGTAATGGAACATAATAAAGAGAAAGGATGTTCCCTTCCTCTTCATGTACCCATTTATATCAGTCTTCAATTCAAAAAAAAAAATTTAAGATCTTGAATTTGCATACCCGGAAAAATGAACCTTGGATTTTGATATTTTATTCTTATGATTCTTAATTAACCACCATAAGAGTTCACTTCCCAAACCCAACTAATTATAAGAACTCCACCCCCGCTTTATCTACATAAATAAAAAAAGGCCATCAATAAATCATCGTCATTTTTTCAATTATATTTGGAATGATCAATAGACTTTGACTGGTGAATATCCAATAAATGCAAATCTGTTTTCTGTATATTATCATATCAATTTGTTGGTGACTAAAAGTTGAGTAGAATCGTCACAAATTTTATGAAAAGATTTGACGGAAAACAAGTGTATAACAGATTAACAGTAAAACCAAAACTCTTTTACTGCCACGTAAATTGAAAATGTCATGTTGGGGGTGAATTTTTTTAAATTAAAAAATAGTAAAAATAAAAATGAGTATATATGTGACGATAAATAAAATTCACCCTTATACATGTATGTTAATTAATTGGTCGAAGTCGATAGTTTTAACATTAAAAAGTGAGTGATGTTTCGAAATATGTTAATGTATCTCGCCTTGAAAAGGAAATATTTTTGTGTCTAATTTTTACTTCTGGAAAAAAAAAAATTCAACCCACCACAAAGACTCCTACCCACTCTGCGAAAATGCACACATTCCAAAACTGAATATTGCTAGAAACATGACACATTATAACACTCATAGATTCAAATATACTACTATGGTGTAGAGAATGACAAATAATGTGGTACAAAGTGAATCAGTGATTGTTGACAAAATTAAATTTTTGGCCTATAAAATAAAATTATTACAAAAAATAAGGTTGCTCTATTTGTGGTAAGAAAAAGGTACAACGAGACATTAATTTGTTTATAAATAGCCAAAACAAAACATTATACAACGAAGAGTACCACTATCATTAAGATAATTAAACCATGCGACTAACTACCTTAAACATCTCTTTTCAGATACACAATTAAATCAGAATCCAATAATCAAGAAAGCGAAACATATGCAAACATAGCAAAATCAAGAAACTGAGAGAAAATATTGGATATTTGATATAAATGAATGAGAAAAAGAAGTCAATACCCGAACCAAGCAAACCCTTGCTATGTGGTGAGGCCATAAATTAACTAGTTTGATTATGAGCCTTAACATGTAGCAAGGATTTGTATCTTAGATTTTCCCATCTGGTGCGCTCTTGACTCCTATTTTCCTACTCACTCTAACCCTAATTTTAATGTCTCCATCAATATCAAAAACCTCAATCCCACCAACCAAAAACATAAACATGACTTGGAACAAATATCCGATGATGTTAAAACTTTAATCAGCCACGGTGGGGGAGGGGGCGGGAGCGGGGGTGTTGGCATCAGCATCATTGGTGGTGAAAGCGGCCGCAGCATTGGTGTTGTTGAGAAGGGCGGTGATCTGCTGCACAATGTTGCAGAGGTGGTGGTTGATGGCGGTGACGCTTGAGAGATTGAGCTTTGCGTTCGGCATTGTGCTTGCTAGAACTTGGAGGCAGACTGTGAGGAGGCATCCGGATGCTTTGGTTGATTCATTGCTGCTGTTGGTGATTGGGACGACGACGAATCCCATGGGTAGGACGGGGATGCAGGATGGATCCTCGCCGTTCATCACCATCTGGATGGCATCAACATCCACTGTCGCGTACACTACTAAGCTCCCTGAATCATCGGTACAGCTCTCTTGCAGCACTAGCTCCACACTCTGTGAAGAGTTGCTAGCAACCTGTGTATATGTAAATTGTTAGAATGGCAAAAATTGAAGGAATGAAGAAATAGATTAAATAAACCCTAATTAGTTGGACCTACATTGATACGAAGAAGAGAAATGCAGTTTCCTGGATTTGAGCCATTGGCAATGTGAGCTACTTCATTCAGTGAATTCCCATTTGAGAGTACGTCAAGCTGTGAAACAAGTTCAAAACTAATTGGTTATACAGATTAATAAAATGGAAAAAAATGGATAGAGATGTAGGGAATGGAACCTGAGCTCTGGAGCGTTCGTCTCTCAAGAAGTCGAAAACCTGCTTGTGTTGAAAGGGCATCCAAGTGGTGGAGACGGCGCTAAGAATGAGGCCGTTGGGCTGTCCGGGATCAGTGACTCTCCTGGTAGTGATTCGAACAGTATCCTCAGCAGATTCAGAGAGGGCAGTCCAAGATTGACCATAGCAAGTGCTTATGTTGAGACAGAATGTCCTAATCATCCTCTGTGAGAGATTCATCACACTTTTTCGTGCTTCAGGCGATGGGATCACTGTCATGATCATGTAAAGTTCATTAGTAATTAGCACTTAGTATGATCTTAAAACTGAAACAGTTACCTCCAAGATCAGGTATGTTTCTAGCCATTAGGCTGGCAAGCCTCTCGCACTGGCGCTGCAGAACTGCGAGCCAACGCTGTGCCCCAAAGGCCACGCCGCTGCTGACCAGACTGCTGAAGACAGCGTTGATCGGTCCATCTTCAACCTCAGCATGCTCGACCCAAGTTACCTGTAATGACATAAAAATACACTCAGGCGTTTAAGGTAAATGCAATATACTATCAATCAATTAGTATAAATCAATGTGTCAAAAATGAATAGGCAATGACCGTTGAATATCCATTAGGCATGTCTTGAATGATGCATCCAGAAGGGCGCCTTTTGTAGAAAGGGAAGGAAGGAGAGTAGTCATTCTGGAATCCATCAATTGGGAAATCAACAATAGCCCACGTTCCCTCCTCCGCATTGTGTTGGCAGTAGCGGAGGAAATGAGCCTCACGCGTGGGGACTAAGGGTGAGAGTACTTGTAGCTCAGCATACATCTGCCATTAATTACAAATCACAATCATATTAACTATTTTTAGTCATTGTGTTTGATTTGAATGAAGATTAATTACTACTCCTACTACTTACCAAGTGAATAGAACCAGTAGCATGGCCAGGAACCTCTGAGTGCACTACCTGAAGTGTTTTAGCTCTAGAAACGATAGAAGGAAACAACTCCATCCATTTATTCTACAACCAAAAAGATAATAAAAATCCAAGACATGAGTATTTATTCAAGGAAGAAAAAACCCTCAATGTATATGAATGTGTGGCTTACTGCATCAAGGAAAGCATCAACAAGGGTGATGCTGTTCATGATAACAACCGCGGTGTCTCTGGTTGCTTCAGTCCTCAGCTGATGAGAATTCTGCTTGAGGTTTGCAGACCAAGAAAACATCCTTGCATACTCCTCAAGATTGAGGACATACTTGCCCGTATCCGCTTCCTGAACCCAAAGAGGCTCGTCCGTCTGCCACATCTTCAGCAGCTCGTTCATGGACGACATGGCCAGCTCCATGGCTAGAGACTTCTCCTCTTCCAAGATCAGAGTGTTGCCTGCGAAATGGGAGGCTTCGGGCATAAAAGGAAGAGGCATCATGTCCGAAGGACAGTTGCTCATGTGCTGCTCATCTAGCTTTCTTGGATACACGCCCACGCCCACGCCCACGCCCATGTCCAGTTCCAGTGAATGAGGCTGTTGTTGCATCAGATCGGAATTCGGCCCCATGGCCTGCATTGTCCGCCCGTTGTATTGCGAGACCATGCAGCATACACGCTCAAACTGCATTGCATATATACATTCATTCCTTATATTTTTTATTAGTAATTGATTTTATGTAAAATCAATATTAATTCATCTACTAAGGACAACAATAGTATCATAAATTGTCCTAATTGTGCAACTAAAACCTAAACAGGCAATTTATTGAAGATTTAAATAGGGTGGAATTAGGTAGGGTACCTCCTCTTTGAGACGTGCATTTTCTATGCGTAGCTGCTGCTCGTCATAGCCCATCTCCCCGAGCACAGCGGGACCTCCACAGTTGGGGCACACAATGTTCCTCAACGTCGCCTGCAACCGATAATTCTCCGTCTTGAGGCTCTCATTCTCCGCTCTAAGCACCACATTCTCCTGCCGGTCTTGTTGTGCCTAAAACACGTAATTAATTAAGTAAATTAACAAATTAGGATGTAATTAAGGGGTGATTTGTCCAAGACAAACCCTAAACCACACGCATTAAAGTGTAGGGGAGTCCATGCAGGCAGCAGTTGGGGTTGACTGCGCACCACCCACTGAGGGCATTAATGGCGATGCCAGGCTTTGAAAGTAACATAACTTAATGAGGTAGGAATTCATGGAGGATGGTGGGTGCACGCTAGCTAACATACGCCATCCCCAATACAGCTTGTTAGGTATTTCGTTTTGACCTTTTCTAACAGCTGGAAAACAGAAAAAAAAAACTTTTTTTTTCTAGGGTTCCTGATGAGAGAGAAAGAAGCTCCCACTCACCTTCATCTGAGTGCGGCGATTTTGGAACCAGAATTTGACTTGCCTCGGTTTGAGGCCGAGGTCTTGGCTGAGTTTGAGGCGCTGTTTGTCGTCTGGGTGCGGACATTCCTTGAACAATCTGGATCACGTGGAAATCAATTGATTACTAAAATGTTTTTTTTTTTTTATTTAATTGCATTTCTAGAGAGAGAAACTTACGATTCCATCTCTTGGATCTGGCGGGCGGTGTGGCGGTGGTAGCGTTTGCTTTTGGCGGGGGGCTGCTGCTCCGCCTCCTGCTCGTTGCCCGACGCTCCTTCGATGTGCTCGCTGCCGGAGCCGCTTTCCAATAAATCCTCTTTGGCTTTCGCCATCGCGGCTGCGGATTCTTCTTTCTGCTTTTTTTCAGAATCAGTCAGCAATTTTTCACAATTGCCGCAAAATCAGAGGAGATCGATGGTTTTAGAAGCTCTTACTGGGAGAATCGGAGAGAACATGTTGAAAGGGCTGATGTTGGCCATGAAATTGAAGTTGGGGTTTTGGATGGTGGAGTTGTACAGCGATGAGTTATCCGACGACATAGGGTTTCCTCCCACCGTTGATGACGACATAACTTGACAATCTCCATACATTCTTCTCTCCTTCTATTTCACGATCTCAATCTTTGTCTTCTCAGTTGGAAAAATGAAACTATTGTTAATAAAGTGCAGAAACGGAAACTAGCAATAAAAGTGTGATAATTAGTCCAAATTAATGCGGTCAATTTCCTCCCAGGATTTGCTTTCCGCACAAAAAAGGCTAAAATGAAGAGAAAAAAGGAAAATAGCAATCAAGTGAAATCACAAATCAATTTTGTAGCAAACGCCTTCGATTAAAAAAAAAAAAAAAACAGTGAGGGTTTTAGCGACAAACATGCAGAAAATGTGAAGAGTGGAGTAGTGAAGAAGAAGGAGAGTTGATTCAAACATCACAAAATTGAATATGCGAAGCGAAATGAAATGAAATCGAATAAGAAGAAGTGAGAGTGAATACCAAAGGAGAGTGGTGTCGCTGCTGCTGCTTCTTCTTCTTTGCAATTTCTCCTTCTATATATGTTTCTTCACCAAACACAAACAAACATCTTTTGTCGTTTCTCTCTCTCTTCCTATCCCTCTCAAACAGCGATGCAGAGCAGCTGTTAATGCGATTCTCGCTCCTCTTTCTCTCTCTAAGGAGTGTAACAGTAATTGGTAAATGGGGGAGATACGATAAGGGAATGGGATGGCGAGGTAAATGCGAGCTTTAACTGCAAACCGGTTCATGGCTGTTTGGCCGACACGTGTCCGTATTCTGATTGGCTGTAAAACGCGTTACATGTGAGACTGAGCCCCCACACACACAAGTCAAACCTTTTTCTTTTCTCTCCATTGAAACGCTTCTTTTCATTCATTTTTAGGTTATTTTTACTATTTACTCTCTTCACCTATTTAAGTTGTGATATTACTAGGAATATATATTTTGAGGTTTTTAGTAATAGAGTATATCAAGAAAGATATCTTCTATAATTAGAGTCTAATTGTGAAAAGAAAACATTTATTGTGTTTTTTATTTGCATTTCATATTTAAGTGGTAGTATAAGAATTACTCCTATAAATAGTAAATACTTATAATGGAGACAAAAAATCAATACAGTTGACTAGTTGAGAGCAATACAAACTTTAGTTGAAAACTCATATCCAATATCAATGTAGTATTCACTAAACTTCAATTCTATTTTCTATTTTAATACCATGGCATGTTTACAGTTCAGATTCATTAGTTCAAATCAAAAGAAAACAAATATACAGCTCATGATTCCAAATAAGTCAATGCAAAAGAAGCAAGTGAAACTCCAAGAGTCAATTATAGATTCTATCTCATCCTTTCAAATGTATCCCAACTTTTCAAATATCAAATTTTTACTCCACTATCTAATTTTCAATCTTTTATTAAATATATCATCAGATTTAATTTCTACTATCATATTATATGTATATATATTCTCCTCTAGAAATAACTCAAAATAATGTGTCAAATAAAATCCTAGATGTCATTTCCCAAAACAAAATCCGCTCCATAATTAAAATTCTAAAATGGTATACAAATCTATCACATTATTTTACTCCTATCAGAATAGTAGTAATATAAAAAAAAGACTGCAACATTCACGTATAAAAGCCCATATATAGTTCATTTCACATAATGTATCTATACAATTACATAAGCTTTTTGTATACCGTGTCACTAATATGATACTGGAAATTGAATTCGGTGATAGATTAGCTAAAAAATTTAAAAATTAGGTACTATAAATTTAATACTCCGTAATTTGTAAATATTGAGATAGAATTTACATCCAGAAATCAATGAAAACAACATCAACAAAAAATTCAGATCACAACCACGCCCAAGAAATTAAACCAACAAAAAGACACAACAATTTCAAGAACACCAGCAGCAATTCAACCATAATACCAATAATTAACAACAAACTACACAACCATCGTGCGGCACCAATAATTAATCCAACAATGAGCAAATGACTCATGATTTAATAAATACAATTAATACATTGTGAAATATTCTAAAGTTTGACATACCACATTCGATCTCTTCTCTAACATATCCGAATCACACTTCTTAATTTCAATACTTTTCTAAATTTTTATCGATTAAAAAAAATTCTTAACTTTCTTATATTTCCACTATTTTATTTTAAATATATTTTTTTTAGGATGTGAGCTCAATTTTTGTGCTTTTATCTTTATATAAGTTGTCTAAATCAAATAGTAATTTTATTTGTATGAGAAGACACTTTTGACAAAATGGCAAGTCTGGACAGGGAAGGTGCCTCCAGGACTTTCGACTTCAAAACAAAAAGATTGATCTTATAACTAAAGAAAATATTAAATTTTCCCTTATGAAGGAAAGTGATGTAGCTAATAGTATGCCGGAAAGGAAGAAAGATAGCACATCTAAACACACATTTGTATAATATTATTCGCTTTGGACCAACAACTTATGGTAAATTTCAATTTTTGGACACTTTCCAAATGGTCTCATATTAATGGAGTTGAGGGTAATCTAATGCATTGCTGGCAACTTTTTACTTATTCCCCGATGTGGATGTGGTTTGCACCCTAATAAACCTTCTCTCGAACCAATACCACCCACGTGTCACACTACACATGACACATGTCACCATAGATCTTAATCAAACCCTCACAGTGATATCAGAGCTTTGGTTTGGATCGTGCATGTGTGGCTCGGGGTTTGGTTGATTGGTTTGCACGTTTCTGGGTGTCCGTGTTCCTGTGTAGGCTTGATCAAGACCTGTGGTGGTGACCGGTGGCTTGTGTGGTCTTGGTTTAAGGGAAAAATTTTGGGGTGCAAAGTGCAAACCACAGATTAAAAAAGTTGCAAGCAATGTATAAGGACTACCCCAACATACTTCATTAGTATGAGTCCTTTTGAGAAGTGTTCAAAAACAAAACTAGCATTTGGCCCAAAACGGATAATATCGTATTAATGTGTGTTTGACAATGCATGGAGTGTGCATTGTCAAATACTCACGATTTAGATTTACTCTACTACTTTTGTAGGGAACTTTGCCAATCACCTTTTCAATTCTTTTGTTACGCTCAAGTACGCTCAATATGCTTGGTAAGGTTGTGGGTAATATTAGTGATAGACAAATCTGTCATTAATACTTTTTATTGGTATGGCGTGTATCCGGCGGTAATCCATCATTATTGTTTAGCGTCGAAAATTTAAAGATTAGTGACAGTTTTTCTGTCACTAAACGATGAGTTTTTGTAAGGTTATGCCTAGGTTAATTTATTAATTTGATTGGGACAAATAACAAGTGAAGCTTAAACTAGTACTTTGTGAGATCTAATTAACCTTTATAATTGGATGAGCGTATTCTCGAAGTGTTATGTTGGATTTTATACAATTTGAGTGACCTAATTAGTTGTGTGATCAACGGTTAGTTAGAGAATTTAGATTAAAAGTAGACTAGCTGAGAGGTGTATGATCTTGAGGCAGGAAAGTTTAGATTGGCTGACATGGGGCAGGAAAGTGTGTACCATTGTACCAATATTACGAAAATTGAAAGTATATGTAAAAATTTCTCTTACCGGTCCATTTAAAAGCAAATGCTCATCACGTCATATGATAAGTCTTAGAATGCTCATTTTAGATATTTTTTTTCTGTGAAAATATTGACAAGTGAATCCAATTCATTCTATGAATCTAATTTATTCTTTATTCTTTACAATTTATAAGTATCCCTTACAAATAAAGTCATTGATTATGAATTAAATTTTGGATATCGTACATGAACAAGCAGTCTTAGAATATGAGAAAATATTCATTGGTCAAGGTATATCACATGGATCATTGGTCAAGGTATACATTAGCCCCACCTCCAACTAGAATCATACATGGACATGTGTGGAATGCGCAAATATTCATGTATGATTCAAATCGGCTTACTTTTCTAAAGAATTGAATAAAATCTGAATAACAAAAAAGCATATTTGCACAAAGAAAGGGGTAACTAATTAATTTCAGTTATGTATCTGGATGATCCTGATACATATGGCACCCAACTTGACCGATAGGGAAACCACTCATTTCAGCCTCCATAGCTTGGGCCTTGGACGTTTCATCGCGCCTTTAAGATACACTAAATATCAAACCAAACACACTGGTTAGCAGCCACTAAATGCTCTTTTCATACAAACCAAACACAACCTTAGAATAGTAAGATCAGTAACTAGTTATAATTAAAATTGTGTTTATTCCCAACAGATAAAACGAAATGAGAGTTTTGACTTTAGAGTATTTGCAAAATTAATCTAAACTTATAAAATGCAAAAGTTATGGAATTTGTAGAACGATCCGATCTTTAGAAAATGCAAATGATTGTCCCAAACTTATATTTCTATGGGAGCTGCAATATTTGTTTCTTACACTTTCGAATTTGAACTATGATGTTGGAAGATCCGATATTCTCGAGTCCTTCCGTCTCTAATAATTTATAATCATTTGACTCGGCACGAATTTTAAGAAATATAATAGTAGAAAATGGGTTGAAAAAATTAGTGATATATGGGTCCTATTTTTTATACTAAAATGTGAGTGAGAATGGGTTAGTGGAATGTGAGGTCCACTACATAAAAATGATAAAAGTGAAAGGTGTCGAATTTTTGTGGATAGACGAAAATAAAAATAAGTGATAATAGTAAATTTTTAGGGACGGAGGGAGTAATTGCTTCGAAATTCAGAGCATAAACTATATTAATCTATCAATTAACTAATTTAAGAAATTTCTCTCAAACAGTGAATTTAATTCCTTTCCAAAAAAATTTTATTCATATGGTTAGTTTCATTGTACCCAAGAAAAATTTCTATATATTTTAAAAGGAAAAAAAGCAAAAGACAACGTCAAACTGACATCGTTCCACGGACAAACTTGACTAAATTAGAAATAATAAAATAATTGTAAAAAAGGTTGATGATTGTCTAACTGTGAAATTGATCTTTGTTTCTTTTGCAAGAAAAAAGCGAGAAACTCGAGCCTATCATTTTTGAATTTTGGGTATAAATAATCTAAATATCTTGTGGTATTACTGTTGTAATGGATGGAATCTCACTATCAACTTGCTTAAAGACTTGATCTCATGCTTTTAAATTTGGATGGACATTTTCTAAATATCTTGGTTCATGAATTAATTAAGGGATGGTGACTAGATTTTCTTTTTGTGCTAAGAGAGATATGTGACAAGTTGCTCTAAGTTAGAGAAGGTGATCATAAAGTAATTGAAGAACCAATATTTCATTTGTTGATCGATACAAATGTGACCATCTTACTTCTATTGTCCTTGGGTGTTTTATCTTTAGTGATCGCACAATTATATTTTTTTTCTTTGTGCTTTATGTATTGGTGGTAGGTGTGTTTGCTTCTTTTTTTTTGTTCAATGTATATATGTAGTTCGAAATCAAAATTTAGGAAAAAGATTTTATTTTAATTTTATATATACACTATTAGCATTGAAACATAGATAATGTCAGTTCTATAAAAAAATAATAAGAGCCAAGTTATGATTTTTTTTATATGAGTCGTGGCTCTTAAATATACTGAAAATTTGAAATATCACTACCAAAAACTTGGAGTAATTTTTAAGGACACAAAACGAGACGCAATTACTTGCGTTGGAAAATTTTAAAAAGTAACAATAACTTAGAACGCAAAAGAAAGCATTCCTAAATTAAGGATAAATTAACTTAATCTTTTGGTTTATTAGGACGATCCTATTTGCATTCTCTAGTGTTAGCTGGGACACCAATTATAAAGACGTTTTTTAAACCATTGATGGTATATTTAGAAACACAAATTAGCGTCCTTAATTATATAAAAAAACTTCCTTAACGGATTTTGTTGTTGTAGTGTATGTCCATTTAATTAATACCAATTCATAGGCATACCTTATGCAATGGTACAATTTCAACCATATGTGGTACCAAAATATAATTTCCTATTAACTAACATAATTAAACTTTATAGTTTTGGCCTTTTCTAGATCAAGTTTTTATTACAGAAATAATAAATATTACGCGTTTATGTAAAGGAAATATCGTTGGTGAACATTCATGGGCGAAAAAGAAAAAACAAATTAAATGTGTTTTGGTAGGATATTAATTTCAGGTATGTTGCTTGTTCTTCAATTGTTATATTAATAGTAAGGAGCATTGATTTCGCAATTCTTATGTTACTGTTATAATAAATATAGTTGTAACGAAAGTGATTGTATATATGTTAGTTCGTTAGCAGCATATTTATTTTCAAGCCGTGTGCAGAATATATAATAGTATTAATAACTTCAACAGAAATATCATAAATGAGAATAATGGTGATTTAAAGCATTGGCAATACATTGTTGCTTGTTGCGTGTGAATAGATAGGAAAAGGATTAATTAAATGAGAAACTAGGAATTCATTCGAATATTTTATGCTAAAATGTCATTTTTTTTAAGTGTTTTTTCCTTTTTTTTCCCTGTGGCTGTTGCTCGCTCTCCTTCTACTTATATTGTTGTTATGCTAATCTTGCATTTTGCGGTTTTGGTTGATTGTGGTTGGATTAATTAATTAATTACATAAATAACACAACCTTAATTTACTAATTATTTGAAGTCTTGGATTACAATGCTAATTGCTCAACATGACATTCCATTGCTTTTATAAGTTGTTGATTTTTAATACGATAATGTCGATTTTAATCTAACAAAATTCGACTACATATTTAATTGTAGTGTATATATTTTTGCATTTATTTCCATCCATTAAGCATGATGGTACAATAAATTAAAAAAGGCTGGTGGGAGATGGTGTGATTTAATTTTGATTTTGAAAAACATTAAAAAAGGAATTGAATAGTACTGCCTACTGCAAAGGTCCAGGAGGAATTGCAGCAAGCTGGCTCTTATAAATAACATTCTCCAACTCACCATAGATATATTGGTGTTTGTTTTGGATTAATAAATGGTTCATTTCAATTTAGATGGAACTGAGGTGGCCTGTCATATTGTACTCAAATCATTGGATGCATATATAGATGTTTTAGATAATGAAAAATTAAATTTTGTGTCAATAATTGTATTTCAGTTTAGCTTCATTCAGAATAGGAGTATAGTTGAAACAAAAGGAGAAAGAATCAAGAGTCATGGCTTAACTTCTTACCTAGATTTTCCTAATTTGTTAATTATAGTTAATGCATCTATCTTAAAAGTCAATATTGGAATTAAAGTAGAAAAAATTTAGTGTATGATGCCCCATAGGTCAGGACAATAATTTGTAAGAGCGATTATCCAAGTAGTTTGTTAAATAAACTAAACTACTAATTTTGGTCCTGTCTTGTCTATTAATTGATTGAACAACACAACATGTTCACATCAATTTCTTATATTTAGAAAATTGAACTCAAATTTAAATAACAAAATTTTATGGGCAAGTTGTGTTAATTTGTACTGAATCGGTTATATTGTAGTATTTCATTGAATAAATCATACTCCCTCTTTTCTTATCTTTTCCTAATAATCTGTCACCACTTTATCCAATATAAATTTTTAAAAATATAATAGAAAATAAGTTAAAAAAGTTATTGGCAAGTTATATGATGTTTTAGTTTTACAGCAGTAATAAAATATAGCGAGAATGAGTTAGTTAAATATGGAGACCACTATAAAAAAAAATAGTAAAAGTGAAATGTAACAAATTTTTAGGAACGAGCGTAAATAAAAATAAATGACAAATTTTCACGAAGGAAAAGAGTAGATTACAATGCATAAAAGGTAAGAGATTCCCAAATTCCTTCTTTGAATATCATGTCATATTTGGTGTGATCTTTCTTCTTTAATTCAATATTCTCCCTCAAGATGAGTAACAGAGTTTTTCGATACTTAACTTGCCAATTACTTCTGAAAAATTCTTCGACCTCACTGTTTTTGTTAGAATATCTGCAAGTTGATTCTCTGATCGAGCAAATGGGAACTCTTCAATTCCAGCTTCAGTATGTTATTTTATGAAGTGTCTGTCAACCTCCACATGTTTTGTTCAATCATATTGACCCGGATTTTCTGAGATACTAATTGCGGCCTTGTTATCACTAAAAAGCTTTTGGTTCTTTGTGGCGCGAAATTCAATTCACTCATCAATCTTCTAAGCCATAGCACCTCGGTCAACCTATCCCCCTGAATTCCTCTTGTGCACTTAACAACGCTACAACCTTATGCTTCTTGCTCTATTAGGTAACTATATTTCCCCCAACGAATATGAAATATCCAGTGGTGGATCTTCTGTCGACTGGATTTTCAGCACAGTCAACATCTTTATAACCATGAATTTCCAGATATTCACCCCTCTTGAACATTATTATATAGCCAAACGTTCTTTTGAGATATTTGACAACTTTCAATGCTGCTTCAAGATGATCACTTGGGGGTTGATGCATGAATTAACTTATCACACTGACTGCATATGTTATATCATATCTAGTGTGTGATAGATGGATTAATTTTCCTACGAGTAAAGGCCAAAATTGGTCCTGAACATATGGTCATTTTACGTTTTTGGTCCTAAACATTATCTTTTGAATTTTGTGGTCCTGAACATATGGAAATTTGATCATTTTGGTCCTCCGTCAACATTTCCGTTAAAAACTAACGGTCAACGGATTTAATCCCGATTTTGACCACATTAAACTTTTAATTTCTGATTTTTTTACTCCCTAATAAATAAAATAATTAGCTTCATCTGCGGGCTCTCCATTCCGACCGCGCCGCTCCCTTCTTCCCCCCCCCCCCCCCCCCGCCGCTGCCCTCCATCAGCAAAAACCCAGATCAAGAACGACAGCCACTGCAGCAAAAGGAGACGAGAAGTGAAAGCTTCCCCAATAAAGCAAAAACTTTGATGCGAATTCGGACTGTTTTAACTTTTAACCATTTGCCGTGAGAATTACGTGGTGGCGCCACTACTTCAGCGGCTTCCTCTCCACTAGCTATGGTGGTGCCACCACCTTCCCTGCAACTCCCCATTCTGCTCCACCCCACACTCTTCCTTCTCCTCTTACTATCTTTGCGCTATCACTAATTGCCCTCTCGAAACCATCAAATTGAGCACTTGCCACAAGTTTCCTGCCCCTCATACCACGCCTACGGCGACGGCAGCTTCGTCGCTAAGCTATATAATGGCACCCTCCCCTCCTTAAACCTCTCCAATTTCACAATTGGCTGCGCGCATTCCGTCCTTAGGGAACCCATCGGCGTTGCTGGATTCGGCTGCCAAGGGAAACCCAGTAGAATTGACGGACAAACACACAATAGCTTTCTAGAGAGAGAAACTATGCATCCCCATTAGCTGAGTCATTCCCCCACTGTCTCTCTCCCTCACACACATCAAAGGTATGAATATTCGTCTCCATCGAGACGGATCACAGCTCATCTCTCTCCTCTCCCTCTCGCTGTTATCGGCCTATGTCTCCTTCGCTGCAGATGATGAGGGGAAGAGGAAGAGGATTGAGAATATTTAATTTTAATTTTAAAAGAATGTTTATAAAAAATAATTAGAGAATTAATTAGGCAGTAAAAATCAGAATTAAAAGTTTAATGTGGTCAAAATTGGGATTAAACCTGTTGACCGTTAGTTTTTAACGGAAATGTTGACGGAGGACTAAAATGATCAAATTTTCATATGTTCAGGACCACAAAATTCAAAAGATAATGTTTAGGACAAAAAACGTAAAATGACCATATGTTCAGGACCAATTTTGACCTTTACTCTTTTCCTACTAACCTTTGATACCTCTTTCGGTCAGCTAGCTGAGCTCCTTCTGTGATTTGGAGGCAATGATTTACAGTGATAGGTGTATATGTTGGTTACACTCCATCATCCCTCTGCTAGAAGACTCAGAGTATACTTTTTGTGGTTGATAAAGATCCCCTCCGTTGATCTTTGAATTTCAATTACCAGAAAATACTTGAGTGCCTCCAAATCCTTCATCTCAAATTCTGTGACCAAATTTTTCTTTAGTTACACTCTTTTGGATCGTCATTTGTAATGATCATGTCATCGACATAGACTATCAGACAAATGATCTATCCCCTTTTTCTTTATGGATAGTGTTCGATCTGCATTACACTGCTGGTACTCGTATTTCTTCATAACTTCGGTGAATCTCCCAAACCACACCCTTGGAGATTGTTTCAACTCATACAAGGTTCTCTTCAGCTGGCATACTTCTCCCTCTTCAAAGCTATCTTCAAATCCCAGAAGAGTATCCATATAGACTTCCTTTTTTAACTCCCCATGTAGGAACACATTAGTCACATCGAACTGGTACACGGGTCAGTTTTTGTTTGCTGCAATGGAGAGTGGTACTCGAATCATATTCATTTTTACCACTGGTAAAAAAGTTTCAGAGTAATCTACTCCATAGGTCTGGGTATGCCCTTTGGCTACGAGGCGAGCCTTGTATATCTCAATGGTTCTGTCAAGTCTTCATTTGATGGTGAAAACTCATCTGCGACCTAAAATTCATTTCCCTTTTGGTAGCCAACAGTTCTACCATCATTGATCCTCTCCAGTGTGAAATCTTCAAGGCTTCGTTTACTGTCTATGGGATATCTTCTTCTCTGTACAAAGCTGCCTCAAAAGCTCTAGCCAATTTCGTCAGGTTTGCTTCTGTCATACTGCCTACTAGGTACCTTGGTTGTCTTCATACTCCTTCTAGGGAGTATTGTTTGGGTGGGATCCCACTAGTGCTACTCTGAGGGGGCAGGATGTACTGTCAGTTGTAATAGTATCAGAATTCTCAATAAGATTGTTTACCTCAGATATTGGATTGAGATGTTGGGGAAGCACTTGATTCCACTAGTCGACTATTTTCAAAACTTGCTCAGTGATAGGACTTACTAGTTCCAGTGGATCTATTAGAAGGGGATTCGTGGTCATGGTTTATGGGCGGCCAACTTATCACGTCTTTCGTTATTATTTCATTTATTTCCCTCTTCCCCTGACTGGTAAGTAGAGTATTGTTAAATAATTTATGTTTCTGGAAAGTGCAGTTCATCATGGTGATAATCTGCCAGTTTTTAAGATCATAACATCTATACCGTTTCGAGTTAACACCATACCCAATAAAAACACACTTAATTGCACAAGTGGAGAATTTATTTCTCTCATGTTTGGGGACATGAACAAAGAACGAACATCTGAAGACACGGTGATCAAGAGATAGAGCTAGTGGTATACTGGTTAAGGTGGATAACACTTGTGTGTTATTGTGATCGAGTATTTTTGTGAGCAAACGATTTATGAGGTATATGGAAGTGGTGATGGATTTGGGCTAGAAGGAATTAGGGACTTTGATAGTAAGTTACAATACAATTTAGTGACACGATCCGATAATTACCAGAACATGATATTACACGATTAAAACCTGATATTACACGGTAAAATATGATATTACACTATTAAAACTCGTTATAATATGATTAAAAAATTATATTGATTTAAATATGTATAATAAAATTAAAGTTTTAAATTTTTTTAATTAATAAATAATAATTTTATTTCTTAACGGATAACCAAACTCAACACTAACCCGACCTTAACTCAACCCAATATCATCAAATTCTTATTGAGTCTACCTTTAGGGATCCAAACTCATTAATTGCATGTCCCTTTCGGATTAACTTCATGTATCAAAAATTGTCAGCCCTAAACCTGGGACTGAATAACAAAAAAAAAATATCAAATTACTATATTTAAATAAGTACTGCTATGATTTTTTCATAACTATTGAACTTATGCATGAAACGACGTCGGACGATACGTTCAGCAAACGTATAAAGCTTAAAGTCGTATACCACCTTCTCTTTTGAACTAAAATTCGTCAGAGCTCCAATTTCATTGATCGCCCGCCATGGCTATGCAAGCTGGAATCGGATTATCCAGGATCTTTCTAATTGCTGGAGCTGGTAATTTATTGCGTTTTTTTAACCATTTTTTGTAGTTTGATTTAAGGAAAGGGGTATATATATTTTGCTTTGGTTTTTTCTTGTGTGATTAGGTTACACGGGAACTATATTGTTGAAGAATGGGAAATTATCAGATATATTGGGGGAGTTGCAGGTATTGAATTTCCCATCTCCATTCCTTTCAGATTAGTTCCGTGTTGATATTTTGTTCTTTTGATTTTGTTGAATTTTTGAGTTGTATCATCTCAATTTAGTGTTGCTTCTGTTACAAGCGCTGGAGAGATTCTCTTCACGCTGTAGTTGGACCGCATCTTTGTAATTTGGTCCAGATGCATGTCAAAGTTCGTATGCTTTCCTGATATGGACGAAATTCAAAATGCGAAAGGCTATTAAAATAATTCTGAGTTCTTAGAATAAATTTTGAGAAGTTATTTCTTCTTCTGGAAATAAATAATACTAGTTTAATAGTTGAAGGTGACATAAAAGTTTGAGTATTTCTTAGTTGATGCTAGTGGTATCATGAGTGTTTGCTAGTAAGCCCTAGTGATTTGAAGGTTCTTAAGCTGCAATCTTTTTTTAGTTGTGAATTTGTGATTAAAGGTTGATTTTGAAATGTTTCCTGGATATTTTTTAGAATTTGGTTAAAAGCATGGAGAAATCAGGCGAGTTGGAGGGGGATTCTGATCATTCTGACGCCATTGCTACCCAGGTTTGTGCGTGGTAACAGATGAAATTATCATCTTGACGTTAATGATTTAGAGCTTATTGTTATTTTATATGGAGTATTTTTTGGTCACTTAATCGATTAATGGCTTGTATGATGGTTTAGCAAATTATTTAGACTGGAATGCTAATGGATCTTGATGCTTATCATTCGTTTTTATCAAAGTAATCGTTAGAACTATGATATCATCCTCTTTCATGTTTTCATCTGGGAGGTTTTGTCTACATTTCTCCACATGCAAATGGCTTTTAATTTACGGTTTTGCCTTATCCACCAAAAATGTTGGGTTTCTCACCCTCCTTTTTCATTAAGGATCTCAGTGCACTTGGTATATTATTGTTAAAATTATCTTATGAGCACAAATGCCCCTGAATATTTCAAAAAGATGTGCTCTACGGATTTAATATATGGTTTGCGCATTTTCAGGTCCGTCGACTGGCCATGGAGGTTCGCCAGCTGGCCTCATCCAGGCAGATTACTGTTCTAAATGGGAACTCTACCCAGAGTCAGTATCTTGTGTTTGTGTAAGAGCATTTCCCTTATAGTTTTGCAAGTGTTGACACTTTCTCTTTATCGTAGGTAACTTAGCATCTCTAGTTGTCCCAGCTGCTGCTGTTGGAGCTGTGGGATATGGCTACATGTGGTGGAAGGTAAGAACATATATATTACATTCATTTTCATGCCTAGGCATTTCTACGTTTAAAGGCTATTCTCTTCTATGCATCCTGTTTTCTTCTGGCAGCATGTCTTCTTTAGTAACCTAACTGATACCCATTTTCATGACATGGTTCCTCCAATTCTCCATCTTCAAAATGTCAGGGTCTTTCCTTTGGAGACCTGATGTACGTAACGAAGCAGAATATGGCAAATGCTGTTACAAACTTGACAAAACATTTGGATCATGTTTCTGACGCTCTTGCTGTAAGTATAAGCTATTTCTTTTAGGTATTTATTGGACCCATATTTTCTTTTCCTTAATCCCTACATTTTTGTGATTACCTGCATCAAGAAGCTTGTTGCGTCTGCTTTATGCCTGTATCGGTAATAGTGTTTCCATGATGATTGACGGAACAAGAGTAGTTCTTTATTACATGCCTTTGCTTTCTAATCTGCTTTAGATTTATTTACTCTCATGTTGCTTTGTAACAGAATATATTCCTTGTTTCACATGAACTTGAAACATTACAATAGCGACAACCTTGCTGATCCGACTATTTTGCATATAAAATTTCTACGTAAATTGATTGTCGATATGATTTCTGAGCAGGCAGCAAAAAGACACTTGACTCAGAGAATTGAGAACCTGGATGGAAAAATCGATGAGCAAATAGAAATTTCTAAATTGATTAGAAATGAGGTACATGCAATAGAACTACTGATTTCTTTTTCTGTTCCGTTAGCTACTAACTAGTAATCTAAAGAATATTGTCATTTCTCAAAACAATTTATACTCTCAAAACAGGTCAATGATGCACATGCTGATCTCTCTCAAATTGGCTTTGATTTGAACGATTTGCATCGGATGGTGTCTGGTTTGGTCAGTTTTTGTTCTGTCATTTCTTCAATTATGTCGCCAGTACAAGAAATATTGATGTTGCTTTTGTTAATTATAGTCATTAAGGTGCCACACATGTAGATTTGTTCTTCTGTTGAATGTCGTTTTACATTTTTCTTGATGTTTAGAATCATCACCTATATATGCTAGGTATATGTTAAATGTTCCATTATCATTTTGCATATTTAACTTATGTGACCTTTTTGTGAATCCAACATGAAATAGCTGATTCATCCATCTAACATACCTTCTAGCTCCATTGCTTCATTATTGCAAGACAATTCAAGTTAGTTTTGCTTTATATTTTACACATTCAAGGCATGGGACTTTGTCAGGGGTGTTGCTTCATCATATCTACGTGTTTGGTTCACACATATTGCATTGTTATTTTATTTCTTTTGTAGTGCTTTTCCTTTTTTGACTCTTACCTCGTGTGCTCTATTGCAGGATGGCAAGCTCCATTCACTAGAAGACAAGCAGGTAAAACTATTTTTCTTTCAATTGAGTATTTGTCTCTTCTCTATTTGTTTGCTCTGCAAGTTACTATTCTGGCTTGAATTTTCTCCAACAACCAAGTAATATGTGCTTCAGTATTGCACCTCTGCTGCACTTAATACTTTCCCATTCTTGCTGTTTATAGGAGTTTGCAAATGCTGGGGTGATGTACCTGTGTAGCATTGTAAATGGAAAAAGGATGCCCATGCCAGACAGAATTCAGGTTGGTTATTCTTTTGTGCCTGTGTTTTTTTCTCTCCTTTATTTTTTGTAACAAAAATCAGTATTTCTCTCTGGTGAATTCATCTGATGTTTTCTTATAGGATGCCATTTCTTGTCTTTTCAGTTTCTAGGTATGATGGCCTTTGAGGCAAGAAAAAAATATTTTAGCCGTGCAGATTTTTTTATACCTCTTGCTCATTTCAGTTGTTATTCAGAAGATATATTGATACTTTTTTCTTCATGGGTGTGGGGAAGCATGTTGTGTGATTTCCAGCCATATTTAATATAGAGTCATATCATAACTGTAAAATCCAGTTAGTTGGTAGCAACCTTTTTTTACTAACCAATAATTTATTTTCAATGTTTTGGTGCAGGATCAATTTAAACTTGCTGGAAATTCAATGCAAAGTCTCATGGTACCTCATTTAATTCTACTAAATGCTTCCCCATGCTAAGTTTTTGGAGTCCATTACTTTTTTTAAGGAGATATACATGATTTTATAGTATACTGATGAGCCTTTAGCCCTTTACATGCTACGGTTGCACTTTGAATAAGGCTTCACGAATTTATCTACTGGTGAATTGTGATGACTGTTTCTACAAAAATTTTACATCCTTGAACAATTTAAAGCTAGCTAGTGGCATTGAATAAATTTTAATCTAGTCAGAAGTTCTTCAATATAGGTTAATTGCAAAAACTATATATGGAAAGTGGAAACAGTGCGAAGAATCTTTTTTGTTCTTGGTGAAATTCCTGAATTCCTTTACTGCTCTGTTTAACTATTTTCAGGGTCTTAGAGCCATCGTAGATTCTCCTGAAAATTTATTGACAGATGGGAGTGTTCAAGACTTCTCTTCTGAGAAGCTCAACAAAACCATAACGAGGTATATACTAAAATGATTATAATCAACAACTTTTTTCTACTCTCAGTCTGAATTCTACTTCATTGATATCTCTTTGCACACATACAATTATTTCCATGCATTTAAGACCAGTGTATTTGACATGCAGGACCTTTTCAAACAAGTGTTGAGCTACTTGCTCCACATTTTTCACTGCTACTTCTTCAAACAGGTGCTGCTAGCTGCTGCTGTTTTAGTGTCTTCTCTATGCAACACAATCTTCTCGATTATCACGTATACAAGTAAATATTTTGCATACTGTTATAGAAATAATGTTGTAGTTACCATGTGTGCTGTGCCCATGGATTTGTTAATTTGTTGGCTTGGAATTTGTGTAAATGATAATTAGAACTTACATTGAATAAATGAAGCCTGGGAAGAAGGTTATATTCCTTTCATAATCTATTTGTATCAACCCTGTAATTGAATTGATTTTCAGAGCTGGTTTATTTCAACCATGTTACATATTTATTGTTCATACATAGCTCTCAGATCTAATACTTGACACATTGCATCGATGTGTTCCAAAACGGCCATCCTGTTGGTTTTTCTTCATCATCGTCATCACCGCCACCAGCAGCAATAGTTGTAGTAGCAGTAGTAGTCGTCTTTTCAACGAGCTCTTTAAACAAGGAAGAGCGGAGGAGCAGACTGAGGGCTGTTGGGGTGGTGGGCTTATTCCAAGGGGTGAGAGGCATTTTCCTTTCAATAATCTCATGCTTGTCAGATATTGCTGGATTCTTTATTGTAAACGAATTCCCACTCGACAAATCCAAGCAGTTAGTCTGAGGCCTCATCCATCTAATATAGTTGCTCAACTCTTCTTTATGATGCTGCCTTGACCTTCACCATAACAAATCACTTCATTTATCAGCACATTAAACATCGAACTCTCTACTTGTTTTAAGCTAAAATGCAATGAAATCTTCACCTTCCAACACCTCTACTGTACTTGGACACCCCTCTTGCGAAACCACTGCTTCTCCTGCACGATTCAACTCTATAACCAAGTGTCGCGACGAAAACCTTAAATCATTAATCATTACCTTCTTAGAGAGACCAAGTATTCCTCCTTGCTCATGTTTTGCATTATTTCTATATCCTTTTTGTAATCACATATCTGTAATCAAAATGTTTTCATCATTTGTAATGCCATATGTGATAAATAAGGGATAGAGAGAATCATACTGGGAAGTTAGTATATGTTGAGGCTCCCCAATATTTGATTGCAGCCAAATCATACACTCTCGCTGCAGCTTCTTCTTCATCGTATGCTCCTGCAACCAAAATCGATGTTTATGATGAGAACATGTTTGCCACCAAAAGTTTGAATCACATAAGTTTGAGGAACTCACCAAGATATACTGCTCCACAACAAGAATTCCAGGCAACACAGTAATACTCCGTATTAGTATATAATAATGATGTTCAAAATGAATAGTTCAAAACAAAAGAATGAACCTTGTTTTCCTTTCTTCTTTTGAGTTTCATTCCAAGACCCTTTATCCCATAGATGAGCTTCAAATCTCCCTGTCCACCGATGTCTGTAGAAAAATATAAAATGCAAAGGGAATTCATTATATACTGTTATAAGAAAGCTATGAGAAATGAATAGATTTACCTGCTAACTCCACGAAATCTTGAACTCCTCTTGATAATAGTTGTAGTAGTAGTCGTAGTAGTAGTGTGATCTAGATGGAATGACTGTCGAGGTCGTTGTTCATTACAGAGTGCTAATAGAGACGGAGACCTGCGTCGTCTCTTCACACACTTTGTTTCTTGAGCATCAGCTTCAGCCATGGAGGAACATACGAGTTTTTGACACTTGGGTGCTAAGGTTCTTATAAGCATGCATACGATGTCGTGTGCTTGTTTTCTTCTTGTTACTACAGCTTGTCTTGATGGAAAAAAGGACAGGAAAATCGATTATCACAGTAGCATGTTTGCTGTCTTTTTTCTCCATTTAGTGTTCCAGCCCCACTTACTCACCAAACGATGTTTTCCACACTTGAATTAATACCAACATTCTCCAAAAAAAATGAATTTAGTAGTGCAAAAGGAATATGGATATGGTCAAGGACCTTAACACCATAACCAATGGGATTTATTTAACTTTATCTCTAACACAGACAAAAGATTGTATTACCCAGAAATGACAAGTGTAAGGCCAAATAGCATCATTTCATGTTTACAAAACAAATTGGTGAATCATACTTATTGGAGTCTTCGTCCACCTTAACTTATTTTGGCTTCTTCACTTCTTTCCTGTTTTTTCTCATTTTTGTTTTATTTACTTCACTTGGCATTATATTAACACAATTGCAGATCATTGTATTATTTGCACCCAATGTTGATTTCCTATGAACAAAAACATAATGCTCTACTGAATTTGGTCGTTTCCACAACTGCAAATTACTCTCGAATCTCCCATTTATACATACGAAAGCACGATACTACATCAACGAGACCTAAACAAAAGTATGAATAACCCATGATAATGAGTGACAAGAGTATCAAACATTGTGGAAACACAGAATGAAACAAGGAATTTCTCAGATTTTGTTGATGTAGTCTAATGTCAATAGCTACAAGAAAGAATAACAGAAGGCTACAATGGAAGCAGCAAAGTGAGACAACATCAATGGGAATTGCCTACACATGAACAAATGTACAAGGTGAAAAAGAACTGACCTAAAAAACTATCTGTTGTATGTACCTAAGAGAGTTCTCCTGCCAAAGATTAAAACCCCAGCCGAGAATCGCAAAAGAATCACTGTGCAATTTGTCCTCATATTGGAGCTTGCACAAAGAATGACTTAACTTCTAATGGTTTTTGGTTAACTTCATGTCACTGCTTCATCAATATGTATTTCTAACTTTCCTCTGTTGTTAGATTCCTGAAAAAGAATGTCATTAGCCGAGTTAGCTAGGTTGAAGATTCTTCAGCTGCAGACCAGTCAAATTCAGCAACTGTCACCTAATTCACTTCCATTTTCTATCACCACCTAAAACTGTCACTATTCTTGGCTTTATGTCGCTCTTGCTTTTGGTTTTCTCTTGACTCATGGCGATGCCTCTGATCTCCGTCCAGTTCTCCACCTAAATCCTCATTAGGCTTTTTCTTGAACTTGATGGAAGGAAAAGTGCGTCTTACGGATAATTTAGAATTAACCGTAGCTTCTTTAGATTCAGTAGAGCTCATAACAGAATGACGACTTTGATCATCAGGGATAGGATAGTTTGATGATGTTAAGCCCCCACACCGAACTTCCAGTTGCTGCCTTTTTAGTCGCTTGAAACCCTGACAGAATCAAAGTCACAATTTTTAGTTTGAAATTTCACTCTATCATATCAACAAGAAAGCACTCTATCAACAGAAAAGTATCACCGTTACTGCAAAAAGTAAACCACAGAGTAATTTAACCACAAAACTGCAGAATAGAAAAGTATTCTAGCATACAGGTAACAACTCAGACATGAAATGTAGTACCTGCTGGGCAGTGTTTACAGATGTAAAATCACGTGCAGTTTTTCTTTCCATTTTGCTTTTAGATCTTCGCTTAACCCTGAATATTTCGAAATCTGACTCGTCTTCATAGATTGCATTTCTAGTGTTCACCACCTGAATAACTTTCCTTTCTGATCTAGGTTTTCTGTTCAAGGGTTGGGAATATCCAAAAGGCATTGCATATATATCAGTCTCCAAGTTGGAGTTCCCATGGTCCTGCCCAGCCTGCAAAAGTAAACATGTGAGTTTAACATTTCATTATGTTTCAATGATTCTTCAGTAAAAGAATAACATATAACAAAACCTTCAGAAGGATAATGAATCTTTACTTTGGCAATCATGTTGAGGCTTTTAGTTGATTTCGACGACGACATACAGGAAACAGATGCATCCGTGATTTCAGTCCTAGTATTTTCGCTGCAACTGGTTAAAACAGATGGGTATCCAGATATTTCTTCATCTGATACAAGAGAAATCTTTCCATAAGGGATGTAGCTATCATTTTCAGATCCCGAGAACATGCGGAACAGTAAACCAAAGTCATTGCTGTTCCCATACTTCTCCTCGAACTCCTGCAATATATCCTTCTCCTCCTCAAATTGTCTGGCTGCTACTTCCATTTCAACAATGTTTTCTCTTACAGCAAGCGTCGGATTCCCTCCACAAGGCCAATCAAGTGATCTGATATCTGTTATGGAACCAAACGATACATAAATATTCTAACAAAAGGTATTCTGAGAAAAACCAGAGCTATATGAACTTTGTAATACCATGGTGGAGGCATACAGGGTGCGAGTAACACTGGCAGTTTAGATATGCTACATAACAATCACGTTTGCACTGGCTGCAGAGAATTGTTCCATGGGAAAAAGAGGAAACAGTTGTGCATGCTCTTGATTTCATCAGGCACCATCTGGCATAATGCTGAAATCGGATCAAATTAACAAAAGAAACCTTTATGCTTCTCTGTGATATCAAATCTCCATGTGTGTACTCTTGTTTATCAAGTTCGGGTCTTGCATAATGTAGTAGCATTGCTTCTTTGCACAGAAGTTCTTCATGGGGAAGGAGAGGCATCCTTCCGAGCAGAGCGTAGCGCTGACTTGCTATTGATCCCAAGTGAAACCAATCACCCATTGCAAAATTAACGGCTTCACCACAATTAAAACCTGAAAGATAAAAGAAATTATTTCATATTTATAAGAAAGACCGAACTTTATAACTGCACAATCTCAACCTGCAGCAGCATATTTATCACTTACCGTGACTAAATCCTGAGTGATAAGCTCTAGGGAAAGTTATTACGAATTCCCCAGGGTTCTGTACGGCTCTATAAACAGGGACATCATGTTCTAACAATATATTTGGTGGGAAAAGAGTTGTCTTCCCTAGAAGAACATCAAAGGCCGCATCGTCCCCATCACCAGGTAAGATATCATGGGCATAGACATGGTCCTTCACCACATTTTCGAAAGCAGTAGCTGCATCACCGGGAATTCCGTACCAAGTTTTTGCAGCTCCACAATGGTGATAATTGATGCTGTACACACATAAAACTACAATCAGCAAAAGTTAAGAATCATATCAGACACCATACAGCTTAAGTAGAATAATACATACCTATACAAGTAATGATCTTCCACATGCCAAGCAAAAATGCTAAACAGCATCCCTATGTAAAGCATAGGTTCAGTGACACCCTAATATGAACCACATATCAGTCAGGAATGTGAAAACAAAGTTAAAACTATTTCAAAGAAATATTAAGCACATACCGGGATTTCTGTTTCAAGAAGACGCAAGGTAGATATTGGCAGCCGAGGAATTTTCTGTAAACAAGTACGATACAATAGATATTACTAGTCACGTTCCCACAAAAGATCAAGACATCTATGCATACAATAATGACATAGTGAAAGAGGACATGAGATGTATATAGAGGCAAGACATAAAATTGCAATGTCTAGATGAGTGACAGAGAGAGTAGAAATCATTGCTAATTGCACTCCAAGGAAGTGTCTCAACATGGATTTTCTTATAAAATATTGTTCTACAGCCAAAAACATTCAGAATCTATTTTGTACTAACATTTAGTTCATCTTTTATACAAATTCCATTCATGCAGAAAATAAAGCTAAAACATTTATTATGAGAAGAGTACCTTAAAATTCCATCTGCTGTTTCCAAGCGGATCAGTCGGAGATGATGAAAATGCACTTCCATCAACGTCACATGCATATTCGACACTTTCAGTCTTTCCACAAGCTATCTCATTCCAAAATTCTTTTTCCATGAATTTGGCAGGAAGGCCTCCAGTACTACCATATCTACGAGCAAAAATCTTGTTTGCCATTCTCTCGTAATCACGAAATGTATAGTTTCTGAAAAACAACACTCAAATTTAAAGCCTGAAATGACAGTAATATACTACTATTATAGTACATCAATGCAGATATTAAAGGAAAAACTCACATCCCACTCATGAAAAAGGTGACCCTGTCATCAGTATCCCATTCAGCAAAACGAAGTGGTTGTACCCTGGTTGTAAAACTGAAACCAGCCTTCTCTTTTGTAAGAACTACACCAGCAGGAACAGAAGCACTTACAGGGGATATGATCTTGCAAATACCTGGAGATTGAAGCATATCCTTAGATGTTTCTCTATCCAAATAAACATTAAGGATAGGCATATTACGGAGGATAAAAGTCTGGGATCTTAAAAAAGGAAGCCATTGAAAAAGAAAGTAGTTAATGTCTGCCATTTATATGTAGCCAACTAGTACAACACAACAAGTTACTGAACAAGAACTCTATCAGCAAAAAAAAAAAGACACAGCATCACTGAATTTTTAATGCCACAAATCAAGTATAGAATCGAAGGAACTTTCAAATATTCAATCCAATTTAAAAACTCATATAATTCAAATGTCACAGTTGGGCATTGAGCATACCATATTTAGAGGCATCTGGAGCTATCTTTTGGATATAAACTAAGGGATTCAGGAATTCTTCTTTAGTTGGACGATAAACTGGGCACTCTGGAACTTTCTCTGTCCATTCAAGGTCTAAAGTGTCAAACTTAGCCACTTTTCTCTTTGAGAAAACATTATTCTTAGTGGAACTGTTGCCAAATCTTGAATATAGGTCAGCTTGATTGTGCAAACTATCACCGCAAGGAGAAGAAGTTCGTAAAGCATCACCACCACTCCTATTCAGGGTCTTGCTAACAATGTAAGATTCATTCTCTGCTTCTATTTTCCTCCTTTTTAGCATTTTATGCTTTAAAAATTCAAGTTTAGCTTCTCTAGAAGAACAAACTCTTCCCTCCACCTGCATAACGTAAAAGCATGAGCATTAATGTAAACATGCAGAAAGAAAATTTGAATTAAAGCATTTGGTCAACACAACAAAGCATAAAAAGCCAACCTGCTTCAGGAATAGGAAGTGAAAACGACATAAAAATCTAGTACAATTAAATAAACTTATCAATATGTTTCACAGATTTAAGAAAAGTAAGAAAAAAAAAGCCTGCAGCAACTATGGTAGTTCAATTCAAGTTTTAAAATGTACTACTTTACGCACTATTTTGTGTTTATCAAAATATCACATAAAACATGCCATACCTAGACCCATGACGGGTAAAACATTCAATTGGTAAAACGTGTAAGAAATAACATCTCCTTTTTGTCATTTTGATGTCAGATTCTCTTTTCTCTTAACATTAACATCCATATGATATCATCAATTGGGTTTGTTGTTTCATGTGTAATCGCAGTATATAAAAAATAGTTGTGAAACATCATAAATTTTCAAGGGATGATCGACTAAAACAAATGATGAAGATGATGACTCCACTTGTAGCAAATGTCCATTGATCCTAATTACTCTATCATTTTTATCAAAGTATAAGAATACATTAAATGTCTCCACACCAATTAGCACCGTGGCCATTTGTTATAGGATATGAAAAAAAGTCAAACATGAGAACAGGAATAGAAAATTAAAATTTCCAGAAAAAGATATCAGTATATGCTCATTTTCCAGAAAATGAAACATCCTTAAAGTTCACCAATCAAGTCAAAAAGGTCGGCTAGAAAAATCGATAATTGGCACAGAAACCAGACAAATTCCAAAGCCAAAACTCCTGGATATGTACTTTGAGTTTCAGATAGAAATAAAAAGAAAAAAAGAAAATGAAAGATCCCAAAAAAACTGAATAAAGAAAGATTAAACTATGAACAAATAAAAAAGAGCGTTTATCCCAAAATCGCTACAATGATAAATTAACAAAATCTGCATATGTAAACATTACAGAGAGAGAAGAAAAAAAGCACCGATCCACATGAGAACATCAAATGTTGAATACAATAACTCATAATACACAGGTCATAGTAGAGATGCCAAACAGAGAATCAAATGCCTGATTTTCTCGGCCACGACAGCGACTCATCCAATGCGAAATTGCAGAAAACACAGTAGTTTATAAGCTCTATAATCAACAGGTCGGAATTTTCAGAAGAAGCAGATCATTATTCGGCACATAAGAAATTGATCTTCAAATGAGTCCAGAAATCGACGAGAAACACACATTAACCACAGAAAATTGAAACAACAAATCAAGCACCAAACTATAACAGAAAAATCACCATCTCATCCGCCAAATGTATAACCCACGCCTCCGTATTCTCCGAAGGATAAAAAATAACCAACCAAACTGAATTACACTCTCCGCATTCACACAGTAGCTCCAGGACCGAGTCAAACTCCGGGATCGAAGCGAAGCGAGTCACGTTCAAAATAGAATAACCAATTTGTTACAATACCGAAAATGCAATTGACAGCGAGTGGACTCACTCGCCGGCGACTGCGAACTGGACGAGGAATCCGCTCCGTGGAGGGAGAGAGAGAGATTGGGAGAGGTGTAGAGAGAGAAAGTTGAAGGTTGCAGGAAGTAAGGAAAATTATAAAAGAAGGGATGAATTATCGTTTATAGTTTCAATATGTATTGTCCCATCTCATCGTTACTGTAATTATTTATTTCCAATAAATAAAGCAATTACACCCAATTTGGAAACGAATATAAGGGTTTAATAATTACGTAAAATACAATATTTAAGCGAAAAGACGAAAAGGGGGAAAGAAGTGTGAACTACGAAGGAAAGTGGTAGTAGTAGTTGTTAGTTTGGTTGAACAAAACGCCGTTTCTGACCAGCTAATGAAATACCGAATATACCCCCGAAACAGGAGGGGGAAACCGGTGGATTCGGATAGGGAAAAGCGGTGGTTTCGAGGGTTAAAAGTAGATACTGATGTGACGGTGTTAAAGACGAAATGTTCCTTGTTTGAGGGGGGGAGATATAATCAAGTGTGACAGGGGTTTGTACACCGTCGGATCTTCACGTTGACTATGGTGGTATGGGCGGTCACGAAACAAGCCCGGGTAAAAAACGGCTGCCATGTGCTCTAATTATGTTCGCGCGTTTGACACGTATACACACCCCTTTGACCAGGTCTTCACTTGGTTGAAAAAGTCCGGCGCTCCACAGACCATTTTCCTTTTATCTACTGTTCCATTAATATGCGAATGCCATTAAATCATGTCAACAGTTTCCAGCTAAGGACAGGAATGTCAATCGGGTTGGTCCATCGAGTTTCGGGTCAATTCTATTTGGGTTGCGGATCAATAGGAAGCGGATTAATCGGATTGTGATTTCTTTTGGATCATAAAAGTTCGACTCTAACCCTAAAAGCTCGGGTTTCGGGCTAACCCAGCAGGTAAATCACTACCGATAAGATTAACATATGATAAATCCAATAAATAATGATGAAAATTAGTTATATTCATAAAATGTAAAATATATAATTATGATAACTTTGAGACATATGCTTAAACTCAATCATAAATATGATCAAATACTAATATTTGAGATATTTCATGAAATTTTAATGCATGTTTTAGAAATTTAAATATTTTTTTGTTGAATTTCAAGTTTTTATTTATTTATCGATTATTATATTAATAAAATTCAATATATAATTTGTATATATAAATAAAATTGAAAGTTATTTTTTTAGTTATCTATATTATAAAATTAATCAATGAAGTGTCGAATTAGGAGTAAAAAAATAGTATAATAGAAATTTATCGAGTTTTCGGGCCAGTCTATCGGTTTTCGGGTCTGGCCCTAACGGGTTACGGATTAATCGGGTGCGGGCTAATCAAGTTTTAATTTAATCGGGCTAGAAATTTCTAGGCCTAATCCTATAAATTTTGCGGGCTATTCGGACCAATCCATGGGTTGCGGGCTACACTAACATCTCTAGCTAAGCTAAGGTATCTGTCCTGTATTACAAAAAAACAATTACTGGAGCAAATTTTTAGATGAACAAATATGTTCATTAGGGATTCAAATTGACGACCACCCGCCATGTTATCGATTTACTCTTTTTATGCATTGAGCCAAAATTCTTACAATAAGCCACGTCTCTCGAATTAATTTGTATATTATTCATTTTTTTTACTTTCAAATTGAAATAAGAGTATACAAATATTCTATTTTTTCTCATACTAACTGATATATTTTACTTTTTAGTACATCCCACTCTAAATGATTAATTTATAAATATAGAATCATCAATCTCTCTACATTTTCCATCAATTTTACTTTATTCTCTTCCCTTTACTCAAAGAACAACATTACATAAAATCTCGTGCCAAATTAGAATTGCTCTACTTAGTGTAGGACAGAGGGAGTACAACTACAAAAATAATACTCCAATAAATTACAACGTCATATAAATAAAATAAAATCTACTATGACTTAATAGAAATGAAATAAAATCTACTAATTACTTCCTCTATTCCATAGTAATAGAGTCATTTTGTCATTTTTGTACGTTTCATAGTAATAGAGTCATTTCCTTTTTTAGTAAAAGTCTACACATGTTTCCACATACTTTACTCTTACTTACTTTTTTCTCTTTTCATCTCTCTACCTTTTTCATTTTCCACTTTATTCTCTCTTTACTTAGAGCATCTCCAATGGCTTTTGGCCAGCCATAGGCCTAGCCAAAAACTCCTCCTGCCACATCATCAGGACAAGCAATAGCCTAGCCATAGGCCAGAAAAATTATAAAAAATAAATAAATTTACAATCACGCAAAATACGGAATTAAATTTACGACACAGATACGGGAAAATGCAATAAAACTGATGGCCGGACCGACACCTTGGCATTGCTCGTTGAAAAGGGGCGTTGAATTGAGGACGTTGCGGTCGTTGTTTGACCCGGTTACACCAAAATACGCATGTCAAATCCACAGCCGGTAATCAGCTACGGCCTCGAGGATCATCGTGGGATTCTTTCCCTTGTAGCCGGTCGTGTAGAACCCTTTTCAGGCGGCGGGACAGTTCTTCCACTCCCAATGCATATAATTTATGCTGCCCAACATCCCCGGGAACCCATGCAGCCGTGCATCTGCATCAGATCCTGGTAGTCTTCGGGGGTAGAGCTTCGAAGATACTGCTCACGGAATATTTCAATGACGCCCTGACAGAAATACTTCAGACAATCCAGGGTACTCTCGCCGATGTGGAGGTACTCGTCCCACATGTCTGCCACGCCTCCGTAGGCCAACTGCTTGATTGCCGCAGTGCACTTTTGTATAGCTGTGTAGCCGGATCTGCCCGCGGCGTCGTACCTGAACCGGAAACACAGGTATCGACGCTTTAGAGCGTCAACGATACGCATAAACAGCTCCCTACGCATCCTAAAACGCCGCCTGAAAAGGTTGGCCCCAAACCGCAGCTCCGGAGCGAAGTAGTCTTCATATAGCCGCTGATGTGCAGCGACGTGATCCCGATCAACCACAGCTCGCCGGTGGACAATGGGTCGAGGTACCGCCGGCTGCTGCGGCTGCAAGGCCCTTTGTATTAGCCGATTTATCTCGCGGGACCTATAGGTGTCCAACTCTTCGTTCAATCGTCGTTTGAACTCCTCAGCATCCCCACCACTACCACCATCACTACCACCACCACTACTCATTTCGCGATAGTGATCTTTTACAGAAGTAAGAAAGAGAGAAACTCGTAAAAACAAGTGGTGCGAATGAAAATGACGTTAAAATCGCGTATATATAGAGTTTCGAAAAAAAAATTAATAAAGGGGGCTATCCGGTCGCTAGCCGATCGGGTCGCCACAATGGCGGCGAGGCGACCGGCTAGCGGTCGAGAATCGGCGTGAGCTCGCCGATTTCGCCCTCGCCGGTTACAATGGTCTAGCAGCGCACCGACGAGCGCGCGCGGAGCGGCTAGCCGGCCCGCTAGCCGCCATTATTGGAGATACTCTTAACTCATCTAACATAATTTTTCTTCATGTTCGTGACGAAAAGAAAACGCCTCCATTACTATGGAACGGAGGAAGTATATTTTTGATCTTCTTCATTAATGACGTGAAAAATAATACATTATGCACTCGAGCTCCTCATTTTATTTGTTTTGGAATTTGCTTATCGCAGATGTGGCTGAAATTTAAAAAATACTGACATTGACAAAAATAGGTTTTGACTACTCTTTTTTAGCTTACTGTGGACGCCCTTTTAAGAGACCGGACTAAAATTTTGGGACACTTAAAAAGGAGTAATTTAATGGGATGGGTGGTTTTTAAATAACTGGCAGCAATAATAATAGAGTAATTACTCGAATTTGCATGCAAAAATAAGAACACAGACTCTAAATGAAGAATGACTAGTTAACCATCAAGTCAAAATAAATGTTAGTAACCACCGCCCATAGTAATTAGGCTGCTACTTTAAGTTATATTACTCCTTGTGGTCTAATCTACCGATTCTACCCCTCCCCATTTTTAAACTTCTAAAACCGGCATAAAGATGGTTTCATTAATGATGGAGAGACGCCAACTTTTATGAGGGTAACTCAATAGTAGTTGTATTAATAAATAAAATAAAAAGCGTGATGAATTTTAAAATTAGAAACTTGAATACTGACGGCGGATTGGTTGAAAGCAGTTCTGACTACGAGAAATGATTGAAGTGACGTGGCCCAATGAGAAAAGGTAGTGGGAAAAGTGGTGGGGGTTTGCGTTGTAACTGTGTGCGTGCGTGTTGTGGATTGCTGGGACACATATAGCTGGCCGTTAAAAGCGGTTTCACGAACGCTGCGTGATGCCGCGTGGCTCCTTTTCCTTTCTCTCTCTATCCTGTTGCAGCTCTCTCCACCACAATATATATTCTCTCTCCTAATTTCTTTATATACATATATAGTGTATGTGTGTAATCTCTTTTTTTGTGCGTGAAATCTGGAGTATACTTCTTTACAGAAAAGAAATTAAATGGATTTCCATTTCTTCCAACTTTTTCATTTTATCTACTATAATGATTTTAAAACATTACTGTACAAGAGAATCCCAATTTTCATGATCGATTGACTACTTGGTTGCAATTTAATCTATGGATATGGATAATTATTAATTTATTATTGATTAAGTACAGATAAACAAGATTTGGTGGCGTGGGGCTATCTATCCTCGAATATGTGTTTGTATTCTATTGGCATAATTAACTAATGAAGAATGTGTTATAATAATAATAATAATAATAATAATAATAATAATAATAATAATAATAATAATAATAATAATAATAATAATAATAATAATGTATAAAGTTTGCAGGCAATTTGTTGACAATTTATAACAAGATTAATTGGATTGATGCGTTTTCGTTTAAATTTAGTAATTTAAATTCATACTAAGATTTTGGCACAACACAATAACATGAACGAATTTTACTGAAAAATAGTGAAAAAACAATTATCATAATAATTTTGTCCAAGTACTTAAATCGAAACTATCGAGTAATATGTGGAGATGACTGACGAATTGTATACATCAATCAAACTAATCTCATTGTAAAAGGACAAAATTTTAGCAGCATACTTTGCATTATTAAATCATTTGTTGTTGAAATGTGATTCTTTATCACTAATTATAGCATATGATGTACCAAAACGAGTCAATATACTTTTTCTAGTGAAGTCGATTACCAATTTTGAATCATTGGTCTCATCGAGCAAAACATCGAGCAAAACATAACTGCAAATTGATACTATAGTGATTATTTCCTCTTTAATAACTTTAGTGATTAGTTCCACTTGACTCTACTTATAATTAAATCAAGATAACTTAGCTTCCTAAGACGCCTATGATCCATTAAATTCATGATGCGTTAGCATAGTTTCAGTATCAATCTTGACACATAGGCTGTATTGGAATATTTCCATCGCAAAAGAAAACGACGGTTAATACTTAATACTCTTCATAAAAAACAACATAGTTCCTGTCTAACTTGGTTCACAATCACATGGCTTGTTCAATTTGAAAGATTATAGCTCATGATTGAATACATATGTATTAGTATGTTTGGTTCATGATACTAAAACCTTAGATGGATAATCGTATATATGTTCTCTCCATTTCTTAATAATAGAAACTGTTTTCATTTTAGTCCCTTCTCTAAAAATATAAACTTTCCACTTGATAAACTTCTTTCCCTTTATGTGATAAGACTCATTTTTCACTAACATATAGTACTATACATTTTCCTTTCATTTCTTTCATACTTTATCAATTTTGTATTAAAACTCATGTCATTTTAAATGTACTTATTTTTTGGAAACTGAGAGGAGGAATAATAATGCTTCAGTTACCCTCTCTAACTAGAATAATATGGCTTCAAATTAAAGAAACATAAATAAATAGATATTTTAGTAAATTCGTAATATGCTCATGTGTATATACTCCCTCCGTCCACGAATAAAAGTCTCGTTTTTTCATTTTGGTCCGTCCACGAATAAGAGTTCCGGTTCATAATTACCATAAATAGTAAAGAGACTCCACATTCCACTAACTCATTCCACTCACATATCATTTAAAACTAGTATAAACAAATGGGATCTTTATTCCACTGATTTTCTTCCACCCATTTTTTTTAACATTTCTTAAAATTCGCGTCATTTAGAAATGAGACTCTTAATCGTGGATGGAGGGAGTATTGACTTGTCCCCGCCTATTGAATCTTGCTAGTACTCATTATAATGTCAAATCAATCGAACAAACACTTGATAAAATTTATTACACGTCAGATAAATCAGGGTTGTGGTTTTTTTGAAAATCCAAGTTCATGTTTGTCATTTATTTCATCTGTATTCTGGCCATCCAAGTTCATCTCATTCCACTTAATTCAAATTATTTACATTTTTATGAATCAAATTGACAGTGTACATACTACTTGATTGTTTGGATGATTGTCATTAACAAACAGCTCAAAATTATTCTATTAATTATATTAATAATAATAATAATAATAATTAATAATAATAATTAATAATAATAATTATTATTATTATTATAATTAATAATAAAAATAAAAATAATAATTATTATTATTATTGGAGAGTAACATCCAAAACAAAATGAGAAAATATAGGTAAATTGTCAGAAAACCCACTAAATTTAGAAAATTCTAGTCAATCCTTCAATTTTTTTTAAAAAAAATAGTCGATTATAGTATAACATTAACAATTTCCTCATTTGTCCATAACCAAAATATAGTGCCTTACATGTACTTCATGTTTTGTAGTCTTTAACATATTTAATTGTCTTGTAAGTCTATCTTTAGAGACTCTGGGAGGAAAAAATGCCCAAAGATGGATAGGATGTGGGAATTTTTAGATATGAGACAATGGACAAAAGTTCATAATATAATTGGCTATTACCAATTATTTATCATTTTTTGAATTGATCAAACCTATTGCTCTAAAAATTTTGGTACAAATGAATGCTTCCAAAACTTCAAGTCAAAGAATCTATCTCGCTTTCTGCTTAAATGTATTTTGGGTGTGCCATTCTTTAGTTACAGGTAACTTTATATACTTCCTTTCCTCTGTTTCTTCATAGTTGAGGCGGAACTTTTCAGCACGGAATTTTAGAAATAAATGTTGGGTGTGTTAAATAAATAGATAAATTAGTACTATAGATAAGAAAAGGTAGAGAGAATAAAGTATAAAGTGAATAAAGTAGAGAGAATAAAGTAAGAGGGAGTAAAGTAAGAAAGAGAAAAAAAATTACTATATATGGAAATGACTCAACTATGAAGAAACTTTCCGAAATAGAAAAATGACTCAATTATAAAGAAACGGAGGGAGTATTAGTTTATATAATTTAATCTCAGTATGTCTAAAATACTGAAAGAATCATTATATATTCTAAATTATATTATGTGGTTGAACTATAAAGTACAAACAAAGTGGAGTATCATTGAAAGAAAGCAAATTTCATGGAAAGAATATTTAAAAAGTGTGTAAATGTTGTGGCATGCTTTTGGACAACATGTGAGATTAGATCATGGACTTGGATGTAAACCTATTTTTAAGTGTATGATATATCTATTGTCAAACTATTATTCATAATCTTTCACTTTTATTACATTTTTAAAAATCAGTACTGAGTAGTCAGAACACGATTAAATATTTCTGACAAAGGGTATATAAGTTATTTCATTCTTTACTTTCAAGGATTAGAGTTTGGGCTATCCCACTTTATGTGATCACTTATGTCATTTAAGTTTATTATACTTATTTTTATCCTATTAAAAAGGTAAAATGGGGAAATTTTAGTAAATTAATTACATAAAATTAGTCAACTATCTATCTTATTATCATGAATTATAAATATTCCTAACAACATAATAAATAAATATGAGTAGTGGAATTGTGGCATTATCGAGTAGGTGAAATTCAAATACTTGTAACATTCAATATTCATATCTTACGGTCAGAGAGGTTTCAAAATAGAAAGAGTTCAACTACTATTGTATGAGAAAAATATGTCTGTAATACAAAGAGTACGTCCAACTCATATCCCATTTTATTTAAAGTAGTATTAGTAATTTCTAAAGTAGGTATAACAATATGATGATAAGTAGCTAGTGCCTAGTGGTCAATAAATTTCACGAGATTCTTTATTGTAAACTATATATTTAATATTTTTTGCACAATATGGATTATGGGGTAAGAGTAAGACAAATGTAATTATAGTATGAAATACCATTGAAAAGTTAGTAACGTAAAGAATTCGGTCACAGCAATAGAGGAAGAATGCTTTATTGTTGGTTTCTACGGATGACTAGAGGAAATTTCGGCTTTCATATGTATCATTTTCATTTGACCCAATCATTTACTTTTATCAGTCTCCACAATCAGATTCTCGAAATCTAATTTCAAATTTCTAATTAGATTGGGTATGAACATAATGATGCTAATTAATAGATAATACTAGTATTAAATAATAGTGTTCAATGGTATAGTACTTTCTACAGGCATCGGTACGCTCATGCAACATCTATATCCAGATTCTAAATTAAGTCATAATTTTGCTAAATCATGATTTCCACTTCCCCTAATTAGAATCCCGTGACCTCATACCCCAAATCACAACACAAGTTAATTTTATTAAATAATTTAATAATAATAAAATAACTAATCACTTAGTTAATACTACATAAATCCTAAACAACTAAATCAAAAATCAAACTACACACACTTTGAAATCTTGATTTAGTTGTGAAATAACATTTTTATTTTAAAATTCTCTAAGTAGTCTTTGACATTAATCCTGAATAATAAATCTCGTTCACTCAGAAACACACTGAGCTGGACCAAACCTCTAATATTGCTGTCAGACCCTTCTCCCCCTCTCCCATTAGTAGTCTCATATAAATCTTCTCACTTTGAATAATCTGACAAAAAAATTTGCTATAACATTTATTTATAATTCGATACTCTCTTGGATTTGTAATTAAAAAACTGAAATCAATTGAACTTATATACTAATAGTCTGTCCTTTTTAGACGTTTTGAATATTTTATTCTTCTGTGAACACGTTTTCGGAGAAGATTACAGTAATTTGTGATTATGGAATCTCAATCCCATAAAATGCTATTCACATTATTTCCTATAGAAATAATCGAATATTTTCATTTGACTAAGTGTATTATTGACATTTTTTAGGTTTATAAGTGTATTAGTATTATTCCAATTAGTTGACTAAGAATAATATTGCAACAACGTATATGTATAACACGTGAAATTTCAAAATCTCCAAAGATGCTGTTAATCTCCTTACTAATTATCTGCAATTTGTCTTTTGTGAAATTCAGAAATTAGTCAACAATATCTAGCAATATGAATTGGTCAACAACAACAACCGCCATTATTTATTTTGAAAAGAACATTCAATCAAATACACTATTCCTACTCTAATTATACCAGTCTATAATATTAAATACTTTAATTACAACAATTACATGCATCCACATATATTGTACTATGTCTTTCACATACACATTCATGTATAGCATATGACATAGACCAATTGATCATTTCTTACTGGATTCCACTTGATAAGATAAATTAAGCTTACATCATGGCCCAAAAATTATTACTCTATTAATTTTTTTTCTCAATTTTATGCACTGCAAAAATAAATAAATAAAACTTATTATATCAATTGTATAGACTGATTAAAACATTGTATCTCATTCACAAATTTTATAATTTCGTTAAGAAATTATAAATCTTGTCTTTATGATACAATGACAAAAAAAAAATATAGCCGACAATATGTAAACCACCAAATGAAAAGTTAAATCATCAAATATAATTTAAAGAGAGCATCAAGATGCACTACCTGAAACTTTAGACTACAAAATAGTGAAATGTTGTTTTATGTCTCAGACATTTCCACTTAAACCAAAACATTTGGCACCCTTTGTAGCTTACATTTTTAATTAAACAACTTTTGCAATATGCATCCCATAATTATGCATGGTTCACATTGTTCAAATTTGATCACCATTTTCACTTTTTAGGTGATTATGTATGGAGCATTGGAGTGCATGATACCCAAATAAGTGTGAAACAGAACAATATGCAAAGTTATTAAGTTAAAATTTATCTTAAACTACTTGATAATATATGTATATGATGAGACAAGATATAACACCATGATTGCATTTAAATTGCAACAAGACAAGATATGGCATTCTTTATGTATGTGTTTGAGACATACGTCGTCTTAAATTGATTGAACATCAAATCATGAGCTTTCTAAAATTTTCCATTTGCAACACGCATGTCATCTTAAATTCATTGCCCATTTTACATTATGAAATGACAAATTGTTAGAGAAGGACGTAATATTGTACTTTAATAAACAAATCTTTAAGATATTAACCCATACATTATTGGTTAAAATTATAAAAAAAGACTTGCACATATGTATCACGTGGGGACTGGATCTTTCATGAAAAAAGAGAATGACGAACAAGCACATAAAAATTAATGAATAAGATATGAACAAATAAACATAAAATGTTCGTTCATAATGTGACTGAACCTATATGTGCATTCATCAACATTTAGTAAAGAGATGCATACTTGATAGTCTTTTGTGGTCAAAGAGAATAAGATTCTCATTTCTTACACCAATATTTACCATTATATATTCTATGCGGGCATCATCTGTGAGCATCACTCTTGTTTAGTCCACATTAGACATTAATATTTATTGTTTACACATTTATATATATTGGATTTTGGAATACTTAAAAGAAAATTCCCAGTAGATGATGAAACTTGCGAATAAAAAGAAGTCACGAATATAATTTGTAAAATGCTCAAAACTATATTGATCTTCTAAACATAAAACACAACTTTGAATGTCTTAAGTCATATACTACTATATATAGTACTATCATATTTGGGTCAGAATTTATATCCTGACCTTGAGTAAAAAGAGACAATTATTTATGTGTGTGTTCAAAGTACTCAATTAAAGCATGACAAAAGTTGACTATAATAATTTAACATCCATACAAAACTCTGTGGTCAGAATTTAGATCACTTTGGAGACTAACATACCAATTATCAAATAGGTATTGGTTTATCATAATAATAAAAGCATGTATCAAACTATCAATAATAGCTTTCACGTTATTCAAACAAGGAAAAAGTCCAAAATTTTAATAATTTTTTATAATAACAGGATCTTAAAATCAGAAAATCTCGCATGCTCAATCATCAAACAAACATTAAAATATTTTTGTTTAGCTTCGAACTAGTAATGTCAATATTTTTTGTTTAGGTTCTAACTTCTAACCCAAAATAGAAAACGAGTATATCCCAAATTTTATATGTTTGTGGGATGGAAATAATAATAGCTTGTCTTAATTTAAAAGCAATGGACTGTTTTAATTTAAGAAAATGGGCTGCCTTAATTTAATACTCCTAAGTAACTAAAATAAGAGCTCATCAAAGAAATGAACACAGCCCAATGATTTAAATGAGGACAACCCTTAGTTATTAACAAGAAGCGGCCCAGATTTCATCACGAACAGGCCCGTTTGTTTTCGGCCTATGAAAACATAAATGCCCCAGACCTGCGTTTTCTTCAACGAGAGTAAAGAATGTTTGATTGAAAAAATAAATAAATAAATTCTAGATGTTTAGATAATTGGAGGCATAGTTTAGTAGATATGATAACTATAGATTAGATTATTTAACCTATATTATTGATCATTTGATAGCATAGATTATTTTTTCTAAAGTCTATGATTAAGGACGGATCCGATATAATATACTCTAATATTATAGATAAATTATCCGGTCTCCAAATTAGTTATCTCCATTTTTTTTGAAACCTGACAAATCTATCTTCTTACACAAATATCCTTTGTTTTTATTTCTCTACATTTGTTCCATCATTCACAAAAAACTAATGTCAACTCCACGACAAAGAATGTGTAGATTGACAAAAAAAAATAATATGAATCTGCAACGAAACAATTGCAATTCTCAATTCCGTCATCCTACGCTAATAATTTTGATGATTTTTCAGTTCCGTCATAAATCACACCGCGCCTTGGCACAATTCGGCTTTATGAATTTGGTTTTGGGATCAATTGAGATAGAGAAGTAATGGAGATGGAGGCTGGAGTACCCCTTTTTCTCTAATTTTTGAAAGTAACCCTAATGATTATGAAGTTAATTAAAAAGGATAATATTGTCATTTCCTATTTTAATCTATTATTTTGAAAATTCTATCAAACAACGTAAAAAATAAAGTGAATATTTCCTATAATCTACCAAACATGTAGAACAAACTATAACAGATAATTTATATGAATGATAATTTAACTTAGGATAAGTTTATAACCCTACTGGAGATATTTTAAGTTCCTAAAATCCTGCACTAATTAAACAGACTTCTCACGTAAAAGACTAAAAAGATGGGAAGTTGACCGAGCAGTCTCTTATTTAAACAGGAGTACATTCATATTCATATTGATATCATCATCATCCAATATAATATATATACACGAACCATGATATAATCACTAACCCCTGAAAACGAAGATGTTGGGCACTGGAAAAAGATCGAAGCCGATGATCTTAACTGAACCTCCAATTCCTACAGCCGCGCCGGCGCCGCCCTGGATCGAACTGCCCGATGATTTGACGGCGAATATCCTGCAAAGGTTGGGTGCTGAGGAGACGCTCGAGAGTGCGCAGAAAGTGTGTACCACATGGTGGAGAGTCTGCAAGAATCCCATCACGTGGCGCGTGATTGATTTGGATTATAGACGTTGCGCTGCCAGCAAATTTGACAAAATTTGCCTATGTGCAGTGGATCGTAGCCAGGGACAATTGGTCGAACTAAAGCTTTTCTGTTACGAAGCGGATGACTTCCTAAACTACGTAGCCGAGAGGTATAATATTTCTTGCTTGTATGATCAAATTATTATGTTCATTTTAACATAAGTAGTATTTTTTTGGCAGATCAAATCAGCTTCGATGCCTTACACTTACAGAGAAGGATGTACTCGGAACTGCTTATGCTAAGGCAATAATGAAACTCCCACAATTGGAAGAGTTGCACTTTATCAAGATGGATACTGTCGGTCCCACTGACTTTGAAAACATTGGCATCTCTTGCCCCACGTTGAAATCACTTACATTTAGCAACAGTTGGAATGAGCATCTAGAATTTACAGAGCACGCTGTCGCAATTGGAAAAACCATGTCTAATCTGTGCCATCTCCGACTTATTGGACAGAGGATGGAAAATAAGGGACTGGAAGCGATCCTCGATGGCTGTCCCCGCCTTGAATCACTTGAGCTTCAGCGATGCTCCGGTCTTGATTTGGAAGGGGAGCTAGGCAAAAGATGTTCCGACCAAATAAAAGATTTGAGGCTCCATTTTGAGGATTCTGCCTCTATGGGTTATTTGGGTTGGATTATGAAACAAATTCAACCACAACTAACTGAGCTTAAGGGAATAATTTTTGGATGATGAATGACAATGAATATGGGAAGTCTAAATATGATCCCTTCTGCAGTTTCTTGTACTTTATTTTTGAATGGTTATAAACTCGAATGGTTTAGTTGGCAACATATCTGAAGCTTCATTCTATTCTATCTTCTTCCTTTTCTATTCTCCTTGAATAGTTTTGCCGGTGTGAATATTAAGAATTTAAAATTAGCATAATTAAATTGTTCTGATTTTTCATTTTTTCTCTTTTCAAAATTAAACAAAGATAAAATTTCATTATCCTTCCCCAAACTGCCAAGCAAGTGAGTTGATGGATAAAATTTCATTATCCACCAATATTATTGAAATCTATTCCATATTGATTCCATATGTATGATCACTGGCAGGCACAGATGGAGGGAACGAGGGGTTAAATCCCTCCAACATGAATTTTTTTTTATATTTCTTTTACCTTTTAATTTTTTTTGGATATTATTGAAAACAGTTTTCAGCCCTTTCCAAACCACAATATGATTTGAAGGCCATGTTTGGTTGAGCGAAAGTAAAGTTCGCACGAAAAATTATTTTTAGGAAAATGAATCCCAGGAATATGATTCCTAATAACTTTACTTTCCCGTGTTTGGAAAATGTCAAGATTTTTTAAATTTTATACTATTTGATTTAAACACCAAACTAAAAATATACTCCTACTTACTCTATTCGTCCCGCTTTAGGAGTCCCGATTGAGTCGGACACATGTTTTAAGAAAGTGTTTGAATGTGTAATAAATAACTGTTGCAGTGGAGGTTGAAACTCACTCTTAATTGAGTGTGTAATAAATAAATATTTTAATGGATGTTGGGATCCACTTTTAACACTTTTTTACTTACTTTGTAGGCACTTTTTAAGTTTATCCCAACCGGGACTCCTAAAGCGGGACGCTCGAAATTGATCAAACAAGACTCCTAAAGCGGAACAGAGGGAGTATTATTTTATTTATAAAAAAGAATAATAATATAAATTTTTTAATAAATTACTCCCTCCGTCCCGCTTTAACAGTCTCATTGACTTTTCTGCCATCTTTTTGTAAAAATGATAAAAAATAGTTAAAGAGGAGAAATGGTAAATTAAGAGAGAGAATAATATAGAGAAGAGTCTTATCTACATTATTGTCTTTTTTATTTTACCATCTCTCCACTTTAACTATTTTTTATCATTTTTATAAAAAAAGGGCAGAAAAGTCAATGAGACTGTTAAAGCGGGACGGAGGGAATATTAATTACAAATGATAATAATTAGTATATTATTATGTATCTTTTTATTATTTTAAATATAAATTATCCATCATAATATATAATATAATTATAATTATAGCTACATGGAGTATTATAATCATAAATGATTATAATAATAAATAGACTGTTATAATTATAAGTATAATTATAATATTCAAGGATATTATAACTGAATAAATTTTATAATTTTAAATTTCACTACGACTTTATTGATTAATATTAATTTATAAAATAATAATAATAATTTTTTATTATATAATTTATATTATATATTACATTTTAATAGTTTAATAAATTATTAATTATTATTTTGATAATAACAAATATATATAAATATTATAATAGTATAGTTATAATTATGATAATTTTAATTATAGTTATTTATTATACCGAAATTAAGTATAATCTATAATTTTATATTGTTTTTAATACATTGTAATTAATAATAATAATAATAATAATAACAACAATAATAGTAGTAATAGTAATAATAATAAAATTATACTTATATTGCATTAAATATGTAAGAATCTCAAAATTTGGAAAAAGAATACCTAAGAAAAGTTGAGATTCATAATCTTGGAAAGTTGTTCCCGAGATTCTGATTACTTTCACAGTTTGATAAAAAACTGAAACAAACACATGAATTTAAAATTTAAGGAATCAAATTACTTTTCCAGACAGAATCCTAACGACCAAACATGGTTAATTTTTTTTTTTGGGGATATTATTGAAAACAGTTTTCAGCCCTTTCCAAACTAATATGATTTGAAAAGAGTGAATTACTGGAGCCAGTGGCACAACCAGAATTTTAACAGTAGAGGGCCCAAACTACCATTAAAATGTGTTGAGTGAGTTCAGTGCTAACGACGCGGAATTAACTCGAACGTGAGCAATATGAAAAGCAACGCGTGAGAAATGAATGATGAGCAAATTAATTATTGAATAGATTTTTTAGAGTATAGCACAAATTATACTAATATTATATGATATATTTTCATATTTATTATATCAAAGAGTTATTTGTTATTATAGAATTTTTTTACAATAAAGGGCATCACATTAAAATTGATTTTATTAATATTATATGATATTTTAAAATATTTATGGAATCACAAGAATTATTTTATATTCTTAAATTATAAAAATCATTTTTTATGATTACAAATTATAATGATTTATAATACAAAGTTACTAGTGAAAAAATAGTAAAAGTTACTAATGTGAGAAAATCCATAAAACTAGAAAACCAACAAAATTTACTAATTTGAGAAATAGAAAAAGGGGAACAAATTACATGCATAGCTTTAAGATCAAATTAAATTAAATTTACTAATATTGTTATAACATCTAAAAAAATGGACAAGAAGAAATTTACATTTTAATCTAAATTAGATTTAATTTATATCTTTGTATAGGTGTGAGTAAATTAGTAGTCTATCGAAATTAAAACAAATTCTACCTCTAATTACTAATGGGCTGATATGTGGTGCTACTATTGTGATTTGTGAGTGTGGAAGATCAAGATATTAATATTATATGTCTATATAATGGAGTACTAATGGAAGAGTTCATACATTATTATTTTTCAATTTTGGCCCTAAAAACCATAAACTTTTTCTGAATTCTGTTTTTTCCCACTAACTTTAAAATTTGTTTTTAAAGCCACGAACTTTCGATTCATTTGCTATTTATCAACCCGACCCGAATACCAAATCTCTGGTGCAAAATTGTCCAACGTGGACAACTGGAAATATGACCGTGTAATGGTGTTATTTTCTGAATTAAAACTTAAAATTAAATAAATAATCTTGAAGAAAATTTATGGAGATGCAATTTGCAATTTTCGAGACCTCAATCCGCATAATTTTGAAAAATAATCTTCAACCAATTTCTGTAAATTCTCGAGCAAATTTTCACTCTCGAGCTTCTCAATCCGCAATTCTTGAGCTCCTTCTTCACTGAGAGCTCCTCAATCTGCAAATTTCAACCAGACGCATTCACGCTTCTACCGGCCAAATCTCTTTCCCATCTCTGCCGCAATTCTCTCTCACAGCCGCGCAGCGCTGCCGCCTCCGCCGAATTCAAGGCAGCTTGAGCGAACAGATGCAACCGCCTCCGTTTTCAACCTTAACCCGCCGGAGATGCTCACGACTAGCCTCCGTTCTAGCTCATGTTTAAATGGTTGCTAGTTTCTCTTTGTTCCTACTCACGACTAACCCGCCGAAGATGCTCCCGCCTCCGTTATGCTCTATCTCTTTGTTTCTCTTTCGGTTCATGAATTCGCGGCGCATTTGGTTGCTAGTTTTGTAGATGGCGCCGCTGACTATGCGGCTGAGGCGTTCGAGGTCGAAGTAGTTAACGGGAGAGGATTGAGGAAGGAGGGTGTGAAATGGGAATAATGGAAAGATAAAGGGTGGGAAATGAGAATATGGTAAAATAGTTGGCATTGCCAAATAGGACTTCCCTTTATGATTTTACTGCCAAATGGGATTAAAGATGACATATAGACCAGTTGGGTTTCACCTTTGACCCGCCGTGGGAAGAAGCACACGAATCGAAAGTTCGTGGTTTAAAAAATAAATCTTAAAGTTGGTGGGAAAAATTGGAATTCGGGAAAAGTTTATGGTTTTTAAAGCCAAAAACCCTTAAATAAATACACTACATAAGATAATGACATTTGTCCACCTTTACCTCCACAAAAATAAATTGGAGTAATATTGAATAGAGTTTATATGTGTGTGTATAGTAAATAGAAAAGAAAGGGGTAGAGATATAAAGCCTTCTACTCCCTCATTTTAGGGAGGGGGAGACTTCCGGCCCCTCTCTTCCTCAAAAAAAAAAAAAAGAAAAAGAAAGAAGAAGGGAATTTTTATATAATCAATTAGGCTACATTTCAAGAAGAGTACGATATGAGATTGTGTGGGGCAAAATTAAGGTATCTTTCTTACTTTAATCTATCTCATGAATCTATACTGTGTTGAACTTGTTAGCTTAAAATTTATGGTTATTTTGAGGATTCATGGAGGTATGAGTTAATTCTTAAAATAGTTGATGGATATAGGTTCACAGAAGAATGATAATAAGCATGTTTTTATTAGTTATTCAAGTTGAATGAAAATCAAAGCATATGTTTTATGTTTAGACTATGAGATAGGCCTGTGTTGAGAACTTATTCAATTATTTTAGTATAGAGATTAGATTTGGATTTAAAGTTAAATGTGATCTAAATAATATTTTTCGGGTTTATTTTAGTTGATATTGTAAATTGGTTATTTATAAATAGAGAGAGAAATGGAAGAATAAATGTGATTGATCTATTGCTACCAGAAGTCTTAATCAAGCATAAAGATTGTGTTTTTGATGTTAATAGATGTATTTTATTTTAGTTACCAAATATAAAATACAGGGGAGCTATAGATTACATAGCTACTAAATTGATTTATATTGTTTTGAAGTTAGAATCTAGTAGTGCGATATAATTGTTAACATGATTATTAATTTCAATATATTTCACTTCATCAAATTATATGATGTGAATAGTAAAACTGAAGTTCATGAATTTATTTGATGTATTGAATATGGAAAATAAGTATAAAGAGTATGGTAGATAATTGAATAGGGAGGCTATACGATGGAATTGAGAATTTTTTGAGATCATTAAGTAAACATGTATGGATAAATGGAAAAACCTTATAAATTTAGTATGAGCATAAATATACGATACAGGATCTGGGATTGTGGAATATGGTATATGATCGCATATAATACATGATGCTTGAGTAACTGTAAGTAACTATATAAGATCTATATAGAAATCGTTATGAAAGAAGAAGTTTCAATTAAAACGTGTTTATTGATATATTTTGGAAATTGGTTAGAGAAACTAAACGTGGAATGAATCATTAATCAAGAATGGTTAAGGTACGATTAATGTACAATTGTGAATTATGTGATAGTAATTACTTCCATTGAATCATGGTTGTGATGATGATGATCATAATAATAATAATAATAACAACATCAACAACAATATAATAATAATAATAATAATAATAATAATAATAATAATAATAATAATAATAATAATAATAATAATAATAATAATAATAATAATAATAATAATTTGCAGGCAATTGTTGACAATTTATAACAAGATTAATTGGATTGATGCGTTTTCGTTTAAATTCAGTAATTTAAATTCATACTAAGATTTTGGCACAAGACAATAACATGAACGAATTTTACTGAAAAAGAGTGAAAAACAATTATCATAATAATTTTGTCTACTTAAATCGAAACTATCGAGTAATATGTGGAGATTACGGACGAATTGTATACATCAATCAAACTAATCTCATTGTAAAACGATCAAATTGGAAAGATTATAGCTCATGGTTCCCGTCTAACTTGGTTCACAATCACAGCTTGTTCAATTTGAAAGATTATAGCTCATGATTGAATACATATGTATTAGTATGTTTGGTTCATGATACTAAAACCTTAGATGGATAATCATATATATGCTCCCTCCATTTCTTAATAATAGAAACTGTTTTCATTTTGGTCCGTTCTCTAAATATATAAACTTTCCACTTGATAAACTTCTTTCCCGTTATGTGATGAGACTCATTTTTCACTAACATATAGTACTATACATTTTCCTTTCATTTCTTTCATACTTTATCAATTTTGTATTAAAACTCGTGTCATTTTAAAAGTACTTATTTTTTGGAAACTGAGAGGAGGAATAATAATGCGTCAGTTACCCTCTCCAACTAGAATAATATGGCTTCAAATTAAAGAAACATCAATAAATAGATATTTTAGTAAATTCGTAATATGCTCATGTGTATATACTCCCTCCGTCCACGAATAAGAGTCCCGTTTTTTTCATTTTGGTCCCGTTTTTTCCATTTTGTTACCTTGTAATTTGGAGTGTGGTTGAATCTAATTATTATGCACCCTAATACGAGTTATTGACACTCAGTATGGGTTATCGTCACCCCTATGCGGGTTATTGGCACCCTAAATGGGTTATTGTATCCTAAGGACCCGTTTGATAGCCTACGAGGATAAAAAATCGCCCAGTTAGTAATCAAGGAATGGAGGCCTGGTGGGCCAAAATTTGTTATCTTTAACAGTCGTTTGATAGGCAATATTTAATTCCAACCCAATTCTTTTTTCATTGTTTGATAGCATATTATTAAAATTCTATTTTAGCATTGAATGTATATTCTCGGTACAAAGCATAATTCATGTTCTTCTCTTTTTTTCCCTCCCTCTCTTTTTTTCCCTCTCTTTTTTTCGTATGGTAGCCGAAGAGTTGTGGCTGGGTTTATTTAAACAGAACTAGGAGCATTGTGGATGGGTCTATTTAAACAGAACTAGGAAATCTCTTGCTTATTGGTGTTTGGAAGGTAACAATCCCTTACCCATTTCAACAAGGATGTTTCAATTTTGTATGTACCATTTATTTGTGCTGATTTTATGTGTGCAATGTCAAACCTTTTGTGAAATTTTGCAATATAGCTGTGTTCTAATTTTTGTTTACAATTGTGGGTGTTGGTGGAGATGTGAAATTTTGCAATTTATCTGTGTGCTAAAATTTGTTTACAATTGTGGGTGTTGGTGAAGATGTGAAATGTTGCAATTTTTTCAACGGTGTCTGTTCGGCTGTGAGTGTAGAGTATAGAATGTTAACCCTTTCTTTTTTTAGATAAACATAAAATGGCTGATTACCGTCGTGGCAAAGCAGTTATGGAAGCAGCTCTCGCTAATCGTGGTATGTGTGAGTTCTTTTTATAGTTTTGTTTTTAGTTCTCAAACATTACACATGGTTTTTGGTATGCATCTCTAATTCAGGAACTAGCAATGTCCCTCGTCCCAAACAACTCAAAGGCGACAGGAGTAGGCGCATGTGGAGCGACCGAGAGGAAGAGGTCCTAGTTGCGGCCTTAAAGGAGCTTGTTGCACAGGGGTGGAAGGCCGACAACGGATTTCGGGGTGGCTACCTTAAGAGGCTGGAGGACGCATTACGCAGAGAGCTCCCTACAACAGATATTAAGGCTACCCCCAACATTCAATCTAAGCTCGGTGCCTGGAAAAAGTGCTACTCCACGCTGCAGACTATACTTTCATTGAGTGGTGTCGGTTTCAATCTCAATGGAGACTATAAAATGTTATTTCATCAGTGTGTTCTTCATTTAATTGTAGGATTCTACAACTGTAAAAACTTGTTCAATCATGTGACAAAAGACTAATGGGTCAACGTCAAATTTATTCTCAGATTTACAAATGTATTCTCGTGCAAAAATTCGCCTTTACCTACTTCAGATGTACAAATGTATTCAAATGCATGTTCATTTAATTGCATTTTTAGATCTCTCTAATCAAACATTAGCTCCACTTTCCATAACGTTTATACAAAGACAGGAGCTGGCCTCCCAACTAGTATACAGGATCCAAAATTGGAGGGGCCAAAATAAAATCATAAAAATACTATAACTTGAAATGACACGAGTTTTTAATGTGTAATTAATAATGTAAAAGAGAAAAAAAGATACTAGAAGCAGTGTGGATTTGTAGTATCCACATTATTAGTAGAGTTTAGTTTTGTCCAAAAGTTTTCTTATTTAGAATTACTCTAATTTCATTGTATACTACCAAAGTGTCATTGGTCGCCGAGTAGGGGCGTTCGCCCCCTCTTGCCCCATGGATCCACCAGTGCTCCCAACCCAATAATCATCTTTTGTTAGCCATTCATCAACACTATGTTCCTCATCTGCAAATGTCTCAGTATACATGGTCAACTTATCATTGAAAATTTTTCAAGTTTTCATTGCAAATGTTGGTGACCTAAAAAAATATCAGATGTTAGCATGTGGTTGCTATGAAATACAAATCATGCAGTGCAAGAGAAGTATACCACTTCGTGGAATGTCTATTTGTACATGCCCAGTGTCACGATCGCACTTTGCTAAGGATAGCGAAAGCGGGTAAATTGCGACTAATGAGAGGGATTAAAGAAACGGGGAAAGAAAAGGGAAAAGAACTTGTGAATATGCCCAAAGGCCAAGTCGATCATATCATAGAATAGAAGTCAAATGTACCATTACATGGTCTTAGAACTAGAATAAACATTACATCAATAAATCAGAGTTCGAAGGTGAGATTCTAAGATGTCTCACTTCACAAAAGAGCAGCGGAATAAGTCCATACTAGACGACTTCGTGTATGAAGACACGAATCGTGAAAAAGATCCACTGGATTATTTAGTAGCATCGACTCCGATCATTTCTCCATCCTCTTGACGTTCAACCTGCACATTTATAAATACATGCAGGGCTGAGTACAGGAGTACTCAGTGGACACATGCCGAAAACAAAACATACAATATATAGTTGTCATCCATCCACAGTATCGCACGAGAGTTTTTCTTAAAAGGCCCGAGCATACTAAATTCTTTTGTGAGCTAAAAGTTCGATTGATCAATCTAAGTTCTTTGGATCCTCGCCTTATCTGAGAATCGTGTACCGTGAAGGTGGCCACCTTCAGCGGACACATCGCCGGCCAACCGCTGATGGCTCACGGCTCTCGTGCACGTTATTCCGAACAGGATTTGCGGTTCTATTGGGAACCGAATTCGTTAAACTCGGGCTGGCATCGCCAAAACCCGCGGGTTACAACCCCAATAGATAGGCCTCAAAACAAACATTTTATGGCATGACAACAACTTTAAAATAAATCACTGCTCCATTTTGAGAAAAGATGATTTTTCATAATTTCACAAGTATTTGCTTTATATCCATACTATAGTGCTGGATATTAAAAGAAAGCCCACTTGATATGCTTATGTCTCAACTCAATTACTCGCTTTGGCCTCACTCGCTTGAAAATAAATAGTGTACCACGCTAATTAATAATTGAATTATTTCTCTTTAGAAAGAATGCACGCATCCTATTGGATAACACCTATATCTCAGTCTCGTCTTATAGGATTTTTTTCTTAATCCTGCCTCGGCTTTACTACTCTGCAGAGTTTATTTATTCTCTTTATTAACTTTGGAGAAATTCTATTTTCTCTAAACAAATACTCGGCCCTTATTAACAAGAATAGGAACTCTTGGAAAGTCTCTTCTAAAATTCTTTTCTTCGGATTTTTCTTAAGGCCGCCCATGGCGTCGCGGGGCGACGCCGGTCGGCTTTCGCGTCTCCCACTTTACTACTTTATTTCCCGGAATCTAAATTATTTGGAAATTAATTAATTGAACTCCATCTCAATTCTTAAATAATTCCAACTTCTCATAATTAAATCTTGGTCCAAACAATAAATCTCTTGGCCCTCTAATTAAATGGAAATATCTCATCACCTCATTTAACTCATATGGCCCAAGCTAAAATAGCCCATCACAAAATATACTCTTTAATTAATTCCTATGGGGCTCGGCCCAATTCCCTCTCAATTCATTAGGCCCAACAGTTAATTAAATTGGGAGTCAATCCAATTATATTCTCCCCTTCCAATTATATTCTCCCCTTCCACCGTGACTTCTCCCTTCTCACATTCCCAAAAGTCGATTCCCAACTTAGAACATGCAGCAGCGGTTTTCTACTCCCTTCCTTGGCAAAATCGCCGTCTCTCCGGCGAATCGAGGCCTCTCTGCGTCGCCGGAGCGTCGCCGGCTCCGTCTCTTCTCCCAATTTTGCACATTTACCCCAATTTAGTCCAAAACTAAAAAATCCCTAAATTAGAAGAACAGAGAAGCAGCGACGGTTCCTCTCCTCAGCTCGTCGCCGCCTCTGTAGAGCTCTCTCTCTCCTTCAATTTGCCACCGCCGTTCTTTCCTCCGGCGAGCTCTCTCTCTCCTTCAAGTTCTCTCTCTTCATCGAGCCCTCACTGTCGGGCTCTCTCTCTTTCTCCGAAGATCGCAGCGCCGCCGCCGCCGAGCAAGTGTCGGGGAGCTCCTAGCGCTGCGCGTACTCTCCCCGGCTCGCGTGTTGGAGCTCCGAGGTCCGCCGTCGCACCTACGCCTCCAGCTCCGTGGAGCAGGGCCGCTGCCTTCGTCGCCTTCTCGGCGAATCCAGCGGCGGAGAGGAGGGCCTTGTCTCCCTCTTCCTCTCTCAGCTGCCTCTGTAGCCGTTCCGCGGAAATTTTCGGACTCCGTCGACGCTCGCTCGTTGCCCGGCAGCCCCTCCGCCTAAGCTAAGTCACCTCCCATTTTCTCCTTTACTCAATTTCTTTAAATTCTAGTAGATTGGAGATTGATGGTATTTCGTATGATCTTGTTGGAGTATTTAAATTCCATGATCCAATCTTTTGAGTGCTTACTGGAATGATCTTTGGCTATGGTATTAAAGTTCTAATTTTTCATTTGGGGCCTTTAGCTCATTGTGTAAAGACTTGATTGTGACATCCCTAACTTGAAACATGCATCATTTTGCATATTGACATATTTTTATTTATCTTTGCATATGTATATTATTTTTATTATAGAGATATTTAAGTATGCCATCAAATATATATTTGATTTTACGATCTGACTTCTAATATATAAATAGTCTTGATTCACTAGAGTTTTTAAAATAAATTCATTCATACAGTATAAATTATATTATATTATATATATGTCAATTTTATTTTATATATGTGTGATTGTGTACCATATAGTACTAGTTATGTACTCCCACATTATTATGTGTACAAATATAATACTTATGCGTGTATTGGGATAAATTAAAGTTACATGCAATGTAGGGGAAGAATTGATATATGTGCGTGACTTATCAAGTAAGCATTTATATATGTATTATTTTGCAGCTCAAGTTTTTTTTATAAAACTACACGTTTTCAGTTTTACTAATTACGTGTTTTCCTTTTAAAATGGGTAAAGTGACTCAACAAAGTTTTAGCCGACATATATATAATTTGAGATACGGAGTACATTTTGGGCATTGGAAAAATTATAGAGAAAAGGAAAAACAGAGCTTGAGACGTGTATGTTGAAGAATAAAATTTTACATCGAACACTGAAATAAAATCACTCTTTCGGACGCAAGTAGAAGCGAAAGTGGCAGATTAGAAGACAAAATTGGGAGTTTGGCTAGATTATCTATCATATCGTATTCAGGTGTGTATAAATCACACTTTTAATTTTACATATTTTATATGATTGATTGCTACGTGTTAAATTAGAGTGAATATTTGAATTATATGATGTGAGCTTGAAATGGTTATGTGTAATTGATATTGATGTTGTAAATTATGTAAATATGTGATTTGTGCAATGAATATGTTTATCTATAGTATTGGAGTTAATTGATGGAATATATGGGTATGTAATTGGTGCAATAGATATGATTGATGCATGGTATTAGAATTACTTGAACCATGGAATTAAAGAGGATATGTGACAGTCTTGCTCTAGATCTGATATACAATGGAAAAAGACCTATGGGTCATATTCAATGATAATGGACCTACGGGTCAAAGAATATATGCAAAGAAGGACCTTCGTGGAAAGGTCAAATCAAAGAGGGGCCTTCGTGGAAAGGTCAATATGCAAAGAGGGGCCTTCGTGGAAAGGTCAAATAATGAAAAGGGACCTACAGGTCGTATACAATGGAAATCCCGGGCAGATATCAGGCTTGATGTGTCACAGAATAATAAAAAAAATGTAGAGACATATGCATATGAATATTAAATTGTTTATGATATTTATTACTTCCGGTGATATATGTTGGTAAATGAATGTATTTGATATTTGTATGTGGAATTAAAGGTAAGGTTTATATGCACTGAGTTGTGGCTCATATAAACCACTAATATTTTTCAGGAATAAGATATGAGTGAAGTTTTTGGTTGAGATGAGTCGTGGGAATTGCACATGTTATCAGGGTCGGCGGCTGACACGTTTTGACAACCTTCTCCTCTCATCATTTTTGCATGTTGATAAATGTATAGTATATAGAGTGGTGAGAGGGTCCCACTACTGTTAGAATGTTTTGAAATATGTACTTGATAGCTGTTGATTTCTAAAATTATATATAATATGTGTGCTTTTGAAAAATTTGAATTTATTTGTAGTAAGTGCATAAGTCATAAGGGTTGAGGTGTGACAGTTTAGGTGGTATCAGAGCGGGGATAGAATCCCGCTGGGACATAGCATTCGTACATATCGTATGATACATTTTGGTCATAAGTTTCATTTGTATTTTTATTATCATGAACATGTGTCACCGAGGAGAGAAGGGTCAGCCGCCCTGCATCATCAATTAATTATAGAGTGCATTTCATATATATGTTGCATCATATAGGGATTACCCAGGCTTTTAGAACAAAGAGTGCATGGACTAGTGATGAGGTAAAGAGGTAGAAAATTTAAAGAGCTCGAGTAGAAGTTGTTGATTTTATGAGACTAATCTGACTGAGACTGGGATATAGTTAAAAGTGATAGAACCGGTGTTCAATCAAATGAGTTGTATGTCAGAAGAAGGTTTTGATTATAGGGTATCTCTTATTTGAAGCAATACTTACTCTTGGTGGGAAACAGTCCCACAAGCTATGATACAACCTCTGGTATTCTGGTATTCAGTTAAGACGATTTTTCTAGGGAACTCAATGCTAAATATATGCGAAGAAGTGTATTGTGATAAGAAGCAGAGAAGGTTTTATGTTTGTTGATTATGAGCTGACATTATTTCAATATACACGGTTTTCTAAAGAGTGTATTGCGAGTTAATTCGATTGATCTGTCGGTGGATATTGATTCTCTTATTCATAAACAAGTTTTGACATTATTATGTGTATAGATTGGTTTTCACTTCATCGAACCAAGGTAGCTTGTCAAGCAAAAGAAATGGTAATATAATCATCGAGACGGGATCAAGTGATATATTGTTCCAGGTTTTCTTATATTATCTAGATCGGCTTTTTGATTTATTGGAAGTGCAGATTTATCTGGATTTTCACCTTATCAGGAGACATATTTCTCTATTGGGCACTGCATTTATTTTTATTTATATTTATCAACCGTCTTCGTTAGAGTTTCGAGAGTTGAAGAAACAGTTACAAGAGTTTTCAGAGAAATGTATTACTTAATGTTTTACCTTGAAGAGCACCAATATTATTTTTGAAGAAGAAAGATGATACACTGCGACATTATATATACTATTGGAAGTCGAATCGAGTGACAATGAAGAATAAATATCTATTACCGAGAATAGAAGACTTATTTGATCAATTTCAAGGTATGCAACTGTTTTCGAGTACTGATTTTCGATCAAGATATCATCAGTTGAAGATAGCTAAAGAGAATATTGCAGAGACACCATTTTGAACTCAGTACGACCATTATGAGTTTTGGTTATGCCTTTCGAATAAACTATTGCACCTACAATTATTTATGGCATTGATGAACAAATTCTCTAAACTATTCCTAGATCCGTTAGTGATTATTTCTATTGATTTACTATTATATTCATGAGGTGCAGATGGGCATGTTAATCACTTGCAGTCAATATTACAAGTTATGCGAGATAAACAGATTATTGCAAGGTTGAGTAACTGTGAGTTTTTGCTAGAACATGTGGTATTGTTGGGACACGTGGTGTCAGGTCATGGAATATAAGTGGATCTACAAAAGATTGAGCTGGTTTTCAGCCGGAAATGTTTCTCGATTATTATTCAATTGATAATGAAGTTAGTACGACAGAATTATTCTCTTATATGGAGTGAAGCATGTCAAAACAGTTTTGATTAGTTGAATCATCGGTTGACTATATCACCTATATTGACGATTTCCACGGGTACATAATGTTATATTATCTATAGTGATGCTTTGCAACAGGAATTTGGTTATCTTTGGATGCAAAATGGAATTTTACTATTTATGCGTCATGACAATCACGAGTACATGAAGTTTCTTATTATGTTCATGATTTGAAATTAGTAGCATTATTTTGCTTTGAAGATTTGACATCCTATCTGCATGGAGAGACTTTTTGAACTTCAGCCGATCATGAGAGATTGAAATATTTGATCAGTTACATTGGATGGAGTTTCTTAAAGATTATGATTACACTATCGAAATACCATCTTAAGAAGGCTAATGTTGTTACAGATGCTTTGAGTTACAAGTCAGGCATAGTGATTATAGGGCCATCGATCACACAAAAGAGGAAATGATATTATTCGGATGATTGTAGACATAACTGACCAAGTTAGCACATTTCTTACCTATACGTTGGATTTCTTTGTTATATCACTTAGCTGAAAAGTACGCGAAAGATGCAGCACGATTTTATGGTATTCTATCTTTTATGTCTAGCAGAAGTCCGCAATTTACTATCTATGGAGACATGATTATATTTTAGTAATGTTTTTCACCATCAGAAAGATGGTAAGTCAGAGACAGATGCTAGGAAGAAATGAATTTTGCGGACAAAATTCTTAAAGAGGAGAAGATTTGTGACATCCCTAACTTGAAACATGCATCATTTTGCATATTGACATATTTTTATTTATCTTTGCATATGTATATTGTTATTTTTATTATAGAGATATTTAAGTATGCCATCAAATATATATTTGATTTTACGATCTGACTTCTAATATATAAATAGTCTTGATTCACTAGAGTTTTTAAAATAAATTCATTCATACAGTATAAATTATATTATATTATATATATGTGCAATTTTATTTTATATATGTGTGATTGTGTACCATATAGTACTAGTTATGTACTCCCACATTATTATGTGTACAAATATAATACTTATGCGTGTATTGGGATAAATTAAAGTTACATGCAATGTAGTGGAAGAAGCGTGACTTATCAAGTAAGCATTTATATATGTATTATTTTGCAGCTCAAGTTTTTTTTATAAAACTACACGTTTTCAGTTTTACTAATTACGTGTTTTCCTTTTAAAATGGGTAAAGTGACTCAACAAAGTTTTAGCCGACATATATATAATTTGAGATACGGAGTACATTTTGGGCATTGGAAAAATTATAGAGAAAAGGAAAAACAGAGCTTGAGACGTGTATGTTGAAGAATAAAATTTTACATCGAACACTGAAATAAAATCACTCTTTCGGACACAAGTAGAAGCGTAAGTGGCAGATTAGAAGACAAAATTGGGAGTTTGGCTAGATTATCTATCATATCGTATTCAGGTGTGTATAAATCACACTTTTAATTTTACATATTTTATATGATTGATTGCTACATGTTAAATTAGAGTGAATATTTGAATTATATGATGTGAGCTTGAAATGGTTATGTGTAATTGATATTGATGTTGTAAATTATGTGGATATGTGATTTGTGCAATGGATATGTTTATCTATAGTATTGGAGTTAATTGATGGAATATATGGGTATGTAATTGGTGCAATAGATATGATTGATGCATGGTATTAGAATTACTTGAACCATGGAATTAAAGAGGATATGTGACAGTCTTGCTCTAGATCTGATATACAATGGAAAAAGACCTATGGGTCATATTCAATGATAATGGACCTACGGGTCAAAGAATATATGCAAAGAGGGACCTTCGTGGAAAGGTCAAATCAAAGAGGGGCCTTCGTGGAAAGGTCAATATGCAAAGAGAGGCCTTCGTGGAAAGGTCAAATAATGAAAAGGGACCTACAGGTCGTATACAATGGAAATCCCGGGCAGATATCAGGCTTGATGTGTCACAGAATAATAAAAAGAATGTAGAGACATATGCATATGAATATTAAATTGTTTATGATATTTATTACTTCCGGTGATATATGTTGGTAAATGAATGTATTTGATATTTGTATGTGGAATTAAAGGTAAGGTTTATATGCACTAAGTTGTGGCTCATATAAACCACTAATATTTTTCAGGAATAAGATATGAGTGAAGTTTTTGGTTGAGATGAGTCGTGGGAATTGCACATGTTATCAGGGTCGGCGGCTGACACGTTTTGACAACCTTCTCCTCTCATCATTTTTGCATGTTGATAAATGTATAGAATATAGAGTGGTGAGAGGGTCCCACTACTGTTAGAATGTTTTGAAATATGTACTTGATAGCTGTTGATTTCTAAAATTATATATAATATGTGTGCTTTTGAAAAATTTGAATTTATTTGTAGTAAGTGCATAAGTCATAAGGGTTGAGGTGTGACATTGATGGCTCTTGCTACTGATCCATACTTGATTGTGAGGGTCCTATGGAAGTTCTAAGTTCTTGTGCTATCTATTTGTTGTTCTACAAGATGCAAAGTTTTTGGTTGTGGTCTTACCTAAGTTTGATGAATCCTCTTGGGTGGGACTGATGTCCTGCCTCAAACTCTCTTCCTTGCTCCTCCTCCCTTCCTTGCTATATTCCTTGACTTATTTGGTGAAATTATAGTGTTGAGAATGAGGGGAGGAGAAGGATATTGGGGCTGCTTATATAGGCTTCCATTTTGGCAGTTTGTGCTTGAGACTTGGAGGCAAAGGCTCCTATTTTGGGGCTGCCAGCTCTACCTCTTTTGAGCTTCATGTTCATGTTATTCTTACTACTTTGGTGTATGTGTGGCTGTCTCTCTCTTGGCTGTTTCCTCAGCCTTGATCGCTGGGAAAACTAGAATCTTGCTCATGTCTATATTGGGCTTGTGTAGAGCCTTATTCTACTAAGCTCTCTTGTCTTGGTTCCTCTTTGATGCTAGTCGAGAATGTGCCAAAAATGGCTAACCTCAGGCTCTATACTGCAGCCTCTACCTTGCCTACTACTTCCCTTTCTTAATTAAGCTTGTGTCTCCCTTCTTTTTTTATTTGTGAGTCATCTTCTAACCCCATTTTTTGTGCGAATTTGCAGGTACAAGGCTGGAACCTTGGAGTCTTATGGGCTGAAGAAATCGAGAAGGATGGGGGAAAGAAGAAGAGAGAATCTTATCCCCACTATGTTTGCATTCTCATTCTTACTCCTAGCTTGGAGCCAAAGTCTTAGGTCTTGAGACCATTAGGATAGCAGTAGCTGTCACTATTCATTCTTGTACCAAATAAAGATGTATGTACTTAAATACTTTATTCTCAATTACATCCCATGCATTTCTATTTCTCCAAGCATTTTCACATTTATCTAATAAAAGTATTTTCTCCACTTTTATTCTTGAAACTAAATTTTCTTGCACTTTATTTTATCCAACGAGAATACTTAAATTACCCCAAAGTCGAATTACAACGAGGAAATGTACGATTACACATCTTCTAAACGAAATTAATTAAGCTAATAAATCCGATTTATCTCGAAAGAAGGGAACGAAATTCTGGGGCGTCACACCCAGCCTTGGAGGGAAGGTCTATATGTACGTGCTCGTGCTCGTGCTCGGGTGAAGTATACCACACTCATCTACTTCCTCAATTGCCTCAACTACCTCTTTTGCCTCAATTGCCTATTTTTCCTCAACTGCCTCTCTTAGCATTCTCTTTCCCTCAGCTCTCTCTGCAACCTTTCTCCATGTTTGTAAGCTTCAACATTGTATTGAAAAACTTGAATCAAAGGTGTAACACCATCTAAATAACAATTATAGATTAGAATTTTTTTTTTAAAGTAAAAAACACCCTCTAAATAACAATTATAGATTAGAAGCTTTTTTTTTAAAGTCAAAAACACCCTCTAAATAACAATTATAGATTAGAAGCTTTTTTTTAAGTCAAAAACACAATTTATATATATGAAACACTCACCTCAAGACATGTTAAAGACACTTTTACGTTTTCTTTTTGAGAAAAGGATATTAGAGTATAAGCCATAAAGTGGACAATATTTTTTTTCTCCTTAAATCAAAGAAAAGGGTATCAATGTATAAGCACCAAACTCAATTTGAATGGAACAAATAGACCATGGTAGGTGACCTTAAAGGCATCCGCAACCAAATAATATTGTATAAGCACACTCAATTTTAATAAACCAAATAGACCATAAAATCAATGGAAGTTGTAGGCGATGATAGTTGCAGTTGAAGGATGCCTCAAACACACAACACAGAGAAGCAGTAGAAAAGGCTACACGTTGTATATTGGTGATTCACACCAACCTTTTAATAACACAATCGAACAAATAATCTTTTATGGGATAACATCTTGCACACAAAAAGGAAGTTATAGTTTAAGTACAGAGACATAAATAGCTACTAGCTCCTTTAAGTGGCTTGGTCCGACCTCTTGGCAGCACTAAAAGACAAGTGGTCTCCAGCAGTTAGCAGTACATAATTCATATAGACGTGATTTTACCGATACATTTTGAGTAAGATTGTAACAGGATCAGAAGTAGAACTTTATAGTCTCACAATATCCGTAATCCAAGTATTGGTGTATAAGCACCAAAATAACTTTAATAGACCAAATAGACAATAAAACCAGTGAAGGTTGTATAAGCACCAAACTCAAATTTAATGGAACAAATAGACCATAAAACCGGTGGAAGATGTAGGTGACCTTAAAAGGCATCCACAATCCAAATATTAGTGTATAAGCACCAAACTCAATTTTAATAGTCCACATAGACCATAAAACCGGTGAAAGCTGTAGGTGACGTAAAATGCATTCGTAATCCAAACATTAGTTTATAAGCATTAAACTTAATTTTAATAGACCATAAAATTGGTGAAAGTTGTAGGTAACTTAAAAGTCTTCCGCAATCCAAAGTCTTCATAATTTTTAGCCAAAATTTTTGTTCCCCTCAAGTAGAGAGGAAATTTTCGAAAATTCAGGGTTCATGTCTTCAATTCTTGTCTAGGCTTTGAGGTTTTGACGTGTTTTGCCACACTAAGGTCAATTCTGAATTAAGGGAATAAATCAGAAGATCCGTGGTTGAAATCAAAGTTGAAAAAGTGATTGAATTCAATTGCTTGAATTCGTATAGTACAATTTATCGTTTAATTGCATATATTCAGCATGACTGTAATTATATGTTTACAAACGTGATTTCTAGCATGCACTCTAATACAAAGTAAGCTTAGGTGTAATTTTTTCAATCAAATTAAATAGAGCTTGTTTAAGTTTAATCAAAACTGCATAACCTATACTATTATTTTATTATACGAGATTTGATATGCTGCGCGTGTAGAGTGAGCGTCACATGTGAGCGCCTATTTCCACATCATCAATATCTTTTTTTTTTATTTTCTTTCTTTCCTTTTTATTCTCTAATTTTCTTTCTCTTCGTCTTCTTCCCAAGCGTTTTCTCTATAATCCTTTCTCCTTCCACAAGTTTTTGGAATTTCTCTTCCATTGAAGCAAGAATTGAATGCATAACTGCAACTTGAAACTTTCCCCTTGAGCAATTGCAATAAAAAGGGATTGTCCTCCTTCTCCTAAAGCAATTTAGATAACATCAATGCTGGAAATAGATCTAAGTCGTCTTCTCCCCAATTCCCAAACATATCTTGTTTCCAAAACAATCGCAGAATAACTGCAACAAAATTCCCTGTAAAATTTATAATTTGTTAGAACTTAGAAGCGGCAAATGGATGCAATTAACAACTATCCCTTGCCCAATTACAAAAAATAGGGGTTGCTCCTTCTTGAACTAAAGCGATTCAGATATCTATAATGCCGGAAATCTATCTAATTGCGTCGGGGTCGTGTGTGTTACGGTCACAAATTAAGAGGGGAAAAGAAGCTCAGCTCAATTGACTTAATTGATATGTCAGTTGGAGGGCCACCTCAGCCAAAACAGAAAATGAGAGAAAAGGAAAGTTGAGAGGTCTAAATGCAAAGTAGAGAAGGAAACAAAGTGGGTATAAATGCATATACTCTCTTCTTCAACAGAGTCATGAAAATGGTGTGAATATGGGTGTGAGCACCTAGGGCGGAGGATCGTGGATCCGAAGCATTCTATCAGTTCTTGTTATTGTGTTGTTCTTGTTATCGTTCCATTATTACCTTGCTGTTGTGATTCTCTTATTAATCTACGATCGGTGGTTATCCTGTTCATTGTGGTGTTTAATTGTTGATTGATTTACTGTGTTGATTGGTTGCGGATTGTGTTTGTATTACGATCTTAGCTGAGTTGAGCTTGAATCGCAACAAATGTATCTAGAGCCAATGTTCCTCGAAAAATGACGTCGGCGACGCGATTGACGGAGGCGGAGAAGATAGAGTTGGAGTGGGAGAGTGTATGGGAGAGGATTGGGGCATCTTTCTGCAAAATCCAGCAAGAACAAGAGGCGAAATTAGATAAGATACTGAGGTGATTGCAAGCCTGCGCTCGACGATGGAGACAAAGGATGTGAGTTCCGGCAGCGATAAGTCACAATTGGAGCTTCCTAAATTCTCCGACGATCTGGATTTTCATAAATCAATTGATGTTGATCGAGCAATTGCTGATGAAGATCCAATGGAGCACCATAGCAGTGGGACATATGAAGAAATGGATATAGATTTGAAGATCAGAGTGGAGGATTGTGCAAGAGTGTCGAAGGAAATTGAGGATATGGAAATTTCGGAGGTAGCGCTGACTCCATGGCACAACTGTAATTTGGAGAAGGTGAACGATATTGATTCAGAGCCTTATGTTTTGAGCTCATCGCTAGAATTAAAGGACTACCTAAGGGTGGAAAACTCTAGGAAGGAATCGGTGGAATTTGGAGCACAGAATCAAGGAATCCTCATTCTACCACCTGCTCGAGAAAATGCTCAACTGGAATAGCTTGTTGTAAGTTTGCCTACACCAGTTTATTGTAATGTTGCTTCGAAGTGGCTGTTGGAATGTGATGATAAGCCCAAGGTGAAGATGAAGTGTAGCGTTGATTGTGTTGAGTTCTACTCTAAATTCAGTCACCATTGTAATAGTGTCAGCCTGGGATTGTTGTGGAGATGTGCAAGCAAGTTGGAAGTAATTATTTCATTGGTGACATCAATTTTCAGTCAGGATTATTTCTCTGAGATATGTGATACTGGTTCTTCTAGACATGGAATGGATTCCATAGGTGGTGTAGTTGAGCAACTTAGTGGTGTTGTGGAGGGAGAATCGATGATGTTAAGGAAGTATGCTATTAGTAATTTTGAAGAGTTCGGGAAATATAGCAATTTTTCATTGTAATTTTGTTTTGATGCAAAGGCTGGTGGAAAAATTGACCATGGACAGGTGAAGAAGGGCATGGAATTAGAGCAGAATCAACTCCAAATAATTGAACGCCTATCTCATGCTCGAAAAAATGCCCCAGTGAGGGAGCTACTGTGGTTTTACCTATCTCAGCCAGTTATAGTTTGTCACTATCGTGGCTGCTCAATTGGTTTCCGAGGCCTAAGGTGAAGATGAAAACGAAGGAAGTGGAACTAGGAGACCTAATTTCTACCCTTACACAAGAGTTGGGAGAAGGGATACAGTTTGTAGATGATGCATCAAGATTATGAGTGACAAGATCACTAGAGCAATAGTAAAAGTTCCCGACTCTCGAAAGACTTCCACAGAGGATGTTAGTTCATTGTCCTATGGTTTTGAAAGAAAAACTTTTACACCGAAGGATGTGCAGGTGCCGGAGCAAGATGGGAAAGATAATAAGGATATTTTCATCTTAGAAATTGGAATTTTAGTAGGCAAGAAACATGGTGGTAAAAGAGAGGAAGATCCATTACATGGAGATATGTCATTTGATAGATGTTTCTATATTGATGAAGGTATAGAACAGTTGGAGCAATTGTGATCATTGTGCAATCACTATGTGTGTCAAGGGAGATTTTATATTGATGAAGGACTTGAACGAGTGGAGAAATTGGAGACACTATTTGTTGAAGTTGATCACTTGTTTTGTTACAATTTTCAGCTCAAGCCCTTGTGGATTTTGGTCCGTATCAGATTCTGGACGAAGACGGGACCATGGCTTGAGAGCTCCCTTATTCGTACCTTCCATTTAAGATGCTTACATTTCACTTTATTCTTGTTGACAATGACTTGTTTCCTTCCTTCCTTGAGGACAAGGAAGCTCACTGGGGGGAGTGTTGATACGATCACAATTGCATGGCTTATGGGGGAAGATGAAGCTTACAGAGAATGTTGGCAAAGCTTGGCTAAAGAGCTGGAGACGGGTGAATCTCCATGGAGACTGACACACCAATGCTTGCTGATAATAACATTTGATGTATTGATGATAGTGTTAAGATGGATATGAGAGAGATCAGTGGCTCATTTGCTGGAGGCTTCAGTTAGGAGCAATGGGCTGATATGAGAGCGAGGCAGCTGGTGAGAGGGGACGAGTCTTGTGCTTGAAGAGGTTGTTGGTTGTGCAAGGTCATTACCTTTTGTGGGAGTGGTTGTTCGCTTGGTTCCCTAGACCAATAGTAAAGAAGGTCAAGAGGCTTGTCTCCGTGATTCCTTGCGGACAAGGAATCTTTAGGGGGGTGGATTGTTACGGTCACAAATTAAGAGGGGAAAAGAAGCTAAGCTCAATTAAGTATATGCCAGCTGGAGGGCCACCCCAGCCAAAATAGAAAATGAGAGAGAATGAAAGTTGAGGAGTCTAAATGCAAAGTAGAGAATGAAACAAAGTGGGTATCAATGCAGAGACTCTCTTCTTCAACAGAGTCATGAAAATGGTGTGAATATGGGTGTGAGCACCTAGGGCGGAGGATCGTGGATCCGAAGCATTCTATCAGTTCTTATTATCGTGTTATCGTTCCATTATTACCTTGTTATTGTGATTCTCTTATTAATCTATGATCGGTGGTTATCTTGTTCACTGTGGTGTTTAATTGTTGCTTGATTTACTGTGTTGATTGGTTGTGGATTGTGTTTGTGTTGCGATCTTAGCTGAGTTGAGCTTGAATCGCAACAGTGTGATTGAGCTATAACCGAGCCGATTTGAACAATTCGATGAAAATCACGACCCAGCAGTTGGCAAAAACGATCAGGGAGACGCGGCAAACTCCCGACTCGAAAAATGAGCATTTAAATAGAGGAGGTTGATTGAGGAACTGATATTCCCCTCTTTCGCAAAAACTCTGGCAGCGGACTAGTCATGATCGGAGAGGAGCCTAATCAATTAAGTGAGAGAAATTAAATTGGAATTCAAGGCCAACAATTAGGAGCTTGTTGAAGAGGTCGCAGACAACAAAGACACAAGTAAAGAACTCGTGAAGAGACGCAGAGAAGAAGAGAGAATTGACGAAGAATTGCAAGATGAAATTTATTACTCTGTGAAAATAGGCGCTCATTGGGCGCTCATTTTGAGCGCTCAGCATATCAAATATCTTTATTATACTCCATCTGTCCTATTAAAAATGAAACGTTTTCCTTTTTGGATTGTCCCATTAAAAATGAAACATTTTTTAAAATGGAAACCACATTTCTATTTTTTCCTCTCTCTTCATTAACTCACAAATATTACTGTATAAAATCTCGTGCCGGAAACTAAATGTTTCATATTTATTGGGACATAAGGAGTATTTTAATTTTCAAATGGATATAATAAATAAATTAAATTCCAAAATATCGAATCGTATCTTTTCTGATTACTTTATATAAAACAAAATTTTCTAATTTAAGAATGTGCAATACAACCAATACGTTTAATACTACTTCCGTCCTATAATAATTGTCACATTTTGCCATTTTTGGTTCGTCCCATAATAAGAGTCACACTTCACTTTTACCATAAATGGTAAGTAGACCCCACATTTCACCAACCAATTAATTATACTCACATTTTAATATAACACTAATATATATAAGCGGAACTCATAATCCACTATCTTATTCAACCCACTTTTCTTTGCATTTTTTAAACTTAACGTGGGACGTAGGTAGTATTAAAAACTTAAGCAAACTTTCCTTTACGTTAGAAACGCTTTTATAATGAGTTATTCTTTATTTTTAGAAAAAAAAAATCAACTTTCCTTTACGTTAGAAACACTTTTATAATGAGTTATTCTTTATTTTTAGAAAAAAAATCAATATGTGGTGACTATAAGGTGATAGAGTTCTTAATTAGTTATTCTTTATTAAAAAAAAAAAAAAATCAATATGTGGTGACTATAAGGTGCTAGAGTTCTAAATCTCTGCAACTGTATGCATCTCATGGTTTACCCTTATCTGTACAATGTTTGTGTGATTCTTCGATGCATTATAGTTTGACTGGGGTACTATTTTTAATTAATTATATTTTGTGGACTACACTTTTATAATTTTTCAAAAATTGTTGATCGTGGAACATGTACTCCCTCCGTCCCATTAAAAATGCAACGTTTACTTTTACGCACTTGTTTTGGAAAAATTATAATAAATAACTAAAGTGGTGAAAAAATAAAGTAAGAGATGGAATAATGTAGAAGAGAGTCCCCTTTATATTATTCTCTTTTTTACTTTATTTTTTCTCCACTTTAACTATTTATTATTATTTTTTTAAAACATGTCTGAAAAAACAAACGTTTCATTTCTAATGGGATAGAGGGAGTATAAATCAATCTTTTTCTCAAATTAATATCAATCTCCCCTACTTGGCTTATACAGTACATCCTTAATCAAAGGTGAATGGATAGATTCTTGATTTAAGTACTAGCAAATTTAAATTATTAGACCACTTATCTTTATTTTAAATGTTTTAGTTAGTTGTCCTAGTACTCCTGAGATTTCTAAAAAAAAAATTAATTAGTCGCTGAAATGGCCGGTGAATATGCGGATTGTAAAAAGAATTACATGCACTATTAGACGTTATAGATATTAATTAAGTACTATCTTTATAGCTATACAAGAAGTCAAATTAAAATAAGATATTGTCTCTTTCTTAGAAAAATAAAGGAGAATGACTAATATGTTGAGTTTGGTTTAATCTTACAAGTAACCATTTTCTAATAGTGATTTTGTTCGATTTAATGTAGTTGGCACTATTGTTTTTTTATCCTTAGTATCATTGTGGAGTGGATCTCCTATTCTATTTTTCCTACTTCATTCCTAATTCACATTCACAACTTAATAAAATAATCACACTATCACTTAATCATCACTTACATGTATAAGATTATTTTATTAAGTTGTGAGTGAATAAAGTAGAAAAAATGGATTAGGAGATCCGCTCCGGTATCATTGTATCCTCTCTTTTTTTTTGTATGATTACTACTTTAGTAGGATTTAAATTATTTTGAAAATTCCAAATCTAAATTTTATAGTAGTTGATTTTTCCCTACCTACATATCCGTATAAACCGATGATGACTGGGCTGAGATAATCATTTCTCCACAGTCTTCGTTCGCCTTTTTCCCATTACAATATCACAAATTCACGCGTTTCTATCTCCCTCTGCCTCTCTCACACTCGCAATCGCTCTCAATGATTCTCTCTATACCTATAGTGAAGCTCTACGCCTGCTCAACTGCACCTAGGGTTTCTGCTTCCCATTCCTCTTCCAGGATCTCATACTTCGTTAAATCTCTCGGCTGCGGCGAACCTCGCAGGCCGACTCGCTCTTCATGTCTTCTCTTCTGTGCGCCGAATCCCCGGGAAACGGCGGAGATGCTCTACGAGAGGAACAGCTCCTCGAATGTTGCGGCGGTCGCTTCCAGCCCCGCTGTCGATCACCATCACGTATCTCCGCCTCCTCGATCATTCCTTGACGCGCGTAGTGAACAAGGTTCCTCTTAATTTAATTTACTAATTGAAGTAGCACTCGTTCTGTATTTTTCATGTTTTCATGTGATATCTTGTTGAAATTTGGATGTTTTATCCTTTTTAGCGAGTTAAACTAAATGCGTCTAAAGTTTGACCTCAGTTCCAATTGCGTGATTGGATATAGAATTATAACTTTTATGCGTGTTATCTATTAGAATGTCAATTGATTAGTTTTTTTGTTTTTGTTTTATGTCAAGTGCGTGTATCAGCAGCCATGAGTTAATTTTCTATATCCTGTTTGAGCATGGGAAGAAACACATAATCACTTCTTATGGCAACGCATGCATAAGTTTTTCTACTCCTAGCATGTGTGGCATATTTAGGGCTCGAACTTATTCCATTCAACACATTGTCGCCTTTTTCTTTAGCTTGTTATAAACCATTCATATGTGCACGAACAGTGATCCAGTACTTCTATGTTATAAGATGCTTGACTGATTTACTGTCAAAGTAGTGACCATAATATCAGTCAGCTTCATGTACCAATTGTTGCTGAAATCATAACCAATTAAGCTTGTCTAAAACAAATAATTTGACGACACCATGTCTTTTTTAAGACTATCTGTTTAGATTTAACCAATTGGAAGACTAAAACAGAGTCATTTCTGAACCTCAATACTATGCTTTCATGTGCCATTGGCCTGCTGAAAGCCTGAAGCATATCTTGAAGTTAGCACAGACGGTCCACCAATAAGTTTATTCCAAGCGTTGGACTTTAGTCTTAGTATGAGTCACAATATTAGTTACGAAATATGGAATTGGGAGAACCAAGGAATTGTAGAAAGGAACATAGAGGAGAGGTAGAATATGGAAGTATTTAACATTAATTATGTAGCCACCTCAACCTCCCTATTACAAGTGGAACCTGCTCAAGTAAGTTACATTCTGTTCCATCAATGGACATCTGAAAGGACCATGATTAAATTCACTAATTCAGAAGTTTTGCTATATTATGAGAAAAAGTCCGTAGATAACTTTTCCGTATAACAATTAAATGAAATATGCATAATGTTGGGTTTGTTGTCATGAAAGGTCTTCTTTTGTTCAAGCTACTTTTATCTACTGATGATGGTATGCTTGGGAAGTTTTATATGGAGTTGGAGGATTCAAATGAAAATCATTTTAAACAAGTTTCGGCTAACTGTGGTCTTCCTATAATTCTAAGCTTCCTTAGTTAGGATGATATTTGTATGAGGTGATTTACACATTATCTATTGTAACCATCAACTTGTTACAGCTTCCTTACATTAGGGTAATGTAGCCTGACACAATGTTCCTCTTTGCCTCAGGACCCTGTCATGTAACGCTTCATGTATACAGCCAGTTTAATAAGCATAAATTTTAAGATTTCAGTTGATCTGGCATTCTTATATGAATTTTATATTTCAGACCTACTTATGATGATCCAAAAAGAAGCTGAAGCTGGAAGATTGCCAATTAATATAGCTCAGGGGATGACAGAATTGTATCACAATTACCGAGATGCAGTAAAATAATCTTATCCTGTTCATGGTGAAAATATGTAGTTATCAATTACTGGGAATTTGCGATGAAAAGTTATTGATTATGTCATTCTTGACATCCTCATGATTTTGTAATAACGTGTGGTTGAAAACTATGGTATCATACTGCAGTGTGTGTGTGTGTATGACATTTTGCTTGTAATTTGGTGTCAGAGCTTTATGATAAAGATTGATTATCTTATCCATAATCAAGCTTTATCACTTTAAATTGTAGATATGCTGAAAACCTCACTCTAGTATCAACAAATTTGTGTATTTTCCTTTTTTAAGGCTGAGATATTTAATGCTGCTACTCTCTGTGTAAACTGGAGTTGATTTGTTGTAACTGTTTGTTCTCAAAGTGAGTAATTGATTTGAACAAAATGTTCAAAAGGATATAAAACTATAGAGATGTTGTGTTTACCAAAGTTTTCCATGACTGTATTTGGGAAGAGAGATTCTTTCCTTTTCGATCATTTTGACATTTGTCAGTGACCAAACATTTGAAAAGATCCCCTGAGGACATGTGAGAATGTGTTTGCATGATTGAGATGTGAAGGGTTTGAATTACCGATATAGCTGATAGGTTGTTTTTCAAATTTAACTTCTGTTAAACATTTTTATTATTTTTTCTTTTCTGAAAACACGATCCAGGAATACATGTCTATGAATTTGGATTTGGATTAATGACACGTCCTGCCTATTAAGCTGACAGGCTGGTTTCACTTTCTTTAGTTTCGGTAAACATTTATTTTGGTGACTGTTTCTGACTAAAGAATTAAACAGTGTTCCTTTTCTTTGGGAGAGTAGACCCCTAAAGAATAAATTTAGGCTTTTCAAACAGGATCACAATTTACAGTGAACAAAGATGAGATTAGTTTCTAAATATTTTCATTACCATTTCATAAACAAAATGATATTTTCATTCACTGTGTTATTCTATAACCTATGAATGTTGAAAATGTGAAACTGATTTCAATTACTTTAGCACTTCAGATTCTGTGAATACCATATGGATATAAAGTATCTCCAATTGCATTTCTTTTGAGCATCTATAAATTCACGTGGTCCCTGAATTTTGAGTCCTGGCTGTCTTCATACACATTTGTTCACATTTGTTTTTGGAAAGTTCCTTTAAGTTATCAGTGATATGTTTTAAGAATCTTAGCATGATAGTTACATGAAAACACTCGGTACCTTTTGCTCTATATTTTCAGATGGATTGCTCTACATGATGGAAACGAAACATAACTTATTTTTTTAATGCTATTCTCAATTCTCTGCGACTTCATACATGCTCTAGCTATTTCCACTTTTGTTATTGTTTGTGTTAAGATGCAATGCGTAACATGTTTATGGAGTCCCACTTTTTCCTCACTCTTTGGGTTCATGGGTTGCACTTAGAATGACTATTTTTTAGTTGAGTGGCAAGATAGGCCATTAAGTTCTCTTGTTTTTTTTTTTTTTAATGTCTTCTAAGATCCAGATCCCTGAGCTGTGTATATCTTTTTAAATCCTTTGTTGGATTCTCAAAATTCAGGTATCGAGAAGTGGACATCCCAAAGCTGATGAGATTGTAATGTCTAATATGGCTATTGTCTTGGACCGTGTTTTCTCTGATGTGCAGGTAGTTATCTGCTATCTTTTATCATCTAGATTTTACACATGAGACTTCTCTAACCTCTGCTTTGTTATTGAATCGGAAACCAATTTCATAGGATCCATTTCAGTTCTCACCATATCACACTGCCATTCGGGAGCCATTTGATTATTACACGTTAGGTCAGAAATATATCCGACCTTTGGTTGATTTCAGGTCAGTCAACTTGACGTTTGATTTTTATTATAATATACACTCATTGTATGGTTTACAATTTACATGAATACTGTTCTTGCTAAACCCTGGCAAATGCCAATCTCAAATCAGTGTATGATAAATTTTCAATCAACTTGCCTTCTGGGGAATGAATTTATAAGAATTGTATAAATCTACTCTAGTTTTCCTGCTGCATACTGAACAATATTAATGTGGTAAACATAAGTAGAGTATTGTTACTGTAAGTGAAAGATGGCCAGAAAAGTTTGGTAGATAGAGCTCTTTAATGGAAAAATTAGTCCAAGTTTCTAGTTTGATTTACTAAGAGGTCCATTTGTGGTTATTGTATGCTTTTTAAAAAAAATAATTTTACTTATATATAGAACTGCATGCTCTTATTTGTGCAGTAATAACCAGTGACTGAGTAATATTCAAAATTTCAAATGCGATGAATTAGTTCCTAGTCATTCTGCAGTTCTGCTGTTATATATTTCGAATAACACAAACGAATATTAGGGGACTTGCTTACTACACGAAGCATAATTATGTGTTTTCAGAGGGTATTTTAGGACTTCTATAAAATTTTGTTAGGATTGAGGTGATGCTGAAAGACTGAACTTGAATTAGACAGAAAATCACTTAAAAAATACGAGGCTCACAGGCGATGTCTGCCTCAGCCAAATCACTGATCCAAATTTGAAGACTAAATTTTCTGCTCCTTGCATGACTAAACTCTACTACTTAATAACAGTAGGAACTAGGGCTCCAGAAACAAAAGTTCGGTCCATCCCTTTATTCTAAAACCCTAACTAGCTGAATAGATTAAGGAAAGAAAAGATTACCATGAAAATAAGATAAATAGAGATAGTATCATATTAGGAACCATACCAAATTGTGGATTTTCGACATTAATTTGGGTGTAGCCCCAAATAAATTTTCTTTACCCTTCTGTTTTACAGTTTACTGTCTATAAATGTATCTTGTGCTTTGGAGACTTTCTAGCTGCATCTAACAGTAATTTACTACAAATTTTCAGAAATTCATTTCTTGGGAACAGCTCCATATTCTATGAAATTGAAAAGAAGCTTGAGCAGGTGCATTCTTTTCGTGCTTCATTTTTAAAATGTCTTCATATTTGGCTCCAGTGTTCGCTGAATCAATGCTGTACATCAACAGAAATCCAATTACCCTAAGCCTAACGTATCTTGCCTCTGTGTTGCGTAGTACTTGCCTCTTTGTTGTGTAGTGGGCATGGGATAAGAAAATGAGGTTTATAGAGTTAAGTGGAGAGAATAAAGTAGAGACGTGAAGAGAGAATAAAGTAGGAGAGAATAAAGTAAGAGAGAGTAACGGTACAGTTAGGTTGGACACCCCAAAAAGGAATACTACAAATCACTTATGGTGGGACGGAGGGAGTACTAGTTCTATGTATCAGCATCTAACTGTGTTCTTGCTACTAATGTTTGGAATACTTTGAGTGGAGCTGCTCTCTTTCCTTTTACTGAGTTGATGTCAATCAATGTAATAATGGATCTTTATGCCATTATTGATATGCTTGTAATACTTATACTGGCAGCAATGTTATGGATGGCATATGGTGTCTTACGGCGGTAAGGCAAAAAACCACCACAGGCATATGGCATAGCAGTATGGCGGGATATGGTGTTGATAAATTAATTAATAAAATATTAGTAATATATGTATAGATAAATTCAAAAAATTAAAAAATAATAAAAAATGTAAATATCAACTACTAAAACATTTAATAAAGCATAAAGTCATAAGCAATTATATATTATGCCTATAATAATAAGTCTTAGTTCAACTATTAAAATATAAAGTCATCATCATAATATATACTCCCTCCGTCCCCCGAATGTTGACACGGGTTTTAAGAAATGTAATGGAAATTGAGTTGAAAAAGTTGGTGGGATATGGGTCCTACTTTTAAAGTATTAGTTTTATAATAAAATGTGAGTATGAATGAGTTATTGGGTTTAGGGTTTTTTGGAGGTCGGCGCAACTAGGGTTTATTTGGGAGAGAATCTGATTCTAAGAACAAAAACACTAGTTTTTTATTAATTGGGTCGGGTTTGAGGGTAAAATAAATTTGGGCCGTCTTATTTGCTAATTGGGCTGAGGATTGGGGGCAGCCCAATCAAAACTGACGCCATACCTGCCATGGCACCGCCATGGCGCCTCATTCGTGGCGGCAAATGGCAGTCGCCATTAAAAAGTTTCATGGCAGCGCATTGCTATGACGTTTTTCTTGAAACCCGCCGTGCAATGGCGCCACGGCGGCGCCATAGCCGATATTTAGTAACAGGGTTACAAGAAAAATGCCATAGCGATGCGCTGCCATGAAACTCTTTAATGGCGACCGCCATTTGCCGCCACGAATGAGGTGCCATGGCAGGTATGGCGTCAGTTTTTATTGGGCTGCCCCCAATCCTCAGCCCAATTAGCAAATAAGACTGCCCAAATTTATTTTACCCTCAAACCTGACCAAATTAATAAAAAACTAGGGTTTTGTTCTTAGAATCAGATTCTCTCCCAAATAAACCCTAGCTGCGAACCTCCAAAAAAATCCTAGCTACACCAAACGACGCCACCCCCTCGTCGCGGGGATGACGACTTTATATTTTAATGGTTGAACTAAGACTCATTATTATAGGCATAATATATAATTGCTTATGGCTTTATGCTTTATTAACTGTTTTAGTAGTTCATATTTACATTTTTTGAATTTATCTATTCATATATAACTAATATTTTATTAATTAATTTATCGACCGCTACGCCATATCCCTGTGGCGGTGTTTTGGCTTACCGCCGTAAGCCGCCATAAGCCATCCATAACATTGTTTTGTTGCCACCTTCTGTTTCTACTGTGTAAATGTCCATATACATAGTTGTTGCCAACCCAATTATTAGAAACTTTCTTAAGCAGCTTCTGATTAGCATATATGTCAAAATACACCCAGCTAAAACTTCCCTGTTGATATTTGCCATTTCGCCTTTTCTTTGTTTGGTTGATTGCTCTATATTAGAATTTGGCTTCTATTTGATAAGCACTTCATTACAATAAATTTCAGGGTGAGAATATTATTTTAATGTCCAACCACCAGACTGAAGCAGATCCAGCTGTTATAGCTTTGTTGCTTGAATCCACTAGCTCATTCATTGCTGAGAATCTGGTAACTATTATAATAAAGAACACTATAATTACTATAATGCCATACTGATAAATATTCGGAATAGTAATTTTGTCTTATGTATTTTAACTGTAATACAGATATATGTGGCTGGAGACAGGGTTATTACAGATCCTTTAAGTAAACCCTTTAGTATGGGCAGGTGATAGATATACTGCTCACAACTATATTGTTTGACGTAAGCCTTGCATTGCTAAGTTATTAATTTTGCTGAACTTCTAATTAGTCAGGAATCTTCTATGTGTGTATTCCAAAAAACACATGAACGATGATCCTAAGCTCATTGATATGAAGAGAAGAGCAAACACAAAAAGCTTAAAAGAAATGGCGCTGCTTCTGAGGTACATTTGATCCTTCCTATAGTTTAAAAAGACATTGCGTAGTTCATTTTTGTATCTGTTCTGGGTTATTCTTTATCTTATTATTGTACTTATTGGTATTATTTAAAGATATGTAGGAAACATGTGCTTAGCTCATCAAGCGTATGATCAAAAGAGTCCTTGGCGTGACTACCTTAACCATACTATGAATATATAGTTATACATGTTAGCTTAATCCAACAGCAAAGGGGGCTTTTTCAATGAAACGTCTCCTCATGATATAGGAGGTTTCAGGCACATTGTGAGCCCTTGAGGAGTCTATTTGCATATCTGAGTACTTTTTTTTAATGCATATCTGAGTACTTTTTTTAATGCATATCTGAGTACTTGATTATTGATGAGTAAAGCTGTTTGGGGCAAATACAACTGATCGGTCTGTTTTTAAACTAGCAGCAGTTTTTGATATGATGAACAACAATTACTGTGAGGAACTAATGAAACCATTGCACAGTGCACACCCATATGGTCATGTTTATGGCATATTATTACATGTATGGGTTGACTATAGTAGTAGCAATAGTTATGGTCAGTTGCTTCTGAACACCAGATAATCAATGTTTTATCATGAGAATGAGACTCTTATGAGCTACATTACTTACATGTGTTCTCCAATTATCTTATGCATCGGTCTGTCCCATTGTTAGTGATACTTTCGGAAAAGGAAATTTGATGACTTGTTCCAACTCAGCTATTTGTCAACTTCGCTTAATAACGAAATGATGAAAGCTTCCTTAACACTCATAAAATCAATTTTCCCAACAGTAGAATGAAAATAGTGTGGATTCTTAGTTATAATATCAATATTGTGGGAACATATTTATCTTTAGCTTCAAACTACCAATTTTTAAAGGATTCATTCTTTTGCTGTCTATGCTCTAGGACGGGAGCGAAAATAATATGGATAGCCCCAAGTGGTGGAAGGGACCGCCCAGATCCTGTTACAAAAGAATGGCATCCAGTACGTTTCCTTTCCATATTCACATAGTATGCCTCATTTGTTAAAATTGGTGCGGGATCCAAATATGATAATGATGGATTAAAAAAGGTGTTGCATTGGTTTTACCCTGTCAAAATTTGGATATCTTACTTCCCTTATTGCTAATATGCTGCTATTATCATAATATTGCTCTTTTGCAGCATCATGAACTCAATTTCTTTAGCTTCTCCTTTCTATGTATTTTTTTAAATTAATTTTTTTTATTTGAGTTTAATAGGTTTGGACACTCTTGAAAACTTCCTTTTATTCTTAATGCACCTGTGATCATTGATTACTAAACAATCATGATATGTATGTGGTTCTAGAGCGCCATCGTCTGCTGCCACTCACCATTTATACCACTAGGAAGTAAATTTTGCTTGATGGTTGTGAAAGATGTTCATAATTCTCATCTTTCCCTGTCCACTATTCTTAGTATGCTAGTTTGACTACTCATGCTGGCCCAGGCACCTTTTGATTCATCCTCGGTGGACAACATGAGAAGGCTTGTCGAACATGCTGGAGTTCCTGGTCATATATACCCCTTGGCGATAATGTGCCATGAAATTATGCCCCCTCCGTTGGAGGTACATTTTTAGTAGTTGTTCTTGTCATCTATCCATAATGGTAAATTCATCTGTAATAACTCGGATTCCTTTTAGGTGGAGAAAGAGATTGGTGAGCGACGAGAAATATCATTTCATGGAGTTGGGGTATCAGTTGGACCAGCAAGTGATTATCACAAAATTTATTCTGCTTTGGATGATCCGGATGAGGTTACTTCTTTACATATTTTGGCTATATTTACATTTTGGCCATATTATATAAAGCTTTGGATTTCGGGCTCCCCAAAAGTTCTCTTTTTGAGTTTGGGCTTCTTTGCAGGCAAAGTCCATGTACTCGGAGTTGCTGTATTCATCTATTTGCCAGCAGTACGATGTCCTCAAATCTGCAATATATGGCAAACAAGGTCTGAAGGCATCAAGCTCTTCTGTCTCTCTTACGCAACCATGGCTGTAGTTCACTTTTGAGCCGTTTTTGCTTTTCCAAAGGTATTATTCTTGAGAAATAATGAAATCTATTCTATGATACACACACTCATTGCCGATAAAGTTCCATGATGCATTGCAGGTGAGAGATGTTTTGACTCGGCCACTGACACCATAAGCCGAAGCATGGTCTTAGTTGAATGTAAGAACGCCTTGGCCCCGAGTTGAGCTGGAAGAGAACAATCGTATCTCCACTCTCGTTGACGCGGTAAGAAATAAGATTGAGATTAGATATGTAAACAAATGCCTCACAACTTGAGCTTTGTATAGTCTGTGGAATACGTGTATACGCTGCATTTTTCATATGATCCATTTTTCCGTGCGCTTACTAAAAGTTAGGATTATGTAGGTTACGGGCCTAAGGTTTTTTTTTTTTTTAATTATAAGGGAGATTAGCCACGCTCTTACTAATTACAATTATCATGTCTTCAAACTTATTTATTTATATTTTAATTTTGTATTGAAATGAGCTCATTACCTTATTATAAGGACATATGCCTGCCAGTTTGGGAATACTTCTTTATCCCATAAGATTGTTGATGATGAAGATAGAACAATCTTGAGAAGGTAAGGCCTTTTGTTAATTATACATGGCACTGCATAATCTATATTTTCTCTAAAGACAAATATTTACAAATTAATTAGACCCACAAAATCAATTTTGTTAGAAAAGGTAAACGCACACGCAGCCTATTCTAGCCTAAGTTAAAGTCAGCGAGCAGATTGATGCTTGGGGACCTTGCTCCGCCGCTCACCACCCTTCCCACGGCGGCCGTTAACCTTTCCGTCAGCCCGCCTGCCACCATTGCTAAGCATCTCCCTCTCCAAGGGTACATCCACGCACTCAGGTGGGGGCACTGGGTACCGTACATTATCATAGCAATAGGAATAGTACATATACTTCCGCCGAAACCACTGCATGGATTTGCGACGGTTGGCGGTGATGGTGGAGTAGTCCAACGCCGTCAAGGCTGCAATCTCGGCGGTGCAATTGCTGGATGGTAATTGGTCGATGGGGTCGACCACACAACCTTGGAGGACTAGGTCACGAAACTCGGCAATGAAAGGTTCGTGCCTGTAGTCCACTTTCCTCTTGCCGCCGTTCGTCGCCCATGACGACGCGTCCCATATGGTCGCGTACACGGACATTGGCTTCGACGGGTAGTCCCCCCGCATGCCTGCGTGTCGCCCCACTTGGCGTATTGGGATCTCATCCACATAGAATCTGTATTCATATAATATGACAAGTTCATTTTTATCGATAAAATAAATTACGAGCTCTAACTTCTACTGATAAGAATCACCGGCTCATTTTATACATGGAGGAAACAATTGAGAATATAAATTGAAACTTTATAAATCAATTTTTAGTTTCAGACTTATAAAAATTTGACCAAATTTTGTGATATAAATGGCACTATCATACGTAAAATAAACATAGTTTTAGAATGTGTAGGGAATCACATGATATTAAGAGGGGTCCAGAGAATGCTGTAGCGATGGAAAACCTTGCTGGGGTCGAACCACAAGCGGTATCTCTCCTCTCTACCCCTCGAAACGCTGCCGTTTCCATAGACATTGGTCTGAAATCTCCATGCATGGCCTTGCACATTTCCTAGAAACTCGATGTCTAATTCGTCGTGGTTCTTTTCAAAAGTATCCACATTCGACGTCTGCATAATTACAAACATAGATAAAAAAAAATTCACAATTCATGCATAAAAAAATCACATTAATTGATATCGAAACCTACGTAGAATGCAACGACAATGCCGGCCGTGTATTTGGAGGGCATCTTAATGCTGGCGCTGAAGAATCCATAGTTGTAATAATCAGACGAAATAATTCCGGATCCTGCAATTAATTAATTAGATTTATAAAATGGAAAATGAAAGGACGAATAATATTTATTATTACCGGAGAGGCGGTTGAGAAGGAGGCTGACGGCTTTGTCGTCGGCGGATGTCTTGATGTTGAAATCGCTGAAGAGGGGAGAGTAGGATTGGGAGAAGGTGAGGGTGGTGAGGTTGAACGCCGTTGATGAGAGGAAGCCAGGGATGAATATGAGGAAAAGGAAAAGGAAGAGGAGACAACTAGGCATGTTTGTAGAGGACTAAGTGTTGGATATTCCATTTCATTTCTTTTCCTTATTTTCTCTTCCATTTATCTCGCTCCATAGTAATAATTAATATGCCTATATTTATCTTTTTTATTGGGAAAATGGATTTCTATAAAGCTTAGTAGGTCCCATAATTTGGTAGGTATGCACGCAATATTGTATGACAAGAGAATCAGTGTATTATAGTTTAATTAGCATCCAACTTAATACCTACAAATTATGCACTGGATCAAATTCTTATTTAAATAAACTAGATTAGGTACTCAAATTTTATTTTATAAATGTAAATGGTGGTATAAAAACAAAACGTTGGTATTCACTAGCCATACATTATTGTACATTTTCTGATTGTTTGCAAAATACTTTAATAATCTATGTGTGTGTGGCTTGTAGCAATTATACAAAAATAGAATGTTGGTTGGGAAATACCTGGCAGAGCTGTTAAGGATTCATGAGAGGAAATTAAGATGCTTTATAGCACAGTTAAGAGATTAGGTGAGCATATGAGTCATGACAAATTAAAATGATTCTGCTGAAAGCAAAGTAGACATATTTTTGCTGCATCCAGCATTTTATTTCTTATCAATATCTCTGAATCAAGATATATATAGTTTAGTGACTAAGCCAGGATTTTAAAGTTGGGGACTCAAATCACTCTTAAAAATTGTGGAATATTTTCTGGCATCAATATTGTCAAAAGCAATTGAGTAAGTAAGTAACAAGAAACAAATAATAATGTACTCCCTCCGTCCCACAAAAGATGACACACTTTCCTTTTTAGTTTGTCCCACAAAAGATATCACATTTTCCTTTTTGGAAAAAGTTCTCTCTCACATGAATATAAAAACTATATTTTCTCTCTCCATGTAACATACAAAACAAAACCTCCTAAAATCCCGTGCCATTTTCAAAGTATGTCAACTTCTTTGGGACGGAGGGAGTAATCAATATTTTCTGGTATGAGTAATAGATGAATGCAAGAGAATAAAAGAGTATCAAGAAACAAATAATAATGTAATCACAGATGAAAATAATATGATGGTTATCATTAAAATTGCACGTTTAAAAGTTTTAATCAAAGTGTGTAAAAAGTGTGCGTGAAACAGAAAATAAAAAATAAAAAGATTAAAAATCACGTATATAAATAAAAATGGAACTAAAATAGATAAATAAAAGAGAAATTTGTGTGTCTAATTAAAATTAAAGTGAGTGTAAGTAAGTAAAGATAAATCGAGAGTAAATTACATAGTAATAGTAAAAACTATGTGAATTTAAATAAAATTAAAGAGGAGAGTGATCAATTGCTAACTTTCTTAAGTTGCTAACTCATCAATGCAGTGTATTAAAAATGTCAACACGATGATATTAAAATGTCAACACATAATTTTGTTGAACTTCAATATAATGTGTTGATATTTTGATATCACCGAATTGACATTTTTAATACGTTGTATTGATGAGTTAGCAGAGTTAGCAACTTAAATAGTTAGCAATATAACGCACCCCAATTAAAGAAGATGTGCAAGTAAATTTGAAAAAGACTGAAGTCCAATTTTGGTTCCTTACATTTGCCCTAAAATTCTTTTTGGTCCCATACATTAATTTTGTGACCTTTTGGTCCCTAATATATTATTTTGATACATTTTGGTCCCAAACAAGGTCACAAACTTAATGTATAGGACCTGAAAAGAATTTTATGGAAAATTTATGAGACCAAAATTGGACTTTAGTCCTATATTATAATTAAGTTATTAAATTGAACAAACATTTTAACTGTTAATTTTAACAGAAAATGGTTATTTTGGACCAAAACAATATGTTTGGAACCAAAAAATCACAAACTTAATGTATGAGACTAAAAAGAATTTTAGGGAAAATGTAAGGGACCAAAATTGAACTTTAGTCACTAACGCTAACCATCTCTGCCACTAATTAACTTAGTCAATTTTTATTGGATATATTCTCTCCATCCTTAAAAAATAGACAAACTTGTAAATGACATGATTTTAATACACAATTAGTAAAATAATAGCGAGATGAGAAAAAGTAAGATAAAGAAGGGTAAAAGGTAGTGGAATGAGATTGTGGGGTCTGCGTCCCTAAAACATTTGTTTTTCTGTACAAGATTTTATGTAGTGTTGTTTTATTCCAAAAATAAGTAAAATAATCTAAATTAAAAAAGAGAGTAAAGTAAGATAGATGAAAAAGTAGAGATAAAATTATTTCTATTCCAAAAATTGTTTTATTTTTAAAGGGACAATTTAAAAAGGAAAATGTTTCAATTTTAAATGGTAAAGGCTTCTCTATTGCTACAGCTTATAACATACCCACATGTCCAACAGTAAATTCTCCCCTTTCATTTTCAACTCAGACATTTTTGTAACATGTTCATTACAAATAAGTAAAGTAACCGTTGTAACATGAAAACATAAAAAAAAATCCATTTAAATGCTATCTATAGAATGGAGTTTCATAAATAAAAGACGTGATGGAGATGGATTCCCTAATCAATCTTGAACTACTTAATTATTTACACTAACTACCTAGTTTCAGTAGTGATGACAAATATATAGCATATGATTATATCCAAACTTAAATCTAACTCTTGAAATCCATTATTCATTTCTGAACCGTGGGGCTATTTATTTTGTACTTTTCACATGATTATTTGTTTTGCAGTAGTAAAATTTAAGCTTTCCATCCTGAAATTTCTTGCAAGCCCACAACCTGTCTATCTCACTCTCACTCTTTGTGCAGTTATAATCATTCGTTTTCTCTCTCTATCATTCAAATACAAATACATGTGACCCATTTATCCATCTTTAATGGATATGATTTGATGATATTAATTAAGTTGTTGAGGCCAACTAAACTGCTTTTCTCTCACACGTACTTATTTATTAGTGTGATAAATTTACATCTTATAACTTGTTTTTGGTTCAAAACTCTTTCCAACTTTGTCTACTTATTGTTTTCCTACATGTTTTTTGTTTAGGTAGCTTTACACAACCATTCCTAATTGGCCTTAGTGCCTGCAAACTGTTAGAGAGAGAGGAATGGATTCAATCAGTGCCCCTCAGAAGGCTTCCAACTATGATGAAATTTTTATGCAGAGTAGTTTGCAATTTGCAGAAAGCTTGAAGGTTTTTCCTATTTATATATGTTTCTGTAATAGCAAATACTACCATTTTGAGGCGTTTTGTTTAGTCATTCTGATTTCTTATTGGGAAATTTCAGGATCTGAGAACTTTAAAGAAACAGTTGTATTCAGCAGCAGAGTATTTTGAGTCTTCTTATGATAAAGATGATCGCCAAATACTGTATGCTATTCTCTGGTTTGCATAAGTTTGTAACATTTTATTGGTTTCTAAATTTATACTAGTATATGTAGTGAGAAACAGAATTATGTGTCACATGTGTGTGTGCAGTGTGATGGAATCGTCGAAAGATTATGTTACGAAAGCTGTGGTGAGCACTGTCGACCATTTGGGGTCGGTAGCTGATAAGCTCAGTAAATTCTTGGATGAAAAGGCTAATGAGTTCTCCGCAACAGATATTAGAATTTCTTGCATTCAACAGGTGCTATTGTTATAACTACTTTGATTAGATTATTCAATCCTATATAAGAATGAAAGGTTCTTATATTTTTGGGTGTGGATGTGTTGTAGAAACTAAGCAAATTTCAAGGATTCATCGACTTGAGAGGCGTATCACGACACACGTTAATGGTAGAAGCTCCCAAGCACCATAAGCAGTACATTGTTGCAGGTATTTATGTTATTCTGTTTTCTGATTTCTAATTGGCAGTAAACTGACTTGGATGTATCCAGATAATCCATCTGCTAAAGCCTTTCAAGCAGCACGACTAAAGCCTCAACCACCGTTATCAAGGTACAAGCTGACACGAAGAACACATTGCATTTCTCACCTCTGATTCATCATGCCAATTTAACTTGTGCAGAAAAGGACACCCGATGGTTCCTTCAGATGAACCATCTCAAAATCATTCCCACTTTCCCTTCACGCGAGCCATGTCTAAGAAAGATACAGGTTAGTGTTACGTGGCTAAACAGCAACTCATCCCTGATGTTAGTGCATTACTATACTAGAAGTGGTAAGAGGATGAGACTAAGATCTTAACAATTCTGAGAATTGACCTAACCATTTTGCATATTGGCATCCCCCTATTTCTGGTCTCTTTCTTTGATTAGTTCAAGATTTCAATATTGGTAGTTCGTTTGAATTGCACAACACAAGCATTTTAACAATGGAGGCGAGTCTTATGAGGTTCGTCCTTTTCATGTAAATCAGGGAAGCGTTCAGTTTCACCACTTAGTTTTCCGCTCAAGAGGTCTGGATCGTCTGCATACAGATCAGTCTCTCCTACCCCTTTGTACAGTAATCAACAGGTAAGCCACTAATAACTGGAGTAGTATCACAACATTATGTATTTTCTGGTTAGTAACGTAAGGGAGCTTTGGTAGATGCAATGGCAGAGTCCATCAGAGCCACGAAGAGCTATGTCAGTGTGCAGAATAGGGGGCGTGAAGAGGGAAGGACAGATTGTAGAGTCATATACCAAAAGAAGTAAGAATCTGTTCCGAGCTTTGCTTAATGCTCACCGGGCAAGAAAGGAGAATCATAAGCTGCAAATGATGTATAGATAGATAGAATTCCCTTTGGCTGCTGTACATTTCTTTTCAAGTAATAAAGGGTTCCTAGCTTGTGCTATACTTGCAGCTGTTGCTAGTTGATAGCATGCCACTTGAGGCCTAAAAACTCATGAGTGAATAGGTTTAGCATTGAAACAGAAGAGTGGAGTTTTTCCTTCAATGTTTGAACAAGTGAATTTCTTAGCATAGCATACATACACGACTTTTGGCAAAATAGCTAATTTGCAGCTTCAAGGCCAAATATCAGTATGCTTCATCAGTAACGATTGTATAGAGGATTATGATGATAAGATATCAAGCTCTATGGAACACAATTCTGTCAAGGTTCCTCTCAAAATCCAAGATCAAAACTTGGGATCTCATCCATATCCTTTGTCTCGAGACTTGTCTCTTTGAGATCATTATTGCATCTAGAACTGCTTCCCTTCTTGTCTTCCTGCAACTAGGCAACCAGAAACATCTTTATTAACCATAAAGGAAAGAAGAATTACATATTCAAGTTAATTAAGCCAGCCATTTCATATGATTAAAAAAACTAGTTAGCAGGTTAGTAATTTAACCACCAAAGAATTGAAGTTTTAGTCAATTAAACTTAAAATCAATATGTTTCAAAATTTCACCTCAGGTGATTTACTGGAGCTCGAACCATTTTCTTGTGCAGCATTTGATCCAGTTACAACCTCTGCAAGATAAAAATGCAATCACTCATCAGGAATAGTTACTCCAATGATGGGGAATGTATAGCAGTAACTCACCTTCACATGGAAATATGATTTCCAGTTCTTGATTATTATATGTTCTGGTGAGAGATTCATATTCGACTTCCTTTTGGCTAGCAGTATTCACTGCAGCAGCTTCTTCCGCATGAGACTCCATAGATGAAGAATGTACATCATGGATAGGAGATTTAAAGTTTTCTGTTCGTGGTCTGTAATAAAGAATGCTTCTTTAGTAAAGTGTAACGGGTATGCTGAGGTCAAGAGGAAACATGTTTGCATCATCTGAGAAAAAGAAGTCTTGGGTGTTTTCAGCCATCAGAGATTCAGTATTTACTTGGATATAACAAACAAAAAGCATCTCCAGAATTATTTCATATGTATATCAATACTAATTTGATATCTGAACTCTTCACCTTAGAGAAAGCTACATGAATTACTTTATTTTGAGAAGAAAGTGAATTTACTTTGGAGTTAGTGTAGATGAGACTCGTCTACATATTACATAAACATCTTAAAACTAGTATGCAGGAACTCTTCATATGTCCATGAAATTTTGTTCTTGGTTCCTAGAAAGTAGTGCCCGAGTTAAAGATGCTACGGAAACCAGAAGCAAAATGCATTTTGTTCAACCAATAAGACTATTCCTCTTTTTACCAGATAAACAGCAGAATGAATGCATATTCATACCTGAGATGAAAGTTAGAAGATCTAGCTTGAGGTACTATTCCATCTTCTGGAATTTCACACTCTTCATTTTTTATTACTTCAACAGCTTCAGATTTTATAACCTTATTAATCATGCTATCATGCTCTGATCCTTTTTGTCTCAATTCCTCTCTTTCCGTTCCACTATGATTATTGGTACAGACAGAAACTCCGGAGAATCTGACACAGTTCTCCTCAGTGAAAGGCTTATTCACAGAGACAGCCGTCTGCTTACTTGGTTGTCTGAGACTGGACAATATATCATGGACTGTCATAGAAAAAAAAATATTACTAATACTTTTCAGTCTCCAATTATAGGATAGCAGAAAGATAAACAAGATGAAATGAAAATGGTGTAAAATGGAATTAATAAAATCCGAGTATTTCTTTGTTGTAAATCTGATATCAAGACTAATAAGAACTTTTCATAATTTCATGTCTGTCGACGGAGAAGTAAACAAAAGGAGAAACCAATATCCATGACATGGGTTATTAGACATATTTTCTGCAATCAGAACCTAGAATGAATGGTTCATCTAGAAGGTAGATTAGCTATGGTTTCCAGCACACTATTATAACATCTGGGAGCATGTTTATGTCATGTCAGTCCCATTCAAGATGGCCACATTCTTGAATGGCATGGGAATTTAGGTTGAGTAATTGAGTGTGATAAAAGGAGAGTGGAAAAAAGTGATTGAATATTTTAATGAGGAAAAAGGAGAGAAACTTATTTCCAATTCCAAATATAGAAAGTGGACATCTTGGGTGGGACAAACCAAAAAGGAAAGGTGACCATCTTTAATGTGATGGAGGGAATATTTAATTTATTGCCTTCGCTTGAAATCCTTGGCACCAATCTCATTATCTCAGTGACTCGGAAAGGATTGCTAAAAGACTTATCAAATACTACTATATTATTGGCTTATGGCACTTAATGATTAAATGCAAATGTTCTTTCCCAAAAAGCACTATTATTGCTATGCTGAATGCAACAAATATTGATTTCTTTGGAGTGGCATTGCCCTCAGCTGAAAGAACAACAATCACAATCAAGGAGAAATATAAAATATACTAGCATGTAGGTAAGTCTTCAGTTCAAGATGAATAGCAAAACAGTAAAATTGTGGCATGCGGAGTTAGAAAACAGAGCTTAGTTTTGCTTTTTACGAATCAAGTTTCTATGATCTAAGAAAGGTTTGTGAGAAATTAATAGCTCTTAACATATCAAAATCAGAAATTAGCTTATTGCTCAACATGTACACAAAGGCATACTACTATTTGCAATCGGCTTAGATAAATTGCTGAAAGCAAACTCAATCTCACATAGCACCTTTAGCATCTACCGTCTAGTATCAATAACCAAATTCATATAAAACAAAAAGGCAGACTAAATGTTAGTATAATGTTAATCTCATTACTTTTCTCAATTACTGGACTTAACACGAGTAAGCTCAAATCTGGAAACAACAACAGTATCTTCAGATGGAATGTACACTTTCAGGAAAGAGTATGAGCTCCTATGGTTGTGCTTTCAAATAAATAGACCTCTTACCAGAACGTTTAGGTTCAGCTTCTCCCCCACTTAATTTGGCATTTTCAGACTTGTAGCTTGGATCACTTAATTTAGTAAGTTCCCCTTGAGAGTTACCACCTGCTTTTTTAACTTAATACGCAAGAAAATGAGTTGAAATAAAAGCTACAATAAATCGGATTAGATTTGGAGAATGAAGACAGCAAATTTCCAAGTGACACTGATTATACAGGATGAGTGGGCTGTAATTAAGTGTTATATCAGTTGTAAAATGCATTTGAACTGCTTGCACAAAATAAATAAAAAGATAATGATTCAGCATGCCGCAGTTAATGACAAGAAAATCTTTAGAACACTGTTTGAGATTTGCGTAGTAGACCCTTATAAGTTCGGCAAAGATATCCAACTTAAAAGCCAATGTGGTATATGGTAGACAAGACGAAATTCAGCTAAGGACACCTTGTAGTGACTGGTTCTATTTGTTCATCCTCGACTAAAGTACCTAGTTTTGGCATGTAAACAGTGTAGGGATTTTACTAAATTGAAATGAGCCAAGATCCAATGCCAACAACTATTGAATAACAATGAAGATTGAAAAAGAAGGGATACCACTTTCTACTTCACCCAAAAGCAGGGCTATAACATGGAATTGTGGGAAGAGGGAAAATACCAGCATGAAATTTCGTAATAGTTGGGATTTTGGTTCGGCAATCAACGACATCCCTTTTTCCAGCTACTCCGCAGCTTTTTCCTAGGATGTTTAAGTCAGTTGGAGGCTTTTGATCTTCTTCCTGCTCTCCTATCTCTACTAAATGACCATCCAAAACTAGTGATTCACCAGAACAAATTTTTTCATCCTTTTTCAGAAATCTGCCATCTAAGTGTCTTCTGTTTGTATCATACAACTTAACCTGAAGTAATTACTTTAGAATCACAATACGGTTGGTTTAAATAGAAGTTGGTGACAATAAACTGCAAGAAAGATACAAGAGAAATCAAAAATGCAACTAAGTTATATTTCATCAAGATAAAAGCTCAACTCATTGGTGACTTCATAATATCCTGGATAACTAATTTGGTCTATACTGGATAACAGTCTCAATCAGAAGCATAGGCTAAAGAAATATCTTTTGATTTCATGTGATGTAGTTGTGTTGTTCCGTATGGTATTACCTTGCCAAAGATCATTTTATTGTTGGTGTAGTCTTATTAAAACGTAGAGTACTTATAAGGTGTAAAGTTGTAAACTAAACAAATGTCCTATTTCTTTGTGCACAAAGCATATGAAGAACTAATTTTTTCCAAAGAATAAACACTGGAAGCTAAGAGAAACAAGAAAATACATAAAATCACTGAAAGGAATCGTGGAACAATTGATTTATAGTTGCATAATATATGTATTGATTATCTGATGCAATCTACCATTCACAGAAGTGTGTGCCTGATCACAGATGAGGTTATGTACAAAAGAAAGGAACATTAGCTAGTTATATTAGTTTGTACCTGCCTCCCTTGTGATCCACGAATTATAAGTTGAAGAAAGCCATCATGAAATTTCTTTGCCTTTTGTGTTATTTGTGTTGTGTACAAGACCTGCCAGTCTTAGCAGGAGAAATGAAACCATTAATTTTCTTTCATTTTAAGGGCACCAGAAACTCACGGACTTCTCAACAAATTAAAAGAAAAACTATATAACTCCAAATGAATAAATGGACCATATAGTACTAGTGCATGGTAAGCTACCAACCCACCTTTTGTACTCAGTTTTGTCATATCTGTACAATTTGGCGACGAACCAAACTTATTCACTTCACTTTTCTTGAAATCTGAAATAAAACCAGTTTTAAGTCCGATTAGTAATCGAGAAAAGACCGGGATGGAATCATATATAAGCCCAAATGCACTATAAGTAAGGACAGCATTTATTCATCAAAGGCATTACAAACCTTAGCTCCTCCCACTACCACCAAGCTATACTGATTTTTAACTTGATATATTCAATGCGAAAATGGGTGGATAAATTTAAGATAGTAGCTAAATTTGGAAATGAAATGATGGAGATATATAAGCTAACCTCTAATCATTTTCTGTGATGGGCTTATGTTAACTACTGGTCCTTTTCTTTTCCCCGCCATAGGCTTCCTATCTTTTCCAGAAGCAAAAAAGTCAGCAATTATTTGGCATACAGCAAATGGAGTGCAAAATATAGATTTTTTTTTTTATTTCGACAAAGTCATGGAAAACCAACAATTATAAAAAAAAAAGAAGACGAACCAAAACATTAAGGTATAAAGTCTATATATTACTTTGGGAATTGTAGCTGTAATATGAATTAGATGTTTCTGCAACTTTCTCATCCTGATCTTGATGGTTCAAAATAGATGTAGGTCGATGGCCTTGACATAGCTCACCAAGGTCGACAAGGTAAGAACCAAATGTGATAGTTTCACCAGATGTGATGAGATCATCTTTCTTCACAAACTTAGTTTCCAATAGCTTGTCCCATTCATCATACAGCATGAACTGATCATGATGTCATAAAACATAGAATTCCTTATTGTGAACTAAACAGAGATGAAACTAATGGCTGAAACAGTTCACTGAAAAGCCTGGAACTGAGATTATAATTTGATAAAAATATCTTCAGTAATCTCACATCTGTCATCTAGAAAAGGCAAATAACTAGCTAACTCAAAAGACAACCCTAGTTGAAAATGTTACATCTGGAGGAAATCTGGTTCTCGTCGTCTTTCAATTGTTGAGATGAATTAAACAAGTTAACACCAGGACTTCAATTACAAGTGGCTACTAAAATGTCTGCAATAACATTAACAATTCAACTTGAATACTCAAAGATTGCATTTAAATTTTCCATATTGCTAATGCCTAATAGGCTATTTCCCTGTCCTCTTTGACAAATACTATGAGAGGAGAGTAATTATGAAGATAATAACTGATCGAATTTTGTGGATAACCCTCCCCTTATGAGGCCTTTGAAGAGGTGAGTGGCCCTTTTCTAATACTTAAATCACGAAATAATACGTGAACTTAGACGAAATCATACATAGACTAAAGAAATAGAAAAATGCGGCAAAACCTTTTTGTGCGATAATTGAAGCACTAGAAAACCGTCGCGATAAAGTTTCCGCTTCTGCTTAACGTGGTTGGTGTACGTTACGGTCCAGCGCTGAGCTTCCTCCATTGCAACACTGATTTAGTGATTGCTCCAATCGATTAGCAGAAACTTAGAACACGGAATTAGGGGAATGAATGTTTGTTTTGGAAAAGGCGTCACAACACATAAACTTGTTGGTAGTGGCGGGAACTCATATATTTAGATTAGGTCTGGGGAATTATACCGAAATACCGAAATACCGGACTTACCGTACCGAAAAAATACCGAAAATACCGTTTTTTCGGTATACCGTAGTTTTCGGTACGGTATGATACCGTACCAATAGAGATCGGTACGATAACGGTATTAGATTTCTCATACCGCGGTATACCGAAGTTTCGGTATGCCGGTATATACCGGTATACCGAAGTTTCGGTATATACCGATGTTTCGGTATACCGTGGTATACCGGTATACCGATTGATATATATATATATATATAAATATATATTTATATATTTATATTTAAACTTAAATTTAAAAAATTAAGAATTTTAAATATACAAAAATAAAAGAAATAAAATTGGGAACCCTATTTTCTGAAATCTCAAAAGTCTCTCTGTCTCAAACCTCAATCCCGCCCGCGCCGCTCAAAGTCTCAACTCTCAACTCTCAAACCCTCACGAGGTCACCGTCTTGCTCCGCCGATTCAGCCGGCCCAACCTCTGCTCCGCAGCGCCACCACGAGGTCGCTGTCTTGCTCGCCATTTCAGCCGGTGTCCACAAGCTCGCCGCTCAGTTCCACCATAAGCTCGTCGCTCACCTCAAAGCTGCTTCATCAGGTAATCTTAATTTATTCATTACTTCATTTATAGTCATTATTAGATACTACATACTCAAATGGAAAGGGATTTGTTACTTTCTTTGGTGTTGCTATTTTGGAGATTATGAATTTAAAATTCTAGTATTAAGTATTAACTACCATATTAGTCAATTTACCTTGAAAATGCCTCTCAATTCGATCACCAGCTGGCCCTTTAATTGAATGTGCTCTTGAGCAGCTCACAGATTTTGCTAAGTATCAATTAATTAATTAATGGAAGAGCTTAATTTTTAAACAGAGTTTATACGTGCTAGTGACTACTGAGTGCTCCTATTGTATCAAGAAGTTTTTGTTTACCGGCAGTGATATCATATCCGACAGTATTACAGTAATCTGAAAATTCTCAAGACACAGTAGTGAGGTGAATTTTTGAGACTAGATCTAACTGTTAGTGCAAACTGAATTAAGTAAAATGGGGCATAAATAGACTAGAAATAATAATTTGTGTGATGAAATGATAGAATGGTGAAGAGGGCAATGAGCAGAGTGGAACAGTGCAACAATGCAGCTTCAGATTGCTTGACTGTTGGCAGTAGATGGGATCATGGGAGTCATGGGACAGAGAGTCTGAGAGCCAAAATGATTCATGCTCATGAAGCTTATTGCAAAAGATATGTGTAATGCATGTATTTGATTAAAATATATAACTGTAATGGCAGTAACTGGAATTTAAGGTGTTGCACTACTAGTTAATAATCTGAAATAGCAATTCTTGTATTCTACTTGATTCTCAAGTATTCATTTATCCTATGGTAGTTGTTTTCTAGATATTCATAGGTACACGTATTATACTAATCATCTACTAGTATAAATTGTGTTGTATAATAATCAAATACTCCATTTATTACGGATATGTATCAAATTATGTTTATGGTCCCTCCTCAACCCAAAACCATTTATTTCAGTATTTAATTAACTATATGAAAACACCATTTCATACTTGTTAATGAGTTCTTTTCCGTATTTTGATTATGTGACATAATTAATCTCTATTTCTTGTTTCTAAATAGCAGGTTGGATCCATTTTCAGTCCTGTCTACAAGTGATGTCTTTTGACAAACTCACCAACGAGGTTGCAAGAAATGAAGATGATGTTGCTCTTGATTTTATAATTTGTTAGAATGATGTATGAACAAGATTTGATTGTGATGAGTTTGATTATTTTGGACTTTTTGAAGTAGTTGAAAACTAGATTATTTATTTTGGATATAATAGATTTTTTCACGGTATAACGGTATGCCGTACCGCAAAACACGGTATAACGGTATATCGGAATACCATATCGCAGTTCGGTATACCGCAAAAGTACGGTATACCGAAATGCGGTACGGTATACCGATAACACGGTATGGTAACGGTATGGAAAACTGCCATACCGAATTTCCGGTATACCGAACTCCGGTATACCGAAACTTACGGTACGGTATCGGTATGGTTTTTGTCATACCGTTACTTTCGGTACGGTATACGGTATGGCACTCCGGGTACGGTATACCGTACCGAACCACCCCTAATTTAGATCGTATAATAATTATTCAATCCAATATTATTTCTCTTTTTACTACTAGTACTATTTTTTCCATTTTATTTTAATATTTTGGTGAAAAGATTCAAAAAAAATAATAAACAAAAGATTAATTGTATTCTCTCCGTCCCACTTATGGTCACATTCTTAAGTGACACGTGATTTTAGGAAGTGTTGTCAGGTGGAATAAAGTAGAGAGAAAAAAAGTAGTTGAATATTTTAATGAGGAGAGAAGAGAGGGGAGGTTATTTTCAAAATATAAAAGTAATTATTTTGATTGAGACAAATAAAAAAGAAAAAATGACCATTTTAAATGGGACGGAGGGAGTATTCTGTATCAAAAATTTTGAGCTTAACAAAGTAGTGTAATTTTAGAGAGCAGAAATTCTTGCAAGATAGATGCACAAGCCCACTTACAAATTAAAGGCCCATTTGCGCAGTAGCTGCAGATTAATGCTTCCAAATCATCCAATTAATAGATTGGGGATTTTTTTTTTTCCCACTGTAAAATGAGTCATTTAATTAATAGATTAGGAATTGACTTTTAACATGCAATTGGGTGAAAATAGAACTGAGAGTGGAGGGGGAGGAGTATCTCATTCAAAGAGTGGAATTAGAGAAATCCAAGTAATGAGGATAAAATTTTCAATCCAATTTTATGAGAAATAAACGGCATAGACAAGATTTATTAATGTGAAACATCTCACAAGTTGGTTAAAAAGCCTAGTCATCTAAATTGGTCATTAATTTATTGTTCACTCACTTTGACAATTCTAATAGTTTTATTACAGACCTGAAATTGAATTTCCAATTGAGTTTGGCAAACAATATGTCAAACTTGAAGTTAAATGCGAAATAATAAACAGGTCAATATCAATTCATTTTAATTAAGTATAAACGATATACATACAAAATCTGTTGACCTTGATTGTTTAATGGATCATATTACAAGTAGTAAATATTGTATTGTTATTTATGTGGGCAAGCACAAGTGGATGCTGGCATTTGAATCAACTGACTTTAGTTACTTTGTTTCTCTACTACTATATAAATAAATCTTTCTAAGATGTAGAATTCACCCCTCAGCAATTTCAAACAACCATGCGCAATATACTTATTTTAATTATTTTCTCACCGCATAGGGCACATTAGCGTAAAGTAGTAATGAGAATGAATATTTTCATGAGGACTAATGAAGTGAATATCAAATTTATGTATTTTATAAATATAAACATTAATCGAAAGATAAATAATACCAGTACTAAAGCAAAGCAAAGAGGACTACTGTATTGACTATCAAAGTTATCTGTATCAATTTTTTTTAGCATTCATCAAACGATAAATATAATTACTTATGATTTTATTTAATTAAGACAATATATAAATAAATAAAGCAAGCAATTAAAGAAGACAATAGAAATTTTAAAGTTAATTTTCTTAATAGGAATAACATAGGATTCGTGAATTCACCATAAAAATCCCTACCTGATTTGTTCAAACTTCAATATATGTCATCGAATATTAGTTTGATCCTCTAGTGATATTCGCATCAAAAGTCGAAAAAATAAGGATCAAAGATGAACCTTTTAAATTGGTTGGTAACCCTGATTTTGCAACATTTTATGTGGTCTATGATCACTAGATCTCTGCATATGATCATTTGGAAAATTTTCTTGCTGATCTTTGCGCAATATATTCTATAAATATTTAGACTGGTTTCAATTATTTAATTAGTTAGAGGATTGAGTTCTAGAGTTTTGAGTTATTATTTTCACTGTTATTGTTTCCTGTATCTTTTCATCATTTGTTTTGATGATTTTGTGAGGTATTTCCGGTAGATTTTTAAGTTATCTACTTGTCAATGCAAAAAGGTTCCTAAAAATCAAATCTTATAATGATTCTATCTTTTCATATAGCCAAGAAATATGCATACATAACATACTCGATAATGATTTGAAATATGGGATATCGATATAATATAAAAGTATAATAGGCAAATCAAATTGTTAGATTTTGAGAGCACTAAGTTAGTGTACGGCACATAAAGTATTTCCATTAGCAAAGTGAGTAGGAAAACAATTTTGATCACCTTTTTGCATGACATTTGATTTCATACAATAGATTTGCGAAATTACGTTCTTGTCCCTAAAAGACTTGCTATTTATGATCAAAATTTCTCCACGATTTCTATAATATTTATTGGTTAAGAGACAGTCGAATGCTGGTCCTGTTCCACCTCATTGCTTATATTCCTGGAAGATTTTAGAGCACAATGTCCTTTTGTTTCGTATTTTTATTCGATTTATCATAGGTTGGAACATTATTTATTCAATGAGGACCAACTTGTGTTTAATTTGTGAATAGCCCCCACCCATCAACAACCAGCTGACACGTGTTCATATGTATACTAAATTTGTACTATGAAATTAATACTATCAATATTAATAAATTAATAAATTAGTAAGATATGAGAAAAAAGACGAATAGGAGTAATATAATAATTGATTGGTTGATAAATTAGATAAGTCCAATCCCAACCATGGAATCTCCAAAACAAGAGGGCAAGTTGATGTGTAGAAGAGGTGTGAGACGAGTGGAACGTTTATTCAGTCACTATCATTACATGGACCATAATATCTTAAAAAATATTTCCATTTGATTCTATCTATCTATGTTTATACATAACTTAATTACGGTTTATAGCGACATAAATACGCATGGTTAACTAATTAATCTCTTATTTAGTTTCAAACGTCAATCCTCTAGATATTTCTTATTGATGATTTGGCCATTTGGGCACCTCATTAATCTTAATAGTTATCCCGAGAAAGGGTTTTATTCTTTTATTACCTCTTTGAAACATTCTCTTATTTAGGAGAAAATCATATGACGTTAGTGGGAACCTCGTATCTTCCTTTAGAAGTTTAGTACGTAGGTCTAAATTTTATATCGAGCTAAATCAATTTCATTTTTACTACTGTATATTATTTCTTGCTAAATTATCTCTGTTTGTATTTTCAAATAAATCACTAACATCAGTTTTATTTGAAAATTTAGGATAAATTACACATGATTTCCAGTTTAATTTTCGTACAACTAATAATTAGGATGAATGCTAAAGTAGAACCACAGACAAAGAAACATCTTTATCCCATAAGGTATGAATTCGGGACATCGAAAGGAAAGGTTGTCTTACTATTTAAAGAATTTTTTCGAACTCTTTTTTATCAATATTGTCAAATTGGGACATCGAAAACGAGATATCGATGCAGTGAATTTTTATTGGATCACTGAATCACTCATTCAATCGACTCATAATATAATAGTAGTATTAAAAGTTTTATATATGATGTCTATATATACCAAAACATACAAATATTCGAATTAACTACCAGCACACAAATTAAATCAAAATTGAGAAAGTTTATAAATTCATTCAACCAAAAGTACGCGAAATTTTCACCGATATTTGTTTGTGTACGCTAGAAATTATTCAAGTATATATGCCTACATGAAAAAAAAAAAAGTTTTAAAATAACATATAAAACTGATTAAATATTTATTAATCAATAACATCTCGTCTTATTTTATATCATAATCTTTATATAATAAAATCTTAATTGCAAGTAAAAATAATTATGATTATTTTATATTAATCTATCGAAGCATCAAAAGTAAACTCATTTGGTATTGATGGGTATAGCTTAGCGATAGTCTACCCTCTACCGCATTAAAACATTGTTTCTTATATCACAAGATAAGGTTCATTTTTTAAGATAAGATAATACTTCCTTCATTCTTGAAAATTTGTAACCTATTTTTTTTTTCGTCCATCACTAAAAATTTATCACTTTTCACTTTTATCATTCTTGGCAGTGGACCTCATATTCCACTAACTCATTCTCACTCATATTTTATTATAAAACTAATATAAAAAAGTAGGATCCACGTACCACAAACTTTTTCAACCCACTTCTATTACATTTCTTAAAACTCGTGTCGGGTTAAATGGTGACAAATAAGTTAGTTTTAGCGGTAAAGATTAAATAAATAATCATAAAACAATATAGTCTTGACATTGTAGAAACTGGTCAAGATACATTATATATCACGTATCAAAGTTGTATAAAAAACGTAACCAAACAAAAAATAAGCTAAGACATGACCTATACACGCATTGATGCATCAATGAAAACTTAGCTAAACCAAACTCAACTAAGAGCAAGTTGAATACACACCCCTCTCCTTCGCTATGAAGGTGCGGGCACGTGGCGAGCTGACTCGCTGCACGACGAGACCCATTGCTGATGTCACGTAGCCAGCTCCTCCCAAAATAAAAAAATTTATGAACTATATGACCTATACCTCCGTCAAATTCCACTGAGTAGTGGTTGGAATTGGAAGTTTGAAAGCTGCCCAAATGCTTTATCATTTTATTTATTTACTATTTTAATTTTTTTGAAAGCGGCCGACGTTGGATTCGTTTCGTCGCTTCACAGTTAAACAATAAAATTCCAAATAATATCTCATATATTTAATGGTAAATGCAGTTTCTCTTGTATAGCAATATTATTTTAATACTACTATTTGCGTTGGCAATACACAATTTGCAGTGATAATTGTGAGCACCAGGTTGCCACAGGGTTATCAATGTCTTTTGAAGGGGTCCATGTGTATTTATTAGCGCACAAATCACCATCAATTTGTGTAAATTAATGGGCATGATTAAAGTAGGTTTAAGCTTTAATTTATTTAATAATTTTGTCAAGCACACGAAGTTTCCTATACACATTAACAAAAAACTAACATAATAAAGCTCTTATAATTTTTCGCTTTATCAAGCCACTTGCTATAGTATATGTAAATGTACAGTGGATTTAATTATTACTCAGATAAAAACAAGGAAGCAAAGCACAGACTCACCTACGCAGCCTCCCACTAAGAATAATACCACGGTCATTTATTTTTTAGTAAATGAAGTAATCCATTTTCCGAATAAAATAGTCTCTTTGATTCACATTTGAATCTTGACATTCTATATTTTTCAGAGCATACAACTTGCGACAATTTTAGAAATATTAAATGTCAAATTTATTTATAGAATACATCGTATGCTTTATCACTATAACCTCACAAGAAAAAAGTAATTATAAAAAGACCAAATTATAAGATAGAATACGAATATTTTGAAAAGTTAGATATACTTTTTGTTCTTTATTGCTCGTCATTCATTGCTTTGTTTCTGAAGCAACTGTGCCTTGATTGATTTTTTAAGTTACAATTTACGTATGCTTTCACACATTGGAGAGATCTGTTGAGAGAGAAATATTTATAAAGGTAGGGGATTTAATAATAATAATAATGGAAAAACTGTTTTTGCAAAATGTAAAATGCAATACAAATCATTAATTTATATATATTTATGTTATGGTTATATTGAAATGACGCATTAGTATTGAGTCATTATTATATATGGCTCGAACTATAAATGACTTTAAACCCGAATTAAAAAACGTGATTCGAGATTTTGACAAACTTTGATCCATGCCATTTTAGGTGGTCAAAATATTTGACACTAATTACTGAGCAAACAATATACTCCTATTGCATGCTATACAAGATGTACAGTGAATTTTAAAATTGGTCCCTAAAAAATTGAGGTTCACACGTTCTAAGTTTCCTGAATAGGAGAAAATATCATTATCGATTTCTGCAAAATTATTAATCACATTTAAAAAAAATAAATTCCACTTATTTTCTATTTTGCCCCTGAACTCATCTAGTTTTCATATCATTAGTAAATGTTCTATCTCATTACTCATCTCCCAGCAACTTTATAATGTCATAATTTTCAGTAACACTAGTAAAAAAACACCATAGAATTGGACCCCCGGCGTCAAAATAATGTGTCCACCATTGTTTTTTTAGGATTGATTATATAATTTCTATACACACTTTTTGTGCCCTATTAAAAATTATCAAACCTTTCAAAAGTATTAAAAAGATAGGAAGTGGTGAAAAGTACTCTTGTATATAAAAAAAATACTATACTAGTTCTTTTGGTTTCACAATTACAAGTGTGAAGGGGACACGAAAATAACTTAATTTTGCTGTATTACCCACGTAATTTTACAAAATCATACGAATAGACAAGCCAGATTTCGTGTCATTGGAATTTTTCTATATGTTCATGTCATATTTACGAGGGTTTTTGGCTTTAAAAAACAATTTTTTTTTCCGAATTTTGGTTTTTCCCACGAAATAAGAGATTTGTTTTTAAAATCACAAACTTTCAATTCGTCTGCTATTTCCCCCGGCGGGTCAACGGCCAAATCCGGTTGTCTAAGTGTCAATTTTAATCCTATTTGTCATTAAAGTTATTACATAGATGATGGATCCTATTTGGTAATATACTACATACAGTCACAATTACAATTTATATACGGTCACAATTACAATTTATATATTACGCAAAATACAACAACTTAAATAAAATACAATATTTGGGGCTTTTCTACATGTACAATATTAGGCAAAATACAACAATAATTAAATAAAAGAGCACAAAAAACATCGTAAAGTTAGGGCTTTTCACTCATCGTTCTTCTTCATTTCTCTCTCGCATATTTGGAGATTTTCAACTGCCAAAGCTTCGATTCTGCGCCTTCCAAGACGGACAACGATAAAATCGTCTTCTCGGATTATTATTAGTCCTCGACGTTCCAATCTCAGCCAGAACTCCATGGTTACAGATTACGAATTCACCTTCAGGCCAACCGAGGTTGAAGCTTGAGGATGAAATTCAACCTGCACGCAAGAAAATCAATTAAAATCTGCACGACATTTGAGAACGAACGATTTGTGCGGATGATTTTTGACGACGATTTGTGAGGATGATTTTGAAGATGTGAGGATGATTCTGAAGATGGAACCCTAACACACAAAATTGATTCGCCTACCTGAGGCACGACTGAATTCGAAATGAAATGGAACAAAATCTGGCTGAACTCGAACTGAATTCGAATCTGAAGATTTCATTTAGGGTTTACGAGATTTTGATTGATTTTGATCATTTAAGTATTTTAATTGTGATTGAGGGTAAAACGACGTCATTTAAGGGTCATAAACCGGCGTCCACGTCATTTTTGCGGCTGTCCACGCTGGACAACTTCTGCACTGGAAATGTGTTATTCGGGCCGAGTTGGGAAATAGCAGACGAATTGAAAGTTTGTGATTTTAAAAACAAATCTCATAGTTCATGGGAAAAACTAAAATTCGGAGAAAATTTTTGATTTTTAAAGCCAAAAACCCTATTTATAAATTTTTAAAGATTATAGCAGTAATTGTTTTATGCATATTTCACAGAACAAGCTATATTTACAACTAGGTCCAAATATGAAATATCTAATTATAAAGGTTAATTATATTTTATGACTTGACCTTGACCTTCAATATTCACAAAATATAAAAATCTTACAAAAGAAGTACTCCGCGATAGTGTAGGCATTTCTTTTTGACACATTATTTAAGGAAAAATTATGTTAAGTAAGTTAAGTAAATGAAGAATAAAGTAGAGAGATGAATAGAGAATTAAGTAAAAGAGAGTAAAGTAAGTGAGAAAAAATGTGTTGACTTTTACTAAAAAGGAAAATGACTCTACTATCAAAATACTCCATTTGTCCCATTAAAAATGAAACTTTTTTCCTTTTTAGATTGTCCCATTAAAAATGAAACGTTTCCTAAAATGGAAACAACATAATCTCTACTTTTTCCTCTTTCTTACTCTACACTACATAAAATCTCATGCCGAAAACAAAATAGTATTTCATATTTATTGGGACAAAGGGAATAACAAAATAACCCTACTATTATGGAAGGGAAAGAGTAAATAGTTACAAAAGTGGGATTAGATTTCAAGATGAAAGTGAATGGTTGAAATCGCGTGCACCTAAGAGCATCCATAATGGATGCCCTAGTGAGAGCTCTAGTGGTTACCACATCGGCATGCCCTATTTTTCTGCAATGGTGGAGCCCTAGTGGATGGATGCCCTATCTCTTATCAATTTTTCATTTCAATTTTAATGTTATTTTTTTTTATATTTTCACATATTATAAGCAGAAAAGTTAAATACTAAATTAAACGAAAATCATGCATTACTTAATTTTTAAAAAAGAATTTATAAATTTCATATTTAATTTTAATCAAATAAAAAATAGCAAAATATAAATACACTATGAGATAAGTATAATAAAGGTCAAAATAAAAAAATATGTTGAGTTTGGGCTTGAACACACAATCTCTATAATTTTCCAAGATACATTTACCATTAGGCTAAATATAAATTATGTATTGAAATCAAACAAATTTTTACATAAAGCAACAAAAAACTCTCTTTTAAGTGTAAATTAATAGTCTCACATCGAAATCACAAAGAAATTTGGAGTTGAAAACCTATCTATAAAAGCTCATTTAGTGTAAAGGATTATATTCTACAAAATATATTCTTTCACTAATTCATGGATCCGTCTTTTAGTATGGATCGTTGTGAAATTATAGTTTTTTATTTCAAGTTAAAAAATAATTTAATTTAAAAATCAACTTTTTTTTTAATAAATTTTTTTCGAGATCGGGCTCGGGTGTTATGTCACAATGGGCGTCCGATCTCATGCCCGATGGATCGGGCGAGAGATCGGTCGCGACCGAACATTTGGTCGTTCTCGGGCGCGCCCAACGTCTACAATGAATGCCTGACGATGCCCGTACCCGATTGGATGCCTGACGATGCTCGTGCCCGATCTCGGGCAAATCCATTGTGGATGCTCTAAGCGGCTGAGCCTGAGTGTATCTTCTGATTTGAATTGTAACTTAGATCATTAAATACTTAATCTAGAAAAATATAAGGAAATGTACAATGAAAAGCACTAAAAATGACAATTAAGGGAAAAAGACAAAAGGAAGAGTGGGGGCGTGGAACAGAGGAACAATTCCCTATTGTTTATCCTTGAATTCATCACCAAGTAGACAAACTGTATTTACTACTACTATTAGATTCCACCAATTCTTGTAAAATGGAGCTGGAAATCACCATTTCACCATCATCCCCTTCTTTCTCTCTCCTCCACTCATCTCTCCCACCCACGAAATGCCCGAAGACGACACCCCCCGCCGCCCCCCGGACCTCCTCATGGACTTGGATCTCGATCTCGACTCCTCCTGGCCCTTGGATCAGATCTTCGCTGCTGCCGCCAACTCCGACCAGCCCTGCTCCCCGCTTTGGGCCTTTCCTGATGATAATCTCGTCGCCGGCGCCGGTTTCCGCTTCTCCGACTCCTCCAAGATCTTCTCCTGTACGAATTTCGATCCGCCTCTTTCGTTTTTCTCATAATTCTCTATTGGAGGAAGTTTTTGTTTCAATTCAACTCCACGTTGCTGAATCCTTTCTTCTTCTATTTTTTCAATAATTTTGTAATTTCTCAGGGTTGTTTATTTATGTAGTAGTAGTTGAATTGAATCTATGCTGTGTTGCACCGAAAATTCCTTTTTCTTCTTGGATTTGACTTGCTGTGACATGTGATGTAGATGATTAAGTTCTAGTCATAGGTTTATGAATGGAGAAAGTGAGTTCAAATTGGATTCTAAAGTTTTGTTTTTGACATCTTTTCTGCTTGGAGCTTCACTCTAACTTATTCCAACTTTTTGGGAAGCCAATAATAGTTCAAAAACTGATGCAGAGGCTGTTTCATTTCATATATAGAGAAATATTAAATGATTACTGTATCAGTCTGCAGTCTCAATTTCCGTCTCTGTATATTTTGAGTTAGAGTAGTATTGCTTGACTTACCAGGTGTTTTATGTTGGGAAATGCTTGATTTATTGAGTTTCTTTGTATATGCGAGTGACTGGGGCGTTACTGTGCAGATTCTGGTAATCCTGTGGCAGCAACTGAAGGTGCACTTGATAATCATGACAAGAAAAAGCTGACTACTCCATTGGTGGGGTTGATGCCTATTGACAATCAGGATGGATCTTGCATAATAAAGCAAAGAATGACTCAGGCTCTTCGGTATTTCAAAGATTTGACTGAGCAGCATGTTTTGGCTCAGGTATGGGCGCCGGTGAAGAATGGTAGCCGATATGTTCTAACTACTTCAGGGCAGCCTTTTGTACTTGACCCCAATAGTAATGGACTCCATCAGTATAGGTTGGTTTCTCTGTCGTATATGTTCTCTGTGGATGGAGATACTGATGGAGACCTCGGACTTCCCGGACGTGTGTTTCGGCAGAAGTTGCCGGAATGGACACCGAATGTTCAGTATTACACTAGCAAAGAATTTCCCCGCCTTAGCCATGCTTTAAATTACAATGTCCGAGGAACTTTAGCTTTACCTGTATTTGAGCCTTCTGGGCAGTCTTGTGTTGGTGTTCTTGAACTTATAATGACATCTCAGAAGATCAACTATGCTCCAGAGGTTGATAAAGTCTGCAAGGCACTTGAGGTTAGTCTGCGTCCCCTCCCTTAGTGAATGTACTTTTCGAAGCTCCCTTTGTTGTCACCATGATTATCATTTTGATCCCTGAGATTTGGCATATTTTTGCTCTTTTGGTTGATATTGCTTGCTGTAAGTTGCTTCCATTTCATTGTTGTTATTTATGGTAGGGGCTCCCATCCGGTGCAATCATGTGAGTGCTATACTAAATCTGCAAGAGACCAGAACAGAACCTCTTTAGCGCTTCTATATGAACACTGGAGATGATTCCTGTGGTTTCTCCCCCCCTCCACCCCCCCTCCCCTCTGCATAATACATGACCCTCTTATATGTTTTGAAAAATCTAGTGATCCAGATCTACCAATTCTACATGTATGATGACCATTCTATTAACTATTCAAATAGAAGATCCACCTGCTCTTGAATATGATAACATGTTCCAACAGTCATGGGCCGTAAGAGTGACAGTCGGTAGTTCATCTTTCAAGTTTGTTAACTGTTTATTAGGCTATTAGCTAACCTAGGCTCTTTTGTGATTCATGATGTAAACTGTTGTTAAGGCAATGCATGTTGAAGATCTTAGACATCATTTCTGCGACAAGATTCTGGAAGTTATTTTGCTTCTTGGTTTCGTTAATCTTCAGTGTGTTACCCTATGTTTCCTGAGTTAATGGATTCCTTCATAACGCAAAATAAGTTCTTCTGCAGGCAGTAAATTTAAAAAGCTCGGAGATATTGGATCATCAAAGTACACAGGTAAATCAGGCTATTGTTTTGATGATTACATGTAATTCCTTATCTTAACACCTGTGTTCTTGTGTAGCAGATATGTAATGAAGGTCGGCAGAATGCATTAGCAGAAATACTGGAGATAATTACAGTTGTATGTGAAACCCACACACTACCACTAGCTCAAACTTGGGTTCCATGCAGACATCGTAGCATACTAGCAAATGGTGGTGGGTTTAAGAAAAGTTGCAGTAGCTTTGATGGGAGCTGCATGGGACAGGTTTGCATGTCAACAACGGATGTAGCATTCTATGTGGTGGATGCTAATATGTGGGGTTTCCGTGACGCTTGTGCTGAGCATCACTTGCAAAAGGGGCAGGGTGTTGCTGGGAGGGCATTTGAATCCCTTAACTCATGTTTTTGTCATGATATTACAGAGTTTTGCAAGACAGAGTACCCGCTAGTTCATTATGCACGCATGTTTGGCTTGAAAAGCAGCTTTGCAATTTGTCTACGCAGCAACCATACTGGAAATGACGACTATGTTCTAGAATTTTTCCTCCCCCCTAATGTTGAAAGCTATGAGGATCAACAGTCCTTGTTGAATTCCCTTTTAGTGACAGTGAAACAGCATTTTGGGAGCCTGAGGGTTGCCTCTGGAAAAGACCTTGACCATGAGTGGAGGTCCATTGAGATCATCAAGGCTTCCATGGATGAAAAGCTTAATATGAGGCCTGATTTTGCTGCCACATCACCACCTAGGCCTCCTGTACAGAACGGGGAAAGCAGACATCTTGATGCTTTCAAAGGGCAGTTATTGATGGGTGAATTCTGTGGCGTAAATGGTAAAGGAAATATCAGTAGTCCTACTGGACTTCAGAATGGTGCATCTGGTGCTGAAGCAAAAGTTGTAGGCAAGAAGCCCGAGAGAAAGCGGGGGAAGGCAGAGAAATCAATTAGCTTAGAAGTTCTGCAGCAATATTTTGCTGGTAGTCTTAAGGATGCTGCAAAGAGTCTCGGTGGTATGCACATTCTCTCTAAAACACATTTCTTTGAGCTTTTCTATCTTTGATACATATTGTGTACCTTGTATGTTTGTAATTGTACTGATCGAAATTCAACAAACCTTATGATTTACACATTGTTTCTCTACAGTTTGCCCTACTACAATGAAGCGTATCTGTAGGCAGCATGGAATCTCTCGCTGGCCTTCCCGCAAGATAAATAAGGTTAATCGTTCTCTTTCAAAGCTAAAGCGTGTAATTGAATCCGTTCAAGGTGGTGAAGGAACATTCAGTTTGACTTCTTTGGCTACAAGTTCTAGTCCTGTTACGGCTGGTCCAATTTCTTGGGCACCTAATATGAATGGAACCAACCAGCAAAGCTCACCTGGCTCTGGACCATGTGAATTTCAGGAAGAGAAGAAAGAGGTTGCTACTAAGTCCCATGGAGCTGATGAACAGGCAGAGGCCTCAAATCATTTTGTCGGAGATAGGAGCACAAAATACGAGAAACTCACTCCTAATGGAGGTGGGTTTGTGGCAGAAGGCTCACACCGATCAAGAGATGGGAGTGGATCGAGAGAAGAGAGCACAGGAACACCTACTTCCCAAGGTTCATGTCAAGGTAGCCCTTCTCTCAGAAATGAGACCTCCCCCCAAAATGATCCAGTTGTTTCACCTATGGATGAACACCGCATGAAACTGGGAGGCTCACAGGGTGGGGTGTGTCAACAAACAAGAGAAATCAATCTATCTTCTGGATTTTCAATTCCAGGCAATTTTATACCACCACCCGATGGGACATTTGGAGGAATGCTGGTTGAGGATGCAGGAAGTTCACACGACCTGAGGAATTTGTGCCCAGCTGGAGAACCGCTGTTTGAAGAGCACGTCACAGAGTACAGTTGGACAAGACCAACTCCTCCTGATCCCATGCCCGAGGACTGCATAGCGGCTCCAGCTGAAGACCATATGCCAAGGTTTTCCGCCAGGCCAGAAGTGAAAACAATTACCATAAAAGCCACGTACCGAGAAGACATCATCAGATTCCGCCTTCCAATAGATTCCGGTATCGTCAAGTTAAAAGAAGAAGTGGCAAAGCGGTTCAAGTTAGAGCTGGGCACATTTGATATAAAATATCTTGATGACGATCATGAGTGGGTCCTAATCGCCTGCGACGCTGATTTGCTGGAATGCTTCGATGTATCAGGATCATCTGGTGGCAATATAATCAGGCTTTTGGTACATGACATCATGGCCAATCTGGGGAGCTCTTGCGAAAGCTCAGGCGAATGACAAGAAAATTAGGCTTATTGATCAGGTATGGTTAAGTTATGATAGAAATTCTTGTTGTGTTAGGAGAATTCATGTGTAATTGTAAATTTTGTTTATTTTGAGCAGCCTTTTCCGTTTGTCAGAATTTTTTGTAGTACATCTTGTGGGGTTTGGGAGAATAACTCTTTCTGCTCACATCCTTTGATAAAAGATTGTGAATATTTATGTCACACCTTTCTAGTTGTACAAGTAAAAAATGTGCAGAATCAGCAAAATGCCCTTTATGTTTCAATTGTTAATTCATCATTTAATTGCTAACTACAATTAATTTAAGACCATAGGATTTTAGAAAATGTGTGGTCTATAATTTGCCACGTGTAATTTTCGTTTTTACTAATTAAATAAAAAAGATAAAAAAAAAAACTCCAAATTAGGGTTTTGGATGAAAATGTCAATATAGTGTTCCCAAAATATCAACACAATGCTTTGAGAATGTCAACACTATGTTTTAAGAATGTTAACCCATTGCTTATATTGACATTCTACATTTATTATGTTGACATAATTATATAGTATGTTGACATTTCTGCTTGTACGAAAAAATAAAAAAATTTCAATTTTTTTTTTAAATTTTGACGTCGGAACATATGGACGTATGATATCCTTGGAATCCTTATGAAATTATCTTTAATTTGATATATGTTATATGAATTTAAAGTTTTGAGATTTCTTTTAAAAGTTAATTATAACTAAACATATAGTTAATTGACATTAATACCCCTATTGATATTTTTTGGAATTAATCCTATGGTCTTATAGACGTTTTTCGTTGATCGTATTGACATTTAGGGATTAATGACCTAAGCCCTTAATTTGAATATCTAATGACTATTATTTACTTGTAGTTAACAATTAAGTTATGAGTTAGCAATATAACACTCCTCTATGTTATTATATTGCTCATTCACATATAATGCTTTTAGCAGCTTTATCCTACTCCTTCTGTCCCATTAGAAATGAAACGTTTTTCATTTTAGATTGTCTAAATAAAAATGAAACGTTTTCTAAAAGAGAAATATCTTTATCTCTACTTTTTCATCTCTCTTATTTTACTCTCTCTTCATTAATTCACAAAACAACATTACATAAAAACTTGTGTTAATTTCCAAATATTGCATATTTAATGAGACGGAGGGAGTATTAAACTGTCGTTTTATTAGACGTATTTATTTAGCAAGGAGATACGTAGTTAGTTGGAGTGGTTGTTGAATTATGAATTGATTCTAGTTAGTTGGAGTGGTTGTTGAATTATGAATTGATTCTAGTGGAGTACTAAGTTTCGACTGTTTGTTTATCAAGTACTAAGTTTCGACTGATTGTTTATCATTTTGGAAATACCGTTGCACTATTTATTAGCACTAAAAATACTTGCAAGTTTATACGATAGATCTAATATAGCTTATTGAGATATCGAACATAGAAAATAAGATTGCATCTGGAAGCGTCATATACAGAGTATTTTTGGTTTTGGTTTTATAAACTAGACATAAATATAAACAAATAAAAGAAAGTATAAACAAAACAGGCGAATGAATGTAGAATTTTAGGATACAAAACCTTTATCTTTATGTGTCTCTAGTATTATTAGGAAAATCGCGATTCTAGAATAAGCCATCTCTCGAGTGCACCTATCTAGTAGATTAGACTCTAACTATCAAAGTCTCATTCCAATAGATTAGATTCTAACTTCTTAAGTTCTGAAGACTCAAGTCCCCTCTATCGAGTACAGATAAACCTATTTGTTATATTCGATCCTTTACCATGTAAAACTAGCTATCTCTCAATTAATCTAGTTAGACGGGCATAGTTCTAAAGTTGGTCAGACAAAATAACAATAAAAGCACAAGAACAAGCAACACAATCTCAAGAGCTAGGAAAAAGTTCAATTCAACAAATCAAAACATGTTCATAATAGACATCATCAAAAAAACTACAAATGGTGTTTAACCACTCATAGGCAAGCAGTAAAAACAATAAAAGTACGAGACATGAAAGAAATTGATAAAATCCAAGATTGAATCTTCAATCTTAAGTTATTTGTGGAAGATGGATTGGAAGAATGTGTAGATGGGGAGAAGGATTGGAGACTCTGAGATGAAGATTTATAAATTAGGTTAAGAGGTATTTATAGGTTGAAAAAAAAGTTCATTTTTGATAATTTTCGTGCTCTACAAGAAATGAGAGAGATTTGGGCAACAATTTATTTTCTTCCATGGATTTCCGCCTAAATTTCTGTCAGCTTAGACTGCACTGTGCAATATTCGTAGAATGGTCATAACTTTCTCCACAGAACTCCGATTGAGACGTGCAAGGTATCCATACGAAGCTCCTTCGAAGACGAAGAGAATAGTACTTATGAAATAATCACCGATTGGACTTCAACAATTCTGGGAAAATCGGCTTGAACTAAGGCGGTTGTACCTTGACCTTTTTGCAACTTTTTCTATCTTTTTCAATCATTTATCAACAAACACGTCAAAAATACCAAATGTATAACATATGCAATTAAAGAACATAATTTGCATGATTAACATTTAAAACGTACCAAATCTAGGTCTTAAAAACATGCAAAATCTGTGGACCCTCTCGTGCATCTGCATCAGGAACTATCAATCAGCGCCATTCGGCTTGCACAAATATGTGGCGCTGAAGGCGTCAACCACGCCCTCACAAAATTTTGCTAGACACTCCTGCCCAGTTGTATCCCCGACGTGAAGATACTCGTTGAACATGTCCGTCGTAGTGTCGTAGGCCAACTGACGAAGCGCATCCATGCACTTTGTAAGCGGGGATAGACCGATTCTATGGCCGTATCTTGCCGCTACTGGAAGTACTCATCGTGCGCCTTCATCGTCTGAACAATACGGAGAAACAGTTCTCGTCGCATCATAAACCGTCGGCGAAAAACCGTCGGTCCCCACCGTGGTTCATCAGTGAAGTAGTCTTCGAACAGACGTTGATGAGCTAGGTCATGCTCTCGGCGGATGGATGTCCGGTGGCAGATGGGCCTCGAGACTTGCTATTCGGCCTAATCTTGCTTTTGTATTACACGAATACCTGCGAGAATCTGGTCCCCTAAAGCAAATATTATGCGTTCCATAGCCCGATTTGGATCCTCAACGGGAAACACTTTGGAAGAGTGAGTGAGTGAGAGATATTTGAGAGATGTTGTGTGCGAAATGTGTGAGAATGAGGTATATTTATAGATTGAAAAATAAAAAAAAAATAGAAAACACGTTGCTCGTCCTCATCCGTGTCCCGAAAGTTCGGTCGGCCCACTCGTCCGGACAATCGTCCGTCCGCCTGCAATGGGCGGACGATCGTTGGATGAGGACGATCTCCCGAGATGTCCGGATGATCGGGAGCCATTGTGGATGCTCTTATAGTATGTAAATTGTTACTCTCTCTGTCCATCATTAAGAGTCCTATTTCTTGGCGGCACGAGTTTTAAGAATTGTTAAGAAAAGTGAGTGGAAAAAAGTTAGTGGAATATGAATCTCACTTATATATATTAGTTTTAAATGAAATGTGAGTGAAATGAGTAAGTGGAATATGAGACCCTATTACTATTTATGATAAAAGTAAACCAGGACTCCTATTCGCGGACGGACTAAAATGGAAAAACGGGACACCTATTCACGGACGGAGGGAGTAGAATCTTGAACGAGTCCCAACTTTTTTTTTTTGCATAGTAAGCTTGGTGAGAAAAATTGTTTTAGAATTGTGATATTTTTCGTGGCGAGTAAATTTGAAATGAAAATATAGTCCTTCGTAAAAAAAAAGGACATTTGGGCCGGCACGTAAATTAATGCATGATTGGTAAAGTAAGAAAGATGAGGAGAAGGGTAGTTAAAATATTGTTAGTAGATAGTGAGACATTATGTAAGGACACGAACCCAATAAGGTCGGACCCAAACCCATTAATTTCGTGTTGGTTCGTGTCGTGTCAAATTGCCAGGCCTAGACGGAGGGAGTAATAATACGTAAAACACTTACCTTATCCATAGATATAACTGGGGTAGGCATTATGCTCCTCGAATGCTTGCTAATCTGTATTTGCGTCGGGTACATCTAGCTCGAAATGTATCCCGATCCCCCTTTTTTTTTTTTCCTTTCCTCTTCTTTAAGTCGGTAATGAAGCAATAGAATCTATTTGCAGACTCACTCATCTAAAGGGTTCGCACATCTTCTCACACTCGACATGCTAGAACATTGATTATGTAGAAGAAATGAAAATTTGGAATACTAGCTTTATCAAAATAAACTTTTATGTAAGTAATACTTACTCGAAATTCCTCAGAGTAGTCATTTTCTTATTTTCTTCGGTGCCAATGGCCGGTCAAAATTAGTTACATAATTCGAACGGACTTGAATGTCATAGTAATCGGTCTCTCTTGACATTGAAGAATAAAATGCACCGATAATTTCCTATACCATTCAAATATTAGTGAATAATTAATATACTAAGCTTATTTAACAATCAATACTAATAACAAATCCGGTATAAGGATCACTCTTTAATTGTTTATCACATCAGGCAAACCGAGTCCAATTCCATCATCACTCATACGATCCACATCCTCAGAAGACCATTTCGCAAGCCCAAATATCATAGGTAGAAGATTGATTTTTTACAAATCTTTTCAACCTCTAAGTAAACCTGTGATGATTATAACTAGTATTTCATGAATTGGAATCTAATAGCCATAGATTTGCTTATAAGTAGCATTTTGTCCTCAAACAATTTTTTTTAAAAATGAAAGAATTCTACAAATTAGATGCATATGAGTAATATGTATTGAAATGTAAATATTTGAGTAAAATGTATAATTGCGCAACATTTTAATTTTTGTAATATTTTCCTATTAAAAGTGTAATGAGAAAATTTTGTAATTTAGACAAAAAAAGACACTGTAATACCACCATATATATATACATTTTATTTACGCAAAATGAGCACACAACTTGGAAATCGATACAATAGCAGATCACGATTGCTTAGCAACCGCGACATTGAGCAAAAACAGAAATGAAAGAAATATAAATAGAAAATGGATAATCAAATAAAATCAAACTCCATTCAAAACGTCGCCGTTGGGGTTCCGCTCAGCATCAATTTTTGCCAAGTTCACATCCCCTCCCTGCGCTTTTCTCTGCGCCAAAATCCTCTGCGTCGATTTGTAGAAGCTCGCGTATAACACCAGCTGCACAAACCCCAGCGCCGATCCTATCGAATTCGGCACCTTCAATTCCAATTCCAATTCCAATTCCATTGTTAGAAAGAACAAAACACAAAATTAACATTTTGAATGTAGAGAAATAGTATACATACAAGAATGAAAGCATCGAATTTCAAAAGCGCGTAAGTCGTCCAGCACAAGCCGTTGATGAAGGAGAAGAACGAGATGAAGAAAGGCATGAACTCCACGCTCTTAGTCGCGATCACAAGTTTCTGCCAAAAAAAAAGAAGAAAATTACTGTTAATATATATAAGTGAAACCCATACTCCATCAGTATAACAGTCTGTTGCGGTAAAAGTCATTTACCATTACGGATAAAGGGGCGGCATACATCATGATGTTGCCGGCCATGCAGATGCTGCCGATGATGTCAGAGCGGGTCTTCGGTTTTTTAAGGAGAAGGAGGGCGCAGAGGGCGAGCGCTGCCAAGAAGAAGCACTCCGCCACCACCACCGCCACCAAGCGAAGACGCTTCATGGGGACGGAGTAGATTAGGAAGAGAGACAAGTAGACGATCTCGATTGCAAAACCGGCGCCGTTAATGGTCAGAACCAGCGTGCTGTTGGGTTTGACCATAGGCAGCCCGTATAGTACCCAAAGCCCGCAGTTAAAGAAGGTCGCTAGGTATGGTAATGCTGAGTATTGCTCCACCGCCTTTTTCTTCCATATTGCGTAAAATGTTGGCCTATTCACGTCAAAATAATCCGTCGGTCATTAAATGTTTCATTTTTCATTTTTAGTCCGTCTGTTAGTAAATATTCCATTTCACTTTTACCAATTTTAACAAATGTATCCCACATTCTACACACTTAATTCAGTCACATTTTATTATAAAATTAATATATATATATATATATATACTACTATTAGGATCCACCGTAAGTTAAACAATTTCTTAAAATCTGAGCCGGTAAAAAATTGACGGATTGAATATTAAAAATGGGAAAATGTTCAAAACTTACAAAGGGGAGAGAAATAGTGAGCCAGCTATGATATTCCCTGAAAATAAGCAAATAGATATCAGTAAATGAGCTAACATTTGAAACTTCTAATTAATTTATCTTTTATTGGTAGAGAATTGTCACCATCTTACCTAGAATGCCAACGATAGTACGAGCATCGTCTTTAGAAATCATGGCTGAAACAAGAAGAAAGAAATTAATGAAGAAAAAACCCTAAAATTTGATTGAGAGGAGATGATGAAGTTTGGGGATGGAAGGGAGAGGGAGATAAATGCATGTTGAATTAGAGATAGGGATTGTGTATATATAGATAGGAAAAGATGAAGAGGTTGAGTTTGGTGTTTGTTTGAGTATTATTACACAACCAAATTTTGTTCTGTCACCTGCATGACATGTATTGGCTGCGGCACTTGGAATAAAACATGGAATTTTCGTTTTCTTGAAAAATAAATATGAAAATAAAAAACAGAATTAATGTGGCACAATATTCTAAGCTCTCAGACCAGTGCCATAATATTAATTATTTTCTGGAAAATGCATTGTTACTAAATTCTGGACTGAGATTTCAATTTTTAGCGGCTTTTTACATAAATAAAAATAAAAGTTTATTACATACACTGAGTTCGAGCTAAACTTTATCCTTATCCATTAAGGTTGCTGAGTTGGCAATGAGTAAAATGCAGGTTGACCTTTTTTCACAATTTAGGATAATAAATGTAAATTGGATATATGTCTGCCAATATGTTTTTGATAATAAATGCATGTAGATTTCTGTTGCACTTAATTGAAAATTTTGGAGTATCCTTACAAGAACAAATATGAAAATGAACATACAAATACATAATCCTTTCAATTTGTTAAAAGATATAGTATAACCCTAGGAAAAATCAAATTAATTTAACCGGTTAGCTAAATACATTGGCTAGCATGCATAACAAACTTTCTTTGATGTTACCATATTATACGTAAACTAACACGAGAACGACAAGTTTCGCATCAGGTATCGCGTTTTTCTATATATCTGTCACGATATATATGCAATGCAGGATAACGATCGATGCTGTAAAGCTTAATGCGTAAGCATAATGAGCAAAATGCGGCCGAATCTTCGGCCTTGAATGAGACGTACCTCCGGTTCCTTATTTGTTAGCTTTTCTTGGCGGACAACGACGAAATTATTTTCCTAAATCGAAATAGAAACGAGAAAGTTTGTCGAGGTCTAGGACAAATAGAGGTCGGTGTGTACATGAGAGGCGCAATGGGATGCTTCTCTTGTATGTTCTTCATAAACAAGTGTTCCGTTTTCTCTTTTCAACAATCTATGTTAGATAGTTGATAAAATTCTTGCCGTCTCTTTATCAAATTGGAAGAATTAAATTTTTGCTGAGAATACTATGTCTGTATTTATATGAATTGTATTATGGCTTGATTTAAAATGGACACTAATAAAAAATAGGTAGTTAATTAACTATTGGTTCCTAAGAGTTTAAGACTAGTGTATTGAATTTGAGGAGGTTGTACATCATTAATTATGTGGATTGGGAAGTACCGGTTGGTAACTAATGGTATTTAGTAAATTAAGGGAATGATTTTGAATATTGTGGATATTATTCAATGTGACATGTATGTAATAGTAAGTTAAAGAAGGGTAGGGAGAAAATCGTGTTTAGTGGAAGGTTTCTCATGGTAACAACGTGAAAATGTGAAGGTGGCATGCATTTTCTGTTGCCTTACTATACACCTATCCGTTTACCCAATGATTTTAAAAATATTTTGGTAGTTACTAGTAGTTTAAATCCTTATCTAAAAAAGAAGGGGGCTTGTTGAATTATGATTCGTACTAGGAAAGAGGAAATGGAATGAATAAAATATGAGAAGGAAGAGTGCACAACAATTAAAATATTTAATTTGGTACTATAATGTTATTTTGTTGTCTGTAATGTGATATCTTTTTAAATTAAATCTAATACCGATAGGCCTCGGGGTCTATCGAATGAATCTCGGCACCTGTTTGCACGTTAATGTTGGACGAAAGAAAGCAAAAACATGAAGCTAGGGTTTTCAGAGATTAGGGTTTTGAGGAAAAGAATTTTAATCCCCCCGTCTCTTAAAATTTGGCACCATTTGACTCGACACGAGTTTTAAGAAATGTAATAGAAAGTGAGTTGGAAAAGTTAGTGGCATGTAGGTCCTACTTTTATATATTAGTTTTAAAATAAAATGTGAGTGTAAAAGAGTTAGTGGAATGTAGGGACCACTACCAAAAATGGTGAAAGTGAAATGTGACAAATTTTTAGGGACAGGCGAAAAAGGAAATAAGTGACAAATTTTCAGGGACGGATGGAGTATTTCTTATTTCTTCATAGACTCTCTAATGAACTCTTATACATAGAGTTCAGACCCTCCTTGATTCGACTTACGATTCGGAAAAGAATCAAGCAGAAAACCCTAAAAGATTTAATAAACTAAACTAGGCAATTGTTCCAAAAATTAAGAAAAACAATTAAATAAAATAAGATAAAAATCTAATTCTAATATATCTTGTGTTGGCAATTGAAATATAAAATGAATGTAACAATATCCCACATCGGTGTACACAAAGAGCTTAATCCACTATATAAGTCTCATAGGCCCCTCCTCCTATCACCAATTGGTTTTAGGATGGAACCCATGAATTTCTATCATGGTATCAGAGCAGGTTTGGTACTCAGAACAAATTCATCACCGTCCCGGGCATACCTTTCTCGACCTTTTCTAAAAATACCTGCAAAACCACCAAAAATGTCAGAATCTGACGAAGAAAAATCCCAACTAACCAAAATGAATTCCTCTACAGAACTCGCTGCACAGTTTGCAGAGTTTCTGAAATGGCAAAGCAGCTAACAGTCGAAGCCAACAAACCAACAACCAAGCCAAATCTCTCCCAAACCAGAATCGTTTGAGGAAGTTCACCTTCAAACCAAGCTAAATGGTGATAATTACTTCTTCTGGTCGAATCTGATGGAGCGGGCTATCGGAGGAAAGGACTTAGCATCTCACATCGATAGAGTTCCCGGCCCTCCTTCAACCAACAGCCCAGATTACCAGAAATGGAAGCAGTGGACCACTGCTGCTTCAATTGGATCATAAACAATATTGAAATCAACTTGGTGAACGAGGTTTCTCAATATGCAACAACCCGAGATCTATGGGAGGGGCTAGCGATTACATGCGGAAGTGGTGTCGATCCATTCCAAGTCGGTGACTTACACAGACAGGCGTATGGTATGAAGCAAGAGAATCTGACACTGGAGGCGCTCTGGATAAAATTCCAGGACCTCTGGATCTCAATTGATGCAAGGGATCCGAATCCCATGGACACCCCTAGAACAATAGAGAAATACAACAAAACACACAAAGACATAGGTTGTATTAATTTTTGTGGGCATTAGATGAAAAATACGATACAATCAAGAGAGAATTACTGAACAAAGATCCGTTACTCACCGTGAGGGAAGCGTATGGAATTGTGAGACAAGAGTCAGCCAACTCAAAGGTCATGAAGACGACCAATGGCTCCAAGGATTCTGGAGTGGGAATCGGTCTTGGAGCATTCGATTGAGGGCGTTCAACAACCAATCCACCGCCCCGCTTTCCGACCAACCGAAGGATAGAGGAAGACAAGAGCAAGCTCTCATGTATCTCTGTGGCGGAAAGAAGCATACCCGAGAAACATGCTTCCATATCCATGGATACCCAGAATGGTGGGAGGAGATGAAGAAAGCGCGTTGAGCTAGAGAAAATCACGGAGGAGGAAGGGCTTCGGCATCAGCAGTAGTGGCGGTCGGACACCGAGCTGCCTATACCGAAAATTCGGCGGGTAACTTCGGTGCTCCAGTTGCCGGAAACCATGGCGCTGAAAGAAGTAAGGATTAAGAGAAGGCGGTCGTCACAGTCACGACGACGAGGGTTTGGTGTGAAGGTAAAGGGGGGTTCTTGAATTTGAACCCCTCAATTTTCCCTAAATCACTCTATTTACCCCTTTCCACTAATATTACTACTTGCACCCCAAAAGTTTTGAGAAATTACTTTTTGACCCCAAAACTGATGATGATTTCACTAATAAGCCCCCAAAATGTGGAAACTTTCAAATACACCCCAATGTGACTTGTTATAATTCATTCCATACCTTAGCAAATTCATCTACAACAGAATTAGGTGAAAAAAAGTAGTCATTGGATTTTTTACTGTGGGGCAACTTATACGATGTCCTACGATGCATACGATTTTCTACAAATTTCAAACTCTAGTAAAACTTTTGTCCAAACATCTAGTGGGGATTTAGCAACAGTTCATGGGGCGGGCACCATTAATATATCTCGGACCTTGAAACTCTCAAATTGCCTTTTCGTTCCTTCCCTATCCCACAAATTATTATCTGTGAGTCACGCAACCAAGGAACTTAACTGCAAGTTACTAATGCAACCTGATTTCTGTCTATTACTGGATACCCAGACGGGGGCGATAGTTGGGTGTGGAACTGAACGACACGGACTGTACTATGTGGATGAGGTGGCCTAACAGAGTACTGCGTTGCTATCTCACGGACTAACTGAAAAACAAGCTTGGTGTTAGGATTGATTATCAAGAACAAGATTGAAGGAACAGATGAGGTTTGGGAGAAATCGAGAGAGAGCTTTTATTTCTTCCAACTGAAAACAATTTGGGGTAATTACAATTTGAAATCCCTAATTTCTCGGCTATATAGGGAAAGACAACTCATCAACTTAAGAATTGATCCAATGGCTATAAAAGCATCTATCTTATCTAAACAAATCAATGGCTAAGATTTAAACACTCATTTAAACACAAGCCACATATTACTAAGTGTTTGAGCTATTTGAGCATATATCTACAAATCTCCACCTTGCTCAAGTAGCTCCATCAATGTGTTGCAGCAGGATCAGCTTCCTACACAACTCAAGCTTCTCCCTTGGCAACGCCTTTGTTAACATGTCTGCCGGATTGACTGCAGTAGCCACTTTAAACACTTCCACTTCACCCTCTTCTATCTTCTCTCTGATAAAGTGTAGTCGCACATCAATGTGTTTGCTTCGCTCATGAAATACTTGGTGCGTAGCAAGAGACGACGCACTGCTACTGTCACAACCAATCGAAACAGACTTCTGTCCAAGCCCAAACTCTGCAGCCAAACCTTTGAGCCAAAAGCTTTCCTTGAATGCTTCTGTTAGTGCAAGATACTCAGCCTCTGTGGTTGACAAGGCTACAACATGCTGGAGACTTGATTTCCAGCTAACTGCAGAGCCAAACATGGTGAATACATAGCCGGATTGAGACCTTCTGTTATCCTCATTACCAGCAAAATCAGAGTCACAAAATCCAACAATCGGATCACCAGACCAGGAACTTGCTCCTCCATACCAGATGCCCAACTTTGATGCCCCTTTTAAGTATCTTAGCAACCACTTTAATGCTGACCAATGCTCCTTTCCATGTTCAGACATAAACCTGCTTGTTAGGCTAACAGCTTGAGCAATATCCGGCCTAGTGCATATCATGGCATACATCACACTTCCTATGATATTCGCATATGGAATGAGCTTCATCTCCTGCCTCTCCTTCTCAGTTTTTGGCCTCTGCTCCACTGACAACTTGAAATGTTGAGCAATTGGTGTGCTAACTTCTTTCAAGATGTCAATCCTGAATTTCTTTAGAAATTTCTGAACATAATCAGTCTGCCCAAGCCATATGCTTCCATTTTTCCTGTCTCTGACTATGCTCATCCCAAGTATTTTCTTTGTCGGCCCAAGATCCTTCATATCAAATCTTGATCTGAGGTCCTCCTTTACTTGCTGAACCTCCTTCAAACTAGAACCAGCAATTAACATATCATCTACATACAACAACAAATATGCTACAGCCTCTCCACCTTTCTTCTTAAGATACACACAAGAGTCATACTTAGATCTGATGAAACCACAACTCACCATGTGGCTGTTGAACTTCTTATGCCACTGCCTGCTAGCTTGCTTGAGGCCATAAAGACTTTTGTTGAGTTTGCAGACCTTCAACTCTTGCCCTGGGCTAACAAATCCCTCAGGCTGCACCATATATATAGTTTCTTCTAGATCACCAATTAAGTAGGCAGTCTTCACATCTAGCTGCTCTAGCTCCCAATTCTTTCTTGTTACTATAGACATCAACATCCTTATAGAGTTGTGCTTCATCACAGGGGAAAAAACCTCATTATAATCTATCCCATATTCTTGGCTAAAGACTCTTGCAACAAGTCTAGCCTTATATCTGATTGAATCATCAGCCTCCAATTTCTTCTTGAAGATCCATTTACAAGTGACTAGCTTCCTGCCCTCCACCTTATCCACCAAAGCCCATGTTTTATTCTTCATCAAGGACTCCATCTCCTCATTCATAGCTTACACCCACTTATTCTTCTCTTTACTCTGCATAGCTTTTGTATAAGTCAATGGCTCATCTAGCTCCACCTCTTCTGCTGCCATTAGTGCATAGAAAACCATCTCATAATCAGAAAACTTGGAGGAAGGTTTAGGCACTCTTCTGACTCTATCTCTGGCCATCTTGTAATTTTGCAGGTCTTCTACCTCAGTGTGTGGCTGATTAATCCCATCAACAGAGCTGCTGGAGCTTTCATGTACTGGTTCATTAACATCATCAGTTGCCTCATGTGTGTGTTGAGCTCGGCCCTGATCTCTTTCCTCATCTGGCTCCACCTCAAAGTCATTATCACTATCAGAAATAACTCTGACCCCATCAGAACCAGCCACCTTATTCAAATAAGGCATATCATTTTCAAGAAAGATTACATCCCTGCTGATCAGAACATTTTGTTGCCCAGGTTCTATACACCACAACCTGTACCCCTTCACCCCTTTCTGGTATCCCAACATCACACACATCAATGCTCTGGGGTCTAATTTCCCTTGCTTCATATGGGCAAACACCTTACAACCAAATGGTTTCAGATCAGCATAGCTTGAATGTTTACCATACCATCTGAAGTCTGGAGTGTCTTCATCTATACTTGATGAAGGACACTTGTTCAACAGATACACAGCTGTTGAAGCAGCCTCTCCCCAGAATTTTTTGCCCATCCCTGAGGAGAACAACATACATTTAACTCTCTCAACAATGGTCTTGTTGGCTCTCTCAGCCACACCATTCTGTTGAGGATTCTTGGGGACAGTCTTGTGCCTCTTAATCCCCCTTTCTTTACAAAAATTATCAAACTCTTTAGACACATACTCAAGCCCATTGTCTGTACTGAGGCACTTCAACTTACAACCCTTTTCTAACTCCACTTTAGTACACCAATTCTTAAAAGTGTTGAAAGCCTCTGACTTCTCCTTAAGAATATAAATCCATATCTTCTTAGAATAATCATCAATCAGTGACATATAATATCTACCTCCACCAATAGTATTAACAGTCGCTGGCCCCCATAAGTCACTATGTATGTAATCTAAAGGAGAAGTGGAGATGTGTTTAACAGTGGGATGTGGCTGCTTCTTTGGCCTTGCCTCTGATGCAATCTTGACAGGGATCTGGTTCTTGTGTGTCATCAGCAGAGATAACTTGCTTCTTTATCAGCTCCTTGATGCTTCCCATGGCTGGATGGCCCAGCCTTTCATGCCACAATTTTAGGCTTGTGTGCTTCACCAAATTCACTTCATCTTTCTGAACCTTAACCACTGAAGCATAATGGTAATACAAACTGCCTCTTCTCTCTGCTGTCATGACCACATCATTCCCTCTCTTCACCAACATCTTTCCACCAGAAGATAAGAAGGAATACCCTTTCACCTCTAGTGATCCTAGAGATACCAAATTTCTTTTCACTTCTGGAATATATCTAACATCTGTCAGCAACTTTAGAGTCTGATCTTGCATTTTTAATCTGATGGATCCTATTCCTTTCACACTGCATATTTGATTGTTCCCCAAGGTTACAGTGCCAGAGGCCTCATCAATCCGCTCAAACCAACTCAAATTCGGGCAGATATGGAAGCAACATCCACTATCCATTATCCAAGAAGCCCCATCTATTGTTCCATAACATTTAATGCTTCAGCTTCTTGTATAAGCTCCACACAATCAGAGGAACCTGCACCTTGATTACCAGATGTTGCTTGTTTCTTTTTCCACCCGAAACAATCCTTCTTCAAATGACCGGGTTTCTTGCACCAGAAGCACACCCTAGTTTCCTTCTGATCACTCCCAGAGGGCTTAGGATTATCATACTTCTTCTTAAATCCTTTCTTTCCCTTGAATTCTTTAATATTCAAACTTTCAGAAGAGGGATCAACATTCTTGGTACCTGCTGATTGCAATTCATTCGCCCTTAGAGCCGTTTGAACCTCCAGGAGAGTAATAGTACCTTCCCTCCCGTACATAATTGCGTCGCGGAGTTGGTCATACGCCTTTGGCACAGCATTCAGGAGGAGTATGGCCTTATCTTCATCTGCAATCGTCACATCGATGGCTTTGTCAAAGTCCTCCAATTGCTCCATCACCCCTCTATCCTCCATGAACCTGTACGAATAGAGCCGTTGCTTCAGCAGCCGGTTGGCGAGTGACTTCGTCATATACAGAGTCTCCAGCTTCGCAAGAATCCCAGCCGCGGTCGTTTCTTTGGTGACCTCCCTTAGCACTTTATCGCCGAGACACAGAACCACGATACTATGAGCCTTCGCCATGATTTCAGCTCGTTTAGCGATGGCCTTCTCATCAGGATCAATCGGTGCCTTATCTTTCTCCTTCTCCTTATCTGCTTCAAGCGCCACCGAAAGCTCTTGTTGAATGAGCATCGCGCGCATCTTCATTCGCCACAGACCGAAGTCATTTTTTCCGGTAAACTTTTCCGCTTCGAACCTTGAAGCCATCTTGTCTCGTGAATTCGCTTCCGATCAAATCACAATTCGCCTGCTTCACTTCCCACAGACGGCGCCAATTTGTTAGGATTGATTATCAAGAACAAGATTGAAGGAACATATGAGGTTTGGGAGAAATCGAGAGAGAGCTTTTATTTCTTCCAGTTGAAAACAATTTGGGGGAATTACAATTTGAAATCCCTAATTTCTCGGCTATATAGGGAAAGACAACTCATCAACTTAAGAGTTGATCCAATGACTATAAAAGCATCTATCTTATCTAAACAAATCAATGGCTAAGATTTAAACACTCATTTAAACACAAGCCACATATTGCTAAGTGTTTGAGCTATTTGAGCATATATCTACACTTGGCTTTGGTACCGCCGGTTAGGGCATCCTTCCATAGGATATCTTCATTTACTTTTCCCTAAGTTCATTGATTCATCTTTTTCCTTAAATTGTGAGACATGTTTTTTGGCCAAAAGCCACAAACATTCATTTAAGTTAACCAATACTCGTATGAAAACTCCTTTTGCTTTGATTCATTCTGATGTTTGGGGTCCTGCACCGGTTAATGGGGGCCAAGGGTTTCGTTATTTCTTACTGTTTGTGGGTGATTATTCGCGCATGACTTGTGTTTATTTTTTAAAGACAAAATCTGAAGTTTTTTAAAAATTTACTCAATTTTATACTCTTGTGCAAACTCAATACAAACAGTCCATCCAAATCCTTAGGTCCGACAACGGGGGGAATTTGTTAACTCCAAAATGCAGGATTTTTGTGTCAAAAGGGGTTTAGTACAACAAACAACATGCTCACACACTCCAGAACAAAATGGTGTTGCAGAAAGGAAAAATAGATATATCCAAGAGATAACTAGAGTCTTCCTCATTGAATCAAAACTCCCCAAATCTTTTTGGTCTGAAGCAATTGCTACTGCAGTTTACCTCATCAATCGTCTCCCCACACATATCCTAAACTTCAAGACACCCTTGGATATTTTTTCCCAACAACTCCCTATTCCTTCACCCCTCAGCCTGGAACCCAAAGTTTTTGGATGCACCGTATTTGTTCATATACCCAAAATCGAACGATCAAAATTCTCACCTTGTGCAATTAAATGTGTTTTTCTTGGATATGGTTAAACTCAAAAGGGGTATAGGTGCTATAACCCAAAAACACGAACACTATATACCACAATGAACTGCGATTTCGTAGAAGGGGAATACTTTTATGACCAATCTAGTGGTCAGAGGGATAACCAACCAGAGAATACTCCAACTAGTGAGCCACTAGATTGGTTACTACCCAGATCCGGGTATGATGGATCTGGGTAGTAACCAATCTAGTGGCTCACTAGTTGGATTAATCTCTAGTTGGTTCTCCCTCTGACCACTAGATTAGTCATAAAAGTATTCTCCTTCTACGAAATCGCTCTAATACCATCTTAACGATGGTAATCGAGAGAGGTAGGGCAAGATTGGTTGCTAGACATTGTAGAGAATGTGCATAGAGAAATATACTTTGTTCTATTATTTTTGGTGTGTTGTAATGTGTACAATTCCTCCCTCTTATATAGGAGAGGAGGATCACTAATTACAAGAGGAAATCAATCACCAATCATTCTATTCTAGATAGTATATTACATAATATATTCTGCATTAATCAAGTAAAACCACTCCAATAAAATGTTGTTCTGCACTCTACATTTCTTAAAACGCATGCTCACACCAAATGTTACTCATGTTGTATGACGGAGAGAGTATTTTTCTTTCATATTTCTTTATTTTCTTATTTCTCTTCTTATTAATATAGTTTCATATTTTACAAGACAATAAACATACTAAGTAGATGGATAAAAAGAACAGCTACATTACTTTCTTATTTCTCTTCTTATTAATATGGTTTCATATTTTACAATATAATAAACATACAAAGTAGCTAGACAAAAAGAACAGCTACATTACTAAGTGATATTTTGGATCTAAAGAGGACAAAAATCCAGGTTGCCTGAACATCTTCAAGATAACAACTGACATTTCTTTCCCACAATTCCAACTTAACAAATGGACAACAATAAAACAATAGAGAAAAAAGAAGAAAAAAGAAATAAACACAATGGCAAATCAAAAGCCATGGAAAACAAAGGAGCCTCACCAAATTACAACTTAACACCATTCACAATCTTCTACCTTATAAAACAATAAGAAATTATTATAACCTGTGAGAAAATAAAATCCACACTCAACTTCTAAACCCGAATGCAGACCATTTCTTGGATGTCTCCTTCTTAGTCCTTTTGGAATTAGGATCAATAAGGTTTTCAAGGGATTTCGCCTTCTTGTTTCTAGACCTCCCGGCTTCTTTCAACAGCTCTGCTAATCTTTTCTTTTCATCGTCAAAATCTGGATTGGCTGTTCCAAGTTTCTCTTCTCGCAGTTTAAGAACATACTCCAGAATCTCTATCGCATCTTCAATTCTGTACATGTAAACCAAGATTTGTTAAAGAAGCGGCAGTCTTCAAAAGTGTAACTAGGCATACCATCATTTTGAAACAACTAATATAACTGCATAAAAGCGTCTCTCGATACCAACATTAGCAAATTCAATTTTGCTATACAATCAATGACTCGGAATGCAGATATCAAATTTGGCCATACCACAGCATAAGAAAACTGGAACAACTTGTTTAGAACTATGAAAATCAATGGCTTTATAATTGGGAAAATTGAAGTGAATGCCTGCACATTTTATGCTGTTAAATTATCTTTGATGAGCTATTTGATAACAACGACAGATAATTTGGACCTCTTATGTATTATATCTTCAAGTGGACATTCTTTCTCAAAAAATATACATTAAGTGGAGATCTAAATCCAGGCAGCTCACAGTTGATCAGTAAGCTTATTTAATCCACAGCAGAAATGAAAAAAACACTGAAGTTCAAGAAGAATAAAGAGGATAGTCAATGAGATTATGTTACCTTCCCATAGCATCATAAGTTGCTGCGAGATTGCTATATACACCGAGAGTATCCTGATGACATGGGCCACACTCCTGTTCCAGTATTTCTCTAGCTTCCTCAAATAATTCTGCAGCCTCATCGATCTTAAACAACTGAACGCAAGCCAAACCCATTTGGTTTAGCACAACACCAAAGAAAGCTGATTTCCTCTCACCACTGGCTCTAAGTTTTGCTACAGCACTTTCAAAGGAGCTGCGCGATACCTCATACCTTCCAACCATGTAATACATAACCCCCATTCGTGCTTCAATCCCAGCTACTGTACTATGTTGTCCTGGTTTATCCTCCAATAGTTTCATGGCCTTCTGTAGGAGTTTCAAAGCTTCCTCAGGTTCATTGAACAACTCATAAATAGCTGAAATTTCTGTCATCCCACTAGCAATCTCTTCTGAAGTTGTTCCGGGAACAGGTTTTGCATATATCCTTAGAGCATTTTCACAATATGATCGCGACTCTCTTAATTTTCCTGTCTTGTAGTACAGGTCAGCAAGCCGGGCAAAGACCGAGGCCACCGAAGGGTGGTTATCACCTTTTGAAGATTTGAAGACAGTGAGTGCCTTCTGGTAGGAGAAAACTGCCTCATCAAAGCGGGAAAGAGATGAATAGATATTGCCAATGCTAACATCGATAGCAGCAACTTCATTTTCTTGTCCATTGGCTATCATAGCCATGCTGGCAAGTACAAGGTGTTCCAAGGCTGCTTCATAGTCTCCTTTAGCCTCGCATATGAGAGCCATCAATCGGCGGTCCGCTGCTTCCTCTAGAGATGCTGGTGCGCTGTGCACTCTATGAATTTCAAGAGTTTTTTTGCATAAATTATCAGCTTCATCAAATTGCATGGCTTGAACATGGGCCTCCGCCAAGTATCTGCAAGATTCAGTAATCACAATTGGTAACAGAAACAATCAAAATTTGGCAGTGAAATAGTACTCCCTCCGTCCCAAGATAAGTGACTCATATTCCTTTTTGAGACGTCCCAAGATAAGTGACTCATTTCCTTTTTTGGTACTCTCTCTCTTACTTTTTCTCTCTACTTTATTCACTTTCCACTTTACTAACAAAACCCCATTTCCTTAAATCCCGTGCCGAAAAATTTGTGGTCACTTATCTTGGGACGGAGGGAGTATAATTTATGCATTTACTGTATACTCCCTCCGTCCCCAAAGAATATGCACTTTAGGTTCAGTACGAGTCTTAATACAAAATTGGTAAAGTAAGAGAGAGGTAGAGAGAAAAAGTAATTAAAGTATTGTTAGTGGGGAATGGGTCCCACCTCATTAGAGAGAAAAGAGTTTCTAAAATTGGAAAGTGCATATTCTTGTGGGATGGATTTAAAAGGAAAGAGTGCATATTCTTGTGGGACGAAGGGAGTATCATTTATTTACTTCATGATTTCCCTAATAATTTCAATACTCCCATTTTTAAGGTCTTTCCCTATTTTGCTTTTACTTCCTATCCTTTAATCTTCTCATAATTTCTTCTATAAATTTTTTCATATTTTTTCTATTCTTCTTGAAATTTCTCTTATTTCTATTTCTTACATTATCCTCCCTGCTTGGATAATCTACAACTTATTCCGGCATGGAAAACTCGTCACCTGACAGTGAGGAATCAGGAATGTGCTGGCCATGATAAACTCATGAATTATGAAAAATAAAGTCAAATAGGGGTTTGGTTGAGGCTGCAAGTGTTACTTAGGTGCTGAACAAGTCTTGTACATTAAAATGAAAACTTTGATGAGAAAATAAGATAATAGGAATCCATCTCACTGAGTGACGTTTATCAAACAAAGAACCAGACGAACTCCACTGAACCAAGATTAATTGAGAGGGGGAAAAAGGGGGAAAAGGGCAAAAAAGGTAGTACTCCTAATGAATAGATAAAGGAGAAAGAAAGCATAAAGCTGTAAAGAAAGGAGAAGAACAATAAAAAGCATGAAAAAAAAGAGGCCGGGAGATTTAGGAAGGTGGACGTTGGAAGAAGAAACGAGAGAGGAGAAAAAGGCAAAAAGGGGAAAGTGAAGGTGGGGGAAAAAGTTGTTAAGAAAAAAAGCAAGGAACACAAAAAATTGAGAAAAACGGAAATAGATGAAGAAATTTGCACTTTATCAACAATCCTTTAATTATCTTACTTAATCAATTTTAGTCACGATTTGTGAGTAAATATAAGGGCATCAAAACAATTAGGTTTCAACTTGGATCAAACCCATCAAATTTAAGGGTAGACCATATAAGACTTTCCGGCTACTCGAGTTGAGTTAATTTTTCAAACAAAATTGATATGGGAAATCTTTACCCCTAACACTAAACCTTCAGTTTTGAGTTAGCCTGGAGGGCTGATAGGTTCACTAAAGAAATCCGGCATGTTGCATAAGTGCCTATTGATGACCCCACGAAAAAAACAGTACTACTATTAACTAAGGACTAAAGGCCACAACATCTTGACGGAGCAGCCAGGCCCAAAAGCTGAAGATGAGATAATGCACTCACAAGTTGCACTACATTTTCTCTCCAACCATCAAATTTCAGTTCAAAGGAACAGGGAAATAAAAGAGCTCTAAGTAAGAGGAAATCTAAAGAGCTGAGGAAAGTGTGGGTGGTGAGTCTAGGCGTGTATGTAGTTTAAACTTGAATCCTCTTCATAGAATGAACAAAATAAGCCATATGACATACTGTATTTGCGATAAAACAAGCTATTATAACTGAATTCAGATAACTAACCAACTATTCCCCTCAAATTTGAATATAATACAGTCCCAGCGTTAGCTCCAAACAAATTCAAAGAGTTGAAAAAGAAAAAAGAAAGTAGTTACCTGCAGGTCTCTGCAACTCTGGGATCATTATCACCCAAGGCCTCCATCTGAATTTTGAGGCCTTCCTTATAGCACTCAATCGACCGATCCAGCTGTCCGAGCATGGAATGCGTATCCCCCAGCTGCATATACCCTGAAAACGCCGCCAGCGCGTGATCCGCACCCTTCGCCACCTCCGGCACCTTAATTGCCCGCTCCAACACCGGCACCGCCTCCTCGAATTTCCCCAAACTGCAGTAGATCGCCGCCACCACGTGCAGGCTCATGGCCAAATCCAGGCTCGGCTCGCCGTCGACGGCGCATTTCTCGAAGCTCTTCGACGCCCGCAGCGCGTAGTCCAGGGCCTTGCTGGGGCCCTCGCCCGACGCGATCGTGTCCCTGGCCAATTTGAGCAGGAAGGGGCCGAGATCCGGGTTGTCGAGGGAGGATTCATTGAGGAGATTCTTCTCCGGCGGGGATTTCTTCCTGGCGGAGCCCCGATCCAGCGAGGGTTTGGCGCGTGAGGTGGAGGGGGAAGGGGAGGGAGGGCGGCGCGTGGCTGGGGAGTTGGATTTGGGCTCGGATCTGATGGTTTGAGCTCGGATCGGAGTGTGGGGAGCCTCGTCGGGGACGGTGATTCGTAGCGGCGGTGCGTCCGGCGGCGTCTTGACGGAGACTAAACCAGGCATAACTGAAAGGTGAATTGAAGCGTGGAAATTGGGGGTGAGGTCAGCGAGAGTGGGAATGGAGGGAAGTAGTAGTAATTTAATAGGGAGGTTTAATTAAGAGAGTTAATTAGGGATTAATACAGGCCACCATTTCCATGACTTGCTCGCTTGCTGGTGAGACTGTGGAAGAAAGAGAGAAAAAGAGAGATGGCCGTTGAGGGTTCATAGAGAGATGGTGGGATGAGAAACATCTGATTATACCTGGTTCTACTCTGTCCAGAAAAATACTTATTGTAGAATAAATATGCTAATGAAAACGATAATTTATAATATTAAAGTCATACACGAATTTCATTCCTAATGGTAAAGCAGGGGTATTTGTTTTCTTAACAACTGCAATATTATAAGTTACAATTCTATCTTCTGCTGAACGATTAATTGACTACGGAAAATGATTGTGATTAATGGTATAAGATGGATAGTGCTGTCTTTATTTATTGTACTAATAATTATGCTTTCCATTTATGCTTAACTAATAATTACTATAAATTAGTCATTATTATGCATTTAACTATGAAAAAGAATTGTGATTCAGAAATGAATGTAGGCTAATAAGGAAATGGATAGCTTGATACAGTTCCTTTTTTCGGTTTAATTTTTTATGAATTTGCTTTTGATGTTCTAGCATGGTTGGTTAAGCCAAAAAAATTTGAATTAGTTGATACGTTAAGTTATTTTCTATAGTGTAACTGAGAGTAGATCGATTTGAGATGATTTCAATTTTTATCACTAATTAATGGTGTGAGGTTCGAATCATTTAAGATGGTGTATATTATAACTTACAAAAATCTCCAAATTTATTACTACAAATCAAGTTACATAAAATAATGAAATCATGGATAAATGTGATATTGTTATTTATAAATAACAATATCACATTTATCCATGACTCTACATAATGTATGGTAGTATAAGTATTTCATTAGGATAATGGTTAAATGGGGAGTATTTTTTCATGATTTTACATGTTGTTTGATTTGTAAGATTAGTCAATAATAGGGCCGTGTTTTTTCTTCAGTCCAGATAGATCCATGATCTCTCCATTTAAGAATTGATGGTTTTGGAGATTAATTTAATTATAAGAAATAAAAGTATTTAGTTTACATTACTTTATTGTTTTTCATTAGGTCCATATATTTTAATAGTAATATGTAGTACTACTAAAATATTAGGTTCATCATGTACATTGACGTTTTCAGTTTTATTTAAGTACGAATATCTAATTATACACTTTTCCAATTTAATGACAAAATATCTGGAAGAATAATAGCTGGTACATCAACAGATCAACTGAATCCGTTTAGTACTTGACTCATAACGCATTAAATAAGTTAAGATTAAAATAATTAATTATTTAATTTGAAGAATCCTAACTATAGTATTATTCCAGCAAAATTGAAAATACAAGTAAATCAATCCAACAACAAAGTTCATCTGTACTCTGATAGTTTTATTCCTGTTAGTTCAATACACACATGTGGTATTGCTCAGAGGGGGACCATATTATCAACAAAATGGAATCCATCCAAATAATAGAATTCGGTTGCGGAAATATTTTGATGATGTTAAATCAATATTACTCTCTTTGTCTACCAATAAACTTCTTATTTAGCCATTTGCATCGGTCTATCAATAAACTTTTTATTTACATTTTAGCCACTTTAACTCACTAACATTTCATTATACAATTAATATATAAAAATAAGACTCACCTTTCACTAACTTTTTTAACCAACTTTTTACTACTCCCTCCTCCCAAGAAAGATAACTAATTCCTTGGACGGCACGAGATTTTATACAACTTTATTTTGTGTGTTAAGTAGAGAGAGTAAAATAAGAGAGAAAGAATAAAATAGAGATGAATGTGTTTTCATTTTTAGTAATGTATCATCTTAGTTGAGACAAACCAAAAAGAAAAGGAGGTCATCTTCAGTGGAACAGAGGGAGTACATTTTTTAAAACTCATGCCGGATCAAAACCTCCCTTGTATTGGTGAACAGAAGAAGTAGAATTGTTTAGGTATAATCGTCTTAATATTCATGTCAGCCAAGAGGAAAACAAAGTTAATGCGCAAGAAGGTGAGAAAGTGACAATTGATTTAAAGAGATTATATGATCATTTCTCATTGCACAAAATACCAAAAAGAAAAGTAGGTCATCTTCTATGGAACAGAGGGAGTACATTTTTTAAAATCCATGCCGGGTCAAAACCTCCCTTGTATTGGTGAACAAAAGAAGTAGAATTGTTTAGGTATATCGTCTTAATATTCATGTCAGCCAAGAGGAAAACAAAGTTAATGCGCAAGAAAGTGAGAAAGTGACAATTGATTTAAAGAGATTATATGATCATTGCTCATTGCACAAAATAACGAGCAAGAGAAAGATATAAAAACAAATTGTTTTACAAATAGTGATCAGCTCAATGTGTGAAATGCAACATGTGTACAATGTACCAAACATTGCTTCTCCCTAGCATTCAAGAATAGCTCCAACGAAAGCAGCAAACGACGATGTGGCAATGTTGCCTCGAGCAATGTCTAAGTTGCCACGAAACATATTCATACACGAAATCTACCTCACAAAACTTGCAAAACTAGCCCAGTTGTTTGACTCAAACAAATGCTTGTCCAGTCGAACTAAATTGAAGGAAAACAACAGTGTCTCATATCCATCAAAGTAGAGTTGTGTCATTCTAAGCATCTGTTGGAACGATTCTTCTTTTAATTTGGTGGAACAATTCTGACTCTCGAAAGGGACATCATCGATCTTTGCGGCCATGAGAAGCCAGCTCAAGGGATTAACCTCCTCCTCTACGACATCTTGCATCTTTGAAACCATATTTTCCAAACATTTGGGCAATTGGTACGAGTCCATCTCTAATATGAGTGTTGTAGTATCCACAAGTTAACTCTGAGGGGTGAGACTGTGTGCCATAGTGCCAGTGAACCTCGACCACTTTTCCTGACATATTGATTTCCCTAGCTCGGAAAATCACCTCTGCTTCTTTACAGATCCTTTTATGTGCAAAAACAACATGCTTGAGTACCATTCTATTAAGAACTCTCCATACGGCATCTTCCAAGTACCGTTTGCTTTAAAAAAATCGGTTCTTTCTAGATTTTGCATCAAACTACTGATACGCTCGGATTTTGCACTGTTTTAAGGCCTCTATTTGGTCCTTTTTAATGTCAAAGTCGCATTACACTTCCATCATTTGCATATTTATACATTTTGGTATTTTGATGTGTTTTGTGAGAAATGTGCATATTTGAGCTGAAAAAGGGAGTCAAAACGCAAAGTTTGGAAATCTGGAGTTTCAGGCGGCGCCCGACGACCTACATTCTGCAGCGGTCCGCCTCGGAAATTCTGTGCTAAAAAAGAAGTCTCGTCCGGCGACCGTCGGAGAACGCGTGGCGGCACGCCATCAATGAGTCAGAGACTCTGGACTGCTGCGTGGCGACCGCCCGCCGACGTGCGGCGGCCCGCCGTGAAAAGCGACGAATCAGATTTGACCTAGATTTCTCTCCAAGATTTACCATATTTTGAAGATCTTTTCCTTTTAGAATGAGGAACGACTTTTCCCTATAAATAAGACCTCAAGCTTCATCAAAACAAATCCTCTTTTTGCAACATATTTCCCAGAGATTAAAAGCTAGAGTACTTCATTTTGCAAGGAGTTGAAGACGGATTCAAGAGCATCAAAACGACAAGGATTCAACATACGAGTTTTATTAGCTTTAGTTTTATGTTCCAATTATTTTCCCTTCAATCTACGTGTTTAGATTATTACATCATGTGTAACTAAATTCATAGGATTCTAGGGATGTGTTAGTAACGACTTTAGTTATACAATTTCTTTTTCTATTTAATATTCGTTTTGTTTTTACTTTGTTTCTTCCCTAAGTTAATCTTGACGCTTCACGTTTGAGTGACACATTCTGTGCTGATCTAATATAACTTGCTTCATAATTGTGAGAAAATTCTAGCGAGTTAGGTCCACTTAGTATACACTACAATTAGCTTCCCTTAAAACAACACTGTTAATTGAGAGTGAGGACAAGGGTCTTAGGAGCTTTTGGGAATTACAGATTTAGGATTGACAACCCTAATGTTAGTAACCAACGTTTGCATCGCATGAGCATAAGCTAGGTGACTCGTCCTATCAAAGTACTCCATCCGTTCCTTCATAGTTGAGTCATTTCTCCATTTTGGGTAGTTCCCTCATAGTTGAGTCATTTCCATATATAGTAATTTTTTCATCTCTCTTACTTTACTCTCTCTTACTTTATTCATTTTTTACTTTATTCTCTCTACCTTTTTTCTCTTTCTTACTTTTTTATCTATTTATTTAACACACTCAACATTCATTTCTTAAACTCCGTGCCGAAAAGTTCCGCCTCAACTATGAGGCAACGGAGGGAGTATAAACTGTGTTAGGGTATTGTAGTTGGAATTTGTATAACCATAACTGTGAACGGCTGAACGCGCATCCCTGGAATTCCCTTATCTCTATACTTTTATCTCCGTTATTTATTTGCAATCAATTGTTTACTGCTTTCAATTGCTTTCAGTTTTCAAAATTCTCAAAAATCTTTCGGTTCTCCAAATAGTAATTGAGTTTTAGTAGAAGATAGACATTCATGTGTTTGTTTTCCTCGTTTTTGATATCCGGTACTGACCTTTAGTTATACTGTTCCTACTCTGTATACTTGCAGGTATTAATAGTGCTAAAAAATAGTGCATCAACTACCTGTTCCAAAATAGCATGCATCTCCCTATTCACACTTTTCTATGTTGTATGCACATGTATTTAGAGACGCAAGCATATACTGGCAAGTGGAATTAGGAAAAAGATATGTTCAGAATCACTATCTGGAAAAAGGAGCAATGACCGCCCGAGACAGAGATGGATGACTTTTTTCATGCCTTTATCATAACATTGAAATTCTCCCAGTACGAGCATACCAACCCCAATTCAACATATGAGTGGGACATGAAGGATATCTTAGTTCGCCATTAGGACCTAGTCAAACTTGGACCCCTTGAAACGAAAAAATTGCAACGAGAATCATATTTCATTTAGGAAGCAGCATCACGATATAAAAGAAACAAAATGACATCATATAACAAAGAAAACCATGACATGGTCGGTGTTACAGTAATCACACCACCAAAAAATGGTCTGAATGTGTCCCATGAAATCACCATATGCTTGGATTGGCGATCGTCCACATAGAACAAAAAGAATGTCATATCCTAGAGAAATGTATTCCATACTCCTCTTCCCAAATCTATCTAAAAATGATACATATGGGTCTCTTCATAGCTTCAAGCACCCATGAAGGAAGTGGAATCCTGGTTCCATCAGAAGGGTGAAAATGAGATCCAATACCAAGAGGACAAAGTAAGAGCAAATAGAGGGAAAAACGGAAACAAGAAATAAATAATGTGCACAAAGTAAGAGCAAATAGAGGGAAAAACGAAAACAAGAAATAAACAATGTGCACTGAAGAGTCAGCATCCAAGTCAAAACTTGAAACCTGCAGAGTGGACATGCTCAACCAATCTCATTTCTGTCAGGATATGTAAAGCTTCACTATCAATGCCCCTTGTAGAGTTGGGGTTACTTGTATATTGGCCAGAAGAAGAACCATATCGCTTTGAAGAGCTTGTAATTCTTGAAAAATTGGTACTCTCAAGGCAAGCCTCCCAATTTGTCCTTCATTCTGGATCCGATAATTTAATAGCTTCCTGATCAAGATGCAGAACAAGAATTAGAAACTAGCACGAGGGTCATAACTTAAAAATTAAGAACTTACCAAATCTGAACGTCACCTCTCTTCATGCAATATATTTTGGTTCTAACTTGATTATCCTCGTAATCTGTTTTGCAGCCTCCCAATTTCTCGAGTTTTGTGTTGAATGTTATCGTCATTTTCTTCCACTCTTTAGCCTCAAATCTTATTTTATACATATACCATGCTTCTCTTTTTTTTGTGATCATATCATGGAACAAATCTATCAGCAATTTTACTACTTGGATATCGAAGAGCAGACACATTTCTCCTAAATCTGCATTCACCATATCATTTCCCATTTCAATACAAATTCATACAAATCAATAAAACTTAACCAAACTCTATTGGGCAGATGCAATGTGTAATGAGAAGAGGCAGAGCTATTCTTAATATGTACTCCCTCCGTCCCATAAAAGATGTCACACCTGTGGGACGACACGAGATTTTAGGAGGTTTTGTTTTGTGTGTTAAATGGAGAGAGAAAATATAATTTTTATATTCATGTGAGAAGAAACTTTTTCCAAAAAGAGAAATGTGACATCTTTTGTGGGACAAACTAAAAAGGAAAGTGTGACATCTTTTGTGGGACGGAGGGAGTACTTATTTCCTCCTTATAATTTGGTATAAAAATTATAACTGCCCCTCCTAAGAAGCAGAGTTCTACATAATATATAAGTCAAGAACAGAAAAGTCACTGCTAAATTTCATTGCTTCCATGTTGAATAAACTCTACAAATTCCTGACTTATTTTAAGTATTCCAGAAAGTAGCATAACATAGAACATAGCATACACACCATCTGTTGAAGAATGGAACTAGAAAATTTGAAAATGAATTTGGCAGGCCCCCTCTGTCACAAATTATGACGTATGCTCGACCACTTAGGCCGACCTTAGGCAGGCATTTGTATTAACTTCATATGTGTAGTATCTTACAAATGAAACAGATTAAATATGATCCAAAATTTTCAAAGCATAATAACTTTGTAAATACATTTGTCAAGTATAGCATGTACACTACTTTACAGCATGACCAAATCTATATATACATGGGAAAGAAAAACAATAGAAATAAGCAAGGACCTCGATGAGAAATTTGAGAAACAAGAAGTAGTAGAAGCAAAATACTTACCTTTAGGTTCCTCTGCTCTTCTTCTCTTTTTCCTCTCCACTCTCCTCTCCACTCTATCCTCTCTCCTTCTCTTTTTATTTATGTGAACTTCATTGGATGACGAAATGGAAGAAGTCATTTCAATAGGATACGTAAAATCTTTCGAATGCTACAAATGTTATCAGAAGTAGGTGGAAGAAGAATTAATATTCCTCTGTTAATGAATGAATGCAATTAGTATTGTTGATATACAAAGTTGGCTGCGAAATAGGGTTATCCGACCCGAAATTCCAAACTCAAACCCGAAAGTTGGCTACATGCACCGATTTGAAAAGGATTGGATGGTGGTCAGAAAAGGATTTGATTGTTGCAGCTGATATAAGAGGCGGTGATATAAGAGGGAAGAGTGAGAAGCGATTTAAGAGTAGGTGTCAAATTCTTTTCGGCACGGAATTTAAGACAATAATATTTATTGAGTCAAGTGTATATAATAAAGTATGAGAGAGAAAAAAATAGGAGAAATAAAGAGAGAATAAAATAAGAGACATAAGAAGTGTTGCTTTTTGAAAAAAAATGTAATCAATCACTTGCGGTAACAATTGATCATTTACGGTAGTCGGTAGGACAAACCCAAATCATATTTAATTTGTAAGAATCGTCAAATAGCTGGTACAAACTAGGGCGGCTGGGGTCTGAACAGCCACCGAAGAAGGTACCGGTGCCTGGCCGGTGAAGCTCACCGGCGGTTACAGCATATTGAGAGAGATAGAGAGATAACAAAGAAGGATAGATTTCATTTCATTAAGCATAAAATCTCAATTGTGATTGCAGACCCTATTTATTGGGGATAAACTGCCAGCTCAGCTAACTAATCAGCTAACTAATTGACAACTCAATTAACTCATTATTCACTAATCTTCTTAACCATTTAACCTCTCTTCTTCTTCACTCCTTTTCACGTATCAAATCATCCCACCCGAAATCAACCTTGTCCTCAAGGTTGAAAATTTGAATATTTTCCGCAGCAAATCGTTGAAACCTTCCTTTGAAAACCCGAAAGACGTGCTCCGTACGATGCTTCGGTTCTTCAATCTTATGCCGAGCCGATTCAATTTCCCCATTCCTACGATTCCCAAGTTTGAGAATGGCCTCCAAGAGCTGGAAGAACAATCTTCTTTGGCCCAACTTCGAACAACCAACCTCGAAAACTTCAAATGATTATTGTAGCATTGACATCTCTTCATGAAGCTTGCCAACATAGAGCCTCAACTCTTCCTCAAATGAAGCATCCAAACACATTATTCTCTTCCCAAGGCATGAAACATGCTAAGAATCTGCAGTGAAGATGAACCTAGCTTCTGGCAACTTGCACCAGTAAATGCTGAGGAGATGTCTAGCTTCTTCCACTGGCCAAGTAAAAGTCGAACCACTTCCATCTATATGAACAATTGTCATTCCGATTTTTCCATCCCCGCCAAAAATCCAAACTTCATATCTGTCTGAGGGGGAAGAATATTTTGAATATAAGTCCATACCAATGATCGATGCTTCCTCATTGATATGAGCAAGTTCAGTCCACTCGACAGTTCTGCTGTCCATGAGCCTACCATAACCCGATGATCTTGGTCTCGAAATAGCAAATGTTTCAAATATATCACTGAAGTTATCTGCAACAAATGTTCTCTCTAATCTTTGAGAAGAAATATGAAGGTGGTGCAGCTTAATTGCTGAATTGAACCCCAGAATAACCAGAAGCAAAGAGACATAATTATATAAACATCTCCATGCTTCCCTCCCACTATGCTCCTTGATCTCGTTAAGTTCTCTACCATGCTGGTCCCTAACATGGCATGTGCAGTCTTCACCAACCGTGATGATTAAAGATTCACATATATAGAAGTCCCAAATTCTTGGATTATGCCCAAATAAAATCAAGCCCTCAGAATGCTTGATCTGTTTCTCAGTGGCAATGAATGAAATTCTTTTCTCCGTCTGCTTCTCCCAAATACAATCACTGCAGTCATTAAAAATGGAAACAAGTTTAGTCTCTTTCGAGAACCATGCCCAACAAAAAGGTGAATCTCCATGCCTTACAAGACTACTTATAAGATCATCTCTGTATGTGGACCTATGATAAGAGAAGCCCTCATCACCATTCAGCTGCAAATGGTCTTCAACATGACTTCTACTATGTATGTCCCCATTCTGACAATTGAATTCCCAACCAACTACCTCATTGAAGATAGTACCAAAAGCAATACGGAAAGATTCAATATCATTCCTAAACATTCTCATCGAATACAACAGACACCTCTCTGTTTCGTAGAAGTGTCCCTTTGCAACTTGAAGTAGTCACTCTGTACGATGTCTTGGTTCCTCAACTAACACCCGATGGTGTGAATATGGACTCTTCCCCATTAGAAGCACACATAACATAAATCCAAAGCTAGAAGCATCCACTATGTGATGTGGTGGAAGAAAAAATCTGTTACTCTCCTCCGGGGGTAAAGAACCAAACAAGCTTAGATTCAGCGAGCAACCTTTTCTTATGGAGAGTGACAGGTGCGATGGAGAAATACAAACAACTTCATCTCCTTTCATTCGAATCAAGAATGACACCCAATATTTATGGTGACCCAGCTTGAAAAATTCCCTCTGGCTCATAGCCTTTGTTATTGTCAAAGCACCAAGGTTTTGCTCTCTCTCTTAGATTCATGTGTTTTACTCATCAACTCATAGCTGCCTTCAGGTGGGAATTCCTTCTCCCCCTCGGTCACTACTAAAAGCATTTTGGCTCCTTTCACCTCTGCACATGCAAGGCTTCCTGTCAATGCAAGGTGTTCTATCACAACAGTAGCAGCTGCATCTTCTTTCCCTTGTTCCGTCTCAGCAATCTCCTTCTCATTGCACATGACTTCATTTGATCCTGTAGTGATTTTATAAGCCAACTCATGAGATAGCTCATGTTTAGTTGACGGTCTCCTGAAGCCCTCTTCCCCCTATGAACCTTCAAAGTCAATGATGCAACACCGAAGCATGTCTTCAAGCACTTGAATTACTCTCTCGGACTGTCCATCAATTTGCGGATGAAAAGCAGTGCTAAGCTTCAACTTGGTTCCTAAAGTTTCTTGAAAACTTTTCCAGAATCTAGAAGTGAACCTTGGGTCACGTTCGGAAATTATTGATTCAGGCACTCCATGCAATCTAACAATCTCAGCCATGTAAAGTTCTGCTAGTTTATTCAGAGAGAAATCCATTCTTACAGGTAAGAAATGGGCAGACTTAGTGAACCGATCTACTATAACCCATATAGCATTATTCTTTTTTTGTGTTTGAGGTAACCCCACTACAAAAACCATAGTCACCATCTCCCACTTCCACTGTGGAATTTGAATAGACTGAAGAAGGCCGGAAGGAACTTGATGTTCGGCTTTCACTTGCTGACACACAAAACATTTTTGTACAAATTCAGAAATTTCTCTTTCCATTCCCGGCCACCAATAATTCTCTCGAAGATCTCGATACATTTTATTTCCCCCTGGATGCATTACAAACCTACTACTATGAGCTTCCCGGAGAATATCCGACTTCAATTCCGAGTCATTAGGTACATATAATCTTCCTCGAAAACAAAGAGACCCTTTTTCATCAATACTGAAGTCACTACGAGTATTAGATTCGCAGATTTTTTTCTTAGCCATCAATTTATCATCAAATCTCTGGTTGTCTCGAATTTGCTGAGCTAGCGTCGGTTTGATTCTCATTTCAGCTAGTAACCCACCAACTGTATCAATCTGAAATTCAACCCTCATAGCACTTAACGCACATAAGGATTTGCGACTGAGAGCATCTGCTACGACATTTGCCTTCCCAGGGTGATACTCAATAACTAAATCATAATCCTTGAGTAGTTCAACCCATCTTCTTTATCTCAAGTTCAAATCCTTCTGAGATAAGATATATTTTAAGCTCTTGTGATCAGTGTATATTACACATTTTTCTCCATATAAATAATGTCTCCAGGTTCTCAATGCGAATACAACAGCGGCCAACTCAAGGTCGTGAGTTGGATAATTTTTTTCATGCACTTTGAGTTGCCGCGAGGCATAAGCCACCACTTTTCCTTCCTGCATCAGAACACAACCCAACCCTATTATCGAAGCATCACTGTAAATTACATATTCCTTACCTGATACTGGTTGGGTCAGAATAGGAGCTTGAGTTAGCAGCCCCTTTAATTTTTCAAAACTAGACTGTTGTTGGTCAGTCAAAACAAAAGGAATATTCTTTTGTAGCAGTTTAGTCATCGGAGCGGCAATGGTTGAAAAGTTCTCGACGAACCTCCTATAATAACCTGCTAACCCTAGAAAACTTCGAATTTCAGATATATTTTTTGGTGGAATCTTCCAATTTAGCACAGCTTCAATTTTCTGGTGATCCACCTGAATGCCCGCAGCCGAAATGATGTGACCTAAGAAGCCCACTTTTGATAGCCAGAACTCACACTTGCTCAACTTCGCATACATCTTTTTTTCTCTCAAAATTTGAAGAACGATCCGAAGATGGTTATCATGTTCTTCTTCGTTCTCGGAGTAGATAAGAATGTCATCGATGAAAATAATTACAAACTGATCAAGATATTGCCTAAAGATGTGATTCATCCAATCCATAAAGATTGCAGGTGCATTGGTAAGACTAAAAGGCATGACTAAAAATTCATAATGGCCATAACGAGTTCGAAATGCAGTTTTATACACATCTGCCTCCTTTACTTTCATCTGATAATATCCAGACCTTAGATCAATCTTCAAAAATACTTTCGCTCCCTTCAATTGATCGAAGAGGTCTTCTATCCGAGGTAATGGATACCGATTCTTAATAGTAAGCTTATTAAGTTGACGATAGTCCACACGTAGCCTCATCGAACCATCTTTCTTTTTCACGAAGAGAACAGGGGCTCCCCACGGCGAGATGCTTGGGCGAATGAAGCCTTTATCTAGTAATTCTTGTAATTGAGATTTCAATTCTTTAAGTTCTACTGGGGCCATGCGGTATGGTGCAATGGATACCGGGGCTGAAGTTGGTTCAATCTCTATCCCAAATTCTAATTCTCGATCGGGGGGCAAGCCAGGTAAATCTTCTGGAAATACATCCGGATACTCATTCACTGTCTTCAATTTCTTCAAGTCTAGGCCATTCGGTCTTGTGTCCAGTATGACAGCCAAGAAAGCTACACACCCTTTTCTGGTCATATCCAAAGCTTTGAGTGCTGAAATCAAGCCGCATAAACTATTTGCCCCGTTCCTGGTCACTATTATCTCACTACCCTCGTTGTGCTTCAACCGAACTTTCCTAGTTTTGCAGTCAACCACGGCACTAAACCTTGACAACCAATCCATGCCCAGTATCAAATCATAATCTTCAAACGGTAGTTCTAATAGATTGGCGGGAAAAAAGAAGTCTTGTATTTTAAGCGGGCACTCTCTACATATTCTCCCAACATACACTCTCTGACCTAGCGGGTTAGAAACTTCTACAAGATAGCTAGTTGGCTCGGCACATAGTCTTAGTTCATGGATGAGAGATTTACGAATGTAGGAGTGTGTAGAGCCTGGGTCAAATAATGCATAAACAGGAACATAATAAAGCTCAAAAGTACCTGATACTACATTGGCAGACTCAGTCTCTTCACCTGCCTTGATGGCATATGTGCGAGCTGCAACTCTCGCATCAGAACGGCCAGAAGGTGTAGTAGTGGCTTTCTGTCCACGACCGCCAGAATACCCTCGTCCATTGCCCCTACCCCTGCCACTTGTTGGTGCTGACCTCTGATTAGAAGCCGTAATAGTATGAGATTCATCGACTTGAGGGCAATTTCTTATCAAATGGTCTTTAGACCCACATCTGAAGCAAGCCCCCAATCTTCTCCAACAGGATGATAATGGTGACATGTGTTACATTATGGAACTGGGGTTCCACTGTTAACCCTACTGCTTCCCACGGATATAGGTTGGGACTGTGACTGTCCCGCCGATTTCTCACCTTGGAACCGATATGGTGTGGAGTGTAGACCTGTTTTGGCACTCTTGGAGAATGTCTTAGAAGGCGGGGCAATTCTCTTACCCTCAGACTTGGTTTCAGACGGTTTATGCATATATTCCTCGGCATAACGGGCTCGTGTTACCATGTCAGCAAATACATTATCTCTGTGGGGAGCGATTTATCTCGAATGGCAGGGTTAAGGCCTCTGAGAAAGCGGCTACACTTATTCCTTTCTGTTGACACAAATTCAGGAGCATATCTGCTTAATCTCATATATTCAATATAATAATCTTTAACCCTCGAGGCCCCTTGTTCAAGATTCAAAAACTGAATCTGCATACTCTCCATAAAAAGCTCCCCTACATATTCTCGCTTGAATGCATCAAGAAAGAACTTCCAAGTAACTTCACCCTCCGATATTGATCTTCGTTCCATTTCCCACCAGTGATGTGCTTCTCCCTGAAGGAGAGATTCAAAACATTTTAGTTTTTGTTCGGGAGAACATTCAAGATTCTTAAGTACTCGCTCGGTACTTTCTAGCCATGCTTCGGCCTCAGAAGGTTCGATTCCAGAAGTGCCATAGAACTTCTCAGCCCCCATCTTCTTAAGGTGCATAATAGGGTTACTAGGGGTCGTATGCGCCGTTGAAGTGGCAGGTGGTGGAAAGACTTGCGTAGCTTGACCAAGAAGCCCCATCAAATTATGCATGAACACTGCAGGATCAATGTGGGCTCCCTGAGCCGCGCCTCCGGACATAGAGTGTGTAGCACTTTCATTGACTTCCTCTTCGGAGCCATTTACGGGATTGACTTCAGGAGTAGACGACAGCAAAGATTCTGGATGATTTTCATCATCCGTATTACCAATAACAGAATTATCAGACATTCTGCTAAAACACAAGGGAAAAAAAATAGTGAGATTAGGCCTGTCGATAGCACAATTTAAACTTGTTTCTACAAACCCGACTCAGAAAAAATATGGTTAACATAATTAAAATACTTCACAAAAGAGAAAAAAAAAAAAAGACAAACTTACTTTAACATAATTATTAGAACTTTAAAACACACAAACGAGAAATTACAGAAATAAAAATACTTAGGAGCGACAATTAAAACAGCTCTCGGACTTTTCCCTCAAAGTAAAGTATCATAAAATATCATGTTTTTTTTTTTCTTTTTAAACGAAGCAACGTTAGTCACCAGCTACAGCTCTATACACGCACGATGACTAGTGTTGTTACGCTACCCAACAAAAAGATTTCTCCTTCAAAAAGTTTAAGTATATGCCACTAGAGTTTTAGTTCAAAATAAGTATGTACAGGCCAGTCAGATGTGCTATCATGCCATAATCTCTCGGTCTCCTTTTTCCTTGCTGAAACTACAAAAGAAAGTAAACAAAAGAATAAGCCACATGTACTTAATTAGTGACAATATAAGTTATATAAATGCCAACATACTAATAAACCCAAACACATCTCCATAGGTAAACTGAAAGCATAACTGAATGCTTATATATAAGAAAGTTTATCTAATGATTTAGGCTTTTATGCTAAAAGTCCTTTAATCAAGGCTCGCGAAGTGTTTAGATTTCATAACGGAAGTTCCAGAATTGGAACTAAGCCCTCCATAGAGGATACAGAACGGAGGCTTCTTTAACCATTGGGATAAATTCGGAATGAAAGTTGGACCATCCATATGTTTTTCTTTTACAGAATGGAGGCCAAGTCTTCCATAAAATAGGTACAGCCTATTCCAAAGAATTCCTGATACAATACGATATTGTACCGGCCACAGAATCCCAATATTTATAATATTTCATCAATACATTATCTAAACAAAGAAGTGTGATGAAAACATTATGAAAACACATATTTTCCATTCAACCCTCATAACCTTACTGAAACTTTCATCCACTAATTGTAAAATAGCAACACAAATAATTTTATCAATATACTCTATCATTCACAACTTACCATGATCACAAAATAAACAAGAACTTCTTAGGTATTCATAATTTGCATTATTTAAAGATACCATCAATAGCAATGTATACAATATGACGAGATTTTCCACATGGGTGAAATTGTGCTTAGTGCAATATACATATCACTAACCGATTACGAAGACTCGAGAATTCCTTAGCCCTTGATGGAATGAGAAGCTCTTCCGCTGCAATTAACTTCTTGAGCTTCAAAAGCATACCACAGTAATAACACAATTAAATTAGTAGCAATAACTCAAAGAAAATCAATTTCCTCCAGTATGTAGAGTAATTTAAAATGAAAGCCACAATTGATTATAAAAATTAGAGAAATTTAATAATCATTTAAGTCATTCAAAACTATTCACTATATGGAATAAAATTCTTCACGCCATTGAGGCTATGAAATTCCTCCAATTTCAATTAATTAAAAGAGAATCTAGGTCAATTGAAGAACAATTCAGCTCAAAACTCAATTAAATTTGCAGGGAAGGTCGAGCTCCTCCTAAATTTTGCAACAACTCACCTTAGATGTGCTTCAAGCCTTAGGCCTTAACTTTTCTGGGAAAGATGAATAAGGGAGAAAGGAGATAGGAGATAGACGAGTATATACGTCCTGATCGGAGCCGGAGAGTGGATTGGAGCTGGACCGAAGAGGACAGAGAAAGATATGCTATTCTATAAGGGATAACTATGTGTTTGTGTGTGAAAAGGTGTGTTTCACGACACCTAAGTTTTGAGGGAGAGAAAGATTTATATTCTTTCCCAAATTAACACCCTTAAGCCCACCTAGCAAGTTTCCCATTATTTAACTATTTTTTTATTTATTTTAGAAGCAACAAAGTAAACAAAAAAAAAAAGATCTTCTCTAATTTAGGAAAAACTTATAGCTCCAAATTCTCATGAACTCTAGGCCCAAAATTTTGGGTCATTACAGAGATTGGATCGACATTGATAGGGATCGAACAAGGTAACTGATACCACTTGGTACAGACTAGGGCGGCTGGGGTTTGAACAACCACTGAAGAAGGTACCGGAGCCTGGCCGGTGAAGCTCACCGGCGGTTACAGCATATTGAGAGAGATAGAGAGATAACAGAGAAGGATATATTTCATTTCATTAAGCATAAAATCTCAATTGTGATTACAGACCCTATTTATTGGGGATAAGCTGCCAGCTCAGCTAACTAATCAGCTAACTAATTGACAGCTCAATTAACTCATTATTCACTAATCTTCTTAACCATTTAACCTCTCTTCTTCTTCACTCCTTTTCACGTATCAATAGCATGCACCATTAAATCAACCATTTCTCCTCGCTCTCCTCTATTATGGGTCATTCCTTAACTTCAAACATCTCAATCAATTCCAAAGCTCTACTTAATCAAATAAAACAATATGGGTGGTGTGGCTTGATAAGGAGTTACGGGACACCTAAAAATACAAACATCTAGTATTATGCAACCACTTAATCATACCTATATGTTATGTATCTTTGTTCTAAAAGCTCAAACATCAAAGTATCAAACAAATAGTTTAGACCTCAACACTTCACAGTGAAACTTTTAATATCAAAATCTAAGTAACATGAACACATGGATCAAATGCAGGCACATATTAGACGAAGAACATTCCAAATTTCCATTTCATTCATGCATGTCACTAGCGGCGAGATTAATAAGAGAAATCAAGAATTAAGAATACTTACGCTAAGACCTAACAATTCAAACACTTAACCATTCTAAACAGATTTGAACAGACACAAATAACCTAACAATTGAGGATATTGTTGATTTCGGAGATAGAATACCGATCAGAAAGGGTTGAGAGGGCCCATACCATGCTGATAGAAGGCAATCATAGCCCGAACTCTGAGCTCGTAATGCCTCTCCAATTCCACAATCTCCAAATAGCCGCACCAACAAAATAGAACTATAAATGGTGACGAAGGGAGTAAAATGTTACGTGAGATTTTTAAACCAATGTAGACCACCAGTTCCAGAGAGTCTACTTAATTGCCTAAAAAACATTGCTTCAATTATGTTAACTTATGTATAAAAAAAGTACAAGTAATATGTTACTTGTAAAACAAGAGAATTTTGGGATGGGATCCTAATAACATTCAAAAGAAGCAAAAATATAGAGAAAACGAGGTTAACGAAAAGCATCATTATGAAAATTGAAAAGAAAGAAAGAAAAGCAAAAGGGTGAGAACCATAAATAGAGTATAGATCGTTTGACAGATTAGAATTCAGAAGTGGTGGTGGGCTTTACTTATATTTGAACTCTTTAGCATGAGAAATGAAGCATAAAAACAGTTTTAACTGATTTTTGCATTTGAATGAATTGTGCAATTGGTAAGATTGTAATTCGCTTGATTTTTATTATTAATAAAATCATATCGTGTAATGTTATATGTGTTACTCATTTACAACATTTCATTTGCTAATATGTATGTACATGTTACCCAATAAATTGAGAGATCTCTCAAGTGACTAAATATGGTGAATGATAGAGCTTTGACACACACATCTTCAGCATCGACCTAAACACCAATCGTCAGCCCACCGAGCTCGTTGACCGCATTGAGCCAAAGAGCCCTCATAACTAACAATTATAATTTTCAATGTATTAAAACAAACTAAATATATAAAATAAAATAAACACTGCTAGATATGCATTAACTAGCATGGTGATCACATAAGCATTATTTTTATATGTGTAGATGCATTGCGATTTGATGCGATATATACTTATAATTGGTTCCACAACATAAGAAATAATATCATATATTATTTGTATATATATTTTACTTTGGAGTACTATATTCCTATATTCTAGTGTTAACAATATAAGAAAATATCCATATTCCGTGGGATATGCCTTAAGCCCGCTAGAATGCATTGGGCTCAAACAATAGAAGCGATTGGGCCTGTAGAATTTTGACGTGGTCTAAGTCTATACTTAATCCCATTATTTTATACTGTCATTTTGTGTTTTGTACACTGTTATTAATAAAATATGGGGTATTCTTTACCAAAAATAAATAAAATAAAATAAGATATGGAGTATTAAGTATTAACCTTATCGAATGCTAAATTATTTTTAATGACCTCAATATTTTACTGTAAAATTTTAAATGACCTCTTCATATTAATTTAATTCATGATGTCGGAATTGTATATGGTAATTTAGTAGTATTAGGTTTTAATTAGCATTTTTAGTTCGGTTGGAAGTGTCATGACTCGTATTACTCCCTCCGTCTCATAAAAGATAACACAATTTCCTTCTTAGTTTGTCTAACAAAAGATGTCACATTTCTATTTTTAGAAAAAATTCTCTCTCATATGAATATAAAAATAATATTTTTTCTCTTCATTTAACATACAAAATAAAATCCCGTGCCGTCCCACAAGTATGACATCTTTTGTGGGACGGAGGGAGTAGTATATATATAGATATTTAAGTGCATTATGATTTATGAGTGACAAATATTCAGAAAATTACTCGCACAAAGATACGGTAACAGCTGGTCCCAGTTCGGTCAACACCGTCCAGGATATGGAGGTCCGACAAGCTTACGCTGGTAAGAGCACTCCCAATGGTTAGGTGATACACTCGGCGATTTTTCGCCGAAAATCGCCGAGTTATCGCCGGCCGTTGGGATGGTTTCGGCGATAATTCGGCGTTAATTCTACCGAATTAACGCCAACTCCCGATTCATCGCCGATTTATCGCCGAATCATCGACGCCCACTGTAGGCGCGATTCGGTGATTTTTCGGCGAACTTTTTTTTTTTTTTTTGCAACGGCTATAATTCCTACATTATATGTAATTCCTCCTCCTCCTCCATTCATCACACACAATCTTCATTCTCTCAATTTTTCAATCTCATTATCTCAATCTTCAATCTTCAAAATTATGAGTTCAAGTAGGAAAAATTCCCGAAAAGGTAAGGGCAGAGAGCCGAGTAAGCAAATTCCCAATCCCACTGATGAAGCAAATCAGCAGTGGATGAACTCGTTGTTGTCGATGGGTTCTCCTCCCGACCAATATCCATATGCGGGTACGTCCCCATTGGAGACTCCTCCGGTGCGCAGACTTTCTCCGTACTTCCAGTCTGCCCTCAGCATGCCCTCTCCAGCCGACGATGTGTATCGCCCCCAGATAGTCACATCGTTGTTCGACACCCCTGGATCAACCCCAGACAACGAAGGATCTCAGGACGCGACGTACACAACGGATCCGACACTCAGCACGGACGACTACGAGGTGGAAGAAACGCCCGCCGAGCCGCCTTCCAGGAGCAGGAAGGGGAAGGCGCCGGCGTCGACGGCTGCGACTGATACGGCTTCCGATGAGAAGCCAAAGCGGGTAAGGACTACTTACACTATGGAAGAGTCCGAGCTGATAGCCAACTGTTGGGCGGACACGACGCAGAACGCGGAGCGCAACAACTACCAGACTGAGCTCATGTTCTGGGAGCGGGTTGCGGAGAAGTACACGAGCAACAAGACTGCCTCGATGAAGGACCATGGCAGCGAGGCGATCCGCCGGCATTGGGAGCGCCTCATGAGGGACTGCGGCCACTTCAACGGTATATACTCTAACTTGATGACGAACATGACGAGTGGCCAGAACGAGCACATGGTCCGAGATGAGGCCATGCAGAGGTATAATGGCCAGTTCTTGTCGAAGGGCTTCAAGTATTGGAACATCTATGATAGGCTGAAGGATCTCCCCAAATTCCGGACAGGGATGCACACCGCGCTGCACGGGAAATCGGTGCGCTCGAACTTAGCGGTGCAGAGAGTGAGGGAAGCGCGACCCCCATCGACTTGACTGGGGATGGTCCGCACGAGCGCCCTGTGGGAGCGAAGAAGGCGAATGGGAGGCGGAAGGAGAAGGGCGCATCGTCGGATGCCATACAACAAGCCACGCTCTCTACCAATGTCGCCAATCTGACGCAGCTGTACACGTTGTACTTCACCGGCGGCGGAACCCCAGAAGAGAAGCAGTCCCTCTGGTCGACCATCCAAAATATGAAGATCCTGATGGGCCTCCCGCCGGATGCCCCTCCCTCTTAGTTTTTAAAATCTTTGTTTTTTATGGTTTTTTATTTGTAGTTTTTTTTTCTCGTTGTATTATATTTTCCAATGATTAATACAACGATGAATTGTTCATTATAAATCTATTTATTAAACACATTTGTAGGGAAAATTAAACAATATTAAAAATGATGATGCAAAAATGAAATGTTGAGTTAGGGAAAAATAAGGGAGAAATAAGGGAGAAACCATTGGAGCAGTTGGCTAAAAGTTGGCTAAAAACTGAGGATAAATTTTGGTGCTGATGTGGCGCTGATGTGGCAGGAGTTAGGGAGAAATAAGAGAATTTTTAGCCGGACCATTGGGAGTGCTCTAAAACTCACTTCCTTGTCCTTTTATAGTAGGAGTAGTTTTTATATTTTAAGGATCAATACACAGTTTGACATAACGTCACAAAAGTGTATATAGTTAATGGCGTAAAAATAAATTTACATTAATTAAAAATATAATATGTATATTTAAAATATATGGACAAAAATAATGTCAATATTTAAAAAATGCGCATCCAGGGAATCGAACCCTGGTCAGTACCGTGGGAGGGTACTATGATACCACTACACCAGATGCGCTTGATGTTACGCTTGGATTTAATATTATTATATAATATAACTAAAGCTTAGGTTTTGCTATTTGATTTTGGCTTTGTGCAGCTTGCTCGCTTAGTGTAAACTTCGACCGTGAGGTTCTGCACTGTTTGTTCGCGTTGAACTTTATAATTATCTTTGTTGATTCCGTTTATTTATTGAATTATTCACCAATGTTTGTATCATTATCAGCCACATTTAACAATTGATCTCCATCAACTACTCTAATTTTGAAATACCTTGATTCTGCTCAGATGTTCTGGTTTTCATTCCTCAATTGTTTCCAATCTTTCAATTGAATGAAAAGAAAACTAGTGCTGCAATTTCTTTGCTCGCATTGTCTATAAGCATCATGAATCAATCATTAGACTATTCGGTTCTTCTTTTTATCGGAATATCCAGTGTAATTCATTTAATTTTAGGTATTTTTTTGAGAGAGAGTGAATTTCAATGTTACTAATGTCAATGAATTGCAACGGATAACTGATTGGATGTATGCCTCGGGAATTGGCTGGCGGATGTTAATGGAGATTAGTTTGAAGAAGCATTTGATTCATGCCTTATTTGTGCAGTAATAGTTGTTGTGACCTTTTCTTAAATGCTGATTTTGGTATGTAGCTGATGTTTCCCAGATGAATGTGTTTGTACATCTGCTCCTATGTAAACTGCTGATAAGTTCGAATTGAACTCCACTTTTGAAGCTCTTTTCCTATAATTGAGCAGAGATTGAGCTTAACGTTTTGCACAGCACCGAGACAGCTCAAGATTTGTTGCATTGTCGAGGGAGGAATGTTCGTCTTCACATTATTTGGAATAACTAACTATGATTACTTATCTGCACTGAACTTTTTCTTTTGTGCATAATTGAGTAATGTGAAGGAAAATATAGCTTTGTGATTATGCTATAATTTACTCTGTGTGAAAAACACGAATGGATCGGGTTGCTTGAGTTACCTGATCATTTTATATGCTATTTAGGAGAATAAACTGATTGAGATTTATTAATCACTATCACAATTATACATTCTAGGGATATTTACAGACACAATGGTACTCAATTGATGCCCTACTACTTGTAGCTTCACATAAGTTTACATGCTTTGCTAAATGCCAAACTAAAACAATAGGATTAATCATAATCTATAGATGTTTACCTATAAAACTTATATGAATCTAATAACCTTAATAGCCACTTGCTTGGATATGCTTGCCTAGTCATCGTTTTCCCTCCAACAGATTAGCATGTAGAGGCAGCGGCGTATAATGTAGAGCCTCGCCCTTTGCTCCTTGAGAGCCTCGCATCTTGGGACGTAGATTCTGCTGCTGTTCTTTTGCCTGTATGGGACTGGCTTCCCCATTGATATATCTGCTTTCATAGTAAAGTTTACCTGTGGAGAAGTTGAGTTGTTATTATGGTGGAATTTACTTACACTTATCTTGGAAAATTGGTTTTTATTGTGTTGAAAGTTCAAAGACTGTTAGAAGCCTCACTTTTGTGCAGTGAATTAGGGGCCTTGTTTCCTGCTTTCAAGAGGGGGTTTTTGCAATGTGTCGAATGAGCCTGCTTTCGTGGTGTGCTGCCTCCTTGCCTTTTTCGTTTTGGATCGCTTCTATTTATTAGGCTTGTGTATACTCCTTGACCAAAACAATTCTCTTACACAGTTAACACCTCGCCGACTACTTGAGGTGATTGGATTGGCTCCTCTATCAGGACGGCATCATTCAAGGTAAATGCTCAGCAACATAGTCTTTGAAATATTTGTCTTTGTGTTGGTCAATGTCAAACTTAGTTAGCACATTTTACGCATAATTATGGAGGCTTTTATTAAAATACTCACTCGAGAATCATGAACCCCTCTCGTCGAGTCTTAGCAGAGTATTCCCTGTTTTAGCATTGTGTTCGTTATGTTCTTTTTTTTTCCGTGGTTGCTGAATGCTGCTCCGATGATGAAGTCTAGAGTTGTACCATATCGTTCCAATTGCTGAACTGCTCTTGCATGTTAGTGGTAATGTAGAGATGAAGGGACAACTGAGGAGCTTGTCTTGTCTTGCACAAAATAGTATGCATCAATTCTTGAGGGTCACCTTCCAAATCTCTTTGCCTTTTTTAGTTCTTCTATACCAAGGTTTTTTTCTGCCACTTTTTGATGGGTTTTTTGGTCTTTCTTCATGCCAAGGAATGTGTTTCTTATTTCTTTGAATACAGATTTATCCATGGATTGTTAGAGATAATTCTGCATACATTAATGAACCTTTTGTTATTATAAGTATGTTTTCGTATGTATGCAATGACATTCATACTAAAAATAATACTTTATTCACAATGAATATAATAAAATTGGTTTTTACTATAAATAAATTTTCTATATATGAGGAGAAGAATGAATTTATAACTTTTCTTACGTAGGAGTTTGTTAGAATGCAATTTGACCAATAAATTTCAAACGATATACAGCGTCATAAAAATTTATAATCTAAATACTAATACTAACCATTTACATCAAACTCAAACCCATTATTGAATATACGTCACACAAAAAAATAGTTTTACTCCAACTATTTAAACCAAATTCAATATTTACACCATTTTTGAGTTTTTGTCTTACAAAATTTTTGCAGTAACACTATATTTGGTATTGTTTCACAAAAAATACCAAAAATGGATTTGAGTTTAGTGTATGGATGGAGAAGATTTCTACACCAAAACTCATTTTTGGAGTATGGTTGGAGATGGTCTAAATACTCCCTCTGTCTATGAATAAATGTCTCATTTTTATCAGTTCGGGTTTTAAGAAATTATCTGACTTTATAAAAGAAAGTGATAGAAAAAGTTAGTAGATGTAATAGTAAAGGGAAATGAGACATTTATTAGTAGACGGACCATAAATGAAAAAATGATTTATTTAACTGCAGAAAAAGGGATTAATCCATTTATAAAGCTGAAAATGAAAGCGGTGAGAAAGAAGAATATGCAACGTGCGGTTTCACGATGCATGGACCGAAATGAAGAGAGAAAAGTGATGGGAATTGTAGACTTAAAAGGTTGTAGTGTCTGTCACCATAATTGAATAGAAGTTTACTAGCAATGCATTGCATAATAATATGACCGCATTTACAATCACGTCTCATAAATGCTTATCATAAGAAATCACACGTGTGTAACCATTATGAAACTTGTTACATATACCAATATTTTATAAATTATAAATGAGTGTTTTTTAATTATAAGATTATGAAAAAATAGGATGGATTTGATTTTTTTGAAATTTATAAATTAACGATTTCAATAGTACATGGCTATTTAATCTTAATAAGAATGAATGATATATAATCATATGAAAATTTAAGTAATGGTGGTGGGCTTGAAGTTAAAGACCCATTTGATGACCAGCTTAAAACCACCAAGTATATATTGTCCTCACTTTCATTTTCTTTTCTAGAGATTGACACCCCTTTTATATAATTAACACGATATAATGGAAATCTCTGTTAGTATAATAGTAGTTATATTAATATTTTATACCATGTCTTATTCTAATGAATTCGAAGCCAATGTCATCAAAATTAATGTTATATTATCACATTCAGCAAAGTATATAGTATTAGACTATCTACTTCAATAGATTTTCGATTGTTTTGTGATTTGATGTCCCTCACTGTGTTTTGAATATCGATTATGCATTTATTAGATGATAATATTTCCCCTCTTATTGAGAATCATTTACAGACTAAAGAATCTCAACTAATTTAATCCAACATATGCATTGAAATACAAATAATGCATATTTGATAGCTGGCTAGACCAGTTCCAAGCCTCACTCGCATAAAATTTTTAACATTTTAGTATGCAGAGAGAGATTTTTGTGGTGCCAAATCTTGAAGCGGTGGTGCCAGTCCAAATGATCATGCGACAGCTCAAGCCACATTTTTGAGACAATTATCAAAGTTATCAACACCAAAAAAAAATTGAGATACCCTTCTAATGGATTGTATAATGTTCATATACAACCTAAATAAGATAGTTAAAATAAAAACACCTGGCTTTGTTAGAGGTCAATGAACAATAATTGAGGCAACAAATCAATTATATTATTTATGATTTCTGAAAAGAAAAAAAAAGGTTATAGATACAAGATGCCCAAGTGATTGCCAAATAAGAAACCTATATGACAACATACATTAATAATATTTAGTTACCACACTCAACTATGTTAGTGTGTGTGTGTGTGTGTGGAGACAATAGATAATGTTTGAAGAAGAAGACACAAATTATGGACTTGCTCAAGATTGAGTGAGAGAAGTGAAGACTACTAAAGTGAACACCTAATTATGCTCCAAAGGGAGTGGAGTTAGTTGTCCTTTTAGTTTAAGTCATAAGTCCACATCAACCTAATGAAATGACAAAACTTTTATTAATTTTTTGCACCCTAAAATCAGCCATTCAAAAAATTAACTCTTGTATATGCTATAGGTTTGTGGATTCATGACATCAAACTAGAGATCCCCCCATTTAATAAGTATGAGAGTTTGATTCAAATCTACCATCTTTCTTAAGTTGGGTGTGTTTGGTGGTGGGTCATTTCATTAGTGGAAGTCATGCACCTTTAATAACACACAAAAAAGCCTAAAGTTTTGGAGATCAGTAGAATTTTAAACTAACTATTTTGGTGTATATGAAATGAATTAATTATCATATGCAAGTTTAGCAATATAATTATGCTAATTGTATCATAATTATATCTTTCTTGCAAGTTGCAACATACATAGGACAATCATCACCCCCATTATTGAAGAGTTGGTCTTTCTGGTATTAGAGGATGCTTGTAATGATAGGAAAAAGACAAATTATTATCGAAGTATTACTATAAATATTACTTACTTAAAAAATGGGTGGTTTTTAAATAAATTACCTCTTTGTTATTTTGCTCTTACTTTTCTAACCTATGCAAATGAAATACTCTCTCCGTCCCAAGGTATTAAACCAACTTTCCTTTTTGGGATGTCCCAACATATTAGACTCATTTCCTTTTTTAGCAAAAAAGTATCTATCTTATTTTATTCTCCATCTACTTTTTTCTCTCTTCTCTCCCCTACTTTTTCCCTCTCTCATACTTTACTCTCTCCACTTTAACTATTTAAATATCAATTCCTTAAATCATGTGCCCAAAAGAAGTGAGTCTAATACTCCGGGACGGAGGGAGTAGTATAACTTATAATTTTTGCAATTGGGTTCCAATTATATCTACTGGTTTGAAAATCAAATTGAAATTGTAAAAAGAATGTAAGTTGGTTATATACTTTGCAATTACCTCCCACAAAAAGTAAGTTAAATAATCCATTGCTATATAGTACTTACTTACTAATAAACTTTTCTTTCATATTAGATTCTAAATAATTTATACAGATCTCTCTTTATAAAGTTTGGCGTGTTTTACGTTTTGATTATGTGATAGATTGATCTTTCCTTGTTTTAAGTGGATCCTGATCTTATTTCACTAATGTCTTTTGTGGAAATCATTATATGGTTGTAGATTGAGAAAGATATAAAGTAATGGAGGTGGAAGCTAGTCCAATCAAACAAAGATTTATTTTGGAAAAGGGGATTAATTAATTAACATGCACAATTAACTATTAATATTAAGGTGGGGAAGCTTCAAGATTCTGGGTTCCCACAGAAAGAGTGGCAATCATTGAAATTTGGAGTATTCAATACACACCTCTATATTTTAATTTTATTTGTGAAAAGAGAAAAAAGTTTTCATTTAGAGAGAAGATGGAGTTAGTGGGAAGTCAATACAAACTCCACAAAAGTGTATAACCTAATGCCTTTATTATTGTGAAATTTCAGAGCATTGGTCAATAAGAGTTGGCTACAAATCGTCGGTTTAGAACGAAATTGTATTTAATTGATACTAAACTAAATTATTTCACGATTCCGCGTATCAAAATTTGCAATGAACACAATATATCTTTCGGTGGGAAAAACGTGAAAAATACTAATATAACTTGTTTTTTTTATTACTATAGAATAATTTACTTAATAATAATTTATTGTATATAAATTTTAATTCAAATTAAGGGCACTATGCACGTCAGCACGTGTACATTTATGTTAATTTATATTCACTATAACTTATTTTCTCAAGACTAATCTTACGCTGTCAATGTATTAAACTTTAAAATGCATTTATTATACTTAAAAGAGAGATCAATATAGATCCGTTTTTATTAACAAAATGGAGTATGATATAGACTCGCACCGCTTCTTACGCGGTATGGCTTAATTCATTGAGCAATATATCTATTTTTACGTAAGATATTAATATTATATTTTGTTAAACATGAGATCGAATCGCACGACTCAATCCTAGATGGATAATCATGAGATAATTAGTCAAGATTTTCCCCCTTCAACTTAAATAATCTCAAAGCTTAATCCTAGATCGTATATTGGTACTATTATATTTAAAGAAATCGAAGACCATCTATATATAATCAATATTTATATTGCATATCCGACCTAGAAGGTGGTATACAAAATACAAAAGGCCAACACAACGTAGCAAGGAGATTGCAGTGCCGCACGGCCGGGGAGTCCCGGAATGAGGCACTGTGCGTGCGACACGAATTTCAATTTGACAACTAAAATAGTGAATACTGTAAATTAATATGAAAGGCGTGAGGAGAGGCACCACACTAGTGCGAGTAATGGCCTGGTACAGAAGAGAATAATGACGTGACAGAGAGTTGGGACGCGATTAATTGATGCTATAATAGCTCGACCTCTAATTTGCTATTTGTGCTTTTAAAGATTTTTTTTAGGATTTTCTTTTTTCTTAGATAAAGTTTTACTGTAGTATTTTTAATCCATTTGGAACTTACCCATATGACTTGTACCTGGATGTGACAAGTGTTTGCTTACATTAGTCGTACACGCACCACAAACAAAATGGAGTACTATATCAAAGTGTAAATGTACACGCATGGCATGTACTTGGATGTGACTTGTGTTTTGTGCGTATGCTTTAATCGTATGTGCGGGTCAGTGGTGTATATAAGAGCGTCTCCAATGGCGGACGTCGCGGTAGGACGTTGCCGACGTCCGCCGTAGTGAATGGGAAGGGCGCCCATGCCCGTCCCATGTCCTCGCCCCTCAGCCCCACATCCGACCAGAGGTCCGACACTGCGGCGAAGGTCGGACGTCCGCGTTTTTAAATTTTTTTTTTTTTTTTTTTTTGTTGAAACTCTATAAATAGGTCTCGTTGAACTTCATTTCATTCACACCACTTGTGTTGACAAGTTTCTCTCTCTAACCTATTTTTTCAAGTATATCTAGAATGACGAGTAGTCGTGCGGGTGGTAGTGGCGGAGGCGCTAGTGATAGTTATAATGAATTGGATCTCACTGTGCAAGAGGCGATTGATCGATTGCTCCGGCAGAGACGGCAGCGGCGGCAGCAGGCGGCGGCGGCGGTACCTCGGCCGATCCATCGCCGACGTCATGTACCCCGGGACCACATTGCTGCACATATTCGGTTATATGAGGACTACTTTGCTCCGCAGCCGCGTTTTGGGGATGCCTTATTCCAGCAACGTTTTAGGATGCATCGTCCTCTGTTTATGCATATCGTGGGTGCTTTAGAGAGAAGATACGAGTTTTTCGGGATCAAGGAGGATGCGGCTGACAAACCCGGACACACGGCAATACAGAAGTGCACTGCCGCAATCAGGCAACTAGTGTACGGAGGCCCGACCGACATGTTTGACGAGTACCTCCACATTGGCGAGTCTTCAGCCGTCGAGTGTCTGTTGAATTTTTGCGCGGGCGTTAGATCGATATTCGGGGATCAGTATCTTCGGCGTCCGAGCCCCGAAGACTGCCAACGGCTGATAAATATGCACGGGTCGGTGCACGGGTTCCCTGGGATGTTGGGCAGCATAGATTGTATGCATTGGGAGTGGAGGAACTGCCCCGTCGCCTGGAAGGGGATACACACTTCCGGTTTCAAAGCCAAGCATCCCACGATGATCCTTGAAGTTGTAGCTGACTACCGGCTGTGGATATGGCATGCTTATTTTGGAGTTGCCGGATCGAACAACGACCTCAGCGTCTTCCAGTCGTCGCCCCTGTTCAACGATCAGTGCAATGGTGTTGGTCCCGCCATTAGTTTCGTCGCCAACGGTAACCAGCACAATATGGGATACTATTTGGCGGATGTGATATACCCAAACTGGTTCGTCTTTGTGAAGACGATCAAGCATGAGGTCGGACCAAAGAAGTCCTACTTTGCGACCCGTCAGGAGGCAACGCGCAAGGATGTTGAGCGCGCATTTGGTGTGCTCCAGAGTCGATGGGGGATGGTGAGGGGTCCGGCACGGCAGTGGAATATTCCCAACATCGGCGACATCATGTACGCATGTATCATTTTGCACAACATGATTGTCGAAAGTGAAGGGGACGAACTGACTCAGTGGACCAACGAAGATGATACGGTTGCCGGTCCAAGCCATGGCGTGGCCAGTGCGAATGTGAACATGAGGGTACCTCATGGAGAGGTTGAGCGGTTGTGCGCATTTGCCGACATGCGGCAAAGAGATGCTCATATTCGACTTCGGAGGATATCATCGAAGAGGTTTGGACGCGGAGGGGTGGACGTTGATGTGGTTGCTTTTTTTTCTATCTACTATGTAATTTTTTTTCCCGTATGATGTATGTTTTATTTTTAATGAAATATTCGCATTTCCCCGTTCGTATTCGTGTCGAATTTTTATTCCGTAAATTTTAATTTTAATTGTGAATTTAATTTTACTGCGGGAAGTCCTAGTGGGAAGTCCTAGTGCAGTGGGAAGTCCTAGTGATGTGCCAGTAGAATAGGAAGAGCTAGTGATGACGTGGCAGGCAGTTTTGTAGGAAGTCCTAGTAGGAGGGGCGTCACCGGAGACGCTCTAAGCTCTATCATCAAAGAAATCATAATATAAAAAGTATTGTTATACAAATTACAAAGTACATTCATTTATATAGAGAAATTACAACTCTAATCTTTGGACTTGCAATCACCCAAACTCATTGATCATTTGATACATAAGAAACTTGGCTTGTGCCAACTTTAAATTTCAAACACCTTAAAAATTGATATGATTCTATAGACGAGACTAGAGTTATAAATATAATACTGATTCATTCTTGCGTTACAAGTAGTTTAAGGTGGCGTTCGGTTGACATGACTAATTATCATGAGATTATCCATCTAGGATTAAATTGTGGGATTATTTTAGTTAAAGGGGGGAGGCTATGACTAATAATCATGAGACTATCTATCTAGAATTAAGTTGTGGGGATCAATCGTATGAACCAAACATAATATTATATATTTAATCATGAGATTTAGTCTTGCCAACCGAACACCCCCTGAGTGTATGAAACTCTGTCTAATGTTAGATTTGTGCAAGTCAATAAGTTGGTCATCAAATTGATATAGACTTTGGAAAAATTAGTAATAAGTCCACATTGTTAAGTTAAAAGGTAATCCTATCTATAATACTCCCTCCGTCCCATTAAATATACAATATTTGAGAAACGACACATATTTTTATGTAGTATTGTTTTGTGAGTTAATGAAGAGAGGGTAAAGTAAGAGAGATGAAAAAGTAGAGATAGAGATGTTTCCATTTTAGGAAACATTTTATTTTTAATGGGACAAACTAACAAGGAAAACGTTTTATTTCTAATGGGACAGAAGGAGTTTGCATGGTTCAACTCATCCAATCAGAAACTAGTATATATAATTATTACACTAACCTAATGTGCAAAGGGAGTAAGACCTATATGGTAAAAGAAAAAGATGAAGCATGATTCGTGAAGGATGATGATAAGAATTGCAGGAAAAAACACCTTTGGCCCCTTTTCTTTTTAATGGAAGACTACAACACTATGGAAGAACACTGAAGGCCCTCGAAAATTGTACCTTTTTTTTCTTTTTTTTCTTTTGATTTTTGACAATCATTTTCGCACGCCCATCTTTAAATTGCTTATCGTCGCTCTATAAATTAAAAATTGAATCTCTTGGTTCATATTCAACGGTCTATACCTCGAAAACTCTAATAGCGCCTTGATAAAGTCAAACAACTTATTCAAATTGAGTGAATTGAATCCTCTCAAAAAAGAGAAAAATATTCTGAATCGGGAATTATTTAAAGTGCAAAGTAGTTAGGTTCGAAGAACTAAAAATCAATATCATTACTATATATGATGAGAACGGATTATTGTAGATCTTGTTTTGTTTATTGTACATTGTTTAATTTTATCACACAAATTTCATTTGACTATGTACATAATTTAAGGTTAAGACGAAAGCCTCTTCTTAAATGAAAAGGAGTAGCTATCTTATACCGTATGGTTTGTGTATTTGCATTTGTATCAACATATGGTTTGTATTTCTATTTGGATGTACTCTAGCTTTAATGTCTGCTCTATACTATATATTTTTTTTGTTAATTCTATATAATATACGAATGTATATGTAAATTTCATGACGTTACACTCTCTCTTCTCGCTCTAAGTAGAACATTTCTAATTCAGCACGATATTTTATGTAGTTTTGTGTTGTAAGTAAATAGATAAAATTATGTTTTTATATTTAGAAATGTGTTATTTATAGTGAGGCAACTTAAAAAGGAAAACGTATCACTTTAGAGTGCACGGAGCGAATAATTAATTTGAGCAAAACTAATTTTCAGTTACAAGTTACAACTGATGATATGCCCTCACTCCGTATTCAAAATAATTCAAGTCCTTGATCTATCAATTAAATAAAATGTGTTTGTATTTCAATTAAGTTGCATTCTATCGTTAGATTTTCAACTATTATTAGTAAATTTTTTATTATAAAAATCTTGGTTAACAAGTGCGGTTACCTTCATTGTGTTTTTACCATCTTACTAAAATACAACAAGAGTGATTGCTCTCCAAAACAAATAATATAAGTAGATAAATAAATAAATAAAATATTGCTAGAGAAAAATAATAAGTACTGAATTTCCTTTAGAAAAAGTATTAGTTGGCTCAGTGCAATAATTATGGAAAGTTGATATTAGTATATGAATAAGGGCAAGGTGCCATGATATGTGTCGATCATTTCGCTAGTAGGAAAAGAGTTTAAAAAATCTAGTTATTTCCATGTGCTCTGCCTAGTTCAAAATCTACAATATCATAGGATTACCAACCTCAAACAAAAATAATAGGTAAATATATGTAGTGTAGTTTTAATTCGTTTCATGCTCATACTAGCTATATATAGATCTCACATCTTATTCTAACTTTAATTTGATTTTAAGAAGTTGATTCTTGATATTTTGAATGAATTTTAAAAGGTACTGATCATCGAATTCATGATATCAACAATTAGCTAATTCATGAAAATCAAATGAGTATTTAATTAAGTTAAATAATTTTATTAATAATGGATGTTTGACTAAGCTTATTTTAGAGAATTTTGTAAACTCTTGGAGCTTATAAGATGTAACGTTTTAAGAGCTTATAAGTTGCACAAGTATTTAGATGATTGAGCTTTTAAGATAATTTTAAATTACAAAGAAGAAATGATAGTTAGAGAGAAAATTAACATATGAGATAGATGAAATTAAAAACGTTATTTTGTTAAAAATATTGCATAAAAATAATAAAATCGTTTTTATAATTTATATGTGTGGTTTAAAATTATAATTTGGCAAACATTATTGAAAAAGTTATAAGCTAGCTCTTAAACAATTTTGAACTCAGTCTAACACCTTTCAAATCTTTTCACTTATATCTAACACAAAATTGAATATGAATGAAACTAAGCTCTAACTCGACGAGACGACGATCATATATGGCGTCAATGCTACTCAATATTCGCTATTGTGTTTGTTAATTTAAATACACTAATCATTTCATAATCATTGGATGTTGCACACTTTAATTTATTTTCTTTATTCTCAATTTACCATAAATCAAGGATAGCAATCTATCATGACATAGATTGTCTTGGAAATATCGATAAGTTAATAGGGTTGTCCTAATCTTATCCTTAAAGATTTTGAATTATTAAATTTAATTTATGAGATAACCCGAACTTTATGACGTGGTCCGAAAATATAATCCTCGAGTTTTATTCTCTAAAATTGGACTTATAGAAATATTACTTAAAAAAGAAAATTGACAGTAAAGTCATGAACTTTCAACACAGTTTGGTTTTTCCCGTAAATTTTAAATGTTGCATAAAAAGTCATAAACTTTACTAAACTGTGAAAATTTCTCATTCGACTCGACCCGATAGATATGCGACAAAAATTTATCCTACGTGACGCACCGGAGGTTTGACTTGACAAATGACAAATTTAGGGTTCAATTCGAATCGTGGAATTAATGTTACTTTTATGCTGAATTCGATTTGTATTTTTATGTCGATTTGTATGTTTTCATTTATTATACTAGTATGTTTGTGATAACTCCTGAGTCAGATATTGCAAAAATAGAAAAGAAACAATAAGAATTAGTGGAGTTTTGCCAAGTCACACCTCTTGCACACCACGTTGGATAAGCAATTGTGTCAGAAATCTATCGGGTCGGATCCGATGGGAAATTTACCATTCCGGTAAAGTTCATGACTTTTCATGCAACATTTAAAGTTCACGGAAAAAACCAAACTATTGTGAAAGTTCATGACTATATGCAATTTGCCCAAATTAAAATATAATACTACTCCTAGCTACTTCCTTTGTCTCACCACGCAGTTTTAGGAGTTTCTTTGGTTAAAACTTTTTACGAGAAAATGAGTAATAAAAAGATTTTATGATTTCTATCGCTCTATATAAGAATTGATGTGGAGTAAACCGCAAGCGACACAGGATAGAAGAAGTGCTCTTTTTTCTTTATGCATGTTATAAGTTATAATGCCTTTTATTAAGCATCATGTTGTCAACTTTCCTTCCCTCGTCTCTTGTGACAGGACAACCACAAGCTTTACTTCTCTTGGTTCACATATTTTCTTTTTTCTTGATTGCCGGATTAATTATTATTTAATATCTTAGATTATCACTATATACTCACTCCATTGTTTATAAATAAATTTTATAAAACGATACGAGTTGTGAGTTGTAAGGCATGATTGATAAAGTAAAGATAGAGATAGAAAGAATAAAATGGATGAAATATTGTTAGTGCAAAATCAGTCTCGCCTCAATAGTGAGCGAAAAATTTTCTAAAATAAAAAGTTTATATTTTAAGGGACAGACTAAAATGAAAATAGTTTCAATTTTTAATGGACGTAGAGAATATATAATATCAGTGTGTGACTGCGTGTGAGTGTGAGTGTGGGTGTGACTGTGCGCGCTCGTGTTTTGTGTATATATATATATATTGTGTGTGTGTTGTGTTTGCAATGTGTGAGTTTGTGTGCGAGTTGTGTTGTGTACGTGCAATGTATGTATAATTATATGTGCGCACTATATGTACTTTGCATGTGTATGTGCAATATGCTTTATGTAGTGTATGTTACTATGTTATGTGTTGTATGTGTCTTATATATATGTGTGTGTGTGTGTGTTTGTGATGTCGCATTGCTATTATTGCATAATCTCTTAATAATTGAAATATATGAAGCATACAAGGTATTTGATTTTATGGATTTTTGGACCTTTTGATTTCTGGATATTAGTATTTGTTTTGGGTTTTTCGAGTTGGCTTGATTTTCGTTGTCTAGTTTTTGGTTTTATTCGGATTTCAATTTGGTTCAATTTCGTTTCATAAATCAGTTTTTCGATATGATCTTTGAAAAAAAATCAGATTGAAATATGAATGCTCAAGTCTAAGTTTATCCCCTTGGATAGGCTACACATAATTGACATGTTACCATGGCACGGAATTACAAAAATGAGTTAGTGTTTAGGGCTATTATCATACTATCGTTATCGTGTTGATACTATAAATACACATATTTTCTATTATATCGAATATAGACTCGTAAACACGATAAAAACTAATATGTTACTCCCTCTATCAATAATTAAATGTCTCAAGTTTCTTTTTTTGTCCGTCCACAATTAATTATCTCGTTTACTTTTACTATTGTTTTAATAAGTCTAGCATTCCACTAACTCAGTTCACTCATATTTTATTATAAAATTAATACTGTATATAAAAACAAGTAACACGTTGCACTAACTTTATCTATTCACTACCCACTTTTACTTTTTCCTCTCTCATTTAACTCATCCAACATAATTTCTTAATCTCCATATTCAAAAAGAATGACCTAACTTAGCTGGAACAGAGGAAGTAGTATACTAGACTTAACACGACCTCAATTTTATTGTAACGGAAGTCCGTCACACATTTTTAATTTGAAATGTTGAGATCACTATTGAGAGGGCAGAGCAATAGAGCACAACTTCTAATTCATTCTACAAGAAAGTATGGATGAATTGGCTTTATTTTATTAGAAAAGAGGCTTTTATCTATAAAAGAAAAAGGACAACATATATACCTGGGGCATTAGCTTTTATTGTTGCTAGATTACGATTTAATTATTTATTTGAATTGAAGAACACATTCATCATTAAAAAGTTATGATTACTTTAATAATGAGTAAAGTCAGGGTATGGACTTTTTATCGCTGAAAATTTAATCATCATTTTTGGATCGACTACTCACTTTACAGTGTCTAAAATTCCCAATTTTATTGAAGTAACAATGCAATTAGGGGAATAATTGCTCAGCATATGACTGATCAATTTCTAATTGTTTTAGAGCGTGTTTGTTTGGCTCAGATTATGCTAATTGGTAAAACGGGCCTTAATAACAATTAACAATATGAAAGATTTTCATTAAAAAAAGTATACTACAGAAAATCAGCCACATACATTTAAGACCTTATATATTTACTAGGCACCGATGCTCACAATCAAAATCTATTCAGAACGATCGTAATATTCATAATTTATTGTGTTTCGTTACATATAATGCGAATGAATCTTAAGATAAAAAGATGTGGATTAATTCATTGTATAAGTTAAAAATGAGGGAAAATATAATGAAGCCAAATCAAATTATTTGTCACACCAAATTCTGCGGTTTCTACTCGTCTCAGGTTAGAAAAAGAAATACTCCCACCGTCCACCGTGTAAAGAGCTATTTTAATTTGACACGAGTTTTAAAAAATTGATTGACTTTATGAAAAAAAGTAATATGACAAAATAAGTAGAATATGAAATTCATTTTATATACTACTACTACTATGGAGTACTTATTAGTTTTATGATGAATTATAAGTGTAAAATTAGTGGAATGATTATTTAAATTGTGGGTATTTAAAATGACAAAATGTTTCTTTAAATGATGGAGAAAGAGTATATTAGTAGTACAACTTGCATTTTATATTTTAATTAGAAAACAAACATTAGAGGTAGAAATAAATAAATAAATACAATACATAAATACTCTCTATGTCCATAATATCAAAGTTCATTTTGACACGACATTGGTTTTAGAATAGTAGTTCATTTTGACACGACATTGGTTTTAGAATAGTAGTGAAAGAAAGTGAATGAAAAAAAATAGTTGAATATAAATCCCAATTTTATGTACAACATTCTATAATATAAACCAAATTTAAAATAACACGGGGTTTTATGTGTTACGTATTTGTAAATAAGAAAGATACAAAGAATAATGTGGTGACTTGTGAGTATTGATAGTGTATATTAAGTCATTCATTAAAAAGATTTCATTCATTAAAAGATTTTTACGGAAATTGCTATTTTGATGAGATAGATTAAAATAAAAAAAATATATTTTTATGAGATATAAAAAAAAGTGAGTTAAACATTTTAGTATTATGTGAGTATTATTTTTGTATATTAGTTTTATATAAAAAAAATAAGTTAGTGAAAATAGGGGTGGCAAAACGGGTTACCTGTGGGTATCCGCACCCAACAAGTCGGGTACCCGTACCCGATTTTAGCAAAATTTGTTGTCTCAATACCCGCCCCGCGACATACTGGAATTACCCGATATCCATGTCGGTTATCCCGTACCCGACATTGCGGGTATCCGTACCCGACCTGAAATCCTAATAAAAAATTTGAAAATCATAATAACCGTCAATGGTTCATAATTTACTTTATTAATATTGATGGTAAACGTTGAATAGATTGAGAATAAAAGTGAAGGGACACTCTATAGTTCCGGTGAGTTTTTAATTGTATGTTCGTTGGAATATGAAAATGTTTTAAAAGACTCTTAGATTATACTATAAAGTACTTCCACTACCCCGCCTTAATAAAGACATTTAATTTTCTTCACTCATTTTGAAAATATAATAATATAAATACTCCTCTCTATATTATTATTTATCTTACTTTATTTTTTCTCCCTTCTAAATATTTATTTTTAATTTTTCAAAATGAGTGCGTATATGGCTATTATTATTTAACTATTTGAAACACCTCTATTAATATGGAACGGATGTAATATTAAAAGATGGAATATGGCTAATACTAATAATAACGGGTATTATCAGGACTAACAGGTATACCCACGCGGGTAGCGGGTACACCTGCTACCCACAAAATTCTAAAACACACTACCCGATCCCGCCCCGTTTCCCGTTATCGTCTGGTAGCTGGTACCCAATATCCGGCGGGTAGCGGGTCGAGATGGGAATTACCTATTATCCGCTATCCATTTTGCCACCCCTAATGTAAGGTTCATTACCAAAAGTCGTAAAATTGAAACGAGACAGTAATAAAAGCGACTTACCAAAATAAAAATTGAGACACATAGTAAGAACGGATGGAGTATTAATTTTATAATATATATAAGTACAATATTTAGGGGAATATTATGATTGACTTGCCTGAAATATTTGTTAAAATAAGGCATAATTTTGCTGATGAAGCAAGTATCATCCATTAATTTGGCTGTGGTAAAAGTCTTTACTACGAGTAACTATCCTAGGCAAAAGTAGTTATGACAAATTGGTCAGATAAAAAGGTGAGTTATTAAATTAATGAGGCGAAATAAAAAAAATAAGCATTCAATGATTAAGAAATTAAAATGAAAATCAATGAATGACAAAGATGTAATCCTATCTTAATTGATTCCCAAATCCCCACTAATCCTTGGTTATAAAAATGCCTCCACCACCACCACCACCACCACTACCACCACCCCCACATATACATACATACATACAACTTTTGAATCTATTCGCATCGCCTCTGCAAAACCTGCAGAAAAAGAAGCCTAGGCCACTGTTTCTCTCTCCTACTCTGCGATTATTGACTCTGTTCATCTGCAAATTTCATATTTCTACGTACTTTACTTTTCCATCTCACACACTACACACACCACTTTTTTTTTTCCTTCGACAAAATCATGCTCGAGACGATTGGCTACCTAATCGGCACCGCCGGCGCCAGCGGATTCAGCAGCAAGTCCACTGCCGAGCAAGTCACCGATCTCTGCCCCGATCTCCGCCCTATCACCGCCATAATCACTGGTAATTCACCGATTAATTAATGTGTTAATTTTTTTTTTAATTTGTGTGAAAAAAAAAAAATTAAATCTCTGCGGCGATCGATTCGCAGGAGCGACGTCGGGGATAGGAGCGGAGACGGCTCGGGTGCTGGCGAAGCGCGGCGCGCGGCTTGTGCTGCCGGCTCGGAGCTTCAAAGCCGCCGAGGAGACGAAGGGGCGCATTTTAGCCGAGTTCCCCGGCTCCGAAATCATAGTCATGGGGCTCGATCTCAGCAAACTCGACTCGGTGCGCCGATTCGTCGCCGAGTTTGAGTCGCTCAATTTGCCTCTTAATCTTCTCATGTAATTTTCTTTTTCCTTTTTTTTAGTGCGGTTTAAATATACTATTAATAATGAATATTTACATTTTAAAATATCTTTTTGTAGAAATAATGCGGGGAAGTTTTCGTACGATCACGGTGTTACCGAGGATGGGATTGAGATGACTTTTGCCACAAATTATTTAGGTATTTTACTATTTAATTTCGTTTTATAATTGGCTAATTGTAACTGTGTAATGATTAGATTTTAATTTTTTTTGTTAATATTTAATTAGGGCACTTCTTGTTAACGAAGCTACTGCTGAAGAAAATGATTGAGACGGCGAAGAGTAGCGGCGTGCAAGGAAGAATTGTGAACGTGTCTTCGAGTATTCATACCTGGTTTTCGGGTGATATGATCCATTATCTCGCCTTAATTACCAAGAATAAGAGGTCAGTTTTATTAATTACTCTTCTTTTATTATAATTTATAATCATAAATTATATTCTTTGTTGTTGGTATCAACTGTTTTTTCCTTTTATTTTCTCTCCAACTCAGATTTTGTCTCACAGATGCGCTCTATGATTAACAAATTAGTTTTTTTATATTTCAATAGATACTAGTAGTACCAGATTTATGATTACAAATTGAACATTAAGAATTTTAAACTAATTGCACCTTCTTGCTTCAAATTTGAGATTAGGAGATAAATGTAGAAATTTCATTTCAAATTGGGTTGTTTAATTGAAGCTATTCGTGCAATGTCAGTGGTAAAGTAGTCAAACTTTTTAGTAATAAAATTAGAAGAATAAAAATAGTTTATAGTATTTGATGTTTGTTTAAAAGGAGATGACATTTATTAGCGTATGCATTTAAATCGGTGGTGCGAAGAATCCTAGGATCGAGGAGATACTGTGCTAGGTGATGAGTGATATAAATTGGAAAAATAGAGTTACCATTTATAATAGGTTTGACTTTATGCTGATATAATTCGTGTCGATCTTATTTTATTTAAGATATTGATTTTTGTGACAGTGAATACGATGGGACACGTGCATATGCACTCTCGAAGCTGGCTAACGTTTTGCATACCAAGGAACTTGCCCTCAGGCTCAGGGCAAGTTCTTTTTCTTCTTCTATTTATTTTCTTTACTATTTAATTGCTATAAAAGTCATTTTTGTTGTTTTCTCACAAAAATCATGCAACATGGATTTTCTCCTAAATTTATTAAACTCGAATTATTGAAATTGCAGGAAATGGAAGCCAACGTGACAGCGAATTGTGTTCACCCTGGCATCGTCAGGACCAGGCTCACCAGAGACCGTGAAGGCCTAATTACAGGTTTAACATATTATTTAATTTCAATATTTTAATTAATAGTAATATCTACATTGAATTTACAAAATTTCATTTTTTTATGTGTGTGCAGATTTGGTTTTCTTTTTGGCTTCCAAGCTTTTGAAGACTATACCTCAGGTAAATATTCAAAATTGTCACGGTATTTCATGTGCGAATATATTATATATGTACTGATGAAATGAAATACGTGATATTTTACAGGCAGCTGCGACATCTTGCTATGTAGCGACGGATCCAAGGTTGGAGAATGTGAATGGAAAGTATTTCTCGGATTGCAATGAGGCTTCAGCGTCTAAATTAGGATCGAGCTCTGCAGAAGCTGCGCGGTTATGGGCAGCCTCGGAAGCTATGGTCTCCACGCCGCGGTAGCTTACAAATTAATGTAGGAAATTAAATGAGAATGTGAAAATTATGAAGGTTATATAATAGGAGGGATATGTATAAGTAGCATGTGTGTATAAATAGTTTTGTTTATATATTTATTTACCCACCAAAAAGAAGAAAGTTATACGTATTGATTTGAGTAGGTCGGTCATGTTCGCAGCGTGTAAGCTTATTTTTGTAAAATAACGTTACTATTAGCCAAATTCAATGTCATGAGTGATGTAAGTGGTTAAATTCATTGAAATATCTTTTCCACGTATTTTATCGCATACATAAGTAACAATTAACGAATAACAATTCATGTTGCTACTCCAACAATTTCTTTGGACCAATCCTTTTTCATTTATATCAATATATATAGGAAAGTTGACTATTAAAAAATAACAGCTATATATCTTTCTGTACAGAGGGAAAAAGTAGTACAATAAATGAGATTTTTAATTAGGAAAATTTGAGATACCTGTAATATTTGGAATAATAAGTTAGGAAGTTATGACATACTTATAATAAGAGATATGCGTTGGAGAAAGAAGTTGAAAAACTAGTAAGCGTGCAAGTATTTAAAAAGATGACAGCCCAGGTCAAAATATTACCAATAATGCATATATTAATTAATGCAGCTATTACTATTATTCTCTCACATAAGATTCTCTAAGTATACAAGAATTAACAATAACTAATTATAATTTTAATTTCGAGAGGAAGGTTTGGGGAATCCATAACATGGTCTTTGTTGACCAGCATGTGGGTGTTCAAATTTTTATTTAGTATCTTTGGGCGTTGATATATATTAAAATGGGGCCTACTAACATGCATTATAAATTTATAATTAAATTTAATCAAATGTTGAATTCTAACATACTACATAAGTCATAACACTCTAGGCTACTATATAATCCTTGTGAACATAACATATAGTATACCCCTACTTATTCACCAACATCAATCCATTTATACATCGTCGAATTTTTCTCCTTTTTTGGTAATTCGAATTCGTATTTCTTTTTCTTATCTATTTTGATATTGTGCACATTACATTAACATTACTAGTGTTGGCTGATCGAAGAGTTCTTCCCTTTATTATACATTTTTATACCATAATAATTATGACAGGAACTTATGCAAAAGGACAACTGCATCCCTCTTCGTGAGGTTTCCATTATTGGATATAGGGTCGTATGATATTTTTGTATATAATCGTGAAATTTTTGGGAAAATAATCATGAAGTTTTTCCCTTTAATATGAATGCAAAGTTCTTTCATAAAAAAGTAAAAGGAACTAGGTTTGTACGTGTTATAATTAATATATCTATACAATGACGGGTGGAGTTGAAGGTTCACCAACTTCACTTTCGGCTTATGAAAGATGAAAATTTTCATTAAAGTCAGCCAATTTTACGGTGAGATAGGGAATTTCTGAAAAAAATCTCAAACCTTTTTAAGTTGTGGTTCATTTCCATAATGTTATTGATCATCCATCGCAACTGATGACCACCTATTCATCCTCTACATTTCAACCATAACGAGAACCTTCTTCATTGTATCCGACCCCACAAATTAAAATCGGTTAGTAAATTTATGAATCTTGCTTCACATAGTAGACATATTGATGTGTAGTTAGTAGTTACAACTTACAAACATCGATATGAGACAGTTAGATCATGTAGAATCATAATGTTAAAAGTTGAATTTGTAGCTATGAAGCATGAATCGTGGAATACTAATCCTAATAATAGCGATACGTGTAAAATAGTTGGGTAGTAATTTTGTCTAATATACTTGAAATTACTTTAGACGGTGTAATATATTGGTAAAAAATAATAAATTAAGTATTTCAAAAATATAATATCTAAATAAGCCCAACATTGAATTAATCAATTAACTGAAATAAGTTTAGGACAATTTTGAATTACTTTTATAAATACACCCTATCAGAAAAAGTAAATGCTCCCATAAGAGATGAATAATATAATTAATAAGACTTTAATTTTTACATAGTTTGTAAGTTTGATGACCCCAAAAAAAATTTCGATTCGAAATATTAGGATAAAAAATAATATTTGCATGAATAAAAGTATGCAAATAGCATTTAAAATTTGAGGCACTTTTGGAGGAATGGGAAATGGAAAATGGTGGGCCAAATAAGCTGAAATTGGGCCTGAAAGAAGATAGCGACTAATGCTTTAACACGGAAACAACTAATTTGTACAACACAAATCAATATGGCTCATCTTTATATTTATGGGTTTGCCTATTATTCCTTCACTTTATAGTTGTTCCACCACTATCTGCTTCCCACCTTTTATTTCAAATAAATAAATAAAATGATATGCTCAATTTGTATGTCATGTCAAAGTTTATATCTATATAAATAAATAAATTAGGAAAAAATATATGTCACTTGTCAACCTCGAGTTGAAATCTTCGTGTGCATTTCTTATTAGGGTGTCAATGTTTGGTGAGACGTGATATTCCATTTTCAACCTGTGTAAGATACAATATACTACTCCCTCCGTCCCGGCTAAGATGACACATTACTTAGCTGGCACGGAGTTTTAGGAGTTATTGGTTAAAGTGTTTAATTGGAGAGAGAGAAGATGGGTGTAAGTATTAAAGTAGAGAGATAAAGAAAGATGAATATTTTAATAGGAGTGAGAAAAAGTGGTTGAGTGTATTAATTGGAGAGATAAAGTTACCAAAAAAGGAAATGTGCCATCTTAGTTGGGACAAACAAAAAAGGAAAACGTGTCATTTTAAGAGGGACGGAGAGAGTAATAGACAAATTATTCAGTGAAGCTCAGTCATTTTTTAATATTTATTTTTTATTTTCTATTTTTCGCTTATACCGTTTGTATATGAAACAATGTACATGTTCCAAAATTATATCATAAGAATTCTAATAATTGTAAATTCGAGAAATCTAACAAAAAGATTGGTTGTGTGGGTTAATCTTCAAATCCCATATCAATTCAACACCATATATTAAAAATGGAAGAGGATTAGAGAAATTTAAAATTTCAAGGAGTGAATTTATGGTGTCAATATGCTCAAACAATGCTCCAAATTAGTGGCAAATCCATGAATTTCAGATTGAGGGTGCTATAAACAATTTAATTTTATTTTATCCATTAAATAACTTTATTGTATAAAATTTGGATGATTTTCTAATGTTATTACTTGGAAAATTTTCACTATTTGAAGTATAAAAAATTGGAGAACTTACTTTAGTTTATGCTTATTTTAATTAGGTAAATAGAAAAATATAAAAAAAATATATCATATTTTTAAAGTATAACATAATTATGAGTTATAAATAGAAGTTTAAGTTTGACCATGCTTTCTTGTGTAAAAGCATATGTCGAGAACCTTTGATAATGTACCACTACTAGTTAATAGTAATAATATTTTTTATATGAACTCAAATATGAGAACAATTAGAAACCGTAAATAATGTACTCCATCTGTCTTATTCAAGATGTCCATCATTTAAGATATTTATATTCTTGAGTGGCACTCAATTTTAGGTGTAGTTGTTAAGTGGAGTAAGCAGAGAAAATAATAGTTGAATATTTTAATAAGGAGAGAAGAGAGAGTGGTTATTTTTAAAATATAAAAGGTGGACATCTTGAATGAGACAAACTAAAAAAGGAAAAGTGGGCATCTTAACTGAGACGGAGAGAGTAATAATGATTAATACTGACATGCTACATGGTGTTAAAAAACAAAAAGACAACTTAATTACAACAAAATGCAAGAATAGCAACAAATGCATTAAAAAAAACAATAAACGATAAAAATTGAATCAATTACTCCATCCGTCCTGTCATAAAATACTTATGAGAGATGATAAAGTAGGAGGAGAGTAATTGTGTATTAACTTATCAACAAAAATATGACTCACTTTGAATAGGACGTCCTAAAAAAATAACACGATTCACTTATAATGGAATGGGGCAAGAGGGAGTACAAAAATTTAGGAATCACACTATACAGAATAAAACAATTTGCTTGTACTTTCTCTATTCCATAGTAGTAGTGTTAGGGATCGACCAGCCGAAGGCTAAGGTTGAATAACCTGAGTCTACACAAGATGTGAGGAGATCAACCCTCACTTATACAGATCAGTTACAACGACCTCAAGATCTAGTCTATTACTTGAATAGATCCTCCTGAAATACTTAACAAACCGATTAGTAACTTCAAGGGAATCCACGACTTAACAAGCAGATCAAAAGTATGAACAACAGAGACAAAGAATCAGAGAAAGATTTGGCTCAGGTTGCACTAGGTACAACTGCACAGGTCCTTTTAATACCGAGCCCACAATATCCCAAATCACAGATTGATCTGCCACAAGGATGAAGATGTGAACAAGTAGACCGCAATCTACCAAGTACTGTATCTCGGAAACCCTAGATCCAGTGACCATGCTGAAGAACAACACGCACACCACACTCCAGAATCCTTCACACAAGAACCCTCTACCACCACTGAAGCCTCACAATCCAGTCAAGAAGCACAGACCAGAAACCAGAGGTTTCTTCACCAATCCTCACTCTTCACACACCAGTGTTTACACACACAGAAGGAGAGAGGAAACGTTCTCAAGCTGGAGCACAGAGAACACACCCAAGAAAAATCCCTAGGAGAGAAAACAGAGAGAAGCTGCGCAGTGAATCAAAGTGAGGAAAAGGGATTAGGGTTGGGGTATATAAAAGACTCAACCCAATCCACCACCCAACAGCCAACACGTGGCACCAGACACAACACAAGGGCCAAGCACACAACAGCAATGGGCCATTGGATATTGGACCCGGTTACTAGCAGGCAAAATGGGCTTCTTCAATAAGGACCATAAATCCTCACAATCTCCACCTTGGGCCTTATCAGAAGCTGTGAGGGATTGACCTGTGCCATTCATCATTGCCAGATAAGGCTTACTGGTTTTTGGAAAGTTAGTAAGCCACAACTTCCAAAGGGAAGAAAACATTTACAGTTTATACAAACACAAAGCAAATAAACAGTAAACTCTTCTCATGGAAGTATACCTGACCAATTACCTATCCTAAGTCAATATGGAGTTTTCTGATACATGAGAGCATTTTCTCAACTGATAGACACTTAGTTCCCATATCTGCTGGATTACTGTCAGTGTGAATCTTTTCCAGCAGCATTTCACCTTTCTCCACAATATCCCTGATAAAATGGAATCTTACATCAATGTGTTTTGTCCTGTCATGAAAGACAGGGTTCTTACACATTTGGATAGCTGACTGACTATCTGAGTAAACAACAACAGGATTTTTGAGGAATTTTAATTCCCCTGCAACTCCCTTTAACCAGAGGGCCTCCTTCATTGCCTCAGTAATGGCAATATACTCAGATTCAGTTGTGGACAGAGCCACAAAATGCTGGAGCTGTGACTTCCAGCTGATGCAAGATCCACCTAGAGTAAACACATAAGAGGTGGTTGACTTCCTCTTATCCTGTCATTTGCATAATTTGAGTCTACAAAACCACACAAGTTAGTAGAATCTGTACACTTAGAATAATGAAGACCATAATGAGAAGTATGCTTCAAATATCTAAGTAACCATTTGAGTGCTTCCCAATGAGGTTGTCCAGGATTGGACATATACCTGGACAGACAAGACACTGAGTATGCAATGTCAGGTCTGGTACTCACCATAAGGTACATGACTGACCCAATTGCATTGGAGTAAGGAATACTATGCATTTTCTGAACTTCTTCCTCTGTCTTAGGACATTGATCCTTACTGAGGATGAAATGGGCAGCCAATGGGACTGTGGAAGGCTTAGCATTTACCATATTGAACTTAGTGAGGACCTTCTTTACATAGGACTGTTGGTGTAGAGTCAGCTCTGACTTATTCCTATCTCTGACAATGTCAATACCCAAAATTCTTTGAGCATCACCTAAATCCTTCATGTCAAAGTTAGTGCAAATCATATTTTGAACATATTTAACATCCTTTGGATTAGGACCCATTATCAACATGTCATCAACATATAAAAGAAGGAAAACAGGCACAGAATTCAGATTTTTGAAATATAAACAATGATCAAAAGCACTTCTGGAAAAACCAAGATATTGCATGCACTGATCAAATTTAATATTCCACCTCCTGGGAGACTATTTCAAGCCATACAAAGCCTTCTTTAATAAACATACATGGTTAGGAAACTTGGGATTTACAAACCCCTCAGGCTGCCTCATATAAATGGGCTTATCAAGGTCCCCATGTAAAAAGGCAGTTTTCACATCCATTTGCTTAAGTTCCCAGTTAAAATAAGCACATAAGGAAAGCATTATGCGAATAGTAGTAAATTTTACCACTGGGGAGAAGATTTCTGTATAATCAACTCCCTCCTGTTGAGTGAAGCCTTTGGCCACAAGCCTGGCCTTATATCTCAGGCCATCTACTTCTTGCTTCAGCTTGTAGAGCCACGTACACTCAACAATAGAACAATCTTAAGGTTCAGGGACTAGAATCCAAGTTTTGTTCAGAATTAAGGATTTCATTTCATCCTCCATGGCTAACAGCCACTTTGGATAAAACATAGACTTCAGGGCCTGTTTGTAGGACTGGGGCTCATTCTCATCAGATTCATGAATGTTGAAGGCCAGGGCCAACAAACTATTAACATCACCATATCTCTGGGTTTTGGTGATCTTTCTCCTTCCTCTATCCCTGGATAAGATGTAGTTCCTGAGATCATTGTTATCAGAGGTGTTATCCCCTGTAGTGTTGGTCGCATTATCAACAATAGGGTCAGTATTCACACCACTATCAGGACTAACATCAGGAATATCAGCAGGAGCAACAATATCAGAATCAGGCAAAGACTCTACAGGGACAGAGTCAGACATAACAGGACCCTCTACCTCACTTGAGGTGCCCTCCACCTTACTAGAGGTATCATCTGACCTGGGTTTAATAGTTTTAGCAAGACAAGGGAACTCAGACTCATTGAAAACAACATCCCTGCTGACAAAAACTTTAAAACCAGGTTCATCCCTTAACCACACTCTGTAACCTTTCACACCCTCAGGGTAACCTAAGAAAACACATTTTCTAGACCTAGGTTCAAGCTTATCAGTCTTTTAATGTATGAAGGCACTACAACCAAAAACTCTAAGGTGTGAAAGGTTCAAAGGTTTTCCAACAAAAACAGACTCGGGACATTTCCACTTCAAAGGAACAGAAGGGGATCTATTTATTAAATAGGCAGCAGTATGTAAAGCCTCCCCCCAAAAACTTTTTGACAGACCACTTAGGGAAAGAAGACACCTAACCCTTTCTAACAGAGTCCTGTTCATCCTCTCTGCAACACCATTTTGTTGTGGTGTATAGGGGACAGTCTTATGCCTCCTAATTCATGAATTCACACAGAGATCATTCAGTTGAGAGTTGCAGAACTCTAGGCCATTATCAGTTCTTAAGGTTTTAATCTTTTTACCAGTTTGATTCTGAACAAGGCACATCCAATCCTTAAATTTTCCAAAAACATCAGATTTGTGCTTCAACAGAAAAACCCAGACTTTCCTAGAAAAGTCATCTACCACAGAAAGGAAATAAGAGCACCCCCCATGAGAAGTAACAGAAGAGGGTCCCCACACATCAGCATGCAGGTACTCAAGCACATCTTTACTAACAGATACAGGCACATTAATAGGAAAAGAAACTTTGTGCTGCTTTCCTAACACACATGTATCACAGAAGGGAAGAGGCATGCTCACATCATTATCACACAAATAACCATTTTTATGCAGAATGTGCATGCCTTTCTCACTCATATGTCCTGGTCTATTATGCCACAGAACAGTGCTATTCTCCTTAACAACATGGGCACAGAAACATCATTCAAGGGCTTAGCAACACAAACATACAAGTTATGCATTTTAACAGCCTTAAACAAACATAAAGATCCCTTAAAAATCTTCATGATACCATTACCCCATTTGCCTTCCAGACCATCATGCTCCAAGGAGGCACATGATAGGAGGTTATAGCATAGGTTGGGCACATGCTTCACATTTTTCAGAGTGTACACTGCTCCAGAGTTGAATTTGAGGCATATTTTCTCCTATTCCTTCAATCCTGCACTTTTTTATTGTCAGCCATTGAGACAAAACTGTTAGTAACAGGAGTATAGGCAGTAAAAAGATCTTTGAAAGGAGAAATATGATAAGTACATCCAGAATCTACCAGCCATTCATTCTTACTGAACTCATTCTGCAGTGATGCATTAACTGACTGAATGTCAAAATGCATAAAGCAGATACCATTTTCATCATCAGATTTTGCCATATTGGCAACCAACTCAGTAGTTTCAACTGCATTACCACCATTTTTCTTATTCTTCTTTAGTGGGCACTCCTTTCTATAGTGCCCAAACTTATTGCATTTGAAACACCTTCTGGATTTTTTAAGGTCCTGTGAAGATGAGGACCTGGACTTACTCCTATGGTTCTTTTTGTACCCTTTGTCATTGGACTTCTTGTCCTTTTGCTTTGATGTTGATTGATAAGGCTAATTTCATGCATCGGTTATATAGTGAAAAACATTAGATTTTGCTGGGTCTAACACGGTTTTTAAGCCAGGTGTGTGACAGAATCGCTAGATCCAGGAGATGCTGAAGGAAACAGTCTAGCGAAGGAATGAAGTAGAAGTGAGCAGAATCTAAGGAAAAAGAAGGCTTGAAGAAGGGAGTGAATAGCTGAGGGCAACAAAGTCTATCTATACCTCGTTGGGCCCCACTTCAACGCCTATAAATAGAGGAGCATGCAACACATAAGATATCACTCTTTTTCGCTCACTCTTAGCTCACACACAACACACACTTGGGAAATGGGAGTTCTGGGGTAGTTTTCGGTTTCAAGGGGTAAATTCTTCAGGAAATTTCAGTCGTAACACCGTCCGCGTGAGGGCGAAGATACAATCTCTTTATTTTCAGTTTGTTTTGCACTCTTTCGTTCGAACTTCACTTTTGGAAGTCGATTTGGTTGTTGATGCTACTGATTATCTATGCACTTCTTTTAGTTTTCGTATTATTTGTGTTATTTCAAGTTGATTTACGTTGATCCTGCTGTTGAGAGTTTTTATTTCGGCAAGTTGTATGTTGATCTCTGTTTTTGTTACTTTGGTGCTCGATCTGGGAATTTGGCTGAAGATCTGCGGTGTTATTGTTGATCGGAGGTTGTTGGTTAAATCTGAAGTTATGAAATGTTTCTTTTGGCTGGAGTTTGTGTCGGACGCTTGGATCCGGAGTGGAATTAGCGCTCGAGGTTGGATCTGAACAGGGGAAGTCGAGTTATGCATGGATTTTGAGTTTTCTGCTTGCTTTCTGTTTTACTTCGTCTAGCATCCGTAGATCTGTTTAGTTCTTAATTGTTACTCATTAAAATTGTTTTAATCCAGCCTGCTCTGTTCCGATTCCGCTCATGCTGCTTTCTTCTGAGTTTTTTTTACGCAATTTGGTTGGAGAAGATGATGTCGCTGTTAGTTAGTACCTTAGTTAGTTGTTTTTCCAGCTTTTCGTCCGTACTCTGCTTTTTCAGTTATGGTCCCCACCGTCAGTTTGTTTCCCAGATCTAGGTAATTAGAGTAGTTTCTTAGATCTAGTGATTGTTCGGTTTAGTTTCCGTGCATGCTTTTGTTGTTCCGCCTAAATCTAGATGTTAGCGTAGCAGTTTAAAATCCCAAGTTAAGTTTAATTTTCCTCAACCCAAAAAAATGCGTGGCAGCAACCAACCCAAAAACAATTCCCAAATCCTTGAGTATGATTATTACGCATCCATCTCTGTGGGATCGATCCCTACTTCCCTGTGCTAGGTTTTAGTAAAGTGGTTGAGGGTTTTTTTTGAAGGATTGCTCTGTGTGTCCGACGACCAGGATTTTCCGAAGACCAACAAGTTCCTAGACCGTGTGATCTAGCGGATTTCCTAGACCTAGGAAACCTGTTATTTTCTTTCTGTGCACACAGTGACTACCCCCACCTACTAGTGTGTACTAGTAGATCTTCAAATGGCGCCGTTGCCGGGGAAGGATGGCGTTTATTGTTATTGCGTTTAAGGATTTGGTGTAAATATTTTAATTTCTGTTATTTTCTTTCTCCTTGACAGTTTATGAACGCAGGCTTCCACTCTGGAAGTTGGGCGAGCTCATCTGGGTCAGGGAGTGGCCAATACAAGTGGCGAGTCAAGGAATCTACGTCTACTGAGAGGTCGGGGTTTTGCACGCGTGTCGTAGGCGCGTGTCCCTTCCTATTCAACAAGATTTATAAGTTCCCACTTTCCGAAATACTATTAATTAGTATATGGTAAGTTAGGGTGTCGAACCCACGAGGAACGGTAGCATCCGTTATGTATTTCCACACTTAGAAGGATTTGGCGATGCCGCCACACTTTAAATTGGGGGTGGGAACTGAACTACGAAATATAAATAACACTTAAGCTAAGATTGGGAACTAAACATGCAAATAAAATGCAATTAGAAGAAAACATATAAACTGGAACGCAGACTGGGCAAGTTGGTAAACTGGGCAACTTAGCAGTGGCGAAAATAAGAACATTTCGGAAATGAAAACAAAGCAGCATCTAGCAAGAATTTTACTAAGTTCAGAAGCAAAAGGAACTAAGTTAAAAGCTAAGGAAGAATAAAACTAAAAGGAACTCCTAAAGGAAAGCTAGAAAACTAGGAAAGTGACATGTTCAAAAGGTGAACTTTAAAGCCCTAACTAATGTGACTTAAAGCTTAAATGAAAAGCATGTGGAGTGCAGAAATTATCTAATCTAAATGGCTGCCAAAAGTGAAAAGAAAGCATGTACTTGTTGTCTCCCTAAACCCTATTACCCAAGGTGTAAAACCAATGGATAAAAGCCTACAACTAATGGTCCTTTCACTCAACTTCTAAAAGCTGATATCTCTCCTAAATCTACACTAAGGCCACGAAAATAAGGAGGAGAAAGAGAGTAGATGGCTGCTACATAATTAAAAAGGCAAGAGAAACACAAGATCATCAATTAAACTACCTAAACATGCATTGAAAACACCAAATGAGAAAGCTGAAACTTAACCACTCCATATAGAAGATAAAGAACACTAAGAACATTCTACAATAGTGATGAAACACATTAAAAACGAAATCAACAAGCAAAACACAAACAACAATTAACTAGGCAAGAAATGAAAGTTAAAACTTAAAAACAAGGATCTTCACCTAAAAAATACAAGAACACAAGTACTAAGAGTAAATGCTTTAACACTAGAGAAATAAATACACCAAAGCTCTTAAAGATCAGCCTCCAAAAACCATTAACTAGAGAGTTAAGATGTTGGAATTAAGTTTCAACACAAGTGCTACAAAGAAACTAAAGCATTAAAGAAACTAAAATCTACTACAAGCTTCAACCCATGGTGAATTAAGATCTTGGCAGCCTTGAGTTTGAGATCTCTCTTCTTAAGGAAGAGAGAAAGTTTCCTAGAGAGAGAAAGTTAACTAAACTAAACTAAAGCTAAAGTGATAAGTGGAATAGTTGTTGGTGACTAAGTCTTTTTAATACATATATCCAATAAATGATATTTTCCTTCTTTTTTTCTCCCCAGGGACTGATATGGGCGTGTGTAGCAAGTGAGAGTTGTCCTTGATAAGTGTGTGGAAGTGGCTTTAGTCATTTTCCCGTCAGGTTCAAACTGGCCAGTCTAACAGCTTGGGCAGTTTTGGTCTTCTCTGCCCTCTTCCTCCACTTTCTTCCATTCTTTGTCATTTTTCCCTCTTTTTTGCATGTTTTCCTCTTCATGCCTTCATTCAGCAGCTACCGAACTTAATGGTCCATTCCCTGCCAAAAAAACATCTTTTTCATGCAAATATTCAACTAATAAGTGCGAAAAGTGATAAAATCCGAGTGACGAAAACTAGCCTATCAAACCTCCTCACACTTGGATCATACTTGTCCCAAGTATGTGGCTGGACTTTTCACTCAATTGCTAGTTTAAGTCACTTCCCTCTTCTCTCAACACACACTAATTAAACAACACACAACACAAAACACAAACATGTACAAGACACAAACACAAAAGTAGACTCAAACAAAAACACACAAAACTACAAGGGTCAAGCTTATCAAACACAAGCCATCCTCAACCTCCCCGAAATTCAAGCAAGAATGCAGCCCAACTGATTTTTCTCCCCAAAATATGGTTCATGTTGTCAATTTTGTCAAGATCGTTAAGCACTACACATAAGTTTAAGTTTCACTCAAGTCACCTCTCAAAGTGTAAAGTGTTTCACTCAAAGCTCACCACAAGCACTCAAAAAGATATCACTTAGTCAAAATAGCTCGAAAGGGGCTTTGAGAGGGTTGTAGCGGGGCTTACGGACCTTTTGAATTGCATCGGAGGGATCCTAGGGGTCCTAAGCTTGATGTAGAGAGTGAAACCATGCATTTGAACTGTGTACACACTTACAAAAATCAAACCAAAGCATGATGAACTTATGATCTTCAAATATAGCTTTGTCGCACTTCAACTTCCTTCGTGCTTTTTGTGCTTCCTTCTCTTTTCTTCTTTTTCTTCTTCCTTTTCTTTTTCATTCTTTTCTGTAATGTACTTCTTTTTCTTCTTTTTTATTCTTTCCTTGAATTCTTCCTCTTCCTTCTCTGTTTTCTTCTTCTGTCTCATACTTTTTTTTCTTCCTCTTTTCTTTTCTTTTCATGTTCTTCTCCTCTTCTCTGTTTTTTTTTTTTCTTTCTTCTTCTTCTTCTTTTCTCTCTTTTTTTTCTATTATTTTCTTGATCTTTCTCTAAAAGTTCTCAAGGAAACACCATTCTTCATCTCCAAACACGGATAAGATTCACCACATTCGGCTGACTAAGTAAGTGTGTAATATGCATAGTTGGGGTGCGGATGTAGGCATTCATGTGGCTTGGGCAAATATATTCTTGGCTATGAATGAACAAGGCCTAGGCTTCAAAATGGATCACTAGGGATAGCTCATTAGGTAGGATTATCAACAAAATTAAGGCTCAAGTGGCTATCCTAATGCCCTCTAACGTTTGCCAAAATGACCAAGCGATATCCAAGATTGTGCAAGTCACACACACTCAATAACACTCTCAAAAAGATAGTAGAAAGTATTCTACTTTTAGAAACAAAAACTGAGGTTAAACAAATGAGTAGTGCTCTACTTTTCCGTCGTACAAACGTCATCCAACAACCCATTATTTGGAAAGAGAACTTTGCAAAACAACCGCATTCAAGCTCGTTTTAAGGGAAGATATTTTGCAAAGCTTATGCATCAAAGCTTGACTAAAAACAGAAAAAGTTTTTTTTTTTTTTTCATTTTTTAGAAAAACTGACACGTTCTTAACAAACTGTTTACACAACTAAATGACGAAAAACAAAACACTAACAACAAATGATCCCCCTCCTCACACTTAGACCTTGCTTGCCCTCAAGCAAGTTTGGTTGAAATGTTGGAAAAGGAAACAAATCACATAAAACTTCAAAAACTAAGAACGACACACAAGAATCCAACCTCCTCACACTTGGGCATTGCTTGCTCGAGAGCAAGTAGACCAAGTGTTTAGAGAAAGATTACTAACAACACATAACAATCACGAAGGCCGGCAAGGCCACAATATATACAAAACAAGGCCGACAAGGCCACGATTACAAACACTTTAAAGCAAACACATACATCACACACATAACACATATATACAACAATTAAAAGAGAGGGATGGATAGAAATCACCTCCCCCGCACAAAGCGGGGGGTACGGGCTGATGTGGCAGATGGTGCTAGAGCTGGTGCAGCTGCCTCCTTTGGTTTTGATCCCAGGCTCATGTGTTGGCTTGGCGGCTCCTTCAGCTTTGGCTACTTTATCAACTATGGCATTCAGACTGCCCAATTCAGTAAACCGGGCAGGTTCCATGTGTTCTTCAAAAAATAGATCATCAAATCTTGTTTTCCAATCCTTCCAAGTAGAAGCATTCAATTTCCTTTTAGGATCCCTGTAGAGTTTGGAACCCTTCTCTGAACTCATGTAAACCATGCTAACATTGGGACTTATACTCACGATGTTGTTGGCCGAAGTCCAACCGGCCACCTCCTTATACCTCTTCAAAGATTTGATCAAATCATTTTCTTGAGTTTTGTCTAGGCACCTATTGTTGATCATGGAAATGGTATCATTCTTTTCCAAAGAATTGAGGCCGGAAGGAATGGCATTTGGCTCCAATTTAGGTAAATGAATCTGCAATGGTAGCAACTCTTCTTTTTCTCTCGTGTTGGGCAGCTCATTCTGACTCAGTACTTCCATAGGGTTGGGCAGCTTACATCTCTCAGGCGGGTTTGTGTGATCCCTCTTCTTGCACCAAGTCATGATTTCAACTTCTATCTCCTCATCACTAAGCTCTTGAGTGTTGAACAACTTACATTCACTAAGTCCTTCGAGCTTAACTTGTTCTTCAATTGAGGGCAATGAATACATATCTTGCAAAAACTCAGCTTCAAGAAAGTTGGGACCTTTCAACTCTTTGATCAACTTCTCACCTTGGCCATTTTCCATATCACTATCGATGATAACAGGGAGAGTGTCACTTTCCCCAAGACAGACATGCTCGAGGTTGGTGGGCAGCAGCTTCAACTCCAATTTTGGTGACCGAACTTCCGACGGCACCAATTCCTCCTCTGCGCTCAGACTGGGTAGTTCGCCTAGATCGGGCAGCTTGCTGGTAGACTTTGCATGCTCCAATTGGTTGCACCCTTTCATGATGGCCGATTCTGGACTCAAAGGCATAGGTGTAGGCCCATCAGGTTGAATGATGATATTCTCTTCAATCTCCACATCGCTATCCTCTTCATCTTCAAACCAAGCAGTGTTCTGACTTGGGCAGTGTGCTACACTGGCCAATCTGGGCCCCTGCTCCAATGTTTCCTCCGGTCCGTTCCTTGAGTTATTGATGAATGAAGCTTTCAACTCTTTCCCGGACCTAAAGGTAATCTGACTAAGGTTCTCCTTCCTTGGTGATTGCACTTGAGCCGGAACTCCTCCACCATTCCCACGCATATCATTGATGGAAGTCGCCAATTGTGTCATTTGGCGTGCAAGATGATCAAGACTAATCATTTGCTCATATTGTTCGTCATGCATCTCATGCACCACATTGTAATTGGCTTGCAAATTGTTTTGCATGAGTTGTTGGGATGTGATTAGATCCTCCATCATTTCTTCTAAGCACTTGGGCGGCATTGGCGGATGATTTGATTGATATTGGTCGAATTCTTGTGGCTGGAAACACAGAGGGAAACCACTTTGTTCCTGAGGCCAATAAACATGATTTTCACCTGACCCTTGAAAAGCTTGGTGATATACTTGTGGTGGTGGACCTTGATATTGTTGATTCGGGTCCGTCCATTCAAAATAGGAGTAATCACCCCAGCCATGATCGTAAGGGTCTGTGAAATGATCCATGAAGCCTTCAATGTCGCACCACTCTCATAATTGTCTCTTGAATTGGTTTTCTCCACACTTTCTGACTAGACAAGCTGGGCAGTATGTTGAACTGGACAGTTAGATGAACTGCCCTGCTTATCTTCTCAAACCAGCTTCCTCACGCAGCCTCTTCGTCGTCTTGTAAATTCCAATATCGAACAACAACCTTGGAGAAGAGGACCTGCTCATAAAATAAAAATAAAAAGAAAGAAAAAAAATCAAACAAAAGGAAAACAAGTCAAAAGCTATATACAATAAGTGTAGAAAAACATAACAAGACAACAACACCGTTCCCCGGCAACGGCGCCATTTGAGAGGTCGGGGTTTTGCACGCGTGTCGTAGGCGCGTGTCCCTTCCTATTCAACAAGATTTATAAGTTCCCACTTTCCGAAATACTATTAATTAGTATATGGTAAGTTAGGGTGTCGAACCCACGAGGAACGGTAGCATCCGTTATGTATTTCCACACTTAGAAGGATTTGGCGATGCCGCCACACTTTAAATTGGGGGTGGGAACTGAACTACGAAATATAAATAACACTTAAGCTAAGATTGGGAACTAAACATGCAAATAAAATGCAATTAGAAGAAAACATATAAACTGGAACGCAGACTGGGCAAGTTGGTAAACTGGGCAACTTAGCAGTGGCGAAAATAAGAACATTTCGGAAATGAAAACAAAGCAGCATCTAGCAAGAATTTTACTAAGTTCAGAAGCAAAAGGAACTAAGTTAAAAGCTAAGGAAGAATAAAACTAAAAGGAACTCCTAAAGGAAAGCTAGAAAACTAGGAAAGTGACATGTTCAAAAGGTGAACTTTAAAGCCCTAACTAATGTGACTTAAAGCTTAAATGAAAAGCATGTGGAGTGCAGAAATTATCTAATCTAAATGGCTGCCAAAAGTGAAAAGAAAGCATGTACTTGTTGTCTCCCTAAACCCTATTACCCAAGGTGTAAAACCAATGGATAAAAGCCTACAACTAATGGTCCTTTCACTCAACTTCTAAAAGCTGATATCTCTCCTAAATCTACACTAAGGCCACGAAAATAAGGAGGAGAAAGAGAGTAGATGGCTGCTACATAATTAAAAAGGCAAGAGAAACACAAGATCATCAATTAAACTACCTAAACATGCATTGAAAACACCAAATGAGAAAGCTGAAACTTAACCACTCCATATAGAAGATAAAGAACACTAAGAACATTCTACAATAGTGATGAAACACATTAAAAACGAAATCAACAAGCAAAACACAAACAACAATTAACTAGGCAAGAAATGAAAGTTAAAACTTAAAAACAAGGATCTTCACCTAAAAAATACAAGAACACAAGTACTAAGAGTAAATGCTTTAACACTAGAGAAATAAATACACCAAAGCTCTTAAAGATCAGCCTCCAAAAACCATTAACTAGAGAGTTAAGATGTTGGAATTAAGTTTCAACACAAGTGCTACAAAGAAACTAAAGCATTAAAGAAACTAAAATCTACTACAAGCTTCAACCCATGGTGAATTAAGATCTTGGCAGCCTTGAGTTTGAGATCTCTCTTCTTAAGGAAGAGAGAAAGTTTCCTAGAGAGAGAAAGTTAACTAAACTAAACTAAAGCTAAAGTGATAAGTGGAATAGTTGTTGGTGACTAAGTCTTTTTAATACATATATCCAATAAATGATATTTTCCTTCTTTTTTTCTCCCCAGGGACTGATATGGGCGTGTGTAGCAAGTGAGAGTTGTCCTTGATAAGTGTGTGGAAGTGGCTTTAGTCATTTTCCCGTCAGGTTCAAACTGGCCAGTCTAACAGCTTGGGCAGTTTGGGTCTTCTCTGCCCTCTTCCTCCACTTTCTTCCATTCTTTGTCATTTTTCCCTCTTTTTTGCATGTTTTCCTCTTCATGCCTTCATTCAGCAGCTACCGAACTTAATGGTCCATTCCCTGCCAAAAAAACATCTTTTTCATGCAAATATTCAACTAATAAGTGCGAAAAGTGATAAAATCCGAGTGACGAAAACTAGCCTATCATCTACCATCACCACCATGTCAGGTTTAAGGACGAGAGACCCATTTCCGTTCGAATCAGAAAGTGAGAAGGAGTGGAACTCATTAGGAGAAGAGGACCCGAAGTCGTCCACCGAAACAGAGCAATCCGAGACTGAGGAAGAGGAGGACGTGAATATGGCACACGTAGTGGACCCCGATCCGGAAATAGGTTCGCTCACTGCGCATCTAGACGGCGAGCCGGCCCATGCATTAGTCTCAAACCCGCGTAGGAGGTCTATTGATATCAAGACAAATGTGCTCGGAGTTTTGCCCACATTCTCTGGACGAAGGAACGAATGTCCTTACGAATTCCTAAACGAGTTCAGTAAGTTGTGCAGCATTCAAAAGAGACCTAACGAGGCGACTGAGGAGGACTACCGTTTACGTGCAGTCCCGTTTGCCCTAAAAGGGGAAGCCAATACTTGGTTACTAAGGCTTCCACCAGACTCGATTAACACATGGAAAGATTTCAAGCTGGAATTCTTGGATTATTTTTTCCCTTCCAACAAGACGAATGCCTTGAAGAAGGAGATTCAGGAGTGCAAGCAGGAATATGATGAGTCTCTGAGTTCTTATTGGTCCCGGTTCAAGGGGTTCTTGGATGCTTGTCCGAACCACAGGATGATAGAAGCGGAGACCTACTATCTGTTCTACGAAGGTGCAAATCCTGAATCAAAGGACTTGATGAATTCCTCGAGCGGGGGAAACTTTATCAAGAACAAAGCAAGTGAAGCCAGAGAAACTTTGGGAAGGCTGATTGAGGCGAAGAAGGCCTATGATAACCCGCGAAGCATATTGAGGAGAGGGTCAGCCAATGCAGTGACGGAACAAGATGACAAGAAGGTGGAAGATAGGATCGATAAACTGGAGAAAGCATTGCTGAATGCAATTAAGAAATACAATCCGCATGCTCCAGTAGAAATTGAGAAACCCCCTGGTCCAGAGGAAAGGCAACTTCAGCCGTATTACAGTCAGCCCTGTGAAGGGGAGTGCCAAGCTCAGGCAAATTCGATGGGAAGTTGGAATCCCGATGGAAGTTGGAATCAAGGAAGACAGAGGGATGCTCCATGGAGGACTCACCCAAACTTTAGGTAGACTGACCATGATCAAGTCCAGCCACCCCCACTTCAGCTCACGAATTATGCACACCCTCCGGAGAGGCAGTCCAACTGGTCAGGGAAAGGTCAAGAGGGGCAATTGCAACTGGGGTACAAGAATCAGGACCATACCAATTGGAAAAATAGGAATCAGAACAATCCAGGGAGCTCCTATGTGCCACCTCATCAGAGAAATAACCAGGGGAACTACCAGAATTCCCAACCGAACCATCAGAGGAATCAAGGATCTAGCAACCAATACAACAATCATCAAGGGAACTATCGTCAGAACCAAGGTCAAGGACCAAATTCTAATCAATTCAACTCCAGGCCACAGAGGAGTTTGGACGACATGATCCATGACCTAGTGAATTCACAACAGCTCAGGCAAATTCGATGGGAAGTTGGAATCCCGATGGAAGTTGGAATCAAGGAAGACAGAGGGATGCTCCATGGAGGACTCACCCAAACTTTAGGTAGACTGACCATGATCAAGTCCAGCCACCCCCACTTCAGCTCACGAATTATGCACACCCTCCGGAGAGGCAGTCCAACTGGTCAGGGAAAGGTCAAGAGGGGCAATTGCAACTGGGGTACAAGAATCAGGACCATACCAATTAGGGAAATAGGAATCAGAACAATCCAGGGAGCTCCTATGTGCCACCTCATCAGAGAAATAACCAGGGGAACTACCAGAATTCCCAACCGAACCATCAGAGGAATCAAGGGTCTAGCAACCAATACAACAATCATCAAGGGAACTATCGTCAGAACCAAGGTCAAGGACCAAATTCTAATCAATTCAACTCCAGGCCACAGAGGAGTTTGGACGACATGATCCATGACCTAGTGAATTCACAACAGTTCATGCAGAATAACCTGCACTCCAACAATGACGTGGTGCACAAATTGCAAGACGCTCAGTCTGAACATAAAGCCGCCATGGATATGATGGCAAAGCAACTGTCCCAGATTGCAGTTTCCTTGAATGAGATGCGGGGAAATGAAGGGAAACTTCCCGCCACAATCAAACCACCGGACCGAGCAAACATTAGTCAAATCACCTTGAGATCTGGGCGGGGTTATGAAGGACCGACTTTGGAAATTGACGAGGAAGTACCTATGCAAGTTAGTGAAGGAAGAAAAAGTCAGATGCATCAAGGGGATAGCCCTAGACCCAGGGAAATCTTTGTTCAGAATGACCTCCAGAGGGGAGATTTAGAGGGATCCCTACCTCGACCGAGCGACCCATTCTTCCTAGACTCAGAACCTGAAGAAGTAAACAAGGAAGGAAACATGGGAGTTGATGAAACCCAGGCTGGGACTTCCACAAATGCAGTAAAGCGAACAAAGCCATTTCCATACCGAGGGGAAGCAAAGAAAAAGAAGGATGATACAGAGGATCTCATGGAGATTTTTAGCAAGTTGGAAATCAACCTGCCATTCTTGCAAGCCCTAAAAATGCCTGCTTTCAGCAAGTTCATCAAGGAATTCATTGCAGGGAAGACCAAGCCAGACGGGAAGATTGTTATCGGGGAGAATGTGTCTGCTGTGATACAAAAGAGAAGGATGCCCTCAAAATGCACCGACCCAGGTATGTTCACATTACCCATCTCTCTAGGGGACATCAGGGTCGAGCATGCTATGTGTGATCTAGGGGCGTCCATTAATGTTTTACCGCTTTCGATCTATAAGAAATTGACTGGAGTAAGGATGGTTGCTACCAAGGTAGTGATCCAGTTAGCAGATAGAACTTGCATTTGTCCTGAAGGGGTGTTGGAAAATGTCATAGTCAAAGTGCATGATTTTCTATATCCTGCTGATTTTTATGTGATCAAGATGAATGATAATGAGTCTGCTGAGTCTAGTGGCGTGCTTTTAGGGAGACCTTTTCTGCGTACTGCCAAGACCATTATCGATGTCTTCGATGGAACAATTTGCTTGGATTATAATGGGGAAAAATATACTTTTAGCATAGATGAGGGGATGAAAAGGCCTTTGGATGTTGAGAATCTCTATGCTATTGATGTTATTAACCCCTTGGTCCAAGAATATCTTGAGACGGAATTGATGCAGGAACAAATTGACAACTCAGAGTTGAGCCATTCAATTGACAAAGTATATCATGAGACGGAATCTCTAGGCTAATTTCATGCATCGGTTATATAGTGAAAAACATTACATTTTGCTGGGTCTAACACGGTTTTTAAGCCAGGTGTGTGACAGAATCGCTAGATCCAGGAGATGCTGAAGGAAACAGTCTAGCGAAAGAATGAAGTAGAAGTGAGCAGAATCTAAGGAAAAAGAAGGCTTGAAGAAGGGAGTCAATAGCTGAGGGCAACAAAGTCTATCTATACCTCGCTGGGCCCCACTTCAACGCCTATAAATAGAGGAGCATGCAACACACAAGATATCACTCTTTTTCGCTCACTCTTAGCTCACACACAACACACACTTGGGAAATGGGAGTTCTGGGGTAGTTTTCGGTTTCAAGGGGTAAATTCTTCAGGAAATTTCAGTCGTAACACCGTCCGCGTGAGGGCGGAGATACAATCTCTTTATTTTCAGTTTGTTTACTCTTTCGTTCGAACTTCACTTTTGGAAGTCGATTTGGTTGTTGATGCTACTGATTATCTATGCACTTCTTTTAGTTTTCGTATTATTTGTGTTATTTCAAGTTGATTTACGTTGATCTTGCTGTTGAGAGTTTTTATTTCAGCAAGTTGTATGTTGATCTCTGTTTTTGTTACTTTGGTGCTCGATATGGGAATTTGGCTGTAGATCTGCGGTGTTATTGTTGATCGGAGGTTGTTGGTTAAATTTGAAGTTATGAAATGTTTCTTTTGGCTGGAGTTTGTGTCGGACGCTTGGATCCGGAGTGGATTTAGCACTCGAGGTTGGATCTGAACAGGGGAAGTCGAGTTATGCATGGAATTTGGGTTTTGTGCTTGCTTTCTGTTTTACTTCGTCTAGCATCCGTAGATCTGTTTAGTTCTTAATTGTTACTCATTAAAATTGTTTAAATCCAGCCTGCTCTGTTCCGATTCCGCTCATGCTGCTTTCTTCTGAGTTTTTTTTACGCAATTTGGTTGGAGAAGATGATGTCGTTGTTAGTTAGTACCTTAGTTAGTTATTTTTCCAGCTTTTCGTGCATACTCTACTTTTTCAGTTATGGTCCCCACCGTCAGTTTGTTTCCCAGATCTAGGTAATTAGAGTAGTTTCTTAGATCTAGTGATTGTTCGGTTTAGTTTCCGTGCATGCTTTTGTTGTTCCGCCTTGATCTAGCTGTTAGCGTAGCAGTTTAAAATCCCAAGTTAAGTTTAATTTTTCTCAACCCAAAAAAATGCGTGGCAGCAGCCAACCCAAAAACAATTCCAAATCCTTGAGCATGATTATTACGCATCCATCTCTGTGGGATCGATCCCTACTTCCCTGTGCTAGGTTTTAGTAAAGTGGTTGAGGGTTTTTTTGAAGGAGTGCTCTGTGTGTCCGACGACCAGGATTTTCCTACGACCAACAAGTTCCTAGACCGTGTGATCTAGCGGATTTGCTGGACCTAGGAAACATGTTATTTTCTTTCTGTGCACACAGTGACTACCCCCATCTACTAGTGTGTACTATTAGATCTTCATTGATCTACCCCTAACCTGCATGGCCTTATCAAGAGCAGCTTTGGAGTCTGACTTTTCTTTCAATTCCAATTCCTTGGATTTCAAGGTACTAATAATCATATCCAGAGAGGCTGTGTCCCTCCCATACTTGATGGCAGCCTTGACATCACTGTAGGATTCAGGAATTGAATTCATGAGAGCTATACTAGTATACTCATCAATTGTTTTGTCTCCACATCTCTTGATATCATGTACTAGCTTTGAAAAACAGTCAATATTGTCATCAATGTCCTTGGATAAATTCAATTTGAATTTGAAAAGTTTTTCAAGTAAGTACATGCGGTTAGACATAGAAGTCTCAGTATACAACACATCAAGTTTGTCCCACAGATCCTTAGCATTATCAATAACACCTACTTTCCTAATGACAGAGTCACTCAAACTCAAGAAGATAGTAGAGCAGGCAAGTTCATTTATCTCAGCTTTCTTGACATCATCATCAGAGTCAGAGTACTTACCATCAATGGCCTTGTAAACTTTTTGCTGAAATAAAACACATTTCAGTTTCTGTTTCCATATACTGAAATCATTCTTTCCATTGAAAGAAATGAGTCCAAAGGGGAGGTTGGCCATTTTTTTTTCAAGTAAAGACACACAGAAAAGACCAACCACCAAGAACAAGATTTGCAAAGCGCCAACACACCAAAGCAAAGAAGACAACAGGCAAAGCAAAAAAAAGAATGGAAACAAAAACTGTAGCGAAAATAACCAAGTAAACAAAATGCAGGGTCACTATAGCCGAGCCCAGAAAGAAGATCCAACACCACTGAACACCCAAACAATGGATTTCCCAGTTCACAATCGCTTGATATATCAAGGGCGCAGGGGGTCACACTGTGGGGTCTCAGTCCAGTGGTAACTAAGGTTTTAATAGATCACTATCTGGACAGTGACACAAGCACTACCAGTTATTCTCACCAAGAACACAGCCAAACACACAAACACCCAGACCAGAGAGGCAAGAAAGAAACAGAAAACAACACGGAATAGAGCACAGGGCCCAACACAGAAAGCGGAGAGGAGGGGAGAGGGTACAGAAAAACAATACCAGAGCAAGAGACCTAGAAGCAGATCTCTTGGCCCACAAGAACCACGAAAGGAGCCGGAGCCTTGAAGAGAATGTAACCACAAGCCTCGGCTGATCCTAACGTGGCTCTGATACCACTGTTAGGGATCGACCAGCCGAAGGCTAAGGTTGAATAACCTGAGTCTACACAAGATATGAGGAGATCAACCCTCACTTATACAGATCAGTTACAACGACCTCAAGATCTAGTCTATTACTTGAATAGATCCTCCTGAAACACTTAACAAACCGATTAGTAACTTCAAGGGAATCCACGACTTAACAAGCAGATCAAAAGTATGAACAACAGAGACAAAGAATCAGAGAAAGATTTGGCTCAGGTTGCACTAGGTACAACCGCACAGGTCCTTTTAATACCGAGCCCACAATATCCCAAATCACAGATTGATCTGCCACAAGGATGAAGATGTGAACAAGTAGACCGCAATCTACCAAGTACTGTATCTCGGAAACCCTAGATCCAGTGACCATGCTGAAGAACAACACGCACACCACACTCCAGAATCCTTCACACAAGAACCCTCTACCACCACTGAAGCCTCACAATCCAGTCAAGAAGCACAGACCAGAAACCAGAGGTTTCTTCACCAATCCTCACTCTTCACACACCAGTGTTTACACACACAGAAGGAGAGAGGAAACGTTCTCAAGCTGGAGCACAGAGAACACACCCAAGAAAAAACCCTAGGAGAGAAAACAGAGAGAAGCTGCGCAGTGAATCAAAGTGAGGAAAAGGGATTAGGGTTGGGGTATATAAAAGACTCAACCCAATCCACCACCCAACAGCCAACACGTGGCACCAGACACAACACAAGGGCCAAGCACACAACAGCAATGGGCCACTGGATATTGGGCCCGGTTACTAGGTGGCAAAATGGCTTCTTCAATAAGGACCATAAATCCTCACAAGCAGAGTCATTTTTTTCATTTTGAGAACGATCAAATAGGTCTAATACATCAAGGGATATGCAATACATTAGCCTTAACTTAGTGTTTCAGAAAGAAATCATGAGCTCGAAACAATACATGTAGTGGAACTGAGCTAAAAAGAGTTTTTACCCCTATAAGAATGAAATAGTCACAAATATGGTTGCTGAATAAGGAGGTGAACAAAAGTCCCACTCAATGTGCCATTCTCAGAGGAGAAATTTTTGAACAATAGATGAAGTTATATCATGAGAGTTAAAGAAACCAGGATATTGATCTTGCAAATGGGGGCATCATAGGAGACAACAACCAACAAAGGTGTTTGAGAACATATGAGTCTTCTGAATCTAGGATTTGAAAGTAAGTCACCACCTTCGTTGAAAAAAAATGATAGTGACTTATTACTTGCCAAAATGCGAGTCAATCAAAAGTCTCAAATAGACGGTAAGACACCCTTGTTAAGGATGTTCAAAATGAGATTATTTCGAAGGGCATAGTCGTAAGCAACTTTAGAATCGAAGGTTTATGACCGGAACTTAAGAAGTCAACACTTTACATTTTTTTTTTAATAACGAGCTCAACTACTATTGCCAATAAACTGAAAGAGAGCCACAACTTTCATAGGAAAGGAAAAAGTGAGGCATTACTTGCATAAATGCAAGTCAATCTAGAGTCTAAAGTAGACGAGGGCATTTTCATTAAAGAGGTTCATAGAAAGAAATCGATGGGGATCCAAGTAAGTACTGTTGACCATAATCATCTGTTCCAGTTATGTGACACTTTCTTGTTTGTTATTTTCAATATGTTCTCGATAAGTCAAAACGGTCATTCTCGTAAAACATTGTACTCTCCATCGTGCTTCATAGCGTACTATAAGTATTGTTTCGAGATCGCATAGCCTCTTTGATTTGCTACTCAAGACTGGATCACATAATTAGATCGTAGGTACGATATCTTTCATGTAAGGATACACCTCCTTTACTGGATCGAGGGTACGCTCATTTTGGTTATGATTGAGATCATGAAGACAAAGGGAACTTCATGTTGTTCAGATCATTTAAAACGTTCACAGACACCCATGTGCCGTAGGTAGCTTCTCGTATCTCGTGTGATCGTTACCATCTAAGAATAGATGGGTTATTTATAAATTATAAGGTTCATTTTTGTACATTTGGAATTGATCCAAATACAACATCATGAATCGTGGTTCCGTCAAGACATAAGATGAAGGACAAAGGTGTGAGGTCCGTTTTCGGACTCATTTATCCATATTTCCTTGCCCCTTTTCTTCTTCTCCTTTTTTTTTTTACAACATTAGGGGTTTGCCCTAACTTGCATAAACTCATTCGTTTTATCACTTAGAAAAGTGGTTGGGAATCATCAACTCGTATTACTGTTCAAGAGCGTTCAGCCTAATGTACTTCTTAGGCATCCTATGTTCGCATGCATTAGTCATTTCGTAACTTCCTAAAAACTTCCTCAATCTATCATCATACTTCACGTAATCAAGCATGCGTAACTAGTAATACTTTAACATTTGTCTCAAAGACATCCTTATGCTTAACATTTAAAACTTGAAATTCCATGGTTCGTAGGAAAAATGGAATATACATGCTTTTCCTTTAAATCCTTGAACATGTTTAAAATATCTTCATAACGAAATCATTTTTCCACTTATCAAGTTCTTTCATGAATAACTGAAAATTTTCTGGTAAGAACTTCTTTCTACCTCAATGTTGCGGTTGAACGTGACGAGTCGAGGTGTTGGGTCCTTTAACTTTCCATTTAAGTCATATTCTAGCCTAGTGCTATCATTCTAAACTAAGGCTTGAAAGAAGGTTCTTGGGTCCAGAGCGAAAGAACGGTGCTCTGATACCACTCTGTCACGACCACAAACTTCCTAATGATAGTGACTGCATCTAAACGTGATTCATTAGCACCTTAGAGTCAAGGGATGAAAAATAAACATGATTTAAAAGAAGAAGCCTAGGACAAAAGTCTCATAGGTGAAAGTGAAATGGGACAACATAAAGTCAGAGTGCGGTCTAGGTTCACAATCCTTCTAACATAGAATCCTATTACAGCGGAAACGTCCAAGACAAGGCAGTATGTATGGAGACATACTACCCTGGGCTACCTATTGACTTATTCGAGGATTCATACCCAACACCATCGCCTGCCCGTCCACGTTCAACCTGCACATTTAAAAAGAAACATGCAGGGCTGAGTATTTGATATACTCAGTGAGCACATTGCCAAAAACAGTTTTGATTTTAATTGTCAAGCCACAGTTGAGAGATTCACGGGGTTTTTATTTAAAAGGCCCGAGTCTCTAAATACTTTTCCTTTCATAAGAATTTTGATTGCGCAATCACGTATCATAGATATACCATATCTGATCATTGTGTGAACCGGGAATGTGGCCACATTCCACGACGGTCACTGGACCGGCCAACCCCTTTTGTTAGCTCACGGTCCCCTTATGTGTACACTAGTCCGAGTAGGGTTTGCGGCCCTACTGGGACCCGAATTCGATTTAACATAAATTGGCGTAGCCAAGCAGATAGGTAATCATAAAACAAAACATGGCATGACAACATATTTAAACAAGGATTTCACATTTTCATACTAAAATCACATTTCGAAAGGATGCCCACCTCAAAAGCTAAAGCTCCTTCCGGAATTTCCTTAACTTGGTCTTAGATGACGTTCGAAGACGTCCCTTTAGGAAAGTAAAAAGATACTTAATTAGACTTTTGAGATATCCATTAAGCTTAGACATGAATGCATCCTAAGTGCGATGATCATTTTATTCTTCCTTTAAATTTTCTAGAAGAGTCCTAGAATCCTTGAATATTAATTAAATCAGTAGATTTAACTAAATTAGAGGAATTGTTCACTTAACTAGAGGGTGCTACCTCGCATGCCATTTATTTAAACATACTAAAATTTTGGCTCGCGGTCTAAAATACTCGTTAGCGTATCGTAATTTCTTAAAATTAATCACTTGAGCACTCTTGCCAATTTTCGGAAAAATTAGACTTATCTTCGTGGAGTTAACTTCCGGACTCTTAATTAATAAATCTGTAGTATAGCAAAGCCCATGATTTAATTAAATTCCTACTTTAAATTAATTAGTGGCCCAAGACATTTATACATACTCTACTGGCCCATCTCTTTAATTAATATGAGGCCCAAACTCTAGAAAAAGGAGAGGCCCAAACAAAAAAATAAAAGGGAGAAGCCCAAAACATCTCACAAAACCATCGGCTCTCCCTCATTCCCATCCCTAATTCGAAACCCTAAAACAGAGAGAGAGAGAGAGCTCGGCGGCGCCTCCTCACCTTCCGCCGCCAGCCGCTCCGATCGGCGCCTCCCCGTGCGTCGCCGGAGACTCAGCCGCTTTCCCCTCCTCTCTCTCTCAACCTCATTTTCGCAAACCAACTCAAAACCCTACTCCAACTTTCTCTTCTCTCTCGGCGGCATCGCCGCCTCACCCGCTCGCCGCCATCTCGGCGTCAACGCCGCCATCTATTGACTGGCGACGATCTCGTGCCTCTGTCGTTGCTGGAGGATTTGGAATCGATGCCGCCGTCGGTCGCCGCCTCTCCTCTGTACAGAACTGCCACCGCTAGTGTGCATGCACCGGCGGCAGCTTCGGCCTCCACCCCGCCTTGCTCCGCCGGCTATCGACAGGTGAGAGGATGAATTTTGACTCCCCTTTACATTTGCTTTATTTTCTTAAAATTTTGTCTAGGTTTACAAGTTTTGCAAAAACTATTATGTAGGTTTGCAAAGGCTGTGGCTTTAGTGATGGATTAGAGGTGTGAGGTTGTCAAAGCTGTCTCCCGGGTACTTTAGAGCCGTCGCCGGAGACTGTCCAGCCGGGTAACCTGCCGCTCGTGGGGTCCCCGTTGCCGTCTACGGTGGTCTCCGAGGGATCCCCTCGTTCTTTAAGCTACGTTCTCAATTCCCTTTCATTTCTATGCATTTTGTTGAGATTTAGGCAGTAGTTATGTTGGTGGCTTTTGATTATTGTGATTTGAGTTTGTGATTTCTGAGATAAAACTAGCTCACTGGAATGAGCTCGATTTTGGGGCTAAAGTGTTGATCTTGAAAAGGTTATAGCTTGCTACTGAAAATTAGCATAAAGGCAGCCTATTGTGCTCTTGTTCCAATTATGTGTTAAGCTCTAAGAATGCTACTACTGTCATGAGATTCCTATAGCCATGGTTCTATATTCTTGAGCTAGCATGATGTTCTAACAAGGGCAGGGGGTGTGCTTGTGTCATATTGGCTGTGGTTCTTAAATTGTGGTGCCTCTATAAGATGATATGAAAATTGATTTGTAGGAGAGAAAGGGGTGGAGGTGTATTACCTCTGGAAAGGTTGAAGGAGTGGCTGTCTTTGATGAAATTCTCGGCTATGTGCCACTCTTCACTCTCTATCTTGCTGAAAATTTGAAGTGTGGGTGAAAGGAGTTGGTGTGTGGTGTGGAGGGGGATTTATAGGCAAATTGTGGTGTACTCTTGAGCCTTAAATGGCTGCTGCATCGTTTGTTGTCATGCAGCAAAAATATCACTTTTAGTGATCTCCTTGTCTCTCCTTCATGGCTGCAAAACTTGCATCTTTATGAGTAACTAGTACTAGTTATAAATTGAGGTTTGTTGGGATTTTGGCAGAGATTGAATCTGGACTCTTTGGCTCCTTGCTAGCTATTCTTTTGGTGGTTTATGGAGTATGTACTCGTGAGAAATAAATGGCTGTTGTGCAATAGTTGTTGCAGGGCTGACTTGCCTTCTATGGCAAATCCTTGGTCCTCTATAACTAAAGGAAATGTTGTTCTTTTCTTCAATTAATAGCCCCCTTTATTTTCTTTTGATTCCTAGCCACTAAACTTGTTTTTTTTACTTATTTTGTAGGTGAAAGAAAAGGCTTGGCTGCCTTGCTGCTGCTTTGAGACGTGGGCCATGCTATCCCGGGCTCGACGGCTCGTTCGGATATGGCGCGGTGGTAGTGCGGCGTGGGCTCGGGAAAAGAAGTCCAAGTGCAAGCTACCCTAGACTTTATTTCCTTGAGCTTTTGGTTCATTCAAGAGTATTGTAACATTAATATCCCATCTCATCCTTTTGTAAGACCATCATGAACTTCCAAAGAAACAAATTTTTGGGCATTATGTGGACCTTTTCTTTCGGGAACACTTGAATAGCATTCCTTTTTATTCCGCAACGTACATTAGTTGGTTTAGTTCGTTTGATTATTTCTTTAACTTTTACTTTGCAATTAACACTATTAAGTTCATCAAAGGCTCGAGTTCCATTTATTTTCACGAAACAAGAGAACGATAGATTTCTAGTTCGACGTTAACATATATGAAAAGATAATAAAAGAAGCGGGTGCTACAGATTAACTTAGCACCACAGAATTTATGTGGTTTAAGATTATTCCATCCATTATCTTTTAAAATTGATCAATTTGATAAACGTGAGACTTGAAGAGTGACCGGTCCATTTCATGTGTTCCAAGTATCTTGTTTTTAGGCATAGAGGGAGTATTTTTTATGTTTTGTTCAATGTTTTTATTTGAAAGGACACATCAATAATGAAGTTGGTTTACTATGATAGGAAAAAGTTGAGATATGATTGATGGCCCAAACACGACATATGGCCCAAATTGCCTTTTGAACCTCAAATTCAATCGAGCCCGTTAAAATGATTTAGAAGCTTTATGGCCCAATTGAAAAGCCCAAGATTCAAAAATGGAGATTAATTATCATGCAGATCTTCGTCTGCTTCATATTACTACTTCTGAAGGAAAATGAGAATCTTGTGTTGTCTTTTTGTTTAATTCATATCAAGAATACTTGATTGGATTGATTCTATTACATTGTTTTTACTTTTTGTATTTTGTTCATTGGCTGCATTTTCCTATATTCATCATGATCAATTGATTCATTGCCTGGACTCTAAGTTGTTCAAATAATTTCTCTCCAATTCTTGTTACTCGCGTTCTCAAATTGGATTAATTATTTGTTATTTAGGGATGCCGTTAAAATTCTTAATATCTTGTCCCACGTCGACTTAGTAATGATCTTAGCTCACCTATAAAAGTATGGATAACTCTCCCCCTTATAAGGCCTTTTAAGGGATGAGTGGCCCATTTTTAATATGGTATCAGAAAGAGTTCTAGTCGATTATGAAGTTTATCTCTTTATCTCTTCTCTTGCATACCCACGTGATGGAAGTCCGATGTGTCATTCCGGCCTACACGTGAGGGGGTGTATTAAAATTCTTAATATCTTGTCCCACATCGATTTGGTAACAATTCTAGCTCACCTATAATAGTATGAATAGTCCTCCCCCTTATAAGGTCTTTTAAGAGGCGAGTAACTCATTTCTAATAGATGCAATCAACTAAAGCTAAATATGCAAATGAAATCGAAAGACTGAAATAGAAAAACTGAAACACAAGATCGAGGCCGACAGCTCTTCCAACGTTTACAATACTTGATCTCTCATAGATACTCCTCTCTACTCTCGCTGAAATTACACTAAGATTCCTACTTCTACTTAAATGAGTTGGGGCAAAATAGTTATTTTAAAATTTGGGCCTAGTAGAATGAGTTGGGGCAAAATAGTTATTTTCAAATTTGGGCCTAGGCCATTATTAAATGGGCTGGGAAACTGTTGCATTATGCATGCTTAATAATGGCCTGGGAAACTGTTGCATTATGCATGCTTACTTGCCTAGTACAACTCAATCATTGTGGCATGGTAATGGATAGTCTTCACACTGAAACAAATAAAATTATACTAGTATTACTACTTTGAGTTAGCTAACGGCTTGTTCAAACTTATACAAAAACAACAATATTTTACTCCCTCCGTTCCACACAGTAGAGTCATTTTGCCATTTTAGTACATTCCATAGTAATAGAGTCAATATTTTAGTCCCTCCGTTCTATAGTAATAGTCATTTTGCCATTTTAGTACATTCCATAGTAATAGAGTCATTTCCCTTTTTAGTAAAAATCAACACATTTTTCCACATCTACTTTACGCTCTCTTACTTTTTTCTTTCTTCATCTCTCTACCTTTTTTATTTTCCACTTTATTCTTCCTTTATTTAACTCACCTAACATAATTTTTCTTAATCTCCGTGCCGAAAAGAAATGTCTCAATTACTATGGTACGGAGGTAGTAATAAGTAACATAGTAGGAATAAGGGGTGTGATCAATAGCTAATTTTTTAAGTTGTTAACTCTGCTAATTTATTAATGCAGTGTATTAAAAATGTTACTACGACGATATTAAAAATGTCAATACTTAATTTTGTTGACATTTCAATATATTGTATTGACATTATGTGTCGATATTTTAATGTCACCGTGTTGACATTTTTAAAACACTGAATTGATGAGTTAACAAAGTTAACAATTTAAAATTAGCAATACAAATTATCTTCTCCTGAATTTTACTGGACATATACTACTCTTCATGTCCCATTACAAATGAAACGTTTTTTTTTTTTTTTTTTTTTTCATTAAAAATGAAAGATTTTCTAAAATGAAAACAACATTATATCTACTTTTAATCTCTTTTATTTTACTCTCTCTTCATTAACTCACAAAACAACATTACATAAAATTTAATATTTCATATTTATTAGAGGGGGAGTATATAGTATATAAGATCCTAATAGATTTCTAACTACAACTTAAACGAATAACTACCATCACATCTAGTTATTTTTAAAATTTTATGTTATACGCGGTAAGATATAAGATCTGTCGGTCGTCCAAAATATTTTGTTAAACTGTTATCGTTACAAATTTTTTGTGGACGAAACTCGATAGGGAAAAAATCTTTTTTAGTAAACAAAAGAACAGATTTTCTTTGCATGTTATTTGGAAAAGTAGTCAGTCCTATTCTATCATGTGAGAATTAAATGGTATATAGTACTACTATATTTATTCTAAAATAACAATCGTCCATAAAAAAATACTACTCATTTTTTTGTCTTCGTAGAAATTAGTCTCTATAAAGCATAGTTATAGTAATTTTTTTTAAAATAAAGTAAGTCTCATTTTTTACTAATAATATTTTATGAACGAAGGCAGTATTAACTTTTGGGAAAGTATATACTATTATTGTAAATAAAATATAAAATGTAATACTTCATTCGTCTCAACTAAATTGAGTCGTATTTGTTTTTGGAATGTTTCAATAAGTTGAGTCATTTACTTTTTTTTTTGAAAAAAAACAAATATCCAACCACTCTTACTTTATTCATTTACTTTACTTTTTTTTTTATCTTTCCTATTTTATTCGTATCTCCTAGTTTTCAACATAATTTCTTAATCATCGTGTCTAAAAATTTACTCAAGTTAGTTGGGACAAAAGAAATATTATTTTTAAAAAGATCATTTTGCCGACAAAAGCGTCATAATTTAGATATGTCTAGTAATCGATTGTAGACAAATAATATTAAGTTCGAGTATAAGTTTGATATCGAAGATCGCATCTATCAAATTAGTGTCGGTAATGAGTTTATACAGACCCCAGCTTTAAATCCACTGGTCCAACAATGCTGGGGAATTGTCACATGATATGATTTAGTCGCCAGTATTTCAGTTAAAAAATTTAGATTAAAGATTGTTTATATATGTATGTCACATGGTCAGATTATTTTAACTACATCACTTTTGGTGATGATGATATATTAGTATATGAATAGGGATGAATATACATAAACGGTATATATACATATTATTTTTAAATTTTAAATTCAATTCAATTAAATTATAAATTAGTTATTTATATTATAGCAACAAAATGATATAAAAATTATAACTATGTTTTATATTATTTTTAAGCTTGATTCAAAATAATTAAACAATATTCAATGTATCAGAAGAAAATATGAGAAATATTATCATCACGTCTCAACAGCACACTGAAATTTCAGCCTAATGGTAGGAGAGACTTCTTGGCTTAATTTGCCACTATGTAACTTTCAAATTTGTTACATTGTTAAATTTGTGAAAGAAGAACTCTAATTATTTTAATCTCAATTAAGAAAATGACATTTTCTAAAGCAATAATTATATCTATTTTTGTTTTATAACCCGCACGTTTTTTCGATATCGCATCAATTAAGAAAAATAAACTTCAATTATATATAAAGAAAATGAAACGATTTAGACCTACCAGAGGTGAACGTGCCACGAATCGAGGCGCATATTTAATCATAATTAAAGAATCTTACCAATTCCAATTAGTATTATTTGTACTTCAACACATAATAAAAACTTATTTGTTTTTTCATAGTTGAATTATTTTTCATTTTGAAAAACTCCTACTATTTCTTTCATACATCATTCTCTCTTTTTATTTTATTCAATTTTCTATTTTATTTTCTCTGATATTTTTCTTTTTTTAATTCATTGAATATTCAATTCATAAACTACGTGCCTAAAAAAGTGCTTCAACTATGAATGAACAGATGAATTATAAAAAATGACAACTACTTCGATTAAAAAAATTCAATCTAATTGATAAGAGATGATTGATGCATAATAATTTTGATAAATACTCATTTCGACGACTACATTGTGTTTCTAAGATATTAGGGTTCCTACCATAAGGTTGGTGTCTAAGAGATTAGGGGTTCTACCATAAATTAAAGAATATTTCTAAAAGGTTGGTTTACTCATTTAAGCCTTTAGGTTATAGCAACTGTACGTAGTTTATGAGACAAATATCCTTATTACAATAATCTACAAATCTGTTAGGGTCAGTTCGGTACACAAAATCAGAATTGAATTGGAATTAGAATTTTACGAATTAAATTTGAAGACGCTCCTCATGAGTCGAGGCCAACAGCTCTTCCACTGTTTGTAATAGTACTTGATTTCTCATAGATACTCCTCTCTAATCTCAAGCAAGTATTTATAGGAATTACACTAAGATTCCTAGTTCCTACTCAACTTGAAAAGTAAATCAATACTTAGAAGCCTATTATTGATTCAAGACTCTTCAATAAAGAATAAATTTTTAATAAACTAAAGATAGCATCCGAGACTAATCTTGAAGCTCGTTGTAATCAACCATATATCGGCCTTAGATTGTAGAGTTTCGACCGGTATGAGACTTTCCCCTCGATGTTGAGATTTGTAAAATGCAGGATATATTTTTGTATATCTTGCTTTATAAATTTTATTAAATGCAAGATATATTTTATGTGTATCCTGCATGAATATATTTTATGTATTTTTATATTTTATTAAACAATATAGGTTGAAATAGTTATAATTAGATGGTTTTGATTTATTTTATTCGCTTTAGTTCGTAATATAATTGTTACTACATGATTTTAGAAGTACATATAACACTAATAATATCTATTAAAGAAATATGCATGTCCAAGTGTTGTAATTATTTTTTGAAATTTAAATGAATAGAAATCATTAGAATAAAAAAATCAAAATTAAGTTAAAATTTGGATGTAATAAATAGTGTTAATAGGACCGAGTCTAATCTTGAAATTTCATGGGCTTGGGCTCGGGTTGATCCTCAATTTAGAAAAATACATATAATAGGAGTCCTGAGTTTCATTATTGACCAATTAATGAATAGTCTTCACACGCAAACAAATACAAGTAGTACTCCTGAATTTGCTAACTGTTTGTTCAAATTTAAACAAACAGCAATATTTTATTATATAATATTATTATCCTGAATTTTACTGGATATATCAAAATATGAATATTGGTTTTGTATCAATTGTACTAATCCAATTTAGGACTCTGAAAAGTGAAAACTGACACGGCTTGTCAAATTGCCAGAATATATTTTTTCAGCAAACTATTCAATTAATACATCAAATATTAATATTACCTTATTTTGGTTGTATAAAATTTGGTTGTTTATCATTACTCTTTTTTATTTTGACTTATTAGAGAATATTTGTTTGAGTTTTTTTATACTTATATATCTTATTTTTATTCCCCCTTGCTGATTAAATTTTTATTTTGACTTATTAGAGAATATTTGTTTGAGTTTTTTTATACTTATATATCTTATTTTTATTCCCCCTTGCTGATTAAATTCTGGGTAATATAAGTTTGATTCTAATTTATAAGTTATATTGCCACTAGAACCAACTTGATTTTATAAAATATTTTTGTGAATCACAAACTATTGATTTTGTAAAAATTGTCTACAGTCCATTTTCCGGCGTCAGAGTGTAATGACAGATTTAACAAGATTTTATAAAAATTTACTATTACCTATATTGGAAAGAATAAGCAGGCCCCTTTGCATCACGTGATGTTGTCTACTTGTAACTCCCATGCATTAGGAGTGTATTGAGATTTGAGAGTACTGACATCCATCGATCGATCACGTCACATGGGCCACCTTTCTGCCCGGCCCGGCCCATTTTCTTTAATCCGTTTTGACAAATAATTGTTGCATGCACGTTGCACGTGGTCTTCTCCCGGCTACCGGCTGCTCCGGTTACACAGTAAAGTTAAAATATACTATTCCCTCCGTCCGGAAAAATAGGGCAATTGGTGTATAACACGGGTTTTAATGAAGGATTGGTAAAATAAGTGAGAAGGGAAAAAAATAAGAGAGAATGAGAAAAAGTAAGTGAGAAATAGCATTAGTGAAATGATGCGTAGGGTTATTATTTGTTGAAAACTTTTCATAAATAAATGTGCTCTATTTTTTGTGGATGACTAAAAATGGTAAATGCACCCTATTTTTATGGACGGAGGGAGTATTATAATTCAAGCAATATTTATATTTTTTAAACATAGCAGCCTCGGAGTGCACGACCAACTTGGTTCGTATTATAAAATTTACGACAGCGTGAATAATTGAGGTGATTATGATGTAGTGACGCCAATTAACAATTTAATCAGTAATAAAGTTGTGTTTCTTTATGGTTTAATAGTTGTTGCCATGATGGTTGGATCTTTTTAGCAGTTGGTTTACACATTTTATAATCTAGATTCTTCATTCAATTTGCTATATACTAGTAAAATATAGTCTAACTATCTAATTTCTTGATTAAGCCCATAAAAAACAAAGAATTCTTCCATGTGCATTTTGATGTGAACATGGGGCAAGTGAAGCTTTTAGTAATTCTTAGATATGGAAAGTTGGTAATAAAATTGGACCTTGACCTTTGTGAAAAGCAAGATATCATCATTTGTTTTTCTGCATTATTGGGATGATCAGTATCAGTGTGGATATCATGAACTGTGGGATGATTATTTGGTGAAGTAGTGAATACTATAGATTAATTGAGTAACCAAAAGTGAGATATGAAAGTAGCAAATTAATGTAGTTTAAACATCCCTCTCAAGCTTTTTATTATTGTATGTTACTCCAAAATTGAATAGGAAAAATTAGATCATAGTTATCAAATTATTGATCTTCTAATAGAACTCTCAAGTTATACATGACTAAAATTAATTACTTGAATTATTGACATTTAATATAGTAGTAGTAGTAGTACAAATTATACATATTATAATAATTAAATATCCAAACTACCACAAATTAAACAAACCAAAAAAAAAAAAAATCAAATCTCAAATCAATTTTTACTGTACATGACTAGTGTGATATGACCAAGTTTTCAACACAAATATATTATACTACTAAAGAATTAGCATTAAAGCCGCAATGGTTCATATCGTGCCCAAAATTTTAAAAAATAAATAGTTTATGACAATTTATATAAGTACCCCCAATGGCGACACAAAAACAAGGAATGAGAAACCCTAGGCTCCCAACATTTAAAAAAAATATCTACTTAAAAAATTTCAAAAATTTTAGATATTATCTTTAGCCCTCACCGAATTAATGCTTTTGAAGTTAAAATTGACATAGATTTAATGGGAAGGAGGGGCTGAAATATAAAACTACATAGGAAAGCTTAGGACATCCACGATGGGGCGGACGATGCGACAGACGATGCATCGTCCGCCCCTTAGTCCGCCACTGCAGCAACCCGCCCTAAGCACACTCCTTAGTCCGCGGACTATGCATCGTCCGCGGACTATGCATACATTTTTGCATAGTCCGACCTATAGTCCGCCCCATTGCAGGGGCGGCGGACTATAGGTCGGACTATGCATACATTTTTTATTTTTTTTAAATTTTTTTTTGTATTTTCTTCTATATATATCACCAATTTTTTACTTCATTTCACACCTTTCACTCCACTTTCTTCCCCATCTCAATTTCTCTCTAAATTCAATAATGAATTCCGACGATTTCCATATTTGCAAGCATAAAATATAAAAAATAAAAAATAAATACTGACAATAGGATATGCCTTTAATTTGTGGTGTTTTTATATTTTTATTCTTGCTAATTAATATATTTGCAAACATAAAAAATAGGATTTATGAATTTTTGTAGTGTATAAATATTCAAATAATAAATAAAATGCTTAGGGCGGAGCTTAGGGCGGACTATAGTCCGCCCATTGCAGGTGGAAGGGGCGGAGGATAAAATGCTGATGTGGCGGTGCATAGGGCGGGGCTTAGGGCATCGTATAATCCGCCCCATTGTGGATGCCCTTAAAAGTTAAAACAATGGCTGCTGAGGAAGATTGGGAAGACGATAAAAAAATATTGTATAATTAGAGGTATCTAACGAAAAATAATGTAATTATTGTATAATCAATCGAATGTGTTGAAACTTAAAACTGAAATTCGTTTACAATTAACCCCTTATATTTTGCATGTGTGGTAGCATACAAAAGATAAGTAAAAGAGAAGAACTATTTGTGTGTTGGATCATTCAATGAAGGAATTCAAAAAATTACATATTGCTACAAGTTTACTTCAGTTATTCGAATTTACCTCCAATAATTAATTCTTTGTACAAAATAGTACTCCAAACCAATAATTAATTCTTTGTCGTTTGGTAATCTTCATTTTCTCCCAATGCATGTAAACCATTCATATATTTATCGAGACAAGATAGAAGACCCTCTCAATATTAAATTTGGCTCCATTTGTGCAGTACATATGTTAGGGTGCAAAACCACACTACAAGGTAATGTGTTGCTATTAAGGAGTCTATTTTGTAAACTGAATTATACATAGAGTTACTAAAATACTACTCCTTCCGGCCAAGCTTAAGTGAGACATTTTATTTGACACAATAGTTAAGAAAATATGTTTAATGAGTTAATTGAGGACACAATGAATTTACTAGTATGAAAAAAGCAAAAATAAAATATAAGAAAATAAAGTATATAAGAGGAAAAATAAGAATTAATTTTTGTTTAAAAGATAAATGACTCAATAAATATGGGAATGTGGTGAGTATTTAGTAATTTGAATGATACAAAAAAATGGGTAAATTAGCAATATGAATTGTTTCCTATTTTGATAAACTTAATTGTACACTGGACCAAAATAGGAAAAAACCTGTCGAATACATGGTCCATTAAGTCAATTATTTCTTCTAAAATCATCAAAACTTCAGCCTCCTATAATTGAAAACATGTCAACATTTAATTCTAGAAATCATTTAACAAGACACTCGATGTATACTCCCTCCGTCCCACTTAAATGAAACATTTAGAAATCGGCACGGAATTTTATATAATGTTGTTTTGTGAGTTAATGAAAAAAGAATAAAATAAGAGAGATGAAAAAGTAGAGATAGGGTTATTTCCATTTTAGGAAACGTTTCATTTTTAATGGGACAACGAAAAAAGGAAAATGTTTCATTTTTAATAGGACAGAGGGAGTATATATCAAGAGCCAACAAAGTTATAGTAAAACAAATAATAAATTGACCTAAATGGTTTGATGACAAGCAAAATAATTTAAAATTAAAATTAAAATACAAAATCTGTACCACTTCTATTATTTGTCCCACAAAATTAGAAGAGCTGGCCGAATCCATAAAATTGACAGCTTTCATCATGCTTATTAAGAACTTAATATAAATAATGAAACAAATTTTTTTTATGAAATCTCACATAGTACTCAATAAAGAGACGTTTTCAAAACTATGTCTGTTAGTTTAATTAAATAGTAAGTGAATAATGCATGAGATTAGAGTCTCGTAAATAAATCGTTTAACTTTAATATAATTATTGCAATATTTATTTTCAATCAACGTACAACTTTTTTGATTTGCAAATAGAATATACTCCCTTCGTCCCATAAAAATATAGACTTTGGTGATGACACAGATTTTAATGCGAATTTGGTAAAAATGAGAGATATAGAAAGAAAAAATTATTGAAATATTATTAGTGGAGAATGAAGATCCATTTTTATAAGAGAAAAAATATTTATCAAATACAGAAAGAAGCTATTTTTGTAGATCAAGACTAAAATGGAAAAATAAAATTATATTTATGGGCAAGAGGAAATAGTATTGGAATAATTATTTTTATTTATGTGGTCACTGAGATTGTCCATATATATACTGATTTGTTAAATTGTCGATTTTATGTGGGCGAAAATCAGCCAAGATTATTTATTTTAGAGTGAACTACATAAATGGTACATGATCTTTCACTTTCGCACGTAAATAATACTTGACCTTTATTTTATACTTTGGTACCTACAAATCACATTTTTGGTACCTGATGCAATTTTCTTCCCAAAATGTCCTCTAAACAAATGCATTTTCTCATTTATGCCATAAAGGATATTTTAGGTATACATAAAATTAGTACCAAAAGTGATATTTTAATATCTTCTCTCATTCTCCTCACTCTTTATACTATTATTATTAATCAATATTAATATTATTATTTTAATGTTATAAATTAATAATTAATTTGTTTTTAATATCATTCAAATATAGTAGTTAATTATAATTATAGTTATAATTATATTTAATTATTATAAAAATATTATTGTTATAATACTAAAAACTACTAGTAATTAATAAATAATTATAGTATAATCATATAAATTATGAATCATATAATATTATGTAATAATAATTGTGAATGGTATTCATAATGCTATAAAGAGTTGAATATTTTTAGTTAGGTATTTCAATCTTAAAATGAGTATAAAGTAATTTAATAAAAAAAATTCAATTGATTTAATTAATTTAAATAATTAATTTAATTAGACATTTTGTTCTTGATTTATATTATGAATGCAATTGATGTATGTATAAAAAACTAAAAGGAAAGAAGTAAAAGAAGAAAAAGAAGATAAAAGAAAAAAGAAAGAAGAACAAATATAAACTAAGGAGAAAAAAAGAGAGAAAAAAGAAAGATAAGATACTAAAAAAAAGAAGAAAATGAACAAAAAAGAATGAAGAAGAAACTAAAAAAGAAAGGAAGAAAAAATAATCACATATTGGGTACTATTTAATTGAAATTTCTAAAAATATCCTCCATAACAAAAAAAATCACATGTTTGGTACCTGAGGTTATTTTTGTCACAGGGTACCAAAGCCGATATAAAACAAAGATCAGGTACCATTTATGTGCGAAAGTGAAAGATCAGGTACCATTTATGTAGTTCACTCTTTATTTTATGCGGAAAAGTAGTGAGTCCTTTTCTGACATTAATCACGACAAATGGTAGTTATATTCAATCTAAAATACTGAAGTTTTTTTTCAGAGAATAAATAATACTGAAGCTAAAATATAATTTACCAAAAAATTTGGGCATGAAAATTAAGAAATTATATTAAGAAATAGGAGTAGAAAAAATAAATGAATTATGAAAGATGAAAAGAGAATAAAATAGTTGATGAAATAAAGTAAGAGTGATTGAATATCTTATTTTTTATCAAAAAGAAATTATTTAATTTAGTTGGGATATCCAAAAAGGTTATAAGTACGACTCAATTTAATTGGAACAATGGAAGTATTATTCTTCTATTTTAAAAAATCCATACACCGACTAAACGTCATAATTTAGATATGGCTAATAATCAATTGTAGATAATTAATATAAAATGTGACTATAATTAGTTTTGATATCAAAGATCGTATCTGTATCAAATCAGTACTATCGGCATTACCTAATCAGTTCCAAGTTTTAAATTTATTGGTCTACCATCCTGGAATTGCCACCTTGTATGATTTAGTCACCATATAAAAATAGTTCATCAGATTATTATATTTTTCAATTTTATTATTTCAACTAAATCACTTTCATTAAAGATTTTCTATTGGTATGTCACATTGTCAGATTATTTTAACTGCATCACTTTCGGTAATGATAATATACTATATATGTGTGTACATACATATAATTGTTGCATTAAAATATATTAGAAATAATATCATCAATTCATGAAATCTCAATAACAGGCTCAACTTACGTTCTATTGGTAGCGATTTCCACGTGTACTAATCAAGTATATGTGTGGCGTATAATTAGACACTTTTGCAATGTAATATATCTTATATATTTACTATATTAAAATCTTTTGCGATGTTATTAAATCAATGAAAACTTTCTCTATAAATAAAAACGACAAATAACATTTTTAATGTAATTAAGGATGTTAATTTGTGTTTCTAATTATACCACAAACGCTTTTAAAAATCCTCATGTCTATCATCCCAATTCAAATTAGAGGATGCAAATGAAAACATTCTTGAAATCAAAAGATTAAAATAATTTTACCTAAATTTAGAGATATTTTCTTTTAAGCCCTAAATTATTAGAAAAAATTCAGTGGTCACGGTATACCAAATGACAGTATGACGTGGTATGCCCCACAAATAATTTTTTGACACGTGGATTTATATAGACTTCACTAAATACATTAATTTCTTTACAAAAATAGGTATTATTATGAAATTTGGAAACTATCTAAAATAATCTAGGAGTTCCTATATTTATAACTTAATATACTTTACGTTTTTTTTGACCAAATTTCTTGCACCATGACTTATAGATTGTTTCAGCCTTTTAGTTATCAATAAGAACATGAATTTAACAAATTAAAATACTCTGTACATGAAATTTATATAGATTATATTTTGTTTATAGACGGACAAAGATTTAATATAACAAGATTAATTTTCATGTCATTTACTTACTATTATTAGCTACGATTATATTTAATACGGAGTAGTATAATTATTTATAAATAATATATGGTAAAATAATATATTAGAATGAAACTATAAGTCATTCATAATTTCCCATAGTTAACGTAATTTATGATTTCATTATGGTTAATATGTTTTGTTTTATTGATAACTTAAATTTCTTATTTTCTTTTTTTTTCCTTGTCAAATAGCAGTGATTTCCGAAATTATGAGTGATTATGTAAATTCATTCTTATAGCATTATTTTACCATTTTACATGTATGAATAATTATACTCCATTAAATATAAAGGTAGCTAATATAATAATTAGTAAATGATCTGAAAACTACTTATATTAGGTACTCATCTGTCTAATATAATGAGTAAATTCTAAAAATAAATATACAGGAAATATACTAATATTTCATGTATTTTATTTTAAATTCATATAACTAAAAAGGACGAAACAATTTATAATTCATAGTACAAAATTAGAAGTGAGTATAAGTTACTATAGCAACTTCTAAATTTTTGAATAGTTTCCAAATTTAATAATAATATCCATGTTTATAAAGAAATGAATGTATTTAGTGGGGCCATTATAAATCCACATGTCAAAAAGTTATTAGCGGGGCATACTACGTCACACTGCCATTTGATATGCCGTGACCATTGAATTTTTTCTCCTAAATTATGGTTATTTTTCAAAAAAATTCAACACAAGTAATTCTGTCTATATTTTTGTGTTCCTATGTAATGAAAAGAGCAAGATAGATTTTTGTAGTGTTTGAACAAACTTAATTTCAAGTAGCTAGTAATCTCTATGTAGTTCAGTTTCAGTTGGTAATGTACAGTGTATTATTAGCTTTTATTTTAAAGTTTCAGTTGGTAATGTACAGTGTATTATTAGCTTTTATTTTAAAACTAAAATATGTACAAGAAACATTATGTAAAAATTTAAAGTATGCACCGAACGCAAACATATGACCAGCTACATTGCACGAAGATGGAATGAATTGCAGCACCATAATTCACTTTGTTGCATTAGGAAATTTGTTGAAGAAGAAAGAGGAACAAATACTATATTATGACACTAAAAAGATAGAGAGCTTATCACTATCATTTTTATCAAGAAAAGACATTCCACACATTGAAATGAAATAGTCTATTTTAACCTGTTACATTGGATGTCACTTTTTGGAAGCAATAATTAAATCTAATTTGTTTTATAACGCCCACGTTTTATGCGATGTCACATTAAGACAAAATCAATTTCAATTATTTATAAATAAAATGAGACGATATAGACCTTAATTAAGGAGGTGAACGTGCCACGAATCGAGGTGCATATTTAATCATAATTAAAGAATCTTACCATTTCCAGCTAGTCATATTGTAGTACCTCGATATATAATAAAAATAAAATAACCTCATAAAGGCTCCACTACCTAGTTTGAATTACTCAATAACGGAATGATTTTAATAACAAAATAAAAATTCATTCTAATTTTATTTTATTTTTTTATTATTCAAAATGCTTGAGCCAAGAGAAGCGACCTGTGGACTATGTATCAACAGAAACAAAACGAAAACAGCAACAAAGGGAGCAACAAACTCCTCCCCAATCAAAGCTAGAAAAGAAACTACGACAAGCGATAGGAGCCGTAAAACCACTGTAAAGAAGGCCACGAAAAGCTAACCACCTAGCCTCAGGTTGACAAGAACCTGCCCACTTCATGACTTCCTCCAAATTATCAAAACTTTGTCCGCCCGAGAAGGGAAAATCGTGACACCAACCCCGAGTCCACATGCCGAGGCGCCAAAATAACATTTTTTTCTCAAACTCCCATTTCGGGTTGAGGCCTCGGAAAACATACTTATTCCCCCGATATCCCAAACAGTCCAAGTAATAATAGAGAACATTGACAACCAAGATTTCATATCAAATTTTGTGAGCAGTGTACCACGCCATGAGAGTAGATTTTCCATTGCATGGTTTGAGTTTAAGAAATTAGGGTTTCTGCAACTTTAATTTTAATAACCTATAAATCGATTTCTGTCACTTTTAATACACATCCACCCTGATTAGGTGACTTGAGCCCAACCAAATATATCAGTGAATGTTGCACGTTAGGGTGAAGTAATTGCCCCTTGTCTCGTCTCGTCGTTTTCACGGCTAATCAATGCTCCACAATTGTTGTTTCGAATAGTCCACATGCGTTGGAAGTGAGTCTCAACTCACGAGCTCTTTCATGAGTTTATCTTCGTTTCATTCTTATAACGTAATACAAGAGCATGAATTGACGTCGATAGCCACTCCATTAGCCATATTAAATTTTTCGAGATAAGTTAAAACTCAACGTGTAAATCGAAAATAAACTATGTGGTTGTAATTTTTTGTAATTTTGGTCTCATCAATTTTCATTGTCGTTACTCATAAATCATTTTCAACCGAGACCATGAGCGTCACGTGCATTCAATTCATTTTGTACTGCTCTCTCAAGTCTTATTCAGCTAATATAATTGTACCCAAAAGAAAAAGGATCGTGTGAGTGGCCACACGCAGTCCACACAAAATGATATGCAATATTGATTATAAATAAAGATATGCTACAGTTGTGAATCTTAAAAGTTGACTATATATATATCTACTGATTTAACTAATACTTCCGCAATTAAATTAAATGTCGACTCGAGATTTAATCAAGAAAATGTATAGAAATAAATCAATCGTCGTAAACAAAAAGAGGTTTGCAGCTGGGTGTTTTTGTTTAAATTATTTAAATGACAAATGTATATGCTTTAAAATAAATATTTCATAATTTTCATGCACTTCATTCGAATAGTAGAATATTCGGTCATATTCATAGATATGAAATAGCATTATGAGTAAAGTAAAGATAAGCAGAATCATACCAGTATATGTTTAGATCTATATACTTTTTTGGAGAAGCAGTACATTTGTTTTCTTTGGAATTTTATTTCTAATCCGATATCATCCAACATTATTATTTCACTTTAAAATTTCATAATATAATCGTCCCTCGTTGTTATAGAATTAAATTATTATATCTAATTTGAGACATGTTTGTTCTAAATTGGTGTAAGTATGTCCTTCCTTATTCTGCTGTTTTCACTGGACTTATGTCAGTGTGAGTTATCCTATTCTGATGTATTGAAGAATACGATTTTTCTTCATATACATTACTTAATTATCATGTGTTTCAGAATATATAAAAGAAAACTGGTAAAATATTGATCTTATAGTCAAATTCAATTAATTAATAGAGTGGATGTTAATTAAAGGAGTAATTTAAATTATTAGTCGAAAAAATAATAATTATCGTAATTGTTATTAGTCTAGTTTATTGTAAAATAATACTTTTTCATCCGTAAAAATTATTCTCATTTTTTTTTTATTTCTATTCATCAAAATTAGTTATCATTTTCTATTTATGAAAACTTTCTCATTACATTACCTATTTTTTCATTCTCTCATATTTATATATGCTAAGTAATTTGTAGGAGTATTAAAATATGAATCGTTTATAAATAATAGTAATCCTATTTTTTGTGGAGGGATGTGAGTACTATATACCTAATATATAAAAGTTCCGGAACTCTTTAGGAAAAAGATATCTAAGAAATGTTATGATATAAGAATGCTGAAAATTTGCACCATTAATTTACCTTTTAGGATTTTGAGTAATTTCTTGTCCGATATAAAAATAAACAGATACAGAAATTTAAAAATCACGAGCCAAAATTTTCTTTCCCAAAGCAAAATCATGCCAAACAAACAAGCTCTCTTTGATTTGTTTTGACTTTTGAATGCATGGCTAGTGGTGTTTTATAAAAACCAAAAACAAAAAAGGCTTCTAATTAGCTATTCTACAACTAATCAAATTTGAAATTGTTTTTCAATTTCTATTGTTGCAAAGGTAGAATCAATTTTGGAAAGGCGAGAAATATTAAACATATCTTATGATGGCATATCATCATTAATAATCACAACTACAACATTTTCCATTCTTCCTCTCTTCAAATTTATCAAGAAAAGTGAGAAAATGACTTTAGGCGGCCTTAATCGCCGGTCTGAAGAACTTATAACCATTTCAAAACTTAATTAAAATTTCCAAGTGGACTGTGGACGTATGAAAAATAAGAACTTTTTATTTGATCAAAGTAATGTACTCCTTCCGTCCTATATAAAATGGCTCATTTTTATTTTTAGTTTGTCACATCTAAAATGACCTATTATTAAAAATAGAAATTTATTTATTTCTATTTTATTTATTTTTTCTTACTTTATTCTTTCTACATAATGCATAAAATAAAACTGCATAAAATCACGTGCCACTCAAGGAAGGGGTCGTTTCCTTGGGACGGAGATAGTATTAATACTGGATGATGAGTTAGTTAAATGAAATAGGTAATGAATACTTCAACTACAAGGTACTAGATGTCACGACCGCGCTTTGCTAAGGATAGCATTACTCGGTAAATCGTGACCAGGGGAGGGAATTAAGAAGAGGGGGTAGAAAGGGAATGAAAGAATTCATGATAAGACATAAATATTTCTTCATAAGATGAGAGATGTTCACGAGACAACAAAGATCATGAGAAATTTGAAAGAATGTTTATCACAGATCACTCGTTACTGGTCGTTTTTCCTATGACCCATCTATTACAAAATACTACGACAAAAGCACAGCGGAAGGAGTTGTAACCATGTGGCCATGTGTATGAAGACACATGCCACGAAAATCCTACAAAAGAGATAATACGACCACCAACTCCACTCAGCCACCATTTCATCACTTGCTCAACCTGCACATTTAGAAATACATGCAGGGCTGAGTACGGGGTACTCAGTGAACACATTGCCGAAAGATACACATATAAGAAAAAGTTATTATCATGCCATCACAGTAACGCACGGGGGTTTTCTTAAAGGCCCGAGCTTACTAAATTCATTTTCATAAAGTTCGCTTGATCAAGCTAAGTTCATTCCATCCATCCGCCATATCTGATGGTTCATTCCATCCATCCGCCATATCTGATGGCTCATTCCGTGTCGGGAAGGTGGCCACCTTCCACGATCACATTGACCGGCCAACCCTTACGATGACTCACGGTCCATTCCTTCGTGCACATTAACTCGAATAGGATCTTGGTCCTATTGGAGCCGAATTCGTTTCATTCATTCATTCCTTTGGCATCGCCAAGCAGATAGGCATCATAAAACAAATAATTTATGGCACGATAACATTTAAAAAAAGTAAGTGCAATTTTATCAAACAAAAATCATTTCATATATTTGATAATTTTATCCACACTTAATGTGTTGGATATAAAGCCCACCTCAAAGCTTCCGAAAGAAATGCTACAACGCTTTGCCTTGGAAATCAAACCCCGCGAACACGCCCTTCTTGAAAGAGTATAATGATTTAAAAATTAGCTTTATGAACATACATAAGGTGCATGACATGACATGATCCTACATGGAGTATGTGTCCTACGTTCGGGGTTCGATCAAGATTACTTCTTTCCACTCAAGGAAAGTGGACCTCTATTTTATGAGACACCTTAAGATAATTAAATAATTATTTGGGAAGAGGGTTCATTAAATCCATACATTCTTATTTTCAAGAAATTTAATTAATTAATTTAGGAGGGCAAGACATTACTTTATCGTAAGATTAATTATTTAAAGGCTTCACATATTTTAAGAAATATTAATTCACAACTAAGAGATAAGGTTCATTTTATTTCTTATACTTCAAAGCCCAAAATTCCCATTTCCTCTAAATTCTCGGCCCAAAGAATTAATACTAGGAGACCATCTTGTTAAATAAATTCTTTGGCCCAAAGAGGAGGCCCAATAGGCAAAAGTGTTGCCCTAATTACTAAAAGAATTACTCCTCCCATTCTTTCCTCCATTTCAAACAAACATGCCTTCCCCTCTCTCCCACTCTCTCTCTCCCTCTCGGTTCTCCCCTCTGCCGGCGCCCTGGCGTCGCCGGCGAGCGGCGCCGGCGCCGGCGCCGACCTCTCCTCTCTCTCTCGGCCTCTATCTCTCTCCCTCTCGCGGCTCTCTCTCTCTCTCTCTCTCGGCTCTCGGCTCTCCCTCTCGCCGGCTCTCCCTCTCGGCTCTCCCCTCTGCCGGTGCTGCTTCTCGCCGGCGGTCTCGCCGCCGTCGACCGAAAAGGTAGGGTTCTCCCCCCCCCACTTCCCTTTCTTTCTCTTCTTCTTTATTTTTCTTAAATTGGAGGCCTAGGACTAACAATTGGGTCTTGAAATGTGAAGATTTGGATAGATCGTGAAAAATGGGGTCGGAAGAGGTTACTTTCGGCGCCAAACGCCGGAAAAACCACCGCCGCCGCCGCCGGACTGCCACCGCCGTCGCCCTGCCGCCGCCGCCGGACTGCCGCCGCCGGTCAGTTTCTTGTGCTCATAGGTGAGCTCTCCCAAAATTGTTATTATTGTGTGTTGAAGATTTCTTAGTGGATTAGGCTTTGTTTAATTGTTTACTTAGTCTAAGCTTATATGGATTAAGGCAAAAATTCTATTCTAGATAGTCATGCATAGTTGATATGAAATCATTAGGGAAAAGTATTCAAACACTACTATGATTTGTGGAACCCAAAAGTTCATGCTTGAAAAGTATAGAAATGGCTATGTAGTGAAGATTGTTGTTAGGAGAATTACCTTAAGAAAAGGAAGATGAGAAGGATGGTAGTGTAGAAATTTTGGCTCCTCTTCTTCAAACACTTGCTAGCATCATTAGTTGAAAAGAGATTTTGTTTAGAGAAATCTAGTGTTGAAGCAAAAGTGTAGGTGAAGGAGTGGTGTAGTATTTATAGAGGAAAAGAATGCATGGCTTTACATGGTTAATAGCTTGGTTTAGGAAGGCAATGCATTGTCCAAGAGTCATGGACTTTTTGCCAAAAGAGGCAAGTTGTCCTATCAATCAATTGTCATGCCAAAAATGGCAAGAATATTATGTCTCGTCACCTAAAAAGGCGTGAGCCGTCGTTTGGAAAACGTGAGCCGTCGTTTGGATTGCGTGATTGATGTGATTTGATTTCGTCGATTGTCTCGTCTTGATTTAACGTGCTTCTTATCCATTCGTGTAGGTATCGGGATTCAAGGTGTGGCTATTGCGCAAGGTCCGGAAGGCACGGAGAGTATTTTATTTTATTTTTAGATATTTACTTAAACGTTAAATTCGTGTACGGATTTTTATTTGAAACTCGGTCTTCACAAACGGACTTTTATTATAGCAACCATCTATATTGACTATTACTATTTTTTTGTTCACTACCTCAACATATACTTCACAACGGTTAATTATAACAAGAAGTAATAATAAGAAGAATTAGACGCGAAACTTATATTTATATATATATCGATGTTCTAAGCCTTAGGGTAAAAAGTCGGGGTGTTACATTCCTTCCCCCTTACAAAAATTTCGTCCCGAAATTTGTAAGGGTCTATTCAAACAGTTCCGGGTATTTTTCTTTCATCTCGTCTTCCAGCTCCCATGTAGCTTCTTCGTATCCATGATGCTTCCACAAGACCTTCACCGAAGTGATAGATTTCGTCCTTAGTTGTTGCACCTTCCGGTCTAAGATTGCTTCTGGCTTCTCCTCGTAACTCAAGTCTGGGTTTAACATCATCTCTTCATGGTGGATCACATGTTTCGGGTCATACACATACTTCCGCAGCTGTGAAACATGGAAGACGTTGTGCACGCTTCCGAAACTTGGTGGCAGCGCCAAACGATATGCAACGGGTCCGATTTCCTCCAAGATTTCGTAGGGACCAATAAAACGAGGCCTAAGCTTCCCTTTCACTCCAAAACGTATTATCCCTTTAGAAGGAGACACCTTCAAGAAGACCTTGTCTCCTACCTTGAACTGCAGGTCGGTCCGTCGAGCATCTGCATAGGACTTTTGTCTGTCTTGTGCTTCCTTGATTCTCCCTTTGATCTGCCGCACGATTTCAACCATTTCGTTGACTACTTCGGGACCCAGCATCTTCCTTTCGCCGACCTCATCCCAGTATAGTGGTGATCTGCACTTCCTCCCATATAGCGCCTCGTAAGGTGCCATATTAATGGTTGCCTGGTAGCTGTTGTTGTAGGCAAATTCTATCAGGGGCAGAATTGTCTCCCAACTTCCTCCCCTGTCGAGTATGACGGCTCGGAGCATATCTTCCAGCGTTTGGATCGTTCTTTCCGATTGCCCATCAGACTGTGGGTGGAACGCGGTACTGAAATTTAACTTCGTACCCAGTTCTTCTTGCAGACTCTGCCAGAAATTTGAAGTAAATTTTGCATCTCGATCTGACGTGATTGAGGCTGGGATACCATGTAAGCGCACGATTTCCCGCACATAAAGTTGAGATAGTTTTTCAGATCCATAAGTGATTGGAATTGGCAGGAAGTGGGCACTCTTGGTGAGGCGATCCACGATCACCCAGATGGCAGTGTTTCCTCGCTTGGTCCGTGGCAAGCCCGTCACAAAATCCATGGTTATGTGTTCCCATTTCCACTCAGGAATTTCTAAGGGATGCAATTTCCCGTACGGTCGCTGATGTAGAGCCTTGACTTGTTGACAAGCCAAAATTTTTTCCACGAATGAGACTATACTTCTCTACATGCCATCCCACCAAAATTTCCGCTTTAAGTCTTGATACATTTTGGTACTTCCAGGGTGTGCGGTGTAAGGCGTGTCATGAGCTTCGCTCAAGATCTCATCTCTCAGATTCTCATCCTGGGGCACACACAGCCTTCCTTCGAAAGTGAGGGCGTTATCCGCCCCCCCCTCGTGGTAGGTCTCGTGTTCGTCAGTCCTCACCTTTGCTCGTATTCTTTCCATACCTTCGTCCTGTCTCTGTGCAGCGATGATACTCTCTCTCAAATCTGGCTCCACCGCTAGAGTAGTTATCCTTGCTTCTACCGTTTCTGGGCACTGAACATCTCCAAATTGAGCTAGCCGAATTCTCGTAGTAGTTTCTCCTCGATGGTGAACATGTCTGTCAAGTGCTGTGTCTTTTGGCTAAGAGCATCGACCACCACATTCGCTTTTCTGAGATGGTAGTTGATGCCACAAATCGTAATCAGTCACCAGTTCCAACCATCTCCTCTATCTCATATTCAAGTCTTTTTGTTCGAAGAAAATACTTGAGGCTTTTTTTTTTTTTTTTGGTTCGTGAAAATTTCACACCGAACTCCGTAGAGGTGGTGCCTCCAAATTTTGAGTGCGTGCACTACCGCGGCTAACTCCAAATCGTGGGTAGGATAATTAAGCTCGTGCGGTCTAAGTTGTCATGATTCATATGCTATCACTCTGCCATCTTGCATGAGGACGCAGCCTAATACATTTTTTTCGATACGTCGGTGTAAACTACATAGTCTACCGTCGGGTCTGGAACAGCCAGGACTGGCGCGGTGGTCAATTTCTTCTTTAGTAACTCAAAACTTTCTGCACATTCTAGGGTCCACGAAACTTTGGTGCCCTTCTTGAGTTGTTGCATCATCGGTCTTGCAATCTTAGAGAAGCCCTCAATGAATCTCCTATAATAAACTGCTAATCCTAGGAAGCTTCGCATTTCGTTGTGTTTTCCCGGAGATTTCCAATTTTGCACGGCCCCCACATTTGCTGGATCTACTTGAATTCCTTCGGCAGTCATAACCAAAGAAATTCACTTTGTTGAGCCAAAATTCGCACTTGCAGAATTTGGCATATAACTTCTCGGCCCTTAGCGTTTCCAAAGTGGTTCGTAAGTGTTCTTCGAGTTCCTCCTTGTCCATTGAGTAGATGAGCACGTCGTCTATGAATACCAACACGAACTTGTCAAGATAGGGGTGGAATACTCGGTTCATGAGATCCATGAATACTGCAGGTGCATTTGTCAAGCCGAAGGGCATCACCACAAACTCGTAGTGACCATACTGCGTTCGAGAAGCCGTCTTTGGAATATCATCTTGCCGAATCTTCAGTTGATGGTAGCCAGGCTTTAAATCCACCTTTGAGAAGACACTAGCTACTCGGAGCTGGTCAAATAAGTCATCAATTCTTAGTAACGGGTATTTGTTCTTCAAAGTCAGTTTTGTTCAACTCTCGGTAGTCAATGCACACTCTTAGCGTCCCATATTTCTTCTTCACAAAAAGCCTTGGTGCTCTCCACGGAGAGACGCTTGGTCTGATGAAACCTAGGTCCATCAGTTCTTGAAGTTGCATCTTTAGTTCCTCCAAGTCCTTTGGAGCCATTCGATACGGAGCTTTCGACACTGGTGCAGATTCGGGTTCGAGATCGATGGTGAATTCCAGTTGCTTATCTGGTGGTAAGCCAGGTAGATCGTCGGGAAACACATTTGGGAACTCTCGCACTATTTCCACATCTTCAATTTTCCTTTCTTCTTTTCTTTCTTCGTTCAGGTAGACAAGATAGGCCGGGTGGCCTTTTCGTACAAGCGTTGCAGCTTGTAGCGCGGAGATTATGGATTTCCGCTTACCCAAGGTAACCCCATGAAAGTTAGTGGCGTCCTTTCCGGGAGGGTGAAAAGAGATTTGTCGTTGGTTGCACATGATGGTGGCATTTTTATTTTTATATTTATTTTTTTGCTAGACATTCCATCCCAAGGATTATATCGACGTCGGACATGGGCGTAATACTCAAGTTGTCACTCGTGATCTTAAGTTCTCCCCACATGACTTCTACATTCGAGCAAATACGTCTGATCCGTCCAATTCTTCATATTGGCGAAAGACTCTAATTCTATGCTTAACTTGCTTCGTTTGAAAGTCTAAGGCCTCTACGCAAGGTATTGTTGCTAGATTCTCTTGGCTCCCTTATGCCTTCTTTAGTCTTATAGCATAGGTGTGATCCTTTAAGAGTAGTCTCGGTCATCGAGGTTGTTGATGTTGTGACAGTTAAGGTAGTTGTGTGGGTGGTTGCTAAGGTTGCCTCTCCATTACTTGTAGTTGTGAGCATTGTGCCGGTTGTTTCAACCTTGTTTATTTCTCCCATTTGAACTTCAATTCGTCATGATTTACATCCATGTATCGATCAATCAACTACTTATGCATGTAAGGATCTACGAGATGTAAGGATCTACAGGGACCTTTATATCTATTTTTTTTATTTATTTACTTATTATTATTATTATTATTATTTTTTTAGCATACTATCTATGTATCTAACGTACTGTCGTTCTTCTAGAGGGTCATCACAAGTGGTACTTGGTCGCGGAATATAATAAACTTCTTGTCTTACTTATGTTGATCCTTCTGGTCAGTGTATCACATTTGCGTATGTCCACCTAAGGCACTTCCTTCTCTTGTGAATAAAAGATTTAAAGCATTGTCCTTCGTGCATGCCTCATGTAGAAAACTCAGGGGTTTACCAGTCTTAACTTGGATAAAGTGAGTTGATACTGAAAGGAAATTGGAATTTTGAAATAATTCCAAGGTTATCTAGAAGGATAAAATGACCACCGTCACTATTCTGATCAAGCAATCATGGGTTTCACAACAACCTCTCACACAAGCTTGTAACAACTGATTTTCAAAATAGCGCAAAGACTAGGTTCAATTGGGTTCATCACACCCACTTAAGAGAGACACATACTTCTACACCCTAAGCTATATCCATAGAGCTTAATAGGAAATTCTTGTGGGAAGTTTGGTAGATGGAATAAGTTATGGAAGCATGGTATGAATGAATCGAATCTAAATTCTCATAGTTGACTGTCAATTCAATTGACCAAACAGGTTTGAAAAAGTTGAGAGAACATTGGATGATGTATCTATCAGAGTAAGTCTCGACTTACCCAATTAATGGAGGAATTCAAAAGACAATTGTTGTGAAGTTGTATCGATTATTGATTCATCACATCATAATAATGAAAAAAAAAAAAAAATTGATGGTTCTCCAAGTCTTTCATAGGTAATACAATCAACTCTCCTAGGGAGAAAGAAAAATTTAAGAGTTAACTTGGAGTTCAGAAGGATTTAAACATGAGACGAAACGTGCAAGAGTTTTGTGGCAAATGCAAATCCTGAATTTGTAAAAAGAGAATTTACAATTCATATATTGAAAAAGAGAACGGTCAACGAGATATTCAAGGCCAAAATTGCCTCTAGAGAGGACTTTTTGTACATAACAGATCCTCCTACATAACATACGAAAGTCCCAAATTCTACGCGATCGACAAAAGAAAAGCGTGAAACCGTAGGAAAGAACAGTTTTCACGTCACAAGGGGACTAGAGATAAAACTACTAGCATCAGGACGGCCTCATAAAGGGTCTGTTGCTGATGGTACATAACTAACACTACTCTACCAGTCGCTATCCGAGTCTAGAGAGCTCAGCCCAGAGCTTCCCTCAAAGTCATCGTCGCTACTGATCTCAATTGGGTCATCTGCGGCCCCTCCTGGTAACACCTCCGGCACGGGATGAGGTATCGCAGCGTCCGGAACTGCCCAATCCTCACGGTGTATCTCATCCCTAACGATAGTGAGGCCGTCCTCAAAGTATGCCAGCCATCGTCTCATGTCAGCTGCCCATCGCTCCCATTCAGTTTCCAACTCATCGGGTGGGGGTAGTCCACCAGGCAACCCCAAGAACTGTCTGTGCTCAAACGGACTCCTCATCGGTGGAGCTGCTTCATCATCTGCCTGATACTCGATCGGGTACTCATCGTTATCAGGGGCAACAATCATGGGGGCCTCGCCCCACCATGTCGGGTCATGCTCTGGGTGGGAAAACTGGTGCACCCCCTGGGGTATGTCATAGCCCGGGAGTAGGTCCCTCTCATGTCCGTGTGAGGGTCCAGCCTCATGATCGTGCTGCCCCTGAGGCGCGTCATCGGGGATAATCGATCCACACCATTGGAGCGGAGGGGGCGGCAGGTCGCCCGGGCAGAATGTCGGCGTGTCCCGATAGTGCACATACTGAAGGAAAACGAAAGTAATGAAACCTCGAAAGTCTCCCTCCAACTCTTGATTATTGAACACACGGTAAATGTAGCTGCTCGACAACCATATGGCCCATGGCACCCAATCCATGGGTAGTAGGGAAATCAGGTGATGTATGCCATCCAGTCCTGAAATGCCATGCTCGTGAGCTGCCTCCCACAACTCAAAGAACTCGTAGAGGATCCGTATCACCTTGTCCGTTGGGCGTGGCCGATAAGACCGATAAGCAAGGATGGCGTTGTCCGCCACCATCTGCGGGGTGTTCTGATCGTGTGAGGTGGTTTTACCGTTCATCTACAAAAGGAGTTTCATTGTAACCATTAGCAAGGGAGAGATAATGGGGTAAGCATTCGTGCGATACTTCTTTTGGTGAAACGTAAAGGGTGTACTTGGCCAAAGCCGCACGCATCGGGATAGGCGTTCATTATTAAAGGACTTTTTGTAAGCGTAAGATCAATTAGTCCTAAGATGAGCATCGGGAAATGCTTTATTAGAACGGAGGTACTTCAAACTCGTTCATCAATGCATAGGAGATTTTTTTTTTTTTTTTTTTTTTTTTTTTTTACGTATCTCTCGGTACTCCTAACAAGAATTTCATAACATTGGCATAAGAGATCGCATCGCTCGGGAAAGCGAGGATCACACACAAAACTTGTTTCTTCTAAGTTCTCATTTCAAAAGTGCTCATTTTATCAGTTCGATAAAGTTCTTAAAAGACATCTTACAAGAAGAATAAATTACCTTCATTCAGGTTGAGGGCGATGAAATTGGTGCTGAGTTGTGGTCGATCTTGCTAACTTAGTCTAGCGAATCAAGTCTAGACTTTTCTTTTCAAGGAAGGACTCACGGTTACAGAGCAGAAAACCTAGGCTCTGATACCACTCTGTCACGACCGCGCTTTGCTAAGGATAGCATTACTCGGTAAATCGTGACCAGGGGAGGGAATTAAGAAGAGGGGGTAGAAAGGGAATGAAAGAATTCATGATAAGACATAAATATTTCTTCATAAGATGAGAGATGTTCACGAGACAACAAAGATCATGAGAAATTTGAAAGAATGTTTATCACAGATCACTCGTTACTGGTCGTTTTTCCTATGACCCATCTATTACAAAATACTACGACAAAAGCACAGCGGAAGGAGTTGTAACCATGTGGCCATGTGTATGAAGACACATGCCACGAAAATCCTACAAAAGAGATAATACGACCACCAACTCCACTCAGCCACCATTTCATCACTTGCTCAACCTGCACATTTAGAAATACATGCAGGGCTGAGTACGGGGTACTCAGTGAACACATTGCCGAAAGATACACATATAAGAAAAAGTTATTATCATGCCATCACAGTAACGCACGGGGGTTTTCTTAAAGGCCCGAGCTTACTAAATTCATTTTCATAAAGTTCGCTTGATCAAGCTAAGTTCATTCCATCCATCCGCCATATCTGATGGTTCATTCCATCCATCCGCCATATCTGATGGCTCATTCCGTGTCGGGAAGGTGGCCACCTTCCACGATCACATTGACCGGCCAACCCTTACGATGACTCACGGTCCATTCCTTCGTGCACATTAACTCGAATAGGATCTTGGTCCTATTGGAGCCGAATTCGTTTCATTCATTCATTCCTTTGGCATCGCCAAGCAGATAGGCATCATAAAACAAATAATTTATGGCACGATAACATTTAAAAAAAGTAAGTGCAATTTTATCAAACAAAAATCATTTCATATATTTGATAATTTTATCCACACTTAATGTGTTGGATATAAAGCCCACCTCAAAGCTTCCGAAAGAAATGCTACAACGCTTTGCCTTGGAAATCAAACCCCGCGAACACGCCCTTCTTGAAAGAGTATAATGATTTAAAAATTAGCTTTATGAACATACATAAGGTGCATGACATGACATGATCCTACATGGAGTATGTGTCCTACGTTCGGGGTTCGATCAAGATTACTTCTTTCCACTCAAGGAAAGTGGACCTCTATTTTATGAGACACCTTAAGATAATTAAATAATTATTTGGGAAGAGGGTTCATTAAATCCATACATTCTTATTTTCAAGAAATTTAATTAATTAATTTAGGAGGGCAAGACATTACTTTATCGTAAGATTAATTATTTAAAGGCTTCACATATTTTAAGAAATATTAATTCACAACTAAGAGATAAGGTTCATTTTATTTCTTATACTTCAAAGCCCAAAATTCCCATTTCCTCTAAATTCTCGGCCCAAAGAATTAATACTAGGAGACCATCTTGTTAAATAAATTCTTTGGCCCAAAGAGGAGGCCCAATAGGCAAAAGTGTTGCCCTAATTACTAAAAGAATTACTCCTCCCATTCTTTCCTCCATTTCAAACAAACATGCCTTCCCCTCTCTCCCACTCTCTCTCTCCCTCTCGGTTCTCCCCTCTGCCGGCGCCCTGGCGTCGCCGGCGAGCGGCGCCGGCGCCGGCGCCGACCTCTCCTCTCTCTCTCGGCCTCTATCTCTCTCCCTCTCGCGGCTCTCTCTCTCTCTCTCTCTCGGCTCTCGGCTCTCCCTCTCGCCGGCTCTCCCTCTCGGCTCTCCCCTCTGCCGGTGCTGCTTCTCGCCGGCGGTCTCGCCGCCGTCGACCGAAAAGGTAGGGTTCTCCCCCCCCCACTTCCCTTTCTTTCTCTTCTTCTTTATTTTTCTTAAATTGGAGGCCTAGGACTAACAATTGGGTCTTGAAATGTGAAGATTTGGATAGATCGTGAAAAATGGGGTCGGAAGAGGTTACTTTCGGCGCCAAACGCCGGAAAAACCACCGCCGCCGCCGCCGGACTGCCACCGCCGTCGCCCTGCCGCCGCCGCCGGACTGCCGCCGCCGGTCAGTTTCTTGTGCTCATAGGTGAGCTCTCCCAAAATTGTTATTATTGTGTGTTGAAGATTTCTTAGTGGATTAGGCTTTGTTTAATTGTTTACTTAGTCTAAGCTTATATGGATTAAGGCAAAAATTCTATTCTAGATAGTCATGCATAGTTGATATGAAATCATTAGGGAAAAGTATTCAAACACTACTATGATTTGTGGAACCCAAAAGTTCATGCTTGAAAAGTATAGAAATGGCTATGTAGTGAAGATTGTTGTTAGGAGAATTACCTTAAGAAAAGGAAGATGAGAAGGATGGTAGTGTAGAAATTTTGGCTCCTCTTCTTCAAACACTTGCTAGCATCATTAGTTGAAAAGAGATTTTGTTTAGAGAAATCTAGTGTTGAAGCAAAAGTGTAGGTGAAGGAGTGGTGTAGTATTTATAGAGGAAAAGAATGCATGGCTTTACATGGTTAATAGCTTGGTTTAGGAAGGCAATGCATTGTCCAAGAGTCATGGACTTTTTGCCAAAAGAGGCAAGTTGTCCTATCAATCAATTGTCATGCCAAAAATGGCAAGAATATTATGTCTCGTCACCTAAAAAGGCGTGAGCCGTCGTTTGGAAAACGTGAGCCGTCGTTTGGATTGCGTGATTGATGTGATTTGATTTCGTCGATTGTCTCGTCTTGATTTAACGTGCTTCTTATCCATTCGTGTAGGTATCGGGATTCAAGGTGTGGCTATTGCGCAAGGTCCGGAAGGCACGGAGAGTATTTTATTTTATTTTTAGATATTTACTTAAACGTTAAATTCGTGTACGGATTTTTATTTGAAACTCGGTCTTCACAAACGGACTTTTATTATAGCAACCATCTATATTGACTATTACTATTTTTTTGTTCACTACCTCAACATATACTTCACAACGGTTAATTATAACAAGAAGTAATAATAAGAAGAATTAGACGCGAAACTTATATTTATATATATATCGATGTTCTAAGCCTTAGGGTAAAAAGTCGGGGTGTTACACTAGAAGATACTAGTATATAAAATATACTGACACAAAATGAAAGATAATTGAAAATCTAAATATTTATAAATTAGGTGTAACAAAAATATATAGATTTAAAATTAAATTACAATTCCAAATTTCTCTATTCTACAATTTCAATTCCCTGTCTAAAATAGATGATTGGAAATATAAATATTACTAATAAATTAGATAACTCCACTACATATATCCATAGTGCACACACATTTCAGACACACTACACACAACTATACACAAAGAATTTGTATTATTTGTGTGTACATAAATTCTTCAAATTCAATTTCATATAATGCATAGGATTTCAATTCAATTCTATAGAACTTTAATTCCGATTCAATTTCAATTCCATCGGCAAGCCGGATTATGCTTCAAAAATCAAAACTATTGGTCCAGTTTTACGATGAATCAATTGTCTCAATTTTGCCATGCAACATTCTCTGTAACCTCATATATTTTTTAAGTTGATCCGCAAAACAAAAATTTAGTCAAATTTTGGCAATTTATTTACATACATAAAATTTGTGTAGTGCAAGAAATTAATATTCAACCATTGATCTATAGTTTACAAGTTATTAAGAACTCCTAAAATGCTTCAAGTTCTCTAAGTAATTCTAATTAGCTGTGTTAAGGCGTGGATTAAAGGAGAGCAAGGAATCGCTTAGATTGTGGAATTGTGTAGTTGTTGATTACTTATTTGGATATCCTATTGCTTCTTATCCATGCATGCAAGGTAGATTATTTCGAAGACTTTCACAAAATAATTGGAAAGAACCAGTTTATGGGGCCAGATAGTAAATTTCAAGAGGATGCCAAAAAAGGGGATTGACATACTTTTTTTAGATAAATTAAAAATTTCACTAAATAATTAACAAATGAATTAATTTTTTAATAAACCAAAATATAACAAGTCACGTTATAACTGATCAACATAACTCAACATAAAATATAATCGCAATCGTGGAAAGTAAATGCAAGATTGGTAGTACTATATTTTAAACTCCGAGGCGGTTGCAAGAGTTGATCTATAATGAAATCACACGTAGTACTATATATATGCAGCTACTTTAGCAGAAACTTGCTGTACCCATGTAATGAAATTATTAAAAAAAATCAAATTATTTACATAAGAAAAGGCTGGGGACATTTTCAATTTCCAAAGTTTCAAGAGTATTTAATTCTATAAATAACAGCTTAGATTGCTCGAGCAAGTTGCTAGTAAATTAAAGACTTTTACGAGATCTTGATTCAATTATATATAGGTGGTAGTTAGTCAATTAACAATTAAAAAGTCGTTTTTTTTGTTTTGGATCCACCATTTTTGGAGATTGCTATTTTCATGGTTGATTTAATAAACAATTAAATATATATTTTTTTCTGTATTTTAGACTTTTAGTGGTGTACAAACATACAATTGGTGAGATCGGAAGCCTTGGAATATCCTTTCATGGTAATATCGAAAGATATTCAAAAAGATTAATAAGAGACGAATTTGTCTATATATATGAAAAGTAGTTACATTCAATATAATTTTATTGTGTACTTCTCATTGATCTTTTGCTAAATAAAATGATCATTTAATGCCTTTATCACTTTGGTTGATCGAGTTTGAAAAGGCACCGTGGTAGAGATGTAGACCGAAGGTTTGTAATTCAATAACATTCTAACTATAGATAATTACCACATCCACTTGCAAATTCGGTCAAGCAAAGATTAATCAAAATTCGCAAAAAGCAAATTTAATACAGCTGTGATCAAATAAAAAAAATGCTAAATTTGGATGGGATGGGAAGTTACATTTGTAATGTAATATTATCAATCTTAACATTTTAGTATTTGTTATTATACATCATAATCACATCTGCATTACTTCTAATCATACTTGATTTAGCTTTAACAAGTTGAATATTTCTTGAGGAACCAACACACGTGATTGCAAATACTATATTCTGAAGAATATGCTGTGCAATTTTTTCTTAAAAATCTTTTGTTTATTTATATTTATTTTTAGGAGAATGCAAGGCTCCAAATTAATTGACTTCCATGAGTTGAGGGCCCTAACCGTTGCTTTGTATCGATCTAATTCAAACATGTATCTACTTTTAAGTAACGCCTTAATTATTTATTTGTTGTTTGATAGAGAAATCGATTTATATTGCATAGTTGGTACAACTCTTCGAAGTATATTAAATTTATTATTTTTTCTTCAAACTTGAACCGTTCATTCATTTGGGAAGAGGACAGAGAGAGACATATCTACAGACGATTCATATCACGAGGTGTTCTTTTTTTTAATTTATAATATAATGCAAATTGCAATTATATTGCCAAAAGGTAGCTTTATGCTCATCATCGCACATTTCATTATCTTTTTATTATTTTCTTTATAATATAACATTAGCAGCAGTTTGCAATCATTTGAATAGTAGATTTCAACACAATATTTTATCAAATTTGTGACTACAGTACCTTTTAAATATTCGCATTTATAATATAATCTTCCTTATTTGCAATCATAGCACTACATTTTCCTCCTCGTTCGAACACAATCATTTCACAGAATCAAAAACTATTGTATGCCACATGATATAAATTTTTGGTGATGTTATAATTTAAAAAATTAAAAGATTTTGTTGTGATCAAATATTTGTAAAATCGTCTTGTAATTGCATATACAACAAAAAATCACGTTAGATCTGTCAATCGTGCTATCTACATAAGTTCTATTTCTTTTTTATAAAACTCAAATAGCTAGGTAAATTAATGAGTCAAACTTTAGAGTATTCAACTCTTAATTAGTAGACACTATTCAACTTGTCCCTTATTTTTATAAGACTGTCGAATTTAGTTTATAACTTATTTTTTACGCAATTGATGACAAAAATGGGATTGCTGCATGTAGACTATATATATCTTTTATTAGTAGTTTGAGTACCTATAATAAATGCACTATGTTTATACAAATTCGATTTTTAACCAAAATTACCTTTGATTTTAAAAAAGAGTAAACTATAAATAATAGTATCTGATCTTTATTTTATATCGTTTTCGAACCTATAAATAACATTTTTGATACCTAGTATAAATTTTGGCCCAAAAATACCCTTTGACTCAAATTTAGCAGTAGAGGGTGTTTATGGAAATGCACGAGATGACACTTTTCAGACTTGCAGGTTGATTTGATTGCAAATATATGTATGTATACACCGTGTATCATCAATTTTGAATTTGTGGAGAGATGACTAAATTTGAGATAGTTGTTGTCACAAGAATACTACTCCCTCCGTCCCCCATATTTGTAGTACTCCCTCCGTCCCGGCTAAGATGACACATTGCTTAGCCGGCACGAGATTTTAGGAGTTATTGGTTAAAGTGTTTAATTGGAGAGAGAGAAGGTGAATGTAAGTATTAAAGTAGAGAGATAAAGAAAGATGGATATTTTAATAGGAGTGAGAAAAAGTGGCTGAGTGTATTAATTGGAGAGAGAAAGTTACCAAAAAAAGGAAATGTGTCATCTTAGTTGAGACAAACTAAAAAGGAAAACGTGTCATCTTAAGCGGGACGGAGGGAGTAATATTTAGTTATGGCACGGGTTTTAAGGAATTAGTGGAGTGTGTAATTAATAAAGTGAGAGGTGGAGTGTGTAATAAATGAAGTGTGTTGGTGGAGTGAGATGATGGAGTGTGTAATAAATTAAGTGAGTTGGTGGGTCTCTTTTTAACTTTTTGGTTTGTTATTTTTGTTTTGGTTTATTTTAATGTAGATAATGACATTTTGGTGTAATTTTAGTGAATAATGGGGTAAGATTTTATGTGCAAATATGGTAAATTTTAAATGTTACTTCAAATGTGGGACGGACTTTTATGGCAAAATGTTACTATAAATATGGGACGGAGGGAGTATTTATTAGTACCGTGAATTAAATTATGATTAAAACCTTTTCTTAGATAAAAATTTAAGATAATTAGAGATTAATTAAAAGTTTGAATTATTTTCACATGGCTTGAAAATAGTTAATGCAATTTATAGGTCAAAGTAGAGTTAAAATATTTTTCAAATTATAACAAAGTTTCCATATTACTAGTTAAGATATTTTTCCAGAATTCGTACTCATTTTTTCATCTTGCCCACTATTTTGTCCAGAACCTTCAATCTAAACTCAAGATACAACATCAAGTACTAATAAAATTTTTAAATATTCATATTTAAATCCAAAAATAATTTTTTTTCCTTTCCCTCAATCTCAAAGTGTCAGAACTACAATCCTCCCATGGTCTCGCCTCCGTCAACTCAAAATGAAGCATTTTTCAGAATATAAAGAGTAAAAGGACAAATAGAAAATAAAATTGAGAAATAATAAAAAAAAATTGATCAATCCTCGAAACCAATTTTCTATCAAATCGCAATTCTGACCCTGCTGAGATCTCCCCGTCTCTCCCCTTGAGAGTCCTCTCGATCCCTTCGTTCACTCAAACTCGGTGCGGTAGAAATCAGAAAGAAAAAGAAGAAGAAGAAATGAGGAAGAAAATTGCAGTGAAGAGAGAGACTGAGAGATGAGTGATGTAATGAAAAAGAGAAAGTGTCCCGAGGTGAGAGATGGTGATGTAATGCATATCACTTTAATTGGATTTCCAAAATTACCCATATAGGACTTGGAGGTCATTCATAAATTTATTAAGGGTATTTTAGTGACAGAGGTACTAAAAACGAGATAAAACAAAGATCAGATACCGTTTGTATGCGAAAGTGAAAGATCAGGTATCATTTATGTAGTTCAATCTTAGAATATAAGCAAATTGTACGTATCTTTTGGAATATGGCCGGAATTTGTATTCCGATCATAAGGATCAATGTGGAACGGAATATAGAGGAAGTGTGATTGGAAATTGAGTCATTTTTACTATCAATAGTAGTATATTTTATTGTTAATATGTTTTTCCATCAATTTTACAAGTTTCAACGATTTAAATAAGAACTGATACCCAGGTATAAGCACATTGAGCTAGAGGATATAAAATAGAAAATTTCTCACTCGAAGTATATATGTGTATAATAGTAATACTCAATGTGCATATTTAATCTTGTACATTTAACATTGTTTTAAATAGAAATAAAATAAATAGTTAAATTTTAAATAATCTCTCAATAGTTTAAATTTTATCGAGTCTCACTCTAAACTACAAAATAATAGAATGAAGTACAAAAATTGTTCGTGGTTGATAGCAGTTGCATATTCGGAGTCTCCAATGAAAATAGTTATTTGTTCATGTTAAAAAAAATACTTTCGTAATCTTTTTTTTACTACTTCCGTCCCCCAAATTTTGACACACTTTAACCCGGCACAAGTTTTAAAAAATGTAATTGGAAGTGAGTTGAAAAAGTTGGTGGCATATGGGTCCTATTTTGAAAGTATTAGTTTTATTCATACAACATATTTATATTTTTTATTGTCAGCATTTTTTTTTCATTATTAATAAGTTTTCTCACATAAATATATTGAGTTCTAAAATTTAAAAGCTTAATTAGTTGTTATCTAAGTTTTCTAAAGATAATTTTTATACTAAAATTTTCTTTCATTTCTAAATATTTTTATTTTTATTCTTGTTATTAATACTATTATTGAATTATGACATGCACAGAAGAATTATTTTTCAAATAAAAAAATTAGGATGATTTTGTATAAAAAGGATATTCCGAGTGTTTGGGATGATTCTTCCCAAGGAAAAGAACATTCCTTCTAAATTGATGATGCTAATAAAAATATATCAACTCCCTTTTTTCGTAACAACCGCGCATTTACTTTTTTGACTATATTATAGAGACCAATTAAATATAGAGAGTTGGTAAATTTTGATTATTATTCTGAATAATCCAAGTCGAAGGCTATCGTGAGAAATATGGTCAAATTCATATACATCTAGATGGTTACAAAAATGATTACGTATACGGTTTAAGGCATACTGATTGTACACATAAACGAACATATAAAGTTGTTTTCCATCTGGTTTCATTGACTTAATTGATTCCTTCAATTTTCCTTCTATAAAAAAATGAGATCCGTGGATTTTTTGTTTACGTCATACATCTACTATATAATGACTGGAATTTAATTTCTATATACAGAAAATTGCGCATCATATCATGTTATATGCTAGTATATTATTAGTGGTCCCTACTTTTAGGTTTGTGTTAATTAATTTATTAATAAATTAGCTGGCTCTTGAATATACTTTTAATTAGTTACTAATATTATTTGGTATCTAGTGTCTCACTAATACATAGGCTTGTGTTAATTAGTAATTTATTAATAAATTAGCTGGCTCTTGAACATACTTTAAATTAGTAGTAGTAACTAATATTCTTTGATATCTAGTGTCTCACTAATACATTACAATTACAAATGGGTAGTTACAAACAAATTACAATTTGTTTTTTTCTATAGTTCAATTTCAAAGTTTTTAATCTATATGCCAACTACAATTATTTCCCAATTAAATGCCTCCAATTTAGAGTCTTTTAGTTGTAGTAAAAGAGAGTTCTGTGAGGTGATTGATTTGATTTAATACTGTTCGTTTGAATCAAAATGGGACGCACATAATTGGGAAAAAATGTGCCACTGTCACAAATTGATAAGGAAATGCACATAATTGGGGAAAATTATGTTTCATGGGACATGAAAAGGTGCTCAGTGATGATTCTAGTCTTTCTTTGTGGGTTACCATTCCACTATCATTAATACTTCCCCACACGTAGTATACGCAATAATGGCCTTGTATTCTTTATATTATTAAAAATAAATCCACGTGGGAACTACTAGACTATGTATCATCAATTAGATCCATTCAAACAAGTTATTGACAAGAAAAAGTGATGATATATATATATATATAGATATATAAATATATAAATGTATAATTTCGAGTTACAATAAAAAGTTATAGTCAATACATTTAGCTTGAGTTATAATTATAATAGTGTTTAAATTTCAATGTTGATGCACTAACAGTTACTATATACTATCATATGATCCTCAGTAATCATTAGTTTATTAATAAATGATCTCCTTATATCATACTTAATATTTTGTTATTTATACAAACAGCTGATCCATCACATCTTAGAATTTGGCTAGGAATTTTATATATTAATGATAATGATGTGTTTAGAATTTTATATAATGTTTGTGAGGCATCATTTTATGATGAATGTTTTGTATATGATTCAAGCATATACGTATTGTTTTTGGTTTTCTTTTAAAAAACTACTGCTTATTATTAAAGGAATCAAAGCAATGGGTGTTTCCCTTTTTAGAGTAATACTGAAAATAAAGTTTATAAAATGATTTTTATTTTTAGAAATAAATTGATATAAATATTACTTCCTCCATCCGGTAATAGGGGTATCGGGCATGCTCGACATGGATATAAAAAAATATAAAGAAAAGTGGGTGGAAAAGGAAAGTGATATGTGAGATTTAGTTTTATAATAAACTATGAGTAATAAGTTATTGGAATAGAAGGCTTACTTACTATTTTTATTGAAAATAAACTGAGACATCTAATAGCAGACGAATCAAAATGACAAATTTAAACTTTTAATAGTGGATGAAGAGAGAACATATTCTATTATTATATGCATTAGTAAATACTATAATTTGCAATTTGTAAACTCAGAGGACACTTGACTACAATAAAATTAAATAAGACAATATGCAAAGCAAACCTTATTTTCATGCAACGATTCCTTGGCATATCGAAGCAAACAATTGATCATTCAATTACTACGTATGAAATATAATCCCATTATTTTAAGCCATTTGTATAATCTAAATTAGAGAAAATTGCTAAAATACCCCTAAAATGAGCCCAAATCTCAAAGTGGCATATCAGGTAGTAGTAATTATCTTTATCTTAACTTTTATTGTTTAGTTTGACGCAGGCTTATGTAATGTGATTGTAAATCTCTCAATGGAATAATTTTTTTGGCACACTTCAACAATACTATTACAATGACATGATTAAGAAAATGAGCGGTCAATTTATCAAACGTTCCTCCCAAAATAATTAGAAAGACTTGTCTCTGGGTGACTTGTGAAAGGGCCTAGTGCCAACCAAAATCTTTTGCTGTCGAGATTTCCATTAATAGAAAATTTGAATAGATGTTCGATGACATGATTTCCATAAATGTGAATTAAATGCAATTGCAATTATTAATTCCTATACTAAAAGTTAATCAACAGTAATAGATTTTGAAAGGTCTGTTCTCAATAATAGAATAATGTGACAAAAATCCCAAACAAACGGGACAATAATTTGGGGTTTTAATATGTTTTACTAACATTAATTAGTTAGAAAATGAAAAAGGAAGGAAAAATTAGAAGCAGTCCACTACTCCATAATTTCGAACAACAATATTGTTTTTTATTTATTTATTTATCATTTTGTTTTTTGAATTTTTAAAATAGAAGTTCTACAGAAGCTGGAGATATTCATCGTAGACTTTGTCCAACATGTTCACATCGCTAGAGATTGAATCGGAGTGATTAAGCACCGGCAGAATATACCCTCCGTTGAGGAAATAATCGTCGGCGCCGCACACCCCGTAGTCCCCCTCATCCAGCTCGAATATCGACGGCCACGCCACCGGCATGAATGCCGCCTTCTCCGGCGCGCAGTCGCTGTCGCTGTTGGATGCGCCGCTGGCCAGGCTGTCGTAGCTGCTGCTCCGCGAGAACGCCGGTGTCACCCTTATCGCCTTCGGCACACAAACTTTTATCTTAGGCGCAGAAGCAGCCTCGGCTTCCTTGGCCGGCGGCGGCGGCGGAGGAGGAGGGGGAGAGAGGGTGGCATTACTATTCTTGGTCTTCTTACTTCTCTTGGGGTTTGGGGCGAGGTTGGGGAGGTCCTTGTGGGGGGTAGCGGCGGCGTTGAGCTTCTTCTGAAGGTGCGTGTTCCAGTAGTTTTTGATCTCATTGTCGGTTCGACCCGGCAATCTACCGGCTATTAAGGACCAGCGGTTGCCAAGGAGCCCGTGCAGGCGTACTATCAAATCCTCCTCGTCCTCGCTTATGTTTCCCCGCTTTATCCCCGGCCTCAGGTAGTTCATCCACCTTAGCCTGCAGCTCTTTCCGCATCTCAATAATCCTGAATATAACCATAATCATATTAATATAACTGAAAAAGAAACTAGTGACAAGTAATGACAGATAATAAAGTAAAGTAATTATTACCAGCTTTCTTGGGGAGAGATCTCCATTGGCCTTCGCCGTTTTGCTGAATGAAATTGGCGAGAAGAGTGTCTTCTTTAGTGGACCAAGGGCCTCTTCGGAGGCCAACCTTGGAGCAGCAAGGAGATCTTCCCATTGCTATAATTATTTATTTATTTAATTAATAATATTACTATCTCTCTCAATGAGTAGCAGCCAAGAGAGAGAGATAGCTAGAGAGAGAAGGGAAGGGACCAAATAAGGTTTTGGCACAGCAGCATGATACCGTGGTGGGATTGCCTTTATAGGCTGCTAGAAATGAGGCACGTTGTCGTTTTCAGAAACGAAAAAAATATGGGGAAAAGTCTGTAGTTGTAGTGTGAGATTTTTATATTATTATAATGGAAAATAATTTGTAAATACGTGCGGGGTGATTTCCCAACGGCCCATATTGTTTCGCCACGCTGGCTCTTTCTCATTTGCTGGATCCGATCTACGCAATTCATCGCTCATTGGTCAACCTCATTATTTTTTCCATTTATTATTATATTATTACTTTTTACCTATAGCGTTTACATCATATCAATTATATAACTATACACCCTGCTTTCTCCATTTCATCATTTCATGATATTATAAATTTCAACGTGAAACCGAGTGTTTGCACACAAGATCACAATTATTGATTTTCTGCTATTTAATTAATTAAATTGTGGTATTCTTGGTCTTTACGTATGAAATGACTGTGTATGTTTGCATCCCTTGGAACAAATTCTAGTTTCAAACTACTGATGACGTTTCTCCAATTTCAAACTACTTTTTCCACTTTTTTTATTTTTTATATTTTCAATACTCAACTGCTCCTTTTCTTCTTCTTCTTCAATAATTAGCTACTAATAAAAAAAGGAAAAATGATTTTTCAACAAGATCGGAGTATAAGAGTTGGCCGTCTTCCCGTACCTATATTTAAATTAGTGATATATTCATAATTACTACTATTAGTCTATTAGACGTTGAGACTGTTTTCGCTTTTTGCACTGATAAAAGTATGAGTACACACACCGGAATAATTACAGAAGTTAAATAACTTATCCAAATAAGATAATTAAATTGTAAACGGTGAGTAAGGTTTATATTTTCAAGCTACATAATTAAATTTTAAAAATAAAGATGTTGTTTAACCATCTCTTTAGGTAATAAAGTTCAATGTAGAGTCGCGGCTTCTTTTACCGCATGCTATTCCACTTCTATCCACCACCTTTTTCAATTCTAAGTAATTCTCTTTTTCTTCGTTTCAATTATTTTGAAATTGTTGTTTTCATTGAGTTTTGGTTGTGCTTATGAGTGTAATGATTTAGTGGAATATCTAAATATGAGAAGTCCACTTATTCAAAATAAGAAAAGATAAATAAAGCTTTCAATAGTGGACGTCCCAAAATGACAATATGAACATTATTTAATGGACATAAAAAAAATACAAATTTTGCACTTGGTTTTTTAGTTTTGAATTTTAATTCGTACGTTTACAATATGAGCCTACGTACACACCTTATAAGGGTGCCCCCCCTACCAAGTTACTAGTTCTTTTGTTGTTTTTATTAATATATTATTGTCAATTTTTTGATATTTAGTGTGAATCATTTTACACAGTCTCTAATAAAAATGCGTTAACATTTTTTTTTTTTGCAATTTTAGAATTTTTAGCTCTTACTAAAACAAATTTCTATTTCGCATCTGCATGTCTTAATGTAGCTCTGTAACAATGGCAGATTCAATAATATATTGGGATTAGGTTTAAGATTTATGCTTCATTCAACTAGTTGCGACCCAAAGCTCAAACCTAGACCACAAAATTATAATCTTTTATCTCATTCTTTTCAGTTACTTTTCTTATTTTTCCTACTACTTTTCACATATAATAATTAATTTCAATTATTTTATTCCTGTATATATATGTATAGATAAGAGTTCCAAATATTTTTTCTTTTTATCTTTTGTGATGGTACTATAATAATTGTATTTATATTATTATATATATAACAAGGCAGTCACATTATATTTTAAAATTAACACAAACTTTTCTCAGATAATTTATGCTAATTTTTATTCCTATTTATATAAGACTTCCAAATTTTTTTGTCTTTTATATAGTTATTAGTACTATATTTTTATTTTCTAATTTAAAATAATTGAAACATATACTTAAATCATCTATGTTTTCTTCCAAAGAATATAATTTATTTTATGATTGCAACATTCATACTTGATATTTATACAAGACATTTACAACTAACAAACAACCCATATTTATATTCATAAATATTGCACCCCCATATCAAAAATTCTAGATCCACCACTATTTGGGAATTATATACACCAACCATTGCATCTCATTAATTTTTTCAGTTATACATTTAATATTAGAATATCATTTCGTATATTTGCTTCTTCTCTAGCTAACTTATTAATTATTATCGTCCGTCGTTTTAGTAGTCCTTTCCTTCCCTTTTGGGTTTATGTCATGTGAAACTTTTTCTGCAGGTAGTTCAAGAAATTAATGGACCATTGTTTTCTGCCTTGCAGGCCTGAAGGACAACAAAAATTAACTGGGTGTATATATGTGATTGTGATGGAGCATAATATTACATTTCAATAGTATTAAAGAATAAAAATTTCTACATATAGTTTGTAAGAATGATCGAATTCATTTGCATATATGTTGTCAGGTTTTAAGCACATTCGCCTCAGAACAAAAAACGAATCCCGTGTATCACGCTATTGAAAAGTTCCAATCTCGGAAGATATGCATTTGTTTTTCGATACCAAATTTTAATTAGTGTTAATTTTAATAATTAAGTTGAGAGAGAATAAAGTAGGAGAAATAAAATAAATAGAGATGATATTGTTTTTATTAAAGAAAATATTTCACCTTTAATAGAACATCCCAAAAAGAAAAATTTATAAAACTGAGTCAATTTTAATCTTGATATACAAGTATTCGCGGAAGGGTCTTGACAATACGAGGTTGTGACGAGATGCAGAGTGGGGCTAGCGTCGCCCTGTGAAGAGAAAGAAGAAGAGAAGGTCCACCACACAGCCTCCTCCTCTGTCGCGGGTTCAGTCACTTGGTGTGTGAGTGAACTTTGATTTACCATTTCTAAAAAAAAAAAGAGATAAATTTCACTTGGCGTGTGAGTGAACTTTGGAAGACACCCCTAATGTGATATCCTCACACGACATGCGATTGCAAAACACAACTGAGTAAACAAAACTAATTGCAAAATTCATATTTTTAAATAAATTGTACGAAATAAGTATAGGAAATACAAAATTAGATGCAAAACGTTGACGCTCATATATAGTGAAAGAGATTGGATAGACAAGTGATAAAGTTAGAAATGATAAGAGATAGAGCAAAATAAAATAAAAAGTGGTATGTAATTGAGCTAAGGGATAGGGAGTTTAAGACAATCTCACAATCAAAATGCCGATAAAATGAATTCAATTTAGACCCCAATTAGATGAACACTAAATTTGCAAGGAGCCCACTTTGTATAAATTCTATTCGAGCCTATATACTGCTAATTAAACCATTATTAAAACGCCTAATTCATAAATTTGCAGAACCCACATTTTCTTTGTTCCGGTATATACCCTTTTTATGTGGAAAATCAATTTACATTTTCATAAAAAAAGGAGCACAAAATTTTGGAATTGGAAAAGAATCCTAGATTCATGTTTTGAAATTCTTAAGAGACTTAAGTTTTACTGCATCGTCAAAGTTTCTCTAATTCAATCTCTGGTAGAGCCTTCGTCCGAATACTAGTGATAGTAAAAATTAAAAAAAATTAAAAAAAAAAAGAGAGAAAAGAGAAGGAAATATATGGTCTTCAAAAAAATCATATTTACAATTCAAAATAAAATGAAATAAAAGTACTAAATCACATGGGATTTGATGTGGCTGTAATTGAAAGACAAAGAATATCAGTCCTTCAAATTATTTTGGCTCCTAGTGTCAATTGAATTTAATAAACTCTCTACCTCTCAAATAGATATCATACTTTACAACATTTTAGAAAATGTTGTTTTTGATGTGTTAAATAATAAGAGCAAATATATTTTTAAATATTGATGTAAGAGAAAAAAAATTTAAGAAAAAGGAAATGTGATAGTATAATTTATAGGGTAAATTAAAAAGGAAAGTTTGACATCTATTATTGTACATAGAGAATACTATAATCTTGTCCAATGGAAAAATTGATGTTTTTATACTAATGTTTCTAAAATATTTACAAATTTGAGTTTGTAAAAATGGAAATTTTAAAAAATGCTACAGCAGTTTTAATGATACGGAAGATTTGAAAAAATGCGGATGCACAACTTTAATATTAGCGCGACTATCATTATTCACTTAATTGCTTTCTGATAAATTTTGTATTTGTGTATCGTTGTAAACACTAAACACCAACACATAAAGATCAGAAATTTAAGTGAGCCTAAACAAGCTCTCTACATCTAGAATTCAATTTAAATACGATATTTTTTGAAAGAAAAAAAAACGGTATACTCTTTGCAATCCATTATTTCTCAAAAGAAATTAAAGTTTGGATTAGAAACAAAATACATGTGAAAGTAAATGGAATAACAGAAACAAAAAAAGGAAAATGGGGGTTACGCTGTCTAGGACTTTTTTTGTATACCTCCAAAAATAAAATCTTAATATCAATTCGTAGACCCTAAATTATGTACGGAGAATATATGAGTCATCGCAAAAAATTAGCAATGGTTTACTTCACAATCGATTTTAGTAAATAAAATTAAAAACAAAAGTGAATTTGAAAAAAGATACGAATCCGCCGATAAAATGCTCGGTCACTTACATTCCAGCGAGTGTCGGCATTGCATGTGGCCACATGGGCGCGTAGCGAGTGATCCGCCAGTGGCTCGTGACAATCTCGTTCCAACGAAACATGACTACGAGCTTGTAATGTGGCTCGCAACAATCTTGATCACTATATGCTCGCATTGCTAATTAATATCCTAAATAATCCTTGACAAAATCTTTTTGTGACATAAGAGTATCAGTGTATCACAATTTCTCTCATGCACACGTACACAATTTTATTGTATTATTTTTATGAATAATAAAATTAAATTTTCCAATAAATAACTAAAGATTGATTGCATAAATATATAATTATATTTTATTATGCAAAAAATTGAAAAATAGTTTTACATATCACAAAATGGTATACATCCTCAAATATCTATAAATGTATGAATGAATAAATGTAATGGCACGTTGTTACTTTTGTTAGCCACATGACAATAAGTTGTAATTTTATGTACTATCATTTACAAATATCATATTTCAAAAGTTACGATACTAGTCGATTATTTTGTCGTAGTGGTTTGCCATGTTGGTAGCGGGTTTAATTTTTGCAATAATTGTTGAATTTATATTTTACTCGAACTTTGGTAATTTTAACTAGGTCTTGGATCAAATTAAAAAATGAAGGCTCCAATTTCTTTTATAAAAACACATATGATCATATATTTTTTTGATTTCATTAATAGGTGGCACAATTTAAAAAATTCGCATTCAATTTTTGGCTCACTTTGAAGAGGCCAAATAAATTTAGTTCAATCTCTCAAATTAGCCATTTTAGTTCGTCCTTCAAAGTTAGCCCCTCCCTTTTCATTTTTATATTTATTTTTAAAGTGAGATTCGTTTTTTATTAATAGTACTTCATTCAAATTTTCTTTCTATTATTTTTTTATTTTATAAATTTCACATTAAAACCCGATCTATTTCTAAATTCTTTAGTTTGTAAGACGTAGGAAGTAATTTTACAGTATGAAATCTTCAACAACTTAATCCTAACTCATAAGTTGGGTAAGAGAGACATCTAAGAGCATTGTCAAAATTTCGCCAAACATAATTAGGCATAGGTCCAAATTCTATACTAAAACCTAAAAAAGGAGAGACACAAGGAGAAAGAAACATAGATTAAAAATGGAACATCAGTCGGTCTTAAATGGTCCCCAAAATATAATACTGTTAGTGAATTTTAGGAATTTTAATTCGTACGACGTTTACAATATGAGCTTACGTACACACCTTAGGATTTTTTGTTGTTTTATTAGTAATGGAGTATATTATTGTCAATTTTACAGTGTCTCTACTAAAAATGTATTAATAGTATTTTTTTTTTTTTTTTCCAATTTTAGAATTTTTAGCTCTTACTAAAACAAATTCTACTATTTAATGTAGGTCTTGAACAATGGCACATTCAATATATGATGTGTCAGTTTAGTACTAATATATTGGGATAAATCTTGAGTGACGGAGTGGCAGAATGCTTCATTCAACTTGTGGCGACCCAAGCTCAAACCTAGACAACAACATTTTAATCTTTTATTATTTTCAGTTACTTCTTATTTTCCTATTTTCCTACTACTTTTCACATATAATAATTAATTCCAAATATTTTTTCTTTATATCTTTTGTGATGGTACTAGCGGACACAGCCCACAGGTAGAGCTGGGGAGGGGCTTCAGCACATGCCAACATTTTTTTTTCTTATTTTCTACAGTTAAACATTTTGAAAATTTCAATATGCAATCTTCAGCCCTTCCTATATCAGTGTTATTAAAGACTAAATTATTGGAGATTGAATGATTGAAGGGGTTGAAATGAATTTCTGCTTAAAAAATATGGAGGCAAATGAAGAAATAAAAATAGCTGTCATGGTTTTAGGAAAGAAGATGACCCAATTCCCAAGAAATAAATAGTACAAATATTTATGCAAAAATTTGTTTTTTAACAAATTTTAATATTTACTGTATGGTATATTAAGCATGAAAATATAAAAGAAATTATGGTGGATTGAATGTTAGAAGTTTGTGATATAAGTTTAATATGTTTGACTTAGAGTTCGTAATGCTAGGATTACAGTTTGACTGTGTCCAGGTTGGATAATTTCTTCCATAAAAGATGTCATACTTATGGGACGATACAAGATTTTAGGAAGTTTTGTTTTATGTGTTAAGAAGAGAAAGAAATTATATAATATTTATATTAATGGGAGAAATAATTTTTTTTATAAAATGAAAATGTAATATCTTTAGTGGGACAAACTAAAATGTAAAGTGAAACATTTTTTATGAGACGAGATAGTATCTTTTACAACGTTATTATAAAATAATTTTATTTAATTAATTGAAATTTTAATATTATGTCTACTATGTATGTTTCTAAAAAATCATTCCCCCCATTCATGATTTGTTATTTTACGTATCTTACTTTAACTCTTTGGGTTTGAAAAAACTGTTAGAAAAAAGTTAGTGAAAAAGTTTAATAAAATTTAAGTCATATTTTATATATTAATTTTAATAAATGTAATAAAGGTCTTTAGTGGAATATGGAGTCCAATTATTAAAATTAATAAAAGAAGGTAAATGATATAGTTTTCCTTAGATGAGTGGAAAAGGCTATACGGAGTACGAAACAATTATATGAAAATGGAAGAAGAATAAAATGCAGCCCTTATCATAATTTTTTTCTGCGTCCGCCATTGGAGACATCCAAAAATATTAAAACAAGTTTATTTTTTTAGGACGGAGAAAATATTATTAGTAGAGTATAATATTATGTACATAATTTTTATATAACATAAAAGACTCAATTTCTTTAAAGTTGTACTAACAAATTATAATTTAAAAATCATTTATAATATTATTTTCATGGACTAAAAATTAATTTATTTATTAGTTACTCCCTCTGTCCACGAATAAGAGTCACGGTCCATAATTACCATAAATAGTAAAGAGACCTCACATTCCACTAACTCATTTCACTCTCATATCATTTAAAACTAATATATACAAGTGAGACCTCTATTCCACTAACTTTCTTCCACCCACTTTTCTTAACATTTCTTAAAACCCGTGCCAGTTAAAAATGAGACTCTTAATATTGGACGGAGGGAGTAAAATATATAAAAAAAACTACATATAATACGGATTATTATGGAGTACTATTTTATGTATATGTTCAAATAATAATAACAAAAAAATTACATTTATATGTAGTAAAAATATTACATAATACGGCAGAACGAAGGAAGTAATACTAACAATACTAATAAAGATAATTTATAATTATTACTCCCTCCGTTTAAAAAAAAATGGGATGTTTGAAACGGTACGGGTTTTAATGCACAATTTGGTAAAGTAAGAGAGGGGGAGAAAAATTGGTAAAGTAAAAGAAAACGAGAGAAAAATTGGTAAAGTAAAAGAAAGGGAGAGAAAAAAGATAATGAAATTAATGTTAGTGGATCATGAGGTCCACTTTAAGTTGTTAATTGTAGTGGTATAAGTGGTAAATAAATTAATATATAGGAGTGTAAAGCTTTCTTAAAATAGAAAGTTTGAGAGTTGATATTTTTAAATAACGGACTAAAATGGAAAGGGTTGCTATTTTCAAAAAATGGAGGGAGTAATAGTTAATTTCTTGTGTATACATCTAAAACTATGTAATATTTATAGTAATAATTTCTAAAAATACAACGTGTATTTTTAATTATTATATATATCTATTATATTTTTGTATAAATTAAAAATACAAAAATATATGTAATTTGATACTAGAATTTTTAAAATATCAATAAATAGTTAGATTAAGAGGGAATTTTTTTTTCGTCCGTGAATTTTGTCAAGGTATCAATTTGGGTTTGTAACATTTGAAAACATTTTCTGAGGGCATCCACAGTGAGACGGACTAAGCGACGCCCTATGCACCGACATGTCAGCATTTTATCCTCCGCCACTTCCACCTGCAATGGGGCGGACTATAGCCTGCGCTAAGCCCCGCCCTAAGCATTTTACTTCTATTTTGTATTTATATAATTTATGCAAATATTTCAAGCAAAATAAATAAATAAAAACAACACAATTAAGACAAATCCTACATTTACTTAATTAAAAAAAATTTACAAAATAAGAAATTAATAAAAAAGTTACAAACTAAGAAATTTTAAAAAAAGTTACAAACTAAGAAATAAATAAAAAATGCACTACATATAAAAAAACCCCGGCTTGTCTAGAGTAGTCCCAACCTGCGGCTGAGGCCATCGATCATCCGTTGGATGCCTTCGATTTGAGTCAGGTTGGTCGCCTGCATCAGGGCGTTGTGCGCGTCCAACAACGTCCTGTAGTCGGAGGAGGCCACCAAATCCGTGTAGACATGTGATGCAACCGAAGTCTCGCTCGCGGTCACGTTCGCGGTCGGGCTTGGGGCATGGTCAGGCGGCGCCGCGGCGGATGAGGTCGCCTTGCCCTTGGCCTTGGCAGCCTTGATGCCAGGGGGACGCCGGGGCATCGGTGTGCCGGAACTCTCATCCTCGAACACCGGATTGTTGAGGTCCATTGGAGACGCGCCGCTCTCGCTGCTTGTATAATCAGCGAAGGTGCGCTTCGACGCCCTCTTCTTCGCCGCCGTCGATTGGGGAATCATACCACCAACGAACTTCTGCTTCTCCTTCAAGAGCACCCAGGACTGGTAGTGCTTGAAGTCGTCGTACAATGACATGTACGATTGAATCGCTTTGTCGCGCATATCTGACAGACTCTCGCCGCTGGCCTGCTCCCTCTCGCACTTGTCGTACTCCCCGCGAATAGATTGACCTGCTTCTTTATTTGATCCTAGTGCTTGTGGAGCTGCTCCCTATGGCCTCGTTGTATTTTTCGGCGATGAGCTCCCAATACGCAGTCACCTTCTGGTTGTTGGCGAACACCGGATCCTCTGAAACATCAATCCAACATCTCGTCAAGACGAAGGATTCTTCCGGGGCGTAGTTCGTCCTTCTCGGGACGAACTCTTCACACACCGCCATTTGCGGCAACTTCTGGGCTCGTGCCTTGGTCCGCTTCTTCTTGGTGGCGGAGCTCGACTCGGCGGCGGCGGATCGGCCGCGAGGTGCGATAGCGGTGGGTGTACGGTTGGGAGAAGGCTCCATGTCTGACAGCCCGTACGAGTCCGTGCTGAACTCGGGATCGTACTGGGTGTTGGTGTCGAATGGCTGGTATTCGTCGGATTCTGTACCCGGCCATCGTGCACCACAGAACATCGGACTATTCGGACTTGGGTAATATCCGGATTCATTTTGTTTGAAGTGTAGAAAATGTATTGTGAATTTGAGAGTGAGAGGAGTGGAAAATGAAGTGAAAAGTGAGAGGTATATATAGGTTTTGAAAATTAAATAAAATTAAATTAAAAAACAAAAATGTGTCGCATCGTCCGCGATGCCACAGTGGTGGACGATACGACGGACGATGAGCATCGTCCGCGCTTCGTCCGCGGATGATCGATCGGGCGCGGACGATGGTTTAACCATCGTCCGCGATGCCACAGCGGCGGACGATGCATCGTCCGTCCCACTATGGATGGCCTGAAGTCCATGAACTTTGATTTAATATCATGCTACTTTTTTCATAGTTTTAAATTTTTTTTTTGGCGAAAATACCATCTCTTTAGCCCGCAAATATCATATTTTACCAAAGTTCGCAGAAAAAAAAAATACTACACTATGTATTTCACTAGAATCTAATGAGATTCTACTCACTTACTTTTCGCTTGAATCTGAACAAAGTGGGATGTTCCACTTTTGATCACAAAATGACTTTACCAAGATGTTGTGAGATCATATGAGTCAAAATTTCTTTTGATATCGGCTTTTCAAAATTGACTTTCTTTTAAGACGTTAACAATATGAACTTTAATTCGTACATTTTCAAAATGAAAACCTCGATTTATCCAATTTTTAGAATTTACATCCTTCTCATGAACAAGTGTCTCGCTTTCAGACTTTCATATTAAATGTAGTAGCTTTTGTTTTTTGGCATGTAAGTTGATTTGCTCCTTAATTTTGTTCATTTGTTTTTCAATATGTATACTAATATATCAGTGATAATGCTACAACACTTTCTTGCTCACTTGTATGAACTCTCAACCCACCAAAATTGAATCTGGGCTGAAGAAATTCAAAAGTTGTATAAAAATTCATAAATATCATAAAATATTAGTATTCCTTGTAAATACTTCAATTTCATAAATATCTGAACAATTCAATTATTTTATTGCACCACTTACAATACAAGGTTCTTCGTTTGGCTACTCATCTATAAGGTTCTATTAGCACGTGAATAACGCTTTTGATAATTTTATTTCTACTTGCTTTGCGTTTAAAATGGAAAAAAGATGAAGAATTTGAAAACTCATATTTATAAATTTATTGCTTTAAAAAAATACACTCCATTTGACCATATTTTAAAATATCATCTTCATTTGCTATAAATTTGAGAAATTTGAAAGGAAGTTGATGAAAAAGTTAGTGGAATATAATTCATATTCACTTTTCTATTTTTATTTTTCCATCAAAATTAGTCTCATACTCCATTTAGTACTAAAAATGAAAAAATTACTTTAAATTTAGTACCCATATTTACTTTTCAATCTTCTACTTTATTTATATTTTCTCCATCTCTCTTACTAAACCTTTTTTATCTCTTTATATGTCAAAGTTTACCAATTTCAAATTTAAATTCATCAGAAGCAATTTATATAAGATTTTTACTCGTCAAGCAATTTATATAAGATTTTTACTCGTCAAGATCTCTGAAACGTGATTCTTCCTACTTCATAGACCTAAAAGGTGAAACCTCATTTTTCATAAACTAATTATGAAGTTCACTCTGAATTTTATAATGGGGTGTGAGGTTGCCTACCCAAAATAGGAAAAAAGAAATAATACTCTCTCATTCCCAAAAATATAGTCTTCTTCTATCATTTTATTCCTTCTCACAAAATTATTTCGCTTTATATTTTTGGAAACTTTTTGTCTACATCCTTCATTAGTATCTCCAAGGGAAAGGATAAATAGAGAGGTAAATGGACATAACTATCATATTTACCTTTTCTACATAAAAATTTATTCGCCAAGGAAAGGGATATTTGAGGAGGTATTATACCTTCTTTCATTTTGATAAGGTATCTTTATCTCTTCTTGAGAGAAAATGTTAAAAAAATAGTTATTTTTGTTTGTCTTTTCAATTTACCTTCTTCCCTTGAAGTTAGGGGCGGAGGGAGGGTGGGGCCAGGGGAGCCCATGGTCCCCCCACTAATTTTTAAAAAATCTAGGGTATTTTAGTAATTTCACATTAATTATAATTTATAATATATATATAATATTAAATATAGATTTCAGCAAAATTATACTCCATAAATCGTTTTCTCTTAATTAGTTTTCTCCTTCTGCCGCAGTTGTACCCCTTCTGCAGCGTAATCTGGAATTTGGTTATCTAAAACTAGGTACTTCCTCCGTCCCACTGAAGATGACTCACTTTCCTTTTTGGTTTGTCCCAATCATGATGACTCATTACTTAAAATGAAAACACATTTATCTCTATTTTATTCTCTCTCTCTCTCTTACTTTACTCTCTCCTCTTACCACACAAAATATAACTGCATAAAATCCCGTGCCGCCAAGGAAGGGGTCATCTTCCTTGGGACGGAGGGAGTACTATATTTTAAAACTCAAATAGAGTTCAATTGATTATATGTTGTTTTTTTGTTTGGCTGCAATAGTTATGTAAATCGAGACCTAAATAATCATATTCACGCTCTAAATTGGTACATATAAAATTCAAATAGAGAGAAAGAAGATAGCTTATGTAATTCAATGGCTACGGCGGTTCTGTGTTGGAATTCTTTAACCCCTATTCTTAATTTGATGTGTATATATTAATACTTTTACACTATTTGATTTGTGGCAGCAACATTTTAGGTTTGAGCATATTGTATATTTTGTTTACTCTTTATTCTTTTAGTTGTGAAGCATAAGATGAACTTTATCCTTTTTTGTATATGATTTATATTTTGCAAACTTAATCAGTGTTGACTATTTTTGTAGGTATATGAATCGTTATTTCAAGAAACTTTCTTCCATTGATTCTTCATCAGTTCAATGATTGCTTAGTTCCTTATATGGAAAATGATGTGTTTGTTAAAGTTACCAATGAAACTATTATGCAGCGATTTCAGAAGATGAAGAATAGAAGACAAATGTTATGATGTGATTGTATTTAACTTTTACATTTTGAACCTTATAATTTAATTTATGTACTCCCTCTGTCCCTGATTAAGAGTCACACTTTTCCATTTCGGTCCGTCCCCAATTAAGAGTCACACTTTATTTTTACCATAAAAGTAAGTAGGTCCCACATTTCACTAACTCAATTCACTCACATTTTATTATAAAACCAATATAAAAAATGGGTCCCACATTCCACTAACTTTTTCAACCAACTTTTCTTTACATTTTTTAAAACTCGTGCCCGGTCAAAGTGTGACTCTTAATGGACGGAGGGAGTAATTTTTTTTAAGTTTAAATTTGGATCTCCCATGATAAAATTTCTGGCTCCGCCACTGCTTGAAGTCCATTACTACTTTTTAAGAAGGTATAATAGTCTTTTAGAGAAAATAAATGAGAAATATACTTTCTCAATATACCTTTTTCCTCCAGAGGTGCTCTAATAAAGTAAGTCTCACTATCCAATAATGTTACTTCAACTAATTTTTCTCTCTTTTTTCATATTTTACCAATATCCCAATAAAATTTGAGCAGCTTCAAAAGTCTCTCTTTAAATAGGACAGAGTCACAGAGATACTTCAAAAAAAAAATTCCCCATAAACTATAATGCATGCGTTAACAATATGAGCTTACGGTGCATATTTCAGTGTAGCTCTGAAAATGGCATATACCACCAACCATTCCTTAAATAATACTATTAGAAAATCATTTCATTTATTTTTTCACATACATATTTAGTATTGAAATAATGAATCTGACTGCTTCTGCTCCTTTTTTGTATAACTAGTTTTGCTTCTTCTTGGTTATCTTGCTTATCGTCCGTTCATTTAGTGGTCCTTTTTTTTTGGATTTATGTCACGCGCACCCTTTTATGCGGTTTGTATAGTTATGTCAATTTAGTACCCATTTGTAGTCTTGAATTCCCACAAACGACAACAAAAATTTATGGGTGTGTTTAGTAAGTTCAAACAATACATTTCAATTAAGTTAAAGAATAAAGATTATTTTGTAAATAGCTTGTTTTTTGGGACGAAGCTAAAAATTCAACATGAGCTGGAAATTTGGAAGTGGAGGGGTCCAATTTTAGTAGTGGAGGAGTATATTCTTGAAGTTAAAATATCAAAGTCAGAATCTAATCAGCACCTGTATGTAATATGTTCATTGTTCTTTTTCTATGCTTATTATCATTGGAAAAGATCGAACGAAAGCAAAATTATCATTTCTCCCTCTCAATCAAATTCATTATAATGTCGTCATGTTTTAATCGCGCTATTGAATTGTTCCAATTTCCGAAAATAATTTGTAGTACTAAAATTTCATTAAAAGGAACATTTTTTATTAAGTTTGTCTCAAATAAAATGACACATTTCTATTTTTGAAAAATTTCTCACTCTAATTAATATATTCAACTACTTATTCTCTCTCCAATTAAAATATTCATCTCCAATTAAAATATACCCTCACCTACATTTTCTCTTTCCAATTAAACACATAAATCAACAATCGACGACTCTTAAAATCTCGTGTCCACTGAGAAATGTATCATCTTAGTCGGGACAGAAGGTGCAGTTGAAAACATCAAAAAATATTACTCCATCTGTCCCACAAAATTTGTCACATTTTACCATTTTCGCTCGTCCCACAAAATTTTTCCCAATTGGAATCTTTTCAAAAATAGATATGGACACTCCAAGGCCAAGCCACAATTTTTTGTCCATAGCCAAATAAAAAGTTTTCTACCCCAATAGTGGACAAGCCACATGCATAAATTATATTATTTTATCAATTGTTGGCACAAATCACATTATTTTATCACAAAAAAAACCGAAAAAGAAAAGTTTTCCGGCGCCGGAGCCCCACAATAGGGATCCGCGGGCAGAGCCGCAGTCCTACCCTCCCGCCGTGTCCACGCCCACACCCGTCCAAACACCAACCCCCCTCCCCCCCCCCCCCCCGCCCCCCGCGCGGCAATCGGTTTCCACCCATATAGGGACCCGTGACTCCCTATTGTTGACACTTTTATCCACTACACACCTCCATTTAATATAAAATGAAATAATTTCTTAAAATTTGCGTCTGGTTAAACTGGGACAAACATTGTAGGACGAAGGTAGTAGAATTCTTAAGAGATGATTTCAGAAGACCTAGTATCACATCAACATATCTCTCTCACACATTTTTGTTAGTTTTTTTTTATATTAATTAAAAATCTCCAATAACTATTTACAAATTGTTTGTCACAAAATAGTTATATATTTCTCATGCCAAAAATATAACACTTTTTATCACAAAATTAACTACACCCTCAAATATTGCAAAATATAATAACATGTTTTTATTTTTGTTATACACAAATAACTATTGTTTCATCTTAGGCAATGTGAAGTCTCACTTTCAATTGGCGCATGTTTTAAAAATATATGAAATAAATTCGGTAAACAAAATTGTAAACTGTGAGTCTAACTTTTATATGCTCTTTTATCGTGGACAGATAGTATATTACCTTCATGGGTCATATTCTAATGCTTATAGCACTTTAATCCAAAATCAAGATCAAATCTCCACCACTAGATTTTAAAATGAGTGGATGAGATTAAATCTTACGAATCTAAATAAATAATAGACAAATATCAACAAAAGGGTAATATCGTCATTAAGTTATCATATGATAATTTTCGTGAATGTTTTTTTATTTCAACATAGTGTATTACAAATATCAACAATATGACATAAGAATATCAACACTAGTACAAGAAAATATCACACCTATTTATTGAGATTTTTACATGGTTTTGTTGAGATTTTTTGATGTATTTGTTGATAAAAATATTATCAACATTTACGAAAATTGAAATAAAAAATATCAAATTTCATCATCCGAACGTCGTCGGAACGTATGCAATTGAGATCTCGTTGGAAACCTTCTAAATTATCTTTAATTTGATATGTTTTTTTTAAAAAATAATTTAAATTGAGAGAGTTACGTAAATTTAAAATTTTAAGATGATTTTAATGAGAGAGAATTGATATTAATACCCTTTAATTTTATTTATTAATTTTTTTAATTAAAAATATAATCCATGTGACATTATTTCAACCACTAGATCTAGTGGTTAAGATTTAGTCCTAATTTTAATGAGAGAGAATTGATATTAATACCCTTCATAGTTGAGTCATTTTTCCATTTCGGGAAGTTCCCTCATAGTTGAGTCATTTCCATTTATAGTAATTTTTTCCTCTTTCTTACTTTACTCTTTCTTACTTTATTCTCTCTACTTTATTCACTTTTTACTTTATTCTCTCTACCTTTTTCTCTTTCTTACTCTTTTATCTATTTATTTAACACACTCAACATTCATTTCTTAAATTCCATGCTGAAAAATTTCGCCTCAACTATGAAGAAATAGAGGGAATAGTTAATAATTGATCACTCCCTTGCCTTCATAATTATATGTAAATAAAATAACAGTATAATAGATATCTCAATGGCCAAAATAGAAATAGTGAAATGAACTTTAATTGCGAACGTTCGTTTGTGGTTGCATTGTTTTACCCATGTTAGTGGTTGCATTGTTTTTAGTTTACCCATGTTGGTTGCGGGTTTAATTTTTACACGTAGCACCTTTTGCAATATTTTGTAGATTTTAATTTTTGGCCAAACATTGGTAGCTTGAAGTCGATCTCGGTTCAAATTTATATTTATAAACTCAAGACTCCATTTAGAAAAACACCCATGATATTCTTTTTTGAAATAATTAATAGATTGCATAAGTATTAAGAATTAGCACTTTATTTTTATTCACATTCAAAAAGCCTAACAAAATTGAATTTACCATGATATACTTTTTTGAAATAATGACTAGATGAACACTAAATTTGCCACATTTATATATTTGTACAGAGCCCATATAGTGCTTAACTAAACCATTATTATAACGCATAATTTCATAAATTGAAGAACCCACATTTTCTTAGTTCAGCTATATACCCTCACGTAGAAAATCAATTTATATTTTTTTTAAAAGACCAAAAAAAATCAGAAATTAGAAATGAATCCTAGATTCATGTTTTGAAAATCTAAAACCGACTAATCCTTGATGCATCGTCAAAGTTTGTCCGAATCAATCTCTAATAATTAGAGTTTTAGTCCGAATTTTATTGGTCATGACCAAAAGTAGAAAGGCATATCTATATCAAAAACAAACAAACTATTAAGAAACAAAAACAAGAAGAAAGAGTAGGGAATATGTAGGATGTAGTTTGGGAAAATTCAGATTTGTGGCTCAAGATAAAAATGAAATGAAGAAAAGATAAATACTAAATAAATTTTCACATGGGAATCGATGTGGCTGTAATTGCAAGAATGAAACATCACTCTGGCCTCGATTACAGTAAAATGCCACCAAATGTCACAACTTAACGTTAGTTTCAATCTGTGCAATATATAAATTAAAAAATATTAAAATATTGATTTTAGATTGTGTAAATTATTGAATGAAATTAGAGTATAATATTTTAACTATATAAACATTATAAACAAAAAAAAATGTATATAAGAACTACAAATTATACAACTAAAACATACTCCTTCCGTTTCAAGAAAGATGATTCATTTTTTGGACAGCTAAGATTTTATACAGTTTTATTTTGTGTATTAGGTGGAGAGAATAAAGCATGAGAGAGTGAATAATATAGAGATAAATGGATTTCCATTTTAAGTGATGAGTCATCTTAGATGAGATAAACTAAAAAAAAAGTAAATCATATTCAATAGGACGGAGGGTGTATTAAACTTAAAATAATTAAAAGTAACAAATTATAAAAATTTAAAGCGCTTTGATTCACGATACATGAATAAGGATCATCTGAATCAACATCATCTCAAATCAGCCATGGAAACAACATCATTTTAAACAAAATTTTTGTTATATTTTTCTTTTATTTTTATTCTTTCTCCTTTTTAAATGTATGATTTTTTTAAAAAAATGAGTGCAAAGAGTGAAGGGAAAAGGGTAGAAGTAATAAAAGACAAAAAATGCCTCTCTCATTGGCTTAGCATATGCCACGTGCACCATTTCTGAGTGTAGCGAGTGGTTCCCCAAATCTCGCTACAATATCTTCATGTCATAATATTTTTGTGATGTATATGTAGCGGTTCCCCAAATCTCGCTACAATATCTTCATGTCATAATATTTTTGTGATGTATCGACTCAACTTATTTTAATATAAATAATATTCGCAAGTGTACGAGGCTAGTGCAGCAATTACTCTCTCCGTCCCGAATAATTCGGATCACTTTGACCCGATACGGGTTTTAAGAAATCTAATGGAAAGTGAGTTGAAAAAGTTGGTGGGATGTGGATCCTACTTTTAAAGTATTAGTTTTATAATAAAATATGAGTAGGAATGAGTTAGTGGAATATGAGGTCCACTACCAAAAATGGTAAAAGTGAAGTGGGACAAATTATATGGGACGGTCCAAAATGGAATACTGGGTCGAATTATCTGGGACGGAGGGAGTAGTAAGCAAGAGTATCGTATCCCACAGAGACAAGATTGTATCAACTCAAGTACCACGAACAAATTTCGATTACTATCTAGACAATCCAAGAGAAATGGTTTTGTTCTAACACTACTATAAGCATATAACAATGAAAAATGAATTAAAAGTAACAAGAGGAAATAAACACAAGTGAAAAGATACCACAAAGAGGAGAGTAGAGTTTTGGATCCAACTACAATGGAATTGTCGTGCAATTGATTCAACAACTTCGATTACCCATTTTATGTCTCTAGGATTACTAGGAAAGTCGCTAGTCTAGGTTGAGCCCCCTCGCGAGTGTACTCACCCCGTTGATTAACCCTTAATATTGAAGTCTCCTTCTAATATGTTTAGATTAACTCCATAGAACAAATGACCCAGCCCTCACTAAGGTTCCCCTCTCTCGAGTGTAGATTATCAAAGTGATGTTCACTCTTTTATCAAACCTAGATAGGTATCTCTCGATTACAACTATAAAGGTAAATAAACTCAATTGGTAGCTAAGCAATTGAATTGAAAAGGCACAAGAATGAACAAAGGAATCACAAAGAGCTAAGCAATCAAAGAAGTCCTTGAATTAATCACAAACATCCATTGTAGTCTTCACCAAAACTCCACAATAAAATTAGCTACTCATGTTCTTCATGAAAATCAAAACAATGGATTCAATCAAATACATCAAAGAAAGCAAATAAATACTCCTGTGGAACGATTCTATAGATTAGAAACTCCAATCTCTCGATTTGTAGTCTTCAATCTTCAAATCTCTCTTCAAAGTATTCTTGGGGAAGTGTGGAATGTGTGGTAGGCGGTGGAATGTTGAATCTCAAAAACCTAGATCCCCTCTTCTTTTTGTTTCTTTTTTAAAATATCGTAACTGCAGAAACACTTGTTGCGTTTACGGACCCGGCCGGGTGTAATTTCTGCAAAGGAAATACACCCGGCCGGGTGACTGGTTTTGGCAACTCTCTGATGCAAGGTCCTACCCGGCCGGGTGGAGTTTTTGAGCTATAAATCCACCCGGCCGGGTATCACTTTTTGGCACCTTACTGACGCTCCAACCGCTGCAGGGTTCTACCCGGCCGGGTGTAGTTTTTGAGCTATAAATCCACCCGGCCGGGTGGTGCTTTTAGAGGCTCCGCTGCCCTATCAACCTTCGAAACTGGATTTTCACCTTCTTTCCGCCTATTTTGCCTGAAACACTCAACAAACCATAAAACTCCAAGTAATGGAATAATTGGCTGGAAATAAACAATTCAAGCAATAAACTCGACATTAAGCACCTCAACAGACCAATTAAAACGATGAAAACATGAGTTTGTCACCGATTGGGTGGATGATGAAGCCATATCTAGCTCCAGGACGGCGACCTCGCCTGTTACTCGAGGATAACCGATGGGCTTCGGTGAGGTTCTACAGCGACATGCCTCAATACGCAACCAACAAGACCATACTCAGCTCATGACCGACATGATTGAAGAAGTTTGGAACCGCACCCGCCGCCGTTGAGAATTTGTAGTTTTTTTTATTTCGTATTGTAATGTTTTAATTTTAATGAAATGAAGTTTTTTTTTTCTCCAAATTTTGAAGTATATAAATATTCAAATGATAGATAAAATGCTTAGGGCGGGCTATAGTCCGCCCCACTGCAGGTGGAATGGGAGGAAGATAAAATGCTGACGCGGTGCATAGGGCGTCGCTTAGGGCGTCGCTTAAGGCATCCCACTGTGGATGCCCTTATAGATAGATTTTCATAAATATAATTATAGGTTTGTGTTAAGATGACAACACTTCTTAAAGTGACACCGTGACACCACATATACAACAATATCATAAACGCTACACAGCAATCTATAAATTGCTTGTATAGCGTGTTGGATATTGCTGGCCGAGAAAAATTGTTGTATAAAGTGTACCATATTGCTGGCCGTGTTTTTTAGGGTTTTTTTTATACCACGTGACAGCTTATTATTCGTCCACATGTATAAATAATTGGCTAGAATGGTAGTATGGTATTATTTTAAGAGGTGGTGGCACCCTAACACTCTCCTATAATTATATTTAATTTTGTTATGTCAAAAATATAAAAGGATTTTCACACATCAAATATTAGATACATCCTGAAATATCACTAAATGACACATCTTTATTTTCGTTAGCTACTAATTCACGAACATTTATAAATATCAGAATTCTTCAAAAAGTTACACAGTTATAAACATACGAATAGAACTTATTGCAATATTTGTTCAATTTTGAATTTTACTCAAACGTTGATTATTTTAAGTTTAACTTAATCTTGGCTCAAATTTAAAAATTCAAGGCTCCAATTTTATTTTATAAAAACGCATATGAGTATATATTTTTTTAAATCATTTATAGATAGCATAATTTTAAGAATTCGCACTCGATTTTGGTTCACATTCAAGAAGAAAAAAAGAAAAAGGATGAGTTCAGTCTAGGCTCCCAAACTAGAGGAACAAATATACGATATAATATTTTTCAATATACGTGGAAAATCAATTTACAGTATTTTTAAGAACACAATAATTTCGGAATTAGAAAGAATCCTAAATCTTGTGTTTAAGGTGATAGACATCGCCCAAATATCTCCAAACATATCTCTAAATAGAGCTTTAGTCCAAATTCATTACTAAAACATAAAAAAAGGAGAACCATATATATATATGAAAAAAAACAGAAATAAATTTGTGGCATGAGAAAGTAATATTTGGGCCCCAAAACAAAATAGCATCACAAAACTGAAAATCCGGCCTTAGTGGAAGTAAAATGGCCCCCCCCCCCCACTGAAAATTTGAACGATACAGTTCAATCAAATTTTATGCTCCATTAATTTTATGCTATTTTAAAAAAATAAAGTAAATGCTTAATCAGTAGAAATGTGGATGACATTTAACCAGAACATATCAAGTCAATTCAATTTACCTTGGGTTCGAGTTCATTATAATGCAGTTTTTAAATTTGTCATTTAGTAAGTATTTACCGATAAAAAATAATATGACACACAATCTATTTTTGTTTGACTTTGATACCGATCAATAATATCTTCTTTCTTGATTGATAATAAAATTTTTGAAATCATTGAGATGGCATAATTTTAAGAACTCGCACTCAATTTTGGCCCACATTCAAGAAACCAAAAAAACAAGAGTTCAGTCTGGGTCCAAATTAGATGATTTGATAATATTTTTCAATATAAATTTTAAAAAAAAGAACACAATAATTTCGAAACCAGAAAAGAATCCTAGATCCTTTTTTAGATAATCTTTAACGACTTAATCCTAACTCCTAATTTGGTTGATAGACATCCAACAAATGCTGCATCTTCGGAGTTCGGAGTTTCTCCATATACTACATATCTAGTTAGTGCTTTAGTCAATTTTCTTTTTTAATAAAACCTAAAAAAGGGAAGGCTATCGAAAAACAAATAGATAGAAACAAAGATAAAAAAAGAAAAGAAAAACGTGATTTTTGGAAATGATATTTACAGCTAATAAAACAGATCAGAAAATTGAAAGATGAAAACATTGCTTATCTTATCACTCCAGTGTCAATGGGCCCCAAATGGACCACTGAAAAGTTGAAAGATGCATGACACATAAAATAATCTATATTTCTAAATATCTTATATTCATAGAAATGAATATTTCATGCGATGTACAAAAAAATAAAAATAAAATAAAATGCTCCATCAGCCTTAAACATATGGAACTTATGGAATACTTAAATTAATGTGTATGACATTATCCCCAACTTTGACATTGGTCATATGGAAATATGGAATACTACTGTCTCGTTTCTTGATTATATATGTTGTTAGCTTCGATGAATTTCAAATCGTTATATTATACTTCATTCATTTCGTGTTAACAGAGACGTTTCTTTTTAGCATAGAAATTAAGAAAGAGATGTTTTGTGAGTTAGGTGAGCTTGTTAATAAAGTAGATAGAGTCTATTAACACAGATCATAGGGATTATTGGAAAATAAAGTTAAATACACAATAATAACTAAAATTAACCTAAGTCGCATGTTTTGGTACAATTTGGCAGCTTTTACATCATCAAACTTATAAATTGGTAAACAAAAATCCCAGTTGCACGAATTACTTAAACTTAATTTGCTTTTAAAAAGATTTTATATATGTGTCACCCAATCACTGCAACGAGGTGAACCAAATATATTCAAACTCGAGCTTAAATTCTATTTACCAACAATTTAATGTCATGAGTTTCTTTGAGCCTAAATAAGCTCTCTGTGTCTAGAATTCAATGAAAATACGACAATTCGTTTGCAATCCATTATTTTCATAGAAAAGTTTGACCAATGTTAACTAATGGATTTTGCTCTAGAAGGGCTTCACTAAGTTTGAATGAATATTGTTAGACTACGATTCAACTAATAATTAGTTGGTGAAAGTCCCAAATAGGCTTTGCTTTTGAGGGTCAAGCGAACCTACCATTATATTGGTATATTTCACCTAATTAATAAGTTAGAGGTTCGAATTACAATCAGTTTATAGTATTACATAAAACTTATCTTATCAGTACATAAAAATTGAGACGCGCGATATTACAAGCGTTTGAAATTTTTTAAAAATAATCATATTTAAGGATGCAAAAGAAAGCGTCCCTAAATTGAGGACAAATTATTACAATTTTTTACTTTTTTAAGGACGCTTCTATTTATGTCCTTTAATTTTAGTTGGAACACCAACAAAAATGATACTCCCTCCGTCACACAAAGATTGTCCGACTTTGATCAGGCACAAATTTTAAGAAATGTAATGAAAAAGGAGTTGAAAAAGTTAGTACAATGTGAGTTCTACTTTTATATATTAGTTTTATAATAAAATGTGAGTAGAATGAGTTAGTGGAATATGGGGCCACTATCAAAAATAGTAAAAAGTGAAATGAGACAAACTTTGTGGGATGGACCATAATAGAAAAATGAGACAATCTTTATGGGACAGAGGGAGTACTTTCTAAAGCGTTAGTGGTATATTTAGACATAAATTAGCACCCCTAGCCATTTTTTTGTTGTAGTATAGTATATGAGATTATATGTTAGATGTTCGAATTACATCATACGCAAATATATATAATTGTACGACAAATTAAGGTGTGATCCGTTGCTAACTTTCTTAAGTTGCTAACTCATCAATGCAATGTATTAATAATGTCAACACGATACATTGAAATGTCAGAATAAACTTAATATTTTAATACAATGTGTTGACATTGAAATTTAAAATATCAATATAAATCTGTACTAACATTTTAATGCGATCATGTTGAAATTTTTAATACAATATGTTAATGAGTTAGCAAGTTATCAAGTTAGACAAAGTTACATTATAAGGCATTATCAATTTAAAAAAAATTAGCATAATAACACACTCATGTATGACATCCCTAACTAAGTCACAAAGCCCACCCTTTATAATTAAATAAATTCGTAACCCAACTGACCAAGCCCACCCACAATAAAATAAAAGTCCCCACCCCTCACTCCAGTTTCAATTATACAAAGCCCAAATGTAGTACTATGTGAGATCAAATGTAGCAACCTCAAAGCCAGTTATCTTTTTTTACTCAACTTATTTTTAATATAAGTATACCTGTGATAAGGCTAATTTCATGAATCGGTAATGTGCAAAAAAATGTTATAAATTGCTGGGTCTAACACGTTTCCTAAGCCAGGTGTGTGAAGAAAATCGCTAGATCAAGGAAGTAATGAAGGAGATGGTCTAGCGAGAGAAAAGGACGAAATGAGCAGGATTTACAAGGAAAAATTGGCGTGACGGGGGAGTCTACAGCTGAGGGCAACAAAGTCATTATCAATACCTCGCTGGATCCACTAAAGCGCCTATAAATAGAGAGGAGCATGCAGCGTAATGGAGATAGTTTTTCACTCTTCTTAGCTCATACATTTTACACACACTTGAGAAACATTGTGAGGGGTAATCGTGATAGGGGGGGGGGGGGGTACTTTCTAAAGATCTCGAGTTTGGTAACAACGTCCCAGTGAGGGCGAAGATACATTTGTTTTAATTTCAGCTGTTTTTGCTAGTTTCCACCGTCGAACTTCACTTTTGGGAGTCGACTTTGATGTTGATGATGTTTAACTGCTTATCGCTCATGGATCTGAGTTTAGCTGTTTAATTTCAAGTTACTTTTGCTTAGATCTCTCTACTGTTAGCGTAATTCTTAAATTGCTATGTCGATCTCTGTTTATTTCGTTATTGAGGTGTTTGATGTGGAATTGAGTGACAGATCTGTGGTTGATTGAGTGTTCGGAGCTTAAATTTGTAAATCTGACGTGATGGAGAATTTCTTCTGTTTGGAGTCCGTGTCGGACGCTTGGATCCGGAGTGGATTTAGCGTCTGAAGTTGGTTTTGGCGTGTGAAAGAAACAGTAGTGGATAGACTTGTTTTATTTCTTTTGTTTTCTATTTCCCTTCGTCTAGGTATGCAGATCTGTAAGTTCTTCGTTATTTATGCATAGATTTGATTCCAAGTTAGTAGCTCTGTTTTTGATTTGCTTATGTGTTTTCTCAAGAAGTTTTATGCGAATTTGGTTGTAGAAGACGATGTCACTGTCAGTTAGTACTAGAGTTAGTTATTCTGCCACTTTCCAGTCGTACTCTGCTTTTTCTTAGATGTGGTCCCATCGTAGAATTATTTCCTAGGTCTAGCTGTTAGGTTAAGTTTCTTTCTAATATTCCCAAGTCAAGTTAATTTTAATTTTTCCTCAACCCAAGAAAATGCGTGGCAGCAGCCAACACCAAAAATACTCCCAAATCCTTGATTACGATTCTTACGCATCCTTCTCTGTGGGATCGATCCCTACTTCCCTATACTAGGTTTAGTAAAGTGGTTGAGGGTTTTTGAAGCGGGGAAGTACTTGTGTGTCCGACGACCGGGATTCCGCACAACCTACGAGTTTCTAGACCAAGTGATCTAGTGGACTTGCTGGATTTGGGGAACCTGCCTTATTTGAATATCGCAACACTGCACACACACCACACTTGTACTGTCACATCCACACCGTAGCTCCAAGTGGCGCCGTTGCCGGGGATGGATGGCGTTTGCTGTTATTAAGGATTTGTTGTAAATATTCTAATTTTTGTTATTTTCTTTCTCCCTGACAGTTTATGAAAGCGGGCTTTCAATCTGGAAGTTGGGCAAGTTCATCTGGAGCAGGGAGTGGCCAGTACGAGTGGCGAATCAAGCAATCTACATTTAACATCACTACTAGATCAGGATTGAGAACGGAAGATCCATTCCCGTTCGAGTCAGAAAGCGAAAAAGGAGCTGAAAACACTTCCACCAGGCCTTAAGTACGCTTACTTGGAGAAGGACGAGACATTTCTAGTAATAGTCAACAGCAACTTGACCAAGGAACAGGAGAAGGAGTTGCTAGAGGTCATTAAAAGGAACAAGAAGGCAATAGGATGGACTCTCTCAGATTTGGTGGGAATAAGTCCAGATCTTTGCATGCACCACATCCGTCTGGAAGAAAGTGCAAAGGCTCATCGAGATGCACAACGGAAGCTGAACCCAAACATGCGAGAGGAAGTCTTGAAGGAGGTATTGAAGTTGTTTGCTCTAGGAATCATTTATTCCATTCCTGACAGTGAGTGGGTCAGTCCTGTCCATATGGTGCCAAAGAAGTCTGGGATACAAGTCGTCAAAAATGAGAAGAATGAAATGGTACCCACTAGGTTAGTGATAGGGTGGAGGATGTGCATCGACTACAGGAAGTTGAATGAAGCCACAAAGAAGGATCATTTTCCTTTGCCTTTCATTGATCAGATGCTAAAAAGATTGGCAGGCAAACAGTATTTTTGTTTCCTTGATGGATACAGCGGATATTTCCAAATCTACGTTAATCCGGAGGATCAAGAGAAGACCACTTTTACGTGCCCTTTTGGTACATATGCATACCGAAGAATGCCGTTTGGATTGTGTAATGCACCGGGGACTTTTCAACGATGTATGATGAGCATTTTTTCGGATCTGTTGGAAGTATGCATTGAGATATTCATGGACGATTTCACTGTCTATGGGAACTCATTTGATGCTTGTTTAGCCAGCCTAGATCTAGTGTTGCAGAGATGTCAGGAAAAGCATTTAGTGTTGAACTTCGAGAAGTGCCACTTCATGGTGACTGAAGGCATTGTCCTAGGTCACGTGGTTTCTGAGAGGGGTATCCAGGTAGACAAGGCGAAGGTGGATGTGATATCAAAATTACCATACCCTACGAATCAAAAAGAGGTGAGAGGTTTCCTAGGCCATGCAGGGTTCTATAGAAGGTTCATAAGGGATTTTGCAAAAATCGCGCAACCACTCACTCGGTTGTTACAAAATGATGTTGAATTCGTCTTTGACGAAGGATGTGAGAGGGCATTCCAGCTGTTTAAGGACAGGTTAGTATCAGCACCAATAATCAGGGCACCAGACTGGAATCATCCTTTCGAGATAATGTGTGATGCGAGCGATTTCGCTGTGGGAGCTGTCTTAGGACAAAAAATTGATGGAAAAAGCTATGTGATCTTCTATGCTTCCAAAACACTAAATCAAGCTCAGAAGAATTATGACACCACGGAGAAGGAAATGTTAGCCATCGTGTATGCCTTTGAAAAATTCTGACCCTACCTTCTTGGGTCAAGGGTTATAGTCTTCACGGATCACGCAGCAATAAAATACTTACTGGCTAAGAAGGAGTCGAAGCCAAGGTTAATCCGTTGGGTGTTACTTCTACAAGAATTCGATTGGGAAGTACGAGATAAAAGAGGAACGGAGAATAGGGTAGCAGATCATTTGAGCAGAATCTTCCAAGGAGAGACAGAAGAGGCTATACTCGATGCCTTTCCCGAGGAACATTTGTACCTTTTGGAGAAATTTCCTAGACCACCTAACTGGGAAGCAGTTTTGGCTCTGACCGGTCTAGGGGAATCAGATAAAGGGAAGCGCACGCTGAATGCAGAACCATGGTTTGCTGATCTAGCAAATTACTTGGTCACAGGAGAGATGCCGGTTTCAGAAGAAGTTTCCCGGGCCCAGAGGATGAAGATCAGAAGCGAATCCAAATTTTATTTTTGGGATGATCCTTACCTGTGGAAGATGTGCTCAGATCAAGTGATTAGGCGCTGCATTCCCGAATGGGAACAAAGGGATGTATTAAATCATTGCCACGCGTTAGCATGTGGAGGCCACTTTGGGCCAAGGAAAACAGCGAGGAAGGTTCTAGACAGCGGATTTTATTGGCCAACATTGAATAAGGATGCTTTCGAATTCTGCCAGTGTTGTGAGAGATGCCAACAGACAGGGGGAATTTCAAGGAGAGATGAGATGCCTCTGATCCCAGTGATCGTGTGCGAAATTTTTGATGTATGGGGAATGGACTTTATGGGACCGTTTCCGTCATCATGTGGGAATACCTACATATTGGTTGCAGTGGATTATGTATCTAAGTGGATAGAAGCCAAGGCCACCACAACTTGCGAATCAAAGGAGGTGGCGAAATTTCTCAAGGACAACATTTTCAACAGATACGGGGTTCCTAGAGCAATCATCTCAGACCAAGGAACACATTTCTGTAATCGCACAATCGAGGCTTTGATGAAGAAATATGATGTACACCATCGAGTGTCAACTCTTTACCATCCTCAGTCTAATGGCCAGGCAGAGATTTCTAATCGCGAGATCAAGGCGATATTGGAGAAAACAGTTAATCCGTCAAGGAATGACTGGAGCAAAAGACTCGGGGACGCATTGTGGGCCTACAGAACTGCCTTTAAAACACCTATTGGAATGTCACCCTACAGACTTGTGTTTGGCAAGATGTGTCACTTGCCTGTAGGAATTGAACACAAGGCATACTGGGTAGTGAAGGAAATGAACATGAAGCCGATAGCATGCGAAGAAGAGAGGAAGTTGCAATTGCAAGAGTTGGAGGAACTTCGGCTGGAGTCGTTTGAATCTGCCATGTGGTACAAAGAAAGAACGAAATTATGGCACGATAAAAACCTTCGGGTCAAGGAACTTCATGTGGGACAGAAAGTGCTCCTTTTTCAGTCTCGGCTTAAGCTCATGCCAGGGAAACTGAAGTCTAAATGGATTGGCCCATACACCATCGTTGGCATCCGAGCAAATGGAGCAGTAGAGATCCAGGGAAGTGCTCCAAACTCTGTTCCTTTCCTTGTAAATGGTCATAGAGTGAAAGTCTATAGGGATAATTCCGAGTTGTGTGTTGTGGACGAGATTCCACTACACACACTCCCTATTATTGCCTAAAAAGGACGAGGGTAATTTCCGATGATATTCCTGGGTCAAGGGGTAAGTTAATAATTTTGGAAATTCACAACTGACCCAGGGAATCTCGGAAATACAACATGTAAATAGTTTAATCATTCTCTAAAAAAAAAAAAAAAAAAAAGTGAAAAAAAAAATGTGTATTTATGTGTACATAGACCCAGGGGTCTGAAATCTTCAAATTTTATTTTGTAGGGCATGGTCGAGGGGATTCGCCAGGAGAGACCCTGAAGGAAGGAGTCAAGGAGGGAAAGGATATTTTGAATTTCAAATTCTGGCCGATAATTATGGGAGATGTACGGTTGCTTAATCACGCCTGCAACCGCACCATCTTTTCACCAGAAAAGGCAACCGTCGTCCTTCTCTCTCCATCATTCCTCATTAGACAAAAAAATTGAGTTTGCTCTTCCTTCTCTCTTCATTCACTTCTCTCTCTAAAAGACGGACGAAACCCTAACAACAAAATTGCCCAGTTCTTTTCGTTTTCTTCTTCAGATCTAAACCGATGGATTCTACCAAGGGAACTGAGTATGACCCCACTTTGTTGGCCGAATTGACACAGAAGGTGGGAAGCATAGAGAAAGCGAAGGAGGTGTACGCCCTATTCGCCGCCAGTCTGATGTCGTCTGCGCCGACTGTACCGTCACTGCCAATTCCGGCGGATTCGGCCGCGACACCGGCAAGTCTCTCTGAAACAAAATCGCAAGTCGCGGAACCGCCGCATGCAAAGGCCGTTTCGCAAGTAGCGGAGAAAGAGGAGGTTTTACACAGGCAATCGGAGGACGGTGAATAGATGCATGACGAGACCTTGAAGGAGACAGAAGGTAAGGTACCGGAGAACCCTAATTTTGAGGGTGGGGAAATGTATGAGGGGGAAACCCCTGTTGCTGATGAAATTCTTGAGGGGGAAACCCCTATTGCTGTTGAAATATATGAGGGGGAAGCCCCTATTGTGTTTGAAGTTCGTGAGGGGGAAACCCCGGTTTCTGTTGATATTGCTGAGGGGGAGACCCCTGTGTTTGAGAAGGCTGCTGAGGGGGAGACCCCTATTTTGGAGAGAATCGCTGAGGGGGAAACCCCTATTCCAAGAGATGTCAGGGGGGAGAACCCCATCTATATCGAGGGGGCAACCCCAATGTTGATTGGAGAGGGGGAAACCCCAGAAAACCTGTTGGCGGAGTCGGATCTACATTCGACGGAGGTACTGGAGCCCTAGGAAGGGCTGAAATTGATCGTGGACCTGGTTGATGACCAGGAAACAAGTGAGCCCAAGATTGATGAAAGGGCCGAAAGGAGGCGCACCAGGAGAAGCCTCCTTGACGAAGTTGATGACTTCATACCTAAAGCGACAGAGACAGAGGCGCGCTTGGCCAAGGAGAGAGCAAGAAAAGGAAAGACGCCGGCGACTGCATCTACCCGGTCAAGGAAAGCTCCCTCCGTCCAGGAGGTCGAGGAGACCCTTTCCCCTGAGACCGAGGAAACCCTTGTCGACGAGCACGAGGAGCCCGTCCCTGAGCCAAGCTATAACTCTGAGGAGGTTGAGGAAGAGCCAATTCCCGGACGCCCCGTGATTTGGCTGACCAAGAGCTTGCTGGAGGAAATGAGACAGTTTGACGACCAGAAAAGAATCGCAGTGTACAAGGAACGATGCAGCGCAGGAAAAATGGCCAAGTCAGGAAAACAGTATAGCAAGAGGGAGCTCAAGATGATTGCATGTGACAAAGAATTTCGCGCCTATATCCAGGCAATATGGTTTGAGTGGCTGTTGCAGCACAGCCAAGAGAGGGTAACAGTGGATCTGGCAAGGGAGTTTTTCTCTTCTTTTCGTTTGAAGAATACCTCAGACCTGGACGCGGATTCCATCACATTCAGACTCTTCAATCAGGAACACGAGTTGAGCATTAGGGAGTGGTCCCTACGGATGGGGTTATTCACTAAGGAAGAAGATGAAGAGGGGGCTTGGAACGACAGGATGGTGGGGATGCCAAAGAACACACCTGGGTTCAAAGTCCAGACAGCATGGGAACTGGTCACGCACTCTAAATCAGGGGCGTTCAAATCCAGCTACTCCAAGGCCTCCCACATCGAAGATCGGATCCTCCGTTTTGTTCAAACATTTATCAGTTACAATTTGATGGGCAGTGCGAATTCAGACCTCACTACTACCGATCTCTACTTCACTTGGTGCATGGCAGAGGGTGTTAAGGTGCACCTCGGATATTGGATGGCTCAGGCGTGCCACCAGATGACGAGCAACCCAGGACGTCATATGTACACCTGCCACCTCATCGACGCTTACCTCCAGAGGAATATAGAAATGAGAATTGCCAAGGCTGCTCCACTTGTAGTCATGTGCGACCCCCCAGAGGTGTTCAGTGTTGATTATTTCTTCAACAAGGGGTTGCTGCAGACTCAAGGCACAAAAACTCTCTTCTATTCTTTAGGAGACAAGGTGAAGGCGGAGCCGGAGGAAGCAGAAGAGGCCATACCAAGTGAAGAGATCGAGGAGCTGCGGAAGGAAGTCCAGGACATGAAAAAGGAGATGCAGATAATGCGGAAGGATATGATGAAGGAACTCGGTGGGATAAGGAACGAATTGATGGGGAATCGGGAGGCAGTGCAGACCCTGAGGGGAAATATTGCTGATTTGGCAGTGAAATGTGCCAAACAGAATGATAGGATGACGGAAGCGGTGGAGCTTTCAATGAAAATGTTGAAGTGGATGCAGCAGACGCTCCCCTTGACCCAGTTGAGGACAACTCCTGGGTCCAGCAGTGAAGTCAGGCAGACCACCCATAGCAGTCCCTCCGTCAAGCGACCACAGCAGTCGCTTCAGATGATCTCCCCGACCATTCCCGTGCAAATTCCAGCCCCACCAAAATCAAAATCGATCGTGAGAAAGTCAGTACCGGAAATCCCAGAGCAGAAGGAAGAAGAGCTGGAGCAGCCAGCTAGGAAGAAGGTGAAAGTAACCCGCCCCGGAGTCCCACCCCAGTTTGACTCCCGAGGGAGCCAGCCCCACAAATGATCGAACATCTCTTGACCAAGTAACTTTTATTTTTCGTTCTTTTCGTTTTTTTTTATTGTCCACCTGTTATATATGTGTTTAACATTTATTATATCTTCTCCCACTTAGTCCACTGCGTGGTCTAAGTGTGAGAAGTTCGTGTTTTCTGTTGTTTTATTTGTTTTTTTTATGTTTTTCTGTGTCTTTCTCCCACTTAGCCCATTGCTTGGTCTAAGTGTGAGAAGTTTTATGATTTTAGTTTTGCATTGATCTCTCTGTTCCCCCCTTCACGACGATGGCTTAGGGACAGGCTTGAGTGAAGTGGGAGGGGGAGAGGAGTCAATGCATTACCCGTTTTACATGTTAAGAGTTTGTTAGTTTTAAGTTTTGTCACATGAGCCAGTGGATTTAATACGGCATGATTCCCTTAGTGAAAGTAATTGAAGATAGGAGGCATTTCAACTTAGAAGCTTTTTCCTTAAATGAGCCTAGTTAATTTGAATGAAGCAAGAATGACGGAGAATGCCTCTACTTACTTAGTTGTGAAGCCCTACTATATAGTGAGTTATAAACCTCAGATAACTTTGAGCTAACAAATGTTTAAGGGCCACCACTGAATGCTTAGGGAAGAAGAGCTATGAAGGAGAAAGAAAAAAAGGGGGAATTGGGTTATGAAGGCATAAGCTGGACGAAGTACAGGGTAAGGCGGTATAAGCTGGACGAAGTCCAGGAGAAAAAAATGGAGGAACAAGCTGGACAAAGTCCAGATAAAAAAAAAAAAAAAGAGAGAGAAGAAAAGAAAAAAAAAAAAGAGGAGGAATAAGCTGGACGAAGTCCAGAGGTGGGAATGGTCTAAAACGGGAATAATGATAGCCTGCGCCAGAAAGGAGATAACTCTCATAACCCAACGCTTCAGTGGTGTAGCATTAACTTAAGAGAGAATCGATCCTAACATCCCTGGTGAGGAATGAGTGATCGAGTGAACCTAACAATTGGCTAAGTAGAGAGCTATCTTGACAAACTGACAGATTGGCTAGGCAAAGGAAGGGAAAGGGCCTATTTGGAGGAGTGCAAACTATTGGAATGACCTTAATCTTGTGGGGACAGATGCCTAAAATTGAAACTAGCTCATGTATATATGTGTTTTGCGTGTTTGTGTGATTTTCTTATATTTCTTAGTTTTTCTTGAGTCTAGGTCTAGGAGTCGGTCAAGAGATAACCTCGCTTGAAATTTGCCTTATTCTTTTTCTTTTCTTGTCTTTATACTTGAGGACAAGTATGGTTTAAGTGTGAGCAGTTTGATAAGGCTAATTTCATGCATCGGTAATGTGCAAAAAAATGTTATAAATTGCTGGGTCTAACACGTTTCCTAAGCCAGGTGTGTGAAGAAAATCGCTAGATCAAGGAAGTAATGAAGGAGATGGTCTAGCGAGAGAAAAGGACGAAATGAGCAGGATTTACAAGGAAAAATTGGCGTGACGGGGGAGTCTACAGCTGAGGGCAACAAAGTCATTATCAATACCTCGCTGGACCCACTAAAGCGCCTATAAATAGAGAGGAGCATGCAGCGTAATGGAGATAGTTTTTCACTCTTCTTAGCTCATACATTTTACACACACTTGGGAAACATTCTGAGGGATAATCGTGATAGGGGGGGGGGTACTTTCTAAAGATCTCGAGTTTGGTAACAACGTCCCAGTGAGGGCGAAGATACATTTGTTTTAATTTCAGCTGTTTTTGCTAGTTTCCACCGTCGAACTTCACTTTTGGGAGTCGACTTTGATGTTGATGATGTTTAACTGCTTATCGCTCATGGATCTGAGTTTAGCTGTTTAATTTCAAGTTACTTTTGCTTAGATCTCTCTACTGTTAGCGTAATTCTTAAATTGCTATGTCGATCTCTATTTATTTCGTTATTGAGGTGTTTGATGTGGAATTGGGTGACAGATCTGTGGTTGATTGAGTGTTCGGAGCTTAAATTTGTAAATCTGACGTGATGGAGAATTTCTTCTGTTTGGAGTCCGTGTCGGACGCTTGGATCCGGAGTGGATTTAGCGTCTGAAGTTGGTTTTGGCGTGTGAAAGAAACAGTAGTGGATAGACTTGTTTTATTTCTTTTGTTTTCTATTTCCCTTCGTCTAGGTATGCAGATCTGTAAGTTCTTCGTTATTTATGCATAGATTTGATTCCAAGTTAGTAGCTCTGTTTTTGATTTGCTTATGTGTTTTCTCAAGAAGTTTTATGCGAATTTGGTTGTAGAAGACGATGTCACTGTCAGTTAGTACTAGAGTTAGTTATTCTGCCACTTTCCAGTCGTACTCTGCTTTTTCTTAGATGTGGTCCCATCGTAGAATTATTTCCTAGGTCTAGCTGTTAGGTTAAGTTTCTTTCTAATATTCCCAAGTCAAGTTAATTTTAATTTTTCCTCAACCCAAGAAAATGCGTGGCAGCAGCCAACACCAAAAATACTCCCAAATCCTTGATTACGATTCTTACGCATCCTTCTCTGTGGGATCGATCCCTACTTCCCTATACTAGGTTTAGTAAAGTGGTTGAGGGTTTTTGAAGCGGGGAAGTACTTGTGTGTCCGACGACCGGGATTCCGCACAACCTACGAGTTCCTAGACCAAGTGATCTAGTGGACTTGCTGGATCTGGGGAACCTGCCTTATTTGAATATCGCAACACTGCACACACACCACACTTGTACTGTCACATCCACACCGTAGCTTCAACCCGCAAGTGTATAGGGCTAATGTAGTAAATAGTAAGCAAAGAGTATCGTATCCACACAGACAATCAATGTCAACCTAATTACCATGAACCAACCTCAACTATTATCTAAATGAATCATAAAGTTTTGATTTTCTAAATCTACTTAAAAAAACAAGATAAAAGCAATTAAAAACAAATAGAGAACTAAAAGCAAATAAGAGAAAACGGATGTAGATCAAGGATGAGAAGGGTAGAATCCTACGGGATCGATAACAACTATCCTATGCTCAATTAACTTCCAAAGGCTCAAATCTCTCGATTATATTGGCAAAGACGTCAATTTCTTCTCTTTCAAATTAAACTACTCAGTTCTTAGTTCTTGTAGTAAAATCCACATGCATTTATAAGGTGATCAGTTAAACAAATGTATAAGCACAGAAGAAATCAAAATAACCACATGAGCCAAGGCATAGAAAAATGAAATCAATTAAACATAAGAATTGTTGTATCTCCCACGTAGAACTCTACAAAGGATTTAGCTACTCATGTTCAACACAAAAATCAAAGAAATATTCAAAGAAATATTCAAAAACATTGTTTGAGAAGGAATAAAACTAAAAGATGAACTCCTAGAATAGGATTGGGCGGATTGGAGGCCTCGTCTTCAATCTTGCGATGAATACTCGTCCTCTGCTCATTCTTCTCTTCTTTCTAGGTGAAAAAGTTGTATTTCTGGGGTAGGAGGCGTGTAAGTTGTGTTTGGAAGCATTTCCTAGGCATAGATATACTTAGGGTTGACTTTGGGCCCGAAATTAACTGTCGGACGAAGCTGGCGGATCGCCAGGTTGGGTGTGCGTCGAAGCTGGCGAGTCGCCCGCTGCCTACGGCGTTTTTCTCGAGTTTTTCTGGCGTGTCGCCGGGTTCGTTTGCATGCGAACCCGGCGGGTCGCCAGCTATGTCACTGCTTCGCGCAGTCTTGGTAAAACGGCCATAACTTCTTCTATTGAACTCTGATTGAAACGTTTAAGATATCCACGCGAAGCGCTTTCAAAGACGAAGAGAATGATATGCATTATGTGCAAATCAGACTTCAAAATCTCTAGTAAAACTGTCTCGAACTAAAGCTTCTACACATCCACATATTTTGTACATTTTTCTATACAATCTTCACAAAATGGTCAAAATACCAACATAATAGAGAAGTAGTTATAACCATGTCTCAAAGTACACAATATATGATCAAAACCTAGTAAAACTACCCTCTAAAATCATGTAAAATCCAAGTGAATCAACTCCCCCAAACTTAAACAATTGCTAGTCCTCGAGCAATGAAGAAAAAGAACTAGAAGAAACTTGGATTCAAAAGAGTTTTAGATATCATCATCGTCTCAAATAATACGGAATAAATGAACATATCACAATACAAATTCCATCAAGTTAAGCCGTTGAATGCACTTTTACTACTAACTCGTATATCACCTTGGATTCATGCTTCACTCGGTATGTATATGTGTGTATATTCACCTCACTCAAAGTGTATAGGATATCAAGTAACACTCAAATCAATAAAAAATGCTTGGTTTACCATATGCTTGCTCAATGTCTAACCTCTCCTCTACTTCGTGTGACAATAAATCTAGAGTCCGAAAGGTCTTTTATTTAGGTTATAATGTTGGCTCTTTGGTAAGGTGGGAAATATTTGGCTAAAGTGACTAAATTCCCATAAAATGTGAAATCCCAAGACATTACACAATCAACTTTTAACTTCAACCATTCTCAAAACACTTCTCGATAATAACTAGACTTTGTCCAATTTCTTCCCAACTTCCAAAGACCTCAACTTATTCTCCATATATCTTTTCTTTTCTTTTTTTTTTCGTCACGCTTTCTTTTCTTCTTTTTTTTTAAAGTACAACCAATTTCCAACTTGATAAGCTAAACACGACCAATTTCGTTCAATAACTAAAATCTCCTACATCTTCTTTTCATATCTCAACAATTCTAGAGTCTAGATTCCCATCGCACTTGATTAGCTTGACAAAAGAAAAGGCAATAGGCTCAAACTTGCTATCAAAGGTATTATATAATAAGGTTAGTGTTTAGGTAAAAAATGAGGCTAACAACGATGGCCTAACATCTTCCCTTATCTTTAAGGTCAGGTCACTACGTAGACTCAAGAAGACAAGGAGCAAGTTCTAGAAACATATATATAATTGATGATAAATCACACATGAAAGAATTAAAAGCTCAAGTCTCACTGGGCAAATAGCATGAATCAAGACAAACAAGCAATTCGTTACTTATGCATCCTATTACTCAAACTCTCAAGTCAATGATCAAGTGATAGCTCAAAGTGGAAGGTTCTTTTAACATAGACGACTAATCTTCACCCAAATTACTACCAAGATTTTCAATTCAATTTCATTTTTTTTTTCTTTTTCAATCAATCCCAACCAATCAAAGCAAGCATTCAAGGAGTTCTAACAAAATAATTCTATCCTAAAACAAAATAAAGCAACAAAAACAATAAGATACGTACCTCGTTAGTGTCCCTATCCATAATATCATCCCCCCAAACTTATTCAAAGCTAAGCAAATAATAAGTTTGAAAATTTGGTGGAGAAGGGAGACCTACATGGTAAGCAAACAACAAAAAACACACCAAAAACAAAATGAAACGATAAAATTAAAAGTTACCTACTAGGGGTTACCTCCCCTATAGTGCCTTTGGTTATCGTCGTTGGCTCGACGTCGTCCATGAGCTACATCATGTCACGCCATTGGTGTTGGATTTTCTATCAATCTTGGAAGCATATGATCTAGCCAATCTCTTCTGATATCTCATGGAAGCCGTGCGTCATGGATCTCAACTACAGCTGGATTCGACCGGCAACCGCCCTATCGATATGATATCCGAAAGCAATGAAACTGCCATCATCGTCTTCGTCTTGGAAACAGCTTCACGTGGGTATCTTGCACATATCAATCGGAGTCCGAATGAGGGAGTAATGAAGGTTTTACAGAATTCGCGCAAAACTGGCGTAGAGTTCTAGAAGGAACACCCGGCCGGGTGTTTTCACTCTGAAAATCACCCGACCGGGTGAAATGCCGAAATAACGAGGGAGTCCAGCGAGAACACCCGGGCGGGTGTTTTGCACCCTGCAATTCACCCCAGACTTTTTCCACATTTTGGACCCTTAGTATAAATGCCTTTTGATGTCATTTTTTTCATCCTAGATAAGATTGTGATTGAATTAAAGTTATCTCCCTAGTGAGTTTTCCTCTTTGAGGAATGTATCTAATTCCTTCCTGATAAGGCTCGTTTCATGCATTGGTTTTGGGTTAAAATTATATGCTTTTGGGGGAGATAATGCACAAATTTTGAGCTTAAGTGTGCAGAAATCTGTTGGATCCGGGAGTTTGTGTAAATTGACCAGGCAGATGCAAAATAGCTGATTTTGAAGTAAAATACCAGAAGTCGTCGCTCGAACCTAGGAGAATAAGGAAGTTGACGACAGGAGTAGAAATGGAGCAAAAGCGCAGAAAATGTCATCTACCTGGTCAAGGAGACATAATGGCGTAAAGGAGGTGAAGCGCAGAAAAAGTCATCTACCTGGTCAAGGAGATAGAATGGCGTGCTGACATGAAGATTCTCAATTATTGCAAGGGTAAAATGGTCAAATACCGACAAGAAGTTGCCTTAGGGTTGAAGTTAAAGCCACTCTGTTTTATTTCGTCAATGGTGTTGAAGCTCTGTTCTATGCTCTGTTTTTACTTGGTTGTTTGGAGAAGATGATGTAGGAGTTAGTTAGAGAATCAGATCTGCTTTTTGCTTTTGCTTTTTGGTTTTCCAGCTTTTCTGTCAGCCCAACTAGTTTGAGAAAAATGGTCCCCACTTTACTTTTACACTTTGTCTGCCTATTTTAGGAAAGCCTTTAGCTTGGTTAGTAAGTTTCAATTGTTTTCTTTAGTTGCTTTCATGATTTATTAAAATGATGAAAAATATTTTCGTGTTTTATTTTCCTTCCGTACTTCTCCCGTCTCCTAGGTCAGGTAAATAGAGTCCAGTTTAATTCCGCCAGGTCAAGTAGATTAGAGTTTTAACCCACTCAATGAATACGTGGCAGCAGCCGACCCCTTTTCCGCTTGTGTCGTAGAAACAATCTCGAGTAGGTCCATGGTCTCTGTGGTTCGACCCCGCTCTTGCCGCTATACTTCGTAATATTAGTTGCAAAAGTGGGAAAATTATAAATCTTGTTGAAAGGAGGGACACGTGCACACGACACACTTGCTAAAACCCGACCCTCTCAAATGGGAGGGAGTTAGTGCAAGTCAGTTGTGCGTCTGTTTTCTAGGTCTAGTAGTTAGTAGTGTGTCGCTTAGTAGATAATTCTGTGTTTATGCATAACTGGTGAATAGAAAGCAAAGCCCCTTAGTGAGAGTGATTGAAGAGAGAATGCATGTCAACTTTGATGCCTTTTTCCTTAATAAATCAAAGTCGGTTTGGATGAAGTAAGGACGATAGAATATGCCTCGACTAATCTAGCTGTGAAGCCCTTCATAAAAGTGAGTTATAAGCCTTCAACACTTCTTACTAACACAAAATGAGAGGGCTACCACTTGATGCTTAGGGAAAGAACTTAGAAGAAGAAAATTTTTGGTGATAGAAGTAACCTCTCGGGCCTAGGGGAAGGGTACTGGATATAAGCTGGACGAAGTCCAGGGTCAAAAAAAAATAATAAAAATAAAAATAATAATAATAATAATAATAATTTGGAGTTATAAGCTGGACGAAGTCCAGGGTGGAAGGAGAAAATTATAATAAGAGCTAAGGCAGGAGAACTATATGACCCGAGGCATCAGTGGTATAGCATATAAAGAGCGAACGATCCTAACATCCCTGGTAAGGAATGAGTGATCGAGCGAATCCAACAATTGGTGAAGTTAGGGGCTATCTTGACAAACTGACAAGCCGATTAGATAGAACAAGGGAAGGGGAAGATTCGGAGACTGTAGGTTCTTGAATTGACCTTAATCTTGTGGGGATGGCTGCTAGAAAGTAAACCAGTTTATGCATTTATGTGTTTATGTGTTTTAGAATGTGTGTTTGTGTCTGTTTTCTTTGTCTAAGTCCTTTAGAGTCTAGGTCTAGTGTTTGTTTCATTTCTTAAAGTCGGTCAAGTGAAAACCATGCATTGAAACTTGCCTTATTTCTTTTATCTTGTCTTTCATACTTGAGGACAAGTATGGTTTAAGTGTGAGCAGTTTGATAAGGCTCGTTTCATGCATTGGTTTTGGGTTAAAATTATATGCTTTTGGGGGAGATAATGCACAAATTTTGAGCATAAGTGTGTAGAAATCTGTTGGATCCGGGAGTTTGTGTAAATTGAACTGGCATATGCAAAATAGCTGATTTTGAAGTAAAATACCAGAAGTCGTCGCTCGAACCTAGGAGAATCAGGAAGTTGACGACAGGAGTAGAAATGGAGCAAAAGCGCAGAAAAAGTCATCTACCTGGTCAAGGAGACATAATGGCGTAATGGAGGTGAAGATCCTCAATTATTGCAAGGGTAAAATGGTCAAATACCGACAAGAAGTTGCCTTAGGGTTGAAGTTAAAGCCACTCTATAAATAGAAGCTTTCCACAATGAAGAGGGAGCGCTTAACGCTATCGTAGTTTAGGTAGGAAGCTCTCATAGGCGCTTAACGCCACCGCTCTCTTAGTTTAGTTAGTTAGTTTGTTGCTTTCTTGGCTTAAATATGTAGTTTCATCGGAGGAATTGACGACTTCACCTTTGGATCTCAACTTATTTTCAGTTTTATGAAGCTTTGGTGTTTATTTTCATGTTGATGATGCTATTTACTTATGTTTCTTGGATGCTTTTCGCAATTTGTGGCTTAGATGTTTAGATCCACACTGTTTACATGATTTCCAGTAGTTTTAGAGGTTTAAATCTAGTTGTTCACGTGCTCGATTTCTGAGATCCGATAGTTTAGGTGATGCATGCAAGGTAATCTGTGTTCATTTCGTTTTCTGCTTGACCCAGTAGCGTAGATCTGGTAGTTCTAGCTTGAATTTCGTGTTTACGTCTCGTTTTGAAGCATGCTCTGTTTTATTTCGTCAATGGTGTTGAAGCTCTGTTCTATGCTCTATTTTTACTTGGTTGTTTGGAGAAGATGAAGTAGGAGTTAGTTAGAGAATCAGATCTGCTTTTTGCTTTTGCTTTTTGGTTTTCCAGCTTTTCTGTCAGCCCAACTAGTTTGAGAAAAATGGTCCCCACTTTACTTTTACACTTTGTCTGCCTATTTTAGGAAAGCCTTTAGCTTGGTTAGTAAGTTTCAATTGTTTTCTTTAGTTGATTTCATGATTTATTAAAATGATGAAAAATATTTTCGTATTTTATTTTCCTTCCGTACTTCTCCCGTCTCCTAGGTCAGGTAAATAGAGTCCAGTTTAATTCCGCCAGGTCAAGTAGATTAGAGTTTTAACCCACTCAATAAATGCGTGGCAGCAGCCGACCCCTTTTCCGCTTGTGTCGTAGAAACAATCTCGAGTAGGTCCATGGTCTCTGTGGTTCGACCCCGCTCTTGCCGCTATACTTCGTAATATTAGTTGCAAAAATGGGAAAATTATAAATCTTGTTGAAAGGAGGGACACGTGCATACGACACACATGCTAAAACCCGACTCTCTCACTTCCTTAAAGGTTGCTTGTTTCAATTTCATAGATTGATTCAAGTAGAGGTATGCATCAATGGGTTGTATCCATTGAGTAGTGGAGCCAAGGGGTGATAGAGCTAATGAAAGTTGTCTAGGGTTGTTTCCATTGTTTTGGTCAAGGTCGTATGGTTTTAGCTCTTTTATCTCATCATTATACACATGCTTTTCATTCCTATTCTACCATCCTCTCTTGTTTAGATTCAATTTTTGTTGGTTGGATCTTTTATTATCTTTTGCTTTGTGTTGAGAAATTGAAAACCTACCTCACAAAAATATCTAGATCAAGCATCTTAAATGGGTAAATTCTTGGGAAATAGACCATAAAATACATGGATCCTTATCATTTGGTATCTAGAGCCTAGTACCCACTAGGTGTTTGATCTATTGTTGCTTTGAGTTGGGTTATTTTTCCTTTTGTTCTTTGTTTTCCTTTGTTTTGTTGGGATGATCGGATTGATTAATTGTGCATAGATTAATCTGAAATTTGGTGTGTATGATCTATGTTATGTATCCTAGAGACCTGCAAAACTTCATCGAAAAATTCCTTCGTTTGCCTAGTTAACTGTGGAGATTAACATCATTGCTCTGTTTTGGCATAGTTGGGGAAAACCATACAAAACCTATCCAATTATCAAATCTGACTATATATGGCTATTTTTCCCTTGATTTAGACTTGTTTGTGAATCTATCCACTAAAATTCATCCAAATTGGGCATGGGAAACAATACCAAAAAAATTCATAAAGATCAGCCAAATTTCAGCAAAAAGCTTCATCCCATGTCTTGTGTTCTTTAGTGTGTGTGTTTGCTCTAGGCCTAGTTTTCCTTGCTTTCATATGTTTAATCATTATTACTTTGGTATTTACTACTTGGTGTCCATATGTTCTTGAGGTGTATACCTTGATTGAATTGTTCGGGCGCCAACGAGTGGGAATTGGATCGAGAGTGTGTGATACTAGCCCAACTATATTCTAAACCTACCGAGTGACGTTGGTGAGTGACTGGGGGGGGGGGGGGGGAGGGGTTGGGATACTACATTGGGGTGAGTTAGCTTCTTAAATCTTTCTTTTTTATTTTTTTACTAATCTCTAACACTAGTCTCTAGTCTTTGTTTTTTCATGTTTGTAGGAAACTTTGGTGCTTCCTATTACTCGATCCAACAAGATGGGAGACATCCACGAGGAGGAGGAAAGGAAGGGAGCGGGCTCAAGTAGTCCCAAACCCGAAGGTGATCTAGTGAGCATGATATCCCGAATGATGAAGGAATTAGAACAAAAGGTGATGACCCAAATGGATGTTCGGGCAAGAGAGTCCGATGCTCGGGCAAAAGAATCCGAAGCTCGCATGTTTGCCGCTCAAAACACCTTGGTTGGAGATTTAAAGGAGGTTCGTGCATCAAGATCCGCCACTCCTAAAAGTGACCATATACATCTCAAAGCTTCCGGCATAGAACATGTAGTGTCGAGGGGTAATAGAGCCAATATGCAGGTTGGAGGAGGAAATGAAGGGTATGGTCGTTTTGGGGTAGGAAACCAACATGGAGGGGTGGAGTCTTGTGGGGAGGTTGAAGGAGGGAATACGAGAAATCAGGATGAGAATGAAGGCTATGGGAGATTCGGGATGGAGAATATTGGTCGAGGGCCTTTTGGAGGAGGATATGGAGGGAATGATAGATTTAAGATGGGCAATCAACGAGGAAGAGTTGGGCTTTATGGTGATGATAGAGGTGACTATGAATCAAGGTACCATGAAGATGGGCTTGGTAGGGGAAGTCGTGGGGAACGAGCTCCAAAGTCTCATGGAGAATGGAATTCTATGAGGGTGAGAAATCATGATAGCTATAAGGAGTGTGAAAGACTAATTGAAGAAGAAGTTTCATGTAGAGCTCAATTGAGGCCTACCTACCCACGTGGTGGTGTAGACACAAACCAAAGAGGTAACTACTCAAGTCATTTGACTATATCTTCTTCTTCCATTTCTCACATAAACCTCTTGGTGTATATGGAAATGTCTCCTCTTCGATGAGCTTAAACTAAATTAGTAGAGAAAAAGAACGAGAGAGAGAGAGAGAAAAAGCTTGAGAGTGAAAGTGAGTCTAAAAAGCCAAGAGAGCGTGAAAAAAGACAAGAGTGTGAGGTGCAAAAGTCAAGAGAAAGTGGTGTGGGTTAGAGAAAAGAAAAATATCAAATGAGAGAAAAACCACAAGCACAAGTGAGTAAATGGTGCTTGTTAGATGCCAAGGCCAACCTTGGGTGGGCACCAAATGACCCTTTACGTCTTGCTCTTGGTGAGGAAAATAAGCCCTTACCCACTAATACTTCTTCTATGTCTTTTTGTGTTGATGAGTTTGTAGGAAATTTAATTGAAGGTATGGAAGTGAAGCAGCAAATTGCACATGGCTTGGAAACTATGCACCCGAAGAAGGAACAAGCGGAACGAGGGCAAGTGGATGAACTCCTTGCCCAAGGTTCAAGTGCACTATCCTTGTCACCTTGTGATGCTCCCTTGCATATAATTACACTAGAGAAGTCCCTTTGTGTTAATAGATTTGTTATTGATGACTTGTGTAGAAAGTGGTCTCATGAGTTTGAATATTTGAATGTTAAATCTATCTTTGCATCATATGTTGATCCTATCTTGATAAATCCAAGCATTGATAGATGCCTAAGCTTTCATTTGTTGGTAATTTTGAGCTTCATGAGTCTGCGGATGAGAATAGTAGGACCAAGAGGAGTGACATGGATAGTGACTTTAGAACTTGGTGTTTGCTATGTTTTCATTGCAAGGTGGTTAAACCCTTCAATGGGATTGGAGTGTTCTATAACCGTTTTGTGAAGGATTTTTCCACTCATATGTCTCTTGCGGATGATGTTGTGAATATGAGCATAAAATTGCATTGTTCCCATAATTGTGGTCTTATTTTTATATTGTTGGAGGAATTGTGTAAGACCTATTTTGATAAAAATCTTATGATGCTTACTATGACTTTACACAAGTTATAATGTTGTTCTTATTATACATGTGGAGCATAAAGATTTATGGATACATTGTGCATATGCTTTTGACCACTTTTTGAAATTGTTGAAGCAAGTGAGTAAAATCCATTGTGATGAACTTTGCTTGTTGAATGATAATCCTTCTTGCAAACTTGATGTGTGTTGTGATGAACCTCCTCTATATTTTGACCAAGAGTTTGTCAATTTTTGGAAGAGAACTTCTTATTTGAGCAAGAGTGGTGTGTTAATGATTGAAAATGATTGTTCGTTGTATGAGCGTGAGAATAAAATTTTTGTGCTTAGACCTCTCTTGATAACTTTCCATTTTGCACCATATGAGGACCCTTTCTTGTATATGCCTAGTCTTGATGAGAATGCCAAATCTTTTGTCAAGATGTTCAATAATTTGGGCATCATTTGTATAGGAATGATCGAGCCAAATAGAAACAAGGTGCTTGGGGCATGTGTGTTTTGGTATGTTGCTTGATTTTATTGCATGTCCATCAAACCATTCAATGGAGTTGGGATATTTTATGGTCTATTTGTGAAGAACTTTATATCTAATGGCTTTGTTTGGGACTACATTGTGAAGGAATGCCTATGTTTATTTGCACCCACATCTTGTACCAATATTGTGAAGTTGTTTGAGTTTTGGTATGAAGGGTATCTTGATGAGTTTGTCTTGATTCCTTATAGGTGGGATTTGGATATGAAAGGATTTTAATTTGTATTCTCATCTTTATTGTGACTTGGCCTTGAGCTTAAGGGAACATGAATTTGGAGGTCCATAAAACATCTTTGGTTTAGTATTGTCTCTTAGAGCCGTTAGTGGTCTTAATCCTTTTCATCATACTTTGATATTTGATCGACTCTTTTTCCATTTCATAGGTGTGCAGAATCTGTATTTGAGGGCAAATCCTTTCCAAGAAGGGGAGAATGATATGACCATGAGTGCTAGACGTCAAGTGTCTTCACCTCGACGTGAGCCATGGATTGATTGGGGTCCAAGGAAGAGAGTGAAGACGTGCCAAGGATTCAATAAAGCTAGAGGGTTTCCCGAAGATGCGAGGAATAGAGAAGATTTGGATTCGAGGAGAAATCCTTTCCAGGAAGGGGACGATGATACGATCATGGAAGCCGTGCGTCAAGGATCTCAACTATAGCTGGATTGAACCGGAAACCGCCCTATCGAGATAATATCCGAAAGCTATGAAACTTCCACCATCATCTTCGTCTTGGAAACAGCTTCGCATGGGTATCTTGTACATCTCAATCGGAGTCCGAATGAGGGAGTTATGGTGGTTTTACTTTGAAAATCACCCGACCGGGTGAAATGGCGAAATGACGAGGGAGTCCAGAGAGAACACCCGGGCGGGTGTTTTGCACCCTGCAATTTACCCAACCGGGTGAATCACCTGAGACTTAGATTTTGTGGGCCTTTTTCCATATTTTGGACCCTTAGTATAAATACCTTTTGATGTCATTTTTTTATCCTAGATAAGATTGTGATTGAAAGTTATCTCCTTAGTGAGTTTTACTCTTTAAGGAATGTATCCAATTCGTTACTTGAAGGTTGCTTGTCTCAATTTCATAGATTGATTCAAGTAGAGGTATGCATCAATGGGGTGTATCCATTTAGTAGTGGAGCCAAGGGGTGATAGAGCTAATGAAAGTTGCCTAGGGTTGTCTCCATCATTTTGGTTAAGGTCCTATGGTTGTAGCTCTTTTACCTCATCATTATACACATGCTTTTCATTCCTAATCTACCATCCTTTCTTGGTTAGATTCAATTTTTGTTGGTTGGATCATCTATTATCTTTTGCCTTGTATTGATATATTGAAAATAGCCTCACAAAAATACTTTAGATCAAACATCAAAGGGTAAATTATTGGGAAATGATTCATAAAATACATGGATCCTTATCATCTTCTTCCACCAAGTAGTTTTCAAATCTCCATCACAAATTTTGGTTTCCACTTTGGGTGAATTTGTAGCTTTTGTTTTCTTCTCCTTCACTTTAAAATTTGATGCAGTCTCTTCTTTAGAAAGTGATCCACCACATGAACCAAACATTTACCGTGGCAATGAAAAATCCCCCAATGTGGACTCAATTGCTTGTGTCTTTTGGATCTCTACAACATGCATAGCTATGCATTCCATGTTCATAACCAGTTCATCGTCTTCACGACTCTTCATAGCATTGTAAATAGATAAGATGTGTCGTCTGTTGCCCATACGAAGGGTGAGCTCTCCCTTTGCTATATCTATCAATGCTTTTCCTGTTGCTAGGAATGGGCGCCCCAGGATAAGCGGTACATTCATGTCTTCATCCATATCCAACACTACAAAATCGACGGGAAATATAAAGTCATGTACATTCACCAGAACATCCTCAACAATTCCTTTAGGATAGGTAACTGATCTATCTGCGATCTGCAGTGTGATTGTAGTCGGCTTGAGAGTGCCGATCTTCATTTTTCTGAAAAACGATAATGGCATCAAATTTATGCTCGCCCCCAAATCACACAGTGCCTTTGTCTGTCTGTCATTTCCAATGACGCATGAGGTATTTGAAACTCCCAGGATCTTTAAGCTTAGCAGATAGCTTCTTTTGAATTATCGCACTACAGTTTCAAATATGTTCACCGTCTCATAATCAATCCACTTCTTCTTCTTGGAGAGCATATCTTTTAGGAACTTTGCATATGTAGGCATCTCTTGCAGAGTTTCCACCAATAGTATATTAATGCACCTTCCTAAAAATATTGAGAAATTTGGAGAATTGTTCATCTAACTTATTCTTCTTTACCGCAAATGGAAAGGTCACTCTAACTGTCGTAGGAATGGATGGAGGGGGAAACTTTTCTGGCACTGCGTCGTTCTTGATATGAATGTCCACCTTATTCTTTCCCTTGGAATTCTCTTTTGCTCTGACGTCTTCCTTTTGAGTACTTTTCTTTTCCTCTACATGCATGTGAGGTCCTTCATACCACCTCTCAAGTGTATGGCCTTACAGTCTTTGGGATTGTTTAGGGTTTGTGCTGGGAATTGGCCCGGTTGATGTTGGACTCCCACAGCTTGAGGGATCTGACTTATCTAGTTGTCAATGCTCTTCATGTGCACGTTCAAGCTTTGCACATCATTCTTAACTTTTCATAGCCTTTGATTAGTAATCTCCATGTACTTGTCAGTTTTCTCCATGTACTTGGTAGTCTGAATCATGAATGCTGCCAAGATATCTTCTGTAGTAGGCTTCTTCTGCTCATCGACCATTCCATTAGCTACTGTGAATCCTGGTGGTGGTTGCAAAGCATTGTTAGGATTCCCATAGGAGAGATTGAGATACACCTTGTTACATAGTTGTTATAGTTACCACCCCCTTGGTTGGAGCGATAGTTGTTGAAGTTCATGTTATTCCCTCCTTGGTGCACATAGTTGACACCTTCAACTCCCCCTTGAATCTTTGGCCCTGACTGTCTCATCTCCATAATTTCCAATTGTGTGGTCAAGAGATCAAGCTGCTTTGACATTCTGTCTATTCTATCATCTTCTGATGCAGAGGCCACCCTATAAGACTTATTTCTATCATTATTTCATCCTTCATCAGTGGAAGCTACTCGCTCAATCACTTGCATGGCATCATTCTCTCCTAATTGAAGGAGTGCTCCTCCTGCTCAAATTCAGCTCATGCATTGCATCTGGAATGCACCCCATGTAAAAAGCTATGACTTGATGTCCCGGACTTAGACCATGCTTAGGGCATCTCTTCAACAGTGTCTTAAATCTGGCCCATGCTTCTCGGATTGTCTCATGAGGCTTCATCTGGAACTGAATTATCTCTGCTTGCCTCTTTAGAACTTTGTTGGGTGGGAAGTACTTCTCCAAAAATAAGTCTACCATGGCATCCCACGTTTTAACAGATCCATGTTGTTGTACCAATCTCTAGCATCATCTCTCAAGGAAAATGGGAATAGCCTTAGTCTGATCTGTTCATTTGTCACCCCATTAAGCTTCACCGTGTTGCTGATCTGAATTAACTTGAGATGCTTGTTGGGATCTTCATTGACCTTTCCCCCAAAAGCATTAGCCTCAGCCAATTAAGCAATCCTGGCTTGAGCTCAAATTGATTGGCATCGATCTCATCGTTGCCAATTGGTGGGTTCTCTACCTCTCTGTAAGCGTACATGTTTTGAACTGACACTATGACTTGTTGTTCATCTTTTTCCTTTAGTTGTTTCACCAGATCTGCAAGTTCTATTTGAAGTTGTTGGACTACCGGATCTGAATGTTGTGCATTGTTCTCTTCGTTGTCCGCCATTGTTATTGCAACAGGAGTAGGCGGTTCTCTCTTAAGTGGCGAAAGTGATCGCCCTTGGTTGAGCCTTCTCTGAGCGTTCCTCCTTCGGTTGGATGCTTCGATCTCAGGATTGAATAACTCTAATGGTTGCCCCTTAGAGCGAGTGAACATACAACCTGAAAAGAAAAACACAAAAGTGAGAATAACTCAAAAAGAAAGAAAAAAAATAAAAAAAATAAAGCAAGTAAAATCTAGATTAGTAATCTTAATTTTTATCACGATATTAGGCTATAGTAACACAAAATTGTGACTCAACTTATTTTTATCACAAGTATACCTACAAGTGTACGGGGCTAATGTAGCAAATAGTAAGCAAAGAGTATCGTATCCACAGAGACAATCAGTGTCAACCTAATTACCACGAACCAACCCCAACTACTATCTAGATGAATAAGAAAGTTTTGGTTTTTTATATCTACTTAAAGCAAGGTAAAAACAATTAAAAACAAATAGAGCACTAAAAGCAAATAAGAGAAAACAGATGTAGATCAAGGATGAGAAGGGTAGAATCCTACGGGATCAATAACAACTATCATATACTCAATTAACTTCCAAACTATGCCAACCAAGGGTCTCAAGGGTTATTAAGCTATCACTAAAGTAAAACTATATCTTCTCTCGAAGCATATAATTTGTAGATTGCTACCTAGAACCGAAGTCTCCTTCCTAGAACTAAGGCAACAACTCCTAATAGCTCCTAAGATACTTAGCTTCATTCAAAGGCTCAAATCTCTCAATTATATTGGCAAAGACGTCAATTTCTTCTCTTTCAAATTAAACTATTCACTTCTCAGTTCTTGTAGTAAAATCCACATGCATTTATAAGGTGATCAGTCAAATAAATGTATAAGCACAGAAGAAATCAAAATAACCACATGAGCTAAGGCATAGAAAAAGGAAATCAATTGAACATAAGAATCACTGTATCTCCCCCGTAGAACTCTACGAAGGATTTAGCTACTCATGTTCAACATAAAAGTCAAAGAAATATTCAAAGAAAATATTCAAAAACATTGTTTGAGCAAGAATAAAACTAAAAGATGAACTCCTAGAATAGGATTGGGCGGATTGGAGGCCTCGTCTTCAATCATGCGATGAATACTCGTCCTCTGCTCGTTCTTCTCTTCTTTCTAGGTGAAAAAGTTGTATTTCTGGGGTAGGAGGCGTTTAAGTTGTGTTTGGAGGCATTTCCTAGGCATATATATACCTAGGGTGACTTTGGGCCCAAAATAAACTGTCGGACGAAGCTGGCGGATCGCCAGGTTGGGTGTGCGTCGAAGCTGGCAGTCGCCCGATGCGTACGACGTTTTTCTCGAGTTTTTCTGGCGGGTCGCCGGGTTCGTTTGCATGCGAACCCGGCGGGTCGCCAGCTATGTCACTGCTTCGCGCAGTCTTGGTAAAATGGCCATAACTTCTTCTATCGAACTCTGATTGAGACGTTTAAGATATCCACGCGAAGCGCTTTCAAAGACTAAGAGAATGGTATGCATTATGTGCAAATCGGACTTCAAAATCTCTAGAAAAACTGTCTCGGACTAAAGCTTCTGCACATCCACATATTTTATACATTTTTCTATACAATCTTCACAAAATGGTCAAAATACCAACATAATAGAGAAGTAGCTATAATCATGTCTCAAAGTACACAATATATGATCAAAATCAAGTAAAACTACCCTCTAAAACCATATAAAATAAAAGTGAATCACTTTTTCACATTTAACTTTGTCTTCCCCCAAGAATGGTTTACAGTTTACATGTTTATTCATGAAAAATTCTAAATCTTCCATGAAACCTTCTACTTATAAATCTAAATGGTTGATCAATTTCACGGTCTGATTTTCTATTTCTTTTGTGAGATCATATATTGCATAAGTAGTCTAAAAGCATATTAGCACATCGATAAATAGACAAGTAATAATTGTACTCTCAATAAATAAACGGCCTAACCAGACTGGTTACTATAACGTGAAACAAAAATATGAGAAATAAAATTCAATTACATTGAGAAATTAATGGTATTTGACAATGATTATAGAATAGTACCTAATTCGTTTAGGCGTTGGATTTTATGAGTGGTCCAACCACCTATCTTAGATGACTTGAAAATGATGTAACGTTAGCTTTATTTATTTACTTACCCATATCTGAATACAGCAGAGCTTTCTTTTACATAATTCTTCTGCAGCATGGAAAGATGATTAATAGCACATGTACCTAAGATAGGCTTCAATATAGATTGAAAATAAAATGCCGCTATTATAAGTTTGGTCTATCAGGGCATCCACGTCGTCGTGCTCTTGGGTGCGGGCACAACATTGTTAGAAGGAGAGCACACGGGCATTGCATGCACAAGTTCCGTCGTCCAAGTTGTTGGTGACACGTGCCATGTTTTTAAAATTAATATTTTTATTATAAATTTGTACATTGAATTTTTCAAATACTATAGTGCTCAAATGCACGTAAATAGTGTGGTGCTCGATGGTTGTGGATAGCCTTACAATCTCGTTTTTAAAGCATTGCTTAATGCTTATTTCTTCTGGGTTGTTTGCAGTAAATTGCACTACAACTAAGATTTATCTACACAGTAGTTCTGTGCTTTCAAGGGCATAATATATTTTCGACATTTTTCCATCACCATTTGCATTCTAAATTAACTAATTCTTTTATTCCCTAGATCTTGGAAAATAGCCAAATGGGGCCTTTTTTTTTATGGACCAAGTCATGTCCAGTCCATATATTGAACTTGATTAAATAAGAGGTCCAACACAATTGAAGTAACACAAAGGTTAAAGATGTTGAAAATTTGAAAAAACGTATAATTACGATACGGAGTAATTTAATATGTACGAACTATGATAGAGTTCGAAATTGAAACATTTATTTATGAAAAGAATGCATGGTTCTTCCGAATTATCATTATTTTTCCCTTATACATTAAGGTGGTGTTGTTTTAATGCTAACTCATTTCTCGTTATTTTTGTGTTAATCTTTCCTGCCAATAAATGTGGGATATGTTGGTGGACCTATCTCTATTTTGATCTGGGCTAAGCTTAATTGTATTAAGCACCTGGTCCTAATGTGTGTGATGACCCAACTGCTTTTCAACCCGTTACTTACCCTAGGCACACCGGTGGCCGCCACATAGCACTCTACGAGGATCCTGATTGTGAGCTGTTCGATTAGAGGTGTGTTTCTTATGCGAGACATTTAGTCTCATTGACTCTTGGGCTCTATTCATTTGGTCTGCTAAGTCGGAGGATATTCAATGGTTTCTAAAGAGTTTCTAAGTGTTCCAGTGTTATGAGAGTGAATCCTGTGAGTCTGGTGTGTTCTTCGTGTTGAGTAAGCTGTGGTGCGTGGTAATCGGTGAAACCCTAGGATTTTTGGTTCAGGCCGTCCTATAGTGTTCATCTTGTGATTGTTGATTGAGAAAGAGGAGATCCTTGGCCGGTGTAGTTGTTGTAATCTTCTCGTTTTTTGTTACTTACTGTTCGTTCTAAGATCCGTAAGGATCTATTGTCCGGTGTTACAAATGGTGCTATTGAGCGTGCAGGTGATATTCAGTGAACGGCTAAGGCTTGAATAAGTGGAGAATCAAGTAGTGCCAGGGTTCTTTAGATATCTTGTATTATATTATACTTGTGATTAGCTTGTGTAACTGGTGTGTGCTTGAAAGATTGACAATCTATCGAACTTAAATGCAGAAAGAGGATTCGGTAATTAACCAATCACCATTGGTCTGACCCTACAATAAAAAATTAAATTTAAGGACATTTTTATATAAATATGTTGAAACCAGTGTTTTAAAAAACGGACCGGACCGACCGGTTCGACCGGTTGGACCGCGAACCAGCAGCTGATCCAGTCCGGTTCGGCCCCTAAAACCGTTGGCATGTTGAGCCGCCCTGAACCGTCGGAACCGGCCGGTCGGACCGGTTGAACCGAAAATCGGAAACCAGTTTTATTTAAAAGCTTGTTTAAAATATGAGACTAGAAGGAATTGAACCCTAAACCTCTAGGTAAGAAACTAACACCTCTACCACTTCACCACATGGTCTTGAATGAAATATTGTGAACATTAATTATTGTTATACATTAACTCCATTATTGTGAACATTAATTATTGTTATACATTAACACCCTAGGGTTTTGTCCACACAAATTAATAATTTGTGTTTAGTTTTATACTTTAAAATAATTTTTAGTTATGATATGTTTAATTTTAATTATAAGCCACTAAATGTTATTTTTATTGATGTAATATGGAGTATATATTATTAATATAGTTTATTACTCCATATTTACTAATAATTCAAGTTTAATTTTATGTAATAACTAATAATACTATTATAGTATATATTTATTCAAATTAACTAAAAATTGATATTTAGTTTTATATATTGTCTATAATATTATTTCACCATATAAATGTTTGAGATAATATGAATTTTATCTATTTATTATATGTAAAATATGTACTTTTTTTGGCTACATTATGTAAAAATTTATATATTTAATAAATATATAAATTTTACCATTCACTTACTTTAAATACTCTTAATATTTAATTTACTTAAAATATTTAATATATGTTTTTGTTATATGTTAATATTAATTGTAATATATTACTCATTAAATTTAATATATTTTGTAAGAGCATATTTAATTTTATATTTGCAGGTAAAACGGTTCGACCAGTGATTGAACCGGTCGGACCGGTTGAACCGTGAACCAGTAGCCTCACCGGTTCACCGGTCGATCCGATTTTTAAAACATTGGTTGAAACCTTAAACTGTATACAAACGATACTCTATCTATTACTCCTTCTGTTTTTTAAAAATAGCAAATATTTCCATTTTTGGTCATTTCTTAAAAATAGAATCTTTAAAATCTTTCTATTTTAGGACATGGATCCTACAATCCACTAACTCTACTTTCACTATTTTTTTCTATTCATCTCTCTTGCTTTATTCATTTTTCTCTCTCTCTCTCTTACTTTACCTATTTTTCTCACTTACTTTACCAATTGTGCATTAAAACATGTGTCGTTTCAAATGTTTCTATTTTTTGAATACGGAGGAAGTATTTGAAGAAATGAACAAAACAGAATGGAACTGAAAAAAATTACACCAAAAATAATAAAACAACTAATTACATATTGAGGTGTCGAAAACACTCTTTCTGCAAAATAAATTACGTTCACACTAATAATCTCATATTAATGTATTGTCCCTAAAAATAAAACGATTCAATCCTAGCATATAAAAGCAGGGGCGTAGCCACCTTATGGGATATGGGGCATTTGCCCCTCCTCATCCAATCATTTCTTTGTATATTTATACATAATTTTTTGATTTCATACTTCAACCACACTAAATGCCCTTCTCAAATACTCTCTCTGTCCCACTAGAAATGAAACGTTTTCCTTTTTGGGTTGTCCCATTAAAAATAAAACGTTTCTTAAAATAGAAATAATTTTATCTCTACTTTTTCCTCTCTCTTACTTTACTCTCTCTTCTTTAACTCACAAAACAACACTAAATAAAATCTTGTGCCGAAAAGCAAACGTTTCATATTTATTGGGACGGAGGGAGTACATAAATTTTTCCTATGTATTATATTTTGAGTAAAGGCCATAACTGGTCCTGAACATATGATCATTTTATTATTTTGGTCCTAAACTTTATCTTTTGGACTTTTGGTCCTGCACATTTCAAATCGGATCACAATTGGTCCTCCGTCAATAGTTCCGTTACTTTTATAACTGTCAATGGGTTTGACAAATTTTGACCAAATTAGACTTTAAGTTTTAATTTTTAACACACTAATTAATTCCCTAATTCTGATTCCTCGTCGCCCTCTCCTTCTCCTTCACAAATCAGCGAACCACTCCAATTCGTCGCCCTCTCCTTCTCCTTTCCTTCACTCTCGGAGACAAAGTCGCCGCTGACTACAAATACTCCATCAGCATCGTCGACATTGGCCTTCCTGGTCAGATAACCCCTTACCCAACTTTTTCTCGGCGATTTGGTCGCCATCGCTCCAGCACCCGTCGTCTCCTGCTCGAAATCGGGCTGCTGGTGCCTCGCGATTCGCTGCTGCTGGTGCATCGAGACCAGCCCCAGCCCCGAATGAAAGCAGAGAGTCCTGTGAGTCGAAAATCAGCAATGAGGATTCTCAATTCGGGGCTGGACGGCGATGGCTCCTACTTCGATCAGCAGCCTCGCAACTGGCGGACAGCAGTGGCGGCGATGCCTGTAGTGGCGACGATATGTCGGCAACAGCAGCGAGAGAGAGTGATAGAGGTGTGACAGAGAAGGGGAGAATCGGAGGGGGAAGAGTGAAAGATGGGCTGAAGGTGGCCGACCGCAACTGCTCTAACTGGACTCGCGGCGACAAAGAAGCAGCGGCGGGCCGGCGGCGGCAATTGCAGACGGTGGCGGCGAACATGATGTGAGAGAGAAGAGAGGGAGGAGATGAAATTAGGGAGTAATTTGTCATATTTAACAATTTAATTTGGTCAAAATTGGATTTAATACCCCATTTTATACTGGCGATTGTTAGCGATGAAGTTGATGGCCGGCGCTTTACCATTCAGAACTTCAGCGAAGAGGTCGGAGTTGTTGAGCACGTTGACGTCGTTGTTCGAGCCGGGGACCCGAAATACGCATGCCAAATCCATAGCCGATAGTCGGCGACGGCCTCGAGTATAACGGTGGGGTGGGTGCCTTTGTGGCCGCTCGTGTATGACCCTTTCAACGCCACAGGGCAATTCTTCCATTGCCAATGCATGCAATCGACACTCCCGAGCATCCCAGGGAATCCGTGCACTTGTTCGTGAAGTCGGAGCAGAAACTGACAATCTGCGGTGGTTGGCTTCTTCAGAAATTCGTTGGTGAAGGCTGCCCGGACGCCTTTGCATAAGTTCAACAAACAAAGTCTCCCAGTGGATTCTTCGACGTGCAGGTATTCGTCGAACGAATCCGCCGTTTGTCCAGTAGCAAGCTGACGGATCGCCGCAGTACATTTCTGGAGCGTCGTGTGGCTAGGACGGCCAACAACGTCGAACCCTTCTCTGAAGTACTCTTCCCGTCCCGCCAACGTATTCGCGATATGCAAAAATAGCGCGCGTGACATACGGAAACGACGACGGAAGTAGATATCTCTCCATACCGGGTTCAGATTGAAGTAATCACGTTCCAACCTTGCGGCGGCTTCCTCCTCCCTACGTCGATCTTCTTTTAGCGATTCTTCCATTATTCGACGCATTTGCTCAAATGGATCCATAATGGATTAAATTTGGGAGAAGAAAAAAAATAAAAGAATGATTTTATAGAAGTGATTGGAGAGGAAAGAAAGACAGATGAGTGAATAGATGTGTGTTTGTGTGTAAAATGGAGATTTGAGAAGAGTATTTATAGAATAAAAAAAAAATTTAAAATATGACCGTTGAACGATTATATTACCGTTTTTTTTTTTTCAAAAAATTGATTTAAAGAAAAAATGAATTATGACGTCATAATTCCGACGCCCACTCGCGGGTCAGCGAGTGGGCGTCACGCCAGCCGCCCGCGCGCGCCACGTGGCGCCGGGCGCGTGTCTCGCGAGCTCGAGGTCGACCTCGCCGGGACGTGTCACGCGTCGAGACAGCCCATCTCGTCGGGACGAGACAGAACCTGCATCGCTGTCTCGATGCCGTCTCGTCTCGTCTCGACGAGATCGAAACTGAATGCCCTGTTTTATGTTATCTCAGAGTCATTAAAAACGAAATAACTCTCAAATTAATATAAAGAGGTAAAATCACTTATAATAGAAAGAAGTATTACCGAACCAATTGAAACATAAAGTGATTGAATTGAGCATTAGCAAATGAAAACGCATAATTTCAAACAGGACAACCTGACAATCATAAAGAAAAATACACAGAGATGACTCATGTTGTTGATCAGTGTTTGAATTTACAAGGTCGTGGGATTAATGGAAATTTTTTCAATAAAGCTTTGCAACCAAATTTTGTACAATAAAAAATTAGTTTATTTAAAAAAAATATAATTTATTTATGTATTTAATTAAAAAGTGTAGATACATATATATAGTATAGGGAACGTGCATAATATTATGGTATTTGTGTATATTTTTTTAAAAAATTTGAATCATAAAATATAATTAATGCATACTTTAATTCAAATTTAAAAAATAATAGAGAAATAATTCAAATATACAAATAAAAAATTGAAAATGATGCCAAAAACTAATAAAGTGTTTTTAATTTATTAACTAACTATATTTATTAGTTTAATATTTAATTAACACATCAAAATGACCAATATAATCTTATTTTTGATTGTACAAAATTTGATCATTTATCATTACTCTTTTGAGGTCTTATTAGAAAAGGCCCAAATCTTGGAATACGTACCATGGATATATAGATTAGTCAATGAACTGGAAAGCATATATAATAATGTCTGTCAACTATTAATACTTTACAAAATTGTTACCTTAATTATGGCATAGTGAACAAAGCACTACCTTTATACTTATAATAATATAACGAGTCGAATCTTTTCCATCACACAACTTTTTTTCATAAAAAAAGAAGCCCAAAGTATGAAAATATGCAACATTAGTAAATACATTCCGACATAATGAACGAACATACGTCATAAGAAACTGTTCTTTTTACAAGATGATCAATTATGAGTTTCAATTAGTATAATTACTTAATTATGAAGCTACGCAAAAGACCACTAAACAAAGCTAAGGATGACATAGTAGAGAGAGAAAGAGGAATGAATGCATACATTATAGATACACAATTGGGAGGTGGGCCCTTCTCAAACCATTTCAAAACATTCCTTTTCCTGCTTTTAAACACACTTTCAAGAAAGCAACTGCTTTATTACTTCTTCAAACACCTCTCTCTCTCTCTCTCCATGGATTCAACCGCTGCTCAATGGCCTCCTCCACAGGTATAATAATAAACACAAACTTATTTTTTGAAAATTCATGTTTTGATAAAAGATTAATATGATAGGTGAATGAGAAGGTGAGGTGGTCAGGATCAAATGAGAGGAAAATGAGGCCTCAGAAAGAGAGAGCTCTCAACTGCCCTCGCTGCAACTCCACCAACACCAAATTCTGCTACTACAACAACTACAGCCTCTCTCAGCCCAGATACTTCTGCAAAACATGCCGCCGCTACTGGACTGAAGGCGGCTCCCTCCGCAACATCCCTGTCGGCGGTGGCTCCCGCAAGAACAAGCCTTCTTCCATTTCCACTAATTTGGTGCCTTCGCCACAAAACCCTAAATCCCACCATTTCAAAGCCCTAAGCGAGATCATCTCATCTTCACTGCCGCAGCAGCAGCAGCATCTCTCCTTGCTGGCGGATCCGTACTCGTCGTCGCTGGAAGGGCTTGTGAGCGGCTATGGAAGCTTCCAGGGGCTTCCGGAAACGAGCGGGAAGCTTCTGTTTCCCAACAATGGAGGAGATCATGGATATTGGAATGGTGGTGGATCATGGTAAATTTATCCATTAATTTTCTATATTTTTTAATTACTGATGGGAGATAGCTTGGGAAAAAAACTGACCTAAATATTGTGTTCCAGCGTTAGGTAATTATATCTATGTGGAGTAGTATCTTTGGTTGTTATATAATAATAATAATAATAATAATAATAATAATAATAATAATAATAATAATAATAATAATAATAATAATAATAATAATAATAATTACTATTATTAAGGATGTTGGTGTTAGAAGCTTGTTTTTAGATATGGCTTCAGGTTGCAGTAGCAAGTGAATAGAAGAAGAGATTGCAATTGGCCTTGATTTTTGAATGGAATTAACCAGCTGCACTACTAGTTTATTCTTCTATCAACACAAGGAGAGAGAGCTACTATGGAAGTAGAATTAAGTCTCATTTTCTTTGTCTCTATAATTGTGTAATAGGAGTAACTTAATTATAACTCAACTTTTTAATTATTCAGCTTAGTAATGGAATTGCTATATCTTTGTTTGGAAACACTTACTTTTTTGTTAATGTCTTCAATTCTCTGATTTTGGTATATCATGCATGCTATTGATTTGGAATCAGAAATATTTACAAATATGTGGGCACTTTTTTCATGAAGATATTTGATTATTGTGGTTAGGTCTAGCTAGTTAGAGGAGATAGTTTGTACACACCTGCTGCATCTTCAGAAAAAAGAGGAAAGGAGATTTACCTAATAATGGTATTGATATCCAAACAGGCATCAACTGTGATACAGACTCATTCAATTCATTCACACATATAAATAGATATATGTAGTGGCAATAAATAGATAAATTTCCCAAGTTGCTTTTAAAGAGTTCCCCATGCCATGTTCACCTTTCCTATCACTTGTTGAAAGATCTGAAAAACCCTACTCACTTTTGTCATTCAATGGGACCCACAAACATTCCCCTAGACAATTGTGCTGCTGAGGAATAATCTCCTCTCCCACACTTATATCTATTCCACAGTACACCCTAATATATTTAATATAATATATTGTTAGGAACGTAACCCAACGCAAACTTCAAACTAGATTTAGACAGTTAGATTTCAAGATTTGACAACGTCATTATTGTGACATTGTCAATCGATTGACATTGGATTGATATGTTCTATTGACGTTATTTGTCATCAGTTAAGATCAAATTTTGAAATTTAACAGTCCAAATCACAGTTTAAAACTTTTGAGTTTGCATAAGAGATGCAATTTATATTTTATCACTATCCTATTATATACTATTATATACCATTGGGTGTATGGATTTTCATATATTGTTATTTGCTGTAATCCACTGTGTGGTGTGGGCATAATCACGACCCAAAAATGTGTAGCACCACAACCCATGAAGAAGTTTATTTTGGCATCGTTTCCATATTTATTTTCCCATTCAAAAATTTACTTTTCATTTTCTTTTTCTTTTAAAAGGAGATCAATATTGATTCTGCTTTAACATCAACATCCATGATTACTTCAACCCCATTTTATTAGATGGAAGACTCAACTCAAGTCAATTATAAATTATTCATTTATTTTCGGGTAAAACACATTTAAAGATCCTTTTACTAATAGTACTTCCTCCGTTCCACTGAAAATGACTCACTTTCCTTTTTAGTTTGTCTCAACCAAGATGACTCATTACTAAAAATGAAAACACCTTTCTCTCTACTTTATTCTCTTTCACTTACTTTACTCTCTCCACTTCACCACAAAATAAAGTTATACAAATTTCCATACCGCCCAAGAAAGCGGTCATCTTTCTTAGGACGGAGGGAGTACATTTTATTTCATTAGATCCTTCTATAAATGTTTTGGTTCATTAGGTTCATGTACCAATGCATTTTTTGATTTAAGAGGGTTTTTGGTTAAATGTTTATTTAACGGACTTCATAATTAATTAAATCTTTCTTGTGATAATTACATTGAATTTTTTCTCTTATTTATTTTGAAATTAATCCAATTGCAACGACATGAAATATTAATAAATTTTTGTTTCCCAATGCTTCTTGAATCAATATTGCAGCTGAATTCGTTCCAAAATAAATAATTTGAAAAAAATCAACTAACATAAGAAAAGTTAATTAAATTTTGAAGTATGTTAAATAAATATAACCAAATTAAGTACAAAATCTCTTAAAACATCTTGCATTAGTAATAGTATAAGGATCTAAGGGGAAAAAAATGTAGAAAGACCTAATGAAACAATATGTATTTATTGGTACAAGTATCTAATGAATCAAAGAATTTGTAGAAGAACCTAATGAAATAGTAATATACTCCCTCCGTCCCTGATTAAGAGTCACACTTTTCCATTTCAATCCGTTCCCAATTAAAAGTCACACTTCATTTTTACCATAAATAATAAGTAGGTCTCACATTCCACTAACTCAATTCACTCACATTTTATTATAAAATCAATATAAAAAATGGATCCCACATTCTACAACTTTTTCAATCAACTTTTCTTTACATTTCTTAAAACCCATGCCCGGTCAAAGTGTGACTCCTAATCGGGGACGGAGGGAGTACTTAGTACAAAAGCCTCTAGTTATGTTTTGCCTTTATTTTCGTATGTATTAATTACAAAAATACATAACCATATAAACAATTTTAGCATTTTCACGCTTAATTTTCGTGAATAAAAAGTGTATTTATAATGCCAACAGTAGAATTTAGTAATCAGATTCACATATATAGAGAGAGAAGGAGAGAGAGTAGCGTCCGTACTATTTTATCGTTTCGCGAGTTGGAATGCATGTTCCTTGTTTCTGCTATATAACGGCCACTACTAGACATATCACATTCACAACAATGCAACTACCCTCCATGTGCACTATCATCGCTGTCACTAACACAGCATATGCCTCCTTCCATAAAATTCCTCAATCAAAACATAACATCCTATTTTCAATACGAATCAAATTTCTTGTCTTCACTTTCAACTTACTCTCTCTTCTCCAGACTCCAACAAATTGTCTCTTTTGGCTCCAACCACATTATCAAATGAAATCACAATATTCTACTCAACAAGCACATCACATAATAACGTGCATTGGAAAAGTTTCAACCCCATTTTCAGTACAACATGGTAGACACGGAATCGATGGAAAACGCATATGAAACGTATCTCAGTCACAAGACCAGTCACTATTGGCAGGACTATTATGTCAAAAAAGAAAGGAAAAACGGAGAGAAGCTACTGGTTGAGGGACGTACCTACACGTCCACAATCAACCAGTAGCGTCCACAAATCCTGAATCACCAAAAAAGCACATAATTATGTGCAAAGTATTGTCTTTCCCTAATCAATAATCCATGATTATTCTAAAAATATATATGTATATCATGCCTCCAATACAGAGCCCAATTTCAAAACGACTAATGTTGTATGAGACAAGTAGGACCCCATAAAACTCAAGTGGAAACCAAAGTCTCCACAACCACAATTACTAAATACTATTTGTCCCCTACGACTAAATACCAACCCATAAATTAATGGAAACATCAATCAACTCAACAACGCACTAGTCATCCTTTTGTCTCCACAGAACATAGTACTCAAGCATCTGCATCTATGATATAAAAGTTAAAAAAAAATGTGTGACAAAATGCAAACAGTACTTAATAAAAGAGTTCCATAGAGAGAGTATCCAGCTTCTGAGGGGTTTACCAATAGCTAAACAACCGACATCTTTTCAGTTCCCAAGCTGCACAACTTCAGCAATCTCTAAACCCGAATCATAAAGATGTAGGACTTGAAGCTGAACCTTCACATGGATGCTTAATAGACACAAGTTCATTGATCAGCGTTTATTCCAAAGATGCGAACTTTATGCATGTTTGGGAACTTGGCAACAACCAGAACAAAAACAGCTAGAGTGTTGAAGAAGAGCATAGGATGTTGATAGTCAGTTGTATGGGAGGCTATCAAGTACCTGATAAAAGAAAGGATGCATCCATCAAATACACGAAAAAAAAACTTCCATATGTAGACATATGTTTGGACTTCGAGTCAACCCAAAAATGCACCATAATATACTACATGATGATTCTTTGTCTAGCTAAAAAGGAAATCATTCATGTAATAAGTTTTCCCATTTTAAGTCCCATCATGCGCACAAGCATAGAATCCCCTGAAGAAAGTATATATAGAGCACGGTAGCATTCTTGTAAATGAGGATAAGTAAAGACGATAACAGAAAAAGAAAATGCACTCTTCCGAGTCAAACAAATCCTAAAACATAAAGTACCGCCAGAAAGATAAGACGAAAATGTCGCGCAAAGGGGTCGGATCCAATGTAGGAGCTAAAAGGCCGAATGCAAGACGCCAAAAAGAAAATGAAAATCATATAAATACATAAGAATGTAGTATCTCCTGACTTCAGCAGAAATTGCATGCTTTCAATATTCCTATTACGGAATTGGAAATGTACCAGGTATGCTGCCAGGTTAAATTGTGATTTGTGATACTTTTCCAACAATCACAAGCCAATCTTTCAACAGAATGATAGATAAAACTGTCTTTTACCATATCATGGGACATTGCTTACAGCTCAATTTAAAGTATAACTCACTTTTACAGCTTTAACTTCAGAAACTTTCCAGGCATTGGAGGCTAAGTTCAGTGGTTAGTTATCTGATTGTGAATATTGATTTGAAAGTACTAAACTGCTGTGAGGACTTCTATTACCAAACGTGCTTTAAAATAATGCAAAGAAAACGAATAAAAAGCCAAGATAACGCAGCTGCATACTATTAATGTTCCATGTTAATCTTAGAAAAAAGGATGGAAAACAATCTTTCCACATGTTGTGTAGGGTAGATAATTTTCCATAGCTAGGATGGGGAAAAATAATTTGGGCAACCCCATTTCCCTCCTTTTCACTCCAATTCATTATAATAATATCATGGGCACTGCTGTCTGCTTATATATATTCAGCTTGAAAAGGAGAAATTTGTTATGCAAACAGCAATGAAAAATATGATATTTGAATAATAGATTTACTATGAGATTAATTAATGACTGGCCAGCCACTCTATTCATACAATAATTCTCATAAACAAATATCTTATAATGTATACTTTAATTCTCAGTGACTCAGCCTCTTTTAACCTTAAAGGCCACTGCAAAGAAAATCTTAAAATTAACATCACATGGCTAATGAAAGCACTTTGACTGCATGACATACAATACATTTGGAAACTCTCAAGGAATGCTTTACATGTACATTAGCTTCACAAATGAAGAGGGCAGGAGGATGGATTTAATCTTTCCCAAGGGAAACATACAACTGAACATCTCTTTTATGGCTAATGTAGAGAAGAGGAGAATCGAACAACCTTTCTAAGAATGAGGTGTTATCAAAATGTTATTTAGAAAAAGGAAAATATAGCAATCGTATCTTCAGAAAAAAAGTTATCATTGTTAATTACTCTTATCTAATCATAACCCTTCTTACACTGTATCAGAAGATAAAGGATATTGTGCTTTAGCAGGGTTCAGATCCCCTGCCAATTCTTAACCTAGTAACCTCAAACTTCAATTCTATCCCTCAGGTGACAGAAATGGTTTAGCTTAAAGGACACCAACATACAGTAAAGTACCAGTATTGTTGCTTGAGAGAAGATGTGCTTAGAGGATTCACATATTCACATTAATCGAAACAAAGCAAAAAGTATAAATAAAGCCTATATAACTAAAAATGCAGTATGAACTATAGCAAGTAACAAAAGACCAAAATGTAAGGGGAAGAATAGAAAGTGATATGAAAACTTACAAAACTACAGGAACGACTGTTAAGAACTTCCTATTACGAGTAAGTTGTTTGCCACTGTCTATTTGCTCCCACCAAGTCAACCTATTGTAGATACCCTGATCTTCTGCAAATGGAGTCCCCTTCTTCCAGTGAAAAAAGTGATATGTGACCTGAAAAAGATCTCAGAAGATAAGAATATGAAAATTTGTGACATCAAATAAATGCAAATATCCTTTCCATGGTAAAGTTGTAGCAGCTAAACAAACAGCATCAACAAGGCTCAATCGTGGAATGATGGAATACTCAACCAATTAATGGTACATTTCCCATCAGAAACTGATACAATAAGCTATCCAGATACTTCATGCATACAATTAGCACATCTGCCTTTAACAGAAAATGGACATCACTACAAAGCTCTTTAACAGTCAGAAACAACATTGGATTGACTTTATTTCAACTTTTAGCCGACAAACAATAAAAAATATCCCTGGAAGTTATAACATTACAAATTAAAGAATGAAATGCGTGAACGCCTCAGTACCTAGAAGAATTTAGATAGGTATATGTTGATTATTGAACTCTTATATTAATGCAAATGAGATTTCAGTACCAAATGTAAAGTTTTGATTTGGTTTCCACGCAAAAATGAAGGGGTTGGGGGAGTTTTTGTAAGCAAAGAGAAGTTGAGCATGTATATAAGAAGTATTACTCAAGTTGGAAAACTTTAGTGGAGAATCACTAAACGTGGCATTATTGTTGACACTGAGAGAGCTACCAAGAGTTGGTGATCGATTCAACATAGTATCTTCTATTAAAACGACATGTAACTATAATTAAATAGGCATATGAACAATCAGAATATCAATTCCCCCATACTCAAGATAAGGAATTCCTCATAATGCACTCTTCCAATGGCTTTCCAAAGACTATCAAATCCTCCTTGTTTTAACATGACAAAGATTAACAACAAGTCAATCAAAAACAGAACTCCACATCATCCTGTGTGAAGATAATTATTGGATCCGCAGCATAAATCAAATCACTGCAATGCTTTCAGGATCTTAGAATTCTCCAATTTATCATAAAAGAGAGAAAATCTAATTGCGTAGCTTAATCCGCGTAATAAATCAAAATTCGGAATCAGTATCTAAGCTTATTCAACAGAAATTTCCTAGAAAATATTAAACAGAAACAAAATTCAAATTCCATGAGGAAGCGGTAACACTCAGAATCGATGATCAGAAAATCCTAGCAATAAATCTAGTAAAAAAACGGAATCACGACATATGCATGAGGAGGAAGGAGGCATACGAGGAAATGAGAGAGATGAACGACGGTCCACGCCATGCCGGGAGAGCAAGCGAAGACAGAGAGGACCATGAGCCATGAGAAGAAGAGTATAAGGATGTAGGTGCTCCAGACGCCGGGGTAGGTAAACCATTCCGTGTTCCGGTTCAGATCCGTCGTCGGCGCAGCCCGAACGTACAAATTCGCCATATCCCCTTCCCAATTTCTTCCAATTCAGCTCAACTCAACACTTTTCTTTTTCTAATAATAAAAATTGATGTTTGGATTTACAAATTACGGTGAGACTTGTATTCCCCTCAATTTCTTTTTCTTTTGATTTTTCTTTTTGGGGAAGTGTTTAGGCTTTTCCGAGAAGCCGATTGCAAATTTGAATACGCATAAGTGGGCCCCGATCAAGGAGCTGGACACTCTAATTTAAATACTATTTAATTATTTTACTCGTATCAAAATACGCTCAACTATAAATTTATCGTTCATTCATTAGTCATTTTGAGTTTTTTATAATCATAAAATTGGTGTCTAAATAAATAAATTTTTATTTATTCAAAATTTTCTCATAAATTCCAAAATTGAGGCGCATATAGTAAGGAATGAGTTTTGACTTATGGCTTGTGAGAGAATCTGAGTATTTCCTAATTATATTGAAAAGTAGGATGGAAATAGATTGATTTTCTTTTTGTAATTTTGTTGTTTAATAATAACCAATAAAATCTATGCATCATGTATGCATAAGTGTGCTGCCTTTTGCATAACTGAAAGTAGAAATTGTAGTTCTAACAATCGAAATCAAAATGTTAGAGAGAAATATGACATTGATTAAACTGGAAGGAAGTACACAAATTATGTTTCTACAAAAGTTGGAATGGAAACTCGAAATTATGTAATTAGGCCCCTTTTGATTGCCTTGATGCTAACTGTGATAAGGTTGTTGTATATGGATTTCCTTGATATTGTGGATATAGACATATATCACATTGAGCTTTGGCTACCATAATAACGTTGTTAATTTGAGTTATATGATTTTTGTTTGGCTCACATAAACTACAGATAGCAAGGTGCAATGTTAGTTTTGTCCTCATCAATTTTTTGTACTGCCAACTTTATCCCTGGAAACCCCAAGTTATTTTGGGGCGAAATTTAGAGTGTGGCGCCCAAACATAAAACGCGCGCCTAAACTAATTCTTTTCGTTGGTGATGCCCATGGAATTTAAATAGTGTGATTGAAGACTTTATCACGAATTCGCGTTGACATATCGCGACAGGAGGTAAGTTTTCTGAAATTGTTATTGTGTTTTTGGTGATTGGAAGATGTATTTGTTCAGAACGGATGTTGGGTTAGTTTTCGAAGATTTATTCACATGGTTCCGAAGTATCCTTGCCCGATTTATTGAGGTTAGAAGTTCAGCCGTTGTGCGTCGCATCTGTGATATGTTTTGCTCCATAAATTATGTTTATTCCGATGGGTGCTTGTAATTATGCTTTTTGTTTATTTGAAAAAAAGGATTTACGGTATTGTTTGTTATATTTTGCATACGCACATTTCATAGCATACTTTAACATCAACGGACATTTTCCACATCTTTTAGGGCTGTCAGAACTTGAATATGTGGTGATAAGTGTCTAATTAACATGTTTATGTGGTGTGATTAATGATTCAAATGTGTATTCTGAGTTGTAAAATTGTTTGGTACCATTGCAGTAGACATATCTCACATATCTTGCTTGTTATGGCATCCCCACATATGGATATCACATGTGTATCGATTCCCAAATTTTGAAGCTGCAGCTACTTACTTTCAATCTCATTTGATATTGCAATGTTTGGATTGTCCCCTTGATAGGTAGTAGCGACTTGGCATCGAAAAAAATGTGAAATGGGATAGGTCAAGGCGCGTCTGGTCCGTTCGTGAGGAAGAGATCCTTATGGCCACGTTGAAGAATTTGACGGCGAATGGGTGGAAAGCCGACAATGGTTTCCGTACTGATTACCTAATGCGGGCGAGGGAGGCGATCAAGCGTGAATTTCCTAATACGGACATCATGCCACACCTGCACATATATTCGAAGATAACAACTTGGAAGAGGCAATACAATTCCCTCAAGATGATGCTGAATCTTAGCGGTATTGGATTCAATTCGGATGACACTTATAAAATAGAGTGTGATGATGAGCAGTGGCATCAGTTTGTGAAGGTTCGTTATTGCACACATATCATTACGCTTTAGTAGATGTATACATTCATCCTACTGATTAAAATAGTCCCTATATCGTCATTACTACACTATATTCTTTGAAATTAATCACTGCCTCATTGAAGTATACATAATTACAACATGCACAGTGCTTCTTCCTACATACATTATAACAAACATACTTGAGGATTTTGTTGTGCAGAAATACAGGCATGCGAAATATATGCGTAACAAATCTTGGCCTCAATTTGAAGACTGGATGGAGGTTTTTGGAAAGGATAGGGCTGATGGAGAAAGGAGAGTTGATGTTGGGGCTGCTGTCGGACAAATATATAGACATAGAGAGGAGGTACCTGCCGACGATAGTCAATCACACCCCATGACTTGGAGGAGCTGTTTTGATGAAGTTTTCCCAGAAGGAGTTTTACCCGAGATGATCGATGAGAGTCAGTCTGTTACCGATGGGGGGTTTAGCGGGCGCAGGTATTGGTGCAGGAGTCGGGCCAGAGGGGAGCATAGGAGGTACAACAGGTACTGGATCCGGTACTGGTTCAGGTGCTGCTACGAAATTGCCCAAAAAGGATGCGAAGAAGCGCAAAATAGAAGACAAGATGGACGGAGTCATATCTCTAATGGGTCAGATACACACCGACACAAACGAGCGCCTAAAAGAGATATCTTCAAGGATTGGGTACGAGTTCGATCTTAGTACCAAAAGAACAGAGGTGTTTGAGCAGCTAAAAGGAATTCCAGGCCTATCTTTGAAGCTACAGTTTTATGTATCGAAGAAGCTTGTGAAGGAACCTGAACTCTTGGACCTCTTCCGTGGATTGCCGGAGACTGCTCGGGCGGCTTTTGTGTTTGATCTCCTTGAGACTGATGGGAAGCTTTAAATTATCTAAGGCATAATAGTACTACTATATGAATGTTTGTTAGACTTTTAATGGCATAGCTCTGTATTTGTTGGTGAATTGGGACACCTTAATTCTCATGTTGAAACTCCCCAAGTTGTGGTTGTTAGTACATCCGACTATAGTATATGATTCGCCGCAAATTGTGTTTTTTGTAGATTCCATGAACAATTGTATGCTCATCAGATCCGAGTATGAATTTCTTCCAAAAAATGTTGCTGGATTTGACCCGTCGATAACATATAGATAATACTTACGTCGTAGGCTCAATTGACACCCCAAATTATACAACATTTTTACTAAATGAGACCACAGAACCCCATTACATTAACTGATGCTTACATCAACAACACACGACTTAAAAATTTAAGGATACACTAGTCCACAAACAAATTATCTCAGTACCAACATACCACCATGCACATAAGAAACCATAATAAAACGACTACAAGTGTCCATAAAGGTCAACTCTCCGAGAATCTTTATTGCGCGTTTGGAACGGGACTCCAAGAAGCACAAGAGGAGCCTTTAGGCGATGATAAAATCACCGTCCCCCAACCGTTAGCCTGAGAGGCAGAACTCGGCTTGGATATGTCGGGAAAGCATGTAAGGTCAACATCAAAAAGCTTCCGACGAACCCTAGCTGATGGGCCGAGCATCGGCGACGTTACTTCCTCAGAGTCAGCCGGTGACTCATACTCCCTCCGTCCCATAAAAGTTGAGTCACTTTCCTCTTTGAGTTGTCCCAAGAAAGTTGATACATTTCCATTTTGGGTAAAAATTAGGGATTTTAAACACCTTAATTAATGATGCCCTTATTACAATTAAAATCTAATTAGTCTTAAAATTTTCAGATAAAAATAAAAATAAAAATTCACCCACCCCGGGTCCCCAACTAGCAAATTCATTCCATCCGTCCCTCTCTCTCTCATCTCAACAACTCTCTCTCTATTTTGAAAAACCCTAGATTCACAATTAACTTCTTCTCTTCGCCGACCCTTCCTTCTCTTCCCCTAAATCTTTCTCTTCATCCCCTTAATTGCTTCGTCGTCATTGTGGGAACGTTGGCGGCGTTAGCCCATCATCTCTAGCCGCCCTATCTCTCTCGATTTCAATTGTACCATGGACGATTGTAACCCAAATGCAGAGGGTTGGGTGAATCCTCGCCGCCCCCTCACGGTGCAACACCCTCGTCGCGGTGAGCTCGCTGGCAATGTTGGCCCATCATCCCCAACCTCAGTTTCTCTCCACCCTCTCTGCGCCACGGACGATTGCAACCCAAATGCAGAGGGTTGGGTGAATCCTCGCCGCCCCCTCACGGTGCAACGCCCTCGTCTCGGTGAGCTCGTTGGAAACATTGGCCCATCGTCTCCAGCCTCAATTTCTCGAAATTCCCCCTGTACCGCAAGCGATTGTAACCCAAATGCAGAGGGTTGGGTGAATCCTCGCCGCCCCCTCACGGTGCAACGCCCATCGTCTCCAGCTGCCTTAGTTTCTCTCGATCATCTCTGTATTGTGACAGAGAACAATCGAAATGATGATAGCTGGGTTCAACCTCGCTGCCCCCCCCCCCCCCCCACCCCACCGCGACACCACCCCCACCTGAATTTGAGCTTTTCGGTGGCTGGATCGACAAATGTCACATGGATTTGGGCACTTACGATGATTCAGCCAACAAAAAGAGAGAGCGCAGATCAGAGAGCATAAGCATGGATGATTCTTACTTCGATGAACTCCCTCCTCACCCATGGCCTATGGAAGGTGAAAGTTGGGATAGGGCAGTAGCAGAGGCTGAGGAACATTGTGCAGCTTTGTTTGGTAGTGACTATACAAGATACCATCCAGGAAATCCACCATCTAACGAGCCTTGACAATCTTCCTTGGTGAGGTAGATTTTTCATTAATTTGTTCTTGTGGTGTGTTGAAGAATTAATACGCTGTTGGAGTTGAATAGATTAGTTTGTTGCTGTTGTTGTGGTGTGTTGGATGAATTATTATGTTGTGGTTGTTGGGGCTGCACAGATTAATGTGTTCTTGTTTGTTGTGGTTATTTGGCTTGTGTGTGCATTGGTTTATATGGTGTGTGTGCAACAATGAATTCATTTACAAAAACACATCATGCATCAACTTCTGCCCTACAAAATCATTGACAAAAACTGATTATGCATTATCCTATTCATTAGAAAATCCATTTACAAAAACACATTCTACTTAAGCTTTAGCACTACCAAACCATTGACAAAAAACTGTTAATGCAGTATCTTATGCATTATAAAATCCATTGACAAAAACAACATTTATACCAAAACATAGATGCACCAATCTTCACAGTCAGCAACCTTTGTCTTCACATACCTATAGCCCTGATACTCCAATCCTTCAATGCTATCCTCTGCTCGGAGATAAGAAATGCATTCATTGAACAACTCTAGTGGAACTTGTAAGTTCTCAGGAAGTTGTCCACTTCTCCTTAATGATGCTTTCCCCATGTGTGGAATTTTGTAGCAATTCTGGCCCTTCAGCCTCATTATCTCTAGCATACAACTTTGCAATGATAGGAATACATTGTCTAGAGTCACAGGGCATAAGTCATGGAAAGACTTCTCCACTGCCTTAACTAAATCATCTATGGTGTTGCATGCAGTCTGCAATTGCAATGATTGTATTGCTCTAAACCAACCCAAATCATTAACGTCAGTATCGGGCGAGTTTGGGGGTTGCTGCACTAGTTGTATATTGAAACCATTTTGAGTGGCAGCAGCCCTAAAATCTGGGTCATGATTTGCTATGTGTGGTTTTGCATTGTCTTGTTGAATAGTGATAAACTTACTTTTGCCTTCAGGCCATTTCTCCATTATAGTTGGGATGACCTGAATCCATAAACAATGAACGCATGCATCAAAACATTTATTCCACAATTATATGAAATGCATATATGTATGTCTTTATTGCACAAATATGCAAAGATTTTCATTGTATCATCAAATAATTGATGCACTGAAATGCAACAGATTGTGCATGTATAAAATGCGTATATAGAAAGAGATATAGAATTCATACATTACCTTATTTATTATGCATTGCTTAGTGACCTCTTTGGTGATGCTTGCAATAGGCTTAGTCTCTAAAGTACCTGCACATCTGTTTTTGTTGTTTCTTTTTGCTGGAACTTGTTCCGTGAATGGGAAAATGCCTATTTTTCCATCAAATAGAACCTCTCCATTGTCTGAACAGTGATCAGGTAACAGCGCACATAAACATGATCTTCGAGATGTAATTTTTGTTTCTACAAGTGCGATGTGGTTCATCCTCTTCCGGTGCCAAATAGTATCGTTGGGATCCTTTAGTGATGTAGAACCACTTCTCGTCTATGTGGACAGTATTGTGCATGTTCCTAAACAAGATCTTGTTTAACATTCTGTCAAGTTCTATGGCTTCTAGTGTAAATGTCAATCTTAAAAGCTTGTTTGGGGCTGTTAAGTCAGGACATATTGCTGAAGTATGTGACCTAATCAGCCCAGCGCCCACTCACCTCCATACTGTCGATTTACTGCATCCTAATCCAATCGCTAAACTTCTAATGTTGGATTTTTTCGAATAATGCAGACTTTTCATCAAGGTTATATCAAAGTGAATTCTTTTTGCATGTGTGGTCTTCTTCCTATTCACTAATTGTATTGCTTTACCTTTGTCTTGTTGTTGTTTTGCAGCATTCCAATATCTTGAGATAGTTTGTCTTGACATACCGAACTTTTGCTGAGCTTCCTTGATGGTGCCACGAGGGGGTTTTCCGTTCACGCACTTTCCGAGGATGAATTGGACGACCAAGTTCTTCGTTTATGTGGAATACTCCGTGTGACCCATTCTGCAAATTCTGTAATGAAGTGACGAATGTTGAAATGAAATTGCAGAAATGAAGTTGTGAAGATATATATTGAAGTCTGTGAAAAACTTATTGAAGTCTGTGAAAAACTTGTAGGCGCCATATTTCTGAATTTTTGTTTTCTCCGTTGGCGGCAGTTTAAATTTTTGAAATGCTATGTTAAATGTATTCGCAGGTTACATACAGTAATGAATGAAATGTTTGTTTATTCTATTCAAGGAAATGTTTGTTTATTCTGTTCAATAAAATGTTTGTTTATTTGGGAATTTTGTTTTGAATTCCAGGACACGTATATAAACTGGACTAAATTAGGAGTATAAAATTAAATTAAAATATTTTTGAAATTATAAAGTGAAATTCAATTCATAAACTAATTAAAATAAAAACAAATTTAGATTTGAATTTCATATAGAAATAAAAAGTAATCCTACTACTCCACTTCAGAATAATATTACAATATTACTACTAGTCAAATCACTTCATCCACTATCCACTTAATTAGCAACCCACTTAAAACACTAATCTCTTCTTTCTTAACCTCTGTGCCCAAAAGTTGTGACTCAACTTTTATGGGACGGAGGGAGTACGATTTTCCAGGTAAGGGCGCGGCTGAGATTACGGAGTCGGATATGACGATGACCTCTGTGTCGTCAGAGATAGTAATCACTTCATTAGGGCTCTCAACCTTAACGTCATTTAAGCCAAAGTAGCACGCAAGAAGGTTGAATTTCGGCTCGTCACTATAGAAATATGCGGCGGCAGATGCGTCCCTCTTAGATTTTGCATACATAGAACATCATTATGTGAGTACTTCCATATTTAAATGAGTTTTGCCATAAAAATAGAACAATGGAAAGGTACACACCTTGAAAATAAGCTTCCAAGTCGACGGTTCGGCAGTCACCACCCGGGCTTCCATATTCCACTGCACTCATTTAGTTTGAATAAGTTTCTTAAACCGTTTGTGTCGGGCCCGCAGTAGTTGAACACAGATCGAAATTTCTTCGGAAGTGAGGTCGGCACCAAAAGGTGGTTTCATGATCGAACATAAGCTGCGCAGCACATCATCGGGAACATTTCCATTCTCCCGTGTACGATCCCTCCTCAGAGATATCAACGTTGAAAGAAGCATGACATCCATTTCTCGCGTCCACTTACCTCGGTAGAAGAACATATCTTGTTGAGGAACTTCAAAATCCATCTCCACAACAGGTTAATTGTTTTGCATAATGCCTTTGTTGGGGGTTGTGTGCACTTATACAATGCGTTTGGACTACACCGGTACATCTAGTTTCATTTATGGGGTATGGTTGTGCAATTAATATGTTTTAGCTCTATCTCTAGTCTACTTCCTAAACGGCGCCTACCTCGTTCTGTACTATGAATTATCAACGAGGTAGGGAGGATTTACTCAGCAATTAATTATCAGAAAAACAAAACACACACAAAGTACTCCTTTAGTTTTGTTAGATATGAATGTGTCCATCTTCTAAAAATCACACATTTCTAATATGAGAGGCACGTGTTGCATACTAACTTTGGTGCTTCATCGGTGGCATTTTTCCAGTCAATCATACACCGACATGCATATAGGCAAAGCATATTGCCGTAAAATAATACATGCTATATAAGTTAGCAGAATCTTGAAAATAAATGCAGACAATTTACAATTGTGATCATCATAATTCCTCCCTCTGTGGAAAATTAATTATTTGTATATATGACATGTTAACTTGCCTCCAATAATCAGCGATAGTTTTGTAGAAAGAGTCGGTTTTTAATAAATATATGATACTCCTTGACGTATACTTATTTGTTATTAGTTTAGTTTTAGGTGTGATTTTTAATAATGTAACTAATTACCCACATGAGCAATTTTTATTACTTTATATGAAAGCATCCATCTATTTTATGAATCTATGTGACTTTATGTTAATCTACCTGATATTTAAATTAATTCTTTGCAAACCCTCATAACATTAATTCAGTAGCCAATCCATATTGTTCTAAGTTTTAAAAAAAGGAATCCTATGTGCATAGTGTTTGACTATAATCAATGAACCAATCCATATTGATTCTTTGATTCAGTGAATACCACAGACTCATTTTTTACTCTGCTAAAGTAGCTGACAATCTTTTAATTCATGGGCCATTTGATTCTGCGGAAATGCAGGCGGTAGGCGTATGAATTTACAATTCCACAGCCTCATTCACACGCATAAACCAACCCTCTGTTCTCTTTATGAAATTGCAGTGAATTGGTACTTCAAATCTAATCGTTGATACAGAGCTTATTCGTGCGTTGTTTATGTTAAATACCCAATTCTCCCAACTCATCAGCCCACCACAAATCAACTATCAAAACACGAAGCATTTGTAGGATTGGCTACAACAGAGCTATGGACTGTTTTAGACTCCCTTCTTTCATGAAGAAGTTCAACGTGGATGAGAGTTCGAACTAGTTGGTAAGGATTAGATTAAAGTTCAGATTGGTTTGGGATGTATATATAACACATATTCAATCTTGCAGAGACTACCACCGAAGTTTGTTGCGCTACATGGGGCGGATCTCCCCTTCGACTGCCGACTCGTGAGAGAACGGAGAAGGAGTTGGCCTGTGCGCCTACTCAAGATTGTGAGTGGCTGCCATTTCCATGCCGGTTGGCCCGAATTCCGAATCATTAACAACATCGTCCACGATGATATTCTAACATTCACTTTGGTCGACGTTGGTACGTTCCATGTGAAGCGGTATAACCCCCGGCTGAGTGATGTACAATGTATGCATATCGGTTCAACGTCGAAGGGGTATGTTGTAATTCAAATTCATCGCAGGCGTGTAGCCTTTTTGATTAATAAAGACTTTATTTTCATATGTAACAAATGAGCAGATGTCCTAGAGTGTGACTCCGACCACAGCAGCGTGCCGGATGTTGATACGTCAGACGATTACGAGCCTTCAGAGGCCGAAGTGGAGTCCTCGGATGAAGATGGCTATGCTCCCGAACACGGTGGTGTGGGTGACGATGGCTGCCCAACTTTCGTGGTCACCCTTGACCGCTCGAATATAAATCGTTCATTGGGGATACCACTTGCTTTTTGGCGTCGCCACCGGATGAATGCACTACAGGACCCCGTGTACTTCAATGTGAACGGAGACACATGGTACATCGTCCTCGATTACAACGATCACAAGATTTGGGTGAAGAGAGGATGGTATCTGTTCAAGTATGGCAACAATCTGGTGGCCGGTGTTCGATGCCATTTCAAGCTCATAGACCGTAACGAAGTCCAATTCTTTGTATGGTTTGATCGTCCGTAGGAGGTACAAGGGTCAGCGACACGTAGGCAGCAGCTAGTAGTAGTAATTTGCGTTTCTTTTTCGGAGCTCGGTAATAGGTGACATTAATTCACCCAATTTTCCCTTTCATCTTGGTTTTAGATGTTTGATAGTAGTACTCGATCGGTTGTATGGCTAGTGATCGTTTTGCTCCATGTATCACCGGCCTTTAATGGAAATCAGTATCGCTGTGTTTGCCAATATTGTTGCCATTAGTATATTGGATCAGTAGTAATTATGTTTGTTGCATATCGTGACGAATTTGGTGCTAATGCGAAAATCCACTATTGGAAAACTAGAATAAAGCAGTCATCTTTTATATCCAAACATGTCAATTTCATGAAAATTAGTCTACAATCAACTGAATAATGTCTGATTTTACTGAAAATTAGAATAGGTTCGAAAGGAAACGTCTGCACAATCTAAGTTACTTATGGTGTCGTTCTGCCCACATTGCCCTGGCCAAATCATCGCGTTTCTTCGTCCACGATGCAGATGGTTCGACGCTGCTAATATGCCCCCCCGGCTGCTGGCTCAATGTCGCTTTCATCGTCATGTCAGCCTCATTATCCAACTCCGCCTTGACCGAATCATTAGCCATTTGACTCCTTATGTAGTTATGTAGCATGAAACAAGTGATAATTAGTCCAGTTTGCACATCTATTGGATAGAAACTTGCCGATCTGAGTATTCCCCATCGCATCTTCAACTCAGCAAATGATCGTTCGATCACATTCCTTGCTTTCGTGTGTCTTAAGTTAAACAACTCTTCTGGATTTTGTGGGGCCCGTCTCCCGACGCCCCATTCTTTTAGATGGTAGCGCACGCCTTTGTATGGTGTCAAACGGCCCCTTAGAGTTACAACTGAAAAACATGCACACGTCACTCATACCATATTTAATTTGAAGGTAAAAATTAGATAAGTAAAATCCTTTGCAAAGAGAGTTTACAAATTGCAAATTGCAGTCACCAAATAATTTCACTAGGAAATTAGTTACTTAAGTTAAATTGAGTGTCACAATTTTATGCAGTGGATTTTTGTTGTACTTATGGGAAATTGTTTTTACTATGTCGAAACCAATTTTAGGTTTTTGGGTCAACTTTCTCTGTTGTCTCTCTTGTCAAATATGGATTACAATTCACCTCAAAATTCTCCTTAAAATCATGGTTTGATCTAAATTCATGATTTTTTTACTGTAAGATGATTGTCATGACAATCACTACAATACTAGGGTAGTTTTGATAATTTGAGTAGTTTTGAAATTTGACGTGTGTGGGAATTATAATGTCTTACCCATACGAAAATAGAATGTAGGTTGTAAATAAAGTATATGTTGTGCTGTAAAAAATCACTAAAATAAATGGTAGAAAAATAATGATAAATGAGATAATTTAGCTATTGGGTCATAGAGCGTTTTTGTTGTGCTAAAATTAAATTTGTGGTCTTATTTGGGCTTATATTTCATGGACTTTTTTCTCTTTAATATAGCTATTGGGTCATACCTCAATCGCTCATAAAATCTTAGGTTGATAAAACATATGCCATCCATCCCATCAAAATATGCGTTATATTCATTTTAGTCTGTCCTAGCAAAATATGAACTTTCCTTAATCACCGGGACAAGTGATTAAAAATTTTAAAAACACCAACTATTGAACATACATGTGGGCTCCACATTAATAATATTTAAATGTTTAAAATTATTCATATTTAGAAATTGGTCTTATTTTGGTGGAGTGCCCAAAATAGTAAACTTGTCTGTTTTTTTTGACGGAGGGAGTAAGTTTTTTAAAAATTAAATGACTCCAAACAAAATGACCCGTGATCTTACAATTTGCAAAAAAATTAATTTTTTTTAAGTAACTTAGTTGTTTATTTAATTTTGTGGGATGTACTAGTAGGGATATCAATTAGGCTAACTTGATCGAGTTCAGGCCAACCCACTCGATTTGCCGGGCTATTTGGATGGTGGCTATTCACGTTATGAAGTTTTCGTGTCATAAATTTTCAATCCTAACCCTAACCCATTGGGCCACTCAGGCCTAAAAACTTTCGAAAATAATTTCATGTATCAAAATTTTTCTCTAATTGATTTTAAATTTCAAATATTTTTCTTCTTCTTAGTTTTAGAATCATATAAAATCTTCAAATTTTCATAATTTTCTTTAATAATAGTTGGGAGAAGACTTTCATCTCGATTAACATAAACAAAGATAATTCAAAATTAAATCAATCAATTTGAATTAAAGCTTGTGTCCGTGAATTATTTTGGATTGTTCATAATTAATTCTCCGTGGAAATTAAAAATCATATCTTACATGAATCATTATTAAAATGATAAATATATTGAGATTTTTAATGGATTAATTCTTAACTTTATCTTGATTGGCGTTGGTGGTGGTAGGACAGATAATGAGACGATGGAATAATGAGTCGAGGTGGAACTTGAAAGTTAATAGTGTGGGGTCAAGTGGAAAAGTGTAGAATGTAATAATTGTGAGTATGTGACACTTGAAATTCAAAAATACAAAAAACCCCTAAAACTTACTCCTCCGTCCCTGAAAATTTGCCACTTATTTCCATTTCCCATGTCCCTAAAAATTTGCCACATTTCACTTTTACCATTTTTTATAGTAGATCTCACATTCCACTAACTCATTCTCACTCACATTTTATTATTAAACTAATACTCCCTCCGTCCCAAGGTATTAGACCAACTTTCCTTTTTGGACCCAACATATTAGACTCATTTCCTTTTTTAGCAAAAAGCATCTATCTTATTCTATTCTCCACCTACTTTTTTCTCTCTTCTCTCCCCTACTTTTTCCCTCTCTCATACTTTACTCTCTCCACTCTAACTATTTAAATATCAATTCCTTAAATCATGTGCCCAAAAGAAGTGAGTCTAATACTCCGGGACGGAGGGAGTATATAAATGTAGGACCCACGTGCCATCAACTTCTTAAACTCACTTTCTATTAGTACATTTTTTAAAAACCGTGTCAGATCAAATGGTGACAAATTATAAGGGACAGATGGAGTAATATTTTTTAATTTAAAAGTTGCAATCTGTTTGGACCAACCCGTTTAACCCGTTTTGTATTCGGGTTACAAAATTACAGCCCTAATGTGACACCCCGAATTTTTGTTCGCTTTTATCGAGATAAATCAGATTTAGTAGCATAATTAATTTCTTTTAGAAGCCGCGTGGATTGGTAATTTTTGGAATATCGTGTGATCTCAACCTTTAAATACTAAGTATTTTATTTTGGGAATGAAGTGCAAGAATAAATTACAAGTGGTGCTCTTATTAAGTTAGCATTAAAGTACTTGTGAAGAGCAAGAATATTGGATGCAAAAGAAAAATATTAGAGAATGGCTTGCTTGGAGAAAATAGGATTCAAGGAGTATTATTTCAAGAATGATGGAGATACAAATAGAACATGCTATACAAGTTGTAATATGTGAATGGAAGGGACAACACATCCCAAGCTACTCTACCCTTCCTAACTACACAAAAGATTACATCCTTCTTTTCCTCTCTCCGCCTCGTTTCCACCCCCACAAAGCTCCAAAGGGACAACCAGGTTACACCAAGGATCCTGCAAAGGTGATACACCAAAAGGGTATTAGAAATGGATCAACAAAAAGTAGAGCCTTGGAGCTTCATCAAAATGGTAAAATGCCAAGTTGTATTAGATTATGCATTGCATCATCATCCTGCCAGAGTGGAGGAGAAAAACAAAGTAACAAGGGCCATGATCTCATCAAAGATACCTTGACTTTCACAAATTAAGTAAAGAAACATTATACCAAGGCCGAAAAAGAGATAGAGCTGGCAGCCCCAAAATAGGAGTCTCTTTGCCCCCAAGACGTGCACAATTAAGTAAAGAAGCATGATGCCAAGAAAGAGATGGAGCTGGCAGCCAAAAATAGGAGGCTTTGCCCCAAAGTTTCCAACACAAGAGACCAAGTTGAGGCCTATATAAACTGCCTTCTCACCTCCCTTTTCCTCTACCACTTTGACACTCCAAATTTCACAAACATAAGCATTTCAGCGAGGAGTAGAGAGGAGGGCGAGGAGAGGCAGCGGCAACGCGGAGGAACAGCCGCATAAACCGAGGATTCACCAAGTGAGGATAAATTGCTCAAGGCAAGTGATGTCAAAGCGAATAATTGATGTAACACCCCGACTTTTGGACATCTTTTAAGCTCTTCTAAAAGGAACGCCGAATGGCTAGACAAAATTTTTTTTAACAAGATGATCGTTAAGACGATCAAAGGAGAATTTGGACATTTAAGATCGATCAAGAGAAATTTTCGAATTTCGTTTAAGTACAAAAGAATTGAAGTCCAAATAAACAATCAAGTCCACAATGATATAAAATACAAGTATTGGGCTATGTCTATTTTTTCTCTTGAGCCCAAATTCTTTTATGCTTGGCCCAATAGCTAGAGAATCAGCCACTTGATGCCCACCTATCCCCTTCCCACTTCCTGCAGTGAACAAACAAAGACATTTAATACCAAGGAGGACCAGCAAAAATAAAACAAATATGACAAACCTCCTACCTGTGAAATATTTTTAGCTCCAACCTCAGCCCCTCTTGCACCGACAGCTTCAGTGTGTCCTACACATCAAACAAAATCAGTTAGGGGACAGCCCCTTAATGTTATGCAGTACTTACCCAAAATGAGCTTGATATGCCTAAAGAAGGCTTGAAAAGGGGAGTCAACTCCTAGCTCAAAATAGTTGATCCCCACCTGCACAAAATCTGCTCCCAACAGACTTAGCAAGAAGCCAATAGAGCAGATTTGCTCTCTGCACACACCCCTTGACCAAATCCCAACCAACTCCAGAATTTAGTATATATATATAGGTGCACAGCTCTAATCGTTTCCTTAGTGATACAAAATCCTTTTCACCACCATAACCAAGAGAGAGTGTTAGGTAAAATGAGCTGCCTTGCAACTCCAGCTTCAACCAAATCCAACAGCCACCCCAAGAAAGGAAATCAGGTATCCACACTCTCGTCCTTCTATCTTCATGCATCTCAAAGTTAGAATAGGAAAGCATGAATCATCTTAGAGAAAACATTTCAGTATGCTAAGATTTAGTTGAACAGTAATAGACTAGCACCCTCTCTGCATTATTACGGACATCATAGTCGGCTCAAGAACATAGAAGCATGGCTATAGGAACCTCATAACAGTAGCAACTATGGGACATATACCATATAGATTAAAACACCTTTGAAACCAAGCTTGATCAAAACATAGGTGTGCATAACAAGTAGATGCTTTAAAAATCACATAGCCACTGCCCAAGTCCCAACAAAATGCTTAGTAATGAAGGGGGTTAAAAGAACTTAGCTTTAGAGAGAGAAGCTGTCCGGCGGTGGTCGAGCAACGACGGAGGCAGCCGACGCGGGTCGCCGGCATCGGTGTGACTGCCTCGCGAAGAGGGCAGCGGCGAGCGGCGAATGACGGCGATGGAGAACTCGTCGGAGGGAGCCGAGAGAGGGCTGGAGCCCCGACGGGCGTGAGTCACCAGAGAACGCCGGAGGAAGAGAGAAAGGCGACGCCTTTCCCCTGTCGGCGATTTCGCCGGCAAAGAACGAAACGAGAGGAGGGAGTAAGCGGTGCTCGCTTCTTCAATTTAGGGATTTTTGAAACTGGACGAATTTGGGGAATGTGTACGAATTGGAGAAGGGAGGCGAAGCGGGCGACACTCCGGTGACGCAGAGAGACGGCGATTTCGCCGGAGAAGAGTGGGGCGTGAGGGAGAGACGCCGCTGTGTTGCCTCCAAATTGGGGATTTTCTAATTTTGAGTTGTTGTAGAAGAGAGAAAGAGACCGATAGATGAAGGAGTATAATTTGGGCCTTCTATTAAATTAATTAGATTTGGGCCTAGAGGCTATAATGTTGGGCCCAAGTATTATTTAAGGAGTGGGTTATGGTTCTGGGCCAGTTAAATAACAAGGAATGGGTTGCCTAATTTAATTAGTTGGGTTTATAGATGAATTAATTAAGAGGGCCGATTAATTGTGAAGAAAAATACACCAATTATATGTCTAAATAGTTTGAGTCGAGAATTATTTATGAGAAGTTGGAATTTATTTAAGGATTGAGTTGGAGCTTAATTAATTAAATTCCGAATAATTTATTTAGATTCCGGGAAAATAAAGTAGTAAAGTGGGAGACGCGAAAGTCGACCGGCGTCGCCCCGCGACGCCTTGGGCGGCCACTAAGGAAATGGGAGGAAAGAGAGACGACGTTCTCGAGCCACGTAAATAATTAAGTTTAATAAAGAAGTGCCATTAATTAAATTTCCAAATTTAATTAATATGCAAGTTCTAAAATTTTCCAAGTAGTAAGCAAAGAATAAAAGAAATTAATTAGGGCATGCATTCCTATAAATATGAGATTTTGTCTCGAGTCTAATTAGTATGTTGTTATGTTATGTTTTTCACAAAGGACTATCTCCGCAAGTTAAGATCAGAGCAAGAAATTCAAGTAAAGGAAATTAAGCGAACAAGGTGGGCTTTTCTAACCTACACTATGATTGTGGGCTTTCTATTTAAGATACGAATGATGCCTTTAAGTTTAAAGTACAACTTTTATGAAAAGTGTTATTGTGAAATGATACTACGTGAGCTTTGTATGATATGCTTTGAGTTGTTTACGTTCCCAGTATGTTTTGCAGTTCAGTTATTTACATTCTCATTATGAATGCGCTTTCTGTTATTCAAGTTATCAGCGTGTTTTGTCTTGCCAAGTTTTGTTTTGAACTTTGTCTATCTGTTTGTCTAGCAAGGGCCCTAATAGACCAGTTCAGTTTAAGCGAATCTGGGTCTGTAAGTGGGGTAAGCTCATACATACCCAGTTCACACAGTTTCAGATATGGCCTTAGTTCCAGGAAAAATAGACTGCAGTCACAGATTTTACTTAGAAAATGCTTATAGTGTCCTCGGGCCTTTAAGATAAAAACCCCGAGCAGTAGTGGCTTGACAAAACTAGTTCCTTTTCAGTAAAAAAATATTTCGGCACGTGTCCACTGAGTACACCAAGTACTCAGCCCTGCATATGTTTTAAAAATGTGCAGGTTGGGCAGCGATGACGGCGGGCGGTGTTGAGCATAGACAAATGAAGATCCTTCGATAGAATAGTACTTGGATGCGTCGTGTCTCCATACACGATGTCATCTGCTCTTTACTCTTCCGCTGCAATGTAAAAGTCGAGTTTACACTCCTTGTATTATGCACTCTGATTTATACATATATTCCAAGTTATTTCAGTTCATGTTCAGTCGTGCCACAGTTTCCCCCTTTCTTCCCCGCTTCTTTCATCCTCCCCTAGTCGCGATCAACCGGGCTTTCTATCCTTAGAAAGTGCGGTCGTGACAATTGAATTGAAGAATAAGCATATCAGGTGGGCTTTCTTTTAATATCCAGCACATTAGTGTGGGTATAAATCAAATACTTGCGAAATTATGAAAAATCATCTTTTCTCAAAATGGAGCTATGATTCTTTTCAAATTGTTGTCATGACATAAATGTTTGTTTTGATGAATTGAATTGAATAGAATGGAATGGAATGGACGGAATGATGGGTGACTGTGGGAGACTACCATCTCCCGAGCACTTGACTGCAATGGAATGATGGGTGACTGTGGGAGACTACCATCTCCCCGGCACTTGACTGGAATGGAATGATGGGTGACTGTGGGAGACTATCATCTCCCCGGCACTTGACTCGAATGGAATGATGGGTGACTGTGGGAGACTACCATCTCCCCGGCACTTGACTAGAATGGAATGGAATGGAATGCTGAATGAATGGGATGATAAATGATGAATGAACTTAGTCTGCAGTCGAACTTTAGCTCACAAAAGAACTTAGTAAGCTCGGGCCTTTTAAGAAAAACCCCCGTGTGTTACTGTGATGGCTTGACAATTATATATTGTATGTTTTGCTTTTCGGCCCGTGTCCACTGAGTACTCCTGTACTCAGCCCTGCATGTATTTATAAATGTGCAGGTTGAACGTCAAGAGGATGGAATGATGATCGGAGTCGATGCAATTAAATAATCAAGTGGATCTTCCAACGATTCGTGTCTTCGTACACGAAGTCGTTTAGTAAGGACTTATTCCGCTGTGCTTTTGTGAAGTGAGAATTGTAGAATCTCACCATCAACTCGGATTTATTTGAGAATATGTTTATTCTATTTTCAAGACCATGTAATGAAATACTTGACTTCTATGATATCAATTGACTTGGCCTTTGTGCAAATTCTCAAGTTCTAGCCCTTTTCTTTCCCCGCTTCTTAAATCCCTCTCATTAGTCGCGGTTTACCCGCTTTCGCTATCCTTAGCAAAATACGGTCGTGACACCTAACCCGCTAATTTACCGGATTATTCGGGCCAACCAACGAATTTCGGAATCCCTATATACTAGTCTCCATCAGCAGATTTCACACGCGTCTACGGAGTCGATCGCTTTACTATACATGAAAAAAATATTTTTAAAATTATATGGTCAAATATGGGCCACCAGATCCTAAAATTAGGTTATTCATATTTTAAGTTATCAATTGATTATATCTTATTTATAATGTTGTTTTTTAGTATCCTTGCCTATAGGAAACTAATTTTCGATGGATATTATGTTTTGAAAGTAATTGAGTTATTTGTTATTTTATGTTGAGTATTTGTTTGTTCTAAGTTTTATTTCAGTTATTGCGATCCTTGTTTCTGGTGGACTGAGGCTTTGGATTATTTAATAATTGCTTCATCCATAAATCTCTTTCAAGCAATTTTTTCAACCGAACTTTTTATTTTCATTCAATCCTTCTTTTATTAGAGCATCTCCAATCATTTACACTAAACTCAAACTCATTTTAATGTAAATGGCACACCAAATATGATTTTATTCTAACCATTTACACTAAACTCAAACTTAAAAGAATATTCTCTATATTATGCCTTTTTTACTCACAAAATTTGAAAAACTTTTAAGTTTTGGTTTAGTCTAAACCAAAAGATAGGTATTTTTTTCTCAAAAATAAAAAATGTGATTGTTTTTGAGTACTATTGGGACTAAATATCTATCTCATTTTAGGCTTTAGAGTATCCTTGGAGATGGTCTTACAATGTATATATATGTATATGGGTGTGATCAATTGCTAGCTTTCTTAAATTGCTAACTATGTTAACTCATCAACGCAGTGTATAAAAATATAAACACAATAATATTAAAATGTCAAAATATAATTTTGATGACATTTTTAATATAATGCGTTAATGAGTTAGCAAAGTAAGCAATTTAAAAAGGTAGCAATATAATATACCCTAAGTTGTATGCATATACGTGTGTTTTATATAAATTTGAGGACTACATGCACTTCAACTGAAAAAAAGAACATTGTCGAGAGCAAGAATTGCCAACTACTAAAACAATTAGGAGTACATTTTATATGCTGTTCAAGATTGAATATGAAATAAACATATACTGGTACTAATCATATGATTTGTACTCCCTCCCTTCCGTCCCTGAAAATTTATCATTTATTTCCTTTTTTGCCCTTCTCTAAAAATTTATCACCTTTTACTTTTATTATTTTTTATAGTGGATCTCATATTCCACTAACTCATTCTCACTCACATTTTATTATAAAATTAATATATAAAAGTAGGACTCACATGCCACCAACCTTTTCAACTCATTTTCTATTACATTTTTTAAAACTCGTGCCGGATCAAATGGTGACAAATCATGGGGGACGGAGGGAGTACTATATTTTTAAGATAAAAGAAAGTTTAGCCGATAAATTCAAAAAGAGAAATTAAAGCAAAAGTGATTTAATTGGCATTGCAAATTACAAATGTACCTTTGTCTTCAACCCCAACAACCACAGGACTGAATAATTTGCTTATGTCAGTATCTTAATTGTTTGTTTTATTTTGTTGGTGGGTAGGTGCGTGTCTAGATTACAATGGTGATATTGAGATTTTGATATGTTCATATTTGTGAAGGCATTGATTGGACTCGTAATTATTTTTGCCGTTATAAAAGAAGCATATCACGTTAAGATAAAGAAAATTATATTACAAAAGAAAGTGTGGAATCCAAGAATATTAATGGGACAAAACATAATACAGTAGAAAGAACCTTAAGAAATTAAGATTCACAAGAATTAATTGGTAAAACGCATAGGTGAATGATTTTTGGTGGTCCTTGGACCCAATATGAATACAACAAAAATGTTGTTGGACAAGGGTTTAAAACCGTTATTGTAACCTGCAAATTGAATTAATATCATGTAAACAGTACTGACCATGATAAATCGCGTAAATATATAGGAGAAAATAAAAATATCCATGATTTGAAGTAAAAAGCGGGACAGGGAATAAGTAACGAGATTTGGGTTGTGAAAAAGAGTAGCTAAGCTAGTTAGTGGATGCTAACTAATTAGCAAAGAATTATTAAAGATGGATCAAAAACGCAAAAAGTTTCCTTTTTAGATTCAATTTGAAGAAGTAAAATCAAAGTAGATAATGTTGATGTGTAGTAGTATGAGGTTGACTTGGTTAATGATGAAGCGTGTGGTACTTAAAGGCGACAGAATTATCAACTATGTTATGTGTGGGCATACCACCTCAACCTCTATATGTGGATATCTAACTAGCTTTGCGTCTCCACTCTCTATCTCTATCTCTATCTCTATCTCCATCTGTATTTCTCATAGTATAGTATAGTATAGTATAGTAAAGTATAGTAGTGTAGTGTAGTGTAGTGTAGCGTAGTGTAGTCATGGACCAAAAATGGTGCTCACAAGGGGCTAAAGTTATTACTAAAACTAATTTTTAGTGTTTTTCTTCTATAAGATCTTACATTTTGTCCAAATTTTTATATAAATTATCAATAATATGAATAATCCAGAAATACTTTTAAACAAAATTAAAATCATATCTTCCATCAATATTATTTTCTTCGTCCAACCCTAATTGTAGTGTAGTATAGTACTATAGTATAGTACTAGTATACTCCCACCGTCCTACAAGAATATACACATGCGTTTTAATGCACAATTAATAAAGAGAGAAATAAAGAGGAAAAGTAATTAAAGTATTGTTAGTGGGGAATGAGACTCACCTTATTAGAGAGAAAAGAGTTTTCAGATTTAAAAAGTGAATTTTTTTGCGGGATGAGCTAAAAAGGAAAGAGTGTATATTATTGTGAGACGAATGGAGTATTATAGTATAGTACAATATAGTTTCTCATGTAGAGAACTACCATTATTTAATGAAGTGAAGACCTAAAAAATCAAACCCTAGAAAAGTTCAAGTTATTGATCGAGATGGGAATTGATTTACAAATATTGAGTTTCTAATCATTCGTACATTAGGGTATACTATACCTATTCCAATTATTAAATTAAAGAATTGAACATTTAATCTCGGATGCCATGCATAATCAAGCACAAGTTTGTTTAGACAAATCTTGATTTTCACTTATCATCATCTAGCATATAAAGATATCAAAATGATTAAGCAACCAATTAAATTGCTACACCACATTATGTAGCTACACAAGGAGTGGGCCTTGCTTAATTAAGCATGCATCATTTGACAAAAGTGATGTGCTGAATGATTACGAAGGAGAGAAAGGTAAAAGGAAAAATTGAAACAAAAGTCAATCAATGGTGTTGCGTTTATGATGTTGGGTTGGAAAGGGGAAACACAATATTGGTGTATATTAACTAATTAAATTAATTATTAATTAATGTGGTAAGTAAAAAGAGTAGATTTTGAGGCAGGCAAGAACCTTAATAGAGTGGGAGAGTCAATATTGTCATGCTAGATTTAGGTGCATCCCATCTCCATAAAAATATGTATATGTAAATATCATGACAAATAATTGATGTTCCTCACCAATCTAGACAATGGACCTCGGATTCCCTACACCATCAAATTTGCACAAAATTGGCAGCTTTTAAATTTCACTTTTACTATGTATGTTGCTTGGCGACTTATTCTATTTCATTTTTCTATAATTATATGTAAATATAAGTGAGGTATAGCTAGGCACAATTTTTCCCAAAAAATAATTCTCAGTGTAAAAACCTTTGGTGATTAATAAGTAAATTCTCTATGGTATCCTTAATCCTGACTTTAGCAGACAAAAATAGTCACTCTTATAAGATGATTAATTAAGTACTAGTAATCTTTTGATTAACCAAAACCCATCAATTTTATAATTGTAATTAGATCTTAAATTTTGCAATGAATCCATTATTTGTGCTTTTTTTCTTGAAATTTAATTATATATAATTATATATTTCATTTCTAACTTCTCTATTTACAATGAAAGTTCCGGTGCTAAGTTCTCCAATTATAACAAAATGTCGCGAATAGTTGTTGTTGCTTTTGGTGTTTTCTTTTGTCTGGATATTGATTCTGAATTCTGATGTCGTAAAATGTGTAATAAAGTTACCATTATATTTGTAGACACTAGATACAATAGCATTTCCTGATCCCAAGTTTATCAATACTAGGAATTTTATTGTACTAATTTAAAAAATACTCCACAATAGTGAGTATGTTATTGTCTATTATGTATAGTGGGAGAGGTTTTTCATATGTGAAAAACTGAAAATTAATAACGCTCGCTTGTATCCCACAAATTAAGAGTCGTTATATGAATCTATTATTTAAATTGGGACAATGTAACAACACGAATAAAGGATGTTTCAATTATGTGCCGATTTAAAATTTATCATAAATCAAATCATTGGTCATTTAGTCCAATGTTCCCATGACAAAAAAACATAACCTGATTTGTGTTAATAACTTTCGGATCTACACTAAAGGTTGCAAGAAAATTTATTGACTATTGAAGCTTGATCTCCATTGAAAAACGGGCCAATAAAATTGCCCTATGATTTGAAATAGCTAAAATTCTGAAGATATAACTAGATGCTCTTGATGATTAGGTCAAAAAGTAATTTGCATATATAGATAGTAGTATCATTAGACACTAGGAATCTTTATGATAGTAATATATATTCTAAAATTTAATTAATTTTTTGGTGGGAAAACCGTTATGATTAATATATATATATATATATATAGGGGAGCACTAGGGTGCCCCCTTAATTAGAGTCACAACGTACATCCAATCTGGTGCTGCCATGTGGCACAAAACATGCAATATTTTAAACACAAAAATGCAATCTAGTTGTACATGCATTTTCGCAGATTGCATTTTTGTTGTATGTAAATTGCATTTTATAGTGTTGAGTTTTGCATTTTCACATAAATTGCATTTTTTATTGTTAAGTTTTGCATTTTCACATATAAAAATGCAATCCGTCTATATATAAAATGCAATTTAAACAGTCAATATCTAAAATGCAAAACTTAACAATAAAAAATGCAATCTGCATATAACAAAAATGCAATCTGCCGAAATTCATTTATAGCTTCTACAAATGCGTATTGCATTTTTCTGTGTACAATATTGCATTTTTCGTGCCATGTGGCAGCACGTGGTTGGATGTACGTTGTAACTTTAAAATTAGTTGTTATACTAGTACACCCCTATATATATATATATATATATATATATATATATATATATATATATATATATAGGGGTGCGTTAGAATGATAATCATATTTATGGTGATAACCTAATAACCTATTATTTTATGGGTCAAAAATATCATTTTTACTAAAAATGATTTTATACTATAAAATGATACTTTTAATCCATAAAATGATATTCTGTTCTATAAAATGATATATTTCGTCGATAGAATAATAGGTTATCACCATAAATATGAGTTATCATATGATCACATTATCATATGATCACATCCTATATATAGCAATATTGCTTGATAATTGTTGTCCATTACACACAGCCAGTGATGTAGTTCAAACTAATAACGCCGAAAAAAGTCACAGTTTCGTTCTTTCGACATCCAAGCTCGAGAAACATGTTTTACATGTGACTTTAATTAGCTAGTGAGATATATTGCCAAACTTTTGGACGCATGACAAAACGAACAAATTTATAAAGTTCAGTATTTTCAAAATATATTAAAAATTAAGATCATAAATTAGAAGAATGAGGTTGTATTTATTCCCCATAATGTTATCTTCTTGCATGTAATTAATTTGCTTTTTCGCGCTTAATTTCTTCATGTACAAGTAGTGTTCCTTTCTCGAAAAAAAATGCAACGAAAGTGCATGAGTGATTTACTCGTTTAAAATCAGTTAATGATATTGGGAGTATTATAGTATTAGTAACTAAAAAAAGAAAAGAATAATGAAAATGGGTAGAATGATCCATTAAAACCCCACCAAATTCAGAGACGACAGTAATAACAGTAAGCATTGCTGTCAAAAGTATTCTCACCACCCAAGGCCAAGGGGGGCCACTGCCCAATGTGCATCGTGCTCCACCGCCGCCGGAATATTCCCCCATTTCTTCACTTGCTTTTTCAAAACAAATTTGTATCCTATGGGGCTCATTTTATCTTTTCAGCCTAGTTTAATTCATGTCGTCTTTCTATAATGTTCGTGTTGACAAGGTTATGTTTTTCTTCGGATACAAATAGGTGTTTTTGTTGTCCAATCAGTGGTGGATCTAGAATATTATTTTGGTCAAGAAATAATCAATATAGAATGGTACTCCCTCCGTCCCACAAAAAATGTCACACTTGTGGGACGACACGGGATTTTAGAAGGTTTTGTTTTGTGTGTTAAATGAAGAGGAAAAATATAATTATAATATTTATGTGAGAGAATATTTTTTCCAAAAAAGGAAATGTGACATATTTTGTAAGACAAACTAAAAAGGAAAGTGTGACATCTTTTGTGGGACAGAGGATATGAGTTAACGAACTAGGAGAATGAGATTTCTCTTTTATATCAATTTGGGGTAAATTTGTACTTTTATAAATCAAACTTTAAAAATCTCAAAAATGACTTCATGTGACGTTTTGTTTATTATTCGAAACAAATTTCTGCAGACCAAGCGGTGATTATATCGTTTCCTGCAACTAGACCCTAAGAGCATCCATAATACAGATAGGCCAGCCACTCTCTCTCCCTACCACATCAGCAGTATTAAAATTACACTTGCCACATCAGATTTAGGCCAGCCATAGGCCAGCCGCAATAAAAATAATTCCAAAAAATGCCACATTTACAGAATTAAAATTACGATTAAATTACGGAATTAATTGCACGAGACATATACGGGAAAATTAATTCATTTCATTAAAAAAAAAGTACAAAGATTAAAAAAAAATACATGATTTGGATTTTAAAAAAAAGGGCTTCCACACGAGCCCGGCCACTCCCTACTCCTCGTCGCCGCCGCCGTCCTCGCCGTTGCCGCCGCCGCTGCCACCCGGGGTATCTGAGCCCACGTCGGAACCCCCCACCAATGCCTTCGATGCATTCAAATCCACTTGCATGTTCTCGAGCATCGTGTGGAGAAACATCTTCTCTTTGGTGTCAGTCGCGGTCTTCCAGTCTTGGAAGACCTGGTACATCCGTTCCTCCGTTTTTGCGCGCGATAATAACATGTACGCGCGTGGGGGTGCGTATACATAGGTTTTCAAAAAAAAACGAAAATAGGCGCTGGCCGATCGGAACGCCACAATTGCGGCCAGCGCATCGGCCAGCGCCACTGAATCGGCTAGCCCAGGCTGATTTTCTAGCCGATTCGCCGCTGGCCGATCGCAATGGTTCGGCTAGCCGATCGGCCAGTGCCGCGAATCGGCTAGCCGGTCGGCTGGCCGGCACTGTGGATGCTGTAAGAAAAAAATTAGGTCTATCATTGTGATTTAGAGCGACTACATCTATAGATTATACTTACGTTTCATAAAAATTGCATGAATTTAAGAATTTTTAGGCTCCAAATTAAGGTTGGTTTTACTCAAGAACATGCGCACCAAAATTTCTCTGTCATTATCTAATAAAAACAGAATTTAACTATTATTCGTATATGAGTATTTTACTATTATTTTCTAAGATATTGTTACCACATAAACATATTATACTATATGCACTATTAAGATATCATTAAAAATTTTAAATATATAATCTTACAAATATATTTATTAATGTAAATAATTACATATTTTATGATAAATGTAAAATATAAACTATTAAAAATATAATATTATCAAAAAAATAAAATTACAAAAATAGTAAAACTGACGTAGTAAAACTTTAATTCTAATAAAATAAATTAAAAAATTATGATATGTATGAAATAAGATGTATTATGAATATAAAATGTAAACAAAATAAAAAAGTCTTAATTGAGAATTGAATAAAAAATCTCAAATTTTAAGGATTAACAAAATTTACATTAGCCATTAGGAATTTAGGATACTCCCCTTAATAACATGGATTGAATAACAATATATTTCTACAAATGAAAGGGTAATTAAGCTTTTCGGGCGGGCGGGTCAACCACCCCCTTAGAGCCATTATGCTTTGATTATAAAAAATAAAACGAAACCCTGTACTCCTTTTGTCCGATCGAAGATGACGCACTTTCCTTTTTGGAGTGCCCACACCCAAAATGATTTATTATTAAGAGTAAAAATTTCTTTATCTCTATTTTATTACATCTCTCTTAAACTCTTATTTTATTCTTTCCACCTGACACTCAAAATAAAATTTCATATCGTCCAAGGAAGGATCATCTTCTTTAGGACGGAGGGCACGTAATCTTTAATAATGGATATCCATCAAATTAAATTCCTGAAATAGAAAGAAGATATCTCTTTTAATGATAGTTATTGAAGATAATAATTTTTAATAATCCGAAGAATCGAAAGATCACAAAAACATTTATTTAGCAATTGTATTATATTTTATTATAAATAAAAGATTGTCATAATTTATCTGGTCTATCAGCGGTCAATAATACTCCACTTAGTTTGTATATTTCCTTTTCTAGTTGTCATAATTGATGAAATGGACATTTGCCATAATATTTTGGCCTCAACTAAAAATTAAAAGATCGTTTGCTATAACTGTTGAAAGGGACATAATAGCGTTGGTGCACAGATGTTGTGAATTTGCTGTAAAATTTACCAAAAACATTTATAAATTTCATCATTCACCCCTTCTTTTCATAACCATTCAAATTCTTGAAGTCAACCTTAAATTCACAACTATGAATATGAGAACTTTAACACAATATTAAAAGAATACAAAAAAAGTTATTTTATAATAAAAATTACTCCTGTATATATTAAATCACTAAACTATTCTTAAAACAACATTAGAATATTATAGGCCGGGTTAATCAAAATCTGTATGAATACAACACTTTCATCATAATGATAATATCAAATTACATATATTTATTTAAATTAAATATAAATAATAATAATATAATAAGGAAATCAACTTTTGAAAATAAAATTCCATTTATATGGTATAGATTTAGAAACTTTAGGGGTTTTTTCATATATGCTTAAAATATTTAACATAATGTAGTGTCAATGTAATCTATCAACTAGGTATCTATCACAATAAATGATAATGCTAAATCACTTGGTTCAAAATAAAATACTTTTATAACTAAAAATTAAAGCTAAAATAACGACATCTTTCACTATCGTGTGGAATCGCAACGAATTATAAGTAAAGTTTTTCGTAACAAGGGTATTATTGTCTAAAATATATTCGGTCATTTGAGTAACCAAATTTTATGAATGACACTATACATATAACATATTAACATCTATATTACTGTTAACATTGTGATAAAAAATCGTATTGACTTTATGAAGAAAAAAAACATATCATATGTAGTCATTTTCAATTCATATAATTTATGAATGATCGAAATCACAGAATGGAAGACATTATACATGCATGATGCATGCGAAGAAAAAAATATTAGCATTTTGATGAGAAATTATCTTAATTGTAATTTATTTACACTTGGTAAATTTATACTATCCATTAGATCTTCAATAGTACAGTATTAATTTAACTACATCCGTTCTACCTCAAAGTGATTAGTTATTTTCTAGTACAATATTTAAGAAATGATATTTTTGTTGAGTTATGTATTTAAAAATTAAGTAAAATTATTTAATACTATGCACTAAAATTTAATTAGTACTAGTTATTATTACAATGGTATTGGTAGCCATCCATAATTGTAAAACTAATGTATATTATAGTAGTACACTATATTATAGTTCCTTTTTTAAAAATATAAATTTTAGAAACGACACAGGTAATTTTAATGCAACATTAGTAAAGTAAGAGAGAGAAAGAGAAATAATGGGTAAAGTAAGAAAGGAAAAGAGAAAAAAAAAATAGTGGAATTAGTGTTAATTAGTGGATTGTGAGATTTTTTTTTAAAAATAAAAGGTTTCTATTTTTAAGAATTAAATTAAAAAGAAAAGAATTTTCATATTTAGAAAACAGATGGATGGAGCAGTTTTTTTTTTTTTTTTTTTAAATTTATCATATACCCCATTAAACTGCAGTGAACTACTACTATTGTAGTAAGATTAATATCTCGTGCCATTTTCTTGTGCTGAAGACTTGCAATTTCCATGATGTTATAAGAGACTACTGGCATGCTTTATATATTTATCCACCACCCCATATTTTAATTGGCACTTTAACTTTTTTATATTTTAGCTCTAACACGCACTTGTAATATATTCAGCCCATTTCGGCTTAGTATAATTTACCATTTAAAAGTAAGAAAAACTACTTCTTATTAATAAAAAATGGAGTAGAATATTACAACAATTTAAATCTAAAAATTACAATTTAAAATGCTTCATAATTTAAACTTACAATTATAAAGAGAAAGTAAAATGTGAAAATAGATTCTCTCTCCGCCCACCAAGTGTTATTCTCATTTGACATGGTGCGAGTCTAAGAAATGTGAAGAAATTAGTGTCAAAAAATTAATGGAATCTAATATTACTTTTATATATTAATTTTATAATAGAATATGGGTATAATAATTAGTAGAAAGTGGAGTCTATGTATCAAAAATGAAAAAAAAAAAAAAAAAAGACAAAGTGGTATATATTTTACAGACGGACCAAAAAATAACAAATAAAGACAACATTTGATGAAAAGAGGGATTATATAATATGTATATTTATAGAAAAAATTTGGCTATTACAATAAATAAAAAAAATTATAAAGGCAACTTTCGGTGGCTGGTGTGACTGTTGAAAATTTGCAATGTGCAATGCAGCCACGCCAAGGGCAAACCGTCTGGGACTGCTACATTGCGTCGCAGATACTCTAAAACATATTGTGAATCATTTATTTTAATTTCTTTACTATACTATGATATTACTACTCCAAATATTCTCCCACCTACCTCAAGTACTAGGAGCCTGGGATATCTCTCATCATTATATCTTATCTCAGCTCCCCGTAAAAAACAGATACTACATTCGTCCATCAAAATTTATCTCACTTTGATCCGATATGAATTTTAAAAAATGTAATAGAAAGTGAGTTGAAAAAGTTAGTGGATTATGAGTCCTACTTTTATATATTAATTTTATAATAAAATGTGAATAGGAATGAGTTGGTGGAATATGGAGTCCACTACTAAAAATGGTAAAAAGTGAAATGAGACAAACTTTATGGGACGGATCAAATTGAAAAATGGGACAATCTTTGTGGGAGTAGTATAAAAAATGAAAATTACATCAAAAATAAAATTCTCTTCTTTTCTAAAAATAAAAACTTTTTAAACTACACATATTTTAATATAAATTTGATAAAATAAGAAAGATAAAAAGAAAAGTGCAAATTTTTAAAATAATTGGAAAGTTTTGAATTCTTGCAGAAGGTAGTTTCTATTCTTAGGGGATACATCACACAAAATTTGCAAAATGGATCCATTCCCATCTAAAGATCTTCCAAAAACATATTCTCCGCATTAAAGACAGATATAAAGAATCCATAAATGCATTTACATAAATGAGGAAATCTTTGTTCCCTTGAAAAATAATATTTTATCTGATTTTGCTTTTTTCTTGATATTTTCTCATCCTCCCAAGTCCCTACCCAACCCAACCCAACACACACACATATATATATGAATATATATCTATAGGCCTTTGTATTAAAAGTTTTTAGCAAATCTGCAATTGCTGTTTTTATGTTTTTTTTTGCTCTAATTATGATGGCCTCTTTTTAAGCTTTAGACATTTGGTTCAGAGCTTGTGACAGACATCCAGCCTTCATCTTCCTACTACTATTCCACTTGCTGTTTCTCTACTCTTCAAAAACCACCACTTTCACTCACAACCATTCATTCTTTGCTCTAAAACTCAGTGTTTGTGTTTGCTTTTTCTACCCTAATCTGAACCCCCAGCCAAAACCACTTTCACTTCCACCAAAGCCTGCTTTATCATTTTCACCTGTGCAGGCTGTGCTTTTATCAATCATCCCTTGAAAAAGACTGCATTTTGTTTATGTTTCTTGATTGTGCTGTGATCTCAGCTGCTGGGTTTTCGACACCATATATAAAAGAGAGATCTTTGGAGGTCCGCAACTGATTGACAGCGATTTACTTGGAGTTCTTGCATCTCCTTTCTTCGACAAAGTTTGATTCAATCATGAAGGAAACCCTCAAGAATCTTTGCTATAGTTTTGGATGGAGTTATGGAATTTTCTGGGGTTTTGATCAGACAAATTCATTGTAATCCCTCTATCTCTCTCTTTGCATGTGTTTCAGATGTTATAACATGATTTCCATTGGAATCAAAGTTGTGTTCAAAAAGATATTTTGGCTTCTCTAATTCAACTTTAAACTAAGTGTTTTCCGACTTTCAAGTTTATAACTTTATTTTACCATGAATTCTTTAAATGAAGCAAGTCTTTTCCTTTTTCTGTTTCTTGTCTAGAAAAGTAACTACCTTTACTGAATACTTACCTTTCTCCGCAAACAAAAAAATTGTCGAAATGGATACTGCTACTAGATTGATGATTAGCTGTATTCCACTATAATGTTTTTGGCTATACTTTCAATCACTACATAACATTGGTTGCATACTTGCTAAAGACATCCTAATTCTATCTTGATTTCAAGTTTTGAACTTCTAATTTTGTTCTCATTTCTTTTCATAAATTTTTTTGACTAATTTAGCAATTATTGGAACTTTTTTGTTCGTGATTTAGACTATTGACATTGAAAGATTGCTACTATGAAGAACAAGTGGAAACGCTGATTGATTCTATGCTTCTGCAAGCACATGTTGTGGGAGGAGGGTAAGCTATTTATGGATATTAATTATTTTAATCGCTCCATATATGTTTCTTGAATAGGAAAATAATGAAAAATCACTGTGCAGGATAATTGGCCAAACTGCAATTGGAAAAAACCATCTATGGTTGGATTCAGATGCTTTTCATGAAAGAAGAAATAGTGTAGTATCGTTTGATAGTCATGACAATTCCCAGGTATCTATTAATACTTTGAAAAGTTCTTATTTTATATTAGGTGTGAGTGTGACATCTCTTCTAACTTGAAGAATGCCTTTTTTGGCAGGATGATTCTGAGTTCTTTTGCCAATTCTCTACTGGGATAAAGGTGTGAGCTTTGGACAAATTAAAATGTTTTCAGTTTTTAAAGTTGGATATCATCATCTGCTCCAAATAGAAATTGATCCAATTTTGTGTTACAGACTATTGCTGTTATCTCAGTAGAACCGTGGGGAGTTGTGGAGCTTGGATCCACTCACAAGGTTAGTAGTGTCTCTATATGTGAAACGAAGTCTATTTCTGGATACTCTTTTAACCAATCTTTAATTTTTTTTTTGTTTCAGAATCCTGAGATGAAAAGTTTTGTAGAACAAGTGCAGCAAGTTTTCAGAGAAATGGATGGGATTGAGGGTGTAGGAAATGAGACTCAGTTAGATAGCCATTTCTTTGATTCTAGTAATATGCTGTTTGATTCATCGCTGTCGAGTGGCATTTTCCATTCTGAGAATTTGATGGGAGCAGATCTGCTCTTAGAGTCTGCCAATTTCCTTGATTTCTCTGATTATGGTGATTGTTCAACTCTGACCTCTTCTTGGCCTCATCCCACATCCTTGCCCGAGCCAATAGACGAAGAATCTTGCAAAGATTCAATCTCCAATGATCCTCTTATCCTCTCAAGAGATATGTCTAACACCCAAGATTCATCTATCATAACTCCAACTGAGAAACTCTCTGGCTTACTAACTCTGGAGGAGTACTTCGGCTTGTATTCTCCACATTCTAATGCATTAATGAAGGGGTCACGTTTGAGTGGAAAAACTTCAACTTCTGTACCTACCAATTCATTACAAAGTTCAGTGACTAATGCATTGAGATCAAGTGATGATGCTAAGTGTTCAATGGGAGTCGAAGGTGTTAGCAAAAACCCGGTGGTTTGGAGTGGATCTGATTGCATCTCCCAGAAAAATGTTGGGAGCAACTCCAACAGTTTGTTCTCCAAGTTAGGCCTTGACCAGCTTTTGGATACTAGCAGCCCTTGTTCGTTTGAGGATCAGTCTTCGTCTGCTGCTAAGAGAAGGAGAATTGGCAACTTCTCATGGAGCCAAAGCCAAGTTAAACATGTTGGGGAAATGAAATCATACAACCCTGAGGCAACGAATAGTCTAGTTAGTAAGGAGCTGCGTTCATGTGTAGATGATAGTTGTTCATTGGATGCTAGTACGTCTCGGAGGCATGAGGAACAGGTGAAAACCAAGAAAAAGAAAGCTAAACCGGGGAGCAAACCAAGGCCAAAAGATCGACAGATGATCCAAGACCGGCTTGGAGAGTTGAGGGAGCTCATTCCCAATGGAGAGAAGGTGAGGATTTATCTATCTATCTATCAATCTATCTGATAAACTTCTTGACATAGTTTGTTGTTGATATGACAGATGAGCATTGATCGTTTGTTGGAACGAACCATTAGACACTTGAACTTCATGCAGAGTCTCAGTGGATATGCTGAAAGTCTAAAACAAATTGCCAAGCCAAAGGTAAAAAAATATTCTTTAGTTATATGTGACACTGAACCTTGCATCATTGCTTTTTGACAAGCCCTTAGCATACTCATAGATATAAATTTCTATTGACATTACAGTGTAGGGAGGTCTGTCAAAATGAATCCATCAATGGTGGTGATAGTGGAGTGACATGGGCATATGAAGTTGGCAACGATGCTATGGTTTGTCCACTGAAAATAGAGGACCTTAGCACTCCCGGCCAGATGCTTATAGAGGTAATAAATTGATCTATAGCTGAAGATTGAAAAACTTAGTAAATCTTCATTAGAAGCTTAAGTAACTTTCAACTTTGTATGCAGATCCTCTGCGAAGAACAGGGCTTCTTCTTGGAGATTGTACAGATTATTCGAGGTTTTGGCTTGACCATCTTGAAGGGGGAGATGGAGGCTCTTGAGCAGAAGAAGATATGGGCTCATTTCATGGTGAAGGCTGAGGTAAAAACCTAAACAGTAGTGAAAAAGACAAGGCTTTTGCCATTTTCTTGATCTTTCTTGTTGCTGACACGAGTAGTTGTTTGCAGGGTGCACGTTTTGTTACACGTCATGAGATCTTTTCGTCGCTCATTCATCTCTTTCAGATGACGGGACAGGGTGCAGCCTACATGGACGAGGGGTATGGCAATGTTGGCATCTCGGCCTTCAACAGTTTTCAACCTTATGCTTCATTTCCCCTCAGCTTTGGTGATGCCCTTCAATGTGCTAACTTGTGACATGTCTCATTGAGAGATTAGTTTAGAGTTTGACGAGTAAAATTAATAGAAAGGTTTGTAGTCTTAGATGAAGTGAGAAATTGACTGTTGGAGTATATACAAATTGATACTATAGTGAATTTGTTTTCTTTCTAGGAGAGGTGTGTGTATGAAGGGGAATTTGTTAACAGAGAACAATGCTTAAGTTCTCCATATAAAGTTTCTGTTTTAGATCTTTCTTTGAGAGTAGGCTCATTCAATGAAGCTGACAAATTTAGTTCTTGTAATTTGTAGCCTAACTTCTCTGTTGTGAAGTTGCATTTCTGTATTTGTGTATAAATTAATCAATTAGCTGTGTGGCTTCATCTGATCAAGAGAAAATACCAGTGATGTTATCAATATTGCTTGGTAATTTGGGATCATGTATTTTGATTAATCTATCTTACCTTTTTGGTGTATTTTGAGTCTAAATGTTTAGAGTCTTAATGTTTTAAATGGGCGTGAATGAGTTGTGAATGAGCCCAAAGGCTCAAATTAAATCACATTGGGCTCAACAACAATTTTTTTGTTACAGTATTTAATTCCTTGAGCCCAAATTAATTCTCATTAAGATTCATGAAATCAAATGCATATTGCATACAAATGAAGAAACAAATGTAAGAATTTTATAATATAGGTGTTTGAGAAAAAATATAATCTTATATATTGATGCGAGAGTGATTTTTTTAAAAATAAATTTTTTTGTGAGACAAAAAAAAAGTGTAATATTTATTTGGGACAGTTTCCTGTTAAGTTTGGAACGCACTAACGCTTTATAAATTGAGTCTGTAGGTGATTAAATTTTACTACCAATATGTAATGCATTTAATGTTTGAGCCCATATATTATACTATCAATTATATTTTCTACTACCCAAAGAATGAGTCAATCTAAATTTGAAAGCAAAATCAATTTGATAATTGTTGTATTTGTATGTACGTAATTACTAAAAGCTTGGACATTTATGAAACAATAGATTATATATAGTAGTATATGGTATCAATGTATATCACATTGACGGAAGTCAGGTATCCCGTAACTCGTGAGCTGGCCCGAATAGCGCCAAATTTATATTAGGGCTGGAAATTTCTAACCCGATAAAATCAAAACCCAATTAGCCTTCATCCGATTAACCCGCAAACCGTTAGGGACAGGCCCGAAAACCCGATAAAATTTCTATCATTCTATTTTTTTTACTCCTAATTCGACACTTTATTGATGCACTATTTATTAGTGCTAAAAATACCTGCAAGTTTACATGGTAGATCTAGTATAACTAAAGATCAGTACCGGATATCGAACACAGAGAATAAGAGAGACACAAAGTATTTTTGGATTTGAATTTATAAACTAGACAAAAATATAAACAAATAAAAGAAAACAAAATAATACAAAATAGGCTAAAGAAGTAGAGTTTTAGGATCCAACTACTACGACCTAGTGATGATTAATCTCATAGAACCTTTACCTTTATGTGTCTCCAGGATTATTAGGAAAATCACGATTATCAAATAAGCCCTCTCTCGAGTGTACCTATCCAGTAGATTAGACTCTAACTATCAAAGTCTCATTCCAATGGAATAGATTCTAACTCTAAGTTCCTAAGACTCAAGCCCTCACAAAGGATCCCCTCTCTCGAGTGCAGATAAACCTATGTGTTGTACTCGTTCCTTTCACCACGTAAAACTAGCTATCTCTCGATTAATCTAGTTAAACGGACGTAGTTCTAAAGTTGGCCAAACAAAAGAACAATAAAAGCACAAGAACAAGCAAAACAATCTCAAGAACTAGGAAAAAGTTCAATTCAATAAATCAAAACATGTTCATAATAGTCTTCACCAAAAAATCTAAAAAGTATGTTTAACTACTCATAGACAAGTAGTAAAAACAATAATAAAAGCAATGGCGGATCCAGAAAATGAAATTCGTGGGGTCGAATATAGTAAAAAATATTTTTATTATTTTTCGACTCTGATGGTATCTACTTTTCTCGACTTTGATCCTTTTTGTTGCTTCCTCCTCCGTCGTCATCTTCATAAATCTTACCCCACTAAAGTAATCCTATCTACAAATACATGGATTAGAAATAGCACCTCGCTTTACGTAACATTTGTATTCTTTTTTTACTTCATTGTTAATGTGAAATCATAAACTTTATAAGAAGACTTTTGAATAAAGAGTAGTCTGTTGTCTTTCGTAACTAATTAAAATTTTATGAAATTATTAAACATAACCTTTAAATATAATGAAATCTAGTATTTTATTGTTTTTAATAAATGAGATACATATGTATAAATAATTATTAATCAATTATATGAAAAATAGTAGCAGTAATTAAATTTCGTGGTATTAGTTTGATTCTAGAGGCCATCACAGTTAATTAATTAGTAATAAAACGTTAATTAGAGTGAATTATTTGAATTATTAAAACTATTTTGTTAATTTTGAATACGTTAATTCACATTTAACAAAAGAGATAAAAGTGCCTTATTAACAAGTCTGGTCCCACAATGAGTATTTTCCTTTTCATCGTCTTCTTTCCCAATTCTCACCATTTCCCTCTTCTCACTCTGCAACTCAATTTTTAAAAATTCTTCTTCTCAAATTATTCAAATAACTCCTCAATGTCTATGAGTATCTCGTCTCACACACATATGACCACCAAGAATCGTGACTGCTCTATTTCCCGTTCCGGCGCACCGCGGGGTTGGCGGAGACTTCAAATGCCGGAACTAATGGAGTTCCCCATGCCTTCGTTGGCCGGCGGTGGGGTCGGCCGACCCCGCCCGACCCCACCTGGATCCGCCGCTGAATAAAAGTACGACATGAAAGAAATTGATAAAACCCAAGTTGAATCTTCAATCTTCAATTGCTTGGATAAGTAGAGCTTGTGTAGAAGGGGAAGGATTGGAGGCTCTAAGATGAGAATATGAATTAGGTTAAAATGTATTTATAGAATGGGAAAAAGTTTAGCTTTGATAATTTTCGTGCCCTACAATAAATGGGAGAGATTGAGCTTCACAATATAATGTGTCATCTTAGTTGGGACAAACTAAAAAGGAAAACGTGTCATCTTAAGCGGGACGGAGGGAGTAATTTATTTTCTTCCGTGAATTTCCGCCTAAATTTCCGTCAGCTTTGACTGTACTGCGCAACGTTCGTAGAATAAACATAACTTTCTCCACAAAACTCCGATTGAGACGTGCAAGATATCCACGCGAAGCTCTTTCTAAGACGAAGATAATGGTATGAATTATGCACTGATTGAACTTCAAACTCGTTGGCAGAATGGGTTCGAACAGAGGCTGCTGCACCTTGGCCTTTTTGCACCTTTTTTCTATCTTTTTCTAACATTTATCAACAAACACATCAAAAATACCAAGTGTATAACATATACTCCCTCCATTCCATAGTAACAGGGGCGTTTTTCCATTTCCGTTCGTTCCATAGTAATAGAGTCATTTCCCTTTTTAGTAAAAGTCAACACATTTTCCACACCTACTTTACTCTCTCTTACTTTTTTCTCTCTTCATCTCTCTATCTTTTTCATTTTCCACTTGATTCTCTGTTTACTTAACTCACCTAACACAATTTTTCTTAATCTCCGTGCCAAAAAGTTTTGTCTCCGTTACTATGGAATGGAGGGAGTACAATTTAAGAACATAATTTGCATGATAGACATTTAAAACGAGTCAAATCTAACCTTAAAAACATGCAAAATCCGTGTTTGTCATTTATTGATTAATTTTATAATATAGATAACTAAAAAAGTAACTTTCAATTTTATATTAAATATACAAACTATATATTAAATTTTTATTAATATAATAATTGATAAATAAATTAAAAACTTCAAATTCACTAAAAAAAATATTTAAATTTCTAAAAGATGCACTAAAATTCCTTGAAATATCTCAAATATTTGTATTTGATCATGTTTATGATTGAGTTTAAGCATATAACTCAAATTTATCATAGTTAAATATTTTACATTGCATGAATATAAATAATTTTAATCATTATTTATTGGATTGATCGCATGTTAATATTATCGGTAGCAACCCGATTAACCCGCTGGGCTAGCCCGAAACCTGAGTTATTAGGGTTAGGATTGAACTTTTATAACGCGAAAGACATCACAACCCGATTAGCCCCCACCCGATTGACCCGCAACCTGAATAGGGTTTGCCCGAAACCCGATGGGCCGGCCTGATTGACATCCCTAATCGCATTCGTACTTATACTAAACTTTGATAGTCGGTTGAGATTTATCATTAGTTAACAAATAAGATAAATATTTAGTTTTATATGGATAAATAAACATGAGTTAGTTTTGGTAAATTAGATAAATAAAATATTTATTTAAATTTTATGTTTGATATATTGGTTTGGGGGAGTGATCAATTGCTAACTCATCGTTTAGTTGCTAATTACAACTAATTTAAGACCATAGGATTTTAGAAATCTTGTGGTCTACTCATATGTAATTATGTTTTTTATTTTTTAATATTAAAAAGATAATAGCAACTATCAAATTTAGGGTTTAGATACACAATGTCAATACAGTATATGAAATACATCAACACAAAGATTGTACAAGCATCATATTGACATATTATATGTCGTGTATTGATATAAAGTTGTTAACGAAATTTATGTAATTTTTTTTTTAATTTTGACATCGGAACATATGCAAGTGAGATCTCATTAGAATCCTTATCAAATTATCTTTAAAGTTATGAGATATTTTTCAAAAAGTTAGTTACGACTAATTTGTTTTAAATTGACATTAATACCCCTATTGACATTTTTTTATCGTATTGGCATTTCGGGGCTGATAATCTAGGCCCTTGATTTGAATATCTAATGACTATTATTTAATTGTAGTTAGCAATTAAGTATTGAGTTAGCAATATAACACTCCTCTATTGGGTTGTATATATTTAGTTTGAAGTGTAACGGAGTGTGATCAATTGCTAACTCTATCTTTAATTGTTAACTACAACTAATTTAAGACCATAAGATTTTTAGAGATCTAGTGATCTATAAATTGTCATGTTTAATTTTGTTTTGTTATTATTTAACTTTAAAAAGATAAGAAAACTATTAAAATTAGAGTTTTGAATCAAATTGTCAATTTAGTATACTAAACATATCAATACCCTTAAATATGTCAACATAATTTAACATTGACATTGTATATGCATCTAATTGACATATTATGGTAGTTATGTTGACATTCAACTCTTATTTGAAAAATATGAAAATTCAAAAAAAAAATTCAAATTTTGACATTGGAACATATGCAAGTGAGATATCGTTAGAATCCTTATAAAATTATCTTTAATCTATATATGTTGTGTAAAAAATAATTTAAATTGAGATAGTTATAATCATTTGAAATTTTGAGATATTTTAAAAAAGTTAGTTGTAACTAACTTTTTGTCAATTAATATTAATACCATTAATTGACATTTTTTGTACACGGTATTGATATTCGTGGCTTAATGGTCTTGTACCTTGATTTTTTAATCCGATGCATATCATTTAGTTATAGTTAGCAATTTAGTGATTAGTTAGCAATATAACGCACCCCGAAGTATAATCGTAAAAAAATACTTTTTAATATTTCAATAAAAAAAGATAGGTGAAAAATTTAAGGGTAAAAAGAAAAATTTAAGTTAATTATCATCGTTGAATTTTAATGTAGATTAATTAACCCACATGATTGTTTTTTCTTGTACATTAATTAACGCACCGACTTATTGGGTTAATTTAACACATTAAAACATAAAAATATGAGGCGGGCGGAAAACTAATTAAATTTACACACTACCTCCGTCGATGATTAAACGTCTAATTAATATATGATGGTTATAAAGAAAAGTGAGTACATAAAGCTAGTATATGTTAGGATTTTATTTTTATATATTAATTTTATAATAAAATATAAGTGAAATGTAAGATTCATTTATTAAATATAATCTAAATGAAATAAGATATTTACTGAAGGACGACGAAAATGAAAAAATGAAACATGTAATAGTGGAAGGATAGTACTAATTAAATAAAGCTAAAATAAATATTGTTATCATAGTGAAACATAGCTACCAAATGGACATGAAACAAGATATTACTTCCTCAGTTCCATAAGAGCATGTGCTCTTTTTCCTTAGTCCGTTCTACAGGATTATGCACTTTCTAAATTAAATTTTTTTTTCTATAATGAGATGTAATCCATTTTCCACTAATAATACTTTGATTATTTTTTCTTTCTATTTCTATTTTACTTTATTAAAATTTATTTCCAACCAAAAGTGCATAGGAGGATTACTAGCAATGGTAGTACTCCTATATGTTATCATCACATTCGTACCTATACCAAAGTTATACTCCCTCCGTTTGGCATTTGGCGACAATGGAGATATTTTTTTTTGGCATACAATTTAAAAATAATTATATTAAGTAAAAGAAGAATAAAATAATAAATGAAAAAGATTGACAAAAGAAGAAAGAATAAAGTAAGAATAAAATAAAAGGAGTAAAATAAACTAGTGGAAATGTGATGAACTAAAAAAAATGACTAAAATACTGTGAAACCTACAATGAATTTCTACTATGGAACACTTGTTTGTGCGAAGGAAAAAAAAGAACAGTGTCACAAATTGACAACTCATACATCGAAGTTAGTAAAAACAAGGAGTAATTATTAAGGCATGTAGCACATGAACATTTATTTATACAATAAACAACCACGTACAATAAGTCAATAGTACAAATTTCTCATTCTAATATCTACCCCCACACCAAACCAAATCAACTCAAACCAAACCTTCAACATCAATTTTTAATGGAGAGTAAGTAAGATAGGACAACAGCCAGCTGCTCATTGATTCCTTCCATATTCTCCAAGATTCTTCCTACACTTTTTTTCACTATTCTAGGCAACAACCATGGAAGCGGAAATCACATCCCCTCTCTGTAAGTCCACCTCCCCACCAAACTCAATCTGAATCTGCATAATCTTGTCATTGTGTAATTGCTACTATGTGTTATCAGTGCCGCCATCGACACAGAGTGATGAATCAAGCAGTAGTAGCAACGAGGTCGAGGTGGAGAACTCTCCGATCAAGCAGGTGGCCCTCACGGTGTCCACCTCCGACGACCCGACCCTACCCGTCCTCACCTTCAGAATGTGGTTCCTGGGGACTCTCTCGTGCGTCCTCCTCTCCTTCCTGAACCAGTTCTTCTGGTACAGGACGGAGCCCCTCTCCATCACCGCCATCTCCGCCCAGATCGCGGTGGTGCCGCTCGGCCAGCTCATGGCCGCCAAGATCACCGACCGCGTCTTCTTCACAGGGACCCGCTGGGAGTTCACTCTCAACCCGGGCCCCTTCAACGTCAAGGAGCATGTCCTCATCACCATCTTCGCCAACTCCGGCGCCGGCACCGTTTACGCCATCCACATCGTCACCGCTGTTAAGGTCTTTTACCAGAAACACATCAGTTTCTCCGTCTCCCTCATCGTCGTCATCACCACTCAGGTACGTATAAGTAAAGTTGCAAGCAATATATGATTTTACCCTAAAGCGGACAGTATCATACTAACGTGAATTTGACTGTGGTTTGAATGGTAGGTGTTGGGGTTTGGATGGGCTGGAATATACAGAAGGTATCTGGTGGAGCCAGCGGCTATGTGGTGGCCCGCTAACTTGGTGCAAGTCTCATTGTTCAGGCAAGTTTTTCTCTTTCCAATTCTGTTTTTTTTTTTTTTTTCTTTTTTCTAATTTTAGGTCGGACATACAACGTGACAATATGTGTATACAACTGAATTTTTACTTCTAGTGGTATTATGTTTTGGATTTAGAGGAAAATTATAGATAATTTAGTCAATTTTTGGGGGTTGCTAATTTTTAGAAGCAACATCCATTTGCATAACCAATTCTTTTCGTTCATTGCCAAAACGTCTTGTTTGGATATTTTGATGGTTTTTATTTATCGTCATTTTAAGTGTGACGGAATAGATAGATAGCTACTAGACGCAAGTTGCGTTCAAATTATTGAATGCTCATATTTAGACCACATAAATATAAATGCGGATAGTTGGGCAGGGATTCTTATCTAGCAGTACGTGACATGTCCTCTTCCACACATACATATAGAAATATCAAATATCCCCAGATTAGCTTTTGTTGCCAAGCTATAAAGACCTTACTTTTTGTTTTTGAGTGTTTTTTTTCCAATAAATATAAGGGTTTTTGGCTTTTTAAACCAAAACCTTTTCCCGAATTCCGGTTTTTCCCATAAACTATGAGATTTGTTTTTAAAACCATGAACTTTCATTTCGTTAGGATTTTTCCAACCCAACCCAAATAGCACATTTCTGACCCAAATAGCATAATTCAAAATGTTAAAGTTGTGTTTTGTTTATTCAAAAGTTGTCATTTGTTATGTAATAATTGTGACTGTACGTATTATTGTGCCAAATAGTATCCAAGTAATCAATTTAGTGACAAATATGATTAAAATTGACATGTAGACAACCCGGGTTACGTCGTTGACCCGCCAGGGGAAAATCCTAACCAAATGAAAGTTCGTGGTTTTAGAAACAAATCTCATAGTTCATGGGAAAAACCGAAATTCGAGGAAAGGTTTTAGTTTAAAAAGCCAAAAACCCTAAATATAACAATAAGCATTCTAGAATAGTTAGCCCAAAATAATTTTAAATCAGTTAAATTTTTGTTTACTAGTACAATTTAGTTTAAAACAAATATATATGCCGGTCTGTATAGCCCAGGAAAAAACTGAAGTTTAGGGAGAAAATGTTGCAAATTAAACGATTCCAATTAGACCAATCCCAAAATAGTCGTAGGCGCTGGCTCAAAATAGTGTACATTGCTATTTTGGAATATTTCATAAAATAGTATGCACCTCTATCTTTCTCTTTTAAATGGAGTAGTTCTTTTTTTATATATTTTAACCTCATTCTGCATACCTATTTACAAAAAGAATAAAACATGACTCGTTATGATCTCACCAATACCTACCTTAACTAACATAGAGAAATAACAAAGTGAGATCATTTTTCAGTAACACAAAGCACAGTACCTAACTTGTTTGAAAACTATGCCACACCATTACGTGCACTATTTTATGGGAAACAACCAATATCCCTTATTCTATGGTAAAAATTACACTATAATAAAATTGTCATGCACTGATATGATTTTGGTAGTACTATCAAGAATGAAGTCATATATAAACTTTATACATTCGTAGTGTAAGAATTAGTTACGTTCTCATATACATGTATATGTATATTGTGATTAATTGCTAACTACAACTAATTTAACTACCATAGCATTTCATTAATGTATCATGAATGTACAACAGGGCACTGCATGAGAAAGACGAACGTGAAAAAGGCGGCGTGAGCCGCACCCAGTTCTTCGTGATCGCCTTCATCTGCAGCTTCGCTTACTACATATTCCCAGGCTACCTCTTCCAAATGCTCACCTCCATCTCCTGGATCTGCTGGCTCTTCCCTCAAAATGTCCTCGTCCAGCAGCTTGGCTCCGGCCTCCACGGCCTCGGCATTGCCGCCGTCGGCCTCGACTGGTCCAGCATCTCCTCCTACCTCGGCAGCCCCCTCGCCAGCCCCTGGTTCGCCACCGCCAACGTTGCCGTCGGCTTCTTCATCGTCATGTACGTCGTCACCCCCATCAGCTACTGGTTCAACATCTACGACGCAAAGGTCTTCCCCATCTTCTCCGAAGACCTCTTCACCTCCTCCGGCCAGATCTACAACATCTCCTCCATCATCGACGACTCCTTCCACTTCGACGACGCCGCCTACCAGCAGCAAGGCCACCTCCACCTCAGCACCTTCTTCGTCATGACTTACGGCGTTGGCTTCGCCGCCCTCACTGCCACCGTCGTCCACGTCGTCCTCTTCCACGGAAGGGAAATTTGGGAGCAGAGCAAATCGAGCTTCAACGAGAAGGAAAAGGACATCCACACCAAGCTCATGAGCAAATACAGGCAGGTTCCGGAGTGGTGGTTTTGGTGCATTCTCGTCGGAAATGTCACGCTTACTATCTTCGCCTGCGAGTACTACAACGAGCAGCTTCAGCTCCCGTGGTGGGGCGTTGTACTCGCTTGTGTCATCGCCATCTTCTTCACTCTCCCCATCGGCATCATCACCGCCATCACTAACCAGGTTCTGTTAAAAATCTCTTAAATCTGGTCTCACATCGTTTCGTTAATGATTTTGTCTCATCTATATAAATATGAATAACCCTCCTTTATAAGGCCTTTGACCTGTTAGTGATTTTGTCACTCTAACAGGTTCTGTTAAAAATGTCTTAAATCTTATCCTACATTGTCTTGTTTATGATTTTGTCTCATTCATATAAATATGAATAATTACAGACGCCGGGGTTGAACATCATCACGGAGTACATAATCGGGTACATCTACCCGGGGTATCCGGTGGCGAACATGTGCTTCAAGGTGTACGGCTACATCAGCATGACGCAGGCCATCACTTTCCTCCAAGACTTCAAGCTCGGACACTACATGAAGATCCCACCAAGAACAATGTTCATGGCGCAGGTGGTGGGGACGCTCATCGCCGCCGTCGTCTACCTCTCAACCGCCTGGTGGTTAATGGAGACCATCCCAGACATCTGCGACCAATCCTCGGACAGCCTGTGGACGTGCCCGGGCGACCACGTCTTCTACGACGCATCAGTCGTGTGGGGCTTGATCGGGCCGAGGAAGATGTTCGGGGATCAAGGGCTGTACGGGGCGGTGAACTGGTTCTTCCTGGGCGGGGCCATAGCGCCGGTGCTGGTGTGGGCGGCGGCCAAGGCATTTCCGGAGCAGGAGTGGATTAGGCTGGTGAACATGCCGATATTGATCGGGGCGTGCGGGCAGATGCCGCCAGCGACGGCCGTGAACTACACGTCGTGGATCATACTAGGATTTCTGTCGGGTTTCGTGGTGTTCAGGTACAGGCCGGTGTTGTGGCAGAGGTACAACTACGTGCTGTCGGGGGCGCTGGATGCGGGGCTGGCGTTCATGGGGGTGTTGCTCTACATGTGTTTGGGGTTGGAGGATATTGGGATAGATTGGTGGGGGAATAATCTCGACGGCTGCCCCTATGCCTCCTGCCCTTCGGCTTCCGGTGTTGTGGTGCAAGGTTGTCCGGTTGTGTCCTAGCTCTCTATAGCCTTGCTCGGTTGTCTATGTTCTTTTCAATTTGTAGATTTGGTTGTGGTTGCTCATATTGCTTGATTCGTTCAGCTATATTATTACTACTTCCAAGGTCAATTATGGTAGTACTATTACCCCTTATATCCTATTTTTTTCATTAAGACCATCTCAAACTGTACTGCAAAACCTAAAATGCAGTAGAATAATATCTCCAATAGTATTGCAAAACCAATCCTATTATAGATTTTTAAAGAAAAAATACCTATCTTTAGGTTTACACTAAAAGTATACCAAAAACATTTTTCATAGTTTGAGTTATTGCATTCAAGTCTAAATATTTCATATTTATTAAAATAGAAAAAGAGAATGAAGAGAGATTAAAATACAGTGAAATAAAAAACTTACGGGAGAAGAAGGAAACGACTTACAGGGGAAGAAGGAAACGGCGGAGAAGAAGATATGAATTAACCTGGGTCCTATTCTAATGCTTATAGCACCCTAATCCAAAATCAAGACTAAATCTCCACCCTTGGATTTTAAAATGAGTGGATGAGATTAAAGCTCACAAATCTCAATAAATAGTAGACAAAATATCGACAAAAGGGTAATATCGTCATTATGTTATCATATGATAATTTTCGTGGGTGTTTTTTTATATCAACATTGTGTATTACAAATATCAACAATATGACATTAGAATATCAATACAAGGACAAGAAAATATCAACACATTTTTATTGAGATTGGACATGCATAATATTGAGATTTTGCCTACAATATATTGAGATTTTTTGTTGCATTTGTTGAAAAAAGCTACTTATCAACATGTACGAAAATTGAAATATAATTTATCAAATTTCATCACCCGAACATCGTCGGAACATATGCAATTGAGATCTCGTTGGAATCCTTATTAAATTATCTTTAATTTGATATATTTTTTGCGAAAAAATAATTTAAATTGAGAGAGTTACGTAAATTTAAAGATTTGAGATGATTTTGAGGAGAGAGAAAATAGTTAGTTATAATTACTACATTTAACATTAATACCCTTTTAATTTAATTAATAATTATTTAAATTTAAAATATATTACACTTGACATTATATTAACCACAAGATCTTCTAATCTAATAGTTGAAAATCGGTCTCAATTTGGGATTGGTAATTAGTTAGCAATTGATTACGTCCCGAATTAACCTAATCTAATTTTTTTATATTTAATTTAGCTATTAAATAATGGGCTGGCCCATATTAATATTATACTCCATTATTCAATATAATTGAATCTATTATTTACTAAGAATGAGCCGTTAATTTATTCCACCACAAACCCAATTTTATTATATAGATCAATAACGGTACAAATAAAATCTATAGAAACAATTATTTTATTAGTTAGTAATTAAACACTATACCGTACATTAATATTTTCAATCAAATATGCTATCATAAACAAAATAGTATTTTTATTATATTTAAATTTTCTAAATTTTATAATTTATTATTCAATGAATAATAGATTTCATATTTAGTTATATTAATTAATAAATCTTATATTATATTATTTTATTTTATTTAAGATCTTTACGAAGTGTGATGGGGTTAGTGTGTAATTTAGATAAAATATATAGGTATGATTGAAAAGTATAAAAAGTTAGTGAGCGAAGAATATTCTTTTGGGTTTGAGTTTAGTGTAAATGGTTGGAATAAAATCAATATTTAGTGTGAGATTTACACTAAACTGAGTTTGAGTTTAGTGGAATGATTGGAGATGCTCTAATGAACCGATTATACTGTAGGTGCCAATTGGTTGCTCACGAACTTAAGACAGAAGTCAGATTTATTTTTTCTAGAAATAAAATTAGTTTTTAAAATCATGAACATTAACAGATTTTGTCAATTTTCTAACTCGGTCAGCCCCTTCTTTCTACGGTAAACACATTTTGCAGCTCATCGTTCTTGATTTCAGCTTCTGCAATTCTGCTATTTAACTCAAATTTTTGAGCTATTGAAGAAGGAAAAGCGTTTTACCAATTAATTTGTGCTTCATTATCAACTTAACTATTAATGGAATATCCGAAGAAGCTTCCATAAGCCGATTCAAGTGTTGAAGGTATTCCATCTCTAGAAAATCATCCATTATTCCTTATATACCGTAGGTATGCAGCTAGCCATGCATAAAAGTTCTACTCCAAATAGATGAGTATACCATCACCTAGGTTTGAATCATGGTCGAAAACACTGAATTTAGAAATTGCACAATTCATTATAGTTCACTATTTTCATGATTAATTTTATAATTTATAAACCATAAGTTCATGGTTTAGGGAGCAATAGACCCTGATTAAATTAGTGAAACCTTGCGATTTGTAACATTACATGCACCAAATCTCAAAATATCGTAATAGCAACCACAATAGCGGCTAGCCCACCGGCTAGCCGATTCGCGTCGCTAGCCGGTCGGTTAGCCGAACTATTGGAATCGGCCAGCCGTGAATCGGCGAAAAAATCGGCGTGGGCTAGCCGATTTGAGGGCGCTGGCCGCCATTGTGGCGTGCCGATCGGCCAGCGCCCAATTTTCATTTTTTTTTAAATTTTTTTTTGAAAACCTATATATACGCGATTTTAGTTTCATTTTCATTTGCACCACTTGTTTTAACGAGTTTTCTCTCTCTCTAAATTTCTGTACAAGAGCAATATCGAGCAATGGACAACAACAACGAGTCCAGTCCGGCGACCAGCAGATCTCAGACTCCCATGGTACCCGTGGGATCTGGATGGGGCCAGATGCGCCCAGGGTTTAACGTCCCTTGGCAACAGTTGATGGGGATGATGGCGGGAGCGCAGGGGGGGGGGAACCAGGGGGATGCCGGGCGAGGTGCAGGCCAGCGGCGGGCAGGCAACGCCGGAGTGGGGAGGTATGCCCTAGATGCAGCAGCAGATGATGCAACAGATGATGAGGATGATGCCGGTATGGCAGGGAGGGGTGCAGCCCGGTATGCAGGGGTCACCGGGGGGGGGGGGGGGGACACGGTCTATCGTCCCTCTCTTGATTTTTTGACGGCTTCGTCTCACACGTCGACCCAAGTGGAGACGCAGTTCACTGGCGATGACCTTTTGTCATTGCATGAGATGGGGATCGATCCCGGGGAGCCGAACACTCCCGTTCCTTAGGGTCGGGCCGCGCCGAAGAAGAAGAAGACCAAGGGGAAGGGAAAGGTGGTCGGCGAGTCGTCGCAGCCCATTGTTCACGACACCCCCACGCGGAGGAAGTGGACGGAGGATGAGTACGCCGACGTGGCCAAGGCGTGGTTGTCAGTTTGCGACGATCCGCTAGTTGCGAACAACCTACGGGTGCCGGAAGGGGTGGGAATGCATCAGGTCCGCGGTCGGCCGATTTTTGGGGTTGTACGCCAATGCCCTCGGCATGCTGACTAGTGGGCAGAATGAGGAGGACGCACGGAGAATAGCGGAGAGTCAGTTCCCCTTGCCGGGGAAGTATAAGGAGTTCACCTTCTGGGAATGCTATGTGTTGCTGAAGGACTGTGAGAAGTTCCGGGCGGGGTGCGACGTTGGGTGGCCGAAGAAGCAGAGGCTGAATTATTCCGGCGACTACAGCGGCAGCAGCGGCGGATCCCACGACCTCCCCCGGATGCTGAGGAGTTTTCGTCCCCTCCATCCTTTACTCGTCGCCCTCGCCCGGTTGGCCAAAAGCGGGCGCAACGGGCAGCGAGGGGAGGATCCCCCCTATCGCCCCAGGAGGTCATCTCGGCAACCCCCCCCCCCCCCACCCACACGCAGTACACCTTATTCTCGCGTGCAAAAATGGAGGAACGGATGTACAAGGTCTTCCAAGAGTGGAAGGCCGCAACTGACCAACGGAGAAGAGGTTTCTCCACTCGATGCTCGAGAACATGCAGGTGGATTTGGATGCCACGAGGGCACTGGTGGGGGGTTCAGACGTGGGCTCAGATAACCCGGGTGGCGGCGGCGAGGACGGCGACGAGTAGAGAGTGGCGGGGCTCGTGTGTGGAAGCCCGTTTTTTTTAAAAAGAATCATGTATTTTTTTTTTATCTATGTACCCTTTTTTTAATGAAATGAATGAATTTTCTCGTATATGTCTTGTAAATTTAATTCCGTAATTTAATCGTAAATTTAATTTCGTAAATGTAGTTGTTTTTGAATTATTTTATTGCGGCTGGCCTAAGGCTAGCCTATTTGAGTAAAATGCTGATGTGGCAGGTGGATTTTTATTGCTGATGACGTGACAGAGAGAGAGTGGCTGACCTATGACTGGCCTATTCTTATTGTGGATGGTCTAATAGAAAAAAATGATAGGAAATGATATATACTCCATAATGGAACAAAAATGAAACGTTGAAGATGGGATAGTACAAATTTTGGCAGAAAACAATCTTAATTCAAATTTATTGGCATACATTTTCATATGGAGTAGTAATAAGAGAGTAGTAAATTGAGGAAAAAAAATTAAAATATCAGGTCCTCCAAATCCTAGTCCTATTCCAATGGTAAAAGTTTTTTTTCATAAAAAGAGCACAACAAATTAAACCGACACATCTTTTTCATTGAGAATTATAAGCTTCCTTTACATTTAACCAATAAAGAATTTCTCTTTACACAAAAATGTGTGCCGACAGATCTCTCAACTCTTTTCAAAGATTTGGTCCGTTTTCCGAAGAGTAAAATTGAATTATCAACAAACAAAATGGATGAATCAATACATAACAAGCGCAAGGGCAGCCAACAAAACTGAAGCCATGAAAGCCGGGATCTGAAGCGACGGCGATGCAGAGGCGGCCTGGACCGGAATGGCGCCGAAAACCGTGGGATAGGAGGGCGCAGAAGCCGGGTCGTCGTCTTCAACGAAGGATCCATTCCCAGAAACGAAAATGTGAAGCTTCTGAGATTTGGCACATCGGCCGCTGGTGAAGTAGAAATTGCCCACTTCTGTGATGTTGAAAAGGGAGTTGCCATTGTTCATGTACAAGATCGGATCTTTGAGGTTGCACCTCTCGTAGGATTCCTTTGTCACCTGGATCACTGAATCTTGGCTTGGAGGGTACAAGAAAACTGCACATTCACATTTAATTTAGGATTGAGACTGAGAGGGAGAGAGAGTTATATGATTGTGTACTTACATAGAGAATCTCCTATGTTGAGGCCATCGTATTTGGTGGCCCAATTTGTGTAGACTTTTGGGTTGGAAGAGGATGGAATGCCCCAAGCAGCTAAGCCTCCAACTTGGTAAGTGCTGCACAATACTTTGAATTGGATTGAGAGGAAGAATACAATTACGGTGTGAAAAAGATTTGATTTTGGAAAGGCCATGGTGTGAGTTGAGCTTTTTCCTCTATCAAATCTTGAGTTTGACAATCTAAGGAGGGAGGCGATATTAATGCAAGTGGGCAGATGGAATTTGGATTGAAGTGATTGGGATATGAAGTTAGGTAACCTTAAAGGCTCAATGTGGACTTGTTCAGTTGAGCCCAAATCGGATTTGGATCCCCCGCTTGTTCATTCAGTTACTAGTTATTGCTCCCTCCGTCTCGTAAAATTATGTGCATTTTTTATTTTCGTCCGTCCCACAAAATATATGCATTCCACTTTTGGAAAATTATATCAATTTAATAATATAGTTCCACTATCCACTAACACCACTTTAACTATTATCTCCTTCTGTCTCTTACTTTACCATTTTTAACTTAATTCTCGTGTCACATCCATTATTTATATTTTTATGGGACAAAGGAGTACTCCCTCTGTCCCACTTAAAATGAAACATTTGGAAATTGGCACGAAATTTTATGTAGTGTTGTTTTGTGAGTTGATGAGGAGAGAGTAAAGTCAGAAAGATGAAAAAGTAGAGATAGAGTTGTTTCCATTTTAGGAAACGTTTCATTTTTAATGGGACAAACAAAAAAAGGAAAACGTTTCAATTTTAATAGGACAGAGGGAGTATAATTTATGAATATATATATATTGTGCTAATAGCATCCTTGCTATAGCTGAATACAGAGCAGCAGGGTATCCAAATCCACCCAATATAGTTCATCGCCGGTGTAAGAAGCTTTTTTTATTGTTATTGATCAAAATGAATGGATCAAATTTTAATAATATGCTTCGCTTAGAGCATCCACATCGATGTGGACTAGCAATAGCCTAAACCCAGTCTAAAACTCCTTCTGCCACATCATCATGGACTAGCAACAGCCTAGCTAATGCCCGAGCCTAGCAACCGCCGAGCCAATGTCCTAGCCTAGCAAATATAAAAATGACAAATACGAAATAAAACATTCAAAAAAAACATAGAGTTGAAATAATAAATAAAATTTAAAAAAAAACAATTATATCGGCTAGCGACCGGTTAGCCGATGTCGTCCATGTCCTAGCTCTAGGGATTTTTTTTCGTCCTTGCTGTTAGCCGCACGCAATGGTGGACTAGGCGAACGCCTAGCTGCTCGCCAGTGGCTAGGGGGTTGGCTAGTCCACCGTTGGGGATGCTCTTAAAGTTTGTATAGTTTGATATGTGGTTTGAATGTTCTCAAAATAAAACGTGAAATTTAGTGGTAATTTAAGGCATAATGTGAACTTGTACAATTGTGCACTCGGGTCAATGTGTTAAATTCTTTTACGAGAAACAAATTTACTGAAAGTGCATCTCCCTTGTCAATTTCCTTTGTAATTGTAGGGCATTTCCGAAAAACAAAAGGATTTTTTTCCATGAGGTTTTTCATTAGTTTTTATTTTGTTTTGGAGGAGAATATTTATGTTCCAAATGGAGGAGGGTAAATAATTCAATAGATAGCACATGTTGGAGACACTGGATGCATCTCAACATCCCCAGCCACATTCTAAACAAGAATTGATCATTATATGCTATATAACATGGATTCATAAATTTGTGTGATAAGCTGAACATCAATCTATAACTACATGTGACAATCTAATCTCTGCTTGTGATGTAGTAGTAAACTTTCCTGATCAATGCAAGTAAATTTTAGTGATCAATGTATGTAAATTTTTAACTTGGGTTATCTTAGCAACGCTACTAGCCAACAATGTAACCAACAAGAATTTGTGTCATCGCATAGAAATGTTAAGCATTACCATCATCAGCCCTTAATCTCTATAGCAAGTTCCATTGAAGAGCATTACAAAATCAAATCAAGCATCTGACGAGATGAAGAAATCAAACACACAGTGATTGATCATTTACCATTCACTCACTCCAGTACTTTTCCTCAGCAACTACAACACTCTCCTTGCCAGCATCATCATCATCCACCAAGCTGGCCTTAAACCTCCTCACATCCTCCACCGCCGCACTCCTGAACAGCCCCACGTCCGCCGCCCCCGACACCATATGGTACCCCCTCCGCCGCAGCTCCGTCGCCGGATCGTGCGGCATCACGAACCCGGACAGATACGCCGCTTTCCCCTTGAGCACCGCCTTCTCCGCCCCTCGCAGCGCCTCCTTCACCTTCTTGTGCCCCGGGTCCCACAGGTACCCCATGCTGGCGCTCAAGTCCAGCGGCCCCATCTGCACGCAGTCCACTCCCTCCACCGCCGCGATCTCGTCGATCTTCTTCACCCCCTCCTCCGACTCCACCTGGCACATCACCAGCAGCTCCTCCTCGAAATTACTCAAATACCCCTCGTCGATCCCGTAGTCCGACGCCCGCACGATCGTGTGCGCCGACCCGCGCACGCCGTTGGGCGGGAACCGGCAGTACGACACGGCCTTCCGGGCCGATTTCGGGCTGTCGATCATCGGGAACATGATGCCCTGCGGGCCTAGATCTAGGGCTTTTTTCGCCCACGCGGCGGTGGATTCCGGGATGCGGAGCACGGCGGCGGTGTTGGTGGCGGCGAGGGCGTGGAGGCAGGGGAGGGCGTCGGAGATTCCGCCGTGGCCGTGCTCCATGTCCACCACGGCGAAGTCGTAGCCGGCGAGACCTGCGATTTCGGCGAGAGTAGGGGAGAAGGTGAGGAGGAAGATGCCATACAGAGTCTCGCCGTTCTTGAGGCGGGATTTGAGGGATCGCGGGGGAGATACGGCGGGGACGGCGGTGGAGTTGGTGGAGGAGTGCGTCAGGTGTTGGTGTTTGCGATTAGTGGTTAGGGTTTGTGGTAGGGTTTTTTGCTGAGAATTTGGGAGTGAAATTGAAGGAAAGTTGGAATTGGGGGTGGAATTAGCGAGGGATTTTCGGAGAGTGGAGAGTGAGGATGAGGAGAGAGAGGAAGACGCCATTACTGGAAAGTGGAAACAGTGACGAACTGAAATGAAAAGGGAATAAGTTTTAGCTCAACAGATACGCACTGGGAATACGGGTATCGGGTATTGGTTTACCCGTACCCAACCCGATACCCGACGGGTATTGAATACCCAATATCCAATTCTATAAAATTGGATATGAGATTGAATATTGAAATTTAAGATAAATCGGATATTGGGTATTACCCGAATATCCAATTTATTATTTAAATTTTTTTTTTAATTAAGTTTAGTCATTTTGGGCTTCAAGAGCTAGGCTAATTTATTTACTAATTACAACTTACTTGGTTAACTTTCTCTAAACTTATATAAATAAGTCAATCTCTCTTACTCTAGGCCACAGCTTCTCCAAACTCTCACCTCGTATTCATCCTTTGAAATAATTATTTTGACTTTTGAATTATATTATCGGTTGTTTCTACAATTTAATTAAATGCGTAACTTTTATTACTTTATTTACATATTGCATTACCAATTCTCATAAATGTAATCTTATACTTTAAAATAAAAGTGATCAATTTTTTTTAATTTTATACTACCAAATAAATGCAACATTAAACATATTAGTCAATTTAGATATTCTATATTTATATTAATATATAAAATTTGAATTTTTTTTTATTAGTTATTAACGCACGTAAAGAGTCGGGTATTTGGGTACCCGATAGGTCGGGTATGAATACCCGGGGCGGGTATTGGAGTACCCAAAAATATATCAGGTCGGGTTTTGGATAGACATTTAGATGATTTTCGGGTTTGGGTACCCGATTTTTTCAGGTCGGGTATCCACGGATACCCAAATTCCCACCCCTAGGCACAAATCCTCACTTTTTTTGTTTTTTTTTTTCCGAGTAAAGGCCAAAATTGGTATTTTTTGGATTTTGTAGTCTTGAACATATGGAAATTTGATCATTTTGGTCCTCCGTCAATATTTCCGTTAAAAACTAACGGTCAACAGGATTTAATACTGATTTGATGCTTAATATCAACAGGATTTACGTATTCTTAATTTGCTTAATATCAAGTATCAACAGTTCGAGATGTATATCCTTGTTCCCAGAGAGACTTTGATGCTTGCTCGATATGTTTCAGATAAAGCATAGCAGTGATAATCCTTCCTTTTTAAGCATAAGCAAAGACTTTTCCTACCTGTTGAAGCCCTTCATGATTTAGCACAAATTGAGTATTTTTCCAATCACTGTGAGGTGCAACTGGGTTCTCAACAGGCGGTGCTGTCAGATATCCAACCTTTAGATATGGCAACGGAAGGTGAGAAAATACAAATTTGTTCAGATGTAGTATTAATTGGACAAAGGATCTCCCAAATATAACTAGCTCCAAGAAGAAAAAATGAAGTGCAAAGGTAGACTAGCCAGCGCCCTAGCCGCCGGATGCTCTTAAAATTTGTATAGTTTGATATGTGGTTTGAATGTTCTGAAAATATAACGGGAAATTCAGGTGGTAATTTAAGGCACAATGTGGACTTGTACAGTTGTGCACTCGGGTCAATGTGTTAAATTCTTTTACGAGAAACAAATTTACTGAAAGTGCAACTTTCTCTTGTCAATTTCCTCTGAAATTGGTAGGGCATTTCCGAAAAACAAAAGGATTTTTTTCCATGAGATTTTTCATTAGTTTTTATTTTGTTTTGGAGGAGAATATTAATGTTCCAAATAGAGGAGGGTAAATAATTCAATTATTTAAATAAAAGATAGCACGTGGTACAGATGGACATGAATCTATAACTATAAGTGACAACCTGATCTCTGCTTGTGATGTAGTAGTAAATTTTACTGATGAATGTATGTAATTTCTTAACTTGGGTTATCTTATGATGTAGTAGTAAATTTTACTGATGAATGTATGTAATTTCTTAACTTGGGTTATCTTAGCAATATCTTAGCAACACTACTAGCCAACAAGTGTGTGTTTGTGTCATCGCATAAAATGTCAAGCATTACCATCAGCCTTAATCTCTATAACCAGTTTCATTGAAGAGCATTACAAAATCGAGCAAAACTAAATCAGATTGATGAAGAAACCAAACAAACAGTAATATCATTTACCATTTCACTCACTCACTCTAGTACTTCTCCTCAGCAACTACAACACTCTCCTTGCCAGCATCATCATCATCCACCAAGCTGGCCTTGAACCTCCTCACATCCTTCACCGCCGCACTCCTGAAAAGCCCCACGTCCGCCCCCGCCAACACCATATGGTACCCCCTCCGCCGCAGCTCCGTCGCCGGATCGTGCGGGGCCACGACCCCCGACAGATACGCCGCTTTCCCCTTGAGCACCGCCTTCTCCTCCCCTCGCAGCGCCTCCTTCACCTTCTTGTGCCCGGGGTCCGACAAATACCCCATGCTCGCGCTCAAATCCCGCGGCCCCATCTGCACGCAGTCCATTCCCTCCACCGCCGCGATCTCGTCAATATTCTTCACCCCCTCCTCCGACTCCACCTGGCACATCAACAGCAGCTCCTCCTCGACATTACTCAAATACCCCTCGTCGATCCCGTAGCCCGACGCCCGCACGATCGTGTGCGCCGACCCGCGCACGCCGTTGGGCGGGAACCGGCAGTACGACACGGCCTTCCGGGCTGATTTCGGGTTGTCGATCATCGGGAACATGATACCCTGCGGGCCTAGATCTAGGGCTTTTTTCGCCCACGCGGCGGTGGATTCCGGGATGCGGAGCACGGCGGCGGTGTTGGCGGCGGCGAGGGCGTGGAGGCAGGGGAGGGCGTCGGAGATTCCGCCGTGGCCGTGCTCCATGTCCACCACGGCGAAGTCGTAGCCGGCGAGGCCTGCGATTTCGGCCAGCGTAGGGGAGAAGGTGAGGAGGAAGATGCCGTATAGAGTCTCGCCGTTCTTGAGGCGGGATTTGAGGGATCGCGGTGGAGATACGGCGGGGACGGCGGTGGAGTTGGTGGAGGAGTGCGTCAGGTGTTGGTGTTTGCTATTAGCAATGGGGAGGGATTTTCGGAGAGTGGAGAGTAAGGATGAGGGGATAGAGGAAGGCGCCATTAGAACAACTCCAAGGGTAGAAGCTCCAAGGGGAGAAGGTAAATGGAAAAGGTATATTAGATTTATAGAAAGGTATATAGAAATGCAATATACCTTTTTAAAAATCAATCAACTCTAAAGATAAAAAGTATATAAAAAGGTATATCATTTAAAAAAAATGAAATAATAGTATAAAAGCATTAAAATAACATAAATGTAATATCTTCTCAAATATTTTCCCCTTAGAGAATAATTTTTTATGAAAAGAAGTAAATATGGTGGTTATATGATTTATCTCTCCATTGATGGAGAGGTAAAGATACCTCTTCAAAATGGAAAAAGGTATAATACCTTCTCAAATACCTCTTCCCTTGGAGAATGATTTTTCATAAAGAACATGTAAATATGGTAGTTATATTAGTTTGCCTCTCTATTTACCTCTCCCCTTGGAGATGCTCTTACTGGAAAGTGGAAACAGTGACGAAGTGAAATGAAAAGGGGATAAGTTTTTGCTCGACGGATAATTATACCCCTCTGTCTCCGATTAATTGTCATTCTTTGACCGACACGAGTTTTAAGAAATGTAAAGAAAAGTTGGTTGAAAAAGTTAATGTGAGGCTCACTTTTTTATATTGGTTTTATAATAAAATGTGAGGAAAATGTAGAATATATTTATCATTTATAGTAAAAACGAAAGGTGGCAATTATCGAGGGACTGATCGACGTGTAAAAGAGTTGTCTATCAAACCATTTCATGTGCAGTTTTGACTTAACGTTGGCTCAATTCGGATTCATTTACTTGTTTTTTTTTCGGGTTTTTTTTCTTCTTCTTTTACTTGTTTTGGTAATACTGTATCATTTCGATCATAAGAAATTTCATTGAAAGAGAGTCATGTATAAAAAAATCTTAAATCAAATGTTACTATGATAGTATGCCCTAAACTTAAATTTGCATATGCTACATGGTCGAAAAAAATTTAATGGAGAGCAATTCTTTGAAATGGCTTGATTATGAAATACAGTAATTTTGGTTAATTAACAATTCGACATGAATGACTAATATGATCTTGGCAGCATATGATAAAATTGTTATATAGACCCAAAACTAAAACCGAATTCCATAACCCGAACTAGATAGTGCAACTTGTCTGAAACCAGAACCCAAGCTCACTAATCGCCATTAGTTATTTTTCATACGAGAACAATTTCATGTATATTCAAATTCACAAATCAATGCAAAACACTGTTAGATACCCTGCTTGTAATCCATAACATTGATGTAAATGCACATATCGAGATTTAAAACAAAGGCAACCACGGATTGCAGTTAACCATCAAGCATTGCCCTCTTCATCTTCACTCAATAATTCATGATCGCTGTGGTGTTTCTGGGGATTGGACCAATCACCTAATTCATTTCTATAGTGTTCACGTGCAGAGGGAAGATTGTGGAAATCATTTCTCTCCTCCCTCTGTCAAGCAACATTGATCAAACTAAATGAAAACTCGTAAGCATTATACATATTCCAATCTTTGTTTTGGATAGCATACCTACCTCTTTGGATTTTTTGCCTTTCTTCCTTATTGATGAAAGATGGTTTGCAGCCTCATTAAATATTTTGAAGCCCTGAATATCTCCATTTTTAATGCTTGCTTCTAGCTGCCAACAACAAAAGGTTGATTTAATCTAGAGTTAAGAGCTCATATACCACCTTGAAGAATCTGAGATTCTCCCACCTGAATGTGAAATATGCAAAGGAGAATGCTAGCAATTGGCAGCCAGCTCTCCTCGGGAGATATTGATAGATTCGACCTGAAAAACAAGACTACTCAGTCTAAATGATATTTTGCAATTTGCATTACAGGAGGCAGATGCTGGCAAATTGAAGTAAGAGTACATGATTTTAGAGTTTACACCTGAAAAAATCCACTGACAATAACCACCTATCTGCAAAAACATGCAGCAAGTGCAAATTTACCAACTACTATTATTGAACACATATTCCAAACATTTAGAAGATTGTGCCAATAGAGTGAAGTTTTTTAACTTTCTATCAAAGCAGTCTCCATTGTGCAATATGATATAAGAATAGGATAATAAGACCAGTGTTACTTATGCATCAGGAGTCTATTGAAGATAAGTTCGTCTGTATAAGCTTAGAAACGTATTGGATAGGCAATACAAAGCTACTTAAACAACTTCAAAACATTTTGATAATCTTCAACTCATATGAGAGAGGCCAGCTGATGGCATTTCTCCCTTTGAATACCATCAAATAATAACTTGTGAGTTGATTCACTCTTTTATGAATTTCAAATCTCCTCCATCTGCCAAAATGTGGTACATTTTTGCTATGCCATGGAATATTGTTTTACTAACTTCACCTGCTAAGACTATATTCATGAATTTGAGCATCCAAAATGCAATTAAAAGCTTAGGATGGAAAAGGACTGAAATGTTTATGTTTCAGCAACAATGTGCCATTACCCCTTAAACCAATGAGAGACTCAGTTGGCAAGACATTGTTCCCCTCCAATCAACAGGTTAGGGTTCAAGTCATCCAGTGTGCTTGAGTGTGGAGTATGTGAGTTGGTGCTAAAAAGAAAATGAGAAACCTTCTTCTCTGACTAAGTTTTATTATGTAAATTCCATTCTAAACTTAAACGTTAGCTACCTAAGGAAGCAAAACTAATCACATTTACTAAAACAAAGAAAAATGAAAGAGTGATTCAAACCTCAAGTAAGGGGCTAAATAGACGATAGCATAAACAGCGTAACGCCGCTTTCCGGTATCCATCCAAGCGAACACCCAGCTCTACACCAATAAAGCACCATATCTCAAATCATTGACTAAAAATCAAATTATCAAACCAGATCCCCAAAATGGAGACGAATTACCATCCAATTGAAATAAGGAATGAAGCTAATGATCCCCATAACGGCGAATCTCGCGTCGGCGGAGTCAATCAATGATTCAGCCTCCATATCCTCCGGCGAGGGAGCCGCCGGAAAAATCAGCGAGTTGAGAATGCACGCGCCGATAGCCATAGCGACCGGCGCGTCGGTAGAGAGCTCCGCCCTGACCTTTCCATTACCCGACCTCCTCTAAATCAAACCAATACTAACTTCAAAAAAATCACATCGGCAAAAGAAAATCAAACCAACAACGCTAAGTATAGATGTTAATATGAATACCTGTTTGAGTTTTTTGAGTTGGTTGTATCGTGTGTATATAGGCCTGGTGGAGGAAAAGTAAGAGGGCTTAAGCGAGAGAGAAGCTGACGGCGACGAAGTGAGGCAGAGAGAGATCATTGAAAGAGGTTGGACGGCGGTCGCAGCTAACGTGCGCCTTGTGCGATATGATCGGAAATGTATTAGCTAAACTTTAATTATTTGTGTTTCTATTAGTACTAATTTTATTTTATAATTACTACAATTAGTCTTAATTAATTTTAATCCTCGGGCAATGGAAATTTGAAATCTGTGCCATTTTAGAGGTTTGGCATCTTTTATTGGGTATGTGCGCCTGCATAAGGTTTTGTTTGGTTTGGGGAGAGAGGAAAATTTTAGAAATTTTAGAAAATGTTGTCATATGAAATAAAGTAATTTTAGAAAATGTTGTCGTATGAAATAAAGTAGAGAGAAAAAAGATAGTTAAATATTTTAATGATTAGAGATAAAGTTATTTTTTAAATTGAAAAGTTATTATCTTGATTGGAAAAAAAAAAAAAAGAAAGATGGTCTTCATTTAATCCTCAATAATTTCAAGTTTTGTTGCTAAGGCTTTTTTTCGCTATTCAATAAATTTAGTATTCGAATTATTACAATTATGGGATAAATAGGAAATTATAATTTAATTGCTAAAATTAATAAATAAATTTGATTTTCAAATTATTACAAATAGAAATTTATACTCAATTTTTTTGCTCTCTTATTAAATAATCTCTCTTGAATGATTCAACAAAAATCATAACAAAAAAAATCGCAATCATGCTTATTAGGTTAGTTTTAAAAAAGAAGACATCCATTGTGACGTATGCCCAAGTTTGTCATTAACAATTACGTTAAAAACATTAAGCAGTAGTCATACATTTTTAATGGTTAATACTACAATATATAGAGCCCAAGTTTGTCCCTATTTAACAAACGCAGAAAGGCAAATTGCAAAATAGAAGAGTGAAAATGTGCCTATTTTACATTTTATTTAGGCCTAAAGTTTCATCCCATCAAATATAATCAACCCATTTTCTCTTAATTTAATTACTACTATTATTATAAAGAAAATATAATACTTCATTTGTCTCAAGTTAGTACTTTTATACAAAAACTTTATTCTATTTTATTTACTTTTTATATCTCTTTTCTATTTTGTTTTCTCTCTTATTTTAAGGAGTAATATAATATTAAATAAAAAAAAGGAGTAATATAATATTTATTTACAATTTTTGGAAGGAGTAATATAATGCTCCATCCGTTCCTCCCTTATAATTTGTCACCATTTGATCCGGTATAATTTGTCGCCATTTGATCCGGCATAGATTTTAAGAAATGTAATGAAAAGTGAGTTAAAAAAGTTATAGGCATTTAGATCCTACTTTTATATATTAATTTTATAATAAAATATGAGTGAGAATAAGTTAGTGGAATATAAAGTCTACTATAAAAATGAAAGATGATAAATTTTTAGGAACATACAAAAATAGAAATAAGTGACAAATTTTCAGGGACAGAAGAAATATTTATTTACAATTTTCTTTATTTTGATTTAAAATTAAAAATCCTTAAGAATCATGTTAAATATATATATAATATATAGAATAAATTTTACTCCGTATCAATGTTATCATTTAGCTGGTACAATAAAGAAGACAGAAAAATAACCACCCGAGAGATAGAATTTGAACATAAAACCAGCACATAATATTACAGATTATTTACACTCAGTAACTTGAAACCAAAATACACTGAAAAGTGATTATTTTTTTGTTAAAAAGTACTATTAGTGGTGCATGAAAAACAAAGTATTTATATTCATCTATATCAAGAAATGGCTCTGTATATACCAGCACATAATATTACAGATTATATATTCACAGAATTACAGTTACCATTCGGCATTACATTGAATGCGACTCTGGTTTTTTCATCTAATCTCAAATAATACACATTGGCTTGAGGGGTTACCAACACAACACAACACCACCTACTTTCCATTCCCACCAACCAAATGAATCAACTCAACTCATTACCTTTTCATTATTCTCTTTTAATCCTCAAACAAGGTGCTGGAATGTTTTTTAACCCTCTTATTCAACATACAACCCATCATTCCAGCTATAACCAACAACATCTTGCATTTGTTTCTACATTTTCACCCTGAGAATCAAACCAATGCTAATTAATATTAGAGCAGCAGTTATGCGGCCCAATACATCATTATAATCTCGAGTTTTACCTGAACTCTCAAGGTGTGATGGATGAACAAAAACATTTGACATATATACCCGAAATCATGAATCTCCTCCCCTTCTATCTTCATCCTCTTCAGGTGTTGGCACTGCATTTAGTCTTTGTTGTAACTGCCAGGAGTGAAAAAGAGTGGGTCATCAAACTAAATGCCGTGGTGAGTACTTTGAACCCCTAAACTCGCAAGTGTTGCAACACATAAACACTATCTATATGTGCAAGAAGAACTCACTTGCATGTATTTGAGCTTTTCCGAAGTTAATTCATCCGTCAAGCTATTCATCCTGCAGGCGACCAGATAGAGAGTTTGAGTGTCTTGAAATGTAAGGGGTGATTGGATAGGAAATTTGATGACAAAGACGATAGAAAGATATGAAAGTTGTGCTTGATAGGAGGAACGATTCAGTTTCTTTAGGGTGACAGTGATTCCCCCATTCCAATTCACAAGCCAGGTAACCCCCCACCCGAAAGATGGATATTAGAGCTCTTAGAGAATTTGTTTCTCTTTCAGTCAAATTACAACACACCTAGCTTGGAGTTCAGATATCGTCATAAGCAGCATCCTTTCCCTTTCAGAAACAATAGATTCAACCTGCAAAAATTGCAACAAGCATCAGCATATGCACCAGTGCAAACTCATATCACCATGCTGTAGAGATTTATCTATCATAATATTCTGCGCCACAACAAGCAAAGATATTATTTCATCACAAGCCACAGTTGATATGGAAAAAATATCTCAGGTTGGAGTCTTAGATGAAATAATTGAAAACAAAGAATAGGATGGCGCCTTTTTAAACTTTGAAACTTTAGATTGAGATACATAAGACGTTATGGGTGTTTTTTTTCTTACTGTGATTTTGGACTTATAAGTAAGGTAAGGAATGCTAGGCTATGTTGCGGTGGAAGACAAATGATGGTAAATATTAAATCAATTCCTTTTTGCAGTTTAACGGTTGAATGTACTATGATTAATCTACAATATTCACATTAATCACACACAAAGAATGCTAATTAAAATCAAATAAATTGGTTTGGTAATATTGAGAAAACAGAGCAAGAAAGTCTTCTAGATGTCAAACCTATGCACTGTATGCGTAAATACTGAATAGATTAGCAAGAATTTTTATAATGCAATTTTCTACTAATTGTTATAGAGGTTAAAAAACATGACATATTGGCATATAGTTCTATCGTACAGATGTAGGTAGTTCCCTAGACAATAATTTCACACGTGTTCACTCTAGAAAAGTTAAAATTTTATGTTGAACCATAAAAACCTGATGTTTTTCCACACAAAATCCCTTTGATTTAAACAAAAAAAAAATACCAAAATGAACAAATTATCAGCAAGTGTACTTACACTGCCATTAGTGTCTGAACCACGAGGTAAAGGAGGCAGTTTCCCATTTTGAGGAGCTGGAAAGGGGAACAGGTTCAGCCAAATAAACACGTGATCATTCAGTCATATGCTAACTATAGAAAAAACGCACCATTTTCAACCTCAGCTATTTGCAAGCTACTTAATAAATTCACGATAAGATCCTGGAATTAAGACGGAGAAATGAGATCCAAGGTTTAATAGAATTTGAGACATAAAGGAAATTGCGATTTGGCCGAAGCCATGCATACTGAGAGAAAAGCTGTAAACCTGACAAGACAAATGAATTTTGAAAACTATCTTACCTGCTGAATTGATGTTTGTTGGAAGAGATTTTGAAGGTGAGGCATCAGAACTGAGGCAAATCCATTACTATTGCCGATTTCTTTGGGTGGCTGGCTTTGGGGCTGAATAGCAAGAGCATCAGAAAGACCGGTAATTTGGAATCAAATATCCAGTTAGCGGCAGTAATTTAAATATCAATAGATACAAGAAGCATACACACCATTTGTTTGGAATCAAATATCCAGTTGCCTACGCTAGCAGACTTCCTCAGTGGTGACCCCTGAGAACCACATGAACATCCAGTTATATGATAAAAAAATCTGTCACCATCTTTTAAAAGAATAAAGGTGGCTCCTTTCTTACCTGAGAACTTCGCCGAGAGACTGTGGATAGTGGAATATCCTAGTCATTGTGTTAGGTTAGGAACAATCATGAGAAACAATCAAGTAAAAGTCATAAAAAAAGAATCTAGTACTTAAAATGAGCTATACCTTTACAAGATCTACATTTTCGGACGTCACGGAGAACCGCCCTTTTATTTGTACCAAATTCGTTTTTGATTTGTCCTCCAATGTGTCTTTGAAACCTGGAAACAAAAAAGATGATATAATATGCTTCCAAGAATTTATCCAAAAATAGCTATACGCAAGTATGCATGCTAATTAAATTTACCTCCTGAAGATTTGATTGGAGCTGATAAACTGTTTGCTGAAGCTCGGTTCGGAAGGTTTAGAGGACCGCTAAAACTGGGTGCTCTTCGCACTTGCTGGGACTTATCAGCCACTAAGTGGTTATCAATTTCATACCTAATGAACAAATTTTGTACACCAGTGAAATTAGATTAGGGGAATTATCCTGTTGAATTGAAAAAGCCAAGAAATGACCCTATAGATCTAACAAAGATTTCATAATTTGCGCAGGGAAAATATAGCAAGTTAAATTTGCTCAGTTTTAAAATTCATGAGAAAACAACCGATGCATTCCACATCTCCACAATATAGAATCAGTTTAAAAATTGATGACTAAATAAACCCATGCACTCCACGAAGGTGAGCCTCCCTTCTTCATGCTCTTCACAGCATGAAACATAGCATCACACTAGAAAATGCATGTATATCAGAGCATATACTGAACTGCGTGCAATGAATACCCTACCTAATAATGTATTTTATCCCAAGATCAGGAAGTAAGAAGTCTTTTGTCAAGTTAAAGTAGTTGAAACTAACTCTTCAGATAAGAAATTCAAATAGAAAATGGTCCAATAAAGTTCTCCAGAGACAGCACACAAACAAGTTTACTTGAAGAGCATTTCCAATTAGCATGAAAGGAGATATTCTGGATGTAAGACAAATTAAGCGTTCATTTTAGAGTCATAGTAAAACTGATGGAAGAAACATCAAGACAGTAGATTCCAGGTGTATAAAGATCAAACTATCAAGTTCACAGCGACAACTAGAATGGTAAGCCACATTAAAGAATGAGAATAGCGATAAAATTCATGTTATTAGCAGTTAAGTAGTTCCCCTATCATGCTACCCATTATCTCGAGAGATTTAGATAACCCACCATTGCTGCAGAGTGCAGAAACATAACAAGAGTAAGATGAGGCAGAAAACCTTTCAAATTTTCGAGCTCTTTCTGACTGTGAATTACTTAGCACCATACCAGGCACAAGTGGTCCACTTTGAGTTTGACGGGCTCTGCCTGTCTGATTTTTATTCTTGGCTTGAGCTCCTTCATTCTCTACGAGTGATGCTGGCAGCTCAGATTTTGAATTGCTCTTCTTCATATCAATTTTTGCCTTATTGTTATTGTCAAACTCTTTGATGCCACTTTCATATGTCTGTCCCTTATTTGTAAGGTTCTCAACTACAAGCAGCTCATCACCATTTATCTTTTCACTGGAGATGAAAGGAGACACAGCAGAAAAATTATTTAGGTATTAATAGGGACAAAACAGAAACAAAAACTAAAACTAAATTAAGAACTGTAGACAAAAAACCTTTACAAAGCAACAATATAATAACGTAGCATAAAGATGGAATGAATATTTTCAAGTTACCTGTCAATATTGTGGACTGCTGGTTTTGGTACAGAATCAGATGCACTCTACAAACAAGAAAAAGGTACTTTGTTATCGACTTTCTTAACTTTTTATAAGCATCAAGTATAGCAAGATGTATACAACAAAAAAAAACAAAAGAAATGACAAAAAACTGACAGTTCTTAAGAAGTAAATAATTGTGAAAACAACCTTTTGGCTCAAATTAGATCTTATATTGTCTGCTTCTTCTTGGATTTCTTGTATTTCATCCTCGTCTAGCAACTGCAGAATAAAACAGCCCATAGTATCACTTCCAATGTTCACAATTATTCCATACTGATGATGGGCATAAATAAGACTTCTCTCAACATACCAATGATGCTTGAAACTTCAAATCCTCAACATCAAAATTCCAAGCACTTACTCCTCGCTGGTACTCACTCTGAAATAGAACAGAAGCTATGCAATCAAGAAAGATAATTACAACAAATGCACAAACCACAAATTACAATGTAGTATTATTTTTTCTAAATCCTGAGCAAAGTGTTTAAATGGCAGATTCTACATTTCCTCACATCATTACTTCTTCAAAATAGTAATAAAATAAATAAATAGAGACAGGCCCCATAATTATCAACTTTTAATGAGATAAGACAATTCCAGCTGTTGTTTGATCATACACCAGCAGTTTAGCTCAACTGTCTACTCAATAGAAAATAAGGTCTGTTGGTAGCGGTTGGCTAATGAGCAAGAAAGGAATAAGGAGAAAACGAGGGTTTACAAACTTCCTTCGCTCCAATCAAATATAAAAACACTCATAAACGGATACAAACTCTTTTTCATTCTACTTTTTGTGAACACCAGGGGTGGAGAAGTTATCTACTCCCTCCGTCCCATTGAAGATGACCCACTTTCCTTTTTAGTTTGTCCCAACTAAGATGACCCATTACTTAAAATGGAAACACCTTTATCTCTACTTTATTCCCTCTCTCTTACTTTACTCTCTCCTCTCAACACACAAAATAAATTTGCATAAAATCCCGTGCCGCCCAAGAAAGGGGTCATCTTCCTTGGGACGGAGGGAGTATAATCTTTCACATGTAGGTCATGTAAAATGAAAATAGCATTAGAAGCATTAGACCAACAGGAGAAGAGGGATATGTGTCCCATTGCAGTAAATCTTTGCTTAGCATAAAATAGGAAACAAAACAGAAGAAATACTGGGATCTGAGGCATTTCAAACCTGAGATATAGCCTCCTCTTCAGCTGAAGGCAATTTTTTCAAAGCAAGTTGTGCAGCATCTTTGATCTGCGTGCAATTCACTACAATATCAGCATAAATTCTAGAAAAAATTACTTCTGAACCCTGCTTGTTTCCATGAACGGGATATACCTGTAGATCTTTCACGCGCTTCCATAGTGGTGGCAGGTCAACAAACAACTTTTTAACAATGAGTTCAGGAGGCTTTGCATTCTTGAAAAATGAGTGCTTCAACAACTTTTCTGCAGTTGGTCTCTTTGTTTGATCTTTTACCAAGCACATAGCAACCATTTCTTTAAAGGACTGTCAAAAACCAAACGCGACTAATCATGGACACTGGTAATAATAATTAGAGGCCATAAAAGTGTTCAGTGAACATGGTGCACCTGGAAATATCATGAATACCTTAGAGAACCTCTTATCACGGTCATAATCAAGTCCAGGGGGAGCATTTTGTATGGTCATTAACAAAACCTATTGGAGAGTAGAGGCATATATAAGAAAGTGTTTAGGAAAGTATCATCCACAAAAAGATCTCTTATGTAGAGATGTATACCTTCATTGGAGGATATTTGGAAAATGGTGCGTGTCCATGGGCTAACTCCAGTGCAGTTATTCCAAATGACCAAATGTCAGCCCTGTACATTTAACAAAAAGAACTATAAATAATGCACAAAAGGAATAGGTATCTATAACTGCTTACAATCATGATGGGAGACCAACAAATAGGAGTACAAGGAGAGCATGGGTCCAATATGATAAAGTTACTTGGTGTGATAATTTAAAGAGAGAAATGTTCTTTCCAGAATAGATCAGCTAGAGTTTGAATTTGACTTTAGTCTTTCAAATAGACATGTTCAGACTTCAGATGTCATATCAAAGTCACACAGTTAGGATCGTGCCAAAGTAGCTTATGGAATGGAAACAAATTTCTAGGTAAACATTGCACCACTCATCTTACACATACCTCAGATTTGAAATTAATTTTCCAGTACAGATTCTAGGAGATATCATTAATAATATCCAAATCGCAATCTACGAGAGTAGATTACACTTAAATGATACATACACAAACACTTTTTTTGTGCTCGTCAAATTGTGCATGCATAAAACACAGTTTATGTAGAACCACAAGACAATACAAGAATATGGAGTAACCCACTTGAAATCATATCCAGTTCCTGGCTGCAACACTTCTGGAGCCATCCTGCATAATGAATTAAAAAGGACAGATTATAGCAGCAGGTATCAAAAGAGTGAGTGAGACTGGGAGATATGTATAGTAGAAAGTAAATGGGTATTGGATAACTACTGGTGTTAGTGTGGTATTTTTGCCTCAATGTGTGTGTATGGGTGTGCATGTAAGAGAGAGAGACACACACCAGCATGGTGTGCCTACAAAGGTATTCCTCGAACGCTGTCTATCACCTCTGTCAAACATGCAGGCTGAAACACCAAAATCAGCAAGCTTCACCTCACCATTACTATCCATCAATATATTTCCAGCCTGTAAAGAGATGTTAAACAAAATATAAAGTAATTTACTTAATGCATACTGTCCACTGAACAAGTCCAGTGTCTGTGATCTGCCTAGATGCAAGCTTGCACAATTAATTAACCTTAACGTCACGATGAATATGGCCATGATGATGAAGGTAGTCCAAAGCCTTCAAAGTTTCTTTCAGGATAGATCCAATGGCAGATTCTTCGAACCCTTCTTGATATGCTATCTTCATGAGATGTAGGCAAGACCCCTCAGCCATAAAAGGCATTACCACCCAAAGGTTGCGGTCAACAACAAATGAACAAAAAGATTTTATGACATTAGGATGGTCTATTAAACTCATCGTTTGAGCTTCCCGGCGAATATCATCCTGCAGAAAAGACAATATCATAAACTCCAGCCTAACCACATCTACTCATCCTAACAGAATAAACAAGCTACATTAACTTGTGAAAATATTCTTATATTTTGAAATTAGTATCCAAGGGAGAACAAGAACTTTCCATCAAAGAGATCTAAACTTAACAGGAATACTACAATATACCTACATTAAGAATTCCGAGCCAACTGAGATAGTTAGATTACATTTCTCTGCATACAATTCATTACTGGTAGTAAACGCCCATAAGGAAACATATCTCAAAAGCAGCAAGTCATTGGCAAAAGCTAATTATACAGATTCCCTTCATACGATTCGAGAAACAGCCATTAATAATTCTTACATTGTGCCATAAGGTAGTCAAAGCCTAACTGCATGTTCACCGGTAGCAGATGACAAGCAGTAGATACAGAAATTTTAAAAGTTTGGTTGTGATATTTTCTCAAGTTCTATCACATTCAGAGGGGGGGGGGGGGAGGGGGGTTAAGATAACTAAGCTATTCCATAGTGGGTAATTACTAGTCAGAGATGGTGAGAAAATGTCAGGATTAATTTGATATTGTATAGTGAAAATCCATATTTTGATTACATGAACCTCAAAATTTTGTGAAAATTAATATCAAGAAATACAGTTTGATATACACCCACTTATATAGATGTCAGAGCTTCAGGATAGATCCGATGTCAGACTTCACACCATATGATCGCATATGTGGAACTCATAACATGCAATATTGCTCTTGGCATCTTAAAAGTGTTAATTTATATGCTCACATTTATCTCATAATTTATGTGTTAACATGATTAAAAAAACTGGCTATTGTCAGCATATTTGACTTTTTACGACTTCATTAGCCCATTCTACGTCTAACTTAATCTGGAGTAACTCCAGTTCAAATTTCATTGACCTTCATTTAGATTCTAATTAGCACAAACTGCCAGTAAATAATAGGAGTACTCCATAAATAACATCGAAAGAATTTACATTTTTGACCAAAAAAGACATAATGGAATAACTAATACGTAGGATATAAGATGTACTCCCTCCATCCCTCGCTAAGTGAGGCACTTCTTTTTTACATGTGTTTTGGTAAAATAATACTCCTAATAAACAGTTAAAGTGGAGAGAGAGTAAAGTAAGAGAGAGAATAGTGTAGATGAGACCCTCCTCTACATTATTCTCTTTCTTACTTTACTCTATCTCCACTTTAATTATTTATTATCATTTTCCTAAAACACATTAAAAGCGCCTCACTTGGCGAAGGACTGAGGGAGTATGTTATAACTAACAGGGACGCAATCAACAGCTGTAGCATTTATGTCAACCTTATATCACAGTGACACGAGAAAAATGAGGCTTAATTCTGAACAAGGTAGCTTTAACAGAAAAGGCAAAAGATTTGCATTGATGCTAATAAACCAATACTGAACATTAGCTTTATGGTCGTATATTAATGAAATAGGACAACATTCTTGGGGAAATGAAAATCGATTGATAATTCTTTTGGTTGTACGGAAACAATTCCATTAAATATAGCCGATAACCAACAGAGAGCCAGGTTAGATGAAATCTTTCTCAATCAGCCCTTCCTCGAGATTTTCAATGGCATTCTTCTAACTTCTAAGTTAGCTCAACAACAGTATTTCTCAAATGAAAGAGTGATCTTAGCTGATAATGGCTGGACTTCATTACACAAAATTTCCTTAAGAATAAATAAATGTGGTTCAAGCCTTGAAATCACATATTGATGATAAGCCGTTAGGCCCGCTACCTCACTTAACCTATAATCATATAGAAACCAAATTCCACAACAGATTTCAAATTGAACCATTTCAAAGCTTCATCCAGGATTCGCCCTCAACACCCTATCTAGCTAATTGAGCACATCAATGCACTGAGATCTCAAACTGCGGATGCATTGAAATTCTCCAAGCAACAACAAAAATGCACCCCCAACTAGATCAAAAGTCACCTCAAATGAAATTAAATCCCCAAAACACGCGGAATCAAAGCAAATTAACAGAAGCTAAACACAAATAGAGGGAAAGGAATAGATTGAACGAACCAGATTGCTATGGCATCGATCGAGATCCAAGCACTTAACCGCCACCACTTCATTGTAAGGCAAATAGATCGCTCTGTAAACAGTTGCGCTGGCGCCGTATCCCACCTCTTCTAGAAGCTTGTAATCATTCGGATTCGCCGAGTAAGTCTTCCCCATTTCTATCTCACGCAGCCATGAAATATTCCGCTTCGATTCCACCAAAAGTTTTGCTTTAAATTACTATGAATTTTCTTCTTGTTTTAGCTATCTTTGTTACTGAATCATGAGAGAATCCAGAAATGGACAGTGAGAGTCTATAGATATGGACTGTGTTGAAGTCTGCGGAAAATTTCTTACTTTTCCTATTTTTCTCTCTCTTTTTGTTACGATACTCCTAATTCTATCGATATTTTTTCGATTTTAGGATTGTTTTTCTGACCAAGTGTCTTAATTTTATTATTGGCCTTTTAATTTTACTGATTAATATTTTTAATGTTTGGTAATAATACTAATTATAAATCCTATCCTATGTTAGAAGTATAATTATGCAGCCGTTGACTGCAAATGGCCATACATTTGCCAGCAAACAATAAATTTCCAGCGTTGTTCAAAAGCATTAACATGGTTTTAGAGTTATTCATAAACTTATCCAATTAATTTATTTATGTAAATAAAGTATCACTTCTTCACGTAAAGCTCATGCGGACTCACCTAATTGGAGATTGATAAATTTTAATCAGATGTAGTCTTTCGACATTCTTGTAGCATAAAGGTGATGCGGTCACCCTGGCCGCCCCCACACCCCACCCCGACAGTTTGTGAGGGGGTTCAATCAGGGTACACAGCGGCCCGTTAGAGAGGAGGCCTTCAACCCACTGTCCTGACAGGAGCCCATCTTCCAAGGCCTCACACTTGTGCCTGAGAGATGGAAGCTCTCACATGCCAGTAGTGGAATTCGAACACAGCTCCTTGTAGTCTTTCGACATTCTTATGTATGAAGGTTCTCACAAAATCTCACTTCATTTATATTTATCAAAATCTGCGTTGTCGCATCTCCAATTCCGGTGTTTGGTACCATAAAAATATTTGAATTTGAAATTAAATTGCAATTCCAAATCTTTCAATTCTACGATTTATATTCTATATCAGAAGTAGAAAATTAGAATTTCAAATAGTCATAAAATTAGATAGCTTCATTATATATCCACATCACACACTATACACATTTCACACATACTTCACACACTTGTATATAGTGTGTAGTGTGTGTATTTGTGAACAGTATATGTATTTTGTGTAAAGTGTGTTAGTGTATTTTGTGTATAGTGTGCGTACATTGCATGCACAGATTCTTCAAATTCAATTTCATATCAATTACTTCATTTTACCAAACATAGGATATGGTATGTAATTAGAATTTCAATTCAATTCCATAGAACTGCAATTCCAATTCCATGTAACAAATGGAGCCTTATTACTTTTGATATGCAATTCAAATTATAAAACTGCGAGAAATTAAAATTGTAATTCAATTCATAATCCAAATATTTTGTAATACCAAATATTGGATTTGGGATTAAAAAGTCAACTTCCCGTTCCGCAAGCCTAATTTTCTATAATACAGAACGGAAATAGATGGTACAAATATGGACCAACAGGTATTGTTTATCTAATGGTTGATGTAAATTTTTAATGCTTTTTAGGTAAGAATGACACAATTATAATATCGCGTACCAATTTCAAAATATACGAGAAAAATTAGATTAGACACAAAATTGATGATATTCTCGATCAAAAATTTAGCCGTCTATCAACATAGTTTGGATCACCTGATCCTTACTCTACTCTATCCCCTACTCCATCCCTCACAAACATAAAATATGATGGTGGGCCTCTCACTTATGCTTGTGAGGGATGGAGTAGGGGATGAAGTAGGATAAGGATTAGGTGATCCCAGCTGCAATCTACAAAACAACTGTCATTCAGGAAAAAAAAAAAAAAAAAAACAAACAACACAATAATTTTGAAACCCTTCCAAATGGAATTAGAGAATTAGTAATCGCGCTATCCGTGGAGAGTCGGCCATTAACTATTCATAGGTCTCACACCACTCTTAATTAACCATTTTTTATTCTATCCATTAACTAAGGACAACACTTGCAACAATTCATTTCATCCCTTAACTATTCATGGTTCATAATTCTTTAAAAATACAATTAATATAAAAATATTTCATTACTTAAACTTCATTAAAATTTCAGAAAATAATATCACAAAATCCAATAAATTAAAACTTACATAATTTAAACCCTAAAAATTAAAAATTGACATAATTTAAATACTAAAAATCAAAAATTAAAACTACTCATGTGGCGGCGGCATGATCGTTAGGTCCAATTGACGTTGGAGGGATTCAATCATCTTGCCATGCGCCCATTCTTGTTGCGGATTCATCCAGCTAATGTCAGCCGCAATTGTCTGGGTAAAATATCTTAATAAAATAGTCAGATTAGAAGGCGGTTGAGGGGGTGGAGCTTGGGGGATGCTTGGCTTGGGTTTGTCCTCACCTGTGGCTAGCTTTTGCCTTCTTTGTCCTAATTGGACCATGTTGAGAACCGGCTCCGGACCCACTCGCACTGGAGTCAGAACCACCCAAATTAGGTCCAATGAGCTGGCTTGCGGCCTTGTCCTTGTCGGGGTCGGCTCGCGACCTTGACCGTTTGGAAGTGGAACCTGAGGAGGATTTCTTGTCATCTGCCCACTGATCCAGATTTCGAACCTTCTTCCAAGAAGTGATATGCTTGAAAGCTTTGTGGTTGTCTTTTTGGAAGATAAGCATGGCCGAAGCCATAACATCGACTTCGCTCGATTCACTGTCGTTCCGCCTCATTTCATTGACGTAGATGTCGCTGAACTTTTTCATATCTTCGTTTGCTCGTCTAAAATGATTGTGAAGCATGTTTGGATGCGGACATATTTGCACAATTGTTAAAGAACATTGTGGAGAGAAATTTAGAGAGAGTGAAAATATTGAGAGTTTGGTGTGATTTTTTAATGAATAGGGTATTCATAGATGATTTGTGGATGAAATGACTCGAGGATAAAAAAAATTAAAAATGAAAAAAGGGTAACAATCGGTAATATTTGGGGGCGACGCCGTTCTTTTTTCAAGGATTGAAAATAAATTGGAAAAAAAAATAATTCGCTGATATTTAAAAAAGGAAAAAATATCAAATTTGAACGGTTATAACAACGCCCATTTGCAGGGGCGAGTTGGTGTCACGCCCAGGTTGCGCCACATTCGACGAACCACATGCAACGGTGACCCATCCCGTCGGACAGGCCAGCCCTCCCAATCGGGCACCATTACAGATGCTCTTAGCGTAGCTGAAATTTGAAAAGAAATGAAACTTAGGTAAAACTAGCTTTAGCAAATTAATTACATCAAAATGATTCACATTTATAATATCCAAACATCCAAAAGACCACAATACTGAGCAAACTAAAGAAATCTGTTTTTTCTAAAGAAGAAGCTGAAAGCATGCAACCAAGTCCAACCCCCAAACAGATCACCCAATGACCCAAAATTCACCGCCTCCACATCTACCTTAACCCCCATTCCATCTCCCCATCTCCGCCGCCGCATTCGCTACAGCAGCAGCCACCCAATCCCGCCTCCCCTCCATCACCTCCAGCTCGCAACACCTCCTCTTATTCCTCCTCTGCACCACCGCCGCCATCTCCACCTTCTGAGTCATGACCCCGGACAGCCCCTCCCCCTCCACGGCCACCTCCATGACGCCAGCCGACAACAGGCAGTTGCATTCCATTCTATCTTCCAGTCATCGCCCTCATCCAATTTCCTTAAAACGCCCTTCAACACCTTCGCATATCTAGCGTACGTAGATCTCGAATCTGGCGCCCTCGCAAACCGTCACCCTCTCTCTGCTCCTATAGTTGAGCGCCCTCTCGGAAACGACGCGGTGGAGCGTGACGATGGCGGGCGAGTCAGGTCGGATGGTCGACCCGTTGATCTCGAGGCGGCCGCCGCTGATGCGTGGGAGGAAATGCAATGTCAGGAAAGGATATATTCTATTTCTAGACAATGTAATTGTGTATCAATCACTCCACTAATTACATATTTTCTCCCTTTTATCTCATTCTTGTTTTGGTAAGTCTTCGTGACACTCCTCCTCAAGTTGAGCAACGGCATCTCCGATGCTTAACTTGCTTAAGACCTCCTTGAACACCTTTGGTTTTACAGCCTTTGTAAGTATGTCTGCTAGTTGATCCTCTGATCTAATGAATGGTAATTCTATAACTCCTCCTTCGATCTTCTCTTTTATAAAGTGACGATCTACTTCAACGTGTTTCGTTCTGTCATGTTGGACCGGATTTTCAGAGATGATGATAGTTGCCTTGTTGTCACAGAATAACTGACTCTTCTATTTAGGTGGAACACCGATCTCAGTGAGTAACCGCCTCAACCACATGATCTCCGTTAGGCCACTCTTGATTCCTCAGAATTCAGCCTCAGCACTTGATAATGCTACCACCTTCTGTTTTTTGCTTTTCCAAGTGACCAAATTTCCTCCAACGAAGGTAAAGTATCCGCCAGTAGACTTCTGGTCTATCGGGTTGCTTGCCCAGTCAGCGTCGGTGTATCCATCCACTTCGAGGTCATCATTCTTTCTTAGCAGCACTCCATAACCTGCAGTCCCCTTCAAATAGCGAACTATCCTCAATGTTGCATCCATGTGATTTTCTTGTGGTTTGTGCACGAATTGGCTTATGACTCCTACTACATAGGCTATGTTTGGCCTTGTGTGTGCGAGGTATATTAGCTTGCCTACAAGACGTTGATACTCATCTCTGTTGGCTAGCTTTTCTCCATCTTCAAACTTTAGTCCATGATTCACCATAAGTGGTATGTCTACTGGTTTGCAGTCTAGGAGCCCGGTTTCTGCTAGGAGATCCAACACATACTTTTTCTGTCGCAAGAATATTCCTTCTTTGGATCAAAGTACTTCAATTCCCAAGAAATATTTGAGAGTTCCCAAATCTTTCATCTCGAACTCCTGGAACAAGTTTCTCTTTAGGTTCTCTATTTCATCTTCATCATCCCCTGTTATGATCATATCATCCACATAGATGATTAAACAGGCCATCTGGTCACCTCTTCTTTTTATGAATAAAGTGTGGTCTGACTGACTTTGAGTGTATCCATACTTGGCCATGGCTTGCGAGAACCTCCCGAACCATACTCTCAGGGACTGTTTTAGTCCATAGAGACCTCTTCATTCTTCTTCAGTTCTCCATGTAGAAAGGCATTTGTTACGTCAAATTGGTGCAGTTTCCAATCTTTGTAAGCAGCTACTGAAAGCAGGGTTCTGATTGTGCTCATCTTTGCAACTGGGGAGAAGGTTTCCTCATAGTCAATCACATAGGTTTGAGTGTACCCTTTTGCCACCAACCGTGCTTTGTATCTCTCGATAGACCCGTCTGCCCGTCGGTTGATGGTGAACACCCATCGACACCCTACTGGTTTCTTTCCATCTGGTAAGCTGCATTTTTCCCAGGTATTGTTCCTGAGAAGTGCATCCATCTCTTTTTTCATCGCCTTTCGCCAGTGTTTATGTTTCATTGCCTCTTCTACCGATCGTGGAAGATCCTCTTCATACAAGGCTACTTCAAAAGCTCGAGCCATCTTAGTGAGGTGTCCGACTGAGAGGTTTGCTATAGAGTACCTTTCTTTGTGCCCCTTCCAATCAGGTGAGTATCTCTTTGGTGGTACACCCCTTGTGCTCCATGATGGTAGCTCAAAATTCCTACCACTCACACTTGGCTCCTCAGTGGGCTCAGTTGTCTTATTTTCCTGTCTCACATGGTCAGTATTAAGCTAAGTGGTGCAACTATTCTTAGGATTACTAACGTCCGGAATCGTAGGCGGGTCTGACGGTGAGGCCATGTCACTGGATTCACAAGGTTGATCATGGGACGATGACGGCCCGGTAGTGCTGCAGCTCGCATCGTCTGTTGGACCATCTTCTGTCACAGAACTTGGTGGCAGTGGCAAAAGGCTAGGAAGTGGATGGTCTAGAGTTGGGCTAGGGGACCAACTTAGCAGGTCACTAACTGGTTCAGATCCCTTTTCCTCCCCCTGACTACTTAATTGGCTATAAAATATTCATTTTCAACGAAATCACAATTCATAGTAATGTAAAGTCGTTTGGTTTTTGGATCGTAGCACCGATATCCTTTTTGATCCCTCCCATATCCTACGAATACACATTTTACTGCAAAAGGAGATAATTTAGTTCGGTCTTGTTTTGTTATGTGTACAAAAACAGAGCATCCAAAAACTTTTGGGTCGAGTGTAAGTGGTGGTGGAATTTGGTTTTGTGTAGAGAATATATCGAAGGGAGTTTTAAAGTTTAGGATATGGGTAGGCAGACGATTAAGTAGGTAGACTGAGGTAGCTACGGCTTCTGGCCAAAAGGTTTTCGGTACTTGTGAATCGATCAGAAGAGCTCGAGTCATCTCTAGGATTTTTCTATTTTTCCGTTCTGCAACTCCATTTTGCCAGGAGTATGTGGTCATGTAGTTTGATGTACTAAACCCTTTTCAGAAAAAAATTTGTTGCATTTTTGAGTTAACAAACTCTCCCCCGTTGTCTGACCTAAGGATTTTGATTTTCTTGTTATACTGTGTGTGCACAAGATTGTAGAACAGAGTAAACTTCTCAAAAACATCCGATTTAGATTTTAAAAAGTATACCCATGTTAAACGCGTGCAATCATCGATAAATAACAAAAAATACTTAAATCCAAGGCTACCCAAAACTGGTGCTGGACCCCAAACATCAGAATGAATCAAAGAGAAAGTAGCTTCCATACAAGAATTATTGAGCTTATACGAGTGTCTATGGCTCTTAGCAAAAAAACAAGTATCACAATTGAAAGAAAACTGAGTACTGGCTAATTTAGGGAAAACATACGTAGATATCCTATGGAGGGATGTCCTAACCGGCGATGCCAAAGCCAACCCTGTGATTTTGTTGGTCCGTGAGTCAGCATCACAACACCGGGTTGGGCCATCTTGTCCACATAATACAATCCTCGTTGTTTAATGCCATGCCCAACTGTCGTCCCCGTCTTGATATCCTATAGAACACAAAAATTTGGTTCCATTAGAAGTTTGCACTTTAATTCGCTAGTTACATGACTAACTGAGAGTAATTTGTGTGCAATAAAGGCACATATAGGCAATTCGAGATCTGCAGTGTTGGAGAGATCTTGATCGTGCCTGCCCCCTGGACTGGAATTATATTTCCATTTGCTGTCTGAACATACTTCTTATGTGGAGCAGAAATATTAGTAAAATCAGAGGATTCATAAGACATAGTATCAGTAGCACCACAGTCAAATATCCATTCATAGTCTTTGGGTCGATTTTTGGATATTGATGAGTGTGCAAGGGCTTGGAATTTATTGTGGCAAGGGATATTGGGGTCAATTTCCAATTCTGGGGTATTTGGGGCTATTTTCGCAAAAGCACAAAAACTGGTGGACTCATCTAAGCATTTTTCGGAAGTGTGGGGTTGGTTTTTAGAGAGGACGGTTTTTCCGAGGTCAAATTGAGAATACTGAGAGCTATGGGGTTCATCTTGTAGGTGGACCCTTTTCCGGGGTTCATTATGGATTTTACTGAAACTTTGGGGTCGTTTTTTAATTCCAGTAAAGTCAGGGTATAAAAGAGGGAAATTGATACCTCCTTCCCACACCCTAGCCGCCGATGCCCTGGCTATGTCTGTTGGGGTTTGTATACTAAAAGATGCTTCGAGCGTACATGCCTTTGTACAGTCAGCTTGTGCATGTATACGAGAAACGCCATGTCCACTTGTTTACCTAATTATGAGAATAAATAATATAATATAATGGTTTATTATTGAAATATGATAAACAAGTCTAAGGCTTTTTACTAAGAAGGTCAAGTAGGGAAATTCGATGAATCTCCTCATGAGTTTTCCAGTAGGGGACTTGGCCAGATCTAGTAAGAAGAAAAACGTATTCACAACCTAGATAGGCTTTGGCTACCTATTGGTACGGTTGCGGTGTTTGTGATAATTCTCTTTTACCTAAGACAAGATTAGTAACACCGGTGTGGTAAAGCACTGAAAGGATCTAATATGAAATGTATTCTTTATTGCTATCTACTGTAAGAAATATATTTCAGAAATTTTAGTATTTTCTAGTCTATGGAATTAATATCAATATTGTTTATTCAGTCATACGCCACTTTGACTTATCAATATGTGAGAGTTTGTTTGTAACTCAAGTTCATGATATCTTGAGTGGTAGTAATTGAATAACATGAAGGTATTGGAATATTATTTCATAGAATTCGCGTGCCTAGTGTGGTATGATTAAATCCCTAAGGGATGATCCCCAAGAGGTGTTTGAAAAAGGAATTTATTAATCCAAAAACTGCGCAGTTGGAATTTATTCCACGAATAATAAATAAAGTTTCAAACTAGAAAAACTCTTTGGAGAATTAATTTAATTCTAGTCACATAGCAGACAAAAGAATTAAATTGATGGATCCAGATAATCTTAAACGCGGGAAATATTATAAAATAAAATGGACCCAAGTTACTTGTAATTTGGTGATTTAGGTGGGAGTGCAATATTATTCTTTAGTGGAACAAAATAATATTTCATTGATAATATATTGTCATTTGATTTAATTAGTTAATTATCTAATGGGTGAGCCCAACACCTAAATCATTCCATGGATCCCCTTACTAGCCCATTAAGTCTATTTTATAAATAGTGAGGAGTATGGGAAACCCTAGCACACCACACAATACACAACACACACTAAACCCTAACCCTAGCCGCCATTCTTGGCGTCTCTCTCTCTCTCTCCCTCTTGGCTCGATTTTCATGCCTAGCACGTGGGAGATTTAGGGTTCTTGTTTTGTTCTTGACCTATCCTAATTCATAGGATTAGATCGAGGCAATCTCGTGTTTTGTGTTTGGTTTTCCTAGATCTCTTCAAAGCTATTTGTTGATTATCCAAGATCCGCCCACACGGATGGATGATCAAGGACAAGGGAATAGTACGGAAGATACATGGTCGGTAAACCAGGGATCGCCCGGAGGTGCAGCAAACAACGTCAATCCGATGTCGGATTATGAGGTAACATTTAATTCACGTCGAATATGCATGTTTAGGTGAATATTTGATGTGTGATCTATAGATCTATGGTTATTGCATGAAATTGGAATCGAATGCATAATTACCTAAATAGATTTGTTAAGGACCTGTTTGTTTTCTGTGTCTTCCGCTGCGGTAGTCCAACAATGTCTTCTCCGGCGTGCGTTGTTCCTCCGTTGGCTACCTCCCGCCGTGCCGTGCCGGTGCTACCCGCCGGAGTTCCGATGTCGGCAGCCGGTCAGTTATCGCAAGTGTTGCTCTTCCTCCGCCGTTTCTGTTCAGTGCACGCGTCGCCCTTGCCTTCTTCATATCATCCCACCAATCGGGAAATCCAATGAGGTGAAAGCACCCATCCTTGGTGTGTTTCTTCCCGCCGCAGTGGGAACACGTTATTCGACTTTTATCATCGTCGGAGCGTCGATCCACGGTCGATTAGCGGTGTTGGGCGGCTGATTGGAGCGTCCACGGTCGACAACAGCAAGGCCGGAGCCGATTCCATCCTTCACGGTTCCTCCAGTTCCAACACCAAGGATGGCGTCGTTGTTCGATGACGAACAATTCCGTAAGCCTCGCGCACCGTTGGTAAAGGGTCGCGCCTAACTATCTCATTCTTTACTGCATCATATTTGTCATCCAATGCGGTGAGAAACTGGTACAACCGTAGTGTCTGTTTGGTCATTGGCTTCACAATTGATATTCACAGCCCTTGGAACTTATTCCATAGGGCTTCAAGTGACATCCCTTCTTGTCTGACTATGTTGGTTTGCCGATGTAGATCGTAGACCTGGAGCGGGTCAGCCCCACTGCCGTATATAACAGCGAGACCTTCCCATAGGTCGTATGCTGTTTCATATTGCGATACCTCATTGATCAGATCCGTCTCGATGTTGTTGATGATCCAGTTAAATACGCAGTGGTCGCGCTGTTGCCATTTTGGGAACGAAGGATCAGATCGGGCGGGGGGCTTGAAACTCCATCTATGTGAGACGTCAGCCCCTTTCCCCCGATTCCTCGATCCATCAGATTGGAGCAGAGAGGATAGTTCTCCCTGTTCAGTTTCGGGTTGACGGTGATTTCGCCCAATGATTCTGGGTGATGAGGGTGATGATTTGTTGGTGGTGTTTTTGGTTTTGGTGAGGCAGAGGCAGAGTTGCTCTGTCTTAAGAATTCTGCGAATTGTGTGGCTAATTCGGGTGGAAACTCTATCAGATTTGGGTGTGATGTTCTGGTGGTTTAGATTTTGGTGTCGTCGGAGGTGAATTCCTCCGTGTCTGACATGATTTCTGGCTGGTTTTGCAGGTACAATATAGAGGGTAGGGAAAGGTTATGGACGATGATGATAATTCTATGAGTCCTCACCCGCTCGTGATACCATATTGAAAATTGATATGATTGTAATATGTTTCTGTGTATTGATTCATCACTAAGACTCCCTTAATATAGGGCATATTACAATGTGTTTATGGTAGGATATATTCTATTTCTAGACAATGTAATTGTGTATCAATCACTCCACTAATTACATATGTTCTTCCTTTTGTTTCATGTTTGTTTTGGTAAGTCTTCGTGACAAGGAAATCCGGCAGGATGGAGATGTTTTTGGGGTGAGAGGCTAATAGGTAGAGCGACGTCAGGATTTTCATATTGGGGGGTCAAATTACGTAAACAATAATGGCATTTTTGGTAGGGGTGATAACTCATCTAGAGATGGAATTTTATGAACAAAAATGTTTTGTTCATAAAATTCCATCCCTAGATGAGTTTTAGGATTTTTAGTATCATCATCGTTAAAAGCATTTGCAGCATAAGCAACAAGGACTATAAGAAAAATGGATGATGAGGAAGACAACATTTAGAAAACGAATAATAAAATATAGAGATATGTGGGAAAAATCCAACTTTTTGAAAGTTCTATGATATTAAAGGCTAATATTCCTTTTTTTTATATTAAGTTCTCCTCGTATAATCTATACAATATATAAAAGGGAAGTTTAGGAAAAATTTACAAGATTACCATTTAATTTAAAAATTATATTAAATTGAAAATGTATAATTAAATGCCATTTAAATGTTTGATTAAAAGCTAAAAATGTGTGATTAAGTGGAGTGAGTGGGAGCTTATGTGTGATTAAGTGGAGTGAGTGAGAGGTTTTACTATGCCATTTAAATTTGGAGAAATTTACAAGATTAATTATATAGATATTTTTGTTTGTCGACGTGCACTGTGACCCGAATGCAATGCTTGAGATACTAGTAGTATATTACAGAGCACGGGTCAAAGAGATACGAAAACACGAAGAATCTATCATGAAAGATACTCCCTCTGTCCGGCATTAGGAGTCTTAGTCACTTTTTTTGCACTCGTTTTGCAAAAATCTCACTTTCTATTATATTTCTTAAAACCCGTGCCGGATCAAATGGTGACAAATTATGGGGGACGGAGGGAGTAATAAATAGTTAAAGTGGAGAAATGACAAAATAAGAGAGAGAATAATATTGAGAAGAGTCTTGTCAATATTATTCTCTCTCTTACTTTTTCATTTCTCCACTTTATCTATTTATTATCATTTTTATAAAACGAGTGCGCAAAAGTGACCGGGACTCCTAATGGAGGATGAAGGGAGTACAAAGTTTTATTTTTATTTTTTAACTTTTGGCAACATTGTGTCGTCAATATTTATGTACTAATTCTAAGAATGTATTTTTATAATTTTTACTTTTAATGCATAATAATTTGTTATTATACACATTTTTAAAGGAAATATAATATGATGTGCATAGTATAGGTGTGATACTAGTTTAATTAAAGTTAACATTGAGAAGAAAAGACCCTCCAACACGACAACGTATTAAAAAGAAAATAAAATAAAATAAAATAATTTTTTTTAAAAAAAAAATCAATACATTAAAAGCATCTAATGTCTAACGTGAGACCACCTATAAATGCCCTTTTCCCATATTAAAAATTAAAGTCGTTGGGCATTTTCTCTCTTTTTGGAGGAGGAAGTTGTTGAGAGTGCAAAATATAAAAGGAAACCTTCGAACTACACATCTCCTTTAAATACGTCTTCAGAAATATAATGGTGTATTCATAAAAAAAAATCTCGTAGATTGAGTAACTGTTAAGCAAGAGGTTGAACGTTCCATGCATGACCTAAATAATTAATTATTATTGCTGTAATTTTATAATTATAAGACTATTAATATCTAATATGTTTTTATTGGTCAAAATATTTAAATAATTAGTTTTATGCTAATTGGATAAATTTAATTAGCATTAAACTTCGTCTTATAGCCTACAAACTTTGAATTCAAATTTGTCAGAGTTGATTTGACAAAACCTACAAATTGTCTTGAATCTACTCTGAAATTTCCATACCGACTGATAAATTCTCTGAATTCTATCCCACATCGACTTGGTGATGATCTTAGCTTCTCTATATAAGTGTGGATAACCCTCCTCTTTATGAGGCTTTTTAAGGGGTGAGTGCTCATTTCTAATATGGTATTAGAGCCAAGTCGACGATGGATTATATCTCTTTATCTCTTCTCTTGCCTACCCACGTGATGGAAGTCCGATGTGTCATTCCGGCCCACACGTGAGGAGGCGTGTTAAACTCTCTAAATTCTAGCCCACATCGACTTGGTGATGATCCTAGCTTCTCTATATAAGTGTGGATAACCCTCCCCCTTATGAGGTCTTTTAAGGGATGAGTGGCCCATTTCCAATACCAACTAACTTTATCATCATTAATCAGCACCATTCACCTATGCTATAATTCATCAGCTATATAAATTTTTTATCAAATTCTCAACATAATCAGAAAACACTGGGTTTTTTGGTTAGATCATGGCAGCCTATGCAGCCTTGGTTTCTCTAATGAATATCATAGATGCCATAGAACACCATCATTCCCCACCCATCTCTCTCAAAAAACTCCAAATTCAATCTCTCACTAAAAGTGTGACCTTCCTGCTAGAATTTCTCAAAAGTTACAAATCCCCTTATTCTGACAGCGATGAAGCAGATCCACTGGAGATGCGTATCGTGGATGCAGCTTATGCGGCTGAAGATGTTATCGAGTCTCGTATTGCAGACAAGATTCAGCTCCGAAGATACGAAGCAACCAAAATCAGACGCTTCTTCAATTTCTTTCGATGTCACAAGGATCCAATCAAGTTGTATCAAGATCTACAAAATGTAATAAAAGAAATGGATCGGATCAAGATAGTGGCGATGGAAACCAACACTGAGAAGGTGGTGGTGCTCCGTGATGAACAACGTACATTTAATGTCTCTTCTACCACGGGGAAGAACAGTTGTGGCAAGATTGTGATATCTAATCATGTCTTATATGGGATCATGGAAAAGCTCGTTGCAGATGAACCCAGTCGCCAAGTCATCCCCATAGTAGAAATGGGAGGGATAGGTAAGACCGCTCTCGCTCAAACTATTTATTCAGAACAAGTTATTATTTATTAAGGAGCGCTTTGATATTTGTGCTTGGGTTACTATTTCTGAACATTACAACACAAGAGAAATTCTATATGAAATTGTTTGTCAAGCCACTAACAAAGACAAGGAAACAATAAGTGAAAGGAGCGAAGAAGAATTAGGCTTAGAACTCTACCAATATTTGTCGGGTAGAAGGTTTCTAATTGTAATGGATGATATGTGGGATATTGAGTCTTGGAATGAAATACAACATTTCTTTCCTAACAATGGAAATTGTAGTCGAATAATGGTGACGACAAGACAATCACGATTGAGTTTCCAATTAAACAATCGTTATAGTCATTCAATGGAATTTCTTGACGAGGCTAATAGTTGGATCCTATTCTCCAAAACTGTGTTTGGAGAGGAACCTTTTCCACTTGAACTGGAGAAGGTTGGAAAAGAAATTTTAAATAATTGTAGAGGACTTCCTCTATCAATTGTTGTAGTAGGAGGTATTTTGAAAAATATGAAACACACAAAAAAATGTTGGGGATCAATAAGGAATAACTTAACTTCAATAGTAAATTTAGACAATAATAAGCATTGTCTAAGATTGTTGAAAATAAGTTACAATCATTTGCCCGTCTACTTAAAGCCCTCTTATATATGGGTGTGTTTGAGGAAGATGATGCAACTAGAGTCTCAACGCTCATCAAGCTATGGGTTTCTGAAGGATTTCTTAACCAATAGATGACAAAAGTGTGGAAACAATTGGGAAAGAGTTCATAAAGGACTTAGACGATAGAAATCTTGTTCTAGTTGATGAATTGGGGTCTACAGAAACATAAAACAAGTCAAAGTTCATGATTTGTTAAGAGACTTATGCCTTAACCAAGGCAAGAAAGAAGGGTTTTATCACGTGATAGGAGAATCTAGTCCTCAAGGAATAAACAGCCGACGACGCGTTATTATACGCAAGAACACATCAAAGAAGAAAGTCGTTGATGACTTGCGATCCATGTCACACGCTCGTTCCATTATTTTTGAGGATGGGAAAGTTCCATGGTGCCGGAATTTTGGATTCTTGAGGACAATACACGCTTACAAATTTCGTACTTTTGAATATGAAAGATATGTGAACTCTGTTGTGTATCGGAATGTTAACTTGCGACACCTCGCTGTAAATGTTGATAGTATGTCCTCAATTTTTTCTTCTTTCAATCACCTTTGGAATTTGCATACATTGATCATTTATTGTCCAAATAAGACTACTGCGCCTATTGAAATTTGGAAAATGCCTCAACTGAGGCATATTGAGATGACTCCGAGAAGATTGCTTATCCCAAATCCTTCGAGTAATGCTTTTGTCATGAGAAATTTAGGAGTACTTGATGGAGCACATAATTTCAAGTGTCATGAAAAGGTGGTTAAGAGAATTCCCAATATCAAGAAATTGGGGATGACTTATTCAGGGAGCAAGAGAATGGGTCGTGATGATTATTATTATCCGAGCAATATTAAATGTCTAAGTAAATTAGAATCCCTCCATATCTCATGTTTGTATGATTTTAGAGGGAATTTGTCTTTATATAAGCTCACATTTCCCCAAATAGGTTCGTTGCCCCTTCTTGAGAAGTTCAACTTATCACTTGGTTGCTTTGGAACAGGCAAGTGGGAAATATTTGAATGCCAATTCCGTTGTCTCAAATACTTGGGAATTAATTCGTGTCCTAGCTTGAAACACTGGACTACAGAAGCGAGTTCCATCTTTCCACGTCTTGAGAAGCTTATCTTTTTGTAGAAGGGTTGGAGAATATCCTGTCAGAAATTGGATACATACCGACACTACAAAAAATATTGATGGTTCATTGCTGCGAATCAGTGGTGATAAGTGCAAAACAGATAGTAGAGGAACAAATGGATTTACAAGGGGACGATCTTCCCTTTCAAGTTCAGGTTCGACTTTCACTTGATAAGAATGAAGCAATGCAGAGCTTGGCAGACCCCAACTTTGAAGTTGTATAATATATAGAGGGGAGACAATGAAAAAGTCCTTAATCAGGGTTATTTTTCTAAATCATGTGGTTCCAAGGTTTGTCCCTCTTGTCGTCAATGGCTTTGTTGCAATGCGATTGCAGAAGTTTCAAACCGAGTTCACAGCTTCTCAAGACAAGAGGTTGAGATCACTTGTGCCATCTTTTTAGTACTTTTCCAAATAACTGAAATTATTTTTTTATCTATATATGTTTTATGATAGTTATTTAGGCCCTATTATTTTGTTGCAGGTCTTGTAGCAAATAACAGACCTCCATTAGGCCTTTACTCTAATGTTGAGAAATGGAAGGTAAATTCTATCATTAATTTCAATGCATGCACCTCATGCTTTTGTTTAATCTGATTGATCATTGGTTTATAGGAATTTGGAAAATGCCAACTTAAATCAGCCATCAAGGAATTGCCAAACTTGCTTGAATTCTTTCCCCATTATATTCCGCTTCGGAAGAGTTTACTAACAGTAGAAATAATGAGAACTATGGCGCGTTGTCTTGTGTATTTGGTGCTTGAGTCTAATAAAATTCTTTTCTTGGGTATTGTTTGTTGATTCTAGAGTATACAATAATGACCACGTAGACAAGTGGTACTTATAGCCTAGAGAAAGCAAGTCCCTTCAACGAGTCTTAAAAAGGCAATAAATTTAAGATCTCATCCATTTGTTCATTTGGCCTAAACACAAATTTCGAACATCTTCATTGGTACTATATACCAAGACTATCCAAATGTATAAATTCATGTCCTAGCTAATTCATTCCTGCGCAAGTATTAGTATTACATATTATTGAGATACATAAGCTTGTTGGGGAATCTCATTTACATGTGAAATTATTAAAATATTAATTAAGCCGTATTCCTTTCTAAATTGTCCCATCTAGATTTTACTGTAACAAAAAACAAATCATCAAATCATTCGTAATTTATTTGCTCTCCTACTAAACTCTTTTATCTCTCCTATTTTATTTAATCTCAATTTAACCCATGTAACGTAGTAAGTTTAAATCTCCATATCCAAAACAAATGAATCAACTTAATTAGGCCAGAAAGAGTACTGCTTTCTGGTCAAATTCAATTGGATATTTAGAATAACTTGTCTCAATGACTAGAATTGTAACGCTGCAAAACCCTATATATCCTCTTGTATTTCTTGCAAACGAGCAATACTTTTGAAGAAGTAAAATGTGACAATCCAATTTGCAGTATCTTTATAAGTTTCGGTAATAATCTTTGTAAAAAGTCCCTATAATATAGTAAACTCTACCTCATTTTTATAGGAATAATTGGCTAATATACAAAAGCCTACACGAACAAACAACCTTTAGTGTTCTTAAACTAACAGTAGGCATCCTCAAGAAAATACTTTGCAATATCATCACAATATACAGGTTCAAAATTAGGCAATTATTATACCAGCCAAAACATCGCTCTTACCCCGCGCAAAAATGGTATAAACTAATCGAATGGCATCGAGCCACCCATCCAAAGATTCCCAAGATTCAGCAACCTGCAGCAGCCAACAAAATGACGTCAAAAAGCAGAAGAAGGGAGCAGCAGGTTAATTTGTAAATAAAATGAAGAAATGCTTGGTTAGCATAAGTATCTTACCAGGTAAACAGGTCCGTGGGTTGTGTCAATGCACAGGCCAGCGCCAGGTGGTAGCGTAAGATCAGCACACGCCGACACAGAAACAATATCTGCAACATAGATTCTGATGACTGGTTTACTGGTGGGTGAATCCACTGATCTTGATGAAAGGCTTAGAGATGAATATCTATCTTCAGGTTTGCTAAGCTGCAAGAAAATGCTTTTTAGGTTTCATTTGAAAAAGTAGAATTGTGATGCTGACAAGGATAGCATTAAGAGAAAGATAGATAGTGTGACTGAAGAACCTCATGGCAATTTTTAGCAGACAAGTAACACTGGTAAGAGGTCGATAAGTAAATTTTCAAATTTTGGGACATTTTTTAAGTAAATGGTCATGAAAGTTGAAGAGACCACCAGAAAAAGAAGGTTATCTGAAATTTGAACATAGTAAGCTATCAGATGATTCGATTACTGCTTCATAAGGGCACTTTGTATTCCTAATTTGCTTAATATCAATGGTTCGAGATGAATATTCTTGTTCCTAAAGAGAGAATTTGATGCTTGCTGGATATGTTTCAGACAAAGCATAACAGTGATAATCCTTCTTTTTTAAGCATAAGCAAAGACTTTTCCTACCTGTTGAAGCCCTTCATGATTTAGCACAAATTGAGTATTTTTCCAATCACTGTGAGGTGCAACTGGGTTCCCAACAGGCGGTGCTGTCAGATATCCAACCTTTAGATATGGCAACGGAAGCTGAGAAAATACAAATTTGTTCAGATGTATTAATTGGACAAAGGATGTCTCAAAGTACAACTAGCTCCAGCTCCAAGAAGATAAACTGAAGTGCAAAGTATCTCCTGCTGCCAGAACAAGGAGAAGGTTCGGCAAATATGCACAGATGAATAGGACATTACAAAGAAAAAATGGGGAAGATAAAATGCTATCCAAACTAGAATTCCTTTAAACTTTGCAGATTGACTCTTTCTACAATATGCGAGAAGTTCAATAGCTTCACTGGTAACTTGTAAATATTATTGCTCTTTAATGCCTTGCATTCATGATAAGTGGAATGGGTGAGGGGTTTCTAGTCTAGAGAATGTTCTCCAATCTCTGAACAAACATAAGTGTGATTTATCATACAACAATCAATTCGGCCAAATTAAATACATAAATTACGTTAGAGATCAGTCATCTTCATGAGTATGGGGGTGCAAGATAAACAAACTGTTGGTATAGCATTTTTAGAGAACCTTCATGTAAGTTCACATTCTCTAGATAAGGCATGAAGGACAAGTATAATGTCAAAGAAATGAATACTCACCATAGACCGCACAAGCTTTAAAGCACTAGTGTAAACCTGAAGCACAACAATAAAACAAATGAGGTTGCCTCTCAACATTTTGATTTCAGATAACACTAGAAGAATTTTTAGCTAAAACAGAGAATGGAAGATTTAACAAGTCGGGGAAGGAAAATATCCAAAAACCAAATATTGAACTGATCCAAATTCCAAACCAAAATTTGAAAATTGGTTCATTTTTCAGGGTTCGGATTTTTAAAACCCGAACAAAACCGAATCACATATATATAATTGATTTTTTTGGTTCAAATGACCTAACAGAAAACCGAATACTAACCCCCTATTATAAGAATGTAATATATGATAACATGACACAAAATAAGAGCAGAGAGCAACCTAATTGCAAAATCAGGATTTTACTTCAAGTGATAATAAGTTATACAATCGCAGATGTCGAAGTGGCCTATGATCTACCCATTCATTCCACAAAGGCAGAGACCATATTTACCTCACCCATATAACAGAAGACTTTGCCTATAAAAAACATTAATTATCATTTACTGAAATAACCTCGTTAATGAATGTTGGCTTCAATTGTTATAGAGTTTCTGTCATTTATTGCAAGGGAAATAATAGGAAGAATGGGAATTTTATTAACAATACCAGGTGAAAAAAAAAATTAAGCAGTGCAAAACTTTCAGGTTGTCTGTCTCAGTGATGTAGGAGAAGTCACTCTAGAGTAATTCATAAAATATGAAAAACAAGAGTATGATGTAAGAGGATGATATAAAGAATAATAGATAATGATCAAACACAGTGTGCTTACTGAGTAATTAGGCTTCAGTGCATGTGCAGCTGCAATATATATTGCAGCTTGGCTGTATAATTCTTCAGGTGAAACCTCCTTTGCAGTCGCATGTCCCCCAGTTCTCGATATGTCCTCTGCTAAGCCATACTGCAAATTTTGGCTCATTAAGACTAATGCATGGCATCCTTTTTTTCAAATTCCCAGTTCTTATTTATGATAGAGTGCCAAAATTCATCTTCTACAGTTACATAACAATAAATTATCAAAGAGCAAGACAAGTGTCAAACTAACCAGTACAGTTCCAAGATTGTAAATTGCCCTATGGAAATCAAACTGCAACTGTATTGCCGCACGGAACTGCAGACACATAAGGTGTTAGATGATCAGAGTATAAATAATTTATAAACATGGGCTCAGTTAAATGTCCAGGGCCTTTAATGAGAACTATGACTCTCATACCTTGCCTATAGCAGTTTTGACTATTGTCTGTTTCTCACGAGCAGGAACAATTGCACTGAGCTCCTGAAACATAAAATTTGAGCACAAGAACAAAGAACGTAAGTCTCTACATGGTACAAGGATAAAGGGAAGTGCTAAACTTATCATCTTATTACAAGATTAATTCGAAAGGAAACAATGGCTTCTATAGATGAGATACTATTTAACACACCTGTAGAGCAAGTCCCCAATTGTTAAGCGCCTGCAAATTCATGTTAACATTAGTAAATATCAAGAAAAGAACAAGATAGCAGTAGGGATCTTAAGACAAGGAAGAAATTGAAAACTATTTGCAAGAAAACATCGATGACCATTGCTCTGATCAGCAGCTGATGCACAATTGTGATACAGAATCAGCAGCTGATGCACAATTGGGATACAAAGGGGGCTATTCACTTTTTTCAGAGATAGCAAATATCTACCTGAGGACTGTTCCAGTTGAGTTGGACAGCCTTTTCATAATTCTTTGTAGCCTGCAAATAACAGAACAGTAAGGAACAAAGTTATTATACAATACATTAACAATATCATGGAAGTCATGGCATGTGCTTAAGGTTACAGGAATTACACAGGAAATCTAAATATTACTAAAGTCATGTGCCAAAGCCAAACATATTAAATCCGGGAACATTTGACTAGATAGGATTAGTCATCTTTCAGAAAAAGAGTAAGCTACATAAAGATGAACAAATACCACATCAACAAATAAGAAATCAGAATTTTCTTCAAAAAAGTTCAATTCGATTATTCGATATTTAACTTCACACCTTCCACTGGGCAACATACAGTAACATACACTGTAAAGTGTGCTACCTGTATCTGTCATTCTAGATTAAGAATGAGAGTGACTGCTGATGTTGACATAGTTAATACACTTGTGGATCAACAGAGCACCACCACTTATAAATTTGAATGTCCATGTGCAATACTATGAGAAAGCTGTTAAAAGATCAATAGCTCCTTACCAAACTAATATAAACAGAGTCTAAAATGGGACAAAATAATGTTTCTTCCTCTTCCTCTTTCACTTCTACATTTTTTCTTAAGTTTGCCAACTGGATTCAATTAAATTAATGCTTCAACTGATAGATTTATAGGTCCAAAGGGGTTTGATGTCACCAGCTCTAGTTCACAAAAAATAAAAGGTTGCTAGAAGTGAACCAAAAGAATGGACAAAGCAATTGACCAAGATACTACAGTAAACACAAGGATTCATCTCATAAAATAGAAGGAATGCCAATAGAACAAACCTGTTTCCAGAACTCCTCAGCTTCCTTTGTCCGACCACGCATTTTAGCCCGGTCAGATATTGCTATAGCCCAATTATAGTAAGCCTGGCAAAGGAAGAAAAATCTCACATATCTCCATTTAAATAATACTAGAAACTATTCAATTGTTAAAAAGTGGAAAAATGTAAAAGCAATAATTTGTGTCACTATTTACAATCTAGTAAAGAAACTATTAATCAGTCTTCATTGAATTAATATATCTTCAAGAGCATCATGCATTAATGAGTTTTTTCTAACTACTTGTAATCTCAATCTCATAAAGAAACTATAAATCAGTTTTCATTGAACTAATATATCTTCAAGAGCCAAGAGGATAATTGCATTAATGAATTTTTCTAATTAAATACACATATTATTCATGTAAAAGTGAAAAACAAGCAAGCATTCATATATTACTGCAAGATACTCGGACACTCACTCACGATGAAACATATACATGCATGCATAATAAGGGATTTGGGCAGTAATAAGGCAATTTTTTTCTTGAACATCAAAAGCATCAGGGTACTGTTTCCCAATTCCCATTATATTTAGATATTACAAATTAGAGTATACTTATACCAAAAAATAACAGTGTAGCAGTGACACATACATCGTTAAGTGTGGGACAAAGGCGTGTAGCCTCTTCATACTTTCTACACGCTTCTTCAAGCAAAGCATCCTTGGAAGGAGAACTGGATTCTGGACTTACATTATCTGCACTTTCCTGCATCCACAGTGCAAATTTCAGAGAACTTTACAGCGTTAAAAAATGCAACTTCAAGGCAGTAATTTCTACATAAACCCGTTGAAATACATCCATTACTGATAACAGTAACTTGAGTATTCAGAATCCATGTAAAGCACAACAAGTTCACCCTTAACTTTTAAAATCATCCAAAACTTTCACAGCTCACTAACTAGCTTCAGGAGAAAACCTCAAGTTACCAAAGTAAAGTTCAAAATGTAAGGAAAATAGTGAAATACATTTATAAAATCTAATTCACATTCTACCACACAGACCTGAAGAACCAGGGCCCAATTGTACAATGCATCATAATCATCCGGATTCCTTTCTAAAGCAGTGGCATATCTGCAAATCAATGCAAGAAGATGTGATTAACCTACGCAATGTTCATATAGGAAGCTTCGGAAAGGTAGAAAGCATATGAAAACAGCAGTTAAAACTATTATGAGTTCAGTCTGATTAATGTTTTAATGCATAAGAATGAGTCTAAACTGCTTTTAGTCATTACCACTCAAAAAGTTTCCACCAGGATTTAATATTCATATGCATGTCAGTGAAGTAACACAACCAGAGGAAAGAAGAGGCACAATAAAGCCCTTTGTTGGATAGCAAAAATGGCACTTAAACTAGAAAACGCACATGGTGAACTGTGGCATGATAAATTACTATAACCCTAACAAAAACAGAAATAAAATGTACAAATATATGTTGCAGTTTCATCATATATACGCTGAAGATAAGATTTCTACCTCTTGGCAGCAAATGTAAGAATCCTTTGTCGAGATCTACCTTCCTCATCAAGACCTGTGACGCTATTAATCAACTCCATAGCAGCATTGTTCTGCTCGATATGCAGTTCTGAGTTTTGTTGGCTGTAATAACATCAACAATTCAACCAAAAGTTTTAATCTATCAGAATAGAGTTGAAATAATAAAAAAATGTCAGAGTAATTACGTTCCTTCGCCTTAAACATAACTGGATACTTAACAAAGCCTAATGAGCCGCACTGTCAATGCTTTAACAAATTAAATTATTCATAACTTGAAAAGCTTGCACAGTTGTAGCCAACTCTAGTATGATTGGATTTTATTTGTAATGAAGATTTAGATATTTAAAAAAAGAGATTGTATTCCAAATCGTGTTACTTAACACTGCTTCCAATGATTATTCTTGCACAAGTGTCAGTATTACACTATCCATACCATTGAACATCAGTTGCCCACATATTATTTGGGTTTCGGAACTTAATCATGTCCGTGTTGCTCAACGTTGACCTGTCTATGAACAGATATAAGCATTTCACTAGTTGTGAGGGATTCTAACTTTTATGTCTGGACACTTGAGCACTACGCTTGTGCGAGTTTCCACTAATTTCAAATTCAAATCATCACTTAAAAATACACCAAAAGATTTCAGAACTTAATCGTGTCCGTGGTGCTCAACTTTGACCTCTCTAAGAAAACAAATACTAAGTATTGCACTAGTTGTGAAGGATTCTAACTTTTATGTTCGGACACTTGTGCACTAATACATGGTTCGAGTTTCCACATATTTAAATCACTTCAAAATACACCACAAGATTTCAGAATATGACTGCCTACAACATCAGTTCAAAGAGATCTAAGCCACAGACAAATGCACACTTATCAGATTCCCACTAAACAAGCATCAACTATCATTGCATCATAAATTTATGAAACTGGCCTAGATCCAATATCTGACCACATTACAATCAGTTGCACATAATTAAGATTTAAAAAAACAAGAAAAATATATCATTCCTAGAGCATTAACAGTGCAATTGACTAACCTGTGAGGAGTACCAGACTCTCTGCCATCGCTGCCACTCGCATCTCCATTTTTCAATTCATTGAGCAGCTCTCTCATAGTAAATGTCCGATTCCCTTCCGCCTTGGAATCGGTCTCCACGTCTTGGTTTGAGTGCACTACGCGTGAATCCGCATCACTTAATTCGCTGGAGATTTCTCCTTCCGGCGCAGAATTCGAAACCTCGGGATTCTCCGGCTGCAATTCTCTCGATCTCTCAGCATCAGGTGGCTGTCCATCAGTGTCGCTGGGATCAGGCTTCTGGAGATCTGGAGCGTCGGTCGGCGGCGCGGCAGCTGTTGCAGCTGGAGGTTCGGGTTCGGGTTCGGGTGATCCGTTTTGTAATTCGGAGTGGTCGGGATTGGTAGACATAGTGATGGCAGTAAAGATTGGGATTTGATAGTGAACGGAGATCTCTCTCCGTCTCTGTCTCTCTCTATCTCTAAATACTGCAATGCTACTATGCAAATGCAACGACTAATTTTAGTGAAATTCACTTCTTCACTCTAAGATTGCAAAGTTAATCATTTCTTTCTTTTAAAGTTAAATTACCAAATATTATGGGCCCAGTCCTTAGACATGGCCTGTTAACGGCCCATTTCTTGTATTTTACCCCTCGCCAACGTTTTTTTTAACGTAACTCATTAACGGTTTTTTACATCATAAAAATTTCTCAATCTGAAGATAATTACTATAGTAGTACTATAATATTTACTCATTTTCTAAATATCTTGTTTGTGCCCCAAAAATTATTCAAATTCTTTATGTCTGATTCCCATGTTATTTTGTGTATCTACATTTTTTTGGATACAAATTTTGAAAAGTACATTTCTGTGATTATATTACTCATTACCTATTTTTTTTGACTAAAGCAGAAAAAATTGGAGAAAAACTGGTATTCACTTTCCTATATGAAACATGAAAATGCATGTTGTTTACAAAGTTAATTTTACTTATTTATTACCTCCGTCCGTCAATAGGAATTCCGGTCACTTTTACACACTCAGTTTTGTAAAAATGGTAAGTAATAAATAGTTAAAGTGAAGAAATAGTAAAGTAAGATGTTTTTATCATTTTTACAAAACGAGTGTGCAAAAGTGACCGGGACTTCTAATGGCTTACGGAGGGAGTATGACTTTTTTATGTATGAATTTATAATTATGGAATAGTTAAACAATACATTATCTCCACACATCATTTTATTTATAACTTATATTATTACACTACACGATGTGGAGCTCACTCTCCATTAACACTGCTTACACTAAAACTCGTGTAGAATCAAATGTTCATACTTTTCAGGGATTACCGTGAATATAATTTATGTACTATTACACGAAACATCTGATCATCACAAAAAATAGTGACTGCAATCTGAACTCAAACAAAATGCATTACGTGTCGGGCAACCAAATTCTCCCGCCCTATGATCTCATTTGTTATGTTTTTTAAGATGTGGACATAACAGGACAATCGACTCTACACCAAAAAAAGAGTAATGATAAACAACCAAATTTTGTACGACCAAAACAAGATTATATTAGCTATTTTGATGTGTTAATTAAATATTAAAATAATAAATATAGTTAGTTAACAAATTAAAAACAATTTATTAGTCTTTGGCCTCATTTTCAATTTTTTATTTTTATATTTGAATTATTTTTCTATTATTTTTCAAATTTGAATTAAAGTATGCATTAATTACATTTTATGGTTAAAAAAAATTTAAAAATTATACACAAATACCGTAATATTATGCACGTTCCCTATACTATATGTATGTTTATACTTTTTAATTAAATGTATATATAAATTACTTTTTCTCTCAAATAAACCAATTTTTGATTGTACAAAATTTGGTTGCATAGACTTATTGCCAAAGGATAGCATAACCTCCAAATTAGGTAGATCTTAATCGATGCAAAAAAAATGGTCTCAAGAAAATAATACATCGACTCTAGTAATCTGATGCGAAATTAAAAATAATTGCTTACTTTGATTCCCCCAAATAATAATATCAAAATAATTGCATGTCGATTCCAGTAATCAAAGTAAGCAATTGTTTTTAATTGCGCATCCGATTACTAGAATCGATGTACGATTTCCCGAGACCATCCCCAAATAATAATACTTCCATTGTCCGCCACTAAGAGTCCAATTTGAGTTAAGCACGGATTTTAAGAAAAATAAAGAAAAGTTGGTAAAAAAATAGTGGAACGTGAGACACATTTTTTTACTCCGTATATTAGTTTTATACTCCTTCGTCCCATAAGAATATGCAATTTGAGTTGGGCACGAGTTTTATTGCACAATTAGTAATTAAAGTAAGGGTTTAGGGTTTAGTGGAAAAGTAGGTAAAGTATTGTTAGTGGAAAATGGGTCTCATCTCATTAGAGAGAAAAGAATTTCCAAAATTAGAAAGTGCATATTTTTATGGGACGGACTAAAAGGAAATAGTGCATATTCTTATGGGACGGAAGGAGTAATAAAATATGAGTAAAATGAGTGTGGAATGTGAGGTCTACCTAGAACCTACTACCATTTATAGTAAAAGTGAACCGGGACTCCTAATGGCGGACGAACTAAAATGGTAAACTGAGATTCTTAATGGCAGACGGAGGGAGTACCAAGTAAGTCACAACTCCATAAATTGTGTTAACCTAAATCATACTACCTCCGTCCGCGATTAGGAGTCCCAGTCAATTTTGCGCACCCATTTTATAAAAATTATAAAAAATAGTCAAAGTGGAGAAATGGTAATGTAATAGAGAGAATAATGTTGACAAGAGTCTTCTCAACATTATTCTATTTTTTACTTTACTATTTCTCCACTTTAACTATTTTTTATCATTTTTATGAAATAGGTGCGCAAAAGTGACCGGGACTCCTAATCGCGGACGGAGGGAGTACTACATTATAGTTGAATAGTTAGGGCTACTATGAATATTCTTAAATAATAATGTTACATCTTAAAAACTTCGCTGCCACTTCACTAGGGGGTCCTCAGCACGGGCAGGTGAAATTGACATATACAAGCTGTGGTTTTTTCTGTGTGGATGAAAAAAAATTTGAGGAAAAATAGGAAAACAAAAGGTTTTGTGGCTAAATCTTGTTGTGGAAGGTGGCTACCAAATCATGAGCGTCGTCCAAGAGTTTCCAGACGTCGAGATGACCAGCCATGCTATTGCACTCCTTCATGATTTCTTCCATGCTGCTATAGTTGTCGATTATCAACCTCCTCTTTTGCAGTACACAAGCAGCTATTGCATACAACAGCAGATCCTCCGTTGGTGGAGCCCTTAGCCTGAGCCATCGCCATGTGCGCTTGATGATTCCTGCTCGAATTGCTACTTGATCTGCCCACATCACTTCCCACAGGCAAAGCGTCTGCTCAAATGTCAGCTCCTTTCTAAACAACACTACCACCATTCGATACACAAAAAAACAGTCTTCCGCTTGAAGATCCTCCAAGTGCCTGTACAGGTGTGAGTCTTTGCATTTTATGATTTTCGATACAATGTTCAGTTGTCTCCTGATTCCAATCTCGTCAAGACGGAAGTTATGCCTAGCTTTCCGCATGAAACCAACAAAACACCAAAAGGCCACGTGGTCTTCCTCTATCACGGATATGATTGGAGACAGCAAGTCGCTCATACCCTGACAATAACCAATCTCGGAATCGTACACAGAATAAGCTTCAAGGATAGCAACGAGATGAGCTGCGTGATAAATTCTAGATGGCTCAAGATGTTCATAGTCCTTCAATCCAATACTCTTTGCCAGTTGGTGTGCTTTCTCTTCTGATACCGAAACTTTACAAGGGGAATAAATGACCCATTCAGAATTCGCACGTATAGCATCAAGGCGTATGATCCTCTGCCAAGTCACAAAATCTTCAACTTTCCTTGTGGTCATATTTCCAAGAGCTGAATATACAGGTTTATAAACTTTATCATCTTCGATATCCCTTGATGCGAGAAGAGGTTTGATGTCCTCTAGATCGCCAAAGGAATCAAGATCCAACGTGTCTGTTTCAGTAGTAATTTCTCCATCGTTTTCTTTTTGCTCCACTAACTCCTTACGTCCATGCAACTCAATAGATGAACTAGCACCATCTGATGATAGAGAAGGTCTAACGCTAGTGGCTTCATCCAAGCTTGAAGAATCAGAAACTTGACTAATGTCTTCCCCATCCTTGTTGCTATTATTTCCAGATGCCAAATTTAATTTAAAACTCTTTTCACCACGTTTTGAAATTTGTCTACACTGTTTTCGTAGCTCTGCATATTCTCTCCTGTGGTAACACAAAATAAGAATACAAATAAGTTACAAGCGAAAATAACAATACCTTGTACGAAACAAATCAAGATAATATAGACTGTCAACACTTATATGAAGTTTTAAATGCTCTATAATGGAAGGTTTTTGAGTGAATGTACATGTGTTTGACATAGTGAGGAAAAGACATAAGTTTCCAGGCAACTTCACCATTTAATTATTTATGCAGATGTTTTAAATCAATGATTTCTACAGAATGCAGATCTTAAGAAGACGTGTAAAAATTATGAAAAAAATAAAAGAAGGCCATGTATTAATCAATATTGTGTCTCAAATGCTTAGATAATATTATTATAAGATAATATTATTATAGCTTTAGCTATCTTATTTTAAATATACCTAGTCTTGGTGATAGAGTTGCTGCAGAAAGACGTGTACTTATAAAAGAGGAATAGCGTCCCAGAAAATGATACAGCAATATTGGTTCCCTTGGATTTAGTTGGGGTGGTTTGCATAGGTTTTCCTCGTTCCAGGTCCAACCAACACTAATTAAGGCCATGCGAGAGTGAAAAATACCTCTTTTTAGCTTTAATGCCATCTCTCTCACTCTTTGAGCTGTTCACATCATACCTATAATAATGACAAACAGCCTAGTTAAACAATAACATTATCTTGCAAAAGGATGATGAGAAAAACAGAAAAAATACAAGAATATACCACCATAAGATGCAACCATAATATACGTTTTCTTTGGGAATGTATGGTTCTTTCATAATAAGGTATGTAAAAGTTCGTTACTTATAAGTTAGACAGTTCATTCTTAGAAATAAGCATGCTCACCACCTTCTTCAGTATCGCCAAGTATAGACCTACAAGGTATTCTTCTTTTTTGCGTTGTGGTGGGATTTCTTAATAAGTTACGCTTTCAAAATGATATAGAAATTGAGGTGTTAGCTAGGGAAGACTTATCTTTTCATTACAAAGGAAGTGTGGACTCCAAACCAAATAGACTCGTAAGCTTTAAGAGTGGAAACTGTAGACTGAATATTAAAATAATGTCATGGCCAAAGAAGATCCAAAACCTTTTAATAGAAAATTGTGTTATTATGGCATCGAACAATTATAGCCATAAGCTATTTATACTAAAATTTATCACATCAATCATGTTGAGAGCGAGATTAAAAGCCTATATAACTACTAGTGCAAGGAGTTCAGAGCAATTCAGATTTCTCAAATTGAATGACAATTTCACTAGAATTAAAAACAACTAACTAGAAATATTACATTCCAAGAAGGAAGGGCCAAACCTCCATCCGTATGCTAGGCTCAACACCCTGCAACAAATAAAAAAAAAATAGGTGAAGTTAGTACATAATGATATGTAGAAATTGGACTAATCTAAGAAAATTGCATTGAGGTTGTAACACAATTTTGGTCTAAACTGAGTAATACATACCCCAGTACGGATTTTCTTCAGAAATTTGACTCCTCCATCAGAAAGTCTCCCATCAGCATCAAACAAACCCTTCCACTGTTTAGCCAAGAGAGCATGTTTCCTTCTCCTTCTAGACCCAGGAGATGTATGGCTTCTACTGTAATGAGTTGATCGAAAAATATAATATTCCATCGCCAGAAATATACGACAGTAATTAGAATGCAGACGAATAAAAGGTGAAGATGAACTACATATTCTTCACACTAAAAATGTATTCTCCCGACTTTTCCCTAGAAGATAAATTTGATGACTTCTTAACTCAGTATAAGAAATTATACCCCTAAAAATCGAAGGGTATAGTAAAAGCTACGTTGTTTGATTCTTAACTAAATTCTAAATACTCCCTCCGTTCTATAGAAAACTAGCATATTCATTTATGGAAATCTTTTTTCATTCCCTCTTACTTCATCTTTTACGGCCCCACCATCCACTACATTAATTCAAATAATTTTTCGTTCTTCTATCTTATTTTATCAATTGTGCATGAAAGGAGTACTTATTTTTCCTCTTAACCCTAGAATTTGATCAGCTTCTAGGTATAGATATTAATAAGAAAGTCTCAAATCTCACAACTTTCTGATCACCACACTAGTACCTTTTCACCGAATATCTTTTAATTCCCTATATCAGTACATGTAACATACAAATACCTAAATGTTAGAAGAATTGTTGGGATTTGATTATTCTATAATACTGGAGTAATAATCAAGAGCCTTCGAAATTGAGAAATAGGGAATGGAATGCTAGGAGAGAGAATGGAATGGGAATGGGAAAAAAATCTTTAGACGACGAATTAAAAAACAAAGGATCAAAATCCTAAGTTTGAAGAAGAAATGTGTAAAATGAGAAAAAAAAAAAAACTAACCGATTGGAAGAAACAAGTGAAGAAGGCGAAGAGGATGATGATGAAGCATCGATTAACAAAACCGATCTCAAATGAATCCACAAACAAGAAGATGGCGACGATGGCTTGGAAGCGGACGACGTTGTATTAATCGACCCCAGAAACATGTGGCTCTTCCGCCTCAGCGTTCTCATCAATGGTTGTTTTTGTACCAACATTATGTTTACCTAATTATTTATGTCTACTTTGTCTAATTCAAATCTATACACAAAAGAGAAAAACTCTCCGAAATCCGTCTGTGAGAAAGATCAATTTGGTGTTTGTCTTTACCTACGGGAGGAGTAGACGAGGGTGGCAGCGAGCGCGATTCCGGCCAAGGTCGTGACAACAGCGGCTATTCCGACATTGGATGAGGAGGGAATGAGGGCGTTTCCCCATCCGTCGGAGCCTCCGTAGGCCTCAGAAGATCCGGCTCCGACCATCATTGCCGAGAAAGATCTCAGCCTTAGGCATCAATAAGAAGGCGGCGGCAGCAGACGTCACCACTACGAGCACTTGCGTAATATCCGTATGCTGTGGCGTCTTCTCATTACCGAGCTCCTCAACACCATCACCAAACTAAGAAACGTGCCCCTTTTCTCTCATCACCGCATCTTGCTTTTTGAGGGGCGCTAGCATGGAATTTAATACTCCATCCACTTGTTTATTATTTTGAGATAGTTATTCCACTTTTTATTTTTTATGAACTCTACTATTTTCCCTCCAACTATATATAGTATTAAAAAATAAATATGCACACTAAAACCATGATCGTGTTTAATAACTCAAACATATAAATATATAATATATTCAAACCTATAAACTAAAATCAAATGTAATACTCCTTCCATGTTCTAAAAATAATTTTTTTTAAATGACACAAAGTTTTAATGTAAAATTAGTAAAATAAAATAGAGATAAAAAGAAAAAGTGTGTTAGTGAAAAATGAGTCATAGCTCATAGAAAAAAATAACTTTCCTAAAATGGAGTACTTCTATTTTTAGGAAACTACCCCCAAAAAATATATAATTTTAGAAAATAGATACAGTATATTCAAATATAAATATTATTCTCTTCATTTTCACTGCAAGTGATCAACTTCTTTTTGATATTGGACTTAAGTAAATGATGTACTACATTAGTAATTAGTTCATCCGTATATATGTTTCTTATCCTATATTTTGGTATAAAACTATGTGCTGATATGTGTTAATGGACATGCATATATATGTAGAGGGGGATAGAGGAGAAATGAGTGCGAGGAAAAGATAATTTGAGATGGATGCTCTTGGAGTATAAAATAAATATAAAATTTATTAGTGATTAATATCACACAACTTTTTATAAAATTTAGCTACTGTAATAAATAATTAAATAAAAGAGTTATAGTCTCATAATTTAGGTTTAAGGGAATGTAAAAGCGTAAAGCAATTAAGATTTTCAGTCCATTAGATTTTGATTTAGTTGAGAATGAATTACAAAATAATTTTGAATTCTTATTTAAATTGTGTTCTTGTTTCTTGTTTGTTCCTTATATTGGTCGTTGAACAACTATGTTGAAACAACGCATCATTTTTCAAGCTTCGTTTTTTTTGTTGTAACAAAAACATAAAAGAGTAAATAGTTTTTGCATATTTCAGATCAATTTTCATGATTGACATAAAAGAGAAAATATTTTCTGCATATTTCTAATCAATTTACTTGGTGTCTTCTCTTGATGATGGAAGTTTTCAAACGCAATATCTACTTGATTAAAACTTTAAAATAACTGAATAAAAAAGTTTCCGGCCAAACCTATATGTACCTCAGTTATTTATTTATTTTTCTATGAGGTGATTGTATTTTACTATCCGTATTTTGCTAACGTTGCAATGTTAAAAAGCTTTATTTCATCTCTAAATTCTAGCCATGGAACGTTGTTTCATACTAATTACATCATCACTCATATGTTACTTATGCAAGTCTGCATCTATAAGTAATCATTACTATTCCTAAACTGATTTAATACTCCCGTTTTCCTTAAATTTCACACTTTGATCCGCACAAGTTTTAAAAAATATGCTAATACAAAGTGAATTGAAAAAATTAGTAAAATACGAGTTCTATTTTTATAAATTAATTTTATAATAAAATTAAGTATAAATAAGTTAGTGGAATATATGATTCACTATAAAAAAAAATTACTATAAAAAATGAAATATGATAAATTTTGTGCGATCAAAATAATAAATGTGACAGGAAAAAAAATTTAATGAGCAGGAACAAAAAGCATTTAAAATTTGGAAATTGTATAACCCCCAATTGGAAGGCAGCCACACATTCCTCTGCTGCCGACCAATGGCCAGGGCCACCTTCGGCTTCGCCGTCCCTCTCCGCCACCTCACTCATCTCCCCTTCGCCAAACCATCTCATTTCTCTACTCTCCGCGCTGCCACCACCGCCGCCGCCGGAATGCCCGACAGCTCCAGCAAGCTCCACCCCTCTCTCGTAGTCGTAGGCGGAGGCGTCGACACATTCACCCCCGCATTCAAAGCCCCTCATCTGCCCTACCTCCCATACCCCTTGATTACTTCCAATCGACACGTCGAGACTATATTCGCCGCCTTTTTCCGCTCACTTCCCAGCGTCAGGTTCCGCCGCGAGTGCCTTCGCACTAGCGACGACGGCTCTGTTGCTCTCGATTGGGTCTCCGGCGATGACCGTAGCTTGCCTTCGGACTCTCCCGTTCTCATTTTACTGGTATACAAACACTTATTGACTCCGAATTACTCAAAATTGCCGTAATACTACTTTCATTTGGATATGGCTTTTCATGTTGATTTACTGTTTGTTACCAAATTATTATGTATGGTGGTTGTGGCGATCTCCAGCTATCAATATTTTTTGAATAAATCATGAGGAGGAGTCCATTTCAGTTGTTATTTTCGTAAATGTGTGAAAACTTGGCTCGGTAGATAAGAACTACATGGAATATGATAACTTGAGCTGAACTTAAAAAGTGTCGAACAAAAAGGTTAAGAAGCACACAAAATTACTATGTTTGGAAGTCAAGGAAGTAAGGTATTATTGATCATTGCCAATGGATGATTTCAGCCAGGTCTCACTGGTGGTAGCCAGGACACATATGTGAGGCATATGCTATTGCGAGCTAGGAGTGAAGGATGGCGAGTGGTGGTATTTAATAGCAGAGGTTGTGGTAGCAGCCCTGTCACCACAGCTCAGGTACTGCATTTCTTTGATCTTTTCAACTTTTGTGTGAAACTCTTTCTTCTGTTACGAATAAAGTTGCCATCTTTATCCTTGATCTACCTCTGTTGTGTCCTTGTCATGCATCATAGACCATCAAAACCTTAAGTACTGCTCTTTGAAAGTTCGTAAATGTCAATGATGTGAAAACAAACCAATAATATCACCAGAGTTTGGCAGCTGAATATGTGAATAAGAATACTCTTCATTTGATAGCCTTTCATTTATGCTAAATTGCTGCAGTTCTATTCAGCTTCATTTCTAGGAGATATATCCGAGGTAGTGGAGCATGTTGGCAGCCGCTATCCAAGAGCTAATTTATATGCTGTTGGCTGGTCTCTTGGAGCTAATATTCTGGTTCGCTATGTGGGCCAGGTAATTGAACTATGTTCAAGCTTTTCCATTATTGTACATATATAATCAAACTCATGCTTCGTTCTTTTTAGGAACCTTTCACGAAAAATGTTCTAGTTTGTATAGCAGAGCCATCAATGAGAGCACATACCCAATGCATCACATTGTTTTGGGGGTTTCTTATAAGTGAGCAAAAGCTTTTATATGTTTTTTGCAATGAAAACGTTAATGCAAAGTACGACGAGAGATTCAGGTTTTAGGCTAAGGGGTACACACTGATAGGATAGGGTTCAAGGTTAGGTTACATGATCTAAAATTTTCTAGTGTGAGCCATTTTTCTGAATGGGATGTTGAGATGCACTTTGGATAGGGTGCTGAGTACTTGACATCACTCTTTTCCATATCTTGACAAGCTAATGTTCTAGACATGTAATTTCTCACATGCAATATGTGTCTCTGATCAGGGTGTCAGAGTTTGTGTTTAGTTAGGTTTCTTAGAGCATCCACTATAGGGCGGCCTATTGCGGTGGACGCGTCCGCCCCGGAGGCGGACGGATTTGCTGGGGCGGAAGGGAAATCGCCCCGAATGCGGCGAGGACGAGCCGGAGGAGAGAGAAGCGCGGCGGCCGCCGCGCCTATCTATTGCATGGCGAAACCGCCGCGGCGGTCGCCGGTTTCACCTTTTTTTTTTTTTTTTTTTTAATTTCGAATTTGGCTAAAAAAAGTGTCCACTATTGCTGCGGACACTTTTTTTTTTGGCCGTGGACAAATAAAAAGTGGTTATGGACAAAAAACGTGAAAGTGTCCGGCCAAAGTGTCCACTCTATAGTGGATGCTCTTATATCTACAAAACAATCTGTCTCTGTGCTTGCTAATCTGGAGATTCTGTACCTCACGTTTTAATCTACACTATTCGAGCTCCTATTCTTATGCATATTCTCTTATTGCAGGAATCTTTCTCTTGCCCTCTTGCTGGTGCCGTGTCCTTATGCAATCCATTTAATTTAGTAATTGCAGATGAAGATTTCCGTAAAGGATTTAACATCATTTATGACAAAGCTCTAGCAAATTCACTCTGCAAAATTTTCAGCAGGTACAATGGAGTTATATCTTTTCAATGTTTCTACACATATATGAAGTCCTACAATTAAATTTTTTTCTTTCTCATTCATTTTCTTATATAAGATCTAAATGGAATGACTTACTTTTCAGGCATGCACTCTTATTTGAGGATATCGGAGGTGAATTTAATATCCCATTGGCTGCTAATGCTAAATCTGTTAGAGAATTTGATGAGGGACTGACTCGAGGTTTGTATATGTTTATAGACGCTTGAATCCCTGGGACCACCTACCACTAACTGTTGCTCTTCTTGACCCCCTCAGTATCATTTGGATTTAAATCTGTGGATGACTACTACTCCAACTCAAGCAGTTCAGATTCTATAAAGAATGTGACAATACCTCTATTATGCATCCAGGCAAGTATTGTTTTGCAGTTTGTGGGTTTTATGGAAAATTGGAAATAGTAAAACTTATGCTCTATTGAAACTAAACCAGGAATTGGTTGGTCCAATTCTAGATTTCCTTATTCCTGTACTTGAAGTTGAAATGATGTGAACTTGTGCAGAATCACACAACTTCTTTATTTTATCCGTCCATATTTTCATCTCTCAATTGTTCTTGCAATCTGTTCTGTTTCCGCCTCCTTTGTTGGTGCATCTGTTCACCACTTATGGTTTTCTCCCTGTTTTGCTAGTATTTTTTAAATTGATCTATCCAAATAGAGATAGTTTTGGCACGAAAAATCACCTTTTGTGGATATAATTATCTGTTAGATCATCCAGCCCTGATGCTAAACCTACGAATGACTTTCAGGCTGAGAATGATCCAATTGCACCATCTCGAGGAATTCCTCGTGAGGATATACAGGTTCAACTTCTTGTTTGCTACGGATTTCTATTTCACTATCCCCATTTCTGTAGTATTTCTGTACTCATGATTTGAAAACATTTACTTTACTGTGATTAAGTGTGTATTGTTAAAATCATTTTAAGAAAATATTGCCTTTCAGTTCATGTTGTGACAATAAGTTTCCAATTTATGTATAAGGTGCTTTTCTCCTTGGAGTACCTCATCCAGAAGTGTCCAATCATCTGACTCTTTTCCTTTTTCCGTGTCTTCCTTCTTTGGAACTTTGTACCCCAGAATAATCCCAACTGTATGCTGATAGTTACTCCGAAAGGTGGCCATTTGGGTTGGGTGGCAGGTGCAGGAGCTCCAAGGGGAGCTCCGTGGACTGACGCCGTTGTTATGGATTTTCTTCAACACTTGGATCAGGCAACTGCTGTATCTTCGGCAAGTGTCAATGATTTCAAGCCAGAGAGACTTCAGCAGCTTGAGGTATAAATTCACTACTTATTTACCCCCTTTAGTGTGATTGCGTTTGAAATATACATACCTCATCCCCACGGAATTATAGCCCAGATAGAATCATAGGATAATGGTGAAGCCATATGATTTTTTTGGGGATACCATGATAAAATCAAACGTTTCTCTTGGCCAATATTTATGTGTTGTGAAGGGTTTAGGCAGCTAGAATAAAATCTTACTCATCTGATTCTATATATATCCTTTGTTTTTTTGTTCATTTTTTTGGTCATGCGATCGAATAATGTGAGTATATTACTACCTCGTCAGTGATCTGAAATGAAAAGCCATTCAATACTTTCATCCAAGTAAATGGTCTCAAACTCTGTAAAAAAAATTGGCCAATTGTTTATTCACTATGAGTAAGATGTGGCTTGATTATTTTTTTCTGTGTGAGAAAGAAAGTGACACTATCATTCTCAAATCTTATTTCCTTTTGCTTTATTGTTGATAAAAAGATTCTTCTTTTGTATTGCAATTAAACTTTTCTTTTTTCTATTTCAAGAGCAGCAACAGCCAACACTAGTACAAAGAAAGATTGGGTGTAAGTCGTCATGCATATGTAGGTTATCATATGTCACCGAGATCTTAAATGAGATATCTATGTCATTTTTTAATTAGGGAGTGATCAATTGCTGACTAATTAATAATCTCAAATTAAGATAAAATCTTAGTCATTAGATTAGGTGATCTGGTTGAAATAATGCTATGTGGATTATATTTTTAATTAAGAAAATTATTAAATAAAAATAAGGGGTATTAATGTCAATTCTCTCTCGTTAAAATTCATCTTAAAACTTTAAATTTACGTAACTCTTTCGATTTAAATTATTTTTTCGCAAAAATTATATCAAATTAAAGATAATTTTATAAGGATTACAACGAGATCTCAATTGCATATGTTCCGACGACGTTCGGATGATGAAATTTGATATTTTTTATTTTAGTTTTCGGAAATGTTGATAACCAGATTTTTATTATGAAATACATCAAAAAATTTCAATATAATTCATATAAAATCCCAATAAAACCATGTAAAAATCTCAATAAATATGTGTTAGTGTTGATATTCTTATGTCATATTGTTGATATTTGTAATACACTATGTTGATATAAAAAAATACTCACGAAAATTATCATATGATAACATAATGACGATATTACCTTTTTGTTGATATTTTGTCTATTATTATTGAAATTAGTAAGGTTCAATCTCATCCACTCGTTTTAAAATTTAAGGATGTAGATTTGACCTTAATTTTGGATCATGATGCTATAAGCAATGGAAGATGACACATTTAATCAATAATGGTATCTTAAGCTAAAAGATCGAGTCACATGTTTTATGGAGTACCAACTTAATAATAAAGGTGTCACCACCAAGTTTGAATATATATAAAATATTAAAGTTTAATCGAAAATCATATTGCCATTAATTTTATAAAAAAATAAAATCGAATTGTATATTATTTTTTAAATTCAATTAAGTTAGATTTAGTAGTATATTATTTTATAAAAAAATAAAATTGAATTATAATTCGGTTCTCAGTTAGAAAACGGTCGTTTCGGTCAGAATTGGAACCAGTTTTATTTAAAAAGTTGGAACCGGTATCTGAATCGGAACCGGTTCTCTTGTTCCCGGTTCTTCAATTAATAGACTAGTTCCGGTTCTAGTTCTGGTTAACCGAAAACTGGAGAACCATTTAAGCACCCCTAAAACAAATTAAATATTAACATTGTTTTGAATCTTACAAAATTCTGGTTTTCTTTTGAGAAATACTGTTGAGGGAAAATATATTATAGTGACCATCAAAACAGAAAAAATAACATCTGGTAAATTGCACAAATTTGTTGTATCCAATCAAGCATTACTTTCATAGAAGGGATCACCTAAAACAAATCCTAAAACACACTCATAAAGATGTGTAATGGACTCCATCATCACTTATTAAAATTGCTCATATTTATAAAATTATTTTATTTTGTCGTGAGTGTGTTTTAGGATTTTGTTTTAGGTGATCCCTTCCGTTTCTTTTGACATACCTCCCGATATATCCAATGCATATATAGAAGGGAGTTAGAGAATGCGTTTATTCTCATTTCTCCGGTTCAATTCCATCTTATAAAATATTGCCTCCTCCGTCTATAAAAAATAGTTTCATTGTAAACAACACAAGTTTTAATGAGAAATTGGTAAAGTAAGAAAGATGAGAAAAATTGGTTAAATATGAGAAAGAAACTTTCTTATTTTAGAAATGAGACTATTTTTTGTGAAAATCTCAAAATGGTAAAATGAGACTATTTTTCGTGGATGAAGGGAGTACTACTTTGTTTCTAAGCCTCTAGATAAATCATGAGATCATATAAAATAAATAACTCCATTTTCAAGCCAAATTTCACTAATTTTTAGCCTAATTAGCATATCGGACTAGTCCAAAACTCAAATATTTAGGATTATAATTAAAATTTTCCACTCCAATGAATTATAATCACTCAATCCCACAAGAATACCCACTAGTTCGTCCCACAAGCACTTTCTAATTTTGAAAATTCTTTTCTCTTCAATGAGGTGAACCCATTCTCCACTAATACTTTAATTGCTTTTTCTTTTTATCTCTCTTATTTTACTAAACGGAGCATTTTATTATACAAATAATATCATTACAACGGTAGGGATATATGAAAACAAAAAATATCACCAATATAGTTACAAATGCGATTAATAGTTTTATTGTACAAATAATTATATCAATACATATGCATTACAACAATTTAATTTTACCACAATAGATTTGATTTACAAACCAATAAAATGAAAAACAAAAACATGAATATAAATAAATAGAAACATAACTTAAAATGATAACAACCCAGTATTTCATAAGTTTCTTAAAAATAATTTATAACCAACATTAAAAATGGAATCACTATCAACATTATCTTTACGTACTAAAATCTTCAAAAGTGGCCATAAGAGTGAAGTTGCTACACCGAATTTATGCATAATTATAGATAAAATTATTAAAACAATTATAACAAATATCCACCAAGCAATCTTTTGTGGCAACTGCCTTATAAAAAGATATTCCCTCATGTCCTCATTCATAGTCTTTCATTCATAGTCTTATTGAATGATGTGTATTTTAAAATATTATTTGACTTTTGTTGAAAATAATTAGTACTAAAGTTCCTTTTATACTTCCTTCATCCTTAAATAAGTGAATTTTGAATGAATGTATAATTGATAAAATAAGAGAGAAATTAAAAAAAAATGATTGAGATTTTAGTATTTTAAAATATTTTTATTTTTTTATAAGGTGAGAATGGAGTGAAGGGAGTGTAATTTAATTAGTTAGTGCGTATTAAGATTTTAGTGTTTTAAAATATTTTTATTTTAAATTAGTTATACATAAAGAACTTTTGTATTATTCTATTTTTTTATCATGCTTTTATCAATCTTCTTAATATATTGGGAGTGTAATTTACTATTTTATAAGTATTGTTGTAGCTAATTTTTTTTTCTTTAAACATAATAAAACATTAAAAAATAAATTAATTTCATTAAATTATACACTAATCAACAATTTTTTAAAATATTTTATTCAAATAAACAATTAAGTGAATGTAATTTAAACATAAGAATAAATTAGATCGTAGAAATTTAAAACTTATTTGAGAAGCCAAATATAAAATTTGAATCATCTAATAATCATATTTTAGTGAATTATTTTTTTTTTAAGTTTAATTTGAGATCACATCATATACATTGCAAAAACTAAATGAATATAATATTTATTTAATAGAAAAAAGATAGATTTTTATTTCTGGTCGTATGTATATATATAAAAGGTAAATTATACACTTAAAATAATGATAAAATTTTATGCATTTAGTTTATTTTGAATAATACAATAAGGGTTGTGATCAATTGAGATTTTATAGCCTAATTGAGAATTGAGATATATTATCACCCACTCATTTTTATTATAAAAATGAGCAGTCTAGAATTTGCCAAATGGAAAAAATATTTTTAGATTAATTAATTATGAAAGGGCATAATGGTAATTTTATGGTATATTTTATTTAATAAATACTTTTTAAAAAAAAAATTATATTTTTTAAAATTTTATTTTTAATTTTTTTTTTTTTTTTTTTTTTTAAGTTTCATTTTTTTGAAAAGTTTATTTTTTTTTTCAACTACGTATTAAAATACTGTTAAATATTTTGATCAAGTAAATACACGTTGAAAATTGAAAAGATTAAAACTCTTTCAATCGGCGGGATCCTCGTCACCACGCCGCCACGCCCACCTGCCTGCCTCGCCGCCGTTACTTCCGTCCTGCCGCGTCACTCCTCCACGGCTCCTTCATCGTCGCTCCTTCCTCGCCGCTGCAGGCTCGTTGCTCCACGGCTCCTTCCATTGATTTTTGGTATTCTTGTAAGGTGTATATGGTTATAGAAATTCAATAGATATTCTTGAGCTTCTCCAATTCACAAATGAATGTCGATTTCTAGAGTTTTGATTCTCCATATTTTCTTCTCAAATCAATCGGAGCATCTCCTAAGATTTTGAACAGGTAATTTTTAAGGTTTTTATGCCTAGGAAAATTACATATCATCACTTGCACTGGAATTTGTGGATATATTCTTTTCTAGCTTCGCGCTGAATATTTCGTGTATTGATTAATTTTAAGAAATCGAAATAAAATATCAATTTATTCTACATATTTAAAAACTGGAAACGTTCAAACTGATGAAAATTCTAGAGTTTATGTATCAATTCAGTTTATTTTTCAATTTTTGAATCATAAATACCTGGTTATTGTTGTTTGCAATTGAGAATGCAATGAGCTGGTAGGGTTAGTGTTGAGGAACTGTTGAGTATAATCAACTGATCATGGCAACTACAAAATGTTTTTTTTTTCTACATTATTGTGTTCAAAATATTAGCTACTCGTATTACTCCACATTTTTAACTGATATTTTGCGGAAGCTGGTTGAAAATTTGCTGCTCATGTAATATTTTATAAACAGATTGTTGTAAAATGGTGCTATGGAACTGCTCATAACTGAGTTTCGATACAGTAATAGATTTTTGTCTCGCTGGTGAGTTACTCACGGGATAAAGATGCTTGGCATTTCATACGGGGAGTTGTTCCTCATTGTTGGAGCTGCAGCCGCCCTTATCGGTACTCTCTCGTTATCTCTCTACATGTACGTAATTCTGTATGAATATGTCCGATCAGCATCACTTCACATGTCGTTCCCTGATTCTTTCCATGGTTGCATTTTGAGGCTGGAATTTCTAATGCATGATTTTACTTTTAGGCTCAGTTTCCTGCATTTTAGAATCCTTATAAACTTTGTGGTTGTTTAAATATAGGGAAAAACAAATAACATTGGTTGAGTTTGTGATTGAATTAGGTCCAAAGGATCTTCCAGTGATAGCTAGAACGGCTGGGAGGTTAGCTGGGCGCGCAATTGGATATGTTCAAGTGGCACGGGGACAATTTGAAAGCGTTATGCATCAATCTCAAGCTCGTCAGGTAGTGGTTCTCGCATGGGGATTCAGTGTCTTCTGATGCAATTCGTGTAAATATGTTGCAACTTGTTAGAAAATTGCTCTGCTTAGCAATGGTGTTATCAATGTTATCTTCTGTTTAGTGCTAGAGGGATTAGCCACAGATACTTTGAAATGGAAAAGCCATTCTTGGTTTGTTAGTTGTTTGCTATGCCATTGAGTGGTATTGCACCAGTGCCATCTCTTAATTCAGATATTAAGGTGATGGTTATATTCCTGGCAGAGCTGTGTATGTGATGACCTTCTCAGTGGGAATAGTATGATAGTCTCCATTTCCATTTCGATGGTCATATATGCCTGCAAGATTACCCTCATTGTCTGAAAGTAATTTCTGTTTCGTTCTACAGTTTGATTGTTTTAACATGAGAAAATCTGTTAAATTCTGTCAGGTGCATAAAGAACTACAAGATACAATGGCACAGCTAGAAGCAATACGCCATGAAGTTCGGTCCATTTCTTTCATGAACCCTGGTCCCTTGACAACAAGACTTGTTGATAATATTGCTAGTCAACCACCTGTTACAAACGGTAGCAATTTAGTTACAACTTTTTGTTGTTGTATGCACATAGCTTTCTATTGTCATTCTCATTTAGTTTTGTTACTCGATTACAGTGGAAAAGGAATCTTCAAAACCTCCTCAAGAGAGCAATGTGAGAGTTGAGACCCCAGTTGCCAGTAGAAAGACCAAGGTAACTTCGGAACTGTAACACTAGTTCTAGGCTTCTAGTCTAAATTCAAGTCCTTATTGAACTTTCAACTTTCTTAAGGATCACAGTCCGTCGACCTTTTCGCTGTCTGATGTGCATAGCCAAGCAAGCGCATATGCAAGATTGGCTGAATCTGCACCCTTGACTGCAAATTCCATGGACGATGTTCTTAATGAGTTAAAGGATGATTCTGGTCAGTTCGTTGTTCTACCTATATCAGCTGAAACTGCTAAACTGTTGCCCTGTCAAAAAGGTGACCATATCAGCAGAAAGCTCATTTTCCGTTTGGGGCTCTTTCATCACCAAGCTCCTACGTTATCAGCAGATAGCTCAATTTCCTATTTTTCTGCACAAATTGTGTCACGTATTTCATGGACTAAGAAACTCACTAGTAAATTTGGGTTCAGGTGATTTGAGTGGCTCCGACTTATTGTTAGAGGCAGTACTCGAGGAAGAGGTGGCCCGCAATGCAAAGAGTTTCTTCTCTCAAGCCCAAATCCAAACAAAGAGTGAATGAGTAAGTAATATTGTACCTAAAGTATGTTAGATTGTCTTGAGATTTTGCCTTCCCCACCCCCCCAAAAAAAGTCTCGAAACCCGTAATATCAATTGAATACTACTCTTGATAACCTTTATGCTGCATATTACATTGCATTAGTCTATTTAGTTGTGGCTGAGTTTTGATAGTATCACGCAACAAAGCCCGTAATATCAATTGAATACTACTCTTGATAACCTTTATGCTGCATATTACATTGCATTAGTCTATTTAGTTGTGGCTGAGTTTTGATAGTATCACGCAACAAAGCGCAATCAGGGACGCATCAAGCTCGCTGTTTTACTTAAAATGACCCGAGCACTGCCCAGCTCAAAAACATGAAAAGATTTATTTAACTTCGAGGATCATCTTCACTCTTCTGTAATTTGCTTCTGCCCCTACTTTTCTTCGTTTCCCTTAATCGCCTTGTATCAATCTTATTGCAGTAACATATGGTGGCTCTTGATTGATTTATCTATAACATTAATGATTGATTTATAAATTTGTCTAATGATCTAATCTTTAGTATGCATATTACGTATGTTGGAGGAAAAAAGTAAAAATAAATTTGGCCAATGGTTATTCTCTATGACCAGGACGTGGCTTGATTTTTCTCTTTTCTTTGAGAAAAATCTTTTTATTTTTGTTTTATTGTTGATTGTTGATTAAAAAAATCTTTTTATTGCAATTTTCGTTTTCTATTTTCGATTACAAGATCAGCAGCAGCCAACACTTGTATGAGAAAAGATTGGGTGTGAATCGTCATGCATATGTAGGTTATCATATGTCACTGGAGTTGATGTTAAAATGAGATATCTATGTCATTATTTAATCAATAATGGTATCTTATGCTAAAAAACCGAGCCACATGTTTTATACTGACTCAATAATAAAGGTGTCACTACCGAATTTGATTACGTTAAACATTATAGGTTAATCGAAAATCATATCGTCTTTAATTTTTTTACCATTTTTTTCCCTTTTAGATTTGGGAAACATAATTTATAGGATTAGTAGTTTTTGTCTCTGACTTTGTGATATTTGAAAAAATACTCAATTATTTTTTTTTTCAAAAACAAATTATGGAAAAAAAAGATCATCGCAAAATTAAGAATCTGACGAAGATAGATACTCCCTCCGTCTATGAATAGGAGTCCCATTTCTATTCGGCACGGGTTTTAAGAAATGTTAAGAAAAGTGAGCGGAAGAAAGTTAGTGGAATAGGGGTCCCACTTGTATATATTAGTTTTAAATGATATGTGGGTGGAATGAGTTAGTAGAATGTTGGGTCTCTTTACCATTTATACTCCCTCCGTCTCATTTTAGGAGTCCCGGTTGAGTTCGGCACGGGTATTAAGAAATGTAAAGGAAAGTTGGTGAAAAAATATAGTGGAATGTGGGTCCTACCTTTTTATATTAGTTTTATAATAAAATGTGAGTGAAAAAAGGTTAGTGGAATGTGGGGCCTATTACCAATTATGGAATATTCCAACCGGGACTCCTAAAGTGGGACATCCAAAAGTAGTAAACCGGGACTCCTAAAGTGGGACGGAGGGAGTAGTAATTATGAACCGGGACTCATATTCGTGGACGGACCAAAATGGAAAAACAGGACTCCTATTCGTGGACGGAGGGAATATATAATACTAGTATTACTATTACTGCTACTCTTTTATGCCTATTGACATGAAATGAAGACAAATTTACATTCAACAACTACTTTCAAATAAATCCACAACAGATATAGATTGTTAACTCTTTTTATCCTTATTATTTGAAAATTTCGAATCTCATTCTCTCAATGATATGTGAATCAAATAAGTAGGCCTGTCAAATTGGGTACCCGCGGATACCTGATCCGAAATTTTCGGGTACCCGATCCCGAAATTCCCAAAATTCAATACCCGATACCCGACCCGAATTTGATTTCGGGTACCCAAATACCCGACTCGGGTATCCAGTACCGAAAAATCGGGTATCCAGTCTCAATTGTGATTTTGATTTTTTTTTTTTTTTTGAAAATTAACTACAAACTTTTAGAATTTATTTAATATTATTTAATTCAAATTTAATACGAAGTTGAAGTACTAATATCCAAGTAAAAATAACTACAAACTTTTAGAAGTACAAAATTCTTATAGTAGCTCGAATTAAAGAGAAAATAACTACAAACTTTTAGGAATACAAAATTCTTGTAGTAGTTCGAATTTAAAAGAAAATAACTACAAACTTTGAAAAATACAAAATTCATAAGTTATAGTACATATTAAATTTTTTTTATCCATACACAATAAGTCAATAACCATCAAAATTCATAAGTTCAAACATTCATCCTTTATAAATATCACAATTCAATAACTCATAAGAATCAAGATCTAACAATAATATCATCAAAAAAATCAAAATTATAAATATCACAAGTCAATGAAATTAAAATTTAATTAAAAAATTAAATTACATATCTTATATGCTAACTATTAAGTACTCCCTCCGTCCCATAGAAGTTGGCATACTTTGAAAATGGCACAAGATTTTAGGAGGTTTTGTTTTGTGTGTTAAATGGAGAGAGAAAATATAATTTTTATATTCATGTGAGAGAGAACTTTTTCCAAAAATGGAAATGTGACATCTTTTGTGGGACAAACTAAAAAGGAAAGTGTGTCAACTTCTCTGGGACGGAGGGAGTATTAATTAAATTATAGTTAAGAAGTTAAATTACATTTAGTTATAATAAAAATATAATTTATTAATTTTAGAAAATAAATCGGATAAATCGGATAATTCGGGTATACCCGATCGGATATCGGATAACCCGATACCCGATAATCCAAAATTCTCACTACCCGATCCCGATCCAATACCCGAAAAATCGGGTTTCGGATATCCAATTATCCGACTTTTTCGGGTTTGGATATCGGGTATTGGATACCCGATATCCATTTTGACAGGCCTACAAATAAGATTAGTTTGTACTATCAAGATCTTGGATATTCCAAAATTCCGGTCTAAGTGCTTAGACACACATATTAATGCATAAATGTTTACCCAAATGAATCTTAATCCAGTGATACTTTGGTAATCAATAAAGGATCGAACATGTAAGGACAATTTTAGTTTGATAAGCCAAAACGACGATTAAAATGAAACTAATTAATTGAAAATCCAAAATTCAAAACTCAATTGTAGAATTCACATAATGGAAAGTAATAACAATACTGTCATCCTATACGAATCTTATTTAGTTAGAATATATTCTAATTGATCCGACTCACAAAAACAATTTAAATTCTAGCATTTTTTTTAATATTATAAATTCTGTATTACTTTTGACAAATAATGTCAAGTGAAAAAATATTATTGTGACCATCAAAGCAGAAAAAAAACATCTGGTAAATTGCACTAATTTGTTTCTCCAATCAAAATTAAATCAAAAATTACTTTGGACACACATGTATTAATTATTTATGCTCTATTCACCTCACTTAGGAAAGTGGAGGTTCTCTTGTGTGGCTTCACGAACACAATTAATTTAAATACAAATAGCCATAGCTAATATCTAGAAAATTGTAATGAATTTATTTTTATTTGCCATTACTTATTGCCATATATATGGAGCTAAATAAAATAAGCATACGACAATAGTTCACCTCTCTTATGCCTCGCAATATTCCCTATGCGCATTTTTCTGTTCAATAAAAAAAAAAAATCATCTGTGACCAAATTACATAAACAGGCCTGGTTCTCATGCGGTTTTGGTTACTTTTGCAATGGTTTTGTTGGCTTTTCCCAAAGTGATTCTTTGAATGTTGCAGTTAAGTTTACAATGTTTTTGGTGACTTTTGACCAAAAGTCGTAACTATGAATTCCAAAGACCATATTATGCAATCCGCATAGATAATTAAATCATTTAATGCAATAAAATATTAGGGAAAGTAAATATTCATATATCTATCAAGTGACCTGAGCCGATACAACTTAGTTGATCCCATGCCTGACCCACCAGAGGAACGAAGCAGGGCTCAAACCGCTCTAATGCCGATGGACATAGGAAACAACGTTCAAAAAAAAAAGTCAAACAAGGATAAAGAAACAAAGCATCTTAAGCCAAAATAAACAAACTAATCAAGAGACGATAGAAAGACGATAGAAAGAAGATCAAGATGTGCTCCCTCCAAACAAAACAAGAAAACAAAAGTAAAACACTCGTCAACAAAAACCACCATGCAATAACTCACCAAGAAGTAAGGCGAGCTACATGCACCTTTGTGTTCACCAATAGGAAGATAATCGCTTCTTCGATTATGTTCCGCCCATCTCCTAACTTTAAGCAAGCCTTCAAACATTTGTCCCGGTGAAAAGGAAAATTTTGCACACCATCCTTTAGTTCATAATCCTAACCTTCAGCAAAAGAGTTTCTTCTCAATTTTCTAATTTAATTCCATCTTTTAAAAACTTACTTTGTTTCTGAACTACTAGTAACTAGATATAGGACCATGGGATCACATATAATTAAAAACTTCAAATTTCAAACCAAATCTCGTTAATTTTTAACCTAATTAGCATGTTGGACTAATCCAAAACTCAAACATTTAAAATTATAATTTAAAATTTCTAATCCAATAAAGTATACTAGTAGCAAATAAAACTGCTCAATGAACCTATCCGATTAAACATGCCTAATTTTTTCTACAACTACTCGTTTCGCCATTATGATAAGGACGTGACTTGATCATTCTTAATTCTTGTTTATATAGCAAAATTTGTTTTGTCTACTTAAAAAATATCGTTGCCTCAACATAAGGTCAGAAATAATTGAGCATAGAAAGATGGGTTTTTGCGCGTCATTCATACATATGGATAGCGGATCTCATTTAAGTTATAAACCTCTCATCCTCCACGTCTAAATTAGTCGACGAAATACTTTGTTATAATCTTATCATGTTACAATTTCTTTTCTTTATTATTTCAAATTGAAACGCATTTTGTTAGGTAGTAAGCGTGAGCTAATACAATAATCGCTTCGTACTCCGTAAATATAAAAATTGGTTGCTAAAAAAGTAGAAAAAGTCACTGATCATTGTATGATTTTACTTTTACTATTTCAAGTGTGAATTAAGTTTAATTAACGAATTTGAGGCTATTTACTCATGCATTCGAGGCTATTTAATCTAAATCAATAAATAATTTTGTAATACTATTTTTTGCATATTTATAATTTATTTTTGAATTAATTCAAAAGAAACGAATAAATGAAATTTAAATAACATAAAATTACTTTGTGCTCGATAATGTGTGTTCGGTAAAGTCTATTTTTCGTAGTGTCTTAAGCAGTTACTTTCATACTTTATTTAAACTATATTGCATCTGATCAAACAAATTTGGAATTATATATGTATGTGGAAAAATGGATAAAACGTGAGACATCTGGTCCTATGGTGTAGGAACTAAGAACTAAGAACTCATCTCAACCACTGAACCATGATATTTTGATTTTTGATGATTTAATTTAAATAATTTTATCCAAAAAAGTGGTGGTAGTATTTTTATTATATTATCTCCAATCTATCTATGCCGAGTGTTTTTGTCGTTATGAGATTTTAAGTTTTTGGAAAATGAACGATATTAATTGATTTTATATTTCCAATTGATATGTTTGCCGACAAGTAATTAATATTTAAAAGTTTCTAGCTAATAATGCATACTGAAGTTTTATGATAAATTACTTTTATTTTCTACGAACTTATGGTCGATTTATTTTGATATCTACCTAGGAGCTTATAGTTAAGCTAATAGCACTATGTTATTTTTTTACTCCTTCCTTCCGTATATAAAAATAGTATTTTTTTCATTTTAGTCTATTCCATTATAATATTCAATTTCTATTTTTGCCAAGTATTTTCTCTCTTATAAAGTGGATTATATTTCTAATTAACAATATTTCAATCACTTTTCATTTTTAGATCTCTCATACTTTACCAATTTCGCATTATAACATGTGTCATTCCCAAAGTCTCTATTTTATAGACGGAGGGAGTATTATATATCACTAAATATGTTAATCCCTTTTTCATCTGTGGTCTTATAAGGGATACTTGATGTGCCCCTATGGCTGAAAAATTATTTACTGATCGGCATATAGTAATATTTTGCATATGAAAAACATCACATATGAATTATTGATCACAGTCAGTTTAACTTTCGAAATTATAAATGGGGGCGATGAAAACTCTATTTTGATTTTCAGGGCCATATGCCTTTGAGAAATTATTAATGAGACCGATGAAATATACTCCTTATAAGGATCTGAGAAAGTTTAAGGAGTAATACGGAAAAATACATTCTTAGGTCCTTATACTTTAGTCAAAATGTTCATTAGGTCCATGTATAATTTTTTCGTTTTAATAGGTCCTTATACTTTTCACAGTATTTTTATCAGGTCCTCATACAATTTTTCGTTTTAATAGGTCCTTATACTTTTATCATAACTTACATTAGGTTCTTGTTCAATCTTTTATTTTAGAGACTTTTTTACATTTATCTTGGATAATAATCTAAATTTAATTAAATTTAATGAACTTTTTAATATTCCATTATTTAACTTAGCATAGTCTATAAAGATAATATCATCTTGTTATCCAATAATCTCAATAAGTTGTAGAGAATAATAAAAAGATTAACCGTGATGATTGAAGATTAAAATCGAAGTTTTTTTTTAGAATAACTATCCGAATTTTCAATTGATTATTTATAGTTATATTGAAAGATGTGTTTCCCTGAATATTTATAATCATAAGATAAGTTATATAATAAAATTAAAAGGTTCATTAAATTTAATTAAATATAAATTATTATTTAAGATAAAAGTAGAAGATTATTTAAAATAAAAAATTGTATAAGGACCTAATAAAAGTTATAATTAAAGTATAAGTACCTACCAAAACGAAAAAATTGTACAAGGATGTGATGAAATTTATGAGAAAGGTATAAGGACCTATTAAAATGAAAAAATTGTACGAAGATCTAATGAACATTTTGATTAAAGTATAAGGACCTAAGAATGTGTTTTGCCCATATAATACTATAACGAACAATTTTTTACTCAACGTGTAAAGGGAAATTGTAATATAGAATTACGATGAATTCCGCTTGATAAAGTTTCCGTTTAATATATGAGATAATGTGATTGAATTGAAAATTTGAAAATTATAAATAATTTATAAAATTAAATTAATTGTGCATCTCGCATTGGGCATTGATTAAATATACTACCCCTACTTTTTTTTACAAGACACCTGATTTTTCTCGTTGCTATTAAAACTAGTTTGGATAAGCAAATTTTTGCACTTAATAATAACAGAGGGATCGACGTGGAACATGATCCAATATGCACAAATATTAATACTATTTTATTGTTTCATCGAAAGTTCCTGACAATATTTTTTTAGAAGATAATAGTGAACATGCAAATTTGTTTCCTATACGTCATTTTGTTGAAGAAAACGTTTGCAAGGACGACAAGTCCAAACCTATATATTACCCTGCTTTGAAAAATGCTATACTAACAAACTACATATCTCAACACTATTCATTTTGTCAGCTTCCATCAAATTTTTTGAATTGATCATTTGTGGATGTGGATATATGTGCGTGTGTACTGAATATAAGCTATACTAGCTAATTTTAAGTTTGTTTGATTCCGAACGCTGTAATATAAATGGGCATTAACTGTATTAGTTTCCTTTCTTAATCGCACTATAATGCCCACTAAATCCTCCATCCTAATCTAATTTCAAACCAATGAGAAAGGCAAATTTTGGCCAACCTAGTATATGTAATTTGGTTTAGAGTAGTTTGACAAATATACTCCATAAAAGATGGATTGCACGTAATAATCTTTGAACATTTAAGAGTTCGATCAACAATTATTAATTTCTCGTCAAATTGAAATTCATGAGCTTTAGTCATGAACTCAGAAGTAGAAAAATCATCCATTCTTAGTTAAATGGTAAAATGTTTGATTTCTATTTTATGTATAAAAGAACCTTAAATTTTTGCATCAGTTATTCTATTTTTTGAGGTGTTTATGAATCAGCAGAATGAAAAGCCTCGAATCCGTATCTAGATATACTTTATTATAACCATAAAAAAAAAAATTAAAAGGCCTTTTTTCCTTTGTCCGCCCATAACCTACATCTCACCCATTGGCCATTACAATTTACACACTACCTAAATCTCTGAATTTATGTTTGTGGATATAAGGATATTCGATAAGAGGGTGTTGAACTGTTAGTTTGGCAAACGGATAGAGATGACAATCTTTATTCACGTCTGCTTATCCTTAGTGGGCCCAGAGATGTAAGCAGCCGTACAAATAGTGTAGCACATTTTTATTTTGATTGCAAGTGTGATGTGTCCTACTAAATCATGCATTCCTTTCAATTCATTCATTCTATTAACACATTTTTTGGGTTGCATTTCAATTCTTACAATCATTTGATGCCAAGTTCGAAATTGCCAACTAATATCAAACAAAACTTGGGTATTTTCGTTATAAATACATCACGTGTTACAATATTGATTTTCTTAAATTAAGAAACTGTTTATCTATTTATAAAGAAAAAGAAGTCACGTAACATCAATTGGATTTAAATCTGGTGTCCTTCTCATCTGGAATTTTCCATGTTATGAACGTTCAACGCATCCTAAATCTCCAACTTCACAATTTTACAACTTTTCCATAAAACGAGCCGATTATTCTTTTATATCAAAATCAAATATAAAATCAATCTTTGACGGTGTGATGATATTTTCTAATGATTTAATTTTATTATTTGTTGACATTTTGTAACAGTTTAGATTATAATTTGAAGTTTCTATAAAATTTAGAGTTTGCATTTATTACATCCCAATAAATTATTAAGTAATAAAATTTTAAAAAGTGTAGGAGAATATAAATTTCTTTATAAAATCAAGTAATGGATAATAATTTTAAAACCTAACTCCAAATGTTCGAGTCAGCCCGACGGATCAATCGACTAAAAGTTGATGATGAAAACAAACATGTGTAGGATCATATATATAAGCATTTAAAAATTTAAAAATATATAAATTCTACTGCATAAAATTCAAATTTTAAAATACTACAAAATTTTTAGTACTATCATAGTATAAATTTAATGCAAATATAGATATACAATTACGGCCTTTTTTTTTTTAATATTTATTTATTTTACTTTAAATTTTAATGAAGTGTCAAATTAATTGCTAAACAAGTGAAAAGAATAGTCAATATTCCCTTCATCCACCAAACGTTATCCATTTTTGTCATTTTGATCCGTCAACAAAATATTGTCTATTTTTTTTTTTTTTTTTTTTTGGGATGTGAACCCTACTTTACATTAACTCATTATACTCACATTCCATTATAAAACTAATACTCTATATATAAAAATGGAACAAACGATTCCACTAATTTTTTTCAGAATTTTGAGCTGAATTTGCTTCCCTTATTAAGTAGTTATACTATTCTATACAATCTGAATAAATAAAATCTTAAGAAATAGGAGTGCTACAAAATTTATCGAAAATGAATGAATCTGGACGCTCCTCCCTCTCGATAAATAGAGACACCATTCCACAACTCTCTCACCAAACCCCAAAGCCTTCACATTCCAATCTCTCCCCAAAATCAATATTCCCAAAATGGCCACCCTCATGCCTACCAAGAAACGCCCCATCTCCTCCTCCTCCTCCGCCTCCAAGAAGCACCACCCCCACGCCGAGGACCCCGCCGCGGCCCTGGCCAACGCCCGCCACGAGTTCGGCGAGCACGGAGGCGTGAACATGTCGATCGAGGCCTCCGCCACCTTCACCGTGATGGAGCCCGAGACCATGCGCCGCATGTTCTCCGGCGAGCTCGGCCCCGACCGCGACTTCTTCATCTACAGCCGCCACTTCAACCCCACGGTCCTCGGCCTCGGCCGCCTCATGGCCGCCATGGAGGGCACCGAGGCCGCCTACTGCACCGCCTCCGGCATGTCCGCCGTCTCCTCCGTCCTCCTCCAGCTCTGCAGCGCCGGCGGCCACGTCGTCGCCTCCCGCACCCTCTACGGCGGCACCCACACCCTCCTCGCCCACTTCCTCCCCCGCACCTCCAACATTACCACCTCCTTCGTCGACATCCGCGACCACCACGCCGTCGACCGGGCCATGCTCCGCGGCACCACTAATGTCCTCTACTTCGAGACCATGTCTAATCCTACGCTCACTGTCGCTAACGTGCCCGAGCTCTGCAGGATGGCGCACGATAAGGGCATCACCGTCGTCGTCGACAACACCTTCTCGCCCATGGTCGTCTCCCCGGCCCGCCTCGGCGCCGACGTCGTTTTGCATAGTATGTCCAAGTTCATTAGCGGTGGCGCCGATTTAATCGCGGGTACATTTCTTCCCCTTAATTAATTGCGTATATTATTTCGTTTTCTCCTCATTAATTAATATAAGTATGTCAATTCAAATACTTAATTGTCGATATACTATTACATTTTCTGGTATGTGCGAACCAAGGCTAAATTAGGCGAGGCATGTTAGGTGTTTGTAACACTCACTCCACCCTAATTAGATCGTATTTGATGTGACAGCTAACGTTTTATATATATGGATACGATATAATATGATTCTTTATAACTTGCTTCCATCATCACTCGTGATCCTTGTATTTTTTTGGCTTTGTGGGGCTCATCTCTGCTTTCTTGATAAGCTTACATGCTATGTGTGGAATTTTTATTTGATTTTGGGAAAGCGTTTGTCCTAAAGTTGATGGCACTGATTCATGGGCACCTTGTGACATGATGATGAATAAACGACAAAATAAAATAAGCAACTTAAAAGAAGAAAAAAAGAAGGCACTGCACCACTTTTGTCCATGAATTGTGTGTTTGTGTCGAATCATAATGCTATCCATCCATTTAGCTAGTGATATTGAATTATTGAGGGCCGTGGCATAATTTGAGCTAATAAAAATAAAACACTGGATTGGAACAGGGGCAGTGTGTGGGCCAGCCAGCTTAGTGAACTCAATGATGGACACTCTCCAAGGGAGCCTGATGCTGCTGGGGCCCACGATGAACCCGAAAGTGGCGTCCGAGCTGGCGGGGAGGCTCCCTCACCTAGGGCTAAGGATGAAGGAGCACTCCAACCGCGCCCTCGTGTATGCCACGAGGATGCGGAAGGCGGGACTAAAGGTCATCTACCCGGGGCTGGAGGACCACCCGGACCATGCCACGCTTAAGTCCATGGCAATTAAGGAGTATGGGTACGGAGGGCTCCTATGCGTGGACATGGAGACGGAGGAGAGGGCAAACCGGTTAATGAACCTGCTACAAAATTGCAGCCAGTTCGGGCTAATGGCGGTGAGCTTGGGATACTACGAGACTCTCATGTCCTGCTCGGGGAGCAGCACGAGCAGCGAGCTGAGCCAGGAGGAGAAGGAGTTGGCCGGGATCTCGCCCGGGCTTGTTAGGATGTCGATTGGGTTCAATGGCACGTTGGAACAGAAGTGGAGCCAATTCGAGAAGGCTTTGTCTAGAATGCAGGATCCAAAATTTGTTCAATAAGGTGTAGGCCATGGGGGTGTGGGTATTATGTAATGTAATCTAATGGGAGTAATATCTTTTCTATTGTTTATTGTTTTTCTTTAATCATTGTGCCTATTTTTAGTTTGTTTGCACTTCACATGTAATTACTAACAAATAAAGCAAAATGGTTGGCCTAATTAATCCGATCTCACTGGAGAAATAGTAACAAAGCACAAGAATCAGATGGTAATATAGGCTTGACAGCTTATGAAAGTACTCCATATCTGTATAAAACACTTTGTTAAACTAATTAAATGTGTAGCGGTAGTAAATCTGTACCTCTATTAATATACATATCTCAAGATAAAAATAAAACAGTTGGCCATTATTTCTGAATTGAGGTTACTCTATCTTTCTTATGAACAGTTAAAACAATTATAATTGACCTCCTACTTGCCCTTATCAGATTCTATTCTAAAATTAAATGTTTGAAAGTGTTAAAACTATTTTCTCCTCCATTCATTTTTTTGTTTTCAGGAAAAGTTTGCATCAGCCATCATGTATTTAGGCCATGTAGTGAAGCCCAAATTAGAACAGTGGACCTGTTTTGTAAGAAACAAACAAATTAGAAATTATGTACTACAAAAATAGATTACCTTACTCCACCATCAATAGTCATATTTTTATCATTCAGAAGTTTACTAAAATTAGGTATCTTCTATTTTTAGTACAGTAAATTATTGCAATCTCTTTCATAATTTTATGACCTTTCAATACTTCAATTGGAACATTGCTTTTCAATTGTATGCAATTCTAACACCCTATATTTTTTCCAACAAAATTTATTTGCTAGATGATGTAGTAGTAGAGAAAATTCGAAAAAAGATTAATTTTGCCGACCTTTCAAAATTAGGGATTAATTTCGTTGATCTTTCAAAATATGGGTCCGAGGCATGCGAATTTTTCGGAATAAGGGATTTTTGATTTTTTATGCATTTTCTCTTTTTTTAATGATTATTTGGTTCCTAACATTTATTAATTAACCAAATTACCCTCCATATTTTAACACAATTTATAAAAAACAATCCAACAGCCCAAAAATCGAGGGATAATTTGGTTAATTAATAAATGTTAGGAACCAAATAATCATTAAAAAGAAGAGAAAATGCATAAAAAATCGAAAATCCCTTATTCCGAAAAATTCGCATACCTCGGACCCATATTTTGAAAGGTTAGCGAAATTAATCCCTCATTTCGAAAGGTTAGCGAAATTAATCATTTTTTTCCGAATTTTCTCGTAGTAGTAGTACTAGTTTTTTTTTTAAGATAATAGTAATTCTATAGATAACTTGAATTTGCAATTTTGGAATAAAAGTACTCCACCATCTAAGCTGAATTTCAATTTTCAGTTGTATGATTAAATGTGCCGAGAATCCTTTTATGATAGGTAGTCACCAGATCGGACTGAAATTCATACTATTAAGGCCGTCGTCAAACCAGCGACGCCTCGCCGGAGGAACTCCTCACCCATCAGCGCCGACAATACCGTCGATCCTAACCACCACTTAGCTCAAGCGATTATCTCGATCAATAGAACCCTAGGACTTATGCAGTACATGTACCTCACCGTTTCATCTTTCTTATTCATAATTGTCAATTTTCACTTTCTGGTTTATGTTCCTGTTTCTAGAATTGAAGCCTCATATATTCAACTTATAGGTCCTTTATGGATGTCTCATGGATTCTGATTTTACAAATTTGCTGTTTAGTTTGTTTCGCTAGTGATTATACTTAATTGAATAGTAATTTGGTATAGGAGCTGGACAATATAAGGAAACTGGTGACCTAGGCAAGGTTCAGGTGTCAATGGACTGATGGAGCTCCTAGAGTAAGTTTAGAAAAAAAGGCTTATGTCTTGAATGGATTCATTGTGAACTGCCACTAATGTATTTAAGCCCATTTATTTTGACTACTGAGATTTCACTAATGCCATACAAACTTGGTACTTATGTTTGATTTATCAAACTGTTACCACATCAATTCAGAATTTGTTCCAGAAAGGGAACACCTAGTTTGATCAGAGTTGATGAATGCAGGTGAATATACATTTCCAGTAGTAGTCACCAGCTGATGCAAATAGCTTACTATCAGAGCTTTCAAGTTTATCTGCCAATAACCAAAGTGACTTTGGTCCATATTTTTGTTTATGAATCCATTAGCACAACTGCCTCGCCTTTCCTTTTGGTTGGTTGGTTAACTTTACGTCTCTGACTTTGGAGCATATAATGGATTTCAGATTGTTGCCTTTCCACTTTCCAGTATATGTGAATCTAAGGTTTTAGATTATGCTAGCCCCTTTAATTCTAAACTTTTCTTATAGACTTGGACTGATGATGAAAAGTAGAACTGGATGTTTTTGAAATTTTTTAAAGTAACAATGATAGAAGTTGTTTTCTACTACTCCATTTCTTACTTTCTTCTGAATAACAAGGATAAAGTTGATATTTCATTATTTCTGTTTTATAATATTTCAGCATTTCTCTCCTCTGCATCTTTAACTTTCTTAGATTACCAATATATTCCGCATTAAATGGAGAAGGTTTTTCCATCTTGCTGTCTTATATCTGAACTAATTAGTTCCATCACTTTTGTTCTCTTTTTTCAATCGGAGTTTATAAATGGACCTGACTGAGGAACTGGATTAGGTATTTCATGATGAGGATGAAGCTTACAGGGTGATACTTCTGCATCTGCAGCAGTGAGTTATTTAGTCATATTTCTTGATTTCTTCTCATGTCTCCTCATTATTTGTTCAGTAGTTTAATGTTCTAAGAACATCTCTTTCTTTTATTAGTGGAGTAATATGTTAAATAATACGTACTAGCTTTTAGAATTTCTGAATGTTGAAGATCTTGCAATATTTGCATTGAAACTTTTGAAAAAGTTAGGCAGAACTATGATACATAGATAGAACAACTATTTAAATGATGTTTTAGTAAGAATGCTATTGGCAGCTCATCACTGATGGGATTTTGATATTCAAGATTGCCAAGTAAAATGCCAAAGCTTCTACACATAAATATATTTTCTGTGTTCTACATGTAAATATAAAAGTCTTCTATGCTTTCATTTCTATTGAAACAAGTTTGAATCCTTTGGATACCTTATTTCCATAAAAGTCTTGTCTGTTGAGTGCTATATATGAATAGTAATCTTTTTATGATAAGAAAATGATAATTTTTTGTCTAAAGTTGGTAAGCTTCAGGCTAGATCCAATCCACTGTAAGATACCGAACACAAGGTGGATAAAATTTATGAAACAATTTAGAGTTTCTGGATTCTTTCAAATTTTGGAAAGCTTTCAGTCATTTATGTTTTATAAGTTCTGTATAGTTTGAAATACAGAAGCCAAAACTTGTAACTAGACGTTGCTTCCTAGTACTCGTGCAAGCTCATTTTATTTTCCCCAAACCTCTGACAAAAATATGTAGTTTTAGTACTTTAGAAAATCTTTTCAATAAACAAATTGCACCCTGTTATATAAATTTTAGTAGATGTTTGGTGTTTCATGTTTGAGTTCTCACCACGCTATGTTCGATATCCTACAAGGTAAATGGTTTGATAATGTTTCAGTCCATTTTCTGTTTTATTTTTTATTTATTGCTACAATATTGGTATAAAAACCATGTGATGAAGTACATGGACAATACTTTGAGCGAATATGAATCTAAAACCAATAAACCCTATGAGGATTAGATAGCATATAGTAATACTTTTGCTGGAGTTTTCACTCCACAGATAAATGACTATGTAGTATGTCACACAATTTTATTTTGGGGACTAAACATGTTAAGTTAAAGGTATAGCCCTATTTTACCATATTGCGACCTTATAAACGTTTAATATCCATTTTTTTTCTTCCGAGCAAAATGAAGTAATGAGCTAGTATAAAGTTTAAAGTTTAATATCCATTTTTTTTTTCTTCTGAGCAAAATGAAGTAATGAGCTAGCTTCATCACCAACTTCTAGACATGCCTGGATCCCTGACTCCATATTTCTCTAAGTAGAATTTAAGTCAAATTAATGATCTCTGCATGGGGTTGGGGGACTGTAGGAGATGTGGTGCAAAGACATTCACAATTATTTTACCGAGCATATCATTGAGGTTCCTTATGTTTACCTCTTCCAACTAAAGAGCTATGGTCATCTTGGCAGCACTTCAATGTTACCAGAACCTCTCTTTACCATATACAGCAAAAGGTGGTTTGCAATATTTTGCGTTAAAAATGTGTGCGCTATATAATTTTGTATATGACATGCTTAAGTAATGCATGCTGGTAGAAATTATACAGAGTTCTGAGTGGACTTGTGAATTCTATAGTATACCAAAGACGTAAGCATACTTATTTCGATGGAGGACTTGCCTTTGCCATTTTCTGAGGAATGATCTCTTATCAATGTATTAGGTTGATTCTCTAGTTTGTTAGACCAGATTCACCATCCCTGGCGGCTTACTTATATAGAGGAGGTCCTGATAGATGGTTAATTCTATCTAACATTAAAAACATCTTTATCATGACCCACACGAAGGCAAACTATTTAGTATATGTTGTAATAACTATATTCAGACGTGCGTCTATTGCAGTGAATGATATAGATTAGTGAAACGAATCACATGTTTTAATGCAAACAATCGTTTTGCTGCCTTTGTTTCACTAGATTTTGTTTCTGTGTGTAATTAAGCCCCATTTATGGTTGTCCTATACTTTCCAATGTTATATAGCAGCTTGTATTTCTACCTGCTGCATATGTTTCTTTTTCTGTTGGACTTACTGCTTTTTTTACTTAAGGAACAGAATGTCATGCTTTAAAAGCAACACGTGGCTAAGTCTGGATTCTGCCTTATGATCACGAACATCCATCTCAAGAATTTGAGATGGCTTTCACAGGGTTCATACAGCAAACATAAATCAAAATTGGAAGAAGTATACAGTATGGTTTATGTAACCTAGTTCTAAATACTCTGCTCTCTAATCTATCACACGTATCTTCACTCTATATCGTAATCACTCTATATCGTAAATCACTCTAGAAGTCCCACCACTGTGCATTACCGCCAGTATTATCAAGAAAATTACAAGACTCAAAGCTACATCCATTTTCAGGTGATGCTAAGGAACTTTCAGCAATCTGAGCTATATTCAGAACGTCTGCCTCCTCCTCCAGGTAATCTACTCTCCCGTTCAGTTCCTCGCAGGATGGCATGCATAGCTCATTTCCTTTAATGTCTAGTAGCAATCTCGGGATCTCAGTAGCTCCTAATTTGATTTGATTCTTTTCATTCTCCTCGCAATCTTTGTTATCCGCCATCTTTCTGAGTTTCTGCACCTGTGAATTGAGAAAAGCTTAGTGCTTGCTTAAACTAATATTTGAAGGACTAGACGATCGGAAACGCCTGAAACTGATCAATCTATCTAAGCTATCACTAATGTCTAACAGTAAACTGACTAGTAACTAGAACACCGTCAGACCTGGGTAAGCAATGCTTGATTCTCTTTCCTCAATGCGTCAAACTGTAGAGCTAAGTCGTCGTAGTTGGACTTGAGCACGCTGTATTCCTGCTCGATTTGCTTGGACTTTGATCTAGCCCTCTTGTTCTGGAACCATATGGCAATTTGTCGCGGCTGCAGGCCAAGCTGGCTAGCTAGGTGTTGCTTGAGGTGTAGCTCCGGTCTAGCCTCGGTCTCGAAGGTGGTCTCCAGTGACTTGATTTGGTCATCGCTAAATCTTTTTCTCCTGGAGTTTTTGGAGGTCTTCTTAATATTGATAGACATTCTTTTTAAGACGTTGGGAAAGCTTTGATTGTTGTCGCTTATTTATTTGGCTCGTAGAGCCACTGTGGATGCATCTTTAACGTCAAATAAAACTAAACGTGTATGTCTTGATATATAGTGGGCCTGGAGTCACTAGCACTTATTCTTTTAGGATACCAGGTGTCGGCTTTCTCTATTTTAAACTTATTTTTTTGCTATACTTATTCATATTGTCACACCCCATTCAATTATTTTTCCTCTTACAAAGAAAATTACTTGAACTAGAGGATTTACACTTAAAAAAATTAGAATAGAGTTGTGGCTGAAATAATAAATGTTAAAGCCGAAATTTGGGAGTAAAGTTGAGTTGATAATTGAAAGGGCGATGATGAAAATAGGATTTGCAGCATAAACATTAGGAGATAGAGTAGGATATGTGAAATGAGAGTGGGGGAATTTGTGGGGTGAAAGCGATGGGGATTTAGTTTGAAGATAAGGGTCATCTTTGGTAGAGATGGAAAAAAAATAGGAGTCGAGGAAAATAAAGAAAAGTAGTTTTCACACTCTGCGGTTGACACGTCGTATTGCGTCATTAGCGATAAGACAAAATTAGCCCTTTGCTGTCTTTAATAATCCAATTGGATTGTGCCACTGTGGCTCCCAGGTTTTTAAAAATGTGGCTACTTACGTGCCCCCTTTTCCTTTTCATATTCCAAGCTTCACTTGCCATTTGGCAATTGCTTCCTCCTGATTATTGGGATATCCAAGATATAATCCACACAATTAGAGAATTCAATTAATTTAATTTACTCGAGCCCCAAATATGTGACCATGCAATTTTTTTAAATGCTATATTTATTATTTACTGTTCAGGATTGAAGATATGTATGCCAAATAGTATTTAATCTTTATTACAAGATTTAGGTGTCTCCGGTGGCGCCCCTCCCACTAGGACCTCCACTAGCCCTTCCCACAAAAACTGCTTGCCACGTCAGCACTCGCCCTTCCCATTCCACTGCCACATCACTAGCCCTTCCCACTGCACTAGGACTTCCACTAGCCCTTCCCACAATTAAATTAATTCACAATTAAAATTAAAATTTATGGAATTAAAATTCGACACGAATACGAATGGGAAATACGAATATTTCATTAAAGAAAACATACATCATTCGAAAAAAAAAATTTAAAATATAGTAGTAGAAAAAATTTTATAGAGTTTTTTTTTTTTTTTTTTTTTTTTTTTTTTAAAATAAAAATTGCGGACATCCGACCTTCGCCACAGTGGCGGACGTCCAGTCGGACGTCGATGCGAGGGGCGAGGCCATCCGACGGGCACTCGGGACGGGCGTGGGCGTCCTTCCCACCCACTACGGCGGACGTCCGGTCGTACGTCGGCGACATCCTACCGGGACGTCCGCCGTTGGAGACACCCTTATGCAATCCTCATTCCACTCTTAAAATATTATTGAATTGTGGCCAAGTATTAAGACAATTATTGAACCATACTTTAAAAATACTCATGAAATATCAAATGAATTTTTTTTATAAGAAAAAGGAAGTTCGAATACGGAAATATAGTCGAACCCAAATTTATAACCTCTCCAATTCATACGTAATGTAAGAGTCTAAGGCTAAGTGTTGGGGACGATAAGTATAGAAGAGAATACTAGTACTAATATTTTAGAGCGTGTGGGGACTGGGTATATATAAGAAAGTCTAGATGTTCACACACTTGGAGTCCGATAGATAACAATATTAGGAGAAGCAATTGTAGTACGTGGGTGATGAGTAAGCCATATGTACGATAATTATGGAAGTCTTCTTCCAAGGTCGACTTGACCCTAACGACAAACTAGCAATAATTTTCAAGACAGATAGAGACTTTGAATAATCAATGGAATATGACTTCATATTTCTAAATAATATTTCTTCTGAAAGAATATATATAATAGTATAAGTTTATATATTAAAGTATTGCATTTTCAAAATCTTCTTCTAGTATTTTGTAGTTTGGAGGAATAAGATTTTTTTTTGATAAAATGAAACACTCTTGAACAAAACGGCGAGTAAGAGTTTATGATGTATGATAAAAGTCTAGACAACAAAGTAAGGAGAAAACTCTATTCAATAGCGTAAAACAAGAGAACAACGATATAAGAAATCAAAATTGTGGGAACACAGTAAACCTAAAACAACATCAAAACAACTACTACAAAAAAGCTAAGATGCAAGGTCAAAGGAAACTCAAGAGCAAAGAGGATTTAGTGAATTTTCCAAAGCAATGCATGAGACCGATCGATATCTCTGTCATATTTGAGGAGGACGCGGACTGACTTAATGATTTAATATTACGACTATTGTTGGGGTCAAACACTAGTAGCATAGAAAAAAAAACAAGCATGAAAGGTTAATTAATCACAACTAGAAAGAGAGAGAAATCCTAAGACGAACTAAGTCGTTAATATAAGGTGACGAGGCCCACATCGTCCATGCTTGACCTCCTTGGTTGGAACTGTGATAATCGGCTTGCAGAATCAACTCCTGCAGCACTGGCACACTAACCATAGACGCCATAATCTCGTCGTTAGGTCTTGCAAAATCAACTTGTTAGGGTAGATACGATAAGTATATTGTTTGTATGTATGTAATTTTATTTCATAATTGTATGAGAAATTATATTTTAGATATATTATTTAGTAATTTTATTTAAGTTGAACAAAAAAGTTCAAACATTCTGCGTTGTATGATGATCACATCACCACTAAAAGTTCTCTTACTTAGTGTTGCAAAAATAAGTATTTCACTACCTATATAGAATGGGAAGTATCTATCGCAAATGGTTGCGTTTTCAAGCCAAAAGTTTCCTAACCTTGGGATGATGAATTACACTGGTGTGGTATATAGCAGTATAACACTAAAAAGATCACAGTAAAATAATCATTCCTATTGATTATTTCTTAATCGTTATGTTTAACCTCGATCATATATCATTAACTTTTTGTTACTTTGAGTTGTCAATATGTGATATTTTTCCTCTCCTTCAACTGCAAGGTGGTTTTGATAAACTAAACAATGTACTCCCTCTAGTTGAGTCATTTTCTTTTTGGCAAAAAGTCTCGTACTTTACTCTCTCTTCATATCTCTTACTTTACACTCTCTACTTTAACTTTTATCATATCAATTTCTTAAATCTCGTGTCCAAAAGAAATGCATCAACTACCTTAGGACGGATGAAGTAGGATGAAGTATGTGATTTTTGTTTGGACTTTCTAGTATAATCTCGTTCCCACTTCTCAAAATACTAGTATTAGTTAGTATGCGGTAGGTAAAGTTGATTCAATTAGAAACTTTGTAACTTCCCAAATAACCTATAATTTCAGTATTTGATTTAGCCACCATACCGTGACTCTTGGTGTTTCTAGAAAAACTATTTGATTTAAAACTTTAATGAAAGATGTGAGTGAAAAAACTTTCTACTTGGACATCGAACTACTAAGTAAATGAGATTTGCAATTTTAAACGAAGAATGACCCAAGGTAGATCTGAATTGTGAGTACATCAAACCAAAACACGTGGAAATTTAGATCTAAGTCTATTGGAAATTTAAAAGTAAATTACCATATACACTCAATTCGGGAACATTTTGGAATTTAAACCGAAGGAATTGGTAATCATATGTGAGACAGAAATTAGAGATACAAGAGACATAGAAAGTACCAACTAAATTTCGGAACATTGTTTAATGAATGTAGGTTCCGAGTATTGAATTATATATAATTCACATTGACAAAAATTCCGATGTTACTAATTCATCTTGTTTCACGTTTCGTATAATTCTTTCCAATATATTAATTGGTTTACCCAAAATCCAAACCTTCTAGATAATACTCTACAGAACAAGGTTTCGAATTCCATAAGTGGAAAAAATTACTCCCTCCGTTCCGCTTTAGCAGTTTCATTGACTTTTCTGCCATCTTTTTGTAAAAATGATAAAAAATAGTTAAAGGGGAGAAATGGTAAATTAATAGAGAGAATAATATAGAGAATCTGCTAAAGCGGGACGGAGGGAGTAATAAGTACTCCCTCCGTTATTTAAATTTTGTCACATCACATGTAAGACTTCGATTTCATCGAATTCTCATTAATACACCTATGATCACAACATTTGGTCTAGTCCCTCTTTAACACTTGTATTTTTGGTCCAGTTCATTCCATCTCCCATTTCTAATGTTATGGGTTAGTGGTTACTTGGTGATCATCTCCTTGACATTAGTGTTTGAGAAGCAAGATAAAGCGATTGTGTTGCTTTTGGGAAAGAAATAATTATATAGTCGTACGATTAGTCAATTTCTTTTTGACAAACGAGACACAATAATTCATCATCTTTTTGACTCTTTGAGTTTTAGAATATTGAATTCGATCAATTGATAAATCGACCAGACTAAGCTTAGTTCTGTAGCATTGATCAAGTTTGTATCTTGAGGTTTCAAATCAGTCTTAACATAAATGACAACACCACTTTTAATTCCTTGTAATCTAAATAGAATTTTATGGAATATTGGATTTTGAGATTTATTAGGCAAATTAGTTATAATTAGATTAATATGGATTAAATAATTATAGTTGGGCTATAATTATATTAATTCATGAGCTCAACAATCATAGAGCCCAAGTAAATTTACAATTGCTTGACTCTTCATCTACTTAATAGGAGTAGTAGTTATTAATTTTTCATTGTGGAGAATGGATATAAGCGTAGCGTAGTAACATGGAGAGAACAGAAGAGACACAAGATAGAAAATGCGTAAAGCTTTGTAGAGAGATTTCCTAGCTTTCTTTTATAGAGCAATTGTACCGGGATAGTTCATGCATCAGATTAGATTGCACGTGGATCCGATAGTAGTGGATTCAACAAGCAGGATTCAATCAATCGAAGAAAACAACACAACAAGTAAGATTTTATTCCATTGTGTTTTATATGCTCAAGTTGCAATATGATTATGAAACTAGATCTATTATTTTTATATGCTATTTTGGTTCGATTTTTTGCCCAAACTGAACCAAAACTGAAAAATCGAATTTAGTTCAAAATCCAAACCGAACCGAACCTGAAAACCGAAAACCGAACTAAATCGAAAAAACCGAAATAATATGAAAAAAACCAAAAAATAGGAAAAAAAAAAAAAAACTTATACTCCCTCCGTCCCACTTTAGGAGTCCCGGTTGAGTTCGGCACGAGTTTTAAGAAATGTAAAGGAAAGTTGGTGAAAAAAGATAGTGGAATGTAGGTCCTACTTCTTTATATTACTCCCTCCGTCCCGGCTAAGATGACACATTGCTTAGCCGGCACGGGATTTTAGGAGTTATTAGTTAAAGTGTTTAATTGGAGAGAGAGAAGGTGGGTGGAAGTATTAAAGTAGAGAGATAAAGAAAGATGAATATTTTAATAGGAGTGAGAAAAAGTGGTTGAGTGTATTAATTGGAGAGAGAAAGTTACCAAAAAAAGAAATGTGTCATCTTAATTGGGACAGACTAAAAAGGAAAACGTGTCATCTTAAGCGGGACGGGGGGAGTAGTTTTATAATAAAATATGAGTGGAAAAAGGTTAGCGGATGTGGGGCCTCATACCATTTATGGAATATTCCAACCGGGACTCCTAAAGTGGGACGGAGGGAGTATAAAATGTAAATATGGAGTACTATAATATATTTTATAATAGAATATATATCTATAAAATGTAAAATATAAAATTAATAGAATATAGGGAATGTTCGGTTTGCAAGATTGTATCCGGGATTAAATTTATAGTGTGTTTGGTTCATTATATTCAACCTCACAACTCAATGCTAGATAAATAATCATAAGATAATTAATCATAGCTAACCCCCTATGACTAAAATAATATCACAACTCATTCCTAGATTGTATCTTGTTATTATTTTATCTTGAAAACCGAACACTACATATTATATAAAACATATTAAAAGAATATATATACTCCCTCCCTCCCATATAAATATGGCAATGGGTATGGCACGAGAAATAAAACAAAATTGGTAAAGTAAGAGAGAGAGGGAAAATGGTATGGCAAAGTAAGAGATAGGAGGAAAATGGTAGTTAAAGTAGTGTGAGTAGATAGTGAGACATACATTATTAAATTGATATAACTTTCCAAAAATGGAATGCACAAAAAACATATTTTTGTGGGACGAAAAGAAAATGGAAAGTGCAAATATTTTTATGGGATGGATGAAGTATTATATAATACTATAATATATAATATAATACTCCCTCCGTCCCTTATTAGATGTCACAATTGGGGACTGACACGGGATTTTAGGAGGTGTTGTTTGTGTGTTAAGTGAAAAGAGAAAATAATATATTTATATTAATGTGATAGAGAATTTTTTTCTAAAAAGCAAATGTTACATCTTTTGTGGGACAAACTAAAAAGGAAAGTGTGACATCTATTATGGGCCGGAGGGAGTATTATATTTAAAATATAATTCGGTTATTTGGTTTTTCGATTTTTTCGCCCGAACCGAACTGAAAAACCGAAAAAACCAAATCGAATTTTAAGATTTCGGTTTGATTCGATTTTCGGTTTTTTTGCTCACTCCAGATGAATACAAGAAGTACTAACAATTTTTCGATATGAGAAAAAAAAATTTGCGATATGAGAAATTTTTTTTTGCGATATGAGAAAAAAAATTTTGCCCTCGCCATTGAATTGTTATACAATATTATACAAGGATTGGTTTGTCATAATTTTTTTCAAAATTGCAAGTCAATTTTTTTTGAGAGATCAAATAACGGTTGTATGTGAATACTATACCTTACAGACTCATGATCTCACAGTTTGGTATTCCCAAAGGCCCAATTGCATAAGCTAGTTTGGAATTATGAGGCTATACAAGAAAAAGTTAAATGTTCACATTTTTGGCAACACTTGGGAGTTATGTATTAGGACTTTAATTGGGGGTACAAGGATACAATAGTACTCGTTCCATATTAATTAATGAGCGAGATATTTCTTTTCGGCAAGTAGATTAAGAAATACTTCCTCTTTCTGCTATTTATAGTCTCATTTTAACTCAGGCACAAGACAAGACCATAACTATTACTGTAACTAATTAAAAGTGGTGCACAATTTAAATGAAATTAATGCATAATGGGTACAATTAAAATTTTCAAGTTGTGTTTTACATTTAAATTCGAGTATATAAGTTAATACTAAAACTATTATCTAAATCGATTTTCACATCATCGAATTAACAGTACGCACAAATAAAAGCATCTAAGATAAGTTCATCCGTTCATATGGAAAAAAGAAAAAATCTTAAGTTGGTTTTGAAAAAACTTTAGGTTAGAGCTGTCAGTTTCTCGATCTATCTATTTGTTTATTTGTATTTATAATATAGTTATGTTTTCACACGTAAAAAATTAAAGCTAACAAAATACGTGTCTTGATATGTTGATAATGAGTGAAGAGCGAAGGGGGAGCTTAGTGTGTGTATTGCTGTGTAAATTGGAATTTCCCAGATCCAGAGAATCCACTAGACACTGAGATCCTAGGAACTCGGAGAATCCTCGGGTTACCTGTCGTTGGGCACACAATCACTTCCTTCTCTTTTCAAAACCCTCAATCCGCTATGCTAAAAAGATTAGTATAGGGAAGCAGAGATCGAATCCACAGAGACAGATGCGTAAGTAAACATGCTAAAAGATCTGGAAACTATTTTTGGCTGCTGCTACGCAATTTTCTCGGGGTTAAGATTTAATTCTTAGACTCGAGGAAATGAAATGCTCTATCTTAACAGCTAGATCTAGGCAGAGATAACAGAACATGCATAGTAATGACCAAACGCGCTTGAAATTACTGCTAGACCGGTTAAACGGCTTCCTAAACTAACCTAGACACAGGAACGAACAACATGTGGGGACCATTTCCCTAAACAGCATAGTACGACGGAAAAGCTGCAAATTAACCTACTAAAGGACTAACTAACAGCGACATCATATTCTCTAACTTTTATCACGAAATTTCAGAAGAAAATCAGAGCAAAGCAAGGATCGAAACAGAGCAAACGAAATTAAACCGATTAACGCAATTAACTCCCGAAACCAAAGCAGATCTACGATCACTAGACGAGGTAAACAAGTAAACAGAATTTAAATATCACAAACATGCAAACATGAACAGATCTAAACGCTGGATGCTTCATCCACTCCGGATCCAAGCCATCCACAACAAACCAACACAATTTCCATCTCCGATCTTCACAGATTCAACCAGATTCAACCGATCAACTACAAATCTCCATGCAATTTAAACTCCACCTCAGATCAATCAACAACATCCACCAAAAGCAAATAGAAAATGCAACAATAACATAACCGAAACCAAAGTAGCAAATTCCATAGTTAAATAGTGCAATATCCAACGAGAATGTAACAGAATACGACCGAGCTTCGAACAGCGAAGACTCGAGAAATCCAAAACGTAAACAGAAAGCAAATAAAAGGATTGTATCTTCGCCTCCCGTGGAGACGGTGTTACACAGCGATGGATTTGAAACGTAAACCCCTAAAATGATTCCCCTAAAGCGTGTGTAGAGAATGAGAAAAGCCGAGCTAAGAGCTGATGATGCAAAAGGAGAACTCTCTTCATGTTGGATGCGTGCTCTTATTTATAAGGGGCGGAGCTTTTAGACTCTTCCTAGTGTTTTCCATTTTGTCCTCCTTGTGGATGCTCATTCGTCTAGTAAACTCTTCCTTTTTTCTGCTCACTTTTCCCGCCAGCTTCTTCCTTCAGGCAATCCTCTCTTTCTTCCTGGGGCTCGCAGTTTCTCTACACACCTGACTTATAAAACTTTGTTGGACCCAGGAAGTCACATAATTTATCCTATAACTAATGCATGAAATTAGCCTTATCAATGAGCTAATATTTAAGCAAATAAACTGAAACATATAATTAGGATATTCTAAGTTGGATTTGCACACGTTAATCATACCCTCCTTTTTCTCTCATTAAACATTAATCGACATGTATTTGTGGTTGATATTTTTTTAGTTGAGATCGAAAAGTGTATTCTAATGTTTGTTTGGTGTGCATAGTTTCAAAACTTATTTTATTATATGAATTTTTGTTAGTATAATAAATTGTTATGTTATACATTTGTGAGTTTAAAAATTAATACTCCATCCGTCCCAATAAATATGAAATCGTTTGCTTTTCGACATAAGATTTTATACAGTGTTGTTTTGTGAGTTAAAGAAGAGATAGTAAAGTAAGAGAGAGGGAAAAGTAGAGATAAAGTTATTTCTATTTTAAGAAACGTTTCATTTTTAATGGGACAACCTAAAATGAAAAACGTTTCATTTCTAGTGGGACGGAGAGAGTATAATACTATTATTTCTCATTTCGTAAATGTGAATTAACAATTTCGAATTAATGCAAATATTGGGTCATGTATTGCGGATATATATTGACCTAAGTTGTAAACTGAGATTAGGGCCTTCGATTATGATTTATAGGCTAAAAATTGAAGCTGTAAGCCTTCAATAATGATATTCCTAATACTCACAATATTTGGGCCTTAAAGGCTGGGCCTTCACCAAAATTAGGTTGAAAATTGTCATTTGCGGCTTACGAAATAACGAGACTTTTTAATATTGTTCATTCAAATCAAAGATATTTATGATTTTACTCACAAAAACCACCTTAGTAAATTAAAGAGTTTATAGCTTGTAAGTTGTAAACTATAGTACTTCAGCCAATTTTTTGTTGTCTCCGTCACAAATCAAATTTGCATGTAATGTCTTTTCTTAATCTATTCTTATATTGCTACAAAGATGTGTTTAAAACTTTAAGCCAAATTTTAGTCATCTCAAATTTTCAAATTTTTGTTGTCTACGTCACAAACCAAATTTGCGTGTAATGTATTTTCTTAATGTAATATATTGCTACAAATATGTGTTTATAACTTTATACTACCAAATTTTAGTCATGTCAGATATTCAGGCGTACCTAACCCCCACCTTTTATTAAATTAAAACAATACATAATTAATGTTGTATGTTTAATGTAATACATAAAGATTAAGAAATAGGAGTAATAATCATTGAGATCTCATCTTTCAGTCAATAGTCTCCTATGGCAAGGAAACTTTTAGGCGGACACTGCAACTTTACTGATTGGTAGCCAAAGTCGATCTAGATGGTGAAATTATGTTTTAGTACTTCTGTAAAGTACTGACCGAGTCACTTACGTACTGTGATGACTTGTTCCACTACCCAGTCTATAATAAAAAAGACTCGACTCGTTTGCTTTTTGACATTATAAATACTTAAAAGCTTATATTAAATGAATAAGTAACACGATATAATAAAATTGCTTTTTTCATAACGGGTACAAGTGAGCTTGAAGTTTAACGTATACATAAAACCGTTAGATTTGAAACATTACAACTCAAATAAGAAAGGCATCTATAAAATATTAATACTCCGTGTATAACAAAAGGCAATGTTATTATCAATGCAAATGAATAAACAAAACTATTCACGAATTTTAAAGTATAGCTCAAGGGAGATTGTGCGCATGCTTGATTCAATTAGAATGCAACAAATTGCAAAACGTTTTGCATAATGCAACAAATAAAACGAAAATTGAGGTGGGTTTGTTAGGCTTTATATGTTGTTCGTTTGCACATATTTTACAGCAACAAGTGAGAAGTGTATGACATTTCATATTTCTTAGTTTTGTGATTTGGTTTATTGTGTGCAAAGAATCTTACTTTACTCGAGAAAAAAATTAGTCTTAGTGTACATGCGACTTTGGGTTGTGAAAAAGCTTCCACAAAAAAGACATTCCAGCTTTTCTACTTTTCAACTACTCCATCCAACTTTTCCAAATTATATAGAAGTAATCCAAGATCGAATTAAATTAGTTTATTAACCTTTCGTGTTAATAATTTAAGGAAAAGCAAAATGCGTCATGTTAATTAATGCCGATAGAGATATGCAAAGGTCAGACAATAGTGATAAGATCATTTTATTAGGTATTGTTACATAGATAAGTCTTTTTTTTATATACGGACAAACTTAATTATATCTCAATAACGATTTATTAAAATAAGGATTAGCCAGTTGTCGACAACCCAGAATTCACAAATTGTAAATATTGTAGGATGAATAAAAGAAATACTCTAGATATTATGATTGTATATTTGTACTGATTAGATGAATATGCAACTAAAGCTGGCGAGGTTTACTAAAGTTTTAATGACTTGAATATTCATGAATAAATTCCGAATATACCAACAATTAACCATCCATCACATACTTTTATGGAATCTAGAGTTTACACTTTAGTCAATAATATAGCCTAATATTACTATACAACCAAATTAATGTGTTTCATTCAATCTATATATGAATAATGAATGCCATGTTTGTCATTTTACTAGACATTAAAAATATGCAATAACAATGCAACTGATGGTTAAAGAAAGAGAGTACTTAAATATTGATAAATAATAATATTAAAAATTTTATTTAACATTCAATTATATATCTTTATATAGTACTCCTCTTTCTACTTATTCTAGATAAAAATTGTGATTTAATTTCAACGAAAAATATATTACCATCAGAACTTAACAATTAACGTTATGACCACTAGCGTTGATTTCAACTAAAAAGAGTAGACTTTATGGCGAAATGAGTGTGTTTTGCATTGATCAAATAGAGCACACAGAGAGTACAGCCTTAATAATTGAGAGCTTTTAGCAATATATATTAAAATATTTAGTACTACTACGCATCTTTAAATAATGGGACAATTTAATTAACAATCAGGACCAAAATTCAAGGTTAATTATAAGGTCAAAAAGTTTTTGTAAGAGCTACTGTTTTCGATGCATTAGGTCAAAAACTTTTCATGATAGGGAAGTGAAATATTCCTATTCATTAATTATTGATTTTGTTTCCTTCCATTGAAATCTTCAATTCCAAATTAACATTTAGTATAATAATATGATGTCGAAGATTGATGTTTTCGTTTACAATGTTCGTTACAAAAATCAGTTGTAAGATAACTCAGCGTATTAATCAATAATCATATAGTAATATGTACTCCCTCCGTCCCAAGGAAGATGACCCCTTCCTTGGGCGGCACGGGATTTTATGCAGTTAATTTTTGTGTGTTAAGAGGAGAGAGTAAAGTAAGAGAGAGAGAATAAAATAGAGATAAATGTGTTTCCATTTTGAGTAATGAGTCATCTTGGTTGGGATAAACCAAAAAGAAAAGTGGGTCATTTTCAATGGGACGGAGAGAGTAATATGTAATAGTAGTAATACAGTATATAATTAATGTAAAGAAAGAAAAGGCTAAGATTGAAAAGAGAAATCTTCAATAATTTACAACCACCTAAACTAAATTTTGATTGGTTTTTCTTCTCACTGTTATTTGTTAATAGCTTAACTTTTGCATAGAAAGTCAAACTATCTTTGTCAAAATCTCAAGTGATCAATTCTTGTTGGGAAAATTGTTCCCTTCTTTTGGAAAAAAGACATTGCAAAAATGAAGATAATTAATGTTGATCACGGATTGTTATAGTAATGTGAATTAAGAAAGTAATTCATCACAATATATCTTTTTATAATTCAACAAGATATACATGGCCCCATATAGTTACTGCAGTCGACCCCTCTGTGTAGCCTTTTGTTTTGCATGAAACAAGCTTTTATCAAAAAGCTTCAACCCACCCCTAAATTATTTGTTTTCTTTTTTAAAAGTTGATTGATATAAAATTGTTTAGATTGAGAAAAAGGGGCAAAAAGGAATTCATACTAATAAGTTGCCTTCATGTATTATGCTCGTGGTTGGTTGGTAAAACTCTTTATATCTTGCTCAGAAATTTAATCTAACATTTATACCGAAAGTAAGATAGTATACATAGTAGTAGGAATGTGATCAAATGCAAACTCTAAACTATGATCTGAACTGTTAAAAAATGTTAATAGATGACAAAATAACATCAACAGAAAATATCAACATAGTGTTAACGGCTGACACCGTGTTGACATTATGTTAACCTTGTATTGACACCAAAATATTGAAATTTTACACTGTGTTGACATTGTGTTAGCACTAGGGGTGGCTAATCGTGTGTGTTCTGTCGTTATCGTATCGACACGATAACGCCATGACACGATAACAACAAACACGAACACGGCCCATTAAGAAAACTCCAAACACGAACACGAACACGACCCGCTACCCTCAGACACGAACACGACACGAACCCATTAACGACACGAACCACTTCGGGTCAACACGACACGATAACAACACATATATGACACGACACGATAACAACATATATATGATACGACACGACACTATAATAATATTATAATATATACATATTATTTCTAATATTAAATATTAAATTTTAATTTTAAAATTTTAAAATAAATGAAATAATAATATTATAATATATTAATATTATTTCTTAACGTGTAATACGAACGCTTTGACACATACCCATTAATTTCGTGCAGGTTCGTGCCGTGTTATCGTGTCGCGCCAAAAATTGCCAGCCTTAGTTGACACTATGTTGAAAGTTTGGAGTTTGTACATTATATGAGTTTGCATTTTTTGCACTACCATAAAGTACTCCCTCCGTTCCATAGTAATGGAGGCAAAACTTTTCGGCACATAGATTAAGAAATATTGTGTTAGGTGAGTTAAGTAAAGAGAGAATAAAGTGGAAAATGAAAAAGGTAGAGAGATGAAGATAGAAAAAAGTAAGAGAGAGTAAAGTAGGTGTGGAAAAATGTGTTGACTTTTACTAAAAAGTGAAATGACTCTATTACTATGGAACAGACGGAAATGGAAAAACGCCCCTATTACTTTGGAACGAAGGGAGTAGTATTTACGATGTGCGTTATAAACTACTCCGCCTAAGTGTTAATTTGTTATTCAACATATATAAACTTCATGATATACTATAACTTTACAAATCCAATTCGAGCATAATAGATTAGTTGATATTTTTCTTTATTTTTAATTAAAGGAGAGTTGATTAATTAGGAACGACAGAAACCACTAATCATGCACATTAATTCTATGGACATTAGTTGACTGAAGGTGAATTTTTAATGAGTCACATAAATATACAAGAAAAGTAAGGATATATATGTATATCATTCATACAATAACACTACATTTGATGATCAATAGTTTCTAAAAGTTGGTTGATTGGGCGATTGCATGTTGTCATGGATGATGCATCATTAGTTTTGTATGATATATGAGCTTTACGTTTTATGAGCAAGACCTCGAACATTAATACTACAGTAATATATATACGCTTTTGAGTGTGGAGTAATAATGCCTCAAAATAGATTAATTGAGTTTATTTAAATGGTTAATTTCAAATTTAAGAAAGAGTTTATTTTTAACAGATTACCTAAATAATACTAGTAATCAATTGTATAAGAATTTTCAAATATTCGTTTCTGTTAAATGCCTAGTATGTCTAGACAAGAATTAGGTCGAGTCCCACATCTACATTATCATTAGCTATAGTAGTAAATCACTACCTTATTTTGTATGAATATATGAATCTACCCGTATCACTCTTATATTAATGTTCTCACTTGAAATGTTTAAATTTTGAAAATATTCCAGAATCATCATTTATATTAATTATATATTCACTTTTTCTATAGATTAGGTGAAGATTCTTCAAAATAAAGTCAAGATATAGTTATGTTAATTTGCATTTCCATTCCGTTATAATTCAATATTTAATTTAATAACTTTCTACATACGGAGTATAAGATTTTTCAGTAAAAAACAAAATTAAACTAGCAGACTGGGTCTAGCTTTTTTGAAGGGCTATATTTTGTAAGTGCTTGATTATATAATTGCTTGCATTAATAAATTGTTGATTTTAGATAAAATTTTTGTTTTAAACTTGTTAGTTGTGAGGCACTACTAAAGCATACTCCACAGCAGTTACCGAAATTTAGATAATAAAAAAATAATACACTATCTATATATGTAATAAAATACATGTTCAAATAATTTATTTTAAAAAAATTGAAACAGACAGTACATCTAATAGAATCTGCATACAGAATATAAAATCTTGTTTATTTTTGCATTGCCCTCAACACAAATATGAACACAAAATTTTTGATACGTATATGGAGTATTTATCAAGTTAATTAATACATATACGACACCAAATATTTTTCCAGGAAAAAAAAAAAAAGAATTACACCCTAAATTTTTATCGAAGCCAGTAAAAAAAGAAAGGAAAAAAGGTATTCGGAACTGTATTTCATATCCCAACCCATGCTCTATTTGTTACAGTATTTGAATACTATAAGATTTACGGATTGAAGTGCAAATTGGTGTAAATTATGTTTGTGTAAGTTGTAAGTGTATGGTGAAGGGTCAAGCTGTCCACTGCTTAGCTTTTATGACTTTGTTTGTCCTTTTTTACTCACCTCTCTCTCTCTCTCCTTCTCCATCCCTTTATTTATCACTCCATTCTTTCTCCTCAAACACCATCCTCTCTCTCTCTCTCTCATTCACACATCTCCCTCTGCAAAGTGAAAACCCTAATTCTCATCCATGGAAGTTGAGTTTCAACCAAAGATGGGAAGCTAACTTTTTGAGGGGAATGTTGTTTGGCTCGAGGCCCATAACAAGATAAATTTGTATCGATGTAATAATATATCGGTATGATGGATCATATGTTAGGCGTCGGACCAGGCTTCATTCCCCCCAATTTCTTGCTTCCTTCCAATTCTAATCCACCCCTTTATACTGGTATTGTTTTATTTAATTTTAATTTAAATTTGTGTGTGTATGTGTGTGTGTGTGTTTATTTAATTTTTTGGTGATTTTGATAATTGGTTTGAGGTTGTTAGGCATGCAATGCAAGAGCAGATTGGTGCAATGATTATGAAAGTTGACTTGTGGTTTTAAAGAAGAAAGGTGCATATTAGTACCCTGCACCCCTAGTCCTAGTAATGGATCATTTCTTCATCATTACTTCCTTCTTCATTTCTAACTCTTGTAAAATGGGTTTTTTGTTTTGTTTCTTAACTTTTTCTTTGTCCCTTTACCACTTTGTCTCAACTCCATCATCATATTCATGATTATCAAATCTGCTCTGTCTATTTATGCTTTCCTCAGATCTCCATTTTCCCCATGTTTTTCTCCCCCTCCCTTTCTGTTACCTCATTCTCTCTCAATATAATATTGGCAACTCCCAAATATTTCTAGATCTATTTAATTAGGTCATGTCTACATGAATCTTTTTTTTTCTTTATTGAGGATAATTTTACACAATAATTGTTTGGGTTTTGGCTAATACTCAAATCTTGTCACATCTTTCCATAAATTAAAACAATTACAATAGTCTTATTTCTGGTCCATCATGTGAGTGTGTGTGTGTGTGTGAAGGTGATGAAATGATTTATGAAAAACATGTAGCTGATTGAGAAGCAAACAGTTTTGGTGCATGATTCTTAGCGTGTTGATATGATATAGTAATTTCTTATATTGATGTGATGACCTCTCCATCTCAAATCACTGTCAGTCAAGTGTAGGATGAATTTTTTCTCATCTTTTTCAAATTAGGAACAAAAAAATTGTTATGATTTGAATGATAAGAATTGATGGGATTTTTCAATAAAGTTGGTCTGGTCTGGAGGGCATAGTTTACTTGAATAATTGTCCAGTGGGAGATAGAAATCAAGAACAATAATGTGATTGTACATATGTGTAAATTTCCATGATATGTACTGTATATTTATACTGTGTCAGTAAATTGCTTTTTACATGAGCCATTATTAATTATTTTAACTCAGAAGAATGACAATGAGTTAATGTCTAGCACGTGCTTTCCAAACTGAATATAAGTTCAAGGACAGTTGCAAATCTGAAATCATATTTACTCAAAATATATTATGGATTTACAAATACACAAACTAAGCACTGGTTTATATGGAGTAATTAATTAGAGGACAAAGGAGAATAAAGGTATTAAGCGCATGCTGCTGTTGTGTCAATGACAAACAGACTAACGGTAGGGTGATAATGCATGAGGCTAAAGGTCTGGGTTTGAGTCCAACAATGTGCGATCTTTAAATTTATACAGTATTCATTGCCTGTAAAAAATGAAATACAGACAAAATGGTTGAAATGTATGTGGTGATGTTTTTTAGAATTTGTATCTTTAAGCACATCATATCATAATTTAGAACAATATAATGAATAGAACAATAGATTTGATGCACTAATCCAAGTTACATTTAAATTTAATAAATTCTCATGAATTTACAAATAAATATTTTATGATAAGCAGATGACCTTACTATGGTACATATGAGATGGCCAAACAACATCAAGCCAAAAATGGCTGAAGTCATTCTTATAATGAAATATGAAATCATAGTGAAAGACACATCAAATATAACGTAGATGCAAAAGGTTGCGCATGAAATTTAATACGAGAAGATGATGAAAAAAATAGAAGACCAAGGAAAATAGCCATTGTATTTGTAGATATGTTAAAAATAGAGTTATAAAACATGAAATCCGTATTTGGGGTTTTATTAATTATAATGGATGTAAGTTGAGGGTTTTTCAAAATTGTGTTTTTCGCAAATATATGACACATAGGTGACAAATCCTTTTTTGTTGGTATGCCATTATATAACCTACTCATATAATTTTGATTCAAATAAAGTACGATTCATTAACTATATATTAATGGTTTAATTAAAGAAATTAAATATGTAATTCAATTAAAACCATATTTCTCTTATTATTTTTAATATACTCTCATTATAGTCGAGTCAATATTTCTTTCTAGAATAAGAGAGAAGTAATAATGTAAAAAAAAAAGTTGAGAATAGGCTATTAATTAATTTTGATTAAATTTCTCATAACTACCCTTTTGTGACAAGCTATATGGGTGTGTATAGCTTTATTTTTAAAAAAATTGAGTGGATGCCCGAAAGAGGTAGAAGAGCAGAAAATGATAAGAAAGAAATGATGTGGAAAGGTGAAATAGAAGGCATCCGAGTTTGATTCAGACAACAAAGGCTGACATATAAAACTGGCCTTCTCATTTGTCATCAATTGCTGAAGCTGATGCTTCACCCCTATCATTTAATGCATTTCATTCTTTACTCCTCATTTTTATTTCTTATTCAACTATGTAGTAAAATATTGAAGCCTCGGATTTTGTCTTTATTAGTGAAAACAGTGTGTTACACAGTTGAATTTCCTAGAGCTGTGTCGGCGTAACTTATGTAGAACTTCCTTTCTTTCTACTCCCACAATTTCAGCGTCGCCACAGACTATTTTTCTGATTACATTAAACTGAATTTCACCACCAAATTAATTCCTTTTTCAAACTGCCACGTTAATTTTGAGATCGAATTGCCACACCAAAACATGCCTTATTTGTTCACCAAATATATTTGTGATTAAGACTTTATATTGGAATACAACATTATAGTAGGATATTTTCCCCTTACTATTCTTATTTTACGGGTCATGGTCATGTTATGAACAAACTATACTAACCTTTTGAAAGCGTCTTTATTATTAAGGTCACAACTAAAATTAGGCGATGCAAATAAAAACATTATTTAAAAGAAAAATATTATGATAATTATTTATTCTTTAACTTAGGGATGCTTTTTTTATTATCTTAAATTTTATGTCATTTTTGAATATTTTCTAACACAATTAATTGTATCTCTATTTTTGTTCCCTTGAAAGATAAGTTTTTTTTTTGTATATTCAAATTTATAAGATCTCTAGATTAAGTATATTTGTAATAATAGTTCGATAACAGACAATTGCAATTTGAATTCAAAAACTTTAGATCATGCTGAAAATATACCTTTTAGAAATAAAGTGGTGGACATGTTGTATGAGCTTTGAAGCCCAAAATCTATAATTTGCAATTGCCTTTTCACATGTTGAATGGGCTTCGTAGCCCAAATTATATTATTTCATTTGAAGTGGTACAACTCATTTTAGCTCTACAAATACCTTAAATTTTGTTCCTTTGGAGCCATTTCATTGATATTATTTTTTAAATTTGAATAATTTTGTTATTATTGAAAAATATTCATCTTTTAGATGTAATATTTTCTGTGTTACGTGGGTTATCTTGCGAATGTTGTGTCCCATATTTTATTTGTTTGCTTTTTTTTTTTTTTAATTTATTTTTCTCTCGAAGAAAACTAGGAAATATGCAGCAGTAAGATACCACATTATGGTTTGAAATAGACTAGATTAACGTTTGTTAACATGTACTCCCTCTGTCCCACTAAATATGCAATGTTTGTTTTTGGGCACAGGATTTTATGTAGTGTTGTTTTGTGAGTTAATGAAGAGAGAGTAAAGTAAGAGAGAAGAAAAAGTAGAAAGAGTATTATTTCCATTTTTAGAAACGTTTCATTTTTAATGGGACAAACCAAAAAGGAAAACGTTTCATTTCTAATGGGGTAGATGGAGTATTAGATACCAAATAACAACGTAGTTGCAGAATAAATATAATGTGATTATTAGGTATTCACTTTGAAGGATTAGTGCAAATTGTTGAAAATTCAAGTGCATACAGTGGCTCCGCCACTCTTGGCCCAGGGAAGCCCTTGGGCCCCTCATCCATTTCGAATATTCATATATATAGTATATTTATACACCATATTGTAAATGTATTTCAACTCACCTGGTTTTATACTCAGCCTTTCTCATTAAAGATCCTGAGTTTGAATACCCTTGAGCACAGGATTCATTACTTTCATTTTCTGTAAAGGTTTTTATATTCCTCTTTTGTGTTTAATACCCTATTATGTTATAATAATATTATGGAATATTTATATTTATTCTTTATCATTACAAAATTTAAAATAATACATATATCTAAGAATAAAAAATTATTCCTTAACCTCAAAAAATATGTGGTTATCAAAAAAATATGTGAATTAACATAACGTATCATTATTTTCTTCATTTTGTAATTTTAATCTATGAATAAAAAATATTTTAGCATCTCATATGTAAATACATACTACTAGCATCTTTAATTTTTATTTAAAGATTTTGTTGATTTTCTCACTAACTAGTAATCACTCTTATCTATATTATTCTCTTTTTTATTTATTATTTCTCCACTTTAACTATTTATTATCATTTTTACAAAACGAGTGCAGAAAAGTCAATGGGACTGCTAAAGCGGGACGGAGGGAGTAATTTTATGTAATGAATTTCATTCACTAATATATTCATAATTTAAGAAAATAATTTATATTGACTTTGTCTTCAAATATGTTTATACTAGTTTTTAATGTCCATGTTTTAATTATTTTCACTATCTATATGTTCCTCTCAAAGATCCTCTACTGCTTATGCGGCTATTCTTTATCGGCGGTGGACATTTATCAATTAGAAATTTGGACCCCTCCATCAAAAAATTTCTGGCTTCGCCACTGAGTGCATAGTAAACTTTTGAAAGACCTTATGTGGGCTCTACTAATTAATTGCTTTGTAATAACTAAAGGCCCACTGGATCATTCTTAACAACCACATTGTTTCGCCTCCAAAGTTGATAGGATGATTTGGATCTATACATATTAATTTGGTAAGACGATAAAAATCATGTATGAAGCAAGCTAAGTCAACTCAACAATAGAATCATTTCGGTTAATATTTGTCTCAAACACTTCAATATTTGGTGAAAATTCTACACTGTTTAATTCAATTTAACTTCTACTGAAATATATTTATGCTAAATTCAGTTTATTGAAAACTAAAATTATAAATATATTTCCAATAGAAAATTCTCCAAATATAGTGTGATCACAACACTACAAAAAATCTTGTGATTTAGCAACGGACATTTCCGCTACTAAATAAGTAAATTCCGTTGCTAAATCACGTTAGCAACGGATTAGTAGCAGATAGTGTCCGCCGCTAAAAACCTTGCTGCCAAATGGCTTGCAGCATACACCATCCGCTGCTAAGTTTTAGCAACGGATTTCCGACAGACAGTATCCGCTACTAAATGGTGATCAAATCAAAAACAAAAATGAATCAGGTTTAGCAACAGATATATCCGTTGTTAGTACTAGCGGATCAGTAGCGGAGTTAGATTAGCAACGGATATAGCCGCTCCTGGATTATTTTTATTTTTATTTTTATATTTCTATTCTGTTGCTATTCCGTTGCTAATTTTAATATTATATTACAGAAAAATTATTTTATTTCTTATCCAGTTACGACAACCTATTTACTACAATCCAACATTTCAACAAATAAATCACAATAATTCTTTGTAGCAAAAGATAATAATAATAGATAACTAATAAGTATTTTGAAAATTACATAAAGTTCAATGTTGTCATAACTCTAAAATATAGATGATAGTGAATCTCAAAAGAGTCAAACTCATAATTCTTCAGAATCATGACTACGAGATTGAAGCACAAAATAACTCGAGTTGTGTGACTGATGGGACATGAACTGGTCCATCTTCTCATATAGAATCTTCATATCTTCTTCTAATTTCATTCTCTTCTCGCGTTCTTCATTGAATTTTTCTTCCATCTCTTCAAGTTTGCGGTCCACTTGATGACTTGTCCCTCCAACAGTGTGGGTAGAGGAATTATCTACAAGGCATGGTCCGAGATCTCCGGTTCCAACCATCTTCCTCTTTTTGTCGAGACGGCCTCCCATAACTTGATTTACAAAAATATCATTCAAGTTGACATTCTCGCCTTGAGTAGCAGCAAGCTCTTTGACCTTCGCCTAGTTAATATGAATGAAAATAAATGTTATATGAATAATCGATTGAATATATCTAAATACATATATACATATTTATAACTTACAATTATATCGGCAGTCCTCTTATATGTGAATTCCCCATTCTTGCAATGTAGTGTCAAGAATGATTCATACGAAACTTCAGCAATGGGAACACCTTTTTCTTTTGCCTATTTATTAAAAATATAATAAAACAAACATTATTGCAAAATGAATTTCATATATATATATATAGGTGTATATATATAACACTTACCAACTTTTGAGCTTTTGCTGCAACTGAAGCTGAGCCCCCGTAATTCTAACTGTATCCGGTTCCGGGACCATCTGGCTCGGAAAGTCTGGCCTTTTTTGCAAGTATCGATTTATGCATCACGTCGGGATCCTTCCAATGCTCTAGTAATCCTTTCCACATCACTTCTGACACGTAACCCGGTCTTGCTTTATTAGGAGCGTTAAACTTTTTTAAGCTGGTAATAAAGGACGAGAATCTGATTGCAGCTTTCTTTTTCCAAAGGACCCACACCTCCTGCTCCCATGAATCGGGCCAGAAATATGATTTCTGTAGAAAAATCAAAAGTTAAATATATTTGTAGACAATATCCAAAAGTCAATAAAGCAATTCAAAATCAGAACACAAGTGAGAAAATACATAGATGTGTAAAATGCTATGCAAATGAAATTTAAAAACAAGAATGTAATCAAACTGTACAAATCAGAAACAAATCAATTAAAATACTCCAACCATCCAAAAATAGTACGTGAAAGTCAAATCTAAGGTCTAAACAAACTGCACATATATGCACATTCTATGATTGCAAATGCTGTAAAAATTGTACTCCATATTCTCACACACCACACATTATATCAAATGCAAATAATCACCAAATTATGAATCCGCTAAATTAATTTTGAATCACATTTGTTTCATGGGTTTAAACTATAGTATAACAATCTGAGCTATATGAATATGAATAAAAGAATCGGAGAATTTGGGAAGGTGAACCGCACTATTTTTGTACTAACTTTTTTTCCTAACGTATGCAATTGATGAACTGTATGAAATAAACTAGGTAATCTATCATATCAAAATATTTCTTTAAATGGAAAATAAATTTTAAAATACTATATAAGCAAAACAATCTCTGCAATTCTATAAACAATAATCTCAAACCAATAAATTTTATGGCAAAAAGAAAACGGAAAAAAAGTGAAAACCAAATTTTATGCTATATAGGGAGTATAAAAGTTTGGTAAAGAATCTTTATGGCGTAAGAAAAAGAAAGATGCCTTCTGAAGACTTATAAAGAGAATCACAATTAATCAAATTAATACTTGATCCTCCTATCAGGCACTACATGGTCATCATCTTTCATGACATTAACATTCTCATGGATGTTTTATTCGGTTGATCACATTTGAGAGGACTCGCCGACGATATTGTGATGACCACGACGATGATATATACATATCTAAATCACTGTAAAAAACATAAGTGAACATTAGTAAATATTCATGTGTTTCTGGTCAAGCCACTCTACCCAAGAAAAGAAAGAATAAACTAAAGAGAGAAGAATGCACAACTTGATCTTTGTATAATAATATAAGACAATTTCATGTGGACATAGTTTGAACTTTGGCATGCACCGGAAAAAATAGGAAATAGATATATCAAGTACGAGATCAAAGGGATATATATTTGACATATACTACTGTTATCAAAATTTATGCTGATAAAAAAAAAATCAAGTACAAAATCAATGGATTATGTGGAAGTTTAAACTATAAATTTCATTCATTTAGCAAAATCCATAATGAATGCTAGTAAAATAAAAAAGAGAGAAAAAAATGATCCATATAGTGAAAAAAATAAAAACTGACAGCAGCAGCTCCTGCTCTAGAATCATCATCTATATCTCATACATTATGATATTACTCATCATCTATATCAATATTTTCATCATCAGAAAATACTATATCTTCATCCGAAGGGTATTCATCAACATCATTGATATCTATAATCCCACCATTTGGATGAAGTATTGGAGTATCATCACCAATTGCTAGATTCATATCTAACAAAGGCACAAGCATTTCATCCTCTTGGAACGGTGGCTCTATTGTTGATGTTGTCGGGTTCGAAAGTTCAACCTTAGACCTTGCTTTCACCTTACACACTTCCCACCAATCCTTTTTTGCCTGATTCGTGCTAGGATACGAGCAATAATACACTTGGGTGGATTGATTTGCTAAGACAAATGGCTCATACTTATTATACTTACGCGTGTGGTTTATAGAAACCAATCTGAAATCCTTATGAACCACTGTCCCAGAAGTTGATGGATCAAACCATTCACATTTAAATAATGTGGTCCTTTTGATTGGCATACTAGGATAATCTAACACACAAACCTCAATCAATCGACCATAAAAATCCATCTCATCAGTGCCAAATATTTCACCCTTTATACAAACTCCACTATTCATAGTAGCTCGACGTGACTGATATGATAGTGTATGAAATCTATACCCATTAATAACATATCCATGATATGTTTTAACCTCTAACAAAGGTCCTTTCGAAAGATCCTGGATATTTTTGTTCGCATCATTCGGTGCTGACATCTTACAAATCTTTTGAACCAATTAGCAAATTGTGTGTCAACAAGATTTCCTAACTCAGAATGTGATAGCCTTGGATTTGATCATATCATTTCATCTTCAAACAATCTTTCAAAAAAAGTAAAAAGAATACGAGTTAGATATTTACTACTGTGCATTTGAAGATAAAATTAGGAAGATACGATATTACTCACTTCAGATATGTAGTTGTGACCTCAGGACAATTGAGTAGAATGTATGTATGCGCAACATTGTATTCTCTAGTATCCATGTATCTAACTGACATTTTCCCAAGTGGGCGTCCCGCATGTTTGAAAACCGAAATAACATCGGGCCCCTCAAGAACACTATTACTTTCTCCGCAATAATTACGAGGCTCGTTCCTTATCTTTGTTTTCACATGATCCTCGAAATAATATGAACAAAATGTAGAAACTTCTTCTACCAAATAAGCATTGCATATGGATCCTTCAACTCGTGCTTTGTTCTTGACATTGTTTTTTAACCTCCTAAGGTACCTATAGGACAAAATATATAAAAATATTTTAAGATATTATATTTGTATGTTTATATAAATATCAATTTATACATTTCAAATGGATACATCCATCGAAACTGAGCTGGCCCAGCAAGACGAGTTTCATCGGCTAAATGAACTGGAAGATGCTCCATTGAGTCAAAGACACTAGGTGGGAAAATACGTTCAAGATTGCACAAATTTATTGGAATGCTATCACTTAGCCTACCCATATCTTCAATTCTTATTGTTCTAGACGTCAAGTCCTTGAAAAATAGACATAACTCTGTGATAGCCTTCCAAACATTTTGAGGAAGAAGTTCACGAAACGCAACAGGTAGTATGCGTTGCATGAACACATGACAATCATGACTTTTCATTCCAAACATCTTTAGCTTCCTCAAATCAACACATCTACCCATATTAGACACATATCCATCTGGAAATCGAAGACCTCTGACCCATTCACACAAGACTTTCTTTTCACGATTGTCAAGGGTGTATGAAGCTTTTGGAAACTTCCCAGTCTCCTCATTACGCTTTAATTCAGGTCTGGCACAATATTTATCGAGCTCTTATCTCGACTTTGATGTGTCCTTAGTCTTCCCTTAGACGTTAAGCACGGTATTAAATACATTATCAAAGACATTTTTTTCAACGTGCATTACATCCAAATTATGTCGAATCAATAGTTCCTTCCAGGAAGGGAGATCCCAGAAGATGCTTCTTTTCTTCCATCCAGGTCTAGCACGACTTGAGACAATCTTGTTCATGTCATTGAAGTCATCCGTCACTCTTACCAAACCTAATGTCTCTATCTCGTTCAAGATTTCTTCTCCTGACTTTGGTTCTGGTGGGCCATCTAGGATCATCGTGTTTTTACGGAATGCTTTTATTCTTTCGAAATGGATGATTAGTAGGTAAGAATTTTCGATGATTGTCAAACCATGATTTTTTACCACTTCTCTCTAAAGTAAACGCATCAGTGTTTTCCATGCAATGAGGACAAGCTAATCTTCCAGCTGTAATCCATCCAGACAACATAGAATATGCTGGAAAATCGCTTATGGTCCACATCAACATTGCTCGCATTTGAATATTTTGCTTCAATGAAATATTATAGGTAGGCACACCCACTTCCCACAACTGTTTCAGTTCATCTATTAATGGTTGTAGAAAAACATCTAACTTATCTTTAGGATTACGCGGCCTGGGGACTAACACTGTGAGGAACATGAAATGTTCCTTCATACATAGCCAAGGAGGAAGATTGTAAGGTGTTAAGATAACTGGCCACGAGGAGTACTGCTTCCCTGATTGGCCAAATGGTTGAAAACCATCCGTTGAAAGTCCTAATCGCACATTACGACAATCTGAAGCAAATTCGGGGAATGTATTGTTAATGTGCTTCCACGCAGGAGAGTCTGCCGGATGTCGCATAACTCCATCATCAGTAGATGAAGAATGCCAACGCATTTCTTCAGCTGTGGCTTTGGATGCATATATAGTCTTTGCAATCGAGGAGTCAGAGGAAAATAATACATCTTTGCTTTAGCCACCTTTTTTGTTTTTATCCGCTATAGAACCAACATTTTGGTCTTGAAAGCGTGATTCGCCACAATGTCTGCATGTGTGTAACAAACTGTCGTCTCGCCAAAAAATCATACAATTATTTGGACAACAGTCAATTTTTTCAATTGGTAATCCTATGCCACGCAATAATTTTTTGGTGCTATAAAAGCTATTTGGCAATAAGTCATCATCACTTGGAAACCCTTCTTTGATCAGTTCTGTGACTCGATCATAACACTTCTTAGGCCAATGAAACTCTGCTTTCAAACTCATTAGCCGAACCACATATGACAACTGTGAATGTTTCTTTCAACCAGGCCACAACTCATTATCATCAGCATTTAGCATATCATAAAGTTTCTGCGCATCAGGATGCGGTGGCTCATCCATGTTCTCATTGTTAAACTGAGGACCGGCAGCATCTAAAACCATCGTATGATATGTGCTTGGTGCTTCATCATTTATTTCCGTACAAGAATTTCTAGTTGATTGGTTTGATGTTTCACCTTGGAACCTCCATATGTGGTAATTCTTTACAAAACCAAACTTAGAAATGTGAAATCGAACATCATCTGTCGATCTATATAGCTTATTATCGCACTTTCTACACGGGCACTTAATTTTGTCATTATCCATATACGCTGGTTTACTCCTTGCAAATGTAATGAAACTTTCAAGCCCTTCTAAAAAATAAGGATTAAAACCAAAGTCGGGATGATACCGCCTATACATCCACTCTCGATTTGAAGTCATTATTATATTTCCTGATCAGTAATTCAGAGCATCATATTAATTCCTAGTCGATAAGGTAGGCATGTTGTACAAACTCTTAACTAATTAGCATTCAAACACATAATTTATCAAACTTAAAATAGAAATGATCAACAGTCAAACACATTAAATCAGAATGTAACATCAAGGCCACAAAATCACCTCACTTCAAAGGCACAAAATCACCTCACTTCACAGCAAATTAGGTCGGTGAAGCCGACAAGGCTTCACCCCAAGCCTAACCACCATCTACACCCTAAAGCATGCTTCTATAAACAATTTACTCAGTACCATTACCACTATTTTCATCATGGTACAAAAAAGCATAAACAAAAAAGATAAAGATGCTAACCTTTGTGATAAACTCTTCTCTCAATCTGGTGCAGTTCTAAAATGTCCCAAAACAACTTAGAAGATTGAAGAGGCAGATTGCACTGCAGCAGTTTAGAATTCAACTATCTCATAATGTACTCAAGTTTTAATCCATAATGTACTCTTCGGATGACTTTCTAAATATTACCAAAAACATCATTCTAGTAACCAAAAACTGAAATCAGTAACAAACAATAATCCTAATTAAGCAAAAGTGCCAACTAAACATAAATTCCATAATAGAATTGATCGAACATAACTTATAACCCTTTTGCCATACATTCTAAAATTGGTGCTTCTCTTTGGCCTTATTCAAAACATGAGGAAACACCACAATCACAAGCAAGTAATTGAATATGCAAAATTTAGATGAGCACTGTGGGTAGATAGAGATAGAGAGTGGGGGAGAAAAAAACCGTGAGAGGAGAAGCAGGGATGGGCGGAATACGACGAGGAGGAGGCGGCGGCGGCTTTGAGGACGCTGCAGTTGCGTCGTGAGAAGCAGTGGAGTCGACGCAGCGTAGGAGGAAGGGTTAGAGTCGTTCTATGTGGTGTGTGATGAGTGAATTATATTAGTATTAATTAATACTCTTTCCATTAAAACAATTGATTTATATCAATCTTCTATATATCACGTTGGAGATATAAAATATAATTTTATTTTTAGCTTAAGCAAAAAATATCAGATAATTAAATGACATAAAACTAATTAAAATATTATTTTAATTAAAAATTTTATATTTGTTTTGGATTTGATCGTGGGAAAATTTGTTATAAATTTCCTTATGTCACTTCTTTCTATTGCTATTCTATTAACAAAACTAATATTATAAATAATTCAATTAAATTTAAAATTTAAGGGTATTATTCACATATAAAGTTTATGGAAAATATTAGTAAATTTTGTCTTAAATATCTACAAATTTAAGATTATTTTATTTAAAAATAGTACTCCCTCCGCTCCATGATAGTTGAGTTATCTTTCTATTTTAATAGCTCATATGTTCTACCATAGTAAAATCGTTTCCCTTTTTAATAAAAAGCAACATCTTTTCCTCTCCTACTCAATACATTCTCTTACTTTATTAATGTTCTCTTTATTTCTCTCTCTTTACTACTCCACTTTATTATCTCTTCATTTAATATATTTTGATATCTCTTTCTTAATATCGATGACAAAAAGAAATGACTTTACTACCGCAGAACGAAGGGAAAATATTTATTTTAGATCAAACTCAAAATCATGTGAAAATTTGTTATGAATTTCCTATGTCACTTCTTTTGTATTACTAATATTAACTAATAACAAAAATAATTCATATATAATTCAATAAATTTAAAACTTAGGGGTATTATGTACGTGTACATTTTATGACATTTATCTTTATTTGGATAACAATTTACTTACACAAATTGTACATCCATAATCAAATTTTTTCAACATTCTCCATTGAAAATAAATTTATAAATACGAATTAACTTTAAATAAATTATGCTGATCATTCTGTAATAATTTAAGAAAATATTAAATTTTAAATTAAATATCTTTAAATTCAAGAAAAAAATAATTATTTTGACAAAAAATTGTATATTTATTTTGGATCAAACTCTAAATCGTGAAATTTTGTTATAAATTTCTGAAGTCACTACTTTTGGATTGCTTTTAATTAATAATCCCTCCATCCGTGAAATGTTGTCCAGTTTTGCTATTTCGGTCCGTCCGTGAAAAATTGTCCATTTTGCTTTGTTTTTTTTTTTTTTCATTTTTGTACATGGACTCCACTTTCCACTAACTCTTTGCACTCACATTCTATTATAAAATTAATATATAAGTACGAGACCCACATTCTGCTAACCCATTTCAACTCACTTTTCTACATATTTCTTAAAACCCGTGCTGATTCAAACTTTGACAATATTTCATGGACGGAGCGAGTAACAAAACTAATTCATAAATAATTCAATTAAATTTAAAATTAAGGGGTATTATTCTAGCAGCGGAATAGTAGCGGATATTTTCCCTGCTGTAACCTACTAACGGAGAGGAATCCGTTGCTAAATTTATTTATTTTCAAAATTTTGATTTTTTTAATACAAAATAATAATAGCAGCGGATATGTCTGCTACTCTTTTCTAGCGGATGCAAATCTGTTGCTATATTCATTAAATTTCGTAACTTAGTTTTTTATTAATAAATAAATAATTATTAGTAACGGATTTATCTGCTACTAATTACTAGCAGACACTGATCCGCCACTAAATCCGTTACTAAATGTGGCACGCTGTTATGCCGCCAAATATTGATGAAAATCCGCTACTAACGATGGCGACGGACGTTCCGTTACGAATTCCGCTACTAGTAGTGTCAGATCAGAGTCCGCTGCTAAATTCCGTTGCTAAATCGCGAAATTTTTGTAGTGAAATAAGGGGCAGGTGTTCGGAGATAAATTTTCCCTTTATTTCCAAATAATTGTACTTGCTTTAAAACCAAAATTAATTTAGCACAGGTAGAATCCTTTTTTTTCTCAGAAAGAAAATCGCAAATATTATAGATCAAATTAAAAAAAAAGACGTCTCAAAGGACTAGTCTATCAATATTTAGAGATATAGCTCATTGAATATATATAAGTACATCATACTTGTTGAGAAGTCTCATTTTTAGTGTAGAAAACTTTACAATTATATACTGTAAAATTAAATCTATTTTTGCGTTTTTCTACGGAACAATGTCAAATATTAAGCTATATACTCCAAAAATTTTGGAGACATACTCATAAATGATGTAAAATTTGAGTTTGAAGCAAATAATTGAGATAAATCACATATATATATATGATATTTATATAGTCAAAAATGGATTTGAATTTAATGTAAATGGTTGGAAATTCCCTTTGCACGACATACGTTGGACAATCTTGAAGTCCATAAATCTACCGAGTTCAGCTAAATAGACAAATAAAATTTTGGACGACTCAAGAAAATACTATGGCAATATGGCATGATTCTTCAAGATGTATGTCTAGTCCTTGTAAAAGTTATGCTGTCATTTTCTTTGTAAATCAAAACGTGATGTCATTAATTATTGAAACGTTTCATAAATGGTCTAAAGACATATATTGTGGATGTTTTTGCAAATATATTTATTGCAAATCATTGATAAAAGTTAATGATCAAGCAAATTTTGAAACTAAACAAGACAAGTACTATAGGAACAATGGGAACTTTGTAGAAATTAAGAAGGCATTAAATTGAAGAAAAAGAAGTTTGAATTAGAAACTTGATTAATGGTTAATTGAAAGACATTGTCCAACAAAAACTCCATACATTTTTTCTTTCCGAATGGATATTTCAACAACATATATCACGTCACCGAATATATCTCATTGGATTTTCTATCACAATTATAGTTTCCCTGTACTATGGCTTTTATAATTTTGTTATTCAATTTCAATATGAATTTAATTTTGTTATTCAATTTCAATATGAATTTAATTTTGTTATTAAACTGTTCTGTTGCTAAATACTCCAGGATTCATTTAGAATTTATAAATATTTTTTACATGTAATTTGCATTTTTTATGTAAAAAGTAATAACGAGACATGCCTGATTACATAGATAGTCGGAATGCGTTGTTTTCTTATTTAACGACATTTCCAATATAGTAACAATTGTCCATAAGTATGACTGATCAATGTTACAGATAATTAAACTATAACCTGAAACTGAGAATTTCATAGAAATAGACAATAGATATTTTTAAATGTAGCCCTCATCTAGATCAGACCAATTTATTGATACATTTCTCATTTTTCAATTTATATTTTTGATTTCGAGCTTGCATTCCTCCAAATTGCCTCGAGCTCCCTGGCGAAGGCCTTCTGCCTTCCGACAACGATGGTGATGTGATCTTCATTTTCGACAACCTTGACATGCGCTCGGGGGATTCTAGACTGCAGATTGTAGCTACACTCGAGGGGGATGAGTTCGTCGTTTCTACCATGAAATATGGTTATGTTGCATTTGATTCTCTTCACTTGGTCCAAGTAGGTTTCGATGTTGGCAGCGGTGCCACAGATAACGTTGTGTAGCGTATGCCATGCCGCGTTGTGTGTGTGCAGGAAGAAACCCTCCATCAAGTATGTCCTCATCCTGGATCATATCATATCAAATACTTATACATCTTTGAATCTTGTTCTCACATATTTTTCCCTATGCTACATACTACTTAGTATCCATGTGTTGTGATATTAAATGAATGGTTATATTAGGTAATATGGTACTAGGGCGGCCATGAGCTAGTTAGGGTATGTTGTTGGTCCCCCCACCTGATACATTCTATATTAGAGCAACACAAATCTTACCAACTAGATATGTTTGATCATTCCAAATTAAATGAATTGTGCATCTAATTAGAGATTAAAAAACCCTAATTAGAAATTGATGAGCCCTAATTGGGATGGATGCATCCAATATTCGACATAAATGAATGAGTCATATATGACATAGTACAACTTTTCTAGCAAAAAAAAATATAAAAAGTGGTAGTTTTGACTTGTTAATTAGGTGTGGTTTTGAGTGACGAATGCAGCAATTAATAAAGAGAGTAGCGCACCTATTTCTGGTGAGGAGTTTGGTGAGAAATTCCCAAATGCGGTGGTTCTTGCAAATGACTAGGCAGATGGTGCGGCTAATGTGCTCGTACCAGCACGCCATCGACGCCCCAAACGCGATCACCGGCCACACCCTCCGCGGAGCCACCCTCCTCATCATGTGCTGCGTCGCCGCCTCCCCTTTCGGCGTTGGGAAATATGGCTGTTGTTGTTTTCGACCCCATCATATATCAACTCATAAACGTCACATACTTACGTACATTATTAATACTCCCTTAACTAGATGTGATATACATGTTTTCCTTGCGATTTTAATCCTAACTAACTATGTGCGGTGCAATTAACATTTCATTCATGCTTCTAGTGGGACCTTACTGATCACTAATAGTCCAAGATAAATGTGGAATGATTAATTACTTGTGTGAGGAGATGACATTATGCTACTACAAGTACCCGATGAAGAATTAATAATTGAGAAGAAAGGAGAGTTACAATCGAACGATTACCAGGGCATGCATGCTTCATGATGTCGGAAAATAGTTGGAAATATCATGATTATGTCAGAGTTAGGCCCATTGAGGAGCTTCATACATTTAGATTTGTTCACGATTATCACATAATAATGAATAAATTGGTAAATTCTGCTTCACCAAACATTTTACCTAGCACGAAAACTCATCAAGTTTAGATTTATTTCTAATTATTCCATAAAGAAAAATATAGTTGCATGTCGATAATTTTCAATCAAACAATGCAAAGATTTGGGGGATAACCAAACAATGTCATTTTTATTATAAATATTCCCTCCGTCCCCCATTAAATTTCTCATTTTTCCTTTTTCATCCGTCCGCCAATAAATGTCTCATTTCACTTTTACTATATTTGGTAAGTAGACCCTACATTCCACTAACTCATTTCACTCGCATTTTTTTATTATTATAAAATCAATATGTAGGCCCCACATTCCACTAACTTTTCTACCCACTTTACTACATAAAATCAAAAATTTCTACGACATTCAATCACGGATTGGGAGAGTATACGACATCGTGTAATTCATCAGGGTATAGATGTCTACACATGATTTTTGGGGTGTCATATCAGATACAATTTCATCAATATAATAATGAGTAAATCCAAATATTATGTTTTTCTAGTTAAATTTTAAAATTGCATAATAAACCAAAATTCGACTATAATTCATGGTCTTTTTAGAAATTTGGCGGTAAAATAACATAAAAAGGGGGTGGTTGAGAGAAAAGGTACGTACGGGTGCGAGCAAGGTTAGGGACTTAATAGCAGAAGGGTGGCTGACTGCAAGAGCCAGAGCGAGAATGCAACCAAGCGAATGCGCCACAATGTGGAAGGACTTCACATTGTATGGCTCAAGTACGGAGCGTTGGATCATCTCCAAATGCTCCCTCAATGTGTATAGCGAATCCGTAGGCTTCGGACTCCTCCCAAAACCCAACAGATCCACAGCAAACAATCTGTACTTTGATTTCGCCGACTTGGAAAAATTTGGGTAGAGCGTCTCACTCCAAAACGCGGACGACGATATAAACCCATGAATGAAGATTACATCTTCCCCCGCATTTTCTGCTCCCAAAAGTTAAGGCCAATGTTACGGTAACCTCTCATTTTTTTTATTGATAAATTAACAGAAATTTAAAGTACGGTGAGACTTTTTGCCTCGGTCATTAATCACTCTACGCAACAAACCTAACATTTATTATTGCGCACCTGCATGTTTGACTCTAAACAAAAATCCAATTTATTTATTTTTGTTACCTCGAGCTCCGTCAACTTTGACGAAGAGAGTGTCCCTGCATGAAGAAGCCGTCCACGATGTGCAAGTTTTGCAGTTACAATCGGACCACCTCGGAATCGGAAGAGTCCGTTGCCCGCCGATCCTCCCCTGCAGCATGTCGATGATAGTCGAGTTCACGGTCAACGAAGAAGACCGGATGGCCGCGGTGGACTTGGAGACGAGCGAGGGGCGCGTGTAGAGCGTGTCGGAGATCTCCTCCAGCTGCAGCTTGGTGCACGTCAGCCGCACGATCTTCGACTCCCCGGCCTCGGACATCGTGATCTCCTTGACCGGGGAGGAGCAGTAGCACGCCTTCCATTCGGCCTCGATTAAGAAATCCAACACTTTGTAAACGTAGCAGAGAATCATATCCACCACGTCCAACACACTAAACACTAGGAAACTCAAGATCTCATTCACCAATCTCCCTCCCATTCTCGCACCAGATTGCACCGCCATTTTCATCTTGTTTAGAGAATAAAGCAAAATAATGCCATGATTAGAGAAAGTGGCTCTCTTGTGCAAGAATATGAGGAGCATAAACGAAATGCATAAGAGGGAAATGTAATGCACTAAATTATAGGCCTCAAATGCGATTGTGGAGAGACAGAGGGAGGAGAATAAGAACAAAGGTTGTAAATGAGATGAATTCATTAAAATTGGCAAGTGAAAAAAGTTGGTGGTGGTTGAACCTCTAGCTAAGAAGATACTGCAAGTTTTTCAATAAACTATATGTATCTCTCTTTCTTTGCTTGCATATTCTTCTATATATAAATAAATGACAAGTAACCATCTGTCTTCAAATTTATGACAATGTACTTTCCAAATCGAAACTATGGCAATTCATTTTTTTGTTTTTTTTCAAATGAGAGATTTAGTTACAGGTTGGTTGTTGGATTAGTACTGGACATTGATTATATATAGTATTGTAAGTCTTGTGTTTCACATTTCTAATTAAGTTTACCGATATTTATAAATGAGGTTAATCATAATGTATAGTGTGATAGCAGTTGTGGAGGCGGTAGAGAAATGGTAATTAATGAATGGAGAATTTTTCAAAGGGAAGAGGGCCCAAAAGGAGTGTAAGCCACATGACTAGTGTCGACAAACTCAGCTTCAGTGGATCATACATATATATAAGATTCATCTTTTCCTTCCTACGTTAAATTGGGGAATGACACAACTTGGTATATATTCATTAAGACAATTACACTAATAATGATATTAAGAAGAAAATAAAGTTTAATCGTGTAATAATTACAGTACTAAAAGAAACGAGAGTTAATGGATGCGAGTTGGGGAGGGGGAGATGGATGGGAGTTTTGAGGCACTCGATCGGTGGGGGCTGCTTTGTGGAGGAGACTTAGTCACATTGGGTGGGTCTAAAAGGCACCAACTAAAAAGAAAATGAAAATGAAATGCATAGCGACGTGGGTCTAAAAGGCACCAACTAAAACGAAAATCTAAAAAGAAAATGAAATGCGTAGGGATACTGTCTAATTAGTGTTTTTATTTTTGTCATGTCATTGTTGAATGGTACAGTGGAGTGGAAGAGTTACTTAGATTATTGTATGTTATGATACATCGTTCTCTCATATAGAATTCTTTTACATCAATGATATTACTCCATACAAGTTGATTTCTTTCTATTTTAACATTTCTCCTCGAGTTAAATAATGGAATTATCTTAATTCAACTTGTCAACAACATTTGTGCAATTTCAGAAGCTTACAACTTAGTTAAAATATCAGTCAATTGATCTTCTAATAGAACAAAAAGATAGTTCAACATATTTACCTTCAATCTTATTTTTGATAAAATGTCAATCCACCTCTATATGCTTTAGTTTTATCATGATATCCTCAAATACTTACTCCTATCTTATCACAAGATAATTAGCATGTTGTGATAGAGGAATGTTGATCTAAGTTACCTTCTATTAAACGCTTTTTTGTATGCCTCACAACTCAGTTTCAACACCGGAAAGAGCAACAACCTTTTGTGTCTTACTTCACCAATAAACAAGATTTTCCACAACAAATTATTAATCAGATGCCAACCTTCAATCTATTGGATTACCTGCCCAATTTGCAAAAGTATATCCGTAAAATTCAAGATGTCCATGCTTCTTAAACAAGACCATTGTTCAACTATCCTTTTTAGGTATCGTATGATTCCTAAGATTGTTTCCATATGATCTGTATGTAGTTAGTGCATGAATTGACTTATTACAATGTCAGATCTCTTACGGAAAAGATAGATTAATTTTCATTCTAAACAATGATATCTTCATATATATACAAATTCAACTCCTCGAACAATCTACAACCCATGATTTTATCATAATGGATGTATCAACTGGCTTACAATATAATAATACGGTCTCAGCAAATAGGTCCAGAACGTAAGCGCTTCTTTTGCCGCAGAAAAATGTATCCTATAATCTCAAAACTTCTATACAAAGAAAATGTTTTAAAAGTCCAAAGTCTTTCATTCGAATTATTATGAGGGGTTATACTTTAGATTCACAATTTCTTTAGTACCGCCTCTCGGAAATATCATACTATCATCTACATAGATGATCAAACAAATTACTTTATCATACATTTTCTTCATAAACAAAGTATGATCAAAGTTGCTCTACTTAACCCATATGTCATCATGGCCTCCGTAATAATGAAATATAAAGAATTCCAATTATTATAATATATTACTCCATCCGGACCCTATTAAATGTCGCATATTTTCTTATTTGGACAGCCTCTAATAAATGTCTCATTTCACTTTTACTATTTTGTAGTAAATGGATCATATTCCACTAATCCATTTTATTCACAATTCTTATAAAACTAATATGTAAAAGTGATGTTCATATTGCATTATTTTTTTCCACTTACTTTCTTTCACAAAGTCAAACAATTTTTAAAAATCCACACCGGTCAAATATGAAATATTTAATAGGGACAAAATGGGGTGGAGTATTTTTTTTTTTATGGATATTAAGTAAGTGGGTTAAAATTGAGTATATTTTTTATCGATTGACAATCTTCATTGAGAAGTTTTGGACAATGCACTTGATTATAGGTTAGTCGGCATTTTTACATGGTATGAAAAAATTACTATCAATAATAATAATTACTACAAATTATTAATTTGTATACATTTATCCAAATTTTATAAATAATGTTTTAAGCAACAAATATACGTCTCTAGAGAAATTGGGCGGTTGAAGTTGAGATCTGTGAAATCGAAAGGGGAGAGAAATGGGTTATGTGCTGCGGGTTAGATTGGCTTCATTCTTTACCGGCGCGGCGCTGGCATCCGCCGCCGGTCTCTATTATCTCCAGAAGGATTACGCAATCGCCCACCACGCCATCTCTCAACAGGTTTCTCTTTCTGCCCCTTCTGCTTTTCTGTTCAAATTTATTGTTTTAATTATTTCTCTTATTACTTCTTGTTCAATATTGGTTGGTGGCTCTCCAATTGTTATACGGAATATCTTCCAGCGCGAATTCAATAATGTCAAAATTCGTCTAGATTAATTAAGTTTCTGATTATGGAAACTAAGATGTTCAGTCGAATCCGGTGAGAGAAGAATTCCATACTTGGTGGTTATAGGAAAAATATTACTACCAATTAGTAATAAAGTCCTAAACTAAATCCTAATTGCATTTTTATTTTGAATTCTAATAGATGAATATTGTAGATGTCAACAATGATTGAGAAATGATACTGGTTAGAATCATGGTTTGCATTTTGCTTTTGTGAAATCTTGAGAGTGATTTTTACATTATTTAGTGAAGATGCTTCTTTAACATTTTGCCATGAACTTGACAACCACTAGGAGTTGAGGTAAAACATATAGTTCATCCTTGATGCAGTGAAAACTAGGTCAACAGTCTACATTGAGCAATGATTTAGTTGTTTGAGTGTTACCTTGATGTTGCCACTCACTCACTTGAATTTAATCTAGGCCTGTTTATGATGCTTGTGCTAATTGCATTCAGTCTCTGCATCTTTGTGCAAAAAAGGTTTGAATGATAGCGCTATAGTTTTGTTACATTAAAATATTAGGTAGATTAGCCTATTAACTTTTCATATCTAGACTAATCACCTAAAGTAAACGAAGCCTAGATGCATAACACTGTCAATAATGATTGTGTCTCCATTTTAGCCTGCTCTCATGTTGTCTCCATAGAGACGAGATGAAATCAACCACTGACATCAATAATCAGTGTTTCCATTCACTTAAATTGTCTCCATTTTACCTGGTACGCATTATGCATTTGTTGGTTATACTATAACTGATTCTGATAAGAGGACACTGTCATGGGCCTTTCTGTGAGCCACAACCCTTGCTTCCTTTTCAACCCTAAGGTACAGCCACAGGTGCTAGTAAATGCCCACAGCCTTGGCTGTTCTTGTGCCTTGTTTTAATGTAAACTAGAAAGATGATTTATAATTTTTATTACAAGAAAGAGCCTATGACATTTTGTTCCTTAGGAAGCTTTAAACAAAAACAAACTGAACAGAGCTCTATCCTTTGATGCTGCCTATTTTTCCGCTTTCCCCGCGTCTTCTTGCTCATTCTCCTCCTTTCAAGTATGACAACCTAAGACCTAACTTGAACATGGCAGACTCAGTATTTAGTAAATTCGATCAACATGAGTTCATCATGCTGCTTCTTTCTTGCTCGGTAAGGTGAGAAACACTACGAAGCATAATTTGGAAAAATAATTATTTTAGGTCATTTGTTGTCCAATTATCTAGCTTAAAATTTGGTATACGTAGAAAAGAGGTGGCTATGGTTCACAAATTGTTAGGGTAAATGAGCAATGGCTATTATTTATGAGCTTGAAACTGAAACATCTTTTTAGATTTATGTTTACATAGTCAAGGATACCTTCGTGTGGATTGAGAAGAACCTAATTTATGCCAATTAATACCTTTGTATAGAATTGGTTTTATATGGTGCGACAACAAGTCATAATAACTAGTACTCCCTCCATCCTCAAAAAATAGACTAGTTTTACCATTTTGGGCCGTCCTCCAAAATTAGACCAAATCTAAATATCAAAAGTTCATAACCAATTACACACCACTAATAATGTGGACCCCATAATCCACTAACACTACCACTACCTCTACCTTTTCCCCAGGCTCTTACTTTTTCTCATCTCTCTCTTAGCAGTCGTGTTGCTCAATCAGTTTCCCATATAACGTGTCAATACAACTCTCCTAGTCATTATAATGAAACCCATTTGTTGGATCTCTTTATTTCTCATGTCTAAATCCAACACAAGGATTTGTAACTTGGATTTACAATGCTGATGAAATATATTAGGGTCAACTGAGAGGTGGTTCTGGATACATGGATCTAAATGGAGTGGAAATGAACTAGTTGATATAATACTGATTTTGATTAAAGTTTTGAGTATGGTGCAGTTTATTTGTTTTGAAATAGATACACTGATTTGTTTTGAAATAGACCTGGTGTAACTGATTTGTGTTTTGAATTAGATGGATAACATTTACAAGTCACTGGACGAACGTGTATCAACATTAGAAAAGTTGAAAACAAGTGAAGCACCAAAGGCCGTGGAAGCTGCTGACTCTGCCTGATTGAATGATATGTTTGGTTTAGAAGCGATATACTGTAGCAGTTCCATCAAGATCCCGAGGATTGCGGAATAAATCTTTGCAACTCCACCTTATTCTGCTGCTCCTTTGTTCATTTACTTGATCCTGCTGCTCCTTTGTTCATTTTACTTGATCCAGGCAGAATGTTGGAATTTAAAAATGTTCATTTCAGCCTCTGGAAATTAAAGAAATGGTGGATGATTGATAAACATTTGAGAAAGGGGTTCCCATGTGTCAACTCATAAATTGTGATTTGTCAAAAGAAACATAACGTCCATCAATAACTGAGAAACAAGATATGATATTTGAAAAAGGTTTATATATTCATAAAAAGTAGCACCAAATTTTGGCTAAAGTTTGTGGTAGTTATTATTTTAAATTGGAGATTTGGAAAAGTTAATTGATTCCTAAAATAAGTAACTTTAGTCAAATTTTGTACTCCTACGAACTATAATGAACTTGATCTCTTTTGGTAAATTTCCCATGAGTTGGAACAAAAAAATGATTTTGTGATAGGTTCATGTAAGAGCATCCACAGTGCCGGCTAGCTGATTCGCGGCGCTGGCTGGTCGGCTAGCCGAACCATTGCAATCGGCCAGCGGCGAATCGGCCAGAAAATCGGCGTGGGCTAGCCGATTCAGGGGCGATGGCCGCCATTGTGGCGTGCCGATCGGCCAGCGCCTATTTTCGGTTTTTTTTTTGAAAACCTATATATACGCGATTTTAGTTTCATTTTCATTTGCACCACTTGTTTTAACGAGTTTTCTCTCTCTCTAACTTTATGTACAAGAGCATCATCGAGCGATGGACAACAACAACGAGTCCAGTCCGGCGACGAGCGGCTCTCATACGCCCACGGTACCTGTGGGATCTGGATGGGGCCAGATGGGCCCAGGGTTTAACGTCCCTTGGGGGCAGTTGATGGGGATGATGGCCGGAGCGCCGGGGGGATGCGGGGGGGGGGAACCAGGGGGGGTATGTCGTGGGGGATGCCGGGCGGGGGGCAGGGAAGCCAGGGGAGCGGCGGGCAGTCAGCGCCAGGGTGGGGAGGTATGCCCCAGATGCAGCAGCAGATGATACGGATGATGTGGCATGGAGGCATGCAACACGATATGCATCCCGGGATGCAGGGGCCACCGGAGGGGGGCGGGGACACGGTCTATCGTCCCTCTCTTGATTTTTTGACGGCTTTGTCTCACACGTCGACCCCAGTGGAGACGCAGTTCACTGGCGATGACCTTCTATCATTGCATGATATGGGGATCGATCTCGGGGATCCGGACACTCTCGTTCCAGCGGGTCGGGCCGCGCCGAAGAAAAAGAAGGGCAAGGGGAATGGCAAGGCAGTCGGCGAGTCCTCGCAGCCTGGTGTTGACGACACTCCCACGCGAAGGAAGTGGACGGAGGATGAGTACGCCGGGGTGGCCAAGGCGTGGTTGACGGTGTGCGACGATCCACTGGTTGCGAACAACCAGCGGGTCGTCAACATGTGGGCGAAGATTAGAGCTGCCTACAAGAGGAACTGCCCGCACGGGAAGGATTTCAGCGGGGAGGAGTGCCGGAAGGGGTGGGAGCGCATTAGGGCCGCGGTCGACCGTTTTTCGGGGTTGTAAGCCAACGCCCTCCGCCAGCTAACTAGTGGGCAGAATGAGGAGGACGCCCGGAGGATAGCGGAGAGTCAGTTCCCCTTGCCGGGGAAGTATAAGGAGTTCCTCTTCTGGGAATGCTATGTGTTGCTGAAGGACTCCGAGAATTTCCGGGTGGGGTGCGACACTGGGTGGCCGAAGAAGCAGAGGCTGAACTATTTCGGCGACTACAGCGGCGGATCCCACGACCTCCCCCCGGATGCTGAGGAGTTTTCGTCCCCTCCATCCGTTGCTCGTCGCCCTCGCCCGGTTGGCCAAAAGCGGACGCAACGGGCAGCGAGGGGAGGATCCCCCCTATCGCCCCATGAGGTCATCTCGGCCCCCCCACCCCCACGCGCGTACACGTTATTCTCGCGTGCAAAGACGGAGGAACGTATGTTCGAGGTCTTCCAAGAGTGGAAGGCCGCAACCGACCCCACGGAGAAGATGTTCCTCTACTCGATGCTCGAGAACATGCGGGTGGATTTGGATGCCTCGAGGGCACTGGTGGAGGGTTCAGACGCGGGCTCAGATACCTCGGGTGGCGGCGGCGACGACAAGGAGTAGAGAGTGGCGGGGCTCGTGTGTGGAAGTCCTTTTTTTTTAAAAAAAATCATGTATTTTTTTTAAACTATGTACCTTTTTTTTTAATGAAATGAATGAATTTTCCCGTATATGTCTCGTAAATTTAATTCCATAATTTAATCGTAAATTTTATTCCGTAATTTAATCGTAAATTTTATTCCGTAAAATATAGTTGTTTTTGAATTATTTTTATTGCGGCTGGCCTATGGCTGACCTAAATCTGATGTGGCAGGTGGATTTTTAGTGCTGCTGACGTGGCAGAGAGACAGAGTGGCTGGCCTATGGCTGACCTATTACCATTGTGGATGCTCTAAAGCTTAAGTTCGTGCTTTACCAATATTCTTAGTGGCCGTTCAGTTTGTTGAACTAAATAGTCATAAGATATAGTCTAGGATAGGCTAAGATGGGCTTTGTCCGAGATTAAATTAGTATTGCATTTTATGTTAATGTTTGGTTGCTTAGATTATGTTTAAGATAATTTTGGTAGTGTTTATTTAATTTCATTTATTGTCTGCCTATAATGTTTATTTTAAGATAATTAGGTGGGCATTCAGTTTTTTTATTACACTTATCTCATTTTAGCAGAAATATCAAATAATTGAATTTGATTAATTATAATATAAAATTATTTATTTAAATAAAATCAAATGTTAATGTTTGATTTTCTATTACGTAACTGTGCGTATACCACCCTCCATAGAAAAAAACAAGAGAAATAAAATCAAATATTAATATTTGGTTTTCTACGACGTGACTGTACGTATACCACCTTCAATTAAAAAAAAATAGAGAAAAAGAGGTGTTAATAATAGAAAGAAAAGGGGTAAAAGGCGGCGGACAAAATAGTCGGAGGGTATGGGGTGAGATGATTTGTCTGGGATTAAAGCTAGTAATTCTACATGGATGCGGGCCTTTTCGGGCCTAGACTATCTGTTGCGGGCCTGAACAACATAGAATTGAACCAACCGAACATCAGATTGCATTCAATCTGCGCATGAATCTGGCTATCCGAACGGGGCCTTAGTTTTTTTTAAATATGACCGTATAGCGCAGGGATATTATTAAGGCCCAAGGCCCAAGTACTTTTGGGTCATCGCCATCTTCATTTTGATTTTTAAGAAACAATTAAATAATTACGACTGCAAAGAATTTGGCGATTGAAGTTGAGATCGGTGAAATCGGAAGGGGCAGAAATGGGTTATGTGCTGCGGGTTAGGCTGGCTTCATTCTTCACCGGCGCGGCGCTGGCATCCGCCGCCGGTCTCTATTATCTCCAGAAGGATTACGCAATTGCCCACCACGCCATCTCTCAACAGGTTTTTCTTTTTGCCCCTTCTTCTGCTGTTTTGTTGAAATTGATTGTTACTATTATTCTTATTGCTGCTTGCTCATGAGATTGGTTAGTGGCTCTCCAATTGTTATACGGAATATGTTCCACCGCGAATTGAATGTATCAAAAATCGTCTAAATTAATTAAGGTTCTGATGATGGAAAATTAAATGATGTTCAGTCGAAGCCGGTGAGAGAAGAGTTCCATACATAGTGGATGAATATTTTAGAGGTTAACAATGGTTGAGAAATGATAGACTTACAGTGGAAATGTGGTGTAGAATCATATTTTGCATTTTGCTTTTGTGAAATGTTGAGATTGATTTTTAAATTCTTTAGTCAAGATAGTTCTGTTTATAACTGATGCCAAGGAAGGTGGATGTGGAAGTGCCATAGTTGGTTTGCATGTTTTGTGTTTATCATTTTCCATGCTCAACACTTGACAGCCACTAGAAGTTGAGGTAAAAAATATAGTTCTATCATCCTTGATGCAGTGAGCAACGATTTAGGTGTTTAAGTGTTCCGGTCGCTACCTTAATGTTGACGCTCAATCTACTTGAATCTAGGCCTAAGCTTGCGACGCTTGTGCGAATAGCATTCAGTCTATGCATCTATGTACAAACAACACTAGAATCATAACACTAAATCACCCAAAAGTAAATGAAGTTTAGATGCATAACACTATCAATAATGATCTTGTATCCATTTTTGCCTGCTTCATGTTGTCTCTATAGGATAGGAAGAGATGAAATCAACCCCGTTAACTTTATTCACGTCTTCAATTGTCAACTCTAATCATCAATAAGCAGTGATTCCATCCATGTCTTCACTTGTCAACTCTAATCTTGTCACTTTACTTGATATCCATTATGCAGTTATTGGTTAGTATATAACTGATTCTCATAACCCTAAATGCCCAGCCTTGCTGTTCTTTTGCCTTGTTTTAATAGCACAAATTGCCTACTTTGTCATTACAACCTGATGCAAACTAAAAATGCTGGACAAGCCATAATAACTAGTATAGTTATTGCATTCCTTCCTGGTCAAGTTTTTCTTAAGCAATCACATTCCCTCAATCAGTTGCCATGTAACATGTGTTGAAGAGATAGCGTCTTTCAGAATAGCTCATTTATACAACTCTACAAGTCATTCAGATGAGACCCATTTGTTGGATCCCCTTCATTTCTCATTACTAAATCTGATAGTAGTACATTGACCTTATCAAATCCATGGTAAGCAAACTCAAGGATCTGCAACTCAGACTTCATCGTAGAGATTTCTGCATCTGTTTATCAGCTAAATGCATCAAATTTAAAATGCTGATGAAATTTAAGGTCAAAACTGAGAGGTGGTTCTAGATAAATGGATCTGGATGGAGTAATAGCTAGAGAGATTAGTGAGAGTGGAAATGAACTAGTTGATAACATGAATATTGGCACTGATTCGAATTTTGTGTATTGGTGTAATTGATTTGTTTTGAAACAGATAGATAACACTTACAAGTCACTGGACGAACGTGTGTCGGCATTGGAGCAGTTGAAAACAGATGATGCACCAAAGGCTGTGGAAGCTGCTGACTCTGCCTAATTGAATGAGGTTTTTTTTGTAGTAGCAATATATTTGTAACAGTTCCATCCAGATCATGCGGATTTCCAAATAAATGTTGTGCAATTTCACCTGTTATTCTGTTTTTTTTTTTTTTTTCATTTTACTTGATTCAGGCTCTGCCTCACACTTGCTGGAATATGGAAATGTTTTATTTCAGCCTCTGGAATAAATTTGTAACATTAACCATATTGTTTCCTGCAGAATGCATTTGAGAAAGGTTGGAATACTGTACATAATCAACAAAATAAAAGGAAAGACATAATCTTGGGCCTTCATCTGGCCTAGTCATATTTGTAGTATTCACAAAAGATATTCATGTAAAAATAATTAAAAAGAAATAATATAAGGTTGTTAGTTGGTGATGCGGCACATGTATGGCCACCATTCTTCCGATAACACACCACCACCACACGCCCATACCATTCATTTTTCCTTCAACTCAATTAAACCCCATATTTTTTTAAAAATTTGTGAATCTTACGATAAGCCAAAACCGGAATTAAAGATGGTGTTAAGTTTGCCGGCAACCAAGTCGTTATTCTCGTCGCCATGTTGGGCGGAGAGACGGAGGAAATTCCATTTACGCAGCAGCACAGTGCGGTGCGGAATAGCAGAGGCTTCGGGACAGCCGGCACCGATGGGGCAGAAGACCAAGTACAAGGACGGGGTGTTGGAGAGAGTGTTCATGAGCCTCTTCTCGCGGAAGATGGACAAGTTCGGGCGCGGAGGAAAAGCGGGGATGGAGGAGAAGGGGCTGTTCGACTGTGATTACGAGTCGTTTGTGGATGTGTCGAGAGGCGTGATGGAGGGAAGGACGCGTCTGCAGCAGCAGCAAGTTGTTAGAGAGGTGCTCCTCTCCATGCTCCCTCCCGGCGCCCCTGCTCAAGTACCCTTCTCTCCCTCTCTCTCAACAAAAACATGGAATAGTTACATTTATTTTTATAGAATGACTCATAAGTTAAAGGAAAATAAATATATGGGTTGATTAATATGGATTGTATTTTGTATGGCAGTTTAGAAAATTGTTTCCACCAACAAAATGGGCAGCAGAGTTCAATGCGGCATTAACGGTGCCTTTCTTCCACTGGTTGGTTGGCCCTTCTGAGGTTTGTATTTATATTTTCTTCTCTCTCTTTATAAGTATTAATTATATTTAAAATTGTTTATCTGAAATTAATAATGGCAATTCAGTAGGTGGTGGAGGTAGAAATAAACGGAGTGAAGCAAAAGAGCGGAGTCCACATCAAGAAATGCAGGTATGTAGTATATATGATACTCTGCGTCTTCCATTTATAGTCTCATTTTGACTCTTCGCGAGTTTTAAGAAATTGTTTGACTTTGTGAAATAAAAAATAGGGAAATGAGTTAGTGGAAAGTGGACCTCACTTTTATATATTGGTTTTATAATAAAATGGAAATAGCAAAATAAGACATTAATTCATAGGGAGTACATTAATTGGATAATGTTATGGAATGGTATTTTGATGGGTTATGATGGAATTGAAATTGGAAGGTACTTGGAGAATAGTGGTTGCGTAGGAATGTGCGTTAACATGTGCAAAATACCAACACAAGATTTTTTCACCAACGAGTTTGGCCTTCCATTGACGATGAATCCAAGTATGTCACCTCACCTCCCTACAGTACTATTCTTGTCTCATTGCATCATCACAACATAATCTACATGTGTAATTAATTGCAGATTTTGAAGACATGAGTTGTGAGATGATATATGGACAAGTTCCACCCTCCTTTGAGGAGGATCCGGTTTCAAAACAATCTTGTCTACCAAATTTTTGTAAGTCTCTCATACATTTATATACCTATATATATACAATCTCTCTTGTTGCTAATCAAATAATTCTTCCTTCAGGCTCCATTGCAAGCCCAAATTCAAGTCTCTGTCCCAAACTAAAAGCATGATATATTTTGGTGGTTGCAACTATCATATTCTCTGTCTGGATTACACCATTTTTTCATCACATATTGTATAAATTCCATCTCGTATATATACAATAATACACACTGTATTTTGTAGTAGCATATGGCTCTTGATATAGTACGAGATAAGGTGGTATTACTGTATTTTTACAGACCTCTTTTAGTAAATATGTCAGCAATATATGTGTATCCCCTACTACTACTACTGAGACACTATGTAAGGTAAAATTTGTCATCTAATTCAATCGATGGAAAGTTGACACCAAAACTTAAATTAATGATACTAACTTTAAAAATTAGTAGAAAAATTTAAAAATTTAAATTACTTGTGAATAACCATTTAAAATAATGTGACCTCTTTCAAACGGCATGGAATGAAATCAAATAATCAATGTTTCTGACCATATCCCTTTAATTTATTCTTTAAAGTTGAATAATTGATTTTATAACAGAAAAGAAGGAAAATATGTTTAATTGATCTACTATAAACTGAATTTAAAGTTTGTATAATTGTATCTGCATATGTGATGTTGGCTTTGCAAAATAAAATAATATCAAGATACAATTTAAGATTAAGTTGTGAGATTATTTTAATCAGGTTAACTTTGACTAATTATCCCATGATTATCTATTTAGTCATAGGGGGTTAAATATGAACCAAACACACAACAAATTAATCCTGAATACAAATTTTGCAAACCGAACGTCTTAATAGTTGACCTACTATTGTGGAAAATAGAATCCATTATTCCCCTACCAGCGTCATTAATCCGCTGAGTAAAGACTTTTAGTTTTACTCAACTGTAGTTGACGATATAAATTAAGGTGTTTATTCTAATAGCTTAGAGAAGTGAATGAGATTATGTATATTTTCCAATTAAATTAATTTACATCTCCTTAAGAGCATCCGCAGCGGTTGAAAAAAAGCTGTTCGTCTGTCCGTACCAGCAGCAAGGACGAGCTCGTCCACCGCTGCAAGCCGTCCGTCCGTGCCAACGGCACTGCGCTGCTCTTAGCTAAGAGCACGTCTGTGCCGCTGTCTGATTGGCCAACGGCTTAGTCGTTGGCATATTCAAATTTTTATTTTTTTATAAAAATTTGAAATTAATTTAAAAAAATATTTTTAAATAAAAAAAAAAAATTTCCCACTTCCCAAAAAATTATATCCGTTTTCTACCCATTTTTAATTTATTTTTCAATTTATTTTCCCCAAAATTGACATTTTCATGTATAAATAACCCCACTTCAACACAAAAAAATCACATTTTAATTATGTATTTTTTTTATTTTCTAGAATTTTGATTATGTATTTTTATTTTTTAGTTTTTAGGATTTTAATTATGTAATTTTTATTTTTTAATGTAGAAATGGTTTTAGTAATTGAAGTATTTAAATTGAATAATAGAATGATGGGATCCTTAGAGCATCCCCATCCGTGCTCTTAGCTAAGAGCACGGAAGTGGGCCCGGACCCACTTTTACTCCTTGTCCTTAGCTAAGAGCACAACACCCACATCCGTGCTCTTAGCTAAGGACACGCTCAAAGATCCTACCATTCTATTATTCAATTTAAATACTCCAATTATTAAAAATATTTCTACATTATAAAAATACATTCAAAAATAAAAATTACATAATTAAAATCCTAAAAAATAAAAATTACATAATTAAAATCTTTAAAAATAAAAATACATAATTAAAATCCTAGAAAATAAAAAATACATAATTAAAATCTTACAAAGATGAGAATATGAGAAAAAAGATGAGAGAATGTAGATGATAAAAAAAAGATGAGAGAATGTGATTTTTTTTGTGTTGAAGTGGAGGTATTTATAGATGAAAATGTGAATTTTGGGGAAAAAAAATTAAAAAATAAATTAAAAGTGGGTAGAAAACGAATATAAATTTTTGGGAAGTGGAAAAATATTTTTTTTTATTTAAAAACATTTTTTTAAATAAATTTTGAATTTAAAAAAAATAAAAATAAAAAATCGAATTAGCCGTTGGCCAATCAGACGTTGCCACGTATGAGTGCTCAGCGGCACGGACGTGCTCTTAGCTAAGAGCATGTCCGTGCCGCTGGCACGGACGGACGAGCTGCAGCGGCGGACGGACGACGGGTGCTCAGCGGCACGGACGGACGGACGGTGCTAAGAGCACCGCTGCGGATGCTCTTAAGCTTGTCCTTGCGGAGAGCACGAATGTGGGTGTTGTGCTTTTAGCTAAAGACAAAGAATAAAAGTGGATCCGGACCCACCCCCGTACTCTTATTTAAGAGCACGGGATGCTTTTAGACTCGTTCGTTAGTCCTATTGTTTGTAATTACCACCATAATGAAATAGACTTTTCAACTCAATAAATGAGTAATTAACCCCACCACAAGCTCGTGGTTTCGCCATTATACTCACCTATAACCCTCCTTTTCCTATCCAGCGGACCGAGTCCAACTTCTAATCCCATTTGTCATGCCAAAAAGGCAAAAACTACATTTTAAGTCATATTTATTATATAATTCTAAAATAAGATGAATCATCTACTTTATCAAACTACTATCTTTTACCTTGCCAAATTCCTGTGAAAAAATCATACTCCCTCCGTCCATGAAAATTCATCCCGGTTTGACCGGGCATGGATTTTAAGAAATATAATAGAAAGTGAGTTGAAAAAGTTAGTGGATTTGTGGGTCCTACTTTTAAAGTATTAGTATCTATATATATATAAAAGGCGAGTTTTGGCCTTCTTTTGTAATATTTATAATGTTTGGGTATAATTTTAAATATTTATGAGTTTTGAATAGTATTTCTAACAATTTAAATATTTTAACTGCAATAATTTGTCCATAAACCATGATTCATAAACGTGGCCCATAATTCAAATAAACAATTGACTATAATCAATATAGCTAATACGGTAATACCTATGAACTGAAAACGTATTTACCCATTAATTGCATAATTTAATCCAATAAAACGTAGTATATCCCAATTAATTGCAAATTTAATCCAATAAAACCAACTTAGCATCAATACTTTCCCTATTCTAGGTATTCATGTTCAGATGTCCCTCCCACCTTTTGGACTTTGGTTCCAATACAAAAGTAATTAATAGTCCGTTAAAAATTTGTGAGCCATTAATTTATTATTGAGTAATTTATAGTAAATGAAATTGACCAAGACAATAAAGATAGATGAATGCGAAAAGGATCGTTTGAAAAAAATACCAAAAGCTACTAGATATTCTATAAATACCAATTCTACTAATCAAAATTTTCATGAGCATGGTAAAAAAAAGTGCATTGTTTGCGGTGATTCTCATGTGGTGGTGTTGCCTCTAACGTGCTATTGTTGTCATGGATCGAACTAATAAGATTTCACCTGTTATTGTCCATCTTCTTCAAGCGATATAACATAACGCTACACCGAGAAGATTGAAGAGTTACCAAAATCGCAAAAGAAGAATGAAGAAGAAGATCGAGGAGTTGCCAGAAAATTGCTGAAGATCATGAAGAATGGAGAAGAGGAAGACGGAGGCGTTGAGTGTACAGAAGAGGGAGGCTATCATTTTTTTTAACCAAATTAACTCTATTGCGTAAAAATATGTCAATTTGATAGTTAGATTTATTTAATTAGTGGGCTTCCATTTATTTAATTAAATTTATATTTGTGTAATTTAATTTAGTTTAATTATTTAGTGTTAAAGAAATTGTTGGGTTTCCATAATTTTTTACTGATTTACGTTCCGTGTTTCAATTTCAGCCATCTCAGGTTTTAGGTTTCCATTTATAATAAATCGGCTTGGTTATGAAATTTGATTGGTTTAATTATATAATTGAGCTATTTTGAAAAAAAATGGATAATATTTTTAAATATATCATTATACACTAAAATTGCATGAACAAAATAAATAAAATTATATTTTTACTTAACATCTTATTCTATATTTCTATGTATATTAAAAAGATTATAATTTTTTATGGATATCTTACTTATACTGTATAAGAAATACTCCCTCCATCCACCAATACAAGACTAATTTTGACTATTATGTAAGAGTACAAAATAAATATAGAGGGACTATTTATATATGTGAATGTAACTAATGAGAAATCAATTAAGAATAAATGAGAATTGTATAAATAGAATTATAGATATAACATGTGAAAAATAGAATAAAATTTCTTATTCTGATTATACAATGAATTACGACATTTTCTAACCTATAGAGTAGAATTATCAATCTGATAATCTCAGTGTACAAGCAAAAATGTACTCTCTCCATTCTTTATTAATAGAGATATTCTTTTACTTTTTACTAAAAATAGAAATGAGTTAATTAACTTAGAACTTCCAAAAAATAAAAAAATGACTCTATTAACAAATAACAGATGGAATATATCATACTCCCTCCGTACACGATTAAAAGACCACATTTGACATGACAAAGATTTTGAAAAATATGGATCCTACTTTGATATTAGTTTTATAATGAAATTTGAGTGAGACAAAATTAGTGAAACGTGGGTTTCATTATCAAAAGGTAATTATAAACGGAAGAAAATATTAGTGAAAGGACTATTGAGACTTTCTTTAAAGTCATAGTAGTATTTAATTATAATTTTAGGTGAGACGAATGATTTTAAACAATGAAAACGAGTTATTTAAACTCTGAGTTTTGTTGGAGAGTGACAAGTAGTTAAGAATGAAATGTTTTAGTTTGTAATGATGGGCTTGATGGTTCTTTTAATTTTATTCTTTGTTATGATAGATTTTTATCTTCTATTCCATAATTTATGTTTGAACATTATATTAATATTGATTTGTACTATATATATTCAATTCTTATATACCTAAAATTTGTTACTCATTTTGTTCATTATTAATATTGATTTTAACTTTTTCTTCAATTAGTTTATAATAAAAATTAAGGTTTTAAAAGTCTGTGCATAGCACAGGTGTGATACTAGTTATAATAAAATGTGAGTATGAATGAGTTAGTGGAATATGAGGTCCATTACCAAAAATAGTAAAAGTGAAATGGGACAAATTTTGAGGGACGGACGGAATGGAAAACTGAAACAAATTTCCGTAAAAGGGGGGAGTAATTTCTTAGGCTTGAGATTGAGACTATTTCACTTGTTACTATATAGTATAATTTTTCTTAATATAAAATTTTGAATACGCCACTTTCTTCATATTCTCTTACTTTTTCATTTTGAAACGTTCCTGAGTAAATAGATCATATTTAATTTTATTATTTTAAAAAATATATTTCCTATATAACTAACTATTTTTTCCTTAAATAATTTTAAAATTAATATGTTAAAATAAGATTCAATTTGCTCACTTTTTATTCACTTTCATTTATATTTTATAAATTAGCGACGACTCAAATAGAACTTGAGGAAGAATATAATATATTAAATACAAATTTAAATCTCCCCAATAGTTAACTACAAATAAGCATGCTTTTTTTTTCTATATATATTTAAAACACACAAATAATGGATCTTTATACCAAAAAAAGGATTTCTCATCTTGATCTAATTATCTTCCAAACATGAAATATTGTTTGAAAAGCATACAAAATTAAAAATATCATTGATGAAACATAAAATAGAAGATAAGACAAGAAAGGAAGACTTATATTTTCCTTATTAGAAGACGACAGTAGGATTACTCGGAAGCATCGGAATAAAACTCCAACCAACAAATATCAAACCATTTCCCCCTTTTTCCTGACCCGAGAGAGACTCGGATCCGACCCGAATCTGAAATGTCTCTCCTTCTCCTCCTCATCCTCTCCTCCGCCGCCCTCTCCGCCGCCGAGATCCGCTCCACCGACACCCGATCCGACTCCCGCCCCTTAATCCTCCTCGACGAGTTCGGCTTCACCCACCGCGGCCAGCTCGAGCTCAACGTCACCAACCTCTCCCTCTCCGGCTCCGCACCCGACCCGCCCGAGCTCTCCAAGCTCGGATTCTTCCTCTGCACCATCGACGCCTGGGCGCACGTCCTCCAGCAAATCGACGATGCGCAGATCAATTGCGTCCTCCAATCCGACGCCATCAAGCGCGTCTTCTCCTTCGATCAACTCCCCCACCCCTCCGCCTCCGCCTTCAATTTCTCCTACGCCGAGTCCTCCGCCGATCAGTACACTCTCATCTTCGCCAATTGCCTCCCGCAGCTCAAGGTCTCCATGAACGTCCGCTCCGCGATGTACAACCTGGAAGGCGGAAGGTCCAACCGCCGCGATTATCTCTCCGCTGGTAAAACAATTCTACCTAGGGTTTACTTCCTGCTCTCCATCATCTATTTCATTATGGCCGCCTTTTGGATCAATGTCTTGTACAAGAAGAGACCGACTGTTTTTGGAATCCATTTCTTTATGTTGGCTGTGGTATTGCTCAAAGCACTGAATCTTTTGTGTGAGGCCGAAGACAAATCGTATATTAAGCGCACTGGATCTGCACACGGTTGGGATGTGCTGTTTTACATATTCAGTTTCTTGAAGGGCATCACTTTGTTCACCTTGATCGTCTTGATCGGGACGGGATGGTCGTTTCTGAAGCCGTATTTGCACGATAAGGAGAAGAAGGTTTTGATGATTGTGATTCCTCTTCAGGTTATTGCGAATATAGCTCAGGTTGTGATTGATGAGACAGGGCCCTTTGGGCAGGATTGGATCGCTTGGAAGCAGGTGTTCTTGCTCGTGGATGTCGTCTGCTGCTGTGCCGTGCTTTTCCCCATTGTTTGGTCGATTAAGAACTTGCGCGAGGCGGCCAAGACTGATGGCAAGGCTGCGGTCAATTTGATGAAGCTCACTCTGTTTAGGCAGTATTACATTGTGGTCATATGCTACATTTACTTCACTCGGGTTGTGGTCTATGGTCTCGAAACTATTACTTCGTATAAGTACTTCTGGACTAGCGTGGTTGCCGCAGAGTTGGCTACCTTGGCATTCTATGTGTTCACAGGGTACAAGTTCAGGCCCGAGGTCCACAATCCTTACTTTGTGATTGATGATGAAGAGGAAGAGGCTGCTGCTGAGCAATTGAAGCTTGAAGATGAGTTTGAATTATGAGAGGATGTAGCATTTGGCATCCTCCTAGTGAACAGTGCTCCCCCCTTATACAGGTCTTCTAGTTATACCTCTGTGTATCTTTTTTCTTCTCTTTTACTTGGATTTTGTTTTTCGCCATGGCTTATATATACGCGAATTAGATTTTAAATTCACAGAGTTGAAATGTCCTGTCAATTTTGTTGAAGAAAATGCTTAGTTGAGAACTCTAGAGAATAACGTTTGTTGTTATAAATCTCGTTGGTCAGCCATCTCTTAGTCTTTCTATGATTGATCATGACTTGGGTTCTATCAATTGTAGAGTACAACTAGGTTCTTTTTAGTGTATCCAATATTGCTTATCAAAGTAGATTTCGAATCCTTGGGTTTCTTGTATGAGCTGTGATTCCAGGTTTTGTGTTGGATTGAAAACTATTAAGATATGGAACCATTTAGATTGGACTTGTGTTCCATACAGTTTTTGAGTCTTTACAGATTTCCCCTCAAGCAAAATCCAACTTCTTTATACCCAATGCAGCATTGAGGAGTTTAGAAGTTGGATGGTGAGTTGGATTTGGATTTCACTGTAGTCTAGTATCCTTTATCTCTTCTGTGTTGATAGTTGAGGGTGATGGTGAATTTCTAGTTGATCTACAGCATAGTAGTGATGAAGTTTCACATTGTTTTGGGAGAAGATTTTTACTCATCCTTATGTTATAGTACTCCTTAGTATATGCTACATCAAAACTTTCTTGGTAATGTTAGAGTTTTGAAATTTATTTTCTCAATCCAACACTGTTTACAGCAAGGAATTCTGATACCATGTTGATTGTTGGGTTATTTATTAGTACATGATTCTGGTCCAGAAAATGGTAGTATTTGCTTATTTTATGACAGACAGCTCTTTCCCTTTTGTACTGTGTCGGTGCCTAATACCAAAGTATTTTTCAGAATGTGGCCTGCTGTACAAATTACTCATTTCAATTATGACACCATTTCATTGCATACAAATCGAGAAGTCTTTATGAAAAATACTTGCGATGTCAATGGCTACAATATCAATGAGAGAGTGTCAATGGGATCGAAGTTAACTTATGACTATGCCTTGCACCACGGCCATCATGATGTTAGGGAGAAGCTAGTGTGAGTGTCATTGGTTATATAGCGAGAACGAGTTTACCTGGATGGTACCTGTCGATGACTCCGAAGCCAAAGGCGTGTGCAGATAACATAGTGCTAATAATGACTTTTTTTATAAATAACAGAAAATTAATTAAAGCATTGAGAGTGTTTAGTAGGATGTATTAAGGATCTAAGATTAATTTTGTAGTCGAACAAAGTGATCATGATGTTTGGTAGTAGAGTTTAGAGAATGACTAGGTCCACGCTTAACAATATGGGCGCGCGTTAAACCCATCTAAATAATGTCTACAATACCCATTTTCAAAAGGCAAAACACATCCTCTAAGTCTTTGTACTTTGATTGTTTATTTTAATAGATCTTTATACAATTTTTCCTTTTTAATAAGTCCTTTACTTTTATATTCGATATATTCAAATCCTTATTTAACAAAATCGTTAACTTTTCCGTTATAAAATAACACATCATATATTAATTATTTAAATCTATTCCACCTAATATTCTATTCGGAAAATATCAACTTTTTGAAACTGCCTCTTCCCACATTGTGTTGCACAGCCTTGTATCGATAACATCAAGATAGCTATAATCACACCCAATAAATTCAAGAACCAATTTTTGTGAAGTGGTCTTCTGCTTGAAGTTGCTGTTCTTTTCGATTAGAAATTAATGAGAGCAAAATGCCAACAGGTTCTTAAACGTCGGAATATTTGGAAACGGAACGGAATCAAACCGCACGCTGCCGAACACGGAAACGAGAGCGATGATGCTGGTCCGGATCAACACCCTCCTCGAAAGCTACTCCGGCATCCGATTCGAAATCCTTGAAGCCATTACCAAATTCCTGAACCAGAACATCACCCCATGCCTCCCTCTCTGCGGCACAATCACAGCCTCCGGCGATCTCGTGCCCCTCTCCTACATCGCTGGGCTCCTGACCGGACGCCCCAATTCCAAGGCCGTGGGCCCCACCGGTGAGCTCCTCAGCGCTGAGGAAACCTTAAAGCTCGCCGGCGTCAAGGGCGGCTTCTTCGAGCTCCAGCCCAATTAGGAAGGCCTCGCCCTCGTGAACGGCACTGTCGTGGGCTCGGGGATCGCCTCCATCGCCCTCTTCAACGCCAACATCCTTGCTCTTCTCTCCAAGGTCATGTCCGGCCGTGTTCGCAAACCCAACATCCTGCCTCTTCTCTCCGAGATCTTTTTTCTTGTTTTATCTCTTTTCTTCATGTTAGGTTGATATTTTCCAACTAAGATATTAGTTGGAATAGATTTAAATAATTAACATATGATGTGTTATTTTATAACGGAAAAGTTAAGGGTTCCGTTAAATAAGAGCATCCACAGTGGGACGGACTATAGCCCGCCCTAAGCGACGCCCTATGCACTGCCACGCCAGCATTTTATCCTCTGCCACTTCCACATGCAATGGGGCGGACTATAGCCCGCCCTAAGCATTTTACTTCTATTTTGTATTTATACAATTTATGCAAATATATCAAGCAAAATAAATAAATAAAAACAACACAATTAAGGCAAATCCTACATTTAATTAAAAAAACGTTACAAAATAAGAAATAAAAAAAAGTTACAAACTAAGAAATAAAAAAAAAAGTTATAAAAGAAATTAAAAAAAAGTGCACTAAATCCGGTCTAGAGTAGTCCCAATCTGCGGCCGAGGCCATCGATCATCCGTTGGATGCCTTCGATTTGAGCCGGGTTGGTCGCCTGCATCAGGACGTTGTGCGCGTCCAACAACGTCCTGTAGTCGGAGGAGGCCACCAAATCGGTGTAGGCATGGGACGCAGCCGAAGTCTCGGTCGGGGCCGTGCTCGGGGCCGGGCTTACGGCATGGTCAGGCGGCACCGCGGCGGATGTGGTCGCCTTGCCCTTGCCCTTGGCAGCCTTGATGCCAAGGGACGCCGGAATATCGGAGTGCTGGAACTCTCATCCTCGAACACCGGATTGTTGAGGTCCATTGGAGACGCGTCGCTCTCGCTGCTTGTATAATCAGCGAAGGTGCGCTTCGACGCCCTCTTCTTCGCCGCCGTCGATTGTGGAATCATACCACCAACGAACTTATGCTTCTCCTTCAAGATCGCCCAGGACTGGTAGTGCTTGAACTCGTCGTACAATGATGTGTACGATCTCACCGCTTTGTCGCGCACATCCGACAAACTCTCGCCACTGGCCTGCTCCCTCTCGCACTTGTCGTACTCCCCAGCGAACAGATTGACCTACTTCTTGATTTGATCCCAGTGCTTGTGTAGCTGCTCCCTATGGTGCTTGTAGGCGTGGGGCGGCTTGGCCTCGTTGTACTTTTCGGTGACGCGCTCCCAATATGCCGTAACCTTCTGGTTGTTGGCGAACACCGGATCTTCTGACACATCAATCCAACATCTTGTCAAGACGAAGGATTCGTCTGCGGCGTAGTTCGTCCTTCCCGGGGCGAACTCTTCACACACCGCCATTTGCGGCAACTTCTGGGCTCGTGCCTTGGGCCGCCTCTTCTTCGTGGCGGGGCCCGACGCGGCGGCGGATCTGCCGCGAGGAGCAGCGGCGGGGGCGGCAGGTGTGCGGTTCGAAGAAGGCTCCATGTCTGACAGCCCGTACGAGTCTGTGCTGAAGTCGGGATCGTACTGGGCATTGGTGTTGAATGGCCGGTAGTCGTCGGGTTCTGTACCCGACCATCGTGCACCACCGAACATCGGACTATTCGGACTTGGGTAATCTCCGGGATTCATTTTGTTTGAAGTATAGAATATGTAGTGTGAATTTGAGAGTGAAATAAGTGAAAAGTGAGTGAAAAAAGTGAGTGAAAAAAGTGAGAATATATATATAGGTTTTGAAAATTAAATAAAATTAAATTCAAAATAAAAAACGCGTCGCATCGTCCGCGATGCCACAGTGGTGGACGATGCGACGGACGATGAGCATCGTCCGCGCTTCGTCCGCGGACGATGGTTAAGCCATCGTTCGCGACGCCACAGTGGCGGACGATGCGACGGACGATGCATCGTCCGTCGCATCGTCCGCATCATTGTGGATGCTCTAAGGATTGGAATATATCAAATATAAAAGTACAAGGACTTATTAAAACGGAAAATTGTATAAGGACTTATTGAAATAAACATTCAAATTATAAGGACCTAAGGATATGTTTTACCTTTTCAAAGTATATACTAATTCCTATGGGAATTGAAGGTGAAAAGAAATCGGCTTTCAAAAAAAATTTGACGCGCTATTGAGAACAACTATAAAAAGATTGTTAAAGTCAGGGAGGTCTTGTGTGTGTTTGTTGATAATGATTCCCATGTAAAGAATTGTTTCGAGCTAAGAATTTGGATATGTGTTTCTAATAGCTTTGATGTGGCTGGGATTGTTGAAAGTGTTAGAAAATAAATCATTCCCTCAAATAACGAATGAGGTGGAAAGAAGACTACAACAAATGGAGCCCTAGAAAATCAATCTCAAATATAGGGGGCACCATGAGTAAAATTTTGGTGACAGTGAGAAATAAAAGAATGGCTAAGATGATGGGCACCTATGGCAACTAGATTTACTTCTCACCACAATTCACCCACTCTAGGAAGCTTGCCACTAGCTACAAATATCTTTGGGTGTATTTCGTAATTGAAGGATAATTTGGAATAGACAGATGTGGAGCTTTTTCCTCATCTAAATGAATTATCTCGCGCTTTTAAGTAGTGTTATTTATATGCCAAGAGGCTTATAGAAAAGTGGATGGCTCTAGAAATTAAACGGAGATAGTACTTCAACAAGTCGACACGGTGTTTTTTGTTATATGACTATGAGAAAATTAAGTTATGACTGGAGTGAGCAGATAAAATTGTGTAAAATGCATAATATATTGTACTCACATGATTTTGCTTAGTTTCTTAGGACGAATAGTGGTAGAGTGTGGAGACTGCTGAAGTTAAAAAGAGAAGTTTCTGAGTTTGTGATCCTCTTTTACTTTCTCAGGACTTAATATACCTTTGCTTATTCTCGGGAAAAAAGGATAATCAACTAATCTATGTGGCTGTGTTACATGTGTTGTGTGGATGTTTGGTCCTCACAAGAAATGAAAAAGTTGATTCACCATGAGATGGTCGAAACTAAATGGTTCTAAACTGTCCAAGGAAGATTTTGAAATCATTGTAGGCTTCATGTCTTGCAAACTCTTTTGTTAGCATGATATTGTCTTGGTGAATTTTGTAATTTGGTCGACTTGAGACAAAGTAGCATTGAAAAGTTAAAAGAATTACCATAGAATGTTTTGTTTGAACTGCAAACTTCTATGTTAGCATGTTGCTCATTTGAAGAGATTCTGAGTGAAAATGGGAAATTAGTTCACTTGTGACGTCTCCATTTACCGCCAATCATTCACACCAAACTCACTAATTTTTAAATATATATCACACTAAAAAATAATTTTACTCAACCATTTACACCAAACTTATATGTTACACCATTTTTTAGTATGTCTCACAAAATATTTACAGTAACTCCATATTTGGTGTTATTCGTTCCATAGAAAAATGCAAAAAATGAGGTTGAATGTGCAGTATGATTGGAGAAGTTTTCTATACAAAAAATGAGATTTTTGGTGTATAGTTGAAGATGATCTTAGGTAGTTAAAAGAGTTGTAGTGAGCATGCGTAGCTTGCTTTCTCTATTTTACTCTTCTATTATATTACTCCTTTCTCTCTTATTTTATTCACCATCCTAATTTATTTTATTTTTATTTAAACCCATTTAAGACAATATTTTAATATTCATGCTTAACCAAAATGTCTCAAGATGACTTCTTGTTCATCTAATCTTTCTTCACGCGTCTTTATATCACTCTACCCCCACTTTGTCCCTAGTTTCTTGTCTCTGCTACCTTCCTTTAATTAAAACTCCAAACATCTACCTTTTTTTTCTTCACGACACACTGTGGCCTGATCTACATTTGATCTTGCCCTTCCCAATTCCAGTTATTTACCAACTCATCAGATATTAAAAGATAATAGTAATTTGATTCTACAAAAAAAATAATAATAATTTGATTCTACCCCAAAAAAAAGATAATAATTTGAGAATTAAGATGAAATCCTATGGACAATATTTCTTATCTTCTATTAAGAATCTAAGATAGAGTTCATATAATGCAAGTGACAATTCTTTTGTGTATAACACGAATTATTAAAATAGTGGATTTAACCCCAATTTTTAATTTAAAAAAGTTGAAAAAAATCGATTTTATACTTAATTTCCCATTTATCTAACAAATGAAAAGGTGAAGGCAACACAGTGGCCCATTGGACAGGCGTAAAGTAGGCCCACCCATTTCATGTGGGTTGGGTTTAGGCTGAGGCTTGCTTTTTATCCACTCTTTAAGTTTGGTATGGTCCATGCCAACTTCTTATTATTAGGAGTATTTATTTTATTTACAATTTGTTCATTATTTATTTTCTACAAATTTGAACTTATAAGTCTACTGCCTATTCCAAGTCTATCCCAAAATTAAATTGAGAATTTTCCCTTTCTTTTGATTGTTATACTCTAGACATTTCACACGATTTGATGTTATTAATGATATACTTTAGCTTTGAAGATTAAAATTTTAAAGTCATTGTCGATTGAATTCTAAAGTTATCAATATCACTGACTTCTTCTCTATTAATTTATTTGTTGCATTATTGGTAAACCCATTGGGGACACCCTAGCCTTCCACTATCTATGTTGCCTTTTAGGCTTTCAGCAATTACTAATATGCATGCATAATTAGAAAATTCGTTTACATAAGATTTATTAAAATCTATTATCTATTATAAAAGTTAAATTAATAGATTTATTATGTGCAAAACACTTGCAAGTCTCACTGTGCTAGATAATGTTAATTTTAGTGAAAGAATTAATAATAATTAAAAAGGATCAATAATGGTAGTATTATATATATACTCCCTCTGTAAAAGTGTAGAACAATTTCAAGGCAGGATACCTTATTCAATTTTATCATAATACAGTCGAATTGGTTTTCAATATTAGTTAGGTACATTTTGATGTTGGTTATCAATAATTTCATATTTCAACACATGTGGGAGTTTTTTTTTCCGACCCCACATTATAGGTATCATTATGAAACATTCTATACTAATCTATCAAAAGTTCAAAACACGCAAACAGTGATTTACCCTAATTTGGACATGGCATGTGCGTATCTTGCAAGAATACTTTGAGGAATTTTCAATGATTTTTCTACTTTAATTCTTGAGCTCATAAATTAGAATAGATTGATGTAGTATGATTAGAGTGAAAGGTGATACGAGCATTTGATATTTAAAGTATTATTCATAATTCCATATGTGTATGTAGAGTTCATATATGGTTGAGAATTTTGAGAGATTGCTCTAAAGTTGAGGAATATTGTTAAACATTAGTGAGATTGTAAGAAAAAAAGAGCATTGACTTGAGGGACCCTGCAAGGGAACACATCCAGTTGGTGTAACGCTACATTAATGATTAAAAGTATTGGATCCATTTCCACCTCAAGTACCCCACTTTCTACTTAGATAACTCTTTTTGTTACTAAACCAATATTAAAGGAATATGGGCTTATTTGTCACGAAGTTAAAATATAGTCTAAAATATTATAAATATTTCATGGTTGTTTACGTAGATTAAGTTTTTGCCAAAAATATATTAGAGTCGATTAAGGAAATAAAAAATGAAATAAATTTTTTTTCATATTTTAAATCAATTTTAATTAAATATTAGAGTAAGCCTTTGCTACCGAAAGTAATAAAAAAAATAGAAATAGAGACCAAAGTCACATACTCCAGTATCAAACATGATTGTGTAGTGCAAATAAGGTATATTTATAGATCAAATGAACTATCTCACTTGATATGTTAGTGTTTTCAGATAAATTCTCATATTAGAATCAGAATATGGATATTTTTATTGAAAAATTAACATCTTAAAGCGATAGTCTGCTAAAGAAACCAGCTGTGTGGTGGCTTCCTAACAAAAGAATCAATCGTGACTCACAGGATTTGGTAGACAAGTCGAAATAGACTAGTGTTTGAGATGCTAAGAAAAATGCATGATATGTAGTATATCAAATTATAAGCTAGCAATTTGTATTTAGTGGTGTAGTGAAGTGAAGCTTGTGCAGTACATGTTGATCAGATATTCGACAGCGCATTTAATATATTGGACTCTATACTTTTAACTCCGTCAGAAATGGACCCTCTACTTGCTTCTTCATTCACGCATATTTATAGTCGGTTAGTAGTATGTCTCAATTGGAATTTACCATCAATTAAAGATTATTAATTATCACTTTCAGTTTCATAGTAGTAATTAATTAGAGTGTGCCTCAAATATACACGTACTTTGTGATTGCACCTCAAAACTACGTACATTCACCTTTACCACGTGAAGTAATTCGTTTTCTCATGTGATTGAGACCAACATGACCATACCATTTAAGAGGCACTACTAATTAACCCACATTTACATGCTAAACGGTCATTAAAAGACTATACTAATATAGTATGCTCATAAGTACCAAACATTTACGTTTGTTAATTAGTGTATGTATGTCCCATACAATTATACAGTTTCCTATTATTCAGAGATTATGTTTGAAAAGTAGTAGTATCTCTTAAAAATATTCTCAACTCCGGATTCTTGTGATACTCCATATCTTTAATTTGATGAGATTTATTGAAGGGGTGAAGAGTTTCATCAAGACGATATCTATCTCTTCAAGTTTCTCTCCAATGCAAGTAGAATTAGAATTTTCAAGACATCTACATATAAAGGAGATCATAACACCCCATATTGCATATTCTTGGTCCAAGTTGAAAATCCACCTCCATCCATAGATGCTCATTAAATTCCAACAAGCGGTGCATGTGAAAGTCTCCAACTTTTCCCTTCTTTTATCTCCCAAAAAACGAATTCACATCATCTTAACTATACTAATGGCCCTACCCCCTTTACACCAAAAGCAAAAGAAGGAAAAAAAACACCACAACACTTATTAAGTAACTAAGTGCAATGAAGGAGATATTGATGACAAACACAATGGTGATGATGAAAAAAACCAATACCACATTCTCCCAAGACCCAAATCCAAAACCCCCCATGAATATGAATATGAATATGAATATGAATATGAATATGAATATGATGAGCACCACCCCCATTTCCCCAACCTGGAAACTCTACGAGAATCCCTTTTACATCTTCCACCACCAAAACCAACCACCACACTCCACCACCACCGATCACATTCACAACCAAATCCACAAACTCCACCTCCCCATCTCATCCCGCAAGCTCGCAGCCTCTTTTATCGACCTAGCCTTCATCAAGCCGCCGAGCACGGACGACTCCAACCTCGAGAGCGAGCGGAGAGCTCTCAAGAAGATGGAGTCTCTGAACCGGCGGCTGGAGAGGGAGGTGGCCGAGGAGAGGCGCGGACGGGAGGCGCTGGAGCGCGCCTGCCACGACCTCGCGGATCAGGTGTGGGCCCACAAGGCCGAGATCGCGAGATTGAAAAGAGAGATGGAGGAGGAGAGGAAGATGCTGCGCACGGCCGAGGTCATCCGCGAGGAGCGCGTGCAGATGAAGCTCTCGGAGGCGAAGATCTTCCTCGAGGAGAAGCTCTCCCGCCTCCAAACCAATGGATCTTCTTCGTCATCTACAAATGATCATCACAAGGCTATGACGGAGAATCCACATATAAAGAGAGGGATTAAAGGGTTTGTTGAGTTTCCGAAGGTGGTGAGAGCGATCGGTTGCAGAAGCGGTAAGCATTTGGGGAGCAAGTTGGAGTGTCAGAAGGCGCAGCTCAAGATACTGCTCAAGCAGAAGGGGCCGGTTAGATTCAGTGCTGGCCTTATTACAAGATGAGATCTCCTCTTCTTCTTTTTTATGTAATTATTATCCTTTTTTATTTTTGTTTATGTTTCTTGATTTGTTGCTGATTTTGATTTTTTATGCATTTTATGAATGGAGAGAAATAATATTTCCATTGGGAGTTAGGAGTATATAGTGATTAATTAGTTTAATTACAGCTAATTCTTGAGGAGCAAGTTGAAATCAATTTGATGTAGAAAGTTTTTGAGTTTATATATGTGGTGTTGTTGCTGGAAATACAGATTGCTTTTGGCATTGATTGTAGCTACTTTGTTAGAAATTTGATACTTTGGTGTCAAATTAATAATATTGTGGGATACATTTGTTTTCGATGTAATCTACTACCCTCATAGATCCACATAATTAGTTGTTTATATGTATTATACTAGTAGTAATTACTAATATCTAAAGACATTCAGAGATTACTTCAACAAACATATATCTAAAGATATTCAGAGATTAGTTCAACAAACATATATTTGAAGGTGGAGCTATAGTGGGAGGTTGAAAATAGCTTGTTGGGCCACAAAGCACGCTAAACTGGCCCAGTCTTGATGCTCTATTAGAAATTGGGCTATGTTTATTTTATGCAATTGAGCAATTCAAGTCCTTTCTATGGTGCTGATTTATTTTATTGTTATTTGGGCATAAGGAATAATTCAATTATGTCTCTTGTTTTGTTTGATGTCTTTTTAATTCAGATATTAAGATAATTACATAGATAAAAATTTCTAGAACTAGAACTGTTCATGGGAAACAAGTTAGCGAGTAAAGATTTTGAGACGTATTTAACTTATCTTAGTTATACAATTCTATTAAAAGTAATCGGCATAATCAATTTAGGTTTAATATGGTGACATATGTCTAGCATTCTTCAAAGTTCAAACATAATATGAATAGTTCTCTTGTCATAAAATTTTCTCAGTTTTATTCCTACGTTTTTCTTCTCTTGTCTCTTCACGGATTCCGGCTCAATGTAGGTTGTGCCGTGTGCTTCTTTTTAGTCGTGTCGTGTGTTTATTGTCGGCTTTAGTGCGATGTTTCTGGCTCAACTGTACTATTTGTACTTGCTTGTTAGTCTTTGGCTTGAGCGTCTTTAAATTATAAAAAAAGAAAATCACGAATTTTAAATTTAAAAGTCATGATTTTTCAGTTCCATGTTCGGAGATGATCGCATCTGTAAGTGATTTGAAGAGATAGAGAAAATGATGTCTGAGAAATAGAAATTAATTAAAAAAGTCATGATTTTTCAATTCCATGTTCGGTTTGAAGAGAGAGAAAACAATGTTTGAGAAGCAGAAATTGCGTGGACCACTAATTTGACTTTATTTTTGTACATATTTTGGATAAAGTTTGAACCAAATTAAACAATTTATTATTAGTTGTGTGGGTCATTGAGATATATTCACTCTTTTTCGTTACAAACAATAAAAAGAATCATACTACTCCCAATAAGATAATTAAGTGTTGCAAATTGCAATGTGTATTATTAATATATTTTGATTTGATGTGGTCCACATGCATATTTCCCAAGAAGAATTTGTCTACTTAGTCATGTGATTTTATAGGGGCTTTGAGGAATAATTCTCCAGCTACCATCCTTAACATATTGACAACCCTCTCTTCAGCTACTGCATTGCTAGTATATTTCAACGGCTATTAGTGGTTTTTAGCTTGTATTTTAGCTGAAAGCAATAATATATGGGATTACACAAGAGAATTAAAACTACCTACTTCATGTTTATCTCGAGAGAGATGCTTAAGAGTTAAGACCGGTATTAACTTGATCTGGTGAGTAGCAAATAAGGAAATAGTTTTACATTACTATTATTATATATAGAGCTAAATGAAATTCTGTTGGACCCTCTAGCGGCCTAGTACAAAAATATGAATACACAAATGTTAGATTCATAATTACAAAAAATTGGAATTGAAATTGGAATTGAAATTCCAACATGGATAAAGCTTGTAATTTGTTTTTGATGGAATCATTTGTTATTCAAGTCTTTCATTCTTTATTTTGTGGGACATTGACCCTGGGTTATCCTTGTTATCATGTGCTGATCACAAGCTAAGGGCGCGAGACACATGTCAAAAACCACATTAAGCCTACTTTGGCAACCAATTAATACTATACATCCTCCAATTTATGGCTTTGAAGAGTGCTCAGTGTTTCTAATTTGCAACTCCTAATTAAACCTAACACATTCCAAAGCTATAAAGTCTCCAAATATTGGAAATTAATACACAAATGTTTTTATCGTGTCAACGTGATTTGGGAAAAAATGTGTGAGGAACAACAAAGATACATTATTTTTGGGCAGTCCATGTGCAATGTAAGCAGCAAAATGATGATTTAACCCTCCAACAACCCATAAAATGGCAAAAATTATCTTAGCCCATAGGGAGTGGAGCAGTATATATGCACATGTATGCATGTGATCGGTGCTATGCTGTACAGGCAAGAAATTCTCCCACTGGGCAGCACCAAATGCCAGATTATATTTTCGATAACCTTTGGTGCCAATATATAATCGGCACAAAACTAACTTTACAAAAGTAACATAATAATAATCATAAGTTTGATATGCTTTCAATTTTGAACTTTCATTGTAAATAAATAGGCCTTTACTTCATGCGTAGACTTACTTCTTACCTTCATGAAATTACAACAACTCCATGTCTCCATGCATGCAAGTCAATACTATAACTCACTATTTTCCAAATAATGATTGGAAACAATAGTAAAAATTTTCCATTTTGAGTCATCTAAAAGTATTAATCAGCTTTTATTCTATAAGTAATTTTTTTTCATCTCTCTTATTCTATTAACTTTCCATTTAAATACTAAGTATCAAGACTATTGATAAAGATGAAGAGATAACTTCAATTTAAATTTACTACTACCAAATATAAAAACGAAACTTTGCAAATTGAAGAAAGTTGAGACATGGGAATTTGTGGTGACCTAAAATCAGTGAAAATACAGGAAATGTAATTAATTTGGTGGATGAGTAGAATGATTGGGTGAATGGTAAGCTGAAAGTAAGATGAGTAGTGGCGGCAAATACAGTGTAACATCACTCGCTCCTATTTTAAGCATAAACAAAATAAAAAACAAAAAACAAACTAGAGTTGCCAACTAAATCAGTTATTGAATCATGCTGCTATCAACTCCTCATCCATCAATGTTGCTGCTTGCTTTTCTTCATCAAATTTTAGGAAACATGAAACTGTATCTTCACCTCAACCACCGCCGCAGATCGGTGGTCGAGCACGGCGATATCTCGCCGCCGATGCTCTCCGTATACCATGAATAATTGGACTGCTCCTCCATCCCCACGTACCCTGCCTGAACGCTCTTGAAGCTCGGACTCCTCAGATTCTGCCCCAAATTATTGCATCCGAATCCCACATTCACGCAATACGGCTCCGGTATCGGGTACGACAGCCGTTTCCTCGCCGCCGATCCGCCGCGCTCCCGCTCCGGCGTCGCCGCCCTCTGCCGCGGCGCGCTCTGCGATCGGATCCTCGCCTTGGCTGACTCCGTCGCCGCCATGTAGTTAGGTATCTGCACGGCGGCGGCGGCGTTGGTTCCCTCGCTGAAGCGCTGTGCGGATCGGAGCGACGGCGTGTTGGCGGTGGAGTAGCTCCTGTCTTCCGCGACGATGCGGCGAGGGCTGGGCGGGCGGACTTGCGGCGACGATCGCGTTCTGGATGGCGTGGACGGCGCGATGGATCTGTGGTGGGGAGAGGCGATGGAGTGGCGGTGGTTGATGGGGCTCTGGCAGCGGGATCGCCGCCCGTTGGTTGTTTTGAGGGAGTCGATCTCCACGGTTTTGATTGAGTCGCGGCGGTGGTCGGTGGAGGCTCTGCTGCTGGTCTCCCACTGCTTGGTGGCCATCCATTTATCCAGCCACTTTGTTCTGCTGTCCAGCTCGCTGCTTTCGTCTCCGTTGTAGGCGCTCCTGTCGCTTTCCACTAGGTTGCTCTGCACAATTAAAAAATCAATCCTATTTCCGTTAGATTAATTCCGAATTTAATCAGAGGCAGACACAGCAGATTGATTGATGACCTGCTGAGCAAAAGCAAATGCCAGGGAGGATTTCTCATGCGCCAATGCCGCTTCGTTTCTGGCTTTTAGGATAGCCTCCAGCTCCTCCAGCGTGCGCGGGCACTCCGGCGCCGGCCTCCACTCGTCCGTCACGCAGCTTCCCTCTCTCGACTGCGATATTAATCGAATTAGTATATCATAGATGTATCCAATTTAGGGAGCTATATATTGTATGGGCTTACTCTGGAGTTTCTGTCTCTGATATCTCTGAGGTACTTGGACTCCCATAAATTGGTGGTCTCAGCAAACATGGACCTTCTCCCGGCGTCGTGGGAGAGGCGGGCGCGCTGATCGCGCACCCGCGCCTGCACGCGCAGCAGCGACTGCATGCACTTCATGGTCATGTTGGCCTGCTTCCGAACATTCTGTCCCCGGATTAGTGCCTGCAGCTTCACTATCCCCTTCAGCGCCACCAATGCTCTTCTAGCCTGCAATTACTCAAAATAAGCTCATTCCTACACAACTAACTAAGTTGATTCAACTTGATCATATATATATAGATAGTAACTAACTACCAAGTAGCCTCTGAAGGCAGTTTGGATCACTCTCGCTGCCGCGGTCTCGTGTTTATACAACGCAGCAGCCTTGGGGCACGGCTGCGTCAGCCGGATCATCTCCACCGCAGCTTTTGCGGTCGCAACCGCTGCTTCCGCTGCGGCTGCGGTGGCCGCAGCCACCGCGATGGCATGCCTCTGCTCGGGGGCCATCACGGGAGCTTGTGCGGCATTGCTGTTGGATTGCTTTCTGAACAGCCATCTCCTCCTCTCACTCTTCTGCCGTCAAACCAGACCAGTCAGGGGCAGTTTGATAGGAAAGATAAATAAACAAAACATGATAAGAACGAGTCAAGATAGATATATACCTTGGCTTCGTCGTCTTGTTGTGGGTGGTCAACTTTCCTCCGGCAGCTTTTCTTATCGGAATCGGAGTCTTTGGTGGGAGAGCGGAAGGCACGTTTGACAGCGGTGAGCCAGGAAGAGGAGGTCTTCTTGCCCATTGTGAGAGTGAGAGAGAGAGGTTTGCAACATGTGCAAGAAGGGGAAATGTATAGTGATGTGATAAAATTCCACTGGTGAGGGAGCAGGATTGATATAAACAGATTAATAATTGGTGGGGGATTAAATAGTGTTATGCTTATAAAAGAGTAGTAGTCTTTTAATTGGTTTTGCAGTATCTATCTAAAACTGTAACGTAGGTGTTTTGTAGTGGCATGGGAAAATAAAAACAACTATTGGTGTTGGTGTGGGTGTGGGTGTGGGTGTGGGTGTGGGTGTGGGGGGCTGTCACATAACATAAGATTCCAAGGAAGGACCCCTTGAAAAATAGTAGCCCTTTCTGATTGATTTAATGTGCCTTTATGTTTCGCATAAATAATGGCTGACTCCTCCCTTCAGTCCTTCACGTGTTATGTCATACAATTGTTGATGAATTTTACAAATGGGGTGTCTCTATGTTTGTGTTTAATTTACTGACTATGGAACTTTTACCAGCTACTGCGTGTGTGTGTTTCCGATGGAATTTTTCGTTATTGATTAATTAAATGCGACTCACTGCACATAAAAGTTGAACCAATTTAGCTGGATTAAAAAATACAAGGACAAACCAATGAGAGAGGAGGATCTGGAGCATTGAAGTGGGTCGAGTATAAAAATGAATGGATTAAGAATCTGGTCATTGAAGTGCTATAAAAATGAAGATGATAATTGTTTAATTAGAAAAGGGGTTGGAAAATGTGTGTGTGTCAGTGTCTGCGTGGTGTGTGTGATATGCCGTCAGTGTATTATTGCCTTTCTCGATACTAGCTCGCTTGCAATGCACCCCTCAACGTGCTCATGCTTGTCACATAGCATTACAGACTTCTCTCCTTTTCAATTTTTGACATCATTCAATCTTTTTTGTAATCCCATATTGCCGAATGAATCTAGGCCTATAAAAGGAAATTCCGGAAATGGAGAAAAGGATAAACAAGATAGATATTGGCGATGGTAATCAAGAAAATCCGAATCGGAGATAGTTTATTTGATAGTGAATGTAATTGGTAACTGTAGAGCAGAAAATGGAAATAAAATGGCAGGAATCAAGATAAAAGAGACGTTTGATTGTTGTACCTTTTAAAAATGGACCGGTCAAACTTGTTTTTTTCTGCTATTTCAGTTTCCCAACTCCTTCTAATTAAACTATTCCAATTATTTACATTTTTTATTTTCTAAAACGGGAGGCATCTGAATCTGCAATACGCACATACACTAAACATATAATAATAGTAGATAATATAGTTGTATTCAATTGGTGTATGGATGTATAATGCATTAGGATTAGGATTAGGATTAGGATTAGGATTAGGATATCATGTGGATGAAGACATTATTAATGAATGGCACTACAACACAGGTCTAACAGATTTAAGATAATGCTAAACATAATATTCATAATTAAATACAATCTTAGGAATTACTTATATCTTACCAAAACCTAAAATAAATAAAAAAGACAAGAAACGAAACGAAAAGATATTAAATAATTAAATGATAAATTCATTTTATTAAATTTTGGATTTTTTTGTGAGAAAAATAGTGTCCTTTGGAGTCATGATTGACCTCGAAGAAAATATCCAACAATAATTCATCTTATCTGATAAAGGCTAAATATGTTCATATATAACTATAGTAAATTACTAATACAAACAAATGGTCACCTATTTTAACTTATTTTCATTTGACTGCTAAATTTTTGCACTCCGTATATGTATTCTAAGATGATGTCACTTATGCCATTTTAAAAATTTTTTTTTTTTATAAAGTCTTTAATGTTTGTAATTCAAATTTTATGTCATTAAGTATGTAAAGGCATTAACAGTAATCTAAATTACCTATAAAATACTGCTCCCTCCGACCCAAGGAAGATGACCCCTTCCTTGGGCGGCACATTCATACAACTTTATTTTATGTGTGAAGTGAAGAGAGTAAAGTAAGAGATAAGGAATAAAGTAGAGACAAGGGTATTTTCATTTTTAGTAATGGATCATCTTAGTTGGGACAAATAAAAAAGAAAAGTGGATTATATTTAATGAGACGAAGAGAATATATCATTATTCATTAAGAATGTAAAGGCCATAATAGTAATCTAAATTACCTATAAATATAATTTTAGATAGAGTTTTAAAAATATTGCCGCTGTCAATATCAAATTTGTCAAAATGGCCTGGATTTATTTTAAATTGTAAAAAAAGGATTGAATTTTCATGAAAATAATAAAAGTGTCCCCGATTTTAAAAATTACTGCCCTCCTTAATGAAAAATAGCCTAGTTGATGGACAATTTGTAAAGCAAGCGAGGAAAATGAGAAAAATGACTGAAATATGAGATAATATAGAAAAATTAACTGAATGGTGATTTTCAATGAGATGTATTTGTATTTTTGGTCCAAATATAAATATGCCTAGTAGAGCTCATGATATTTGGACATACATGTTGTTAAGGAAGAACTCCTCAACTTCAGATCGATTCCTCCTTGAAGTCGCGGGAACCTTTGCCTGACGATCAAACACAATAAGAACTAGGGTTTTGAGTTGAAATAAAATATTTTATTCCTTGTTGGGTGAAATAAAATACACGCATATTTATAGCTAAGGACCCTAGGGTTGATTCGACCTACGATCCAAGAAAGAATCAACCAAGAAAACCCGGAAAGGAGCTTATATTCCGCTCGACGCTAAAATAATGAAAATTAAAATAATAGTTCCCAAAAATACTAATGTCGAAAAATATAAATAAAGCTGACTAAATTAAATATTAAGTTCTTCTCTTCAATGCGTTGCGAAATCGGCAAAGTGATCTGGTCGACACCTCTGACGGCACGACCGGTCCTTGCCGATGGTTCTCTCCGGCTCCTTGCTACTTCGGACTTCGGACTTCGGTCTCTTGTATCAAATTCACTCTCCTCCATCAGCTGCTCCGTGACAGTCTCCTTCAAGCGAGCCGATTGGTTGTCCCGTAACACATGTTCGAACTTATTTTGCATTTCCTCCGTTATCAAGTTACTTGAGTCATTTCTCTATATATTCTTTTTATTACTTTATTTTATATCCATTTAACTCACTAGATAAAATTTTCTTAAATCTTCTGTCGAAAGTAATGTCTAAAGTAACATGGGAGGGAGGGGAGTATTTATTAAAAATTTGTGTCTTTTACATATGTTTTCTTGAAACTTTAGTGCATTTCTTCGTAATTTTTAAAGTTGGAACTATTATACTTCATTTGTTCCACAAAAGATGTCATACTTTCCTTTTTAGTTTGTCCCACAAAAGATGACACATGTCCTTTTAAAAAAAAAGTTCTCTCTCACATAAATATAAAAATTATATTTTCTCAATCCATTTAACACACAAAACAAAACCTCATAAAATTCCGTGATGTCCCACAAGTGTGACATCTTTTGTGGGACGGAGGGAGTACATATCTTTCAAGAAAGTTCAAAACATTTTTCCAATATTTTTGAACTTTGGATCATTTTGACAAATGAATCAAAAGTTCGAATTAGGGGTGGCAAAATGGGTAGCGAGTAATAGGTAATTCCCATCTCGTCCCACTATCCGTCAGGTATCGTGTACCCGCTATCCGACGATAACGGAAAACGGGGCATGATTGGGTAGTGTGTTTTAGAGTTTTGCGGGTAGCGGGTATACCCATTATCCGCTCGGGTTCACCCGTTAGTGCCGATAATACCTGTTATTATTAGTATTAGCAATATACCATTTTTTAATACTCCCTCCGTTCCACATTAATAAAGACGTTTCAAATATTTAAAGTGGAGAAAATAAGTAAATAGTTAAATAATACTCCATCCGTCCACAAATAGGAGTCTCATTTCTTATCGGTGCGGGTTTTAAGAAATGTTAAGAAAAGTGAGTGGAAGAAAGTTAATGGAATAGGGGTCCCACTTATATATATTAGTTTCAAATGATATGTGAGTGGAATGAATTGGTGGAATGTGGGGCCACTTTACCATTTATGGTAATTATGAACCGGGACTCCTATTCGCGGACGGACTAAAATGGAAAAACGGGACTCCTATTTGCGGACGGAGGGAGTAATAGTCATATACGCACTCATTTTGAAAAATTAAAAATAAATAGTTAGATTGGAGAAAATATAAAGTAAGAGAGATAATAATGTAGAGAATAGTGGGAGTACTTTATAATCTAAGAGTTCTTTTGAAACATTTGTATATTCCAACGAACATACAATAGAAAACTCATCGGAACTAGCTATAGAATGTCCATTTACTTTTATTCTCAATCTATTCAGAGTTTACCATCGATATTAATAAAGTAAATAAGGGAACATTGACAGTTATTATGATTTTCAAATTTTTTATTAGGATTTCGGGTCGGGTACGGATACCTGACACGGGTATCGGATAATCCCGGTATGTCGCAGGGCGGGTATTGAGACAACAATTCGGCTAACATCGGGTACGGGTACCCGACTTATCGGGTGCGGGTACCCACGGATAACCCATTTCGCCACACCCCTAGTTCGAATCATTTCAATTTCAGAATTTAGTTTTATTCCGTTTGCGTCAGAGCTTTATTGTTTCATGCAACATTGAAGATTCAAGCATTTTATTGGTTCACTGATTCACGGGTTTTAATTGGTCATTTATTCATTTCAATTATGGTTTCTTTATTTTTTATGTTCCGTTTAGCACGAGATGCTAAATATTACTCCATCCGTCCCCTATTAGGAGTCAATCTTTGACCGGGCACGGGTTTTAAGAAATGTAAAGAAAAGTTGGTTGAAAAAGTTAGTGGAATGTGAGACTCATTTTTTATATTGGTTTTATAATAAAATGTGAGTGAATTGAGTTAGTGGAATGTGGGACCCACTTACTATTTATGGTAAAAATGAAGTGTGACTCTTAATGGGGACGGAGGGAGTATCTGATTCAGTGAAGGGAATATTCCTAAATATTTTTATATTCATACTAATTTATTATTTATAGAATTATTCCTATTACTTGTTTCTTGTGTTTGACAGTACTAAGAACGTTATAATATGCTAAGCCTGGAGTACAGACGGATATAGGTGAGGCATAGGTAACTATTGTTAACGAACTATTGGAAATTAATTACTCCTAGTATAGTTTTTTAAGTCATTATGGGAATATAAATCATACCTAATCTACTATCATAGAACATAGATAGTTAATCTAATGATCTCGTCTGATTTGACTTAAAATTGATAACTTGATCAATAAGTTCATTCGCATATGTTTTAACTAATTATTAGAAATGTTTGTTTGCATTTAATTGTGAGTTTAATAATTGCACAAACTCAATTCTTAGCTTTGACAATTGAAAGGTATATGGAATTGTTACTTGCTCTATGTTTATTCTTAACAAAGTATACTACAATAGCACTGGTTAATTGCATCATTCATTGCTAGGAAATTAGCGATCGTTGCTTTTGAATTTTGATCACAATTCATGCATACACATGTGATTTATATTCAACACGTAGTATATTATCTGAATAATTAAAATGATGATCATTCATAAATATAGCAAAGTTTTGGTCAACCAAGCATATCTGCGTCAGTAGTAGTTTCTTGGTGATTGGAGGACTCAATTGATGCAAGTAGATGCTCTATTCTTAGAGGAGAATGCCTAGCTGCATACTGGAACATCACCTGAAACAAGTTTACCACACACCAATCACAATCTATATCCATTATCATTGACACAATGAAATGTTATTGGATTTAAGATAGAAATCCTTCTGCATATGATCATCTTTCATGGTATGAACTAAGCGAATACAAAGAGAACGAGTTTAAGTTGTGTGGTTACCTTGGAGTAGCTATCCGCAAATGCTCGTGCACGGTTAGGCTTTCCGAGATAGTTTAGATCAGCTCTTTCTAGTTGCCCATCTTTAAAATATAAAGCTCCTTCATTGATGGAAAATCTTAGGAGATCCCCAGTCTGACTTCCTGTCTGAAAAACCTTGAATTAGTAATGTTCTCGGTCTTCCATAACTTTCATGGTTGTTAATTGCTAAAACATACTCGAAAAATGCTCAATATGTGAACATTATCAATATTTGCTATCAGTAACAAAATAGCAAAAACTAGAACAAAATCCATTAGCATGAGCTAAAAATGGATCCACTTCTATAGGAGCATTAAAAAGTACAGATAACTCGGTTTTCTTTCTAGATTATACAGGTAACACAATGCACCAACATTACTTATCATCTTTGTACTATGACAGCATAGAGATGGGTCATGTATAGACATAGCCAGATTAATATTCTGTGTCAAATAAACTGCACCATCTAACATCTATTCAACTAGTAAAATTTACCAATTGCATTCAAACAAGCAAATAATACAAGCCATTATTTTTAGAAACTATCGAAAATTCGAAATGGCCTATTAACTCAACTTTGTAATCCTTCTGCAAAAGCCGCCTATTCTTATAAACCGTACACAAAGAAAGGGTCTCCCATATTATCTGATACTACCTTACACAAAGAAATGATCTTAAACGCTAGAATTTTGTTCATGGGATTTTCCATTTGGGGAAGAGAGAAATATTATCAAATGTTACATGGTCTTGTTCATGAAAAAAGTACTAGTTCATTGAGCGAACCTTTAATAACTGCCACAGTATTAAAGATCAACTGCTCATCCCTAGAAGTGCCTTCTGAAATTAAATAGGCATTACCACATGCCACACAATCAAATACTAATCTGACTTTTTTTTATAGTCATTTCAAACTAAAGTCAGTTTGTTTCTCAGTAAAAAGAGGAAGACGGTTTATACGCGATTATCGTGCAAATAAATAAAAATAAAAATTTAAGTTAGGGGAGTCTCTGAAAGCCAAAATGAAACAAGCTACTAGAAACAACTACTATGGCTTACAGAAACTCAAGGCTTGAGTTGCAGACCTTGTAACAACTTACTTAGGGAAGCAAATAACTATGACACATTAAGATCAAAGACCACCAAAAGAAAGGGATCATCAATATTACGAGCATATGTTTTTTCTCTTTCTATGAAGGTTTAGGTGACACGTCTTCCACATCTTGTATTTTGGCACATCACCCATCGAAAAACAAAAAGACGTAAAGAAAGCCCTACATATGAGTCATTTCTACCAAACTTTGATGTTTTGTTAATTGGGCTGCCATGCATATTGTGTTTACCCTTTACGTTTCTAGTTTATCCACAGAAAGCTAGAGTGTTTGTCAAATAGTGGTGTATACTAAGCTATTTTCGGTTTCAAAAACTTTGATGGTCTTTTACATTATAGTGTTATCAATCAACCTCTGGAAACAAATTTTATTTCTGAATGCAAAAAAAGAACAAGGACAGAAGCTTCTTTACTAAAACTAAAAGACTTAACAATCAGCAATTTTACATTTGAAAAATAAATGCAAACAAACCTTTTGGATGAAATCATTGTCCAAGCAACCAAATATAACAGGAGGATCATCTAAGGTGGCCAATCTCCCATCATCTAATAGCTCCAAGACTACCTGATGTTTAATAAACAGAAATATTCACCCATTTACTCATTATTAATTGACAAACATGTGTGGAAGTCTACTGTGCATGCAAAGTGTTAAGACATACTATCAGAATTAGTAATGCTAACTGAATTTTTCAGAAGCATTTGATATGCAAACAAAAGTGTATATGCAGCAACTTTGTTTTTAGTCCATCAACATGGAAGCTATAAAAAATACGCCCATCCGAGTAGGCTTGTCATCTATAGTTCAAATCACATACTATGAAGCAAATGACAAAGGAAAGAGGCCTTAAGGGGTGCAGCAAGAATCCCAGAGCCTATCCTACACATGGAAGTGATTTAAAGTGACTTAATATACCTGCTGCTGATCTGGAATCTGTCCCTTACTATCTGTATCAAGAACATATTGACTACAATTCTCATCCTTCCAGACTAATACCAAAGGTGTATTTCCTGATTCATAATGTGCATGCCTGAGAATCAGAATCAATAAGATCAGAGTGTGAGACGGAAGAGGAATATCATCCTAAGCATAATAGGAGGTGAAGAAAGCATGAAAAGTAGCATGCTTTAAGCACTTAACAGATCTCAGAATGTAATAAAGATCAAAAGTCCTTATAAAATGTGATGGCAGAGAAAAGGGACGTATCAAGTATGAGTACTGGCAATACACAAAAACTCGCCAGAGATCCTCCCAGGCATAAAATAGTCGCTACAAATAACTTATATAAATCCCTATATCCAAAACTTTATTCTTACCTTTATTGTTTAGAAAATTTAGTCTCCTTTTCTTTTTGCCTTCATCTCAAATTAGCTTTAAGAAAATTACACAAGCTTATTTCAAGTTGTTACAGGTACTCTTTATAGTTTAATTTCATTCTTCTATCTAATCTAATTGATTCACTCAGGTACGTAATATCGTTTAACACGTATGGATCCAGAGAAAAGAAGTTCACCAGGTGACAAAGCTATTAGCTGCTCATGCAACAATATGATTCTAACAGTAGTAAGAAAAAACGAAGGAAAGCTTACTTATTGTAGAACAAAAGCCCATCCTTCAGATATGAGACTGGACCAGCATAAGCTGCTTTTAGACCCTCCTGGTCGCAGTTGTATACGACAAGTGTCCTGAAGGCATATTTATGGTGAGGTGAAGGATCGGTGCAAGCCCCTGACTCAGCAAGCTTGCTGTTCAACCAGAAAAATCTGAACTCTGTGGTGCATTCATACATTGACATTCCCGCCCAGCAAACCATGTCAATTACATAGTAAGTTTGATCAGCCTGCAAATCACAGTATGTAACGCATCACATCATATGACACGTTCAACGAATAGGATCAAAAAGGACAAGAAACCAATTACCTCGTGAAATATACAATCGAGTATACAATAAGATTGGCCAGACCGATTGCTGTTATTTGTCCTGGAACCATTGGGTAAAGCAGACGGAAAGCGATGCAACAAACCACCATTGCGTAACCTACTAACCGTGACACCATTAGATGACACAACAAAACAACGTTTCCCAGCCGGTCTAGCACACACATACCTGCACAGAAAAATGAGAGCTCCATAAGCACTTTGAATTTGACATTCAAGCGATGAAGGAGATTATTAAGTAACGTTCAATCAGTCCACTTACTACTCCTAGAAATACTACAAACTAAGATACATGTAAAAGGAGGAGTATGATCAACAACGAGTTAACAGTAGAATAGTTATCAGCACTAAGTTATTTTAACTACCAAGCAGTTACACTAAGTTGTGAATCAATTAAGAAGTTAGCTGATTTAGTGTAAAGGAAGGCGTACGTTTAAATGATCTTCAAATACATTCTGTATTGACACATTATAATTAATGAATGAATTGAAATAGCATCTTCTTCTATCAAATATTATCCACTCTGTGACTCGAGCTCTCTAGCTTAATTATCTGGCTAGAATATCTACTAAATTCCCCCCTTTCAACCAAGGCTAACAATCCCTAATTCGACGAATTGAAGCAAGACTGAACTAAAAAAATCACAGAGCAAATAATAAAGAAAATAGTTTGTGGAAGTGGAAAGAGAATACCAGTCGGAATTTAAGCGGTCGGGAACATCAATCATCCATTCGGGCAGCATGAGCTGCTTTGCGAACCATCGCCGGGCTTCGCGCCCTCTTAGGCTGGCCGCTTCTCTAACGTCAAAATCTCTGGCCTTAACTGCAGCTTCTTCGGGCTCAATTTCAAAATCAGGCTCGGAGGCGGCGGCAGAATCGTTTTGAATGGACATAGTAGTGAGGGCCAAACAGCGGGCCTGGTGCTGGGCGTCGCGGCGGTTCTGGGCTTGGCGTTGCAAGGAGATATCCCGCCGCTTCTGTTGATCGGAGAAGGCAGGCCGTTTAAACGGGCGGCGGGGATCGGGCGGCGCCATGGTCTGGGGCAAAATGTGCAAAGGCCCTTCAATCGAAATTGAAAGCTAGTATTAGAGAAATCGAGAATCACAGTGGTGGTCTGGGACTGGAGGAGGAGGAAGAGTTGCAGAAGAATTGGAATGGCCAACGCAACATTCAAATTGCTGTTTTACCATGGAAGCACAGCCCAAAAAAGAAAGAAAATTACATAAATTAATGATAAAAACCACATTGAAATCAAATTACAAATATTAAATATATTAAAAATTCAAAATACATTAATTTAAATTCCTAAATTATAACTTCAAAAGTCATGTGCCCAAACTTCATTAAAGATCGGTGATCAGTTGAGTACATTGATATCATTGTTCGCTCTGGCCAAACCAAAGAATGCATGTCAAATCCCGAGTCAATGGTCAGCGACAACTTCGAGAATGATAGTCGGATGTTTTCCCTTGAACTCGCTAGTGTAAACGCATTTCCAGGAAAATCGTGAACTCTATCGTATGAATTCATAAACGACTAGCATCAATCAGTGACAGGGAATTAAAGCTGATGTCCAGTTGTTGATGAATTTACACGAAAGAGTTCACGGCTTTTTCGATATGCTAGGAAGTATTGACCGCATGCATAGAATGGAAGGACTGACTGAGTGCTTGAAATGCGCTTCCAGCCTTACACTAGCGAGTTTAAGGGACGACATCTTCTCATGTCTAATACTCCCTCTGTCCCTGAAAATTTGTCACTTATTTCCTTTTTCGTCCGTCCCTAAAAATTTATCACCTTTCACTTTTACCATTTTTGGTAGTGGATCTCATATTCCACTAACTCATTCTCACTCACATTTATAAAACTAATATATAAAAGTAGGACTCACATGCTAATAACTTTTTCAAACCCACTTTCTATTACATTTGTTAAAACCCGTGCCGGGTCAAATGGTGACAAATTATGGGGGGCGGAGGGAGTAGCTAGAAGGAATCCAATTCTTGTTCTACGATAATTTTATCATAAGAATGAAAACCATAATCAATTAATCATTTTGTTTGCTGCAAGTTAGTGGTTTCAGATTATCATATACTGACAGGACTTGAGATGGTGGTTTTGAGATGTACTATAATAATTGAAATCAGAATATATTGTACTCCCTCCGTCCCGCTTTAGGAGTCCCGGTTGAGTCGGGCACATGTTTTAAGAAAAAAGTGTTTAATGTGTAATAAATAAATATTGTAGTGGATGTTGGGACCCACTTTTAGTTGAGTGTCCAATAAATAAATGTTTTAGTGGATGTCGGGACCCACTTTTAACACTTTTTTATTAGTTGTAGTGGATGTTGGGACCCACTTTTAACACTTTGTAGACATTTTTTATTAATTTATTTCAACCGGGACTCCTAAAGCGGGACGCCCAAAAGTGATCAACCGGGATTCCTAAAGTGGGACGGAAGGACTACAACTCTGTAACTCTTTCTTGCAATTTATAGTGTCGGCCTATAGATTCTCTTCTAGTTTTTGTCGTTGAATCTACTCATCGAGAGAATTTTAACTTAAAACACTTTTGTCTTTGGGTTTCCCTCCCCCAAAATAATCACAACTTGCAGCGGTGCTTTTTTTTCATGGGAAATTAAGCTTCAAAATGGACTAAATTGTATACTAAAATGCAGCTGCCTTGTTTTCTATAATAAGAAGTTGGATTAAGCTGGAAATCTACTAGTACTATATATCTGCTTAAATTTGTCTCCAAACACTATAAATGTGCTAGTACATAATAATTTGTATGTAGAATTTAGAAAAATTCATTATGCCTGCAGCTGATGGAATGAAGCTATACCATGAAATGGGCTTTCAATAATGTGATGATGGCTTTAAGAATTTTATGCCTAGATTTGGTACTGCAACATGTGTTTCAAACATATTTTGTAGTGCCACTGTGGATAAATCAATTCTATTGTTTGGTTACAGAAGCATGCTTCCTCTCCTGCGTACATAAATTGGAGTACTAATATTTAGTACATACAAACATCTCTTTTTATGGTAGAGATGCCCAGGGTTTTCGGTTCCGGCGGTTAACCGCCGGAACCGTAACCGCCGGTTCCGAACCGGAACCGCCATATTTGGAACCGCGGGCCGGTTCCGGTTCAAGATTTTACGAACCGAAACCGTCACCGAACCGCCGGTTCCGAACGGTTCCGAACCGCTGGTTAACCGACGGTTTCACGGTTCCGGTGAGGCATTCGAGGCGTCAGCCGTTGCAACGCCGATTGGATGTTTCATGCAGGCGATTTGTTGACCAAAACTGGCGGTTTTGGGATAAACCGGCGGTTTAGCAGGTTTTACCCCAAAACCGCCGGTTTTGTCCGATTTTCAAATTTTTTTTTATTTTTTTTATTTTTAAATTCTCATTTTGAATTCAAATTGAGCTCAAGCCCTTTCCAATTTTTTCCTTTTTCCCCCATTTCATATTTTTATTTATTTATGTTCCGACTACACTTGTAAATTATATCACATTGTTGTATATATACTGAAAATTATAACGTATTGTTGTCCGTTACAACTCAAATTGAATAAAATTGATATGATTTTCACCTTATTCGTCTTATTTCAATTTAAATTATCCGTTGTCTTGTTCTCAATTTATTGTATAAGTCCAAAATTCCAAATTACATAGCAAAAATAATAAAAAATTTTAAAAAAAATAAAAACCGCCAAACCGAACCTGAACCGTGAGGAACCGTCCGAAAACCGACGGTTCAGAACCGGAACTCGAACCGCCGGTTTTCGAACTGAAACCGGAACCGTGAAATAGCCTCACGGTTCGGTTCGGTTCCACATTTTCCGAAACCGGAACCGCCGGTTTACGAACCGTGGGCATGTCTACTTTATGGTATTGGAGTTCTTTAGTGTCAAATATGAGAAAAAAAAAGTTGAAGATATGTGTTGATTCTTTATAAATAATAATTTGTGATTTAGTACTGTCACATTATACTTTTTGTGTAATAACTATATGACCAAACTATATATCCAAATTTGGAGAAAAAATTATGGTATAAACTTATGATTAGATTTTATTGTGAATGTGGGGGCCTGGGGGAAAGTTTTGTGTAAAAGTCTATAAGATTAGGATATATTTTGAGTCATGATTAGATCCAGACATTATATCAGTATATTTATGAACATGGCAACATATTTAGACTTAAATTTGGATATTTAACTCAACTGGTGCGCATGCGAATATTAGTAGAACAGAAGTCTATAATCATGGTCATGGACCATGCATGTTATGATTTGTAGGTGAGTTTGGCAATAGAGGGGTTATACACTGCATCCAATTGATTCAATAGAAAAGGTTAGGTGAAATAGGGAAATATGTGCGAAACTAATATTAAAGTTGATATTGTGGTTTTTGAATTAATGAACTACAAGCACGTGCAATAAGTAAATAAAACACAATACCACCAAGTCATAGTATTAATTTGGTGAGCCACATCATTTTTTCCAACATCAAAATTCGAACTCTAAAATATAAATTTCTTAGTATGAGGAAAGTTGATCAGGACGGTAAAGCGTATATTAGTGGTTAATACATTTTTTCCAATCAATAAATTAGAGATACGAGTTGTCAATAAATAATTATTAATTTCTCTTTAAAGAAAACTTCGACCGAACAATTGTATGATAATTGGTCCTTCAAACTTCAAACTATGAACTCAATGGTGCTATACGGATTCAAAGAGGTCTAAATGAGAATTTATATTCGAATTTCCAAAACATAAAGATAGATTATTGATGCATTGTTTAGTGAACACCAGGGTTCGAGTTCCCAAATTGTTTTAATTTTATTTTATTTTATCAGATTGTAATTAATTTTACCATGAATGCAATGACTTTATACAATTAGTATGATGTTTTAAATGTTTTTAGTACTACATAAAAAAATTTATACTATATTAGTAATGTTTTCTTCAATACACTGTCCGTGTTGGAAATTCAATATTTAGGTGAATGTATATTGGTGGACGATTTATTTACGTTTGCATGTAAATTTGTCCTCGAATCTAGAAACACACACACTGTATATATGTAATGGTGATAACGAAGTTTGATTTCATTCAATGGCGTGGAGTTAAAATTTTGCTATCAAGTGGGTGTGAGAAAGTGAAACATCATACACAACAATTTAATATAATATCAAGGTTAATGTGTACATGAGGAATAAGTGATTAAATAGATATTAGTCTACCTATTATGATTAGCATCCTTTGAAAAAAATAATTCATTAGTTCTTGGCCCACATCTTCATATTGAGCGATGATTTAAACAAAACTTTGCTGGTTGATTATTATTTTCTTAAGGTAGGCCCTTCGATTAAACCCCACATTTATTCTCCTCTCACATTCTTGCATGTTTTTTCTCTTTCACTGACATTTATTCTATTAATAGAGCAGAATGGGTTATTCACGGGAGCTTGAAAATGACCACGATTGGAAGGCGTGAAATTAATTAGAATCTTTAATTTTTTTAACATTTGTTCTTGGTACGTAAGATGAAATTATTATCATCTTCATTGCTAAAAATATGTAGTCTTGAAAATACAATGATTTGAAAGCTTCAATTTGCAACACAAAATGTTGAATTCCTTGGAAAATAAAAGGAAGTTTGAGACTTTATTAGACGTATGAAATAAGTACGAAGTAGAAAATATTGGAAAAGTGGATTTGAGTTTGAAGGGATTTCAATTTTCAATCAAAGTGTCGGTAATAACTCCATATATATGAATTAATTGGGGGTTATCAGGAGTATTTTTATAAAAATACATTATAATTTAAATAGCACTATATACGTTCGTGCGCAATAACTGACTTATACAAGTATTTCATATGTAGAAAATGGCTCAAATTTCTATTATTATAAATAGTTGCAATCAGTTTTGTATCCTTGAATACTACCAATAAGTCGTTCAACATGTATCTTGAATTTTATTTTGTAGTTATGACTTAGAAATGTTCTTTTAATAATAGATGTTATTGATACATGTAAAAGTAAGATCAATTTAACAAATTGATGAACCAATGAAAAATTATCATCTTTCATTAGTTACTTCAACCATCTTCTTTGAAATAATTTTCAAAGCTTCAATACTAGAGAAGCATATGGTCCTTCTTGCATCATTTGCCAAAAATTGATATTACTATTAAAGTAAAATCATAAGCTCAACTCAAAGCCCCGGATCTGTTGTGAGGAGTAAATTTTAAGGAAAAAATTGTTGTGGGCCTATTAGCATCGTTCTAGTTTAGTCCTTATTTGTATTAGTTCTTTCATTATATATACGTGAATATGACATTAAAGGGGTAAAATAATTCAAGTGATGTATTATACATGCATACACAATTCAATAATTCAAACGTTATTAGACATTGTATACACTAAATTATACTCAATATGTGTCCCACAATATGAGTCACTCTTATTGTGGGCATGAGTTTTAAGAAATATAAAAAATAGTTGCTGGAAAATTTAGCGGAATATGGGACCCACTTTTTTATATTGATTTATAATAAAATGTGAATGAAGTGAATTAGTGGAATGTGAGACCTACTTACCATTTATGATAAAAATGAAGTGCGACTCTTATTGTAGGACAGACCAAAATGACAAAGTGTGAATCTTATTTTGGGACGGAGGGAGTAGTATAAATTACATTTTATTGAAATAAACCTTTATCATTTTCTTCATTGCAAATTTGAAAACATACTTAAATACTACTCCCTCCATCCCTTATAATTTGTCACCATTTGATCTGGCACGAGTTTTAAGAAATGTAATAGAAAGTGGGTTGAAAAAGTTAGTGGCAAGTGAGTACTATTTTTATATATTAGTTTTATAATAAAATGTGAGTGAGAATGAGCTAGTTTTGGTCAACTACTGAAAATGGTAAAAATGAAAGATGACAAATTTTTAGGGACGAATTAAAATGGAAATAAGTGACAAATTTTCAAAGACGGACGGACGAAGTAATAATTTTCAACATTATATACATTAAACTTGTATCATTATGTACAATGAACTGTGACGTAATAACTCTGCAACGAAGTAATAATTTTCAACATTACATAGACATATAGATAACAAATTAAGTAGTAGTACGTTTTTATGATCCAAATTTCTTCGTCGAATGTATTATGTATACTGCAATTGATATATTGTTAGAATCCTTACAAAATTACTTTTAAATTGAAAGAGTTATATAAAAATATAAGTACTTTTAAGATCTTTAAAAATTGTCAAAATTATTGAAAGTGACGTGTGACATTAAATATTCCACAAATTTATAACATTACATCAGTGTATCAAAGTTCATAATATACATCGCATCTATGACATTATAAAAATGCATCTATAAATTAACGTATTCCATAACAACAACAAAATTTGATTCTTTAATCCATTCTTATTGGATAAAATAAATCTTATAGGTTTTAGGTTTACCACCTGGCATAATATAAATGGCTGATCATCTTAGGAGTTCAAAGTTAATTTTAATTTTGATAGTATAAAATATGGTTATATTTGGATACAAACTTTAAAACTTTTTATATTGGTTTAAAACTTGATGAAATATTTTGTGTTCATGTGTAATCACCCCACTCAATTATAAACATTAATTAGAGAGACAACTGAACTGTGTATCTGAGAAAATTAGAGCCAAAGTGGCCCTAACTTTGAAGACTTTTGTGCTTAATGTTTTCAACTTTCACTTAATTAATTTCTAATCACGAACTTTTTAAAATTTTTATTATTGGTCAGCGACTCAACATAACCGAATAAACCTGAAAGGTCTGGGTCACTTATAGAATGAATCAAAGTTGATTTTACATATAAAAATTTAACAAAGCAGAGGTCACGAACTACCATTAACACTAATGGAATAATGATACTATATATTAAAAGTTTGGGTTTAATCAACAACAATCCTAAATCAAAACTGCCAAATTGTTAATATAAAAACAGTAATTTTATAATCTAATTGGTATTATCGATCAACCTCTCATAATAATTAAAAAATTTCAAGTAAAATACAAAAAAAAACTGAAATGAGGAGACAAATGTAAAATAGTTAGGAAAAAATATAAGTAAAGTGGTACACAGTAACTAACAGCAAATGAGATAAATGATGTGAACATTGAAATTGGTCTTGACTTAGTGGACTATTAATGTTTGTTAGATTCTCTAGGATAACATGTACTATATGTAAGATCTCAATATATAACTAAGAAAATTAACAATGATTGTGTGCTGCATTATATTCGCATCTGTAATCATATATTGTTGAATTCTCTATAGATTTCATTTCTTATCTTCCATATTCCAATATCAATTTAGGCGCATTTTCCCCAAACTTCTATTTGATGGAGCTGAGTGCACATTAAAGGAGCATACAATTTAAGTGTTCGATAAGACCCGATAAATACGACAAAGATGTTTTCCGACCGAGTGAGTAAGGTTCAATCAATTTTGGTAAAAGAAAATGTCATTTATGATATATTAATACCGTCTAACATTGCGACTACAATTAAATTTAAAATTGACTTCAAAAGTTATATATTGAGATTGTTTATGGTGTGAGAAAACGGTTTATAAATATCTGTCACATTAAATCCATTCAGAATCAAACTTATAATCAAATTTATTTGTAAAAATCTGATTAGCAAACTTTTTAATCACTAAAATGTATATTACTATTATCTAATTCAAAGAAAATTATTTTCCCTGATTCTTAAACTATAGTTCATTATTAATCCCCCACATAAACGGGCAAGCAGTTTGAGAGAGATAGGATGCCTACGAACAAAATAGTAAGAATTGAATTACAAAAAATTATAGAACTTTCTCAAACAGAAAATCTGGGTGGCCATGTGTTTTTAGAAGACATGAAATTGATGAATAAGTAGCAATAAATAAAGAAATGGGAATATAGTAGGTAAAATATCACTAGCAGTTAAAGCAGTCTTCCCAAATCAATCAACTGTCCTTTTTCAATTTTCATGTATATATTCACGTATATAACTAGACAATGACGCCTCATCACAATTAATTATTGGGTACAAAGATACTGCAGTTTTATATATGTATGCAAGTAGTAGTATCTCATATACTATTCCATTCCCCTATAACTTACACATCAACAAACGTATAAGTTTTTTCAATTTCAATATGATTACCACCCAAACCCTAATTTCTCAGCATCATTATATATCATACGGACAAGTGGCACAGTGGGTCTGACGACGACGACAACGACGACGATGATCTGGCAAATGCCCACAGATCCGTCTCGTTACCCCTATCCGAGTTATTCATGTTCATCAGTTGCTGCACCTGGTCGTCCTGATCGAACGAGAAGGCGAATTCATCGCTTCCGCGAGGCTGCCCATTGAGCTGTGACGCCACTAGCCGGTCCAGCGTGGCCCAGTCATTTGAAGGAGGCTTGAAGTTGATGTCTTCGTTGATGTTCATGGCCGGACTCTGGAGCTCTGGGAGGTGGAGGAAGCCGGCGGTGGAGTGACCGGGGAAGTGCATAATGGGATCGGTTTCCTGCTTGCAGGAGGTGGATCTTCCCATGTACATGAGTAGTTGATCTAGAACGGCGTCGTTTTGTGGCATGATTGAGGCTGATGATGTCAGTGGGCTCTCTAGCGACTTGTGGTAGTTCTTCTTCTTGAAGACGCGGCACACCACCCACCCTTCCTCCGGCCCCATGTCACCGGCCAGGCTTGACACCTGACAAAATTTTTTAAAGGTCGCGTCACAGTGGATTCAAACACCAGACATGTGGTAATGTTAGTTTTTATTTGATGGTATAAGTTGGTGGTAGTAATGATGAAATGTGAAAGGACTATGCCCGATATCATAGGGAAGTGAAAAAGCCGTTAATGGCGGATGTAAGGTGAAAAATAGATGGATAGATGGATAGATAAGAGAGAGAATGTAAATACATTGGTGGAGTCGAGAGGTGAGATGTCGTCGAGGCGATACTCGTGCATGATCCAGTCGGATTTCTGGCCGTGGGGGGCTCTCCCGCGGTAGAAAACCAGAGTCTTCCGCATTCCAATCCGCCGGAGGTTGCTGTGGATGACCTTGTCCCGCCCAGTGGCCTTCCAGAATCCAGCAGCCGTGGCGCGGTTCGTCCTTGTCCCGGTCGGGTACTTCTTGTCCTTGTGGCTAAAGAAATACCAGTCATTCTGCGGTGTCGAACCTATCTTGCATTTCTCTGCAGTTTATCGTAACAAAAAAAATTATTGTACGTGTACAAAATTAATTATTAGTACTGATTGCCATATTTTATGTAATTACCTTGAATCTCCCATGGCTCGAGCTTATTGAGATCGACGTCACGGATGACGTCGAGGTCAATTTTCTCGGCGGCGACTTTCTTGCGGAGGTAGTAATGGAGGAGCTCCTCCTCGGTGGGGTGGAAGCGGAAGCCCGGGGGAACCTTGGAATTGCCATTCACGGATAGATTCATGTCTTTAGAGATCGAGGCAATAAGCTGAGAAATAGACGGGCTTTGAATTTGGTGTGTGGAGAGAGGGGATATAAAGGTGGGGGTGAGAGGTTGAGGTTGAGGTGTGTTGTGAGTGAAAAGGTTTGGCGGGGTGATGATTTATACCAAAGTGGTAGGGTTAAATTGCATGGAACTTTTGGTATCATGGTCTTCCTATGGGGTCCATCTTCAACATTACCAACCACCTAAAACAAGAGAGATGGGGTCACACTTCCTTCATTGTTTTGAATATCTAGACTCATTTAACATATTTAGCTTCATCAAGATTAAATAAAGTATGTATAATACTCAACCCAAAGATTCTACATGATATTTACATTCTAACAATTTTCTATAGTTATACTTATATTTGAGAAGACATTGGATTCAAAAGGTTAGAAATATATAAAAAAAAATTGTTTTTCGGATAAATCTGGTGACCTGTCGGGTTGACATTATGTGAACTCTGCTTGCCGCCGCATGTGACTTTCTACCTCTTTCCAGACAGTTGTCGAGTTGATATGGATGCGCATGCGAACCCGGCGAACCACCGGCGTTGTAAAGTTCATGGTTCCGACTCTAACTTTCGTATCTTATATTTTTTTTAAAGTCCTTTTTACTACTAAAACTCAACAAAATGATCATATAATCAACTAAATATGACCGCATTGAGATAAGTACTTCTTGCTAAGTACACCAAATACAAGATCTCAGATATTATTTATTTTAAATTTGTAGAAGTAGCATTGGGCATACACAATTGTTATACACTATTTTGAATTGTAAATATGCACGAGTTTTTTGTCACTCAATTATCATGGAATCTTCAATAGAGTGGTAACCAACAAATGAAAACAACTAATATTGTTACGTTATAGAATCGTATCTCAGTGGATACAAGAATGTTATCATCCTCAAGAGATATGAATAAAGTTTTATTGCATAGACACCTAGCTAGTTGGTCTAGTACAATAAATAAGGGCTTGTAGTACTGTTGACACTATTTGGATAAATAAATTAATATGTTTGTTCTAGTAACAAGCTCGATTACCTAATGAACATACTCCCTCGGTAGCCACTTTTGTTATTTTCTTTCATTCTCCATTAATTATCCACTTTCACTTTTTATCATAAATAGCAAGTAAGGTCACATATTCTACTAATTCATTACACTCACATTTTATTATAAAACTAATACTATACAAAAATGAGACTCATATTCCACTAACTTTTTTAATCCACTCTTTCCTACATTTCTTAAAACCCAGAACCAAAGTGGACAAATATTGAAGGATGGGGAGAGTATAACATCTTTAAAGCACAAACTTAATTGAAAAAAAAATGACCCAACATTTCATAGTCTGGAGATTCGGAGGTAAGTCAATATTAATTTCAATAGTGACACTGAATTAACTTAAATTTATTTGAGCTAAATCTGATTATAAATAAGTCTTTCCGGTTAAGCCTATCCAATTCTTCATGTAGCCTAGCTAAGTGCCTAAGTCCATTGATACACTCCATTAACAGTGGAAATATGATCAAAGCATAAAACTTTTTCTACGAATATTTGAAAATTCCTACTGGGAAGTTTTTGAAATTTTCCGTCTCACTCACTCAGTAATATTTTCTCTTTTATTGATTTAGGATTTGATAGAATATTGTCCACAGTATTCAAATCTTGAGTAAGGACAATTGGCTAGAAGATTGGTTCAAATCTAACTGATAGAGTGACATAAGTTGCAAGCACTTAAAAAAAAAAATCTCAAATACATGTATTTTTTTTTTTATCAGATATATATGTTGTTTATATAAATGTGTTTTACTGTAAGAAAATAATTTTTGAGAATCATCTATGAAATCCGAGTTTGGATCCCGTGCAGTGGTGGAATGCACAGCCGCTCATTCTAATATTTTGTAATAAAAAATTTATTTTAATATTATAATTTAAAAACAAAATAGGGTCATCTTCTATTGTTTATAGCATCATAATACAAAATCAAGACCAAATCTCCACCCTTAGATTTTAAAATGAGTAGATGAGATTAAATCTTACGAATCTCAATAAATAGTAGACAAAATATCAACAAAAGGGTAAGATCGTCATTTTGTTATCATATCATAATTTTCGTGTTTTTTTATATTAGTATAGTGTATTACAAACATCAACACAATGACATGAGTATTTCAATACAAGTACACGAAAATATCAACCCAGTTTTATTGAGATTTCACATGCATTATATTGATATTTTACATGCATTATATTGATATTTTACATGCATTATATTGATATTTTACATGCATTATATTGATATTTTATATACATTATATTGAGATTTCGTCAAATCATCAACATATACGAAAACTGAAATAAAAATCATCAAATTTCATCATCCTATCATAATTTTCGTGTTTTTTTTATATTAAAATAATGTATTACAAATATCAACACAATGACATGGGTATTTCAACACAAGTACACAAAAATATCAACTCAGTGTTATTAAGATTTCACATGTATTGTATTGAGATTTTACATTCATTATATTGAGATTTTATATGCATTATAGTGTGAGATTTCGCCAAATCATCAACATATACGAAAACTGAAATAAAAATCATCAAATTTCATCATCCGAACATCGTCGGAACATATGTAATTGAAATCTCGTTAGAATCCTTATAAAATTACCTTTAATTTGATATATTTTTTGCGAAAAAATAATTTAAATTGAGAGAGTTACGTAAATTTAAAATTTTAGGATATTTTAATAAGACTGGATTGATATTAATACCCTTTGATTTTATTTAATAATTATTTAAATTTAAAATATAATACACTTGGCATTATATCAACTATTAGATCTTCTAATCTAAGGTTAAAAATTGATCTTAATTTTGGATTGCTAATTAATTAGCAATTGATCACCACTCGATATGTACAAGTACTCACTTATATATACCATATTTATGACCCGAACCATTTAAATGGGATATGAATAAAAGTATAAAACAAAGTTTACCAAAATGGTTAATCTCAATTATAAAGAGCCTTAAAAATATTACAAAGTTCTCATTCGTATGGTAAATAATTAATTAACCTATTCTATTTTTGATCTGTAAAATAATTTTATTTATTAAAATATGAATTAAATGATTGGATTCTTATAAAACTGTTTTAGCTTATTTTCGTATCTTAAGGTGCCTTTTTTGGAAAAGGTTACAATTTGTTTATGAATTTATTTTGAATCAACACTTTTATTATCAAGCTTTTAAGAAATTATATGTCTGGCCAAATTCAATCTTCATCGCTTTATCATAATGTTTGAAGCTGTTTATGGTTCCGAGATAGATCCACTTTCTCATCGCAATCATTATTGTGCTAATAATTGAGGGAAATTTGTTAATTGTCTCGTTTTAATTTCTTAATCTCATGAGAAAAATAAAAGTAATCCTCCAATAATCTATTTACACCTTTTCCACTATATGAAATTATGAATGATGTCCAATAGTTAAAAGGGCTAATACACATTGACACTGTACTTTCTTCTTTCCCTTTTCTCCCATCAAATTGTAAACACAGTTGAGGCAGCCCCAGCATGCACATGCTGGTTAATTATTTTCCAATTTTCTTTTTTATTGGGAATGTTATAGACAAACACAGAGTTACTTTTACATGTGTTTGATTTGCACTATAACAGTGTGGAAATGAACTTTATACTGATTGAAATAGCTATATATTCATGTCACAAAATTTGAATTGATGTTAGTGGACTAAGAAAACGACACAATTTTTGGACAATAATGAAATTCCCAACTCTCTATCTTTCTCGAAAATATAAAAAGAAAACAGTAGACATAAGTCATAAACTTTCAATATACATATTTTATTGTCAGGGCCATCAATCGAAAATCATAGAATTACTGAAAACTTCTACATACATACACGTATGTATTGTCATATATGGATAGTCGGAAATTTCCAAACTCTACACATAATTACTGTATTAATTTTCAATGACCGTCGACATTAATTAAACAATTTATTACTCAATAAATATCAATTTCTCTCATTTATAAAATTCTGTGGTCCCAAGTCATAATTTCCCGAACTTTGAATGGACACGATTTATTTCAATTAAACCAATAACATAAATTATTTTTAGGGAAACAACATGAGTTGGACGTTGGTACTACATAGTAACATAGTAACTAATATCGTGTATAATAACAAATTAAATGATGCTATTTCAATTGAACACATACCATATGTCCACTCATTTTTCCTTTTGTTTAGAAGGTTTTTATTCTCTAGCATGTAAACTCTCAATTTAGACTAATATGATCATCAAATGGTTCAAATTGGATATACAATAATCAACAATTAAATATAGATTTTACATATTATGAAAGAGAGAGTTTCTATTTAATCCTCTACTTATAAATACCTTAATTAAATAAGTGCCTTAAAACCAAAAGGCTCGGAATTTGTTGGGAAGTAAAGTTAAAATGGAAGTATGATCAGAGTGAAGATTAGAAAAATCTGAAATGGCTAAATCGAGCAATTAGCATTGGTGGATGGAGAATTAAGAAAGGATTGAGATGGGTTAACTAGATGATAAGATTAATTAGTTGAGGCTGAATTAATTGTCAATCTTGTTATTTCTGTAAATATGGCGGCAATATCACTAATTTCTAAATCAATTCTGACAAATATACTGTGTTTTCCTCGACAGGTTACAATCACCCTTTGTCAAGTCCTTTTCATATGTCTCGTTTATTCCCGCGCTTTGTTTTCAATAGTTGTTCAACCGTCTATGCTGTTCCTAAAATTGAATTCAACATCAAAATTAAAGTCCTAATTACACTCCATGTGCTCTGTGGAATTATATTGAATACGATGCACATACTAATTAATTGATTATCTTTTTCAATGTAGGTATACTTTTTTGTTTCGGTTAATTTAAGGATTTTTAAATTATTTAACTATATAGGAATAATATTTGAAAAATGCCACGCATTTTGTCTTTCTACATTTTTGAAGTTATTAGAATTTGGTTGTAGACCAAAATATATGACTCTCTGTTAATAATATACTAAGTTGCGTTATGATTAGCATGTCGGCAAGTGAAAAGGGTTTTAAATAATAGGTCAACACAAAAGAGGTCATATATTTGTGTGTATCTTGCCTTCGCTATTCAAAGCATAATTATGTATATATAGCCGCACGAATTTCTGTCGGTATCTTAAATGAACTTATGAAAGTTATATATAGATGTAGAGAATTTAAAACGAACAACATAGATAATTTGTTACATAACTGGTCAATATAAAATAAGCATGCAACACATGATGCAGTCGGTGACACGTATTGAAGAATACGATTGGAATGGAAACATGAACTTTCCCGTCCTATTTCCGGTGGTTGACTGCTATTCAACACGTGTTTAGAAAAAATGATAATAAATAGTTAAAGTGGAGAGAAAGTAAAATAAATAAAAGAATAATATAGACATAACTTTCTTCTATATTATTTTCTCTCTTACTTTACTTTCTCTTTATTTTAACTATTTATAATCATCTTTGCAAAATAACAACTTAAAAAATGAATCACTTGAGCTGAGATGGAGGAAGCATATATTATGATATATCCAATGACTGTCATAATAAAAAGGAAAATTAACTTTTAAAAACAAGCAAATTAGATAATAGCATTCGTAATTGTGTTATACAATTAAAATTTCAATAGAATTTGTTGTTTACATAATAGATTTTGATTGACTTTTGGAAAAAATTTGATATTGTTCTACATGCTTTTTAGATGGTGGTCGATTTCTAGATGCTTTTTACTCTTTCCATCTCTTAAAAATAAGAATTTTTGAAATGACACGGACTTACAAAATTAGAAAAGTAAAATGATGTAGAAAGAAAAGTGTACTAGTGGAAAATAGGTCTCACCTTATTCAAAAGAAAGAAATTTCCTTTAATAGAAACTTTTTTATTTTTAGGAGACATAACTAAAAAGGAAAAAAGGGACGGATGGAGTAGTACTTATCTTGTGAAAATATAATAGTAATAAAATATAAAATAATTAGGTTTATGATTTTAGGTTCAATACTTTTGAAAGTTACGAGATTGACCAAAAGCCAACCAAAAATTATGATTTAAACAACAAATTTTTCTTAATGGAAAATTGATATATGTGAATTAATTTTTAGTTGGCTTTTAGTTAGTCTCATAATTTTCAACATATCTGAATTAAATTGTAATTTTATTATAAAAAATGTTATCAGGTAGACTTGAAACTAACATTATTTTCACAATTTTGATGAATTTTAATGTATTTAGTTTCTTAATTTGCATCAATGGCACCTGAATTACTTTTACTATTTGGTATTATCACAATTTTGATTAACAAATTAAAGATGTTCGCAACTTACAGTGACATGGAAGAAGAATTGGGGTTCACAATTCCCAAACAGCAATTTGGACACAGGACAATTACGAATAAATAAAAATGATTAAAAATATTATAGGCTAATATGAAAAACACTGTTGTTCTTGAAAATATGACTTGTGTTACTTAATAATGACATCTAGTCTAGAATATTTCCTTTATCATGAATAGGTCCATTTACTACTGTTACTTCTTCTAGAAACTGAGTGTCTCGCCGTTATAATTTTCATATGTTAAAATGAAATAGTGTTTCAGCCTCACTTATATTTTCACTGAAGTCAAACTTAACGCATTGGATTTTTTTTGTCTTCCATAATTACCTAGGATATCTTAAAGCTGCTCCATACCCAAAGACAATGATCAATCTCCCTCATTATTTGGTTAAGAATGGATGAGTCCTATGTCACTCGATCACACCCCTTGGATTCACGCATTGGATCTGGATCTTTTTAATTTAGTATAAACACCCAATGTATTCACCGTTGGATCAGATTTTGATGAATGTTTAAATTCTTACTCTGTTAAGAAGAACATGTTCTCTTCTTGTGAGATTTATATGAACTTCAATTTCATTGTATAGATTGTTTGGTAAAAGTTGTCATTGGACTGCCTTCAATTCCATTGAACGAATTCAAAAGTTCTTAAGTTGGATTCTTAACTCAAACATCCTCCTTTATTTCTTTCTATCATATAGTTTTGGCTAAATTCCTCTTTCCTATGATTCTGTCAATTTTGCGATCAGAATACTTAGGGATATAACCATATATATAGGGGAAGCCAATTTCATTTATCACGCAAGATCATCATATTACCCACGTCATTCATTGCCTATATTCACAACTTTTACATATTAATTTTATTAAACGTAAGTATACCACTAATAGATACTTCATCCGCCCCGCTTTAGCAGTCTCATTGACTTTTCTGCACTCATTTTATAAAAATGATAATAAATAGTTGAAGTGGAGAAATAATAAAGTAAAAAAAGAGAATAATGCAGATAAGACTCTTCTCTATATTATTTTCTTTTTTACTTTATTATTTCTCCACTTTAATTATTTATTATCATTTTTACAAAATGAGTGCAGAAAAGTCAATGGGACTGCTAAAGCGGGACGAAGGGAGTAATAGACAACTACTTCCACCGGTAAGATTTTTTTTTATAATGCATGTAATTAGTGTGAGTAAACAAAGAATCTCAAACCCAATAATGTGTACAAATAATTAACAACTTGAATGTCAATAACCTCCTTTTTATAGCATTGGTGAATGCCTAGAAAACTGATATTGGAGGGGTGATGATTATTTTTTTGATAACAAATTAACATCACTAATACAAAATAAATTAAAAAGAGAAATACCGTTATGAGGTCATTACCATGGTCTTAATTTAATGATGGTTTCTCCTCAATGAAATTCCAACTTTAATCATGAACTTAGCAAACAGTTGACGAAGCAACCACTTCCCCTTTATTTACTTACCAGCACCATTCCCCTTCTTTCATGTCTCCCTCATCTTTTATTCACTTTAATTACTTGCTGTTGGTTGCATTTTATTTTCTCCAAATCAATTATCTAATTTTATTATTATTTTATCTTCTATGTTAATCTTGTTACTGACCACTGTGATCACCAACAATTAATTAAGAAAAATGTGAGTGGTGTTGAATAGAAATAATGACGTGGGGGTGACGAATTGGAAAGAGCATGGGTAGTGTAAATTAAATAGTTTGTACGTATGCATATTCTTTTACCATAATTTTAAATTTGAGGTGTGACAAATAACTACCTAATAAGACAACTTGATGCATATATTATGATTTGGAGACTATTTAAGTTGTTTTTTTATACATTATCTTTTAATAATTTAAATAAGTAGAATGAAATTTGTTGACCAATATTAAATGGCTTTAATATTTCTTCCTTATGTAAATTAGAATTTCCTTTTAATTTATTTTCTTTATTTATTTTATTTTATTTTGTGAGCTTTTCTCTTTGAGTTCTCTCTTAAATAATTAATTCATCGAGATTTATTTATCCGACTTATCAAAAGTTTCATTCATCCCCGTTGTGGCTTTAATATTCATGATTCAGCCCGCCAATCTACCTCTTTCCAGTCTTCTGATGCATTCTTCGTAGATTTTTCGTCATGCATCAATCAAGCGACGAAGAATTATATCAGAACTGACTCAACATCATCGTCAAGTGACCACTGGCAAGCAGCACCACACCGCAACAACGACTTTGTTTTTCTTGTTTTCCTTTTTTTCGTGTCTCTCACACTCTATGTCATCCCGGCCCCTACCGTCTCTTTGTGTATGTACTCTTTGTTGTGGATATTCGACAATAAGTTATGGAGTATGAAGTTAGATAATATGCTTTTGAAATAAAATTGAAATGCATAATTTGATTTATATTAAGTAATTAATAATTATATAATAGCGTAGAATTATACCCCTTGATTTTACATGGTATGACTGTGTGGTGCTATAACTTTTTTTAAACGTTGTGGTTTGCATGAGAAGCAAGCTCACAAATTCAAGGTTGCTGTCACTGTTACATCATTCATTTTTCTACCTCTTAGTTATTATGGACACATCACGTCTCATGTATATTATAGTGATGAAACATAATTTACTAGTTTAGCCTTCGACATGATTTGAACAAACTTACTATTTATATAATTACGTGTACATCTTGTTCTGAATTATCGTCATGTAAACATTGCGTATTATTTTATTTGATTAATTGCTATTTATGTATACATCTTTCACGAATTATAGAGAATTTTAGGGTTTGTCCATGAACACATTTTATAGTTTCAAGGCATTTTCGAACACCTTTAATATACGTTATGCCTAGGTACAAGTTAAATGGTGGTTGAGGTTATGTTTTCTATATTTAAAAATTGAAAAGGTCAATATACTCAATTAATTTCATATAAAGCGGATGCTTCCGCCTGACGATTTACAAATATATTGAAAACTTTGGGATCTTATAGGAAAAAATCAATATAATTGTTGTTAGGAGTGACATATCTCCACTAGTGATTTATATATTTTGTTGAAGATTAGTGTATTGTAAATGTGGCTGTTGAATTATGACGATAAGAATATGCCCTATACATACAATAATTTGATAAAAAAAAATAATTATTCAATTTTAGAATATATTAGTATAATATATTAATATCATAAAATTTATGGTTGAATCGAATACAGGGATTATACATTTTACCCTACAAGGCTGCAAGAGTGTAAGAAATTCTAGTGGAATAGCAATAGCTAGCATGTAAATGCCACCTGAAATTTGTTAACTAATCTTGAATAGCCCGTTAAATTTATAGATTTAAGGTTGCAACTTTTCAATTTGATAAATATTCAGACCGATTAGTTCGCAATTCAAGTAGAGTTTATGCGGAAGTTGGCCATATGTGCAATTCTATATACTATGACTCATTCTAGTACCTTGTTTGGCAACAGATTCGACAATCGGGAGATATTTTTTAATAAAATGAATAGCAAATGCTGATTTTCATCATTAGCTTTTTGATACCCAAAAGTTTAGGATTATGATTAGTAAATATTAATCTGATAATCCATATTCGATTAGCCTGCAACCTGATTGACATCCTAACAATAGGATGAAGTGATCAACCATGCGCGCGAGATACTCTTAGTTTGTTGTTCTTGTTTTCTTTTCATCTTGCATCTTTTTCAATGTATATAGATGTATATTAATGACAGTTTATAGTTATATCCAATAAATTTTGAATCTTTTGTAGTAAAACATGAAACCAATACTACTATAAATTAAAATTTGATAATAGTCATCAATTTAACGTTATCAACTAGTTATAATTTTATTCCTGTATATGAGAGATAGTAAGAAAAGAGGTGGCGGCCGCAGGCATTAATGTAGAGTCGAGGGTATGAGGGTGGAGATTTTTGGATTAAAGTTGTAATGAAACGAAATTAAATAGATACAGCTTAAATGAACAGATTTTAACTGCAAGAATCTGTATAAAGCAGCTTTAACAAAAAAGGGTGAACGCAGTTTACAATTATTAGTGAATGATTTGCCAACGCTGTTAACACTCTAACAAACATTTGGGGCCTAATTTAAAGTAGTACTATAGGCATAATAAACAAAATTCGATTGCCCAAATGCACCTACCTAGCTTTTTTTGTAGTCTACGTATCCCAAGATAGGAACTACTAGTAAATTATTTCCAGATTATTGTAGTATGATTTTTTATATCACGTTTTCAACTATATTACAGTCTTCTACCAAAAAACTCCACTTCTTTCACTATTGTCAACATTAATAATTGGAGAAGAATATTTTCTTTAATACAATTAGAAATCTACATCGCGAACAAAAATATACTCCCTCCGTCTATGAAAGTTTGTCTAATTTTTTTATTTTCGTTCATCCCACAAAATTTGTCTCGTTTCACTTTTTACCATTTCTTGTAGTGGACCTCATATTCCACTAACCCATTCCTACTCACATTTTGTTGTAAAACTAATATATAAAAGTAATATCCACATTGCACTAACTTATTCAACTCACTTTTTATTACTTCCTCCGTCCCAACTAAGTTGAGTCGTATTCCTATTTGGAATGTCCCAACCCAACTAAGTTGAGTCATTTCATTTTTTAACAAAAAACAAAACATCCAATTACTCTTTATGTTAAAATTCTAATATCTTGTCCCACATCGGTTTGGTGATGATCCTATCTCTTCTATATAAGTGTGGATAACCCTCCCCCTTATGAGGCCTTTTAAGGGGCGAGTGGCCCATTTCTAATATGGTATCAGAGCAGGGCCCAAGCCGATGATGGATTTATTCTCTTTATCTCTTCTCTTGCCTACCCACGTGATGGAAGTCCGATGTGTCATTTCGGCCCACACGTGAGGGGGCGTGTTAAAATTCTAATATCTTGTCCCACATCGGCTTGGTGATGATCCTATCTCTTCTATATAAGTGTGGATAACCCTCTCCCTTATGAGGCCTTTTAAGGGGCGAGTGGCCCATTTCTAATACTTTACTTTATTCCACTATCTACTTTATTCTCTCTTTATTTTTTCTACTTTATTCTTCTCTCCTATTTTTCAACACAATTTCTTAATCTACGTGCTCATAAGTTATGTTTCAATTTAGTTGAGATAGAGGGAGACATTTTTTAAAACTCGAGCCGGATCAAAATGGGACAATATTTTAGAGATGGGAGGAGTAGTGGAGTAGTAATTACCATATAGGAATCACTAATCATGCAGACTATTCATACTTCCTACATTTTCTAAAGATAGTTCTACAACATAAGAAAGCACACATTTTAATGGACAACTGATAAAAATATGATCGAGAAAGAGAAAAAAAAGTTAAAATAATACTTATTATTTAAAAGTTAAATTCATATCATTAGCAGTGTTTGGCTATGTTTAGTGATCCGTTTGACTTAAATTATAACCGAAATGGAAGTGAAAGAATTACACTTGAACCATCCCAAGTAAATAAATAATTCTATAAGTTTGGGCTTCAGAACTAAATGAGTCCAAATAATAAATTAAATAATTTTGGGCTTGATTTAAGCTAACAATTAAATCACAATTGGGCCAAAATAAACAAATCAATGGGATTCAATTTAAATCATCTTTGAGCCCAATTCTTCCATTCTCTCTCTTCACGCAACTTAGCTTCAGGATCTGCTCCTCTTCCATGGACCAACTCCAATCTCAGATTGAGATTTCCGTTGCATCCTGTGCGAAGGCAATGTGTTATGAATTTTTTATTAAATGAAGTGAATAGACTAAAATAAAAAAAATGAGACTACTTTAAGGGACGAAGGGAAGTTTTTTGTTTTTATCTAAAGCGCTATTAGGGATTGTATGATACCCATGTGAAGAAAATTCATGTTAAGAAACTCAACAAGACTTTGACCAGGAAAATCTTGAAAAATGGAATATATCAAAATTCGGTCCATAAAAATAGTCTTGTTTTTTTTCATTTTTTTCCAGTCCACCAAAAATTAGTCTTTTGTTTAATTATGGTAAGTTTTTCTATCTAATGAAGTGAGTCTCATTTTTTACTTAAAATATTTTAACAACTTTTCCTCGATATCTCCCTCTTTACCAATTTTACATTAGAACTTGTGGTCCAAACTATTTTTTTTGTGTGAAAGTATTACAATGTGTTTATAACCTTAACAAAAAAAAAGGTAAATCACAACCTTTGAATCTCTAGCAATTGCAACTGATGTAAAAACAATTGTTCGCTATCGAGTGCAATGCCAAATCCAAGGCCGAGGATAAATTATGGGGGTGAAGACTGAAGACAATGGCACCTTTCCAGTACTTGTATGAATACACACTCCGATCTCCCCTTTATTTTAGATTGAGACTTCGAATATTTTTAGAATAGCATCCGAGTGTTAAAATACTTTCTCTCCTCCTTTCCTGTTTGTCATGATTTTTTACTTATTTCAACTTTTCATTGGATTGAAATCTCTATTATTTATGTTGTCTTTTATGTATTAAGTTTTATATCTCACATATGTGACATGTGATAGAATCCTAAATAAAATTGGATTTTTGATGTTATACAATAACTTGGTATTTGACACATTTTTCCGATATCAATTGAATATATTGATTTTAACGGGACGTTTCCTAGGTAGTCATTAATTGTTGACTAATAATATATGTTTCCTATTAGTTTATTGCTATTAAGGAAAATGAGATATTTATATACAATGTTGTATATTTAGGATTTAGGGAGCATCTATGGTAGAATGACAATTGATGATTCATGATTGACTTTGGAAGAATAAGATCATAAACTTAATGAGGAAATATTTAATTCCTATAAAGTGGTCAAACTATTCCACTAAAAAAAAAAAAAACACTATTTACCGAGCAACAATAGCGAGCACACTTAACTATGCTCGGAACATAGCGAGTACTTTAAACTGTGCTCGGAACCATACCGACCACAATTGATGGTGGTCGGCAATATCATAAACTGAGGCGTTCACTTGCGAGTAATACGAGCACGGTCAACGTGCTCGGCGTCGCAATTTAAGTGAGGCACGCATTGTGCTCGAAATATTCTGACCACCCCAAATGTGCTCGGAAGAAAAAGGCCTGTATAAATATTCAATATATGCCATGTGAAGTCCGGATAAATATTTTTCAGAAATAGCGAGTACGTTTTAGGTGCTCGGCTTATTCCAACCACCACAAATGTGCTCGGGAACAAAAGACTTGTATAAATATTCAATATATGTCATGTGAAGTTTGGATAAATATTTTTCAGAAAAAGCGAGTACCTTTTAAGTGCTCGGCTTATCCCAACCACACCAAACGTGCTCGGGAAAAAAAGAGACTTGTATAAATATTCAATACATATGTCATGTGAAGTTTGGATAAATATTTTTCTGAAATAGCGAGTACCTTTTAGGTGCTCGGCTTATCCCAACTACCCCAAACGTGCTCGGACAAAAAAAAGACTTGTATAAATATTCAATACATATGTCATGCAAAGCTCGGATAAATAATTTTCAGAAATAGCGAGTACCTTTTAGATGCTCGGCTTTCCCGACCACCCCACCTATGCTCGGCTTTCCTGAAAAAAATATATTCATGCAACTTCAACAATTTTGTCACATGAATTGCATTCGTTTATTTTTATAGGTATTGCGAGCAATATGTGTGTGCTAGGAATAAGCCGACCACCCTACCCGTGCTCGGCATTCCAAAAAAAATATATTTGCAATATTCCAACAATTATACGATATCATACAATGTATATGCAGTGTATTTCTTTTATTTTTATGGATCAGCCGAGCACTTTATGTATGCTAGGAATAAGCCGACCACCCCTAATGTGCTAGGTATTCTGAAAAAAATATATTTGCAGTATTCCAACAATTATATATCACAAAATATATATGCAGTGTATTTGTTTTATTTTTCTGGATCAGCCGAGCACTTTACGTGTGCTAGGAATAAGCCGACCACCCCTAATGTGCTTGGTATTCTAAAAAAATATATTTGCAGTATTCCAACAATTATATATTATAATATATATGCAATGTATTTGTTTTATTTTTATTGATCTGCCGAGCACTATATGTGTGCTAGGAATAAGCCGACCACCACTAATGTGCTCAGTATTCGGAAAAAAATATATTAATGCAACTTCAACAATTTTGTCACATGAATTGCATTCGTTTATTTTTATAGATATTGCGAGCAATATATGTGTGTTAGGAATACGCCGACCACCATACCCGTGCTCGGCATTCCAAAAAAATATATTCGCAATATTCCAACAATTATATCTCATAAAATATATATGCAGTTTATTTGTTTTATTTTTATTGATCTGCCGAGCACTTTATGTGTACTAGGAATAAGCCGACCACCTCTAATGTGCTTGGAATTCTAAAAAAAATATATTCATGCAACTTCAACAATTTTGTCACATGAATTGCATTCGTTTATATTTTTATAGATATTATGAGCAATATTTGTGTGCTAGGAATGTGCCGACCACCATACACGTGCTCGGCATTCCAAAAAAAATATATTTGCAATATTCCAACAATTATATCTCATAAAATATATATGCAGTGTATTTGTTTTATTTTGTATGGATTATTAAAAAAATATTCATCCAACAATTTTTGGATAGGCATTCGAAAAAAAAATATTCATCCAATATTCCAACAACTATTTATCATACAATATATATGCATTGTATTTGTTTTAATTTTATGGATCAGCCGAGCACTTTATATGTGCTAGGAATAAGCCGACCACCATACCCGTGCTCGGCATTCGAAAAAAAATATATTTGCAATATTCCAATAATTATACTATATCATCAAATGTATTTGTTTTATTTTGTATGAATTATTAAAAAAATATTCATCCAACAATTTTTGGGTAGGCATTCGAAAAAAATATATATTCATCTAATATTCCAACAATTATGTATCATACAATATATATGCATTGTATTTGTTTTATTTTTATTGATCAGCCGAGCACTTTATGTGTGCTAGGAATAAGCCGACCACCATACCTGTGCTCGGCATTCCAAAAAAAGTATATTCATGCAACTTCAACAATTTTGTCATATGAATTGTGTTCGTTTGTTTTTATAGATATTGCGAGCAATATATGTGTGCTAGGAATAAACCGACCACCATACCCGTGCTCGGCAATCCAAAAAAAATATATTTGCAATATTCCAACAATAATACTATATCATCAAATATATATACAGCTTGTTTGTTTTATTTTGTATGAATTATTAAAAAAAAATATTCGTCCAACAATTTTTGGGTAGGCATTCGAAAAAAAATATATTCATCTAATATTTCAACAATTATGATCATACAATATATATGCATTGTATTTGTTTTATTTTTATGGATCAGCTGAGCACTTTATGTGTGCTAGGAATAAGCCGACCACCCTTAATGTGCTCGGCATTCCCAAAAAAGTATATTCATGCAACTTTGTCACATGAATTACGTTCATTCTATTTTTTATAGATGAAGCGAGCACAATTTATGTGCTTGGAATATTCCGACCACACAAAATGAGATCAGCCTTCCCAAAATATACTATATCCACGTAACACTCCAATGATGTGTACAGGACTTATTCTTATAGATGTAGCGAGCACTATATATTTGCTTGGAATATTCCGACCACCGAATCTGTGCTCGGCATTCGAAAAAAATATTATATTCATGCAAGCAACATATTTTCGGATATTTTTAAATCTATGGCATCCACATATTTCATTAGCGAGCACCTTATATGTAACATCTCAGAATTTAGAACCCAAAAATTTATTATTGATGACGTGGAGTCGTGAATGCATTTATTGCATGTGATGCTATGGCCGAGTTGAGTCTAGGGTTTGCGTTGAAAATTTGAAAAGTCAAACTTATTGATTTTATGATGTGGCATGTGATTTATTAAATTATGAGATTTATGTGGTAAATTAATTGTCTAAGGGTGAGTGAGAATATTAGAGAAAATTTCCATAAATATTTGTCACCCTAATTCTTGAGATTTTCGACCCCTTGGCCTTTTGGAGAAGGAATTCTATTTTTCCGGATTTAATTTAATTCTTGGGATATGTATCCAAATTAAATCCAAGACCCAATTATTTTCCTTTCGAAGAGAGAAAAATCGAGCCCCTTTGTCTCTTGGTGATTTTCGAAAATCACCTATTGTGGGAAGGAAGGAATTATTTTATTTTAGTTAATCCCTTATTTGATTTCCTTCCATACCTAGAATTTAAATATTCTACCAAATCTTTCCATACCTCAAGAGATCTTGCCTTAACTTATTCTAGACAATATTTAAAAATCCATGCCTTATTTAAAGGACATAGGAGACGCCACTTTTTACTCCAAGATTGGGAGAATTCTTATTTTTATTTTGCTCCGTGATATTTTATTCTACTCCGTAAAATATACCAAAACAAAGTCTTGGCTATTTTAGAAGCCTAATTTTCGAAACCTAGAGGATTTTACGCTAGGATCTATTTTTGTTAACTCTTCTTCCCTACTTCACAATATTTATTTATTTAATTGTGGAGAATAAGATCTTACCAAATATTCTATTATTTACCCAAAGATTTTATTGGACTCTATAAATAAGGAGCCAAAAACCTAACCCTAGCCATCACAAATTTTCGCCCCATACCCTAATTTTCGCCCCTCTCATCTTTTCCATACTCTCTCAATTTTCTTCTACTTTACTCCATTAATCCTTCATCCTTTGAGAAGAAATTGAGGTTTAATCCGAGGATTTTGAAGAACCGAGTCTAATACTTTGTTTCTACCGATCGTTTTTCTCTAAAGAGGTATTTTGTTTATGAGTTCTTCTTATTCTTCTTCTTTTCCTTCTTTTTCTTCTTCTAACCGATTAATCGGTCTTCTTGAACCCTCATGCATCTTGGTTGAGTGAAAGAGGGATAAAAGGGGTGTGGGAATACGTTCATGTGTGTGTGTGTGTGTGTGTGTGTGTGTGTGTCGTGTATGTGTGTGTGTTGTTGTGTTGTGTAGTGTGTGTTTGATGGCTAAATAATCTTGTGTGATAAACATGATCTTGATTAATTAGTAATGATAAGATAAATCGATGGGAAAAGGGAAAAATAATGAGACATGCATGAGTAAGAGTAGTATTGAACCTAATTTGTGATATGTGCCTATGTGATTAAAAGGTGAAACTTTGGTTGCGAAGCCGGATAACGGAAAAGCGAAACTACTTGAAAACTAAGCAGTCGAGGTGTGCTTTACTCTAAAAACTCTCTTTTATTTTATCAAAATGTTGTTTGGTGTTATAAGGGTGGTTTAACTGTTATGCCATGCCTATGTCTGTTTTATTGTGATATTGTGCGTCTGATGCCTAGTTTGTGAGTTCGCTCCATTGGGCTAGGGCTATGGATATGTTTATACGAATTCGGGTCTGAGTATGGGCCGCAAGCCCTACCAGGCTGTGTACACGATGGGATCGGGAGCCGTCCTTGCTAGTCGGCCGGTCTCGTGGGCGTAAAGTGTGGCCACACTTTCGTCGCACCATGGAATGATTATGATTGTTGATTTTGTTGAGGAAAATGGGGAGTTATTTTGACTGGCTAGTCTATGAAAATATATTTTTGTGATACTTGTGATATTTCTTTTATAACTGCTTAAAACTCGAGTTCACTTGGTAAGGGTGGCATAACTTATAAAATGTTTTGGCAATGAGCTCACTGAGTATTTCAAAATACTCAGCCCTGCATGTGTTTTCCTTATGTGCAGGTTGAACAATGACAAGCGGTGGCGGGTGTTGAGCATGATAACTAATTAATATGGATATGTTGAACTTCAAGCGTAGTTGTGTCTTCATACATAGCTATTCTTTCTCTTGGTCGCCTTCCGCTGAATTTTGATACACTTTAGAATTTGTTTTGGAATATTGCATCTTGCCTTCAGTTTGAGGCCTTAGCCTTTTCCTTGTGATTTTGTCTTGGATATTATGTCGTACTCTTAAGATGGTTGATCGTCATTTATGGTACTTTTTTTTTCTTTTAAACTTCTAGGTTAAGTAGTTGCTTTAAATGCTCTGATGGTTCCTTTATTAATTTGGCCAACATTCTTTAAATGAAACCCTAGCCTATGTTTACTTCTTTGGAGTCCGTTTGGGTAGCAGCCGCCGCATTTATTGTACCCTAGGAGGGCGGGCTGTTACATTATATGTGCTCGGGAATCCAAAAAAAGTAGTTCCTATATTTTACTACCTCCATCCACGAATAAGAGTTTCGTTTTTCCATTTTGGTCCTCCACGAATAAGAGTCCCGGTTCATAATTACCATAAATGGTAAAGAGACCCCACATTCCACTAACTCATTCCACTCACATATCATTTAAAACTAATATTATACAAGTGGGACTCATATTCCACTAACTTTCTTCCACCCACTTTTCTTAACATTTCTTAAAACTCACGCCATTTAGGAATGAGACTCTTAATCGTGGACGGAGGGAGTATATATTACTCAGCAATGATAATGTCGTTGTCTTAAATTCTCAGCGGTTTTTACCGAGCACATCCTACCGTGCTCGGAAAATTACGAGCACATCGTACAAGTGCTCGCTATTATTTAGATCTTTTCTACCTCAACCATTCCTTTATTCTTCTCATTCTATCCACCTGCGAATTTTTTTCTCTTCTTCGAATTTTTCAATGTTAACTCGTATTTCATTAATTCTTCTTACAATTTCTTTAGATCGGAAGTATTCCCATGGCTTGTGGTTGCCCCATCTTCTAAATTATATAAAGGTATCATTATACATTATTAGTTATTCTCCCTAAATTATTTGGATATATTAAGTAAATGTTATGTTTGTGCTCATTTTAATTTATGTTATTTTTGTGTGGTAAAAGTGTTTCTTTTACTCGTGGTTGTCCCATCTCGCCATCTTCTAAATTATCTAAAGGTATGATTGTAATTGTTAGTTATTTTTTAAAAATTACTAATTGAAAATGTGATGCTTGTGTTCTTTTTAATTTATATTATTTGGTGTAATAGGGTAATGAAATGGATATAATTCCAGGAAGAGAGTGGATGTATAAGTGAAAGTTTGCTACTGAAGAGTACAATCTTGATTTATTAATGGAGTAGATAACTTTATAACTTTTGCTATGCAACATCCATCTAGAATGGATGGTTCAAAAATTAGATGTCCATGTGCACGTTGTGATAATATGAAATATCTTTCTACGGTTAAGGTAAAGGAGCATCTTGTAAGAAAAAGGTTTACTAAACATTATTATGATTGGAGATTACATTGTGATGTGGGAGCGTCATCTAGTTCAATACCTGATGCATCCATGGATTTCGCTCCACCATCAAATTCATACCAACATATGTTGCATGATGCGTGGGGACAAACAACCGGTCACGAGTCTTATCATTTCCAACCGCAACACTCTGCACAATATGTTCCACCTGCCTACATGCCAGAACCTCCCACTAACGAGTCGCAACAGTTTTACAATGCATTAGAAGCAGCGCAGACTGATTTGTGGGCGAGATGTGATTACTCTGAATTGTCAACATATGCTCAACTGATGACTCTGAAGTCTGAACACCGAATGTCTCAGCGAGTTGTTAACGAATTGTGTCAATTTATGGAAGAGCGTCTGCAAGGCCGAATCGCATGCCTAACAGTTTCGATCAGTGTAAAACAAATGCAGACATTAGATATGCCCTATATAAAGATACATTGTTGCAGGAATGGGTGCATGATCTACTGGAAAGAAGACAAGAGCACAACTGAATGCAAAGTTTGTGGGCAAGCTCGATTTAAGGATAATGGTTGAAGTCCATTCAAGAAGATGTACTATTTTTCTCTGGGTCCAAAATTGAGGCGGTTGTATGCATCCGAAGTTACCGCTCAATCCATGCGATGGCATGCAGAGCACACTCAGACTCCAGGAGAGATGTCTCATCCGGCGGATTTTTTAGCTTGGAAAACCTTCGACCAAACACAATCCTTCTTTTCTTCTGGATCAAGAAACGTCAGGTTGGCACTTAGCATAGGTGGATTTCAACCATTTGGTCAGTCTGGTTCACAATACTCATTGTGGCCAGTGATTCTAACTCCATACAAGTTGCCACCTTGGATGTGCGTGAAAGATCCGTACATGTTTCTCACTGTGATTGTGCCTGGTCCGAAGACTCCAAAACAAAACATTGATGTGTTTCTACAACCTTTGATTGCAGAGCTCAATGATCTATACTGAAAGAATTCAGGTATATGATATATCTAGAAAACAAAACTTTCAACTACATACAACATTGATGTGGACTATCAGTGACTTCCCTGCATATTCAATGTTGTCGGGATGGAGCACATCTGGGCATCGTGCATGTCCGTATTGTATGGAGGACTCACAAGCCTTCTCTCTTAAGCATGGAAGAAAAACCACTTGGTTTGATTGCCACAGGAGGTTTTTCCACATGAATCATCGGTTTCGCAGAGATAAAAACAACTTTCGAAAGAACATAATGGAGCATTCATGTCATCCTCTAATCTTGAATGGAGAACAAATACTTGATCACATTGACCAATTTGGATTCAAGAGAGTGTTTGATGAGGATGTCGAATCAATAAACTCTGAGTTGAGCAAGATTTTGGGGTGGAGAAAACGAATGTTGCATAGTCATGAAAAACTGACTATCGTATTGTACGGATCAGATTAGGTTCAATCTGTATTCATTTTACCGTTGCTAAGTTTTGGTTTCTTCATCCGAATATCTCCGGTATTTATCGCTGATCAGTCATTTTTTTGTGTCTATTAATGCAGAGAATAGACAGGCAGAGTCTGGTCACATCAGAGAGAAATATCCTGATAGAATTCCAGCGATTTAAAAAATTTATTACACAGTTGAGGCGTAATTGTATGCATTGTTTGAACTCTGATAATCACACAGTAGCAGATTAAAAACTCCTCCTAAATTGGCTGACGTATCACCACTTTCTTAGTCAGAGTTCTTGAAGCTTTTAGTTAGCTGTTGTTTATATCTTTGATTATAAGAAAGAGTTAATTGTGTCTAATTCTACCTTTTTCTGGTCGAATTGAGATCAAATATGCATATTAGCATGAAGAGGTGTATGATTGTGGCTCCAAGCAAGAAAGTTCTTGAGATTGAATACCTTTTTCTGGTCGAATTGTGTCTAATTGTGCTTGTTGTAGTCCAATCTGCATATCAATTGTGTCTAGATGTACCTTTTTATGCTATCTATGTGGTATGTATTCGGGTATGGTACTGTGGATTGATTCTTTGGGGGTTTAGTCGTGGTAACTTGATGAAGGATTGGATTGAGCACCAAGAGTTTATGATGTTTTGCTCATAAGTTGGAACTGAGGCTTTAGCTTTCAATAATTTGCAGCAGTTTAGGTCATTTACTTGTTGAGTTTAGTGGCAGGGGTTTGGAATTGGGATTGATGGAGGAGGTGAACTCTGTATGGTGCTATGTGTGGCAGTCTCTTAAAGCCTCTTAATGGCTTTATATTTCATATTTATTGATTATTGGGGGCTATGTAATGGGATAACTTGACGAATCATACCGTATCTAGAGATGCCCAAGGTTTTCGATTACAGCGGTTAACCGCGGAACCGTAACCGCCGGTCACGGTTCCAAACCGGAACCGTGACTTTTTTCTTGAACCGGAACCGCCATATTTTGAACCGTGGGCCGGTTCTGGTTTCAAATTTTACGAACCGAAATCGTGCCGGAACCGTCGGTTCCGGACGGTTCCAAACCGGAACCGTGAAAAACCGTGAAACCGAGCCGGAACCGTGAAAAACCACCAGAAACCGGTGGTTCAGAACCGTGAAAAACCGTAAAAAAATCGTCGAAAAACCGGCGGTTCCAAACCGGAACCGGAACCGCCGGTTTTCGAACCAAAACAGAACCGTGAAATAGCCTCACGGTTCGGTTCCGGTTCCACATTTCCCGAAACCGGAACCGGCGGTTCCGAACCGTGGGCATTTCTAACCGTATCACTTAGGTAAGCTGAAGTTGGTTGTTCTTATATTTCATGGTTTAAATTAATTTGAATAAAAATCAATTATGAATTACAGCATCAGACTGCAAATATAAATATACCAAATCATACATATATATTTCATGGTTTAGTGAATTCTATTGTAATTGAACTAGTTAGTGAATTTAGGTATTCTATTATCCTCTCTGATTCTTCATTTGTGATTTCAAAATTCGGCTAAAGTTTATGATATTCGGCCAAAATTTTAAATTTCCGTTTGCCTTGCTTGAAGATTGATGGCGAGGGAGATATTTGTGCTCTTCCACTTTGTCTATTCGCAAAGGTAAATTTGTCTGTTTGAAGTGGTGTCTGTTTGCCTATTTAAGATTAATCACAAGTATTTAATGAATTGTCTGTTTAATCAACCTATACAACTAACACTTTGATCGAACTAAAAATCATAGAATTATATTTAAAAATTATAGGTTTTGCTCTTTTACAAGTGGAGTTGAAACTGTGTTCAGGTTAGTTCCTCTTCTTAATAATTTGTCCCTAATAATATGTTCGATGTTCGAATCTTACTCTAAGTTGTTTTGTACATGACTGAACTAGGTCCTAATTGTTTGTTGTTCACCATGAGTCATGTTTTCTATTGTTCGTCATTTATATATAGAAAGAGTTACGTAGTTATTGTCTAATCTAAAACAGAAGTAGTATTAGTTTCAGCTTTCCGTAACGTGGTTGTAATGTGTGTGATTCGACTCCCTCCGACCACACAAAGTTAGTAGTCATATTTTGTTTTCAAGGAATAAGAAATATATGGAAAATGAAGTCTAGTTCTTATATTTGATTATTCTATCCATTTATACCCATCAAGCTAGGTTGCTAGAAACTGAACAATATTGGAGAGGATGTTCTCCCTTTAAATGTTTGATGTCTAAGCTTATTATATACCACTTTGGTTGTACTATGCTCCATCATATATTTATCTTATCTATTTTATTTATCTTATCCACCTAATCTAGTAAAAGCATATCATAGATCAGAAATCTAGCAAATACAACACAAAATGTAATAAATACATTTATACATTAACTGTTGCATTTCAGGTCGGTAAGCGGTTGTATTTCCACTACTTTTTGCCACTATCCGTCACTCTCCTTGTTCCACCACCACTTTTCTCCATCACCGGTTTCTCTCAAGCTTTAAGGTAACCCTGTACCCAAATATTTGAACTAGCTTCTCACATTGTGATATATTTTTAGACTAGTTTGAGAAACTCTTTAAATTTTTGGAGAATCATACTTCAATTTTAAAAGTTAGAAATGTCTTAACCGAGAGGAATCGGCTAAGAGGGAGCAACAAATGCGAGATGAAGCGGCTAGGAGGGAGCAATAAATGGAAGATTGAATGATGCGCCTTTTTAATGAAAAAATGGGACAAAATGAAAAATATGTAGTTTAGTGTTATTTTGTAAGACAATTTTATCTTTATATATTTTTGTTAAACAATCTTATCTTTTTAATGTTATTTAAGCTTGGTTTAGTTTTTAATATCTGATCAATTTAAATTTTTATATATAATTAAAAATAATTTATAAAAAAAATATATTTAAAAATAATTTAAATGTATATATATATATATATATATAGTTCAGAATAACCTATTCCGAGCACGTGGATGTGGTCGTAAACTTGCTCGAATAGAGGCTATGCTCGCTGCATCCAAACCTCACCTTTCGAAAATACCGAGCACCAATAGGTGCTTGCCAACCTAGTCGTAAAACAGCGTGTGCTCGGTATATTCACATCTCCAAAACACCGAGCACCCATTGGTGCTTCCCATATTCCGACTACATGTAGGTGCTCGCCAACCTAGTCGAAAAATAGCGTGTGCTCGGTATATTCACATCTCCAAAACACCGAGCACCCATTGGTGCTTGCCATATTCCGACCACATGTAGGTGCTCGCCACTGCCGCGTGGTAACCGTGGTTAGTTGACCAAATCGCCGAGCACCAACAAGCACTCGGGGAAAAATGCCGACGAAACATAGACTGACCACCTAAAGTGGTTGGAATGTGCTAGGGAAAGGGTGATATGCCGAGAATTTTCCCCTTTATGCCGAGCACTTTGGTGCTCGATAAACACCTCCTTTTTTGTAGTGTTCGACCAATATATATGATCATGATTTCAAATAATCAATTCCATTGATTTAGCTATATTGGTAAAAAGAAATGGCTCCCGTTAATTGTTTTAAATTGTCACTTTGATGGAAAGGGCTTTAATGTTTTAGATAATTAGGGTTTGACCTCTCTCTGCCTATAAATACAAGTGTGGTGATCCCATCAAATCACACACATTACAGAGAACAAATAAACGAGGGAAAGAGAGAAACAAAAAAAATCCTTGGAGTTGGAGTTGCGCCACTACACCAAAAATCATTCAAGTAAATCGTCTCATCCTTCCTCAATCGCTTCCGCTATGGATCGCCAAGGTATATTTCGATCCTATTATGTTTTTGGTTTTACGTGCAATACATGTTGTTCGAAGATCTTGCTTTATTTATATTCAATTATGTATTCTTGAATATATGATGACAAATAATACTCTCTCTGTCTCACGTTACTTGAGGCGTTTCTTTTTGGCACGGGATTTAAGAAAGTTGTTTTAGTGAGTTAAATAAATTAGAAGAGAGATTAAAGTATGAGAGAGGAGAGAGGGTAAAGTAAAAGAAAAAATAGAGTAAGTGTGATTAGATGTTTTGTTTTTAGCCAAAAAGAGAAATAACTCAAGAACTTGGGACGGAGGGAGTATCCAACATGTGGTATCAGAGCATGATTGAGAACTCATGTATTTTTGTATTATGGAAAAACCATTATTTAAATCGATTGTTTTTTATATGGTCAGCTATATTACTACGCATTACGTATTTGTTGGGCTTTAATATGTTGACTAAATTATGTTTTGATTGGTTGTTTTATGGAAAATTGTTTCTGCTCACTTCTCGAGACTGGAATTTAGTTAGTTTGTGAATGATTATTTAAATGCGTAGATTGTTTCTGCAAGATGAAAGAATTGATAATTCAGTTCATTTTACTTTGTTCGCATAATCTAATCATGAATTATATTGGTTTATTGCTTCATCAATAAAAGGTTGTTCATTTTGTGCAATTATACTTGAAATATGTTTGGATGTAGTAGTTTATACGAAAGATTGTTATCTATTGCCATAAATTTGAGAGAGAAATTTGTGTGTGTTTTCTCGCAAATTTTAATTATATTAGTGTATTATTGATTATATTGTGTTTATTTTGCAATCGCCAAAGTGAGGCAAAATGAGTAGAGTCTATAATCAAACTCATATTAAAACTGTTTAAACAATTAATCACTATATGGTTTTGATAACATTATGTTTATTTTTCCATCACTAAAGTGAGGTAAAATAATAAAAGTTTATAATGTGAAAATCTGTTTAAGAAATTAATCAGTATACAACATTCTTGATTATATTATGTTTATTTTGCAATCACCAAAGAGAGGTAAAATAAGACGAGTTTATAATCAAATTAATATGAAAATCTGTTTATGCAATTAATCATCATGCTTATTGTGGCTATTCATTATCTACATAGTTTGTTTGTTATAAAAAGTCTAGATTCCCAAAGGAAATAGTCATTTTGCGACATAACGAGCACTAATGGAGTTAATAATATAAATTGGTGTCGATTGCCCAATGGTAACACTAATTTATTATTACTCAATTATTAAACTAGGATATTAATATTAAAAGCATGATGTTTATTATTGTATAAAGACTAGCGAAAAGAGTTTTCATAGTTACTTATGTTCTAGATTTTCAGATTAATGTTTGTGTTATTATTCAAAGCTTTTATATGTGAGCATTCATATTTTAATTGCTCTTATAATGTAAAACATCTTTTTCTACTAGTATGTTACCTCAAATGTTCCCCAACTTAATGGAACTAACTTCTCTAAATGGAAAGAGAAGCGTGAGTTCACTCTTGGAGTAATGGACTTGGACTTAAAACTGTTGAATGATATGCCAATGATCTTATGATCAACATAGTTTGGCTAATTGCCCATAATGCTTGGGGAAAATCTACAGTTCATTAAAATGTTTGTTGTAGATAAAGTCTCAACGACTGATATTGCAAAAGAATGTTTGCATAATGTTAAGGATCGCTTCACAACTGCATATAAGTCTATTGTAGGAAAACTTATGAAGGATCTCATGAGCATGCAATATGATGGTTCTCGGACTATGTACGAGCATGTGATGGACATAAATAACATCTCTTCTAAGCTACAAAAATTAGGATTATAGGTGGATGAGGATTTCCTTTTCCAATTCATCCTAGCTTTCTTTTATCCCCAGACCGTTCCAAATTCGTTCACTATAAATATAAGTGGACTCTTAAAAAATTGGGAAACGTGTTGGTCTAGGAGGAGGAAAAGTTGAAGGAGCATGGAATGGGTGCATCTCATGCTCATATTGCAATCGAAGAAGCGTTTAAAGGATAATATTCATTCGAATTTATCATTCTTATGGCATAAAAGAACTGGATCATATTTCCAGTGAAAAAAAAATTAAGAGGCTTGTGAAGAATAATATTCTTTCGAATTTAAACTTTACAAGCTTTACCGTTTGTGTGGATTGTATTAAAGGTAAACAAACAACACACAGTAAGAAAAATGCCACAAGAAGCACTGAGCTCCTTCAATTTATGCATACAGATATTTGTGGACCTTTTGATCTACCAACTTTTGGTGGAGAAAAATATTTTATCACCTTTATTGACGATTTTTTCGCGTTATGGATTTATTTATTGCAAGAAAAATCTCAGGTAGCAGAAAAGTTGAACATTTTATGACTGAGTTTGAAAGACAATTAAATAGAAAGGTGAAAATTATTCGATTTGATAGAGTTGGTGAATTTTATGGTCATTCCACAGGAATAGGTCAATTACATGGACCTTTTGCTAAATACTTAGAAAATCATGGCATTTGTGCTTAATACACTATGCCAAGAAACCGAACTCTCATGGAAATGGTTAGAAGTATGTTAATTCTACCTTACCCATATCGCTGTGAATTTATGCTCTTAGAACCACTATTTATGTATTAAATCGGGTTTTTAGTAAGGTTGTACCAAAGACTCCTTATGAACTTTGGACAGGTAGAAAACCTAGCTTACAGCACCTTCATATTTGGGGTTTTTCAATGGAAACTAGAGTATACTCTTCGTAAGAAAAGAAATTGGATTTTAGACATTTAGTGCTTACTTTATGGATTATCAGAAAAATCCAAAGGGTATATAAGTTTTATTGTACTAATGATAGCATGAGAATTGTGGAAACTGAAAATATATGATTCTTTGAGAATGGTGAGATCAATGAGAGTTTTAACACTCATAATGTGGTTATATGATTATTTGAGAATGGTGAGATCAGTGGGAGTTTTAACACTCCTAATGCGGTCATTAGTGAAATAAAGGGCAGATTACCCTCTTCCCTCATTTCCTCAAGAATTAAGTGTGTCAAAATATTGTTGAACAACCTAACAATATTTAACATTTGAATGACCAACCACTTAATGATGATGCCAAAGTCATTGAACATAGGTGTGGAAGAAGCATCTACAGAAGTGTCATTAAGGCGTTCTCAACGAGAATGAAGGTTGGCAATTTCTGATAACTATGTGGTATATCTCCAAGAATCTGAATGTGATATAGGAATACGTAGCAGTCCAGTTTCATATTCACTAGCCATTAAGCGTAATAATTCTAATAAATGGATTGATGTCATGATAGAAGAGTTAAAATCTATGGATTATAATGAAGTCTGGGACCTAGTCGAATTACCTGATAGACAGTGTATTGGGTGTAAATGAGTCTTCAAGACCAAATTCGACATGAATGGTTTAATACAACGATTTAAAGCTAGACTTGTTGCCAAAATTTATACTCGGAAAGATAGCATTGATTATAAAGAGACTTTCTCTCATGTATTTTAGAAGGACTCACTTAGAATCATTTGGGCACTTGTAGCCTATTTTGACTTGGAACTACATCAAATGGATTTGAAAATTGCTTTTCTGAATGGTAACTGTTGGATATTTTAGTGTAATTGGATTAACTTGATTGATCAGTATTATCATAATGAGACATCATATAAGTCTGGAGGTGCGGAGTGCACGCTTATTTGAAAAACAGTTAATTTCGGTTATGAAATTAACAGATGCGCTGGTTCATCTTGTTAAAAACTGATCAATTCTTGTTTTTTGGTTCTAAATTTTTCTTTTCTCAGAAATCAACATAAGAAAGTTCTGATTTTCTCTGAATTGTATCCAATCAAATATTTTGGTAGAACCACCGAAATTGATTTGATCTGAAAGTGATTTCATCACGACTTTCAGATTATCCGTTCTGTTTAGTATTTTGAATCTCCCTAACAGTAACTTGGAAGAAGAAGTATATACTCCCTTCGTCCACAAACAATAGATCACTTTTGTCATTTTGGGACGTCCACAAAAAATAGATCACTTTCTTAAAATGGGAAGTTTATCTCTCATACTTTTCCCACTTTTTCTTCCCTCTCTCATACTTTACTCACTTTTTCTCCCTATCTCTCTTACTTTACCTACTTTTTCTCCCCCTCTCTCTTACTATACCAATTTTACATTAAAACCCGTGTCATACACAAAGTGATCTATTTTTTGTGGACGGAGAGAGTAAGTAACAACCTGAAGGCTTCATTAAAAAAATGGGAATGAAAATTTAGTTTGCAAATTTAAGAAAACAATTTAAGTACACATATGTAATAAACAAAAATTCTTTCTGTTCCATAAACAAAATTCATAAAAGTAAAAATAATATCATCTCTACTTTTTCCTTTCACTTACTTTACTCTCTCTCTTCATTAATCACAAAATAACGTATATAATCATACACAATACAAAGCATATATCATAAATAATAATTTCATTTCCATATGCATATGCCTCTCTGATCAATTTATTATTCTGTGACACATCAAGCCTGGTATCTGCCCGGGATTCCTCTATGACCCGAAGGTCCCTCTGTATTGGACTCATAGGTCCCTCTATGACCCGAAGGTCCCTCTGTATTGGACTTATAGGTCCCTCTATGACCCGAAGGTCCCTCTGTAATTTCGACCCGAAGGTCTCTCTATAATTTCAGATTCAGGGCAAGATTGTCACAGATCCTCTTTAATCATGTGATTCATATAATTCAAAATCATATATAAAATATATCAATTGCATCAATTATATATGTCTATCATATTTTTCATATCATATAATCCAATTATTCATTTTATTTGAACACATAACAAATAAGCACATAAGGCATCTATATTAAATTAAAGAGTGATACTACGATATATTTAAAAGAAACTCTTACTTCTATCCACCGCCCTCATGCATATATTATAACTGCGTCTATATTCGTAATTTTTATTTCCTTTCTTCACTGGCTTTTCTCTCCCCCTCCCCTTCCTTTAGTCTGATCATGTAAATATATAGTGAAGTTATCCCAAGTCGGTTCCTTTTTCCAACTTTTTTGATCATATATATATATATATATATAGGGGTGTGTTAAAATGACAACACTCTTAAAATGACACTGTGACACCATGCTAGACTGCAATATTATATATGCTAGACTGCAATAGTATAAACGCTAGACTGCAATCTATAGATTGCAGTCTAGCGTATTGGATATTGCAGTCAAATTGCAGTATAGTGTATTGGATATTGCAGTCCGTGAAAATTTATCCTTGAGCAATTTTTATAATTGCCACATAGCAGCTTATTATTCGTCCACATATACAAATGATTGGCTAGGAATGGTGGTATGGTGTTACTTTAAGAGATGTTGTCATTTTAACACAATCCTATATATATATATATAGGGAGATGATCAAAATAAGAATGCAATTAAATCCAGAAATGCAGCCCAAATCTTGGCCCTAGGATTAGATGATCTAATGGTCAATAATTAACCCAAAACACGGAAGGTCATAATTAAGTAGTTTTAGGTCATATTATAAGATTTGGGTTTATGTCATGTTAAGATCATTTTAGGTCATGTTTTGTTAGCATGACATAAAAATAAACTAACTATGACCTAAAAATGTCTTACGTATGACCGTGTTATGCGTTTCTGTATTTAAATCTGGTCTTCATAGATCAAAACCCTATATATATATATATAAATATATATTTTTAATTATCTATACTTTGAGACCAAATTAAATATTTTGAAATTATCTTTAACAATGACACCTCATGCATACAACACACGTATATGAATTTTACTTTAAACACGTATACTATCTATATTAAAGTATGTCATAATTTCCTATTCTAGTAAGGCTAACGTGTATAAATATACACGTTTCATGTACAAATTTCCATGCATGCACCACTATATTTATCCATATATAATTATTATAATTAAACTAGTGACCTCATAGTCTATATATATAATAGTCCATATTTTTGTTTTGATCACATATAAATACATACTATGATAAATAATTTAAATACTACGTACAATTATATCTATTCTCCATGATTGAATAAAACATCTTCCATTATATCCGAAAAATGTGGTTGTATTGCTAATAGCAATAGTAGTAGTTATAAGTTGTTACAAAATTATATTTTTAGGTTAGGGATGTTACATGATATGCATATATACGTTTTTAGTATTAATGCAAGAGGTCTTGAAATAAGACAATTATGGATGTTGTGTCACTTCTTAATTATTTTAGTGCGGTTATTGATGATGTGGTACATGAAATGAACTATATCGACCGACTGATATATGCCCGCTATGACCCACATCAATAGTCTCACTAATATAATACTTATGTCTGCCAATAATGAAGGTATTTATAAAGTCCAATATTATGCGCACCTTATGTTATGTCTATTTTACTATGGCTCTGTCACGTGTGACAAGTAGGAGAATCGAAAACTTTGTTTCCCACATATTCGCCAAGTAGAAAAATGTAAGTTTTATGCCTCACATATATGACATGTGATAGAATCCAATTGGATTTTTGATGTAATACATTAACTTGGTATAAGACATATTTTTTCTAATTAATTAGCTATTAATTGAATATGTTGTTTTTAACGGGTCGTTTTCTGGTTAGTCATTAATTGTTGACTAAAAATATATGTTTCCTATTAGTTTATTGCTATTAAGGAAAATAGGATATTCATATATAATGTTGTATATTTACCACTAATTAGTCATTCAAGTAAATATATGGTATAAATGACAATTGATGATTGACTTTGGTAAGATCATATAACTTATTATTGAAGAAATATTTAATTCCTATAAAGTGGTCGACTTTGGAAGAATAAGATCATAGAAATTATTGAGGAAATATTTAATTCCTATAAAGGGGTCAAACTATTCGACCAATATATAATATCATGATTTCTAATAATCAATTCCATTGATTCGGCTATATTGGTAAAAAGAAATGGCTCCCGTTAATTATTTTAAATAGTCATTTTGATGAAAAGAGTTTTAATGTTTTTTTTATAATTTGATGAAAAGAGTTTTAATGTTTTTTTTCTATAATTAGGGTTTGTCCTCTCTCTTCCTATAAATACAAGTGTGGTGATCTCATTAAATCACACACATTACAGAGAACACATAAACGAGGAACAGAGAGAGAAACAAATCCCTGGAGTTGGAGTTGCGCCACTACCCGAAAAAAGTTCAAGAAAATCGTCTCCTCCTTCCTCAATCGCTTCCGCTATGGATCGCCAAGGTATATTTAGATCCTATTATGTTTATGGTTTTACGTGAAATACATGTTGCAGTTATTCGAAGATCTTGTTTAATTTATATTCAATTATATATTCTTGAATATGTTGGGGATTGGTGCCCCTTGCACAGCGGAATTCATACATAAACAAATAAATCATGCATTTAGATCTATTTGACTGATTATGGGATCAATTAACCACATGTTAAACAATCAATTGCATTCAAGAACGCATATAAATTTATGCTTAAGGAAATTAAACTCTAATTCATGAATTCCTATGGTTTAGAATTACCGATCTGATTCTCCAAAGAATCGACGATTGCTTGCGCCTTCTCCATGTGATATTCTTCGTACTCAACCACGAATCTTCTAATCTGTATCCCGAAATCAGATAATGACCTTTGGGTGGGCAAAGCTTGTCAGAATTGAAAATGGCTTGATTAGAAAGAAGAAAATTTCAGATCTGGAGAGAACTGAAAAAATCGTTCATTCTGGAGAGTAGAACGTTAATTATAAATTCATTCGTTTGTCTTCTGTCTAATCTCCTTTATATAGAGTTATTATTGGCCAAGATTAGAGATCCATGGAGGTTGGACTTGGGCCAAACCTGTTGGACTTTTACTAATTAAATTGAGCCCCAATTTAATACAAGTCCAAACAGAATAATATTATCATCCAATATAGTATAATAATATTGACTGTCCGTCCAATCCCAAATTACGAGTAGTCCGGGCTTTACCTCTTTAATTTATTATTTCCGTGTTTAAGATATAAATATCTATTAATTAATTTAAGTATGCTATTTGACTTTAATTAATTAATATCTTTTTCCAAGAGTTGTCTAGTTCAAAATCTTTATTTATTATTCTGGAATAAATTCCAACCGGCTGGGTTTCTGAATAATAAAACCTTTTTCGAACACCTTTTGAGGATATTATCAAACTGGACTCACCCACCACACGATTCATTGCAATAACAATACTAGCACCTCTAGACATTGATCACCACTACCCAAGATACCAGGATTCTTGGATTGCGAAAAATCCGCACCATTTGATAAATCAAAGTAGTGCATAATCAATATCGTATTCTCAATGTTATATCAACAATGATTAAGAAATAACAATCACCGAGACCTCGTCTTTCAATAAATAGCAAGAAAGACTTATCTCAACTGTTAGATCCTTCAGTACTATACCACACCAGTGTCGTTTATTTTCTAAGGTAAGAAAACATGTGGACTGACACTGCAACCTTTCACGATAGCTAGCCAAAGCCTATCTAGGTTGTGAAATTCTATTTCTCTTCTACAAAGAATCGACTGCGTCACCTTCTGTGAACGTCGTTCACGACCAGTCTAGTATGTAGGAGAATTAGACTTATTTGCTTCTTATACATTTAAATGTTTGAGAAACATCTTATAAATGCACAAGCAAATATCAATGTGATAAAATTACTTCTTCTCGCCTTGGGTTAAAATTGGATTGTAGAATTTATTATGTACAAACAATTTTATCCGTGCAACATGCTCAAAATATGTTTTTCAGTATACAAATCCTAACAGAAGAATATATGATGATAAATAGTAATATCCAACATTTGTTACTTGAATAAGATTTCAGATATTTGTGTCGTACGTGAATTTGTAACTCTTCACGAAATACGAAGCTCACACTCGAATTTAGTTTCTTTCACACCCTAGGTACTATGTAGTAGTATGTGTTACTTTCCAAACTCTTCACAATCTGTAAGCCTGGCCAAATTTCTAAGGTTTTATTATTAATTAATTATAATATGTTTGCTCTTTCCTCCTTATACCAAATTGATTCAGCTGCACAACTGTTTCCGCAAAAAAAAGAAAAAAAACTATTACCGAAACTGGGAATGGAAAAGACGTAATTAAAACATGGCTAGTTGGCTGAGCACTCCTTTGCCATCCAACTCCAATTCTCTTTATGAATAATATTGGCCCATACCTATTTCCTAGCTCTCTTCATCGCATGCCCAGCCCAAATACATCCCTTGAAAATCAAATCCCCCTTGGCCCTTAATCGCAATAAAACTATTTTTATGCACACTCGTAGCATCCATCCTACTGAAATTTATTAATTTGAAGAAAATAATAGAGAGATTGATGTATTGTTATTGTCATGGTTTGATGGCGAGATACTTTATATTTTTTAGACATCACATATTTCGGTACAAATAATATTAATTATATATATTGCTTCAATATTTAAACTGAATTAATTAACATGTTGGAATTTGGACCATTAACATTTTTTAATGTAAGCTCAAGATAGGAATTAGTGAGATAGAAAGTCAAAGACTACACCAAGAGAAAAGTCAACTAAAAAAAATACCCCATGCTGAGCATTACTCCAAAGAAATCAATACTAGTACAAACTAGCATCATCAAATCAAGCAGCAAACTAAGGAGAACTATGGATCAAGCAATACCCACAAATTATGATCCTCGCCATATTAAGAATATACGCGTTGTCGACGATTTCCTAAGTCCAGTCCATCCATCCCCCGACTTATCTCCAACCGTCATTCAGCTTGAAATGAGATGAGAAGGAAAAATTTGAACACCAACCTTTAGTCTAGAGTGCCCAATTTTCAAAATAAACATTTTTTTCTCGATTTTAAAGTTGGGCTTAAATTGGTGGAAATTGACTTTGGAGTTTGGACTATTGGCATAAATATGTGTCCCTGTCAAGTGTCAATAATGACCTCACTCATATTGCAAATTGCTCATATTATTGATGGAAGTTGGGTGTTGATAGTAAAGTCATGAACTATTCACAAAAATCTCATTTAAGATTTTGTTTCCTTTCATTGTCTTCCAATTGCGTAGAGAAAAGTTTTTCAAACATTTCAAACGAGATCAAACTTTTTTTTGCATCTTTTTAAGGGTCAATCACTGGTTCAATCTCCAAATTCTCTCATAACATTGAGAGATTATATTTCCTCAGCTCGTTAAATGACAATCATGCACATGTATATAAGGCTCAATCAATTTTGTTACATTTAGACTCTCATTTATTTACTATGAAATTTTTTTGTCATCACTCTCATATACTGGTGTATCCGATTTCAAGCTGAAATATCATCTTTAAGACGACCAGCCCAACCATATAAAATTGATGTGATCCAATATTCAGACCCATTTGGAGAGGAAACTCTTCATCACAACCCTCATTATTTTACAAATTAAATATTTCAAATAAAAATGGATAAAATCTGTTGACCTAATTAATTCCAAGATATAGGTCGTATTTAATAAATACAGTCAAGTGATATATATATTGACTAAGTTATGGCCAGAGATGGGCCCCGACCTCCTAAAAGGTGGCAAAGTATTTAATAAACATAGCAAGACCCATGCCTTAAAATATTAACCAGGTCTAATAAATGATTTTGTTGAATGTGAACTCCGATTTTTGATGACATATTTGTTAGATTTTTATACCAAGTTGATACATTGAAAAGAGCCGCCACTATGGGACAAATTAAATTGGAAAATTAAAAAATGGGTATGAGTCAAACTCAAAGACACCATTTCTGACACGCAGCATAGTACTCTTTTTTTTTCCCAATATATAACATGGTATAGCTCTTTTGGGTTCGTCACACATTGCAATTTCCACACACAGACCAAACAATGGGCAGCTTGGGAAGCAATATTATTTCGAGTGAGACCGTCGGAAAAGTTATAACATGCAAAGGTACATCATCATAATTAATATATTATGGTTTGAATAGGATTGTAATTTGCAATGATCGGACTTAATTTGCAGCGGCGGTGGCGTACGCGGCGGGGCAGCCGCTGGTGGTGGAAGAGATCCGGGTGGATCCGCCTCAGAAAATGGAGGTCCGAATCCGAGTGCTTTTCACTTCGATATGCCACACCGATCTCAGCGCTTGGAAAGGAGAGGTATAGTAACATATCCTCAATTATCCATTAATTATTATATTCTCACTTTTATTTTCCTAATTAACAAGTTAATTTTTTAAAGAGTGAAGCCCAACAAGCCTTCCCTCGGATATTGGGCCACGAAGCTTCTGGGTAAGAACTCATTATTTTTATTTTTATTTTTATTGTAAAAGGTGGTAGTCTGAACAATAATGTTTGTTATGGTCAAAAAAGTAGTATTATTATAGCTCATGGGATGTCTAATAAGTGGAGGTCAAATTTTGTGGTGACGTAGAGTGGTGGAAAGTGTGGGAGAAGGTGTGAGTGATCTGGAAATAGGAGACCATGTTGTCCCAATTTTCAATGGCGAATGTGAAAAATGTGTCTACTGCAAATCAAACAAGACTACCAATTTATGCGAGAAATTCAGAGTGAATCCCTTTAAAAGCACGATGGCCAACGACGGGAAGTGCCGGTTTTCGACAAAAGAGGGGAAGCCCATCTTCCATTTCCTCAACACTTCTACCTTCACCCAATATACGGTGCTTGATTCAGCTTGTGTGGTTAAGATTGATCGGGAAGCCTCCATGAAGAATATGACTCTCCTTAGTTGTGGAGTTTCTACTGGTAACCATCTTAATCTTAATTGAATTTATTATATAAAATTATACTAATATTAATGAGATTGACTTGTAAACTAGGTCTTGGTGCCGTCTGGAATACGGCTGACCTTGAGGAAGGATCAACTGTGGTGGTCTTTGGACTTGGAGCTGTAGGATTGGCGGTAAGTTTTTTCAACTCATCATCACATTTTCCATTTTTAGAATGCCACATATATCCTAAGTAGTACTAATATCTATATATTCATGTAGTATATTACTCTATCCCTGTCAATCTAGAATAATATCCGGTTCAACTTAAATTCATATATTTAAAGGTAAATGTCTATTTTCCCAATGTTTGATAATTTATCTGAAAATGTCTCATCGGTAACCATTATTTTATTTTTTAGAATAAAATGTTTTGTAATGAATGCTGCATGAATTATGAGCAAAACTCAAAAGCTGCGATTCGTTCCAAGGTAGATGTCTCCGAGGCAGATGTCAGACTTAGATGATAGACGATAACACATGATTTTAGGAGATGTTTTATATTAAATGAAGAGAAAAAATATATTCCTTTATATATTAATGTGAGAGTGAATTGTTCCAAAAATGAAATGTGACATTTTTTAGAGATAAACTAAAAAAGAAAGTGTGACATCTATCTTGAGATGGGAAAATTAATTATCTAAACAATGAGACATTTTTGATAAACACCTCTGACAATGAGACAAAAATCAACTCTTTATGCTATTTTGAATTAATCTAAAAGTTTACTACTATCATTTAAGTTTCTTCATCTTATATTGACTACTAGTACTACAAACATAAGACGACAAATAATACTCTCTTCGTCCACTAAAAATAGACGAGATTGTGAACGGTACGAGTTTTAATACATAATTGGTAAAGTAAGAGAGAGATAGAAAAAAATAAGAGGAAAGAAATGATAGTGGAATGAGTGTTAGCTGATTATGGGGTCCACATTTAAAAAGATGTGTATGGTTAGTATTAGTTGAAAACTTTTCTTTTTGAACTTTGTTTTGTATTTAGACCAAAATGGCAAAACTTGTCTTTTTGGTGGACGAGGGAGTATTGATTAGACGTATTAAAGTCACCTAGATCTGGGGTTTGATTGAATGTGTAGGTGGTAGAGGGGGCAAGGGTACGTGGCGCATCTAGAATTATTGGAGTGGACATCAACTCAGACAAACAAATCAAAGGCCAAGCAATTGGCATCACAGATTTCATAAATCCCAAAGAGTTGGACATGCCAGTTCACCAGGTACTTGAATTAAATAAATTCAAAACCATTCTCATTTTCTAACAAAAGATGTTGTAAGTACTAAACTTGTATTTTGTTTGATTAAGGATGTTAATCACCAATATTAAAATAAACATTGATGCAGAAAATAAGGGAAATGACGGACGGTGGTGTCGATTATAGCTTTGAGTGTGCAGGAAATCTGGATGTTCTCCGGGAGGCCTTTTTGTCCACACATGATGTAATAATCTTCTTTCTTTTTCTAATCTATCATTAAGTAATTTCACCATTTTGAACTCTCTTTTAATATAAGTGTGCTAAAAGTATTTTGATTTTTGGTGTAGGGGTGGGGTTTGACAGTACTATTAGGTGTACACCCATCACCAAGATTGCTGCCCCTCCATCCAATGGAGCTCTTTGATGGGAGAAGAATAGTAGCTTCAGTATTTGGTGACTTCAAAGGAAAATCCCAACTGCCTCATTTCGCCAATCAGTGCACTAAAGGGGTAACTTAAATACACACAAAATAGTTAATTTATAACCCCTTTCTAACTAAATGCTCTATATTTCAGGTGGTGAAGTTGGATGAATTCATCACACATGAAATGCCATTTTCCAAGATCAATGATGCCATGCAATTACTCCTTGAGGGCAAGTCCTTGAGATGCCTTCTACACCTTTGAACTTAATTATAGCTTAATTAATATTATTATGGGCGTGCATGGTGTTACATAATAATGTGGGTATGTATGGTTGCTGTTTTATTTACTAGGTTGGTGTTTCTGTGATTGGGAACTACTTATAAATCACGTTAGATATGTTGAGCCTATGCTCTTTGTATACTTCTATCAACTGAGCTTTTATGAGTTGTAACTCGTGATTTATTTATCGTTTAATTTTGAGATAGATATACTTATAGTCTCCAAAGTAATATAAATGGAATTACATTGAGAAGCAGCAGCCATATAAAAAACAGTAGTATTATTTATCAATCCCATGAGAAGATCAAAGATGTAGAAGGCATCTTAAGGAAGTGCCATCACTGAGTAACTGCATAGCTTCATTAATCCTGGAAAATGGCATCTCATGTGTGATAAATTCATCCAACTTCACCACCTGAAGAATAGCATAATTGTTACAAACAAACACTAGTCATGCATGATGTCTATTTAATTAAATTTGTTCTCTTTTGTTATGTACCCCTTTGATGCACTGGTTTGCAAGATGTGGCAGTTGGGATTTCCCTTTGAAATCACCAAAAACCGAAGCCACTATTCTTCTCCCTTCAAACAGCTCCATTGGGTGGAGGGGCAGCAATCTTGGTGTAGGATGCACTCCTAATATTACTGTCAAACCCCACCCCTACACCAAAAATCAAAACTACATTATCGAAACTCTTTCTCCATGTCGACAAATTAGTGATATAGTAACTGCGTAAAAAAAAGAAAGGAAGAAAGTAAAATTACATCATGAGTAGAGAGAAAGGCCTCACGGAGGACATCCAAGTTTCCTGCACACTCAAAGCTATAATCAACACCTCCTTCCGTCATTTCCCTTATTCTCTGCAATATTCACAATCATAGTAATGTTAAATTCGTATGCAAAAATCAAAACCAATAAACTCCTAATCTTCAGACCTTTTATATACTCATTTACTTCATCAATTAGGTCCCATACATATTTCTTTGATCTCTCTTTTTATTTATCATCTCCCTAGCTATGCATTTTTATAAGCAACATTAATATCTGACCTGGTGTGTTGGCTTGTCGAGTTCCATGGGATTTATGAAGTCTGTAATTCCAATTGCTTGAGCTGTACAAAAATAACAATAACCAACATCATATACTTAGCTTCGCATTGCAACTGATCCGATCCATAAATATGTTGACGTTTTAATTTATTTCACAATTTAGTTGAATATCGGACAAATTTTAGCGAATTAGCTATGATATCAGTTATTCTTCAAATTTATGGCACACAATTTTTTTTGTTATGTTCAAATGAGGTACTACATATAGGAAATTGATTTATGTTAAATACAATTAGTGAGTCCTACCTTTGGAAGATTTGTGTGGGTTTACATCCACTCCTATTATTCTTGAAGCTCCTCTGCTTCGGGCCCCTTCAACCACCTTTCCAGTTCGCATTCAGATTACAGACATCAAATAGGAGTACATTTTTTATGTTAATATTTATATTCATATATAGAATCAATACTTACAGCCAATCCCACAGCTCCAAGACCGAAAACAGCGACAGTAGACCCCTCCTCCACGTCAGCCGTATTCCACACTGCTCCTACACCTATGTATAATTACTACAATTAGTATTTGTATTTTAATTAATTAAATTTATGAATAATAGAATTGAGATGCTAATGATGGTCACCCGTAGAAACTCCACAACTAAGGAGAGACATTTTGTTCAAAGAGGCTTCGCGATCAACCTTAACCACACAAGCTGAATCAACCACCGTATATTCACTGAAGGTGGAAGTGTTGAGGAAATGAAAGATGGGCTTCCCCTCTTTTGTTGAAAATCGGCACTTCCGGTCATTGGCCATCGTGCTTTTCGCTGTGTCAACTCTGAATTTCTCGCATAGATTGGTCTTGCTTGAATTGCAGTAGACACATTTTCCACATTCGCCGTTGAAAATGGGGACCACATGGTCTCCTATTTCCAGATCGCTCACACCTTCTCCCACGCTTTCCACCACACTACATTATATTAATCATCTCACATAACTTAGTACTCCTATTACTCTACGTACTATTGTAATTAAGTACTAATATATATATTCTATTTCTTACCCAGAAGCTTCATGCCCAAAGATCCGAGGGTAAATGCGCTGAGCTTCATCCTTCACCACAGCAAATTAAGATTGAGAATGGTTCATAATTTTATTATTACGATGTTTTAATCATATATTGATACCTGGCCGCGCCAATAAGTGAGATCGGTGTGGCAGACGGAAGTGAAGAGTACCCGAATCCGGAGCTCCATTTTCTGAGGAGGATCCACCCGAATGTCCTCCACCACCAATGCCTGCCCCGGACCATACGCCACCGCGGCTATAACACAACCTTTATTAATTATGCAGTAAGAAACATGATCAATGATGATATTAATATACCTTTGCATGTAATAACTTTTCCGATTGTATCATTTGAAATTGAATCCTTGTTGCCATTACTACCCATTGTTTTATCTAATCTTTGATGTTGTTTCTGTTTTCTACTTTTATACTCATATTTATAGGCAATAAGTGCATGTGTTCCGTGACTTAATAGAAAAAGGGCGAAATAAATAAACCTATTTTTGTATATATGTGAGTTGGGAGAACTGAGAAGTGGTATTTTTCTAAAGTAATGAGAGGTGTAATGTTAAATCATAAGGTATTAGTGTATCAAAAACTTAAATGATTCTTTTTGTGAGCGTAGTGAAGATCAATTGAATAAAATCGGCCAATATGAAAATTTAGTATTCATGATTAATGGGCTATTGCAAATTAATGTTTGAAAATCAAATTACAAAGAAACTTCGGTACTTTTAGTCTGTTCAATCGATTTTGCAACCAGTTGTACATTAACTATTGTCCACCTATACTTATCAAAAAATTCTTTTTAATCCGGTCCATGTACATTTATTTTTAAATATTTTTGGTAATAAACTTTATATTTTACTCACATTTTATTAAAATTATAAAATTAAAGTTACAATTCACTAACTTTTTACTCACATTGTCTTAAAATTTGAATCGAGTCAACTAGTGATAAGTAATTATGAACTAAAGGATCACTACATAACTTCTTTTTAGCTAGTCTATGCACAGCAATTCATATATCTTCAAGCTAGATTGATATTCGTCTTTAAAATACATTTTCATAAATTCTAAGTAGAAATTAATGAAAATTTGTAGGGATAATTTAAATGTAAATACACAACTTTTTATCAATAATTTTTATTTTTAAATTTTATTATAATTTTATAATAAATTAAATGAGGTCGTTTTAACTATAAGATTTTTTATTTGCCATGTTTTTTATTGAGGCGTAAATTATTTAGTGGGAGAAATTTGACGAATCCAAATTTTATAATGATACAAATTTTAAAAGTCAGTTAAAAAAATAAAATAGCAAAAGTTGATTTATTTATATACATATAGCTATTTTTAATTGATAAAAAAAATATAACCGGGCACTAATTAATGGCGAGTATCACATAGAATTTACCAATCCTCAATTAACAATTTAGGCAAAAATAGATCCTTGTACTAATACATTTTATTTCATTAGGTCTTTTTCACAAATTTTTAGTTCATTAGGTTCTTATACTAACGGATTTTATTTCATTAGGTCATTTTACAATTTTCATTTCATAGGTCTTTATACTAATTCATTTTCTTTTAGGAGATTTTTATACTTTTAATTAAATTAATTTTTTCCTCTTATTTTTAATATAAATTCAGTGAGAATATTCAAATATTATTAGAAGATGAAAATTTTATAAGTTGATAACTAGCAATATCAATAAAATTTTCATTTTACCAACGATTCTTGAGTCGATATTGCACCTGAATTAATATCAAAATAAATAAATAAATTCAACTAACACAATAATAGTTATTTAAATTTTAGAGTCCTTTAAATAATAATTTAACAAATTTAAAAATAAACACATGAGTATTAAATAAAAAATACATACTATAAAGACTTAATGAAACAAAAAAATTTAAAGGAGTAATACAATAAAATCCATTAGCATAAAAACCTAATGAACCAAAAATTATTATTTCTCAATTAAATTTGACCGTTATTATTAAAACTTGATTAGAACATGCAATTGTGTCCATCAAAGTTGGCACCAACCATTTGAATATATATAGAAAGGACTTTTGCATGAGATTAGAAGTCTTTTGCGAGCAATGACGACATGAATCCTACACAAAATTGATGAAATTAAAAAGGACTTTTTACGTCCAAAGAGGACATGGAACCTAATATGGACACTAAAAACAAACTTAATTTTATGATTAATTATTTCAGCCGTTAGCTCATTTAATAATACGATTTGTGTAACTTTGTCATATCATTATCAAACACGACACAAGTCATGTGTGCCGGTACAGTGATCTGTCTATAAATGTCGGTTGGATGATAAGACATATAATCACGACAAAAGTCTATAAATCATTCCTTACATGATAATCCAATTATTAGTTATTTACTGGCTTCCAAAAAAAATAAACTAATTTTACTATTTTGGGTCATCACTCAAAATTAGACAAATCTAAATATAAAAAAAATTCAACAAATAATAATATTGCATATCATTTATAATATGGATCCCATAATCAATGGCGGATGCATGATTTCAACTCTCAGGATCCAAATTATAATTAATATTATGATATATTTTGGTATCATCGAAAGTAGTCGTAGCATGATGGCAGAGAGTTGTAAGAGATATAGATGAACATTAAGTATCAAATAATAGGTTGTTGATGGTATGTAACTAGAAATACATATTGTGATTGTCCTTAAAAATAGTGTCGACACTGTTACAAAAGCATGAATTCTCTTTTTTATGACTAAACACAGTAGCACCGATAAACAATAATAGTAATATTTTTTTTTCTTTTTATCCACCACCATTAATTATTATAAAAATTACAATTTTTATCATTTTGAAAAATTGTACTCCCTCCGTCCACGAATAGGAGTCCCAGTTGAGTTGGGTGCGGGTTTTAAGAAAAGTTTGAATGTAATAATTTAAGTGTGTGATAGTGAAATGTGGGACCCATTTATATTATTATTTGCAATCAAAGTGGATTAAAATTAATTGCAGCTTCTAAATTAAGGGAAAAGTGGGGTCATTTTTTATACTTCCAAGATAAAATGTCTAACCGGGACTTCTAATGGCAGACGGATGAAAATGGCCAACCGGGACTCCTATTCGCGGACGGAGGGAACAAAAATAAAATATATAAATAGAAATTTAATATCCATCACTATTAATTATTGAAAATTTTACAATTTTTCATCATTTTGCAAAAGTGTATGTTAAAAAAAATTGAAGATAGAAATTTAAAAGCCAAAAAAAAAAAAGAAAAAACAAATGTAGAAACAAAAATAAAACATGTAAATAGAAATTTAAAAGACACAGAAAAAGAAGGAAAAGCAAATGTAGAAAAAAATAAACTAGTGGCACCGCTGGCAGGAGTTGAACTCTGCTCTCCAGAGTTTTATTTTAGACTAAAGCGCTAGCCATTTGCGCTAGACAACCTCACGTTACATATTTCAACCTAATCCGTCCCAAGTTATTTGAGTCATTTCTCTTTTTGGGTAAAGCTAAAACATCTAATCACACTTACTTTCTTTTAATTTAACCTCTCTTCTTTCTCTCACTTTATCATCTCTTCTACTTTATTTAATTCACTAAACACAACTTTCTTAAATCTCGTGCCGAAAAAAAACTCATCAAGTAACGTGGGACGGATGGAGTAGTATATTCTAAAAACTGAAATTGTTGGGGGTTCCATGGGACCCCCATGCCCTAGTGTAGGTCCGCCCCTGCCCATAATAACACTTATTCCACTACCTTTTTTTTTCTCATTCTCTATTACTTTATCAACTTTAGAGAAGCCACATAGATAGATCATTTACAAGAGAGAGTAATGGAATGAAGTAAGTGTGATATTTTTATTATTTATCAAAAAAGGAAATGACTTGGTCACTTATCTTAATCGGAACATCCTAAAATTGAATACAACTCAACTTAATTTGGACGAAGAGAGTAAGAAATAATGATGTTAGCCTCAATGAATAATAACATTAGTGTTTGACATAGTAATATAGAAAAGCAACTAAAACGTTGTTAGAGATCATTATGATGCGAGCATGGGTGATGCACATCATATTCTGAGTCCATTGAACGACTTGAGTAGGCCACAAATGAGAGTATTGCCATGTTACCTCCATGAATAATAACATTAGTGTTTGACATAGTGATATAGAAAAGCAACTAAAACGTTGTTAGAGATCATTATGATGCGAGCATAGGTGATGCACATCATATTCTGAGTCCATTGAACGACTTGAGTAGGCCACAAATGAGAGTATTGCCATGTTACCTCCATGATGCGATTCTGTTCTCGTAGCAACCTCATTGTAACGTATTGTATTGCGAAACACGTTTGGCCAATTAAACCACTGTCAACTATTCTCACGATTTGACGAAACATATCTTTTTTCGTATCCTCTGTATTGGATACAAATATCAACTCCAACCAAATAAAAATGTATTTATAATGATTTTTGTGAGATAGTTACCTCTGTTATGGTAGGTTTTAAAAGGATCGATCAATCTGAGGATGACATCAATGAGGGGTGACTCATTTACTAAACACTTTTCTTTTCATTTTCTTTTTACTTAAGATTAAAATCTGTGCCATCTTAAAATTTCTTATTTTTGAAGGAGTGAGTATAATTTTTCATATTTCTTCAGTATGTTTAGTATGTTTCAGTAAAATAGTCATGAATTGTAAATGATTTGGACCTTAGGGAGACTCATTACTTAATAGAAACACGTTAATTTCTACTTTATTTTCACTCATACTTTATTACTATCTCCAATATAAAATAAAGCTCTTGACCCATTTTATTTTGGAATGAAACGAGTATGTACTTAAGAATGTGAATTTCTAATGTAGTACATTAATGGTTCATATGGATATACATATGTTGAACAGTACGACTATGAATGCAAAAGGTGTCGCTATGCTTCATTGCTTGAGACCATGAGTGAGTCATATGATATTGTTGGCGTGTCACGACTATAATAATCTTAAATGTAAAAGTAAACTATCTACATTTCATATGCTAAATCATGTAAAAATTGATTCTTAAATAATAATCTTTCCGTAGTTTTATTTTATAATTTTGAAATGTTTATAAAAAATAGTCATATTTAAAAAATAAAACTTTTTTTTTTTATTTATTTTATCCACTTTTTCTTCATTCTCTTAATTCTTACTCATTTTCTCTCCTACTTTGATTACTTTTTTTCATATATATTCTTACTTTATCAATTCTTCATTAAAACTTCTGTCATCTACCAATGAGATTATTTTTTATGAATCGAGAGATATTTAATACTCTCTCTGTTCCTAATAATTTATCACTATTTGACCTCGCACGAGTTTTAAGAAATGTAATAAAAAAGTGAATTGAAAAAGTAGGTGGCATGTGACCTACTTTTATATATTAGTTTTATAATAAAATGTGAGTGTAAAAGAGTTAGTGAAATGTAGGGACCATTACTAAAAATGGTAAAAATGAAAGATGACAAATTTTTAGGGACGGATAAAAAAGAAAATGTGACAAATTTTCATGCATGAATTGAGTAGTTTTTTTTATCTATCAATCCAACACAAAAATTCTTTATAAATAAATGCAAAATTAAATCGTATTAGAACGACGGGCCGAATCGGGTCATAAATCGATGGGCCGAATCGGGTCATAATGGATCAAAGAAACAAAAAAAGAAAAATTAGATCGACGGGCCGAATCGGGTCATAATTGGATGCCACGCTAAAGCTACCCGCAGCAAAACGCGTCGCGGACGCCACTTCATTCCCCAAACCCAATTTCAGAATTCTCTGGGTTCCGTTCTTCTTCTCTCCAGCAATACACTGATTCATCCTCAATCTCTCCAATTCAACAGCTTTTGCTGCTTCACCAGGTACGCCTTCTCATTACGCATATGGTCCCGCCTCTAATTCGTGGTCTTGGTGTAATCTGACGGAATAAATTTACCAATTTGTAGAGATTTAGGTGATATGTGTGAGAATTAGGGTTTCATTGAAAAGTCCGTATTAGGTTTAGAGGTCTCTGGTTGCAATGAGAAGCCGTTCGCATCGGCTTCCGATTGCGGAGCCCCGCCACGACGACTGGGTGGACGGGTCATGGACGGTGGACTGCGTCTGCGGCGTGACTTTCGACGACGGCGAGGAGATGGTTGATTGCGATGAGTGCGGGGTGTGGGTGCACACGCGCTGCTCGCGCTACGTCAAGAGCGAGAAATCGTTTGCCTGTGACAAGTGCAAGAGCAAGAGCAGCGGCGGGGGTGGCAGCAGCGGGGTTAGGAATGAAAGCGAGGAGACAGAGGTAGCGGAGTTTTTAGTTGAGTTACCGACCAAGACGCTGAGTATGGAAAATCCGAATCCACCGGCTGTAGCATCGCGTAGGCCTTTTAGGCTTTGGGCCGATATTCCCATGGAAGAGAGGGTTCACGTGCAAGGGGTGCCCGGTGGTGAACCTGCTTTATTTTCTGGGATTGGTATGTCTTCAGTTTTTGGACCTCAGTTGTGGAAGTCTACAGGTTATGTTCCTAAGAAGTTTAACCTTAGGTATACTGAGTTTCCTCTCTTGGGTCAGGGAAAGGTTGATGAGAAGGAATACGAAGAGATTGATACGGCAAATGGTGAAAAGAATGCCAACAAAGCTGATAATGGTGCTCAGGTTTTATTCTCTTTGTTGAAGAAACACAAGGATACTTCGCCTGCTCCAGTGGTAGATTCTGTTAGCTTAAAAGGGGTTGTTGAAAGGGGCGCATGTCAGGAAACAGAGGCACCTAGACAGAAGAAGAAATTAGATGGTGACAAACTACATTCTGCCCCGGAGTTAAGCGTAAAGAAGAAGAAAAATTCGGTGACCGTTATATTGCACTCTGGAAAGCGCAAAAAAGAGGAACTCAGAACAAAGGATCAAAATGTAAAGAAAAAGGTTAGGGCTACTGATAAAGAGGGTGATTTTAAAAAGCAGAATGTTCATGGCTCGAAAGCAGGTGAGTTTATGTATATTTTCTAAATCTAGTTTCGTTTTCTTTGAACTGTCTATATGTTATTTGTGTTTGGGGCGAGTTTATACTCTAGATTAATGGTCGAATGAAGTTTAGTTAGTGGAAGTTGTTTATGGTGATACATATGATTTATTTTTTCCATCTATACTATTAGCTTCAACATTCTCAAGAGATGGAAAACATCTGGAGTTTTCTCAAGGAAGAAGCTGCAAGGCTGTCAGTGATGATTTTCAATGTGGCAAAGATCTTGGCGATCAACCATTGGATCGTCTTGGTGAATGTGCTACCAACTTAGCCTCAAATGAGCATGGTCTAGAGGCCAACCCTAGAAATGATGTTTCAAGTGGTGAAAAGTTGCGGGTTGGCAATAAAGGGGCTCAAGTTCCTCTGGAATCAGAGAATGTCTCCAAGACCTGTAATGGTGTGGAATCTTTAACTGAAGTGAATGGTCCCCGGAGCTCAAGTGTAAAGGAAGAGGTTTGTATATCCATTGCCTTTAATTCTTTATGTACTATCAACTATTTGTACAATTGTACTTGCAAAGCAGTACTGCTATTGTGCTGATTTATCTGCACAAAATTCTTGTTTAGCATATTTAAAATATGGATTTAGGTATTCTAGGCTTTTTTTAGAGAATGCTGTTTCATTTGTATGTGTAGCTTGGTTGGTTTGCACACCTGTTGTTGCTATGTACCATAAGTCCAGCTTACTTGTTTAGTTGTAGGTTTGAATCATGTTTGATTATTTTCAATTTCATCCATGCTATACAACATTTTAATGTCTCCTATAAGCTGTTATATAAGCTATTTTCTTAGCTTCTACTCATTCTCCTTGGGGCAAATTTATCAAGGTCTCACCTTGTAAATTTTGCTTGTAAATAGGATTTTCTTAATCATGGCAAGGATGTGTCTGAAAACTTAAACCTTGAATTAGATCAAAGTTAGGTATGTTAGGAATGCTAATATATTTTGACAAGTAAAAATAGTAAAGGAAAAACATGCTTGTCGTAGGCATTGATCTTTTAGATGTCAGATAGTGAAAGCAGAGGTAGTAGAAATTGTGCCTCTAATTTGTAGTCATCAAGTTGCATAATTCATTTTCGCTTGATAGCTAAATTATGCAATTGCTTTTCTTATGAGTAGTGTTTCTAGATTGTTTTATTCGGAATGCATGTGTCATTGTCTTCATGTTGCGGATCATGGATAACAAGACTTAAAGCTGTTGAGTAAAATATTTCATAATGCATACATGGAGTGTGTGTTTTGAGCTTTTGAGAGAATAATTACTCATAAGCATGCGGATTTTAATCATACCTACTTTAGTGTGCTTCAACATGTTGAGAGGATAATTACTTAGCAGCATGCGAATTTTTATTTCTTAATTAGGTTACTGGTGATACACATCAGAGATGTCAAGCTGGTACTGGAAGTGTAGGAACTGGCTCATCTGTAAAGGAGCCTGTTGCTGCGCATGTTAGAATTGCTGCTGCAGATGCTAAAGAAAGTGAACACGGTCAAGATTTAGATATTGATGAGGCCAACTCACGGCCTATTAAGAAACTGAAAATTGAGTCAGATGCCGATGATCACAGGGGCCAGTTGGTTGAGTCTCTACATTTGAATAACGTAAAACTAGACGCGGCCACCGAAGCCTCAACTCAGTCTCCTGGATTGTCTGTTAATGTTGTCACCGGGGAAGGAAAAGTGGTTGGGACGTCTACTGTAAACACAGAAGCAACTGAAGCTAAGGTCCTTGATGCTAGCAGGAGCTATGTTGTTGGCCGTTCTAAAACGAATAAACCTGATGGCTCAGCTGAAGGTACCCCTCATCCCAAGAGAGAACATTCAGGATCAGAAGGTTCTGTCGGAGCAAGAAAAAGGTCATCAGGGCTTAAACCGAGCTCGGAAGTGGCTGATGAATTACTCAAATCAAATGGAACATCGAGAAGTCATTCAACAGCTTCATATCAGCGTAAAGCAGGAGTTTCTGTGTTGAGATCCACTTCTTCCGGTATCATGTCCAAATCCTCTGAAAATTACATGGCTGCAACTGCTCAAAATTCCTCTGTACATATTAGACATGAGTTGTCTGATAGCAGTCAGGGAACTATGAAAGACAATGCTTCAGCTGATAAAGTTGAGCATGTAGAAAAATGTGGGAGGCCAAAGAAATTAGTTAAAGACTCTTCAAGATCAGGCCCTGTGGCTAAATTATCAGAGACCAAGAAAATTTCCAACTCATTTGATTCAAAAAAGGCATCAGATTTAAAGGATCACAGCCTTCATTCTTCTTCTAAAGTACCACTGGGCTCAAATGTTGCATCTAGTCATGTTGCTGGTGAGTGTGCTAGTCTGCCATCAGTGGAGGGTGCTTCCAATAAAGCGGTAGCTTCAGCTGTTTCTGGAAAAGGTGAAAAGTCTTATCAGACAGGTTGTAACCCGCCATCTAAAGGACATGTAATTTCAATGACCTCTCCAGCATCATCAAATATTCCCGCTACCTTGAGTGATGAAGAGGTATAAAGCAATTATCCAATTTTATGTTAGTATTTTACATATTCTTTCTCATCTAACCTTTTTATGGTATGTCACATTCAGCTTGCTTTACTTTTACATCAAGAACTGAATAGTTCTCCAAGAGTTCCTCGGGTGCCACGCATGCGTCATGCTGGAAGTTTACCTCAGTTAACAGGTCCAAATGCAACTAGTGTGCTGATGAAGAGAACTTCTAGTGGTGGAAAAGATCAGGGCATGGTATGCCCATCTTAATTTGTCCATTGAGTTGGCTTTTCAGCATTTTTATCTGACTATGAAATCATGGTTATGACTCATCTTTAATGAATTGAAGGCTTCTAGGAGGAGGACCAAGGATTTTTCTGGAGATGGATCGCACGCTCCTCTGGAAGTTGTCAACGAAGTTAAAAAGATGGAGAGAAAACCTACTTCGCAGGATAACAGGAGGCATAATTCCAGTTACAGTGCAGATCAGCTTTCAAGAAAAGAAGTAGATGGTGCTCTAGTGAAAAGTGTGCAATCAATGAAGAAGACAAACACGAACAGCTCCATGTCATCATCAGTGGATGCTAATGGCCACAATGTATCTAATCGCCCATCATCAAGGAGTGCCGCTGATGATGATCGGCAGATGGTTAGTCGTCAGACAAATCGTACTTTGCCTGGTTTGTGCTCTTTCCTGCTTAAAATTCAACTTGTATATTGTATATCTGATACAGATTGCTAGAAGCATGGTTTATCATTATTTGGGATTGCATTTTGTAGGTTTGATTGCTGAGATTATGAGTGAAGGCAAACGCATGACCTACGAAGAACTCTGTAACGCTGTTTTACCGGTATGCCACTTTATTTAATCTATGGTTTATCATTACCTCTCTCTCTCTCTCTTCCTTGTGGATTATACAATTCGATCAGGATGGCATAGTCTTTCAATTGACTGGTGAAATATTATCTTAATTTTTTTTCCACTTAAAAAATATTTTAATGCTTATCCCAGCATTGGCCTCACCTAAGGAAACATAATGGAGAGCGCTATGCATATTCAAGCCACTCACAGGCCGTACTTGATTGTTTGAGGAACCGAAGTGAATGGGCTCGTCTAGTTGACCGTGGGCCAAAGGTATTCTTGTGCAAACGCTTCTATCTATCTGTTGATCTGCTCCTCATGTAGTGCCTTGTTATTAATGGAGTAATAAGTTTTAGACTATTGCACCAGCTTTTTCAGATACATAATTTTGATACTCAACACTTCCTTCTATGTGGATTTGCACAAGTACATAATTTTGAAAGTATGTGGATTTGCACAAATACATAACTTTGATACTTAACAGTTAACCCTTCCTTGTATACCCCTTTTTAGCACAGTTCTGGTGTAGATATTGTGTTTGTATGTGCATAGTCAAGCTTGCTTGTAAGTGGATGGAGTAATGCATACAGTCATCGCTCTTGTTTATGTGGCTATAATGTAGTAACCTTTTACTTTTCTCATAATTATGCAAATTGACGTTTATGTTTTCCAAAAGTTCAAAAGAATTCATTATGGGGGGTGCATGTTATAAATTTATCAAATCTAGAAGTTTTATATACAAATCACAGGTAAGGTCTTTGTTGGGCTTTCAGTTCCAGCTCTCTGCTGGTCTTTGTGGCTTGAGAGTATGGATAATTGGAGAATCTAGCAGAAACTTTAGAGGAGGTGGAGGATAGGGTTAGGTTTAAGGTGTCTTCGTCTATTTCAAATTATTAAGATTCAGAGTATTTGGTGTCTTTCAGATATTCATTAACGTCATCACTATTTTGGAGATGGGTATTCTCTGATTGGAAAAAAAAAGTAGGAATAGAATTCTGGAGATTTTGAAGATTATATTATCTTTCAACATTACTTCTACATTGAAATGTGCATAACCGTGTTATCTATATTTACGTACTTTGTATTTCAGACTAGTGTGAGTAGAAAACGAGGCAAACTTGATACTGATTCCCTGAGCATGGAGTCAGAGGATAATGAAGATCAGATGGTAAAAACTTCAAAAGATGCTGGGAGTAAGAGTTTTGAATCTCACCAAGAAGACGTTCCCAAAGGAAAGCGGAAAGCCAGAAAACGTAAGCGACTTGCTTTACCGGGAAGAGGTGTTGTCAGGAGACGGCGTAGAGCTGGTGTTGTTAGTGATGATGAAAGTGAATCATTTTCTTATTCTAGTGAAGATAGTATGTCCAGTGAAGAAGAAATACAGGGTGGTGGGACATCTGTAGTTGGCAGCGAGGTCTCAGCTAGTTCGGATGAGGGGCGGTAAGACTTAGAATGCATCCATGATGCTTTATGTGCCGTGCTGTAACTCAGTTTTTCAGATACAAGGAGACTTATTTGAATGTGTAAGCTGTAACAATATTGTACATATAGGTTCCATAGCATAAATTTTGTTATAAAGTTTAGGTTAACTCCTAGGGTAGGCTGTAAATTAGATTCTTGAATGTAGAATATCTTCTTCTGCTTGTAGATTTAGAGTGTTTTACTTTTAGCTGATAATTCTCATTATTGAATAACAGCATATGGCAAGCAAAAAGAAAATGAAAAATTAATTCAGACTTAGGGGTCTCTTCTGAATCTTTCTTGGTTTCTTTATTGAAGATGATCCTTGTCACCATTGAATACTAGTACCCAGAATTTCTCATTCTCAACTATCATCAAGGTCCAAACAGTACACTGAAATGGTATTGGACCTGTTGGAGTTTCAACTTTTTAATGTAGTGAAATACTGTACCACACAATAATATTGGTTTGGCTAACTGAAAACTAGAAGTTAAAAATTGTTTGGCCATCTGAAACAAGTTAGATAAAATAAGAGGTCCAAGTGCAAGATTCCTAGTTTAACCGTCACATTTAGTGGGCACCTCTTTATCTTCAACATCAATTTCATTACTTCTCTCTTTTTTTCTTGTCCTTTTCTTTTTGGACACGTCTTTTATATAAATATAAATATTTTCAGCTTTCTAATGCATCTTTAACCTAGTATGAATATGAAGTGATCTAATGTGACGAGAAATTTATGAATCTTACTACTTGTTAGTGAATGAATAGTACTAGGAGTAGTATTTATGGTTTAGATCTTCGATTATTATGCTTCTATGGATATGTTAATATTTAATATTTTTGTTAGCCTCTTAAAACCATAGATTAATGGATATTGGATACTCCCTTCATTCTCCTATAGTTGAGACGAAACTATTCAGCACCGAGTTTAAAAAAAGAATGTTGAGTGTGTTAAGTAAATAGATAAAAAAGAAAGAGAAAAAGATAGAGATAATAAAGTAAAAAGTGAATTAAGTAGAGAGAATAAAATAAGAGAAAGTAAAGTAAAAAACGAGAAAAAAAAAGTTGCTAGAAATGACTCATCTACAGGGGAACGAGGGAGTACTAATTATGAATTATCGGCTTAGTGTTTAGAAGCTATGATTCCAGAGCATACAGCATACTTAGTATTTTAGAGAAAACAAACGACAATTCTTGTTCCATTTGAATCAATTGAATTATTCATAATTTGATTCTCTTAACATATTAAGTGCAATGTTATTTACCATGTGATTTCTTCAATTTTTTGTTTTAATTTGTTGCAATTGTCTTGCAATTCTTTGCTGTATAGTATTAGTACCACTTCCATCCGCCATTACTTGTCACTAGTTTCATTTTCAATATGTTCATCAATACTTATCATATCTACCTTTTATTATTTTGTTAACGGACTACACATTCTATTACTTATATCTCACTCACATTTTTTTTTATACAATTAACATATAAAACTAAGATTTACGTTTTATAACTATTTTCATCAACTTTTCTTTAGTTTTTAGAAATGGATTGAGTTGTATTTATTTTTCTAACAGAACCTAATATGAACAAATGTTAGATTATCAAATATTTCCTAGTCAATCAAAAAGTGTGCAACCACACATTTTGATTCGTGACCATCTTACTCACGGAATCGCAATCATATTCGTTGGATGTAAGTCGTCTTCATTGATATTCAAGAATTTATGTTCTCATCGGTATTCAATTATTTAATTGTCATTTTTAGTAAATGTTGAGCAAATTTAGTAGGTTGGATCAAAGTTATATTTACAGGCGTGATATTACAAATTAAAGTGTTTTTAAATTAGGATCAAAGTTAATTAAAGTTAGATTTACAGGCGTGATTAAAATTAGTTATATGCAAACCGTATAAAAACAGAGCCAACTGCAACAAACGGCAAATGGTTGAAAACTGGTGGAAATCCTCTTCTCCATTGCTCTAGATTTTCTCCCACAATTTCTTCTTTCCATCAAATTCAATGTATAAACCTTGTTCCCTGTTATCTAGGGTTGGCTTTGGCTTCTCCATTTCCGTTTCTATGTAACTATACATCGCCTCCTTGTTTAATCCCTCACATTCACTGATCTCCGGTGAGCTCAATCTTCTCTTCATTCTCTCTGGAAATTTCACATTTGATTCTTCTGTGTGGTTGCTGAATCTATCTTATTGTTCTTCTCCCTTTTTAGGCTCTCTAGAGTTGAATTGCAGGACACGTCATGATGATTCCTGATTCCCTTGTTCGCGAATCGTCGATGGAGAATGGATCAATGGAAATTCCATGCACGCCGGAGGAAGAGAGGAGGATCGTAGAGGAATTGACCGCCAAAGCTGAGGCTAATTTGCGCGAGGGAAATTCGTATTACGTCATCTCCACCAGGTAATTGGTTGACCTCATCGCTCCTGCTTCTTTTTGATTGAGTTTTAATCCGAACTAGAATCAATAATGCTCCTTCGCTTAGGTTCTGATTGATAATCGATGATCGATAATCTTAACCCTTCTGAATTTCTATTCAAAATTTCAATGCGTTATGCTTAACTTTGAGCCTTTGAAGGCATGTAACTGTGATGTCATTGATTTTGATTCTCGGCTAATTCATCACTTTCATCTTTATATCGTAAATGGAAGATGAATGCTTTATCAGAAACTCATAAGTATTCTCTCTTTTTTTAAATGTCGATTTTTAATCTCAGCTAATTCATCTACAACTTCTGTATATTTCTTTTTTATGCCTTCTGTGAACGTCATTGGCTGACATATTTTGGACATCAATACTTATGTCACTTTCTTATACGGTTACGAAGTGACTTTGACTTCTGATTTTCTACCAAAAAGCATATAGTGCCTGTTTTTTCGGACATAAGCTTTAGCATAGCTTGTCAATTGCCCAGTAGAAGAACACTTGTTGTTTTAATTAGTGTTGACGATTACGTGTGTATGTTACTCTGTACCCCTTTTTTGAGCAGGTGGTTTATGGCATGGAAAAGGTACATTGGGAAAATAGAGAATGGTTATCCATTTGATAGCAATTCTGTTGGACATCCATCTGTGGCAAAAGATAGGCCTGGACCAATTGATAACAGGGACCTAATTGTAAATGAAGTAGTAAAAGATAAAGATGAAGATCTGCTACTTCATAGAACTCTGCAAGAAGGGCATGATTATGAATTAGTTCCCGAAGAAGTTTGGGAGAGGCTTCTGAAATGGTACTTCTACTAACCTGCCTCATTCTTGAGGCTGTTTCCGTTAATGTGTAGAAAATTTCTTCTTTTTCCTCAACTCCGAGGAGAAAGAATTCAAACAAGCATTTGCCAGGCTACTGCGTGCTGTTCACATAGGAATTATAAATATGTTTACGTGGTGAATCTGGTGATGCTTTAAATGGATTTTCGCAATTTTCCTGAAGCTTTAATGTATTTCTCCCCAGGTATAAAGGAGGGCCGGTATTGCGGCGAAAAATGATATCTGTTGGGGAACAACATAAGCAATTCAGTGTGGAGGTCTTCCCTGTACATCTCAGGTTGATTGACTCTAGAGACCAGAGTGAGGCAGTTATAAGGTTAAGTAAAAAGGTAAGCTCTTTTGTATTAGCGGTGATACTTTCTTTGATGTTATTTTGTATCGTAGTCTCTGAAGTCATAGTATTTCTTTTGACACCATCACATAACCGTTGAGATATCCTCAGCACAAGAAGATGGTAGCACTTCAAACTTGCTACTTACATGTTTAATGCAAAATTGTTTATGTCATTCAGATCTTGTATTAACTTGATTGATTATCCTATCTTTTCCATTTACACTATATTGGAACTGTCATGTATTAGTCAAAGCTATGTGGTACTTGGGTACCATGCTTAGCATAGATACACCCATATGGTTTTTTTAGTATTGAAGCTGATATCTTGGAAGTTCTAATAAATAAGGGATATCCTGGTTCTTGCTGATTCTGTTTTCTGTTTTCAGGCTTCTCTATGTACCCTTTATGAAAGGGTCTGTCAACTAAAAGCTTTAGATCCAGAAAAGGTTAGTTTATATAATCAACTGCTTCATTATATCTGGATATATAGTTGGTAATATCATGATTTGTTCTCTTTCTGAAATTTATACAGGTTTGTATATGGGACTACTTCAATAGGAAGCAGAAAACTTTATTAAATTCTTCTAGCCAAACTCTGGAGGAGTCTAATATACAGATGGATCAAGAAGTAAGCTCACAATGTTTTCATTTATTTAGAGATCTGGTTATTTTTTTGTTCCTTGGGACGGAAATCTGAAATTATTGAGTGCTGACATCTACTAAGCATTGGCGTTGCTGCTTGACTAGATTTGTCTCTTGCAGTTATTTTTATTATACTCTTGCACTAACATGATTGTGAGTTTGCTGATTTCTGAAGGCCCTCTATCTCTTCCTACAGATTCTTCTTGAGGTACCAGTTGATGGATCTACCAGGGTCTCAACTGGAAATAGCTTAGCAATGATTCCAGTAGAGTCCACAGGATCAACGTCTTCCATTGCTGGTGGGCCATCTATATCTAATGGGAATTCAGCTAGTTATAACTCCAGCAGACACGAGCAAACTACTTCAACATATGGGGATATGGAGGGTGGACATGATGGTTTAAAGCCTGGATCTGGAGGAGATAGAGGTCTAGCAGGATTGCAAAATTTGGGGAATACTTGCTTCATGAATAGTGCGCTTCAGTGTTTAGTTCATACACCGTACCTTGTTGATTACTTCTTTCAAGATTACAGTAATGAGCTCAACAAACAAAATCCTTTGGGAATGCATGTAATTGTTCTGTTCCATTTTCTGTGATTTTTGTACTCTATTCAGAAAGTGTTCTGACCATTTTCATCTTGCAGGGAGAGCTTGCGCTCGCATTTGGTGAATTGCTGAGGAAACTCTGGTCTTCTGGTCGAACTCCAGTCGCACCTCGTGTATTTAAGGGAAAACTTGCCCGTTTTGCTCCCCAGTTCAGTGGTTATAATCAGCATGATTCGCAGGTTATCTTTCATCTAAATTTGAGATTAAGATACATTGTCTCTTTTTTATAAGGTACTACCTTGAAAATTTATGTTTTGATGCTGTCATTCGGTTAAATATAATAAGATATCTGTAAACAATCATATTTTGTGTTAGTTTGATAGAGAAGATTGCGAGAGAAGAGGATGAAGAAAACACACTGAAACACACGAGCAGGAGATGAGCTGGACAGAAAAATATACTCCATAGAATAGAAACTAAAAATACAAGAGATAATCCTCTAACAAGGCCCTATGGTAACCACCGTCCTACATTAATTTCTAAGACACTTTGTTCTTCTATTGAGGAGTTATTTATAATAAAAACTGACATACTCCTACATTGAATAAAACTCCTAATGCAATACTAACTCTAAAAGATAATATGTACCTCAAACTACTGGACTCCATAAAGAACTAGACTCCTTCATAAAACAAATATGCTGATAAATAAAAATTAATAACTAAGGACTGCACAGAACGGTCTCTATCATAGTGTGTCAGGAACATTGAATTCTATCAATCAATTATACTATTATACTAGAATTTGATTTGAGGTAAGAGCAGTCCCTTAAAGTATGTGATGACTTTATTAATATTCTTGTATGTTTCACAAATTCACAAACTGTGGATATTAAGATCAGTCCCTTTATATGATGTCCTGTTTTATCAATGAGTGTTGGCATGGAAATTGTAACTTAATGGATATAATCAACTTCCATTTTTTGTTGACATCAGTGTAAAAAGATGATATGAAATTGTTTTCATTAGGAGCTCCTTGCTTTTTTTCTGGATGGGCTGCATGAAGACCTAAATCGTGTTAAGCAGAAACCCTATATTGAGGCCAAGGATTATGATGGTCAGCCAGATGAGGTAGTTGCTGACGTGTTTTGGAAATATCACAAGGCCCGGAATGATTCAGTAATTGTAGATATTTGTCAGGTGAATAACTTGGTCTTCTATGTGTTTCAATCAATACTAGTTTGATACTTAGATATATATCCAGATACTCTTCTTTTTCATTCACTGGATGATTTTGATCTACAAGAGCTGCATTTACCGTATAACATTTATTATATGGACTGAGAACATCACTGAACATGTATGGAATATAATCATGTTTTGAGAATACTTACCTGAAAATGCTCTGATCTTAAGGCATTTGTGATAGCATGCATACATGGAAAAATTGCCGTGTTACAAAGATATTTTTATTAGGAAGATGGTTAAATTCTGTTAAGTTTTAAAAAAAAGTTATGTAGGAGATTCAACCAATAAGCACATTGAATGGAAAAAGTTGGTTTTTTCCAAAACTGATCAGGTTCCTGGGAAAAATGGAAGGAGTTAAAAAAGTGTCATGACATATTCATTTACTGTCATTGACAAATTACCTGTAATTATATCTTATAGGTCTTATAAACATAAAGTGATTGGAAACTATCTTGTTGCTGGTATAGAATGGTGTCTGTAAGGAAACAGAAAGAGGAGAACGATAGAAGGGTACAACAGAAAAACATAGTGTCATAGTGTGATATGGACTTTGATTTCTGTTTTCAATATGTTACCTTCATTGTACGTGGGGAACCGTTATCACCACGGACACAGGGGTAAATGGGGAACCGTTATCGCCTTTTAGAAAACTAGCTTAAACTACATGGAATGTGAACATTGTTCAAATTGTAAGTGAAATACAATATTTTCCTGTCACCGAACCCCTATTTTTACAATTTGCTCTTTTAATATTCATTACCGCATATCACCATGTATCATTCGTTATCAGTATGCAATATTCAGAAATTAATTTATATGATGCAATCTGTTTCAGGAATAGATATTTGATAGATGTTTACAGTTGTAAATTTTTCTACTAGATGGAATTCATTTCTCTAACATGATTTTCTTCTGTATAATTACCTAATGATTAACATTTGATAGGGCCAATACAAATCAACGCTGGTTTGTCCAGTGTGTGGCAAGATATCTATAACATTTGATCCCTTCATGTACCTATCATTGCCTCTTCCGTCAATAGCTACTAGATCTATGACAGTAACAGTGTTATATGGTAATGGAAGTAGCCTTCCTATGCCATTCACTGTTAATGTTCTGAAGCAAGGAAACTGCAAAGATCTTATCCAGGCATTAGGTATTGCTTGCAGCTTACAAAGTGATGAATACTTGCTCCTCGCCGAGGTAATAATATGTCCACTTCCCATCTCTAGTGTTAGGAATTTTTCATTACTCTTGTCAAACCAGCTTATTTGAAGGCAGGATTCGACTTTTTTCCCTGTAGGTCTATGAAAATCGGATATATCGATACGTGCAAAGTCCATCAGAACTATTGGCTACAATTAAAGACGATGAACATATAGTTGCCTACAGACTTCCAAAGAGGGATACTGATTTAACAAGAGTAGAGATATATCACCGACATCAGGCCAAGTGAGTTCCCTTTATGTACCAGGACAAGCCACTTATGTAAGCATCTTACAGGCTTGTGTGGTGAAATTAACAAGGAACTTCAGTTTGTGTTGGGAAATATTTCTTTCTTGCTGTGCCACACTTACAGGATTGCATCCTTTGCTTCTCCTTTTTTACTATCTAGATGTCTTTGAATATAACTAGTGCAGACTTATTTGATGATAAGCATGTAAAACCATTCATCTCAAGTTCAAATTACTTTTTTTGTGTTAAACTTGCTATTAAAGTGGTGCAGTAATTCTAGGTCTAGTTGTGTCAACTGTTACACAGTTGGGAGTCAAGAGCGTCACATTTGAACACTGTGGTGGTGGTTGTTGCTATAAACTCAGTAGTATTATGAAAGTAATAGAATAAATTGCAGTGTCATGGTGAAAAGCACCCAACCCTATCCAATGAAAATCCTCATGAGTGAAACATTTTCTTTGTGAATGTATCTGATGGCCACTTGATCTATATAATTTGTTGGTCTCACCTTCAATTATCTCATAATGGTTATTTTCTCCAGTGAGGGTAAGCTGTTCTTGACGCCATTAGTGACGGACTTAGAAGATCCACAATCTGGAGCTGATATTTATCTCGCTGTTGAAAAAATGCTCTCTCCTTTGAGAAGGAAAGAATTAGATACTTCAACAAGTATGGACTATAGCAGAGAGAATGACTCCTCTTCCAGTACCCCAGAAGAGAAAATGAACACCTGCAGCAGTCAATTACTACCAGCAATCCAATCAACAGTTGAAATAGAGGGAGATGAAATACCCAGCAAGGACTTCACATTTCAGCTTTGCATCACTGAAGATAATGGTTACAAATGGAGGCCTATAATGAAAGATACCCCCATAAGACCTGGTCGTTTGACAAAATTCCTAGTTGAATGGACTGAAAAAGAACACGAGATTTATGATGGTAGCCATCTACAGGTTCTTCCTGAGGTTCACAAGTCTCGAATCTTTGCAAACAAAAGCAAGCAAGAAGCTGTGTCTCTATTTAGTTGCTTGGATGCTTTTCTGAAAGAGGAGCCTCTAGGCCCTGATGATATGTGGTATGCAATAACCATGAAGTTACCGTTTATCATTTTTGGGCTTGTTTGTTTTTCTTACACACCTAAACTTGGATGTAGGTATTGCCCTCAGTGCAAGGAACACAGACAAGCTGGCAAAAAATTAGATTTGTGGAGATTGCCAGATGTACTTGTGATTCACTTGAAACGATTCTCGTATAGTAAATGGCTGAAAAACAAGCTTGACACAACTGTTGATTTTCCCATCCACAATCTTGACGTAAGCAAATATGTGAAGAGTAAAAATGCTTCTGCTGGGAGTCATATGTATAATCTGTATGCCATTAGTAACCACTATGGGGGCCTTGGTGGTGGACATTATACTGCTTACTGCAAGGTAACTACTTAATCCGGATTCAATAAATTTACATGATTGTAATCATCATTTGTCATTCTAGTTTGAAAATAGCACGCGTTCTTCCATGCAAATCCAAGAATTGGAACCGTTCGGTTTTTCTGGGGATAGCTACATCTTGAACATTGTCATTACTGTATTTACATCCCATTATTAACCTCCTCTTAATTTGTGACTAAACTCAGATGTGTTATACATTCTTGCAGTTAATTGATGACGGAAGGTGGTATCATTTTGATGATTCTCATGTGTCACCTGTGAGTGAGTCCGAGATCAAAACATCGGCAGCTTATGTATTGTTCTACGAACGAGTTAAAAATAATTTAAACGGAACATTGGGGGAGCCATCAGAGCATCATATTCCTTCTTGATGTGTGGCTGATGCTCTTTTTGCTCTAAAAGACTATCATGCTACCTGTTTGATAAAGCAAACCCGCACTGGAGTTGACGGTGGGCCATCACTCTTTTAACCCTGCTAACAGAAAATGCGTCGAAATAGAGCGTCAATGCTGAAAGTGCAAGAGCTGGGGACAGTGATGGCAATGCAATCTACTATATGATATTATTTGAAGGGATTCAAATTTTGTAGGCAAGCTAGTTTATAACTTAATCTAGTCTGTTGTCATTCATTGGAAGGAAGCATTGAGGATTTAGTGCTTATTTTAGAGTTACCAAATTAAATATGAAGTTTTGGCTTGCTTTCTGGCGTGAGATGTCTGCTAGAAAAGATGTGCACCATCACTTTTTTCTTCTTTGGAATAGAACGCTAACCAAATTGTATGAAAAACGGTTAAAAGTTGATTGATAAAGTGATATTCATCTCTCTCTCTCTCTTTCTCATTAAAGTTGATTGTGTGCGATGCCTACATACAGGATCGTGTTTTGGGTGTGCACATGGAACCCAGTATATTGACTGGAAAACTGTAAGTATGAGTTTTGATTCTGAACAAGGAGCATTTTTTTCTAGTAAGATAACTTTATGAAAAAGATTGAAAATGCAGTTTTATTATATCTAGCTTTATTAGCCCCACGAAACTACTCGTCTTGTTCCAGGCAAAGATTTTAATTATTTACACCTTTTATAAAGAATTACGTACTATTGTCAATTTAACACACTCGAGTTCTTATCCATTTTGCAAATTTCTAACAACCTTTAAAATATTGCAATGATTTCAGCACCTTTCCATACTTTATGATACAAGTCTGAGTTGCTTGTAATTCAGTTAAATGATTCCATCCCATATTGGTGTGTCGAAAGATGAATCAGCAGAATATAAATGCAAAAGGAACAGTGTTTCTCTCTTTCCATGAATAATTTGATTCGTAGCCCACTTGCTTTCTTTTGCATCACTTTTTCATCTCTGGTTATATTCCATCTATTTATTGCACAAAACTAGCATAGCACAGTTTGTGAATTATACTTAACCAGCATCGAAAGAAAGCAATTAAAGTTCTCCATTAAATAATAAAACTCACATTTTGATATGGTAACATGAATTCAATAATTAGAAAGTAGAATATGGATTTGAGGATGAATGAATAGTTATTATAATATGATCCCAAATTGTAGAGAAACGAATAATAATAGTGGTGGTCCATGTCCATGTCCACAGCATCAAATCAAATCTAGGGTATAAGCTCATACCTTAGACAAAAAAATAGAGAGGAAAAAGCACATACTCAATGCCAGCCTAAAAAGTAACATAAGAGCAATGCATCTTTATCGTATCCCATCACTCAAATAATTCAGCCGACCTTCCTAAATCTCCATACTGCTAACTGGATGTGGCCTCACCCCCGGGGCTGCCTCTAGGCTTTTTTTCGCGTTGAGTGTTCTTTTTCGAGTGATTCCCTTGGATATTATGATCAGAGATGAAATGCTACAACGGCCAAAACCGCCATGCACAAAATTGATAGTGCCCCTTGGAGAGGAAGGCTCCTCTGCAAATTTAAGCAGCATGTCATCAGCAAAACATGTCTTTCTATAAACAAACTAACTATGACTTCTACGTTAACATGCTGAGACTATGATGGAACACAAAAGATAAGAAAAGATTCACCTTCAAAAGAAATACAACATGATGGAACACAAAAGAAATATATCAGTTCATGTACTCCTCAAATTTTTGTAAGGAAAAGAAATTTTTTTTAAAAAGAAAAAAAATCCTCTAAAATGAAAAGTTAGCTTACCCGATTTCATAATTTGAAAGAGTAATGAATTTAATCCCAAAAAATATTCTGAAATCTCAAAAACTGATAGAGGGAGAGAGACTGACCGCATGGTCGGAAGTAATTGCCAAGTAGCCGTCGGAGGGCGAGGACGTGCCGCCATCCGACACGGAAGAGTTACCACTCACCGATCCCGATCCCGATCCCAATCCCGTCGTATTAAACCCCAAATTATAAACCGGGGTTCCATCGGGCTTGAACAGCCCGAAATTCCTCTCAGAGGTGGGGCCGGGCTTCTGATTCTCATTAAACAAGGCAAACACGTGCACATTCAAGTCCGCATTCGGCCTCATCGGCGTCCCCTTCTTCAGCTTCATCAAATTCCCGTTGTACAGCCGCGCGTTCTCCGCCGTCGCCCCCGCCTCGTCGGCGTCCCCCTTGGACGGCCACCCCGTCTCCGAGATCTGCAAACACACACTCTTATACCCTAGCTTCTCCATCGCCGCGTGCGCCGCGTCCACCTGCGCGTGGAACATGTTGTCGTAGCGCAGGCCCGATCCTGGGTCGATTATCCCCGATCCCGGCCCGAACAGCACGAAATCCAGCTGCACCTGCTTCGGATTGGCCTTGTAGGCGAAGAAGGGGTAGGCGTTGACGAGGAAGGGCGATCCGACCTTGCTGTGGAATTCGAGGATGCAGGCGAGCTTCGGCGCCAGATCGCGGCGGAATTGGCCGGCGGAGGGCGGGTACGAGACGTCTAGGATGGCGAGGTTGTGCGCGGTGGTGACGGCGACCTGTTTGTCGAGGTTGAGCGAGACGAGGGCGGCGTGGACGGATTCCATCGCCGGGAGGAGGTTGCTGGAGAGGGCGGAGTCGTTGAGGGTGAGGACCTCGTTGCCGATGGCGATGAAGGTGATTTTGGTGGCCGGGAGGTAGCACTGGACGTTGGCTTTCACCCACGCGGCGGCCTGCTTCGGGTCGCGCATGCGGCCGAGCTCCTCGTTGCCCAGGCTGACCATGAATTCCACGCCGGAGTTGGCGAAGGCTTTCAGGACGCGGGGATCGGCGTCGTAGAGCTTCACGCTGCGGACGCCCATGGATTTGACGAGCGGGACCACTGATTCCGGGTGGGGGAGGTTGTTTCCGAGCTGGCCGTAGTTGATTCCCAATGAAAATGCCAAATGCAACACCAATGCCGCTGCATATCATTATCATGATCATGATCATATACATGTGCAATGTTAATTTCTATGAAATGAAATGAAGCAATTTTTTTACCTGAGAAGAGGAAGAGCGGGAGGCGGAGGGGACTCATTAACTCCATTGATGCGATGGACTCTGTTTTTGACTCTTGAACCCTGTCTCTTTAAACCTCTGTTTTTCTCTCTCGCATAAATTAAAGGAAAATTCATTTCTTTGGGATTACTTCTTTTCAACTTTTGTCAGGGTTTAAAAAAAATTAACCTATGTAAAAAAACCATAAATTTAATAGAAAGAAGTTAGTTAGTGTACTTAAATTGAGGAAGAAAGTTTGGGAAATATCTTAATCAGTATTTTTGAATTCTAATACTATCATGAAATATCTTTATCGGTCATTTAAGACGGATAGCTATATATATGGGAAATGGATCTCCTGCCTTGCACAGCAAAGGGCTGTGTTTAAAACACAGCTTTTCATGAACAAAACGCAGCAACACTTGTTTTATTTCTTTTTCTTTTTCTTTTCTTTGATTTAGAGCATTCCCAATGGAGGTGGCGAATTCTCGGCGATAAATCGCCGGTTATCGCCGAATTATCGCCGGCCATTGTGGCGAAGTCGGCGATAATTCGGCGATAATGTTGCCGTTGCTTCGCCGAGTGGCGTTCTAACGCCGGATTATCGCCGAGCGATCGCCGGCCACTGTGGCGACGCTCGGCGATAATCGGCGATAATTAAAATTTTTTTTTTTTTTTTTTGAACCCAACGGCTATTTTACATTCCACCCCTATAAATATTTCCTCCACTTCCTCCATTCATCACCCACAATCTTCATTCTCTCCATTTTCAATCTCTTCTCCCAATCTTCAATTTTCATCAAAATTATGAGCTTTTGGAAGAAAAGTTCCCGATCGGGTAAGGATAAGGGTAAGGGGAAAGAGTCGAGTTCACAAATTCCCAACACGGATGAAGCAAACGAGCAGTGGATGCAGTCGTTGTTGGCGATGGGTTCTCCTCCCGGCCAACTTCCATACGGGGGTCCGTCTCCTTTGCAGACTCCTCCGGCGCGGAGACTTTCTCCGTACTTCAACTCTGCCGGCAGAATGCCCTTTCCAGCCGACGATGTGTATCGGCCCCAGTTCGACACCCCCGGATCAACCCCAGGCGACCAAGAATCTCAGGCCGCGACACTGAGCGCGGAGGACTTCGAGGTGGAAGAAACGCCCACCGAGCCGCCTTCTAGGAGCGGGAGGGGGAAGGCGCCGGCGTCGTCGGCTGCGACTGATACGGGTTCCGATGAGAGGCCGAAGCGGGTAAGGACTACTTACACTCTGCAAGAGTCCGAGCTGATAGCCGACTGCTGGGCGGACACGTCACAGGACGCGGAGCGCAGCAACTACCAGACTGAGATCATATTCTGGGAGCGGATTGCCGCGAAGTACAGGAGCCACAAGACTGCCTCAATGAAGGACCATGGCAGCGAGGCGATCCGTCGGCATTGGGAGCGCCTCATGAGGGACTGCGGGCACTTCAACGGTATTTATTCTAACTTGATGACTCACATGACGAGTGGCCAGAACGAGCACATGGTCCGAGATGAGGCCATCCGGATGTATAGTAGCCAGTACTTGTCGACGAAGGGCTTCAAGTATTGGAACATCTACGATAAGCTGAAGGATCTCCCCAAATTCCGGACGGGAATGCACGACGCGCTGCACGGGAAATCGGTGCGCTCGCGACTTAGCGTTTCGGAGAGCGAGGGGAGCGCGGCCCACATCGACTTGAGTGGGGATGGTCCGCACGAGCGCCCGGAGGGAGTGAAGAAGGCGAAGGGGAGGCGGAAGGGGAAGGGCGCAACGTCGGAAGTCGCGTCGGAATCCGTCATCGACTTAGAAAAAGCCACTTATTCGAGCAATGTCGCCAATCTGACCCAGATGTACACGCTGTACTTCACCGGCGGCGGGACCCCTGAAGAAAAGGCGGCCCTCTGGAAATGCATCCAACACCTGCAGAGTACGCTGGGGCTCGATCCCGACGCCCCTCCGGCCCCTCCGTCTTAGATTTTTTTTTTTTAAATCTTTGTTTATTTGCGTTTTTTATTTGTAGTTTTTTTTTTCTCGTTGTATTATATTTTCCAATGATTAATACAACGATGAATTGTTCATTATTAGTCTATTTATTAAATACATTTGTAGGGAAAATTAAATAATATAAAAAATAATGATGTAAAAATGAAATGTTGAGTTAGGGAGAAATAAGGGAGAAATAAGGGAGAAACCAATGTAGCACTTGGCTAAAAACTGGGGATAAATTTTGGTGCTGATGTGGCGCTGATGTGGCAGGAGTTAGGGAGAAATAAGGGAGTTTTTAGGGAACTCCATTGGGAGTGCTCTTAATTTTACCTGTGGAAATGGCATAGCAGTTGCTGCGCACAGCAGGGGATCCTTCCCCATATATATGTTGGTTCGAACTTTGAACTCATTTTTTTTTTTATCATGGACTTGTTCAGTCCATCAATAAGGTGACAATGACAAATTAGTTTTAATTTGTATTTCGATTTGTGAGTTTCATGGTATGATTGATTGTTAGGTGAGTGACGAATCTAAGTCAGTTTCACATGCTTTCAATTATAGTTTGTTATTATGTACTACTTGGATGCGCTTCTATTCTTCTGACAAGAAGATTTTTAGTATCTTCGTTTGTTAGTAGGAGTAGTAATTTCTTTTACAGATGTGTATTACTTGGCATTTAGATTCTTACCTTAGATATCATGTGTATAACTATCATTTAGTTTTACTTTCATTCTATTAATGTGATGAGTTATAGAACGGAGGGAGTAATAGAGAATGGAATCAATATAGAAAGAAATTATCATTCCATTCTTATTTTTATTTTGTTTTACTTTCATTTTAATTATTTGATTGGTACAATAAATTAATCGAGAATTAAATCAAAATGAAAGAAATTTTCTTTATCTTTATTTATTCATACCTCTATTCTATTTCACACTAATTCTATTCGATTATACCCCCTCTATCTACCAAAATTAGTGTGGATGACACGAGTTTTGGGGCGAAATTGATAAAATATGAGAGGGAAAGTAAACAAAATAAATAAAGTAAAAAGGAAAGATAAAATATGAATAAAGGAAGAGATAAATAAAAATGTAATCACTATATTGGTAGCAATTTTTCAATTTTAGTATGAGACTAAATTTAGTAGACGAGGAAAATGAATTTTGGACATGGAGTATAAAGAAAAAGAAATGCATAGAGATTGTCGTTATTGGCAAATGAATATTTTTGAACATCGATCTCTTCTTCTCTTCTGTAAATTAAAAATTAGTGAACCCTATAAAAACAATAAGACTACATTGTCATTGTCTGCAGCTTTGATACTAGCTACTACTCCACTATACATTTGTTAAGCTCCGATTTTATAATTATATATGCAACCTCTTCTCGTGCTATTTTCTTCTCTTACTTCACCGTTATTTCCCTTATTTTATTGTTAATTCCACCACAATTTTGTGAATATATAACCTGCTAGGTTACAAACTCATCCCACATCGGATGAGTGGAGAAAGATGGAAGATGTATATAATTCATGTTCAATCCCAATTGGTTTGAGGCCTTTTGGGAATGACCCAAAAACAAATCCGTGCAGGCTAGACCCAAAGCGGACAATATTAGCCTAATGTTGCAGTCGACGATCCTAACAAGTGGTATCAAAGCTCTGATTTAGGACTGGGCCTGACCCCGCGAACAATATCAGACTAATGTTGCAGTGGACGATCCTAACGTAACCAAAATTCAATAAACTTCTACCGGTACTCGCTATTTGGTCACACATTAATCATCTCATGAATTCATTTTTAAATGCTCATATAGAAATATGTGCAATTTGACGAGTACATACGTATATCTGTATGAGTGTATGGTCCCATTGCTAAAAAAAAGGATCTCATTCCATTGTTCAACTTTTCTTTGTGTCTTCTTTTTGATATATGGAGTAGTAAATATTGATGACAGGATTATAGGAAAAGAGAAACAAGATTAGAAAGAGAGTTGGCATTACTTGACATTTTTATGATACTTTTCTTGTATTTTGGTTGCTTCAACCACAAATATCCTCTTTGTTTCTTGCTTTCCTCTCATAGGCTGTAATTTTTTCACGATCCTCTTTACTGCCGTTGAGAGGGAACAGAAGTACTAATACTTTTCTTTTTCTTTTTGGACTGCGATTAAGGTAGCTCTAATCTGGTGCAAAGTGCAACAAATGGAACCCTTTTCATGTAAACAGAATTTGCATAATTGCATAGAGTATGTGGTGGCTCTTCATAGCAAGTTCCTCAGTCGCGGCGGTAGGGAATTAGGGCGGCGGTGGTGGTGGGTAGGAGATAAAGTTTCGGCGGTGGGGAGGAAAGTGGTGGGTGAGAAATTAAACAAAGACATATTCTGATTTTGGTGATTATTAAATTTTGTTCTTTTAGATTTTAATAATTAATGAATAATAGTGTGCATTCGGGTTTCGGTTCGGTTTTTCGCCCAAACCGAACCGAACCCGAAAAACCGAATTTAGGCTAAAATTGAAACCGAACCGAACCGAAAAATCGAAAATCGAAAAACCAAAAATCGAACTTAAAAAACCGAACCAAACCGAAAAAACCAAAAAACTGAAACAAAACCGAAAAACCGAAAAAAATAGTATATATTAATATACATAATTTATTTTATTTTATATACTAAAATAGAATATAAATATATATAATATAAAATTAATAGAATATATATAATATTTATTCTATAAAAATATATTAAAAGAATATATATTATATATGTGATATAATATACTAAATTAATAGAATAAAAATATATAATAATATATTTAAAATATAATTCGGTTTTTCGGTTTTTTTTTTCGCCCAAACCGAAACGAACCGAAAAACCGAAATTTTTGTATTTTAAAACCGAACCGAACCGAAAAACCGAAAAAAACCGAACCAAATTTCAAAATTTCGGTTTGGTTTGGTTCGGTTTGAATATTCGGTTTTCGATTTTTTTTCTCACCCCTAATTGTATTATTTGAGGCCTATTAAGAATTAAAATGTCTTTTTATTGTGACACTAATTATTTCCCGTGCTAATTTATACTCCATCCATTTTTCTCATATGACATTTTATTTGGGCATGGAATTTAAATAATAAATATTTAGTGTGTTAAATGGATAAATAATAACATAAATAAAGTACTCCTTCCGTCCCAACTAAGTTGAGTCGTATTCCTCTTTGGGATACCCAACTAAGTTGAGTCATTTTTTTTGAAAAAAAAACAAAACATCCAATTACTCTTACTTTATTTCACCATCTACTTTACTCTTGCTTTATTTTTCCTATTTTATTCCCCTCTCCTACTTTTCAACACAATTTCTTAATCTTCGTGTCCAAAAGATTTGTCTCAACTTAGTTGGGACAGAGGGAGTAAGAGGGAAAAAATAAAAAATAAAATAGAAAAACGAATAAAGTAGAAAGAATAAAGTAAGACACATAATAAAGTAGGAAAAAAAAGTGAGTTGGAACTTTTTAAAATGAAAAAATAACTTAGCAAATGGAGAAATTATCCAAGATAAGTGAATCATATTCCTTTTTGGGATGTCCCACTATAAATGAGTCATTTCTATTTTTAGCCAAAAAATATTAAGACGGAGTGAGTACTAGACACCTTGTAAAGTAAGATAGCTGTGCATAGTATTTTTATATAATAATAACTATTTAAATTATGAAATTCGATCAAATTTTGATATAGACTATAACTTTTAATTGAAGTTTATGATTTAAGTGACTGCTATTTTTTTTATTTTTACGGAACAAAAAAATGTTTCAAAATTTGTTGGGCAAAATAAGAAGTTGGGCCGGGAAAGAAGGCTTCATTAAGTTGAAGCATTACTTTATACGCCAAGTATTTTAACTGCCCTATGCATTGCACACTTGTCATTTATAACTGCACCGCGTGTTTTCAAAGGGGCATGAATTGCGCTCAAACGTGCAATAAAGTTCATTTATCTAAACTCAAGAGAAAACATGGACCAAGAATTGGATGATCCATCAAATTATTCTTCGTAAATAGTACCCCCTCCGTCCCATAAAACATGTCACACTTGTGGGACGGCACGAGATTTTAGGAAATTTTGTTTTGTGTGTTAAATGGAGAGAGAAAATATAATTTTTATATTCACGTGAGAGATAACTTTTTCCAAAAAAAGAAATATGACATCTTTTATGAGACAAATTAAAAAGGAAAGTGTGACATCTTATGTGGGACGAAGTGAGTAAATAGCAATCCAAATTCCAACAAATTATAAGCAATGCAGTTATGCAAGTATGATAAAAAATGAAAAGCTTACATTAGCACAAACTCATCAAAACTCAAAACTACCAATCATGAATAAATCAATCAATCCTTGACATTCCCATTTCCTAGCAACAAACTTATTCACCTGTGGGCTGTCACTAGCGTCTCTATGAGCCTCAAACCGTCGAATTTTGGAGCAAAGCTTCTCTTTTCCATTGATTTTACCTTGAAAAAGGAAAACAGTCAAAATACATAAAATTCATTGGAATTCATTCATCCCCAACAACATGCTATGGCGTCTCATTTTCATGCTAGTGTTTTTGGGGATCAAATTAGCAATAACAACCAAATGTACGAAACTATCAATTGATGCATAATTAAATACCCGATCGGCGCTTGGGGTGGCGGAAGCGGAGGAGGAGAGAGCGAGAGAAGAAGCCGCGAAAAGCGACGCAAGGAGAGTAGAGCATCCCTTCATTATCTCTAAGTAGCAGATCTGTGGTCAAAGAAATCCGACCAACCGCCGCTCGCCGGATTTCGTCTTAAATTTTCGCCCTTCCCTTCCTTTGGCTGCTTTTATAACCCATATTTCGATTATTAATGCGAAAATTGATACCTACCTTTCAAATTTTCCATTTTACTCCTCCAAATTAAGTAAACTAATTTTCTTATAATCATAGATTATACGCAAAATATACTAACCAGTAAAGAGTTGTTATCAATAATTAAAAATCAAATCGATTAAAAATATCGATTCATTATAGGGAGTACTAATATTTAACACTAGTATTATCTTATTGCTGCATGCGATAATAATGTGATACTTTAGAGCTACATTGGACCGACCTATATGATTTTAAACCAAATCTTTTCTATAATCAGTGTCCTTTCTTGTTCCACGGTCGATGGATTTTTCGGTTCCATTAATTTAGTCACAAATGAAGTCATGTGTTATGATTGATGAATCCTATCTTAATCTAACGTGTCAACCTTTAGTTCGATATACGCCGATTGTTCCTACTTCTCTCTGGTTGGTGATTCGATTGCACAACAAATATTGCTTTTGGACTCTTTTTTTATGAGAATTGGGAAAATCCATGTGATTATTTCATTGAACTATTTCCAAGTTCATTAGTACTACTAATCTTTTCCTTATGTTTTTATTACGTTAAAACGACGCATTTGGAAAATACACTAGAAAAGCTTTAGCAATTTATTAGTGGACTAGCGAGTTAAGACGAAGGGAAATGGCTATTGGTTTTTATCTTTGGGACGAACGGAGGAGGAGGGTATGACAATTTTACGTCTGGATAAGAGGAAATTAGTCGACGGAGTAAGCAGTCTCCCCTCCCCGTGATCCGCCAGTGCACGTGAATACCCACAAAACTTAATACATCAATTTTGAAATATACGAAGTAATACGCCAAGTAACATTAAATATCGTATAATATAATTTCCTATCAACCTGGCCCAGCTTACATAAAATTTATGATAGTGAGTTAATAAAATCCGTGTTGATACTAACTAGCTACCAACATCTTTCAAATTCCAAAGCAAATAAATGATTCCTATCATACAATAATTAATACGAGTAGTATTCAAATTTATCTTTGTACATTGCATCTCATTTTGGATTTTATATTTTATAGTATTTTATAAAAGTGACATCTTATCCCAATTATTTTCAACTGATCGTTTCTCAAACTATTTTTAAGGCTGCATCTGTAAAAAAAATGATCATATATTGGAAAATAAATGAATTATAGGATAATATCATCACTACATGGAGATATAGTAAACAAAAAAAGAATGAAAACTGCCTCTTTATTTCGCAGCAACAAATTTGCAACGAATGCTAATTCTGTGTGAGCCTTTGCTTATTGCACAGAGTAATGTAATTAGCTGTATTCGTCATAACCTCTGCCCTGTTCTTGCAAACTTTCTCGCAACGCCAAAAATAACCGCTTTCGTCAGAAGCCCTCTGTCGATGGAGCAAGCTAGGGCGAGGGCCCCACCAACAACGAGAGCCTTTGAGATGCCTCTACGCGATGGCTTCTCATCTGAAACAAGAGCTGTGGCCTCTGGTGCAGAAGTACTCGTGCTCTCCTGGGCTTCCAAGGCGTCCACGTCAACTTTAGCGTTTATTTGAGCCATAGTTGCAGAGCGCGAGAGTGGTGCTCCAGATGCTCTGTGCTTCTGGTAGGCACGCAAGCCAGGGTCGATCTTCTTGACAGCGCCCCACATCCCTTGCCGGACACCAAGTTTTGCGATCTCCCATGGTATGCCCATGTCTTCGTAGTGGAACAGAAGAATCTCACTAGCAGTAGACCGCCCATCTCTCTTTGATTCAGCTGAATTCAACAAGGGCGTGTCATCAGATTTTTCGAATTCACCCAAGCAAATATCTAATCCAAAGTATTCTTGCCAAAAAGATCTCCAAGTAACAGAAGCTGTTTCCATTTTTATTTAGTGATAGTGAAATGCCAATTTGAGAAAATATTCTACAAAAGTTCAGAGCTGTCTTCCTCACATATTCATTATTTAGCAAGTTCACTTCATTTTTTCATTTGATGCAGAAAAACCAAAATAAAGAAGAAATTGCCACTTTCTTCTTTGACACAAAAAAGATATCAGTCTGCGGATAGCTTATTAAGCTAGCAACATAGCAACAAAGTGAGCAAAGCAACTTCACTCAAAAAAAAAAAATGAGTACCTGCACGAATGCACCAACTTGAATAGTACAAATCAACTCGTCTTGGTTTGCTGCGACGGGGGACAGATGAGCGTGGCACACCCTATAATATGAAGCAAGAATATATTAGCAAGGCTACCAATAGACGAGTGATAGCCAATTCTTAAATACAAACATATCAATGGCCTCATTATAACAACTAGCTTAATAAGCGAGATACTAGAATAGTTCCTAATCAAATTGACAAATGTGATCGGTGTTGTTGACCATAAATTCTTGATACTCTGAAGTTGCCTCAAGAATTAAGCAATACTATAATTTTACAAACTATGAATCAGAAGACATATTTTGAAGTTTTATGCCAACCTTGCATATAAATAACAATATTTCACCATTTATACAAAGTATTCTAGACTAGGAGAGATAGAATGGAAGTGTATCCATCGACAACGAGCACCAAGATTTCTTGTCTTACCTTTGTTATGCAGTAATAGTTTCCTCCAAACTGCCAAATTCGACGGCCAATGATGTACTCTCTGTCACTACAAAAGAAGGGAAACTGCACGACAACAAAAGAACACAGTCAGCAAGTTCACCAAGACAATCAGAGCACCATAATTTGCACAAAGAGAAACGCCCCCTACCTTGCGCACCCACTGAACCACCATTGTCCCGGTTGTGTGGCATTCCTCAAGAGTTTCAGCGTGCACGAGCATATCATCCCATTTCGCTCTGAATTCGTCGTCCCAGAAGAAATATTTCAACATTTCAGGGGTGGCATCTTCATAAATAGTTCTACTACGATATTGTGGAGGTCCAGTCTATGAGCAGAAAATGCAACAATTATAATCCAAAAACACCATATGCAGCATCAATTCATGATCAAAATGAGATACATATATACCTCAAGATCTCTTCTCCAAGCTTGGTAGCTCATATTGGGAGTTGACCTATCCATCATCTGGATCCAAACAGGCCCACCATCTTTCTCCTCAACAAGCTTGTGAAAATGCTTGAGATCATCCTCATTCACAGCACTCGTTTTCTCAGTCTCCAGCCTTGATGAACTAACCACATACACAAAAATCAACTTATTAAGGAATATACTAAATAAAACCAACAAGGGCAAAAACCCTAGAGCATTTCTATTGCCCCAAACAACTCAATCAATCAAAATCAAATGCTGAGTTATCAAACAAAAAGTCAACATTTTGAACCTGTATTCAAAGCACGGAATTGAAGACTCGGATGAGTTTGAAGCCTCAAGCGAGAAATGCCGCTTCAATGAGCACAAGCTGGGGACTGAAGCAACGAATTGCGACAGCGCCGCCGCTGATTTCTTCACCTCTCCGCCGTTCTCAAGAAATCCTACAGTCAAATTAGCCCAGTTGGGCTTCCACGCCCAGCCCAGCAAAACGCCGACGACGATGGCCGCCCATATGGGCGTCGTGAACGCCATTAGCTCAAGCACCACATCCCCAATTGTGGGCTTTTGCAGAATCTCAAGAAATGCAGAAATTAACGCCATAACGGCAAGCGCGAAAAAGAAGTGGATAAGAAGCTGCCTTTAAGCTGAAGAGGGTTGAATAAGAGGATTGGATTAGGCAGCAATCCACCCCGATTGGGGCGGGAGGGCAAAATTAGAAAGGAAAGATCGAAAGAGAAAAGATTTTGGATAAGGAGGAGTTATATATATAGTAGAAAAGAAAGGAAAATTAATTAATGATGTCCAATTAAAATCCAAAGAAGAGAGAGGAGAGGTGCGAAAGGGATAAGATGCGAGTTTTAAGTGAGAGAGGAGCGCTGCTGAGATTGCTGTAGGCCCCCGTGTATTGAACGTCACAGGATTCAACTGGGTTTCCAATTGGCAATTGAGATCTTCTGCAAATATCTTCCCAATCAGAAAATAGACTTTGGGGATGAAGGAGAACTGTTTTGGTAGTTGTTATTCAAGTTTAGAGAGAGGGATTCTTATATTAATAATGTTAGAATTGTGTTTGTTGAAATGCGTGTATTATGACTCTATATAGTGATAGTGGTGGTGGTGGTGTGTACGCGTTCTCATTTTTCACGTTTGATTTAGATGTGAGACTATATTGTGCTGTAATGTGCACTACTTGTAATTGTTTCACTATTCTCCGTCCATTCTAACATGTGAGGGTTACATATAAATAAAGGACTAATTCGTATTTTATGATGTTGGATCACATGAAAATTATCATTGACTAATTAAAGAATAACAGTACTATCCGTTCAAAAAATTTGACAAATTTTACTATTTTGAACACTTCATTGAACTTAAATTAATTCTAAAAATAAAAAGTTTTTAAACACTACTAACACCACTAGCGGTTTTAGGGGGCGGGAGTGGGTGACCGCTCCCTCCCAATCGTTCGAAGAGTCTAAATTTTCCTTTGAATTGAGCCGAAAATAGCATATCTGCCACATCCGTGGAGTATAAAAATATACTCAAGACCATACTACAATATAAAATTTGGTATAGTAAAATGGTTTAGCCATTAGATTTTTAACTTAGAGGTCTAGATTTAATCCTCAATAAGAACATGTTTTCTCCATTGCTCAGTTTTTTTAAATTTATCAATTCAAATTTCTTCTTATTATCAAAATAATATCTTTAAATATTTTATGAATTCTAAACTTTTACTAATTTACATATATTAATTTGTTATAAGGAGTATTTATTTTTTAGTTAAAATAATTTTTAATATTATTATTTCCTAAAATACTTATAATTTGTATCACAATTAAATCTTATTCTCTATGTAACAAAATAAATATTTTAAATATTTATGAAATCTAAATAATAACAATGATTGTGTCTCACTTTTGTATAATATTTATCATGATTTTATATTTTTAGATGAATAATACATATAGGTAAGCTAATGCATCTTTTTGTTTTATTAACGAAGCTAGTGCTACTTATTAGTAATACTATAATATTATTTATTTTATTTATCACACTACATTATTAAATTATATTCATATTTAAAATATTAAATTCCGTCCCCACTATTTTCGGGTTTGAATCCGCCACTCACTAACACTAATAATAATATAGATCTTACAATATACTAACACTACTTTCACCACCTTCTTTTCCATGCACTTTCTTACTATACTAATAAACTTGACCAGATACTGCACAAATACAATTGTCCAGAGATGTTTTATGGAGTATAATTTACTATGTTCATCCTAAATATACAATTGTCCAGAGATGTTTTATGGAGTATAATTTACTATGTTCATCCTAAATAATTACTATATTTGCATAATTTTGCTACAGCATTTACCATTGTGATTTGAGTCAACTTGTACTAATTTTAATTCTTTTAGAATGTTAATTTAGTTGTCTTATGCTAAATCTTATAGTACTATATACTAAAAAAGCATTCATTATTAAGGTATGATAATTTCCAGTTTTCCACCTTTGATATTCGCTAGGATTTGAATGTTTATTAGGTCGTGTGTGTGCAGTGTGCACAGAAGGTCTTGTTTATTTCGATTCACATTTAAAGATCAATAATATATTACGACCAGTACCTCTAACTAAGTTCGTAGTCAAAGTTGGATTCCAATCAAAATTATGGTCCACGAATGACTTATTTATATTTCTCATTAACTTTTTGTATCTCCTATTTAAAAAATACAAAATTGCCAGCACAAATATAATACTACTAGTACAGTAATATATTTTGACATTAAAATGTGCTGTGATATTATATTGCTAGGGAGTCGGTTCACACCTAAGTCGTTTTGCCTCGTTTAAGCCACTAGAAATGTGTTGTTCTATTTTATTACTAGTATTAACCCACGTGCGATGCACGACGGAATATTTTTGTCATGCGATTTTACATTGTTAATCGATTAATTAAAATAAAAAACAATATAATTATATAAGATTTAAAATAAAAAATATACTACTGTATAATAAAATTCAATAAATATATTCTCCTCAATTCATTTTACACCTAAAGACATTAAATTAAACATATTTAAAATAGAACTAAGACAAACACAATTATTTGGACAATGATAAAGAGACTATATTAAGTGTTGACATTTTTGAAAAATATGTTTAAAACAATCCTTCATATTTCTCTACTAAAAATAATATACGTGTAAAGTTGAAGATAAATACTATGTATGTTTGAGTTAAGGATGTTACAATTCTCCCTCTCTAAGAACTGTAAGAAATATTGGGATAAAATTCTGGAACCATATACACGCGGTACTCTAACTCTTGTAATCAAAGAAAAAAACAACAATAAATAAAATGGAAATTACAATGAAAATTAGTCAAGAAAAATCCTCTTTCCGCAAGACAAATTACATCACGGTTAGTGCTCTCGGATTGACGTATTTTCCCAAAAGATGAAACGACTTCCTCCTGACGTACATAACATCTCAAACCTGCTAGACACCTATAAACTTGATGGGGCTCCAAAATCGAGCAAAACAACGTTCCTAAAATGAAGAATATTTTGTTAGTGTGTATTTCATCCACAACTCTATGTCTTTTATAGATACAATATTAGTACATGAGAGATCATGGAATTAAAACATCATAAATTATAAAATCAAATCAATATAGGTTACAAAATTTGTTAAATGATCATTATTCTATTTAAATATTTGTAACCACCAATGAGTAATGCTTTAAAAATTAGTCAAATGCTCATTAAAATATCTAAATAAATATTCATGGGAGTTACTTAAAATATTCAAATTGGTCCATAACATATAAATATTTCAGAATAAGGACAAAATATATAAATAATAGTGTAACACCCGTGCTATGTACGGATATTTAATTTTTTTTTTAATATTCATTTAAAATTTTGAAAAATTAAGCAATATCTACATTTAATTTCTCATATTTGATTTCTCTAATACCCATTTATTGAAGAAATACATTTTCAAATTTTAAAATATTATGCAACATCTAAATTTATTTCTCTAAAACTATATTACATACATATTCAAGTTAATGAAATATAAAATAATATGAACAGTTTGATATATTAAACAATACTACTACATATAAAAATCATGTAATCATAATTATTAGTTGTAATAAAAATATTTGCTCATAAATAAATTTTTACATAATATTAAAATACGCTACAAAGAAATCTCTTATAATTTCAATTGTTTATTGCTATAATGAGTTTATGAAAATAGTAAAATTCCAATATTTACAAATCTTTATCACCGTAATTATCATGTAATGTCATTATGCATTTATTTAAATATTACAAATTTAAGTTTTCATACATAACTAACATGAAAATTGTCAAAAAATTATTCTTTTTCTATTAATTTTTATTTGAACTTAAAGAACATTATTTAGAATAGAAATAGAAAATAAAAGAAAGAGTTAAATTCATGAGATAAGAAATCCTTTCAACTTTCTAAATTTATTAGTGGAGTATCATTTTTGTTATTTTCTTTGAAACACTTTTTTATATATATGTCTAATAACACTGTTGATTAAATAACTAAAAGAAGAAACGACACCAATAAGTTAAGAATATATAATAGAGATTAAAAAAAATCATTTAGAGTAGAGATTAAAAAAATCATATTGGTTTTTAACTCAACCATGTTAAACGATAAAAGATAAATAGTAGTACTATACAACCCAATAAATATTATACTCATACAACCCAAATTTACTTCCCTTAATTTTCACCGCCACATTTTTATCTTCTCCTTTCAGGCAGCTTCGCAGTCTCATTCTCTAATTCCCTACGGTACTCAACCCCTTTTCTTCTTCACTATCGGTCATCCACCCATCACTCGTCATCTTCTTCTTCTTGGCAGCGTGGAGTCACCCAGTTAGACCGCTGTTTCGCTCGGTCTGACTCTCACGTCTCTCGCTTGTCGGTGAGAAATCTCAATTCCTGGATAAAGTTCTTTTATGTGTAGAGCTTTGCTTTTCCATCATCTTCACAAAGCAATGCGATATATATAGAAGATTGTAAGTTGAAACTGTACAGATGACAATTTAATGCATTCCACAAACTTTGATATAAAATTATTTCAATATATATACGTTACTCCTACTAACTCATGTAAAGCGCCTAAATAGTTGCAGTTACGAAATTTGATGACCAAATAATTAGATTTATTGCAAATTTAGGCTAAAATTTATAAATATTCAAATTCATGCTCATAACTCATAAATATTCAAAATAAGGCCAAAACTCGCCTTTTATACATGTATAGATATGGCAACTTAGGAACTCTAAAAGAGCTTATATAAAGAGGGTATTTGAAAAAAACACTCCTATTATTGATCACGTCTAAGGATGTCAATCGGGCCAGGCCGTCGGGTTTCGGGTCAATCGGGTGCGGTCTAATCGGGTTGTGATTTCTTTCGGGTTATAAAAGTTCAACCCTAACCCTAAAAGCTCGGGCTTCGGGCTAGCCCAACAGGTTAATCGGGTTGCTACCGATAATATTAACATGCGATCAATCCAATAATTAATGATTAAAATTACTAATATTCATACAATGTACTCCCTCCGTCCCATTGAAGATGACCCACTTTCCTTTTTAGTTTGTCCCAATCAAGATGACCCATTGCTTAAAATGGAAACTCATTTATCTCTACTTTATTCCCTCTCTCTTACTTTACTCTCTCCACTTAACACACAAAATAAAGTTGCATAAAATCTCGTGCCGTCCAAGAAAGGGGTCATCTTCCTTGGGACGGAGGGAGTAGAACATTTAATTATGATATATTTGAGATATATACTTAAACTCAATCATAAACATGATCAAATACTAATATTTGAGATATTTCGTGGATATTTCATGGAATTTTAATGCATGTTTTAGAAATTTAAATATTTTTGTAGTTAATTTGAAGCTTTTAATTTATTTATCAATTATTATTTAATAAAAATTCAATATATAATTTGTGTATTTAATTATAAAATTCAAAGTTTTTTTTTAGTTAAAATTAATTAATGAAGTGTCGAATTAGGAGTAAAAAAATAGAATAATAGTAATTTTATCGGGTTTTCGGGCCAGCCCATCGGGTTTTCGAGTCTAACCCTAACGGGTTGCGAGTTAATCGGGTGCAGGCTAATCGGGTTTTAATTTTATCGGGCTAGAAATTTCCGGCCCTAACCCTATAAATTTGGCGGGCTATTCGGGCCAGCCTACGGATTACGGGCTACATTGATATCCATAATCACGTCAAATATAGTACTAATATAAGAAATCCTACGAGGCATTCTCAATCAAAATAATGGAATTCAATTCAAAGGTTATGACTTCTCATCGGCATATCGATAGACGATAGGCGTGGAAACCCCAATTAATGACTTCTCATTTCTACTAGTTTTCACTATATAGAATATAAGTATATAAATAATATATAGTATTAAGTCAGTATAAAAATAAATGGTGATGCGTTAGAAAATACTCTTATTTTGTACTCCCTCTGTCCCATTAAATAGTTAAAGTGTAGAAAAAATAAAGTGAAAAAAAAGAATAATGTAAAGGGGACTCTCCTCTACATTATTCTCTCTCTTACTTAATTTTTTAAACATTTTAATTATTTATCATAATTTTTCCAAAACAACTTCATAAAAGTAAAATGTTGCATATTTAATGGGACGGATGAAATATATTTTTTATTTACTTCAATATGAATTAGTAGTATTTTGTAAGTTTAGATATAAAATAATTGAGCGCACATAGGCTGAGGTGGATATGTAGAAGTTTTACTGATCGCATGATTTCTTATATATAGTCAAACAGATATACTCATATACACATTAATAAAATTACACACAAGTCTACGAATAAAAGTCATTGCATTTACAGATTTAGAAAACATAAATAGCTGTTCTCCTTAATTCATGTGCGAATTATAACGTGTTTGAATTTCTTGTGGCAGCCGCAGGGACTTTCTTATCATAATTAAATTTGGAAGACCTATAAGTTTCGATATATGTGGAAATTCAAGAAACAACTGTGAAATATTGCATTATTTTGTCATCTAAAAACTTGGGCATACCGAATTTGATTTGGATGATTGATGTTGATTATTTGATATGTTACTATGTTTGGATATATAGGGCAGTGATAAAATAAAAATTTATATATTGTATAAACTCAAAACTCTTTAACACAGTTTCAACACTGTTTCAATACAATATCAATACAGTGTAAAATTTCAAGATTTTAATGTCAACACAGTATCAACATAATATCAACACAACATCAATTATTGACTACCGTTGAAATTCTGTTGACATTTTCTTGTTGATATTTTTTTGTGATCTGTTGACATTTTTCAATGGTCCAGATTATAGTTTTGAGTTTATATAATATTTAGAGTTTTCATTTGATCACATTTCTAGATATATATATTGAGTAAACAACAAATTAACATGTATAAGCAAATGGACGGTAGAAACAGTGTTGCAACTCAAAATGAAAATTATGTGCTGAAAAGTGAAAATGGTGAATACGAAGGATCATCTCAGTAAATGGACGGTAGAAACAATGTTGCAACTCAAAATGAAAATTACTATGTGCTAAAAAATGGAAAAATGATGAATAACTAAGACCTGATGAATATGATATAGGTATCTCCAATTATTTATATTAAATTTAAATTTATTTTTGAATATATATCACATTAAAAAGTAATTTTTCCAACCATTTATGCCAAATTCAAATCTACATTATTTTTTAGCATATGCCTTACAATTTTTATTCAACAACGCCATATTTGATGTTGTTCCGTAGAAAAATGCAAAAAACGAGTTTGAGTTTGCAGTATAATTGTATAAGTTTTCTACACCAAAAATGAAATTTGGTTTATGAATGGAGATGGTCTAAAACCCAAAATAAAGTAGACAATTAGCTTTAATGGTACTCCAAAACCTATCTCATTTTCAATTTTTGAGTAAAATATCGTCCTCATTTTTAGATTTACACTAAAATATTGGGCGAAAGGATGGTGCCCGGATTTTCCCTTTGCACCGGGGTTGTTAGAGGATGACTTGAAGGCTGTCAGAGGCTGGGCAGGAACAAGAGCTCCACGAAGAGGTAGGTTGTGCTAACTTTTTTAAATTCCGGGCTCTTGTTGTTTTTTCCTTCTTTTGTAGCTTTGTTATGGGTTTTGGCTCGGTGAGGGGATGGGTGGTTTGCTGCGTGTTGGGGCTGCTTTGTTTGGTAGTTTTTGCTTGTTTTGGATCCCTTTTTTTGGAGGTAGAGAGTTTCGCTTTTGTTGGTGGTCTCGCCTTTGGGATTGCCTCTTTGTAGCTCACCGTCTTGTGGCTTGAGCATTTGCTAGCTATTTATCAAAAAAAAAATTACACTAAAACAAGCCTAAATTATTTTTAAAAATTTTGAGAGTAAAAAAATAGTTAATAGAGATATATTCTTTTATGTTTAAATTTCGTATAAATGATTGGAGTAAAGATTACTATTTGATGTGATATTTATACTAAAATAAATTTGAGTTTAATGTAAATAGTTGGAGATGTTGTATCTTACTCATATTTGGTGGATGTACCATTTACACTCCTTATTAATTACAATTGATAATTCCACTTCCTACCATACTAGTTAACTAAATTATAAAAAATATATTCTTTTACCGTAGTTGATTTTTGAAATAACCTAGTTTTTCATGCATGCGTCGCTTGAAGGAATATGTGTGGACCAAAATTTTTAGTACTCCAATTTTTGGCACCACTTGGTCGAATATGTGTGTATTACTTATTAGTTACCCATCAAATTTTCTTTCTAAATACTCGATAATTATCATGGGGAGAAAAAAATTCAAATTCATATATGATATAGTAAAGGTAAATTGATAATCATTTTAAATAACTAATTTGCTTAACAAAAAGTTAATGGTGGGCACAAACACAAAAATATATTACTCCATTGTGATCACTTAGTGTAAATAGATTATTTTTTAACGTCATATTAATAATGGATCAAGATAAAAAAAAAATATAACGATTAAATAAAAAAATAAAATTTAAACTTAGCGTAATCAACCCCCCCTCCTAATGCCCTTCCAATTCTTCCTTTCTCTCATCAGTCTCTCCGATCCTCCTTTCTGCTAAAACCTTGCCACAATAGTTTGCGACGGCAGGGAGGAGATGGCAGTCGGCGACGAGTTCCTCTCCGTTTGCGGCGGTTTTGGCCAGGATCATGCTTACATAAGCTAAGTGGTTATATTATATTTTGCTTCAAAAATAAATTGTACAATGCCACAAATTAATCTTTAATAATGTTTTAGTCACGACCTCACTCGACTTTACCCGGACTTGACAAACCTAAGACGACTAATTAATCATACGTTTTGGTCGAGTAGATGGGCTGCCGTCCAATGTGAAAGGTACCAATCATTAGTTGATGTATATATTAAAACAATAATAGCAAGGGCACTATATAAAATTTGAGCAATACTATTATTTGAGTGGACCTTGCCAAATAATTAAATATTATTTTCACATCATTTTCAGCTAACACTTAGTATGATTTTTCTCTACAATAAATCACTACTCCTCTTCTACCGACCATTCGAGTTCATGATTCGTTTATACCAATTCCTTTTTATCTAATCGCCATACAAGGTTTTGTTTAACAAATGGAGTCATATTATATATATAGTGATCACTAAGTTCCAACAATGTATTGAATATTGATGACGGTATGGCACCAAATCATAATAATAATTGCATAAACTATTCAATATAATTTCTAGAGTTAACAATTACTTCCTCAAGTCCTCATTGATTGTCTCATTTTTTTTTCATTTTCTGTCATATCTCCATTAAATTGTCTAAGTTATTCAAAATCGCTGCGATATTGGTCATGGAGTGTTTCCTATCATAGTGTATCATTTTATAGTTCGTTTATTTAATTTAGCATTTCCTCCGTCCTACAAAAAGTGTCACACTTGTGGAACGATACGATATTTTAGGAGGTTTTATTTTGTATTTTAGGCAGAAAAAGAAAATATAATATTATGAAAGAGAACTTTTTTAAAAAATAAAAATATGACATTTTTAGTGGAGATAAATGAAAAAGTAGAGTGAGACATAATGTTATACTTTACGATGCGAAAAGTGAAGCTCAAAAATTGTGTAACCAAATTCACATCTCAAACCTACAAATTCTAAATGGGCTGAACTAACAATAATTTAACCGAGGCCAGGCCAGACCAATTTTCTTTGAAAATATAATTTGATATCCACCCTAAAATTGGACTCAGGCTAGGCCCATAGGGCCAACTGCCCTAGTCCTCTGACGACTGACCCAATTCAAAGCCAGCAGCTTAATCTCTAATTAATTAAAAAATTAGCACACTTAAATGAGTTAATTAAATCGGTTTTACTAGATTTACCCCTATAAAGTTGTTTCTACTTTCAGTCTGTGGATAATAATGGATAGTACTATTATGAATTCAGGGAATTTTTTTAATAAATTTTAAAATTAATTGTTAAAGTTAAAGCTGTGATGGAACTTTTCTCTGTCCAGTTTACTCTTCAATGGACTCTCTCACTTGACTCCAATTTCCATTGCCAGATTATTATGGACTCTCCCTAGTCTCTAGTTTAACAAAAAGTTTCATAAATTTTAAATTCATACGTGCCTTCTTGTTTATTATACTTCTTTATCAACTATAGCTAAGTCTTATTCCTTTTTCACTATCCCACTTTTGTTGAGTTTTGGCAAACACATCTCTTCTCTATTAGTTTATTATCTATTCATCTCTCCACTTTATTCTTTTTCTTAATTTAATCCCTCTCAACATAGCATACTTTAACACAATTTCTTAATTTTTGCACCAAAAGAAATGCCTCTAATGCACAGGTATAAATGTACTATTAACATGCACCAAAAAAAATGCCTCTATTGCACATGTATAAATTTTAACCCTAAACTTTTTGTATAACAATGTACTATTAACATGAAACACTAATAAAATTTTTGTTTAAACTTAAATCTTTTTATATCAACTTGAAACATTGATGAAACATTTTATATGTACGGTGTAATTATTCCACCCCTTCGACACTAAAGCAATATGCCTATCCATGTTCTTCCCACCACCATCCGAAGCCAGCCTCGCCACAAAGTTCCGATGAGCGGGGAACAATAACCCGTGGTCAAGCCGTTGAGCCCCAAACCTCATCTCTCAACGATCATCAAGTATCACTCAAGAAGACTGCGTCTTGCAATTTGAACCCCTTGAGAAATGCCCAAGTTACTAGAGTAGTACAATTCTACAGCGATTTGCTGTTGACATTTCAACCCCATAAATCCTGCCTCTAATATGTAGATTTCTTAATTTAAAATCAAATAAATATTTCAATGTACCTTTCCTAGTCACACACTTGATAACAACCAAATAACCGTCTTAGTCTCTCACCTAATGAAGATAATTTAACATAGAATTAGCTAAACCACCTCTGAGCTACATCCATCCCTTTCAGACTTAACTGATGAATCACAAATGTCAAAAACTACCAACACAGATTAACACATCTCTTTGCCATTACATTCTGATTTCTGCCGTCTCAACTCATTTTTCATCCACACTCTTTAACTCAATTAGCAGCACATTCATTCAATGTAATCTCTCACCAAATAAACACAAGTCAATCTCTATACCAAAAATTGCAAGAGACATACATAATATAACAACAATATTCCTAAAAAAAAAAAAAAACTAAGAATCTTGATTTTGATTCACTCTTGGAGGCAACAACATGGACCTACACAAAGGACACGTGACGCGTCCCTCATCAATCCACGTGTCCAAACACTCCCTATGAAACAAATGCCTACAATTGCACAGCTCTCTGACTTCATCCCTCTCTTCTATACACTCCAAGCATATACTACACCCCTTCTCTCCCCCGCCGCCTCCGCCGCGGCGGGCGAGTTCCTCGTACTCGATTACGGGGACCCGGGTCTTGATCGCGGCCGTCACGACGTGGACCGGGATGGGGACGAGAGAGGGGGAGGAGGTGTCGAGTATCAGGATGTAATTGCTGGCGGCGGCGCCGGAATCCGGCGATTCCTGGGGCGGAGAGTGCTTGTAGAGGCGGAGATGGGTGAGGGCGGCGATGAAGAGGTAGTGGGCGTGGGAGATTAGGTTGAGGAAGAAGGATAGGGTTATGAATCTGGGCAATTTGATGGCGTAGAAGAGGAATCCCATTTTGAGGAGTGCTGCTGCGGAGATCTGTGGTGGTGCTTTAAATAGTGGAGGGTTTTGTCAGTTGAAGTTGGGGGATTATTGTATTCTTTGTCTTTTTTGTTTACTTTATTGTGTAATGCTACTGTCATCATTATTTTTATGAATATATGGTGCTGATTCACTCACTCTAATTCACGTCATTTCTATTTTTAATATGCATTTGATAACAATTAGGTGTTTTTCACTTGATTGCTCCACGCAATATGTACTATTTTCATGATTATACAATACTAGTATATAATACTCCCTCCGTCCATGAAAATTCGTCCCGATTTAACCGAGCACGGGTTTTAAGAAATATAATGGAAAGTGAATTGAAAAAGTTAGTGGATTGTGGGTCCTACTTTTATATATTAGTTTTATAATAAAATGTGAGTAGGAATGAGTTAGTGGAATATGGGGTCCACTACCAAAAATGGTAAAAATGAAATGGGACAAATTTTAGGGGACGGACGGAAATGAGAAAATGGGACAAATTTTGATGGACGAAGAGAGTAAAGTTCATTTTGGCCAATACTATAATTAAGAACCTGTTTTCACTTTTACAAAAAGCAGTACTCCCTTTGTACTACAGTAGATGTCACGTTTTCTTTTTAACTTTATTTTTATACTTTTCTTTTTAATTTATCTTAGATGTCACATTTCATTTTTTTATCAGGCCCTCCGCAAGACCATAGAAATTATGGTGGGTCCCGCCCAGGGGATGAGACCCCCAACCGTCGGGTGGGCGTTGCCACCTCAAGCGAAGGAGCCCAGGAAATCATTCCACATGCCCCGCATCCCAGACCAATGAAATTCGAGTGGAGATGATCAAATGGATGAAACAAGAGAAATGAACATTGGAATGAAGTAGGACTCTGTAGGAGTGATTTTTAGAGAGAATCAAACCCAAAGGGTGTAACGTGAGAAAAAATTAGTGAAGAAAGTTGTGGTTGTGGCATTCTTCTCTAGACTTTGACTCAGAATAATAGTAGTGGTAATTTTTTTGGGGCTGGGCCTTGCCTTTTTCTTGGATCTTACGATAGAGTAAACAGACAAATTAAGCATTCATGAATGGTACGTTCCATAGTAATAGAGTCATTTTTCTTCTTAGTAAAAATCAACACATTTTTTTACACCTACTTTACTCTTTCTTACTTTATTCTCTCTTCAGCTCTCTATCTTTTTCATTTTCCACTTTACTATTCCTTTACTTAACTCACCTAACACATTTTTTTTTAATCTTCGTGCCGAAAAGAAACGCCTCATTACTATGGAACGGAGGGAGTACATTTTTTAGTTGATACTCCCTCCGTCCGTGAATAGGAGTCTCATTCCATTCCGGCACGGGTTTTAATAAATGTTAAGAAAAGTGGATGGAAGAAAGTTAGTGAAATAGGGATCCCACTTATATATATTAGTACTAGTTTTAAATGATATGTGAGTGGAATGAGTTGGTGGAATGTGGGTCTATTTACCATTTATGGTAATTATGAACCGAGACTCCTATTCGCGGACGGATCAAAATGGATAAACGGGACTCCTATTCGCGGACGGATCAAAATGGATAAACGGGACTCCTGTTCTCGAACGGAGGGAGTACGTTAATATGGCTAATTGGTGAGAGAAAGAGTGTTGAATATTTAATTGAAAAGAAAAATTATCAAAAACAGAAATATGTTATTTTAATTGAGATAAATTAAATAGGAAAATATGTGATTGCAGTTGAGACAGAGAGAGCAGGAAACTTATCCTTCTCTAGACTTTTCTGTATGTTTTCAACAAATCAAATGAGGAAGGTGTAATGAGATGCTTTTATTTTTAGCATGTCACTATTTGTTTACTTTTTTATGGAAAAGTCTTAAAAATAAATAATACAAATTTAATGTAAAATTAGAAATAAAAAAATTATTAAAATATACGTAGTTAACTAAAATAAAAATCATCTTGTCGTAAAATAGTGGTACGTGGAAGAACTAACATGAAAAATAAAATTAGTTTGTGGACCAACTAGAATATGACAATAAGAACTAATATGATATGACTAACATGCGCTTTACTTTTAATTACAAAGGTCCTAATTGAATACGTTGTACGTTGATCATGTACAAACATGGTCCATGGACAATGGCGAGAAGATATGGGATCATTTCCTTCTAGAATCATAGACTTTAGGATTATTATTTCAAACATAATTAAGTCATTACATATGGTGGGGTCCAGAGGTTCCATTATCACAGACCTTGGTCTGCCTAGGTAGCGGTAGCTCCCCTACCTTCTAGAAGAAGGGGATATGATTTAATTCCATGTTTCAGATCTGTAAAAGCTCAGATATCAAAATGATTCTCTATAATCATAATTTTTTATTGCAAAGTAGTGGGGGAATATTTTATTTCAAATTATTACATTAACCTAATTCATTCTGCACCAGATATACTTATCCACTTTTTCACATGCACTAGAATATTCTCTAAGCACGTTAAATTTTGTAAAATAGATTAGGATTGAATCGGTTCTCATAAGAGCATCCCAAACGGAGCCGATCGGACGAGCAGAGCCATGCCGACGGCACGGCAAAAGCTCACCACTGTACTCGTGCCGATGGCATGGCACTGTTCTTTGCTAAGAGCTCTATTTGTTCTGATGGACAGATGCGCCTCGGTGATGTGACGTGCCCACATTGGGCGGTGAAATGTATTTTTTTTTAAAAAAAGTTAGAAAATTCAAAAATAAAAGATTTTAATTGTAATAATAATAGATTCTCACTTCCCAATAAAATATATCCCTTTTATTCCCACTTTTAATTTATTTTTTATTTTTTACTCCAAAATTCACCTTTTTCATCTATAAATATCCCTCTTTCATAAAAAAAATAACACCAAACAACTCTCTCTCAATCTCATTTTCTCTCTCAAATTCTCAAACACTCGCTCTTGCAAACATGTTCGGCGGTTGGAACCGCAATTGGTTCGAGAGTTCGTCATCCGACTCGCTGGATATGGGTTTTTTGGCCCCTCCTACTTGCTGGGGTTTGATGCCCCGTGCACAGTTGAAGTCATGCATAAACAAATAAATCAGATCTACAGATCTATTTGGCCGATTATGAGATCAATTAATCACATGTTAAACACAAAATTGCATACAATAACACAAATAATTCATGTAAAAGGAATTAAAACCTAAAACATGAATTTCCTACAATTTAAAATTACTGATCTGATTCTCCAAAGAATCGTCGATTGCTTGCGCCGTTTCAACGTGATGTACTTCGTACTCAACCACAAACCTTCTAATCTGTATCCTGAGCTCGGATAATGACCTTTGAGTGTACAAAGCTTGTCAGAATCGAAAAAGAATTGATTAGAAAGAAGACAGATTTTCAGTTCTGGAGAGACTCTGAATAATAATCATCTCATTTGTTTCCGACAATGACAGTAGTGGAGTCAAATCATCGAATACGCACTGTAGGCGTCTTCCGGTTGTGAACACGATGTCAACTGGCGGACGCAGAAAAAATATTTGTGTAAGAATTTATATAATAATTGAATAAATTTTGAAAACTCTATGAAAAATTAATTTAAAAAAGACACCTCGTTTGTTTCTGCCAATGACTGCAGCGGAATCGGATCGACTAAGCCGCCATAGTCATTCTTAGTCTGGCGGACGCAGAAAAATTACTCCATTTTTATAAGTATTTATATAAAATTTGAGAACTTGAACATTAATAAAAATATAAAAACCTCGTTTGTTTTTGCCAACTGATGCGAAGCACGTGTCCCGCCGGATTTCTTCTTTTTCACCGTTTTGGTGATCTTGCACACGACGAGATCGGCGATGTTTGGTCGGCCGCTTGACCTAATTAAGTCATCTCCGAGAGAATATTCGTGCATCGTCCAGTGCCCGAAATCTGCCTCTGAGCCAGGGTGCTCGAAGGCCAGCATCTTGGATCGGTCCATGATTTGGCCAGTTTTGGAGTCTTGGATCATCTTGGGGCCCGTATGGCCGCCCCAAGTCCTGGTCCCCGCCCTTCGGGAACCCTCATCGAGTTTGAAACCCTCGAAAGAAATGTGAAGGCGTGGATGGTGTACTTGATGGCGCCCTTCTCCTCCAACCTCAAGTGCCAACACGACTTCACATCCTAGGAAACCTCCCACGGCTCAAGCGCGCCGTAGATTTCCCTCAAGGGATTGCCATTGCATGGTAGCTTCTCTTGCCGGACCCACGGATAAAGGTAGGCATTGATCAAATCTTCGCCACTCGGATTGAACTCAAATCTCTTGGCTAACATGTTTTCTAACTCTCTTATTTCTCTCAACTATCGTATGTGTTATGGATAAAAAGTAGTTCTATGATCTTGTATTATGTCTATTTATAATAGGGAGTTTACTTAATTACCATATAGAATCTTCAATTTATTATGTATGTTCCCAATTTTCAGGTGATTTATACGTTTTTTTTATCCAATTCAAGAGTTTTTCAGGTATTATGGTTATGGAAACTAAATATGTCCTATATTCTGATCTTGTGACTAATTTATCTGATGATATATATCGTTATCTAAACTCCATATCTATAAATTTGGTAAATTGGGGTAAAGAGTATCTTAATTTGATTTAATTTGAAATCTGATGAAATCTGATGAAATCTCTTTAGTTTGTAATTAGGCCCTGTCTTTAGATTATGGAATGTCTGATTTAACCATTCACACTCGTCACTGATTACTCACTGGAGATTAAAATTCTGACACACATAAAGAGAGAATGAGAGATTTTGATTTTTAAGTAGAAGTTGAAGATGATGAGACATGAAGTAACGGAGTCCAATAAATTTGGCTTTTAATTTAATAATTTTTTCATGTATGAAGGAAGTTGGATTGGGCCCAACTTATTTAATTTGTCGTGGGCTAATTTTGGCCCAATTTATTTATGTGTACTAAGAAATATAGATATACGTGTGAATTTCAATTTTTAATTTAGAGGGAACATCTTTTTTAGTCCATGAACTTTGCCAAAGTATCATTTTAGGTCCGTGAACTTTAAAAATATCATTTCAGGTCCATCAACTATGGGTTAATATCATTTGAAGTACTTTTTTACTATTTTCAAGTTTTTTTGGACAAAAATATACTTGATACCTTAAAGGGTATATATTTTTAATAAATTTATCCTATACTCATATTTTTTATAAATATCTTTACTATATATTTTTGATGAATTTTCTAAATTTAATTTGACCTTCAATATTATCACTTAATTTTGTGACATGCAAGAATAGATCCTTATTTAATTTTTTATTATTAAAGAAAAATTCTTTATTCAATTTTAAAAATTCTTTAATATAAAAAATTGAAGAAAAACAATTTTACTTGCATGTCATATAATTAAGTGATAATATTGAAGGTCAAATTATATTTAGAAAATTTGTCAAAAATATATTGTAAAGATATTTATAAAAAATATGAGTACATGATAAGTTTATTAAAAATATATACCCTTTAAGTTATCGAGGGTATTTTCGTCCTATAAAACTTGGAAGTAGTAAAAAAGTACTTCAAATGATATTAACCCATAGTTGATGGACATGAAATGATATTTTCAAAGTTCGCGAACCTAAAATGATACTTTGGCAAAGTTTGTAGACTAAAAAAGATGTTCCCTCTTTAATTTATGGGGTAAAAAATCCAACAATACTAAGAAGACTATTGTGCGATGTCAAAGAGTTAGTTTGTTTAAGAGTCCCTTTTGTATCTTTGTATTAAAAGTATTTTCTATTGAATGAGTTAGGGAAAAATGATCCTAGTTTTTCTAATCTTCATTTCTCACACGGTCAAAGAACAAAAAATAATTCAAGTACCAAAAATCTAAAAAAAGAAAAATAAATTTGAAAAATGGCATAGAAATATATAACATGATAGCTAATTAAGTGATAGAGCAACTCATCTTCTTATTACTTGTGCACTTGTGTTCATCGTTGGACGTTGTATCCCTTTTAAATTACTAAATTCAAATTGTTGCAAGGAGTTTCTTTATAAGTTTATGATTTGCGTTTTTGGTTTCTTACGAATCATGGTTTATTTCACTAGGGTATTGAGTTATTTCTATTATCGAATCATAGTTTGAAAAATGACATAGAAATAAATCTTCATGTCGCCATTAGGTCATCACTTTGACATACTAGAATGTTTGTGCATATTGCATAGTATATTATCTGGTTAAAGTTGCTCCTAATCCATATCCTTTTTACTAACTGTTGATTAAAAGGCTGTTGCAAATGTGGAAATGGCGATAATTAAAGCAATGGAATACGAGGACAAAGAAGGGAGCGTTGCGCATAGCAATAAGTATTAAAGTTTAACAGTGCATTGAATTCCTATTTATGCGGATTCTGTAGGATATTATTTATCATCATATATTCAAGATTACATAATTGAATATAAATAAAGCAAGATCTTCAAACATCATGTATTTCACGTATTAACCATAAACATAATGGATCGAAAACTTACATTTATGATCCATAGCGGAAGCGATTGGGGAAGACGGAGAGAACTTCCTCGGACTTTCTTTGGCGTAGTAGCGCAGCTCCAACTCCAAGGATTTGTTTCTCTCTCTTTCCCTCGTTTATGTGTTCTCTTAATGTGTGTGATTTAATGGGATCACCACACTTGTATATATAGGCAGAGAGAGGACAAACCCTAATTATAAAACCCTAAAAGCCCTTTCCATCAAAGTGGCTATTTTAAAATGATTAATGGGAGCAATATCTTTTTACCAATATAACCAACTAATTATCACATCTAATGGAATTAATTCTTTGAAATCCCAACCATATGATTCTGTACTTGAATCGCTAATTAATTGGTAAATATGCATTATATATATGTATAAATATTCCTATTTCCTTAATAATAATAGTCAATACTTAATGACTAATTATGACGTTAATTTAGGGAATATGTATTCATATATATTATTGCTAGTCCCTTTCTATTTCCATTCCAATTAATACAATAATTAATTGATAGCTAATTAATTAGGGAAAATGTGTCTTATACCAAATATATGTATTATACTAAATTCCAATTCTATTTAGGATTCTATCACATGTCACATATGTGAGACACAAAACTTACATTCTCCCACTTGGCGAACATGTGGGACACAAAGCTTTCGATTCTCTCACTTGTCACACTTGACAGAGCCACAGTAAAATAGACATAGTAAACATAAGGCGCGCATAATATTGGACTTTATAAATACTTTCATCATTGGCAAACATAAGTATTATATTAGAGAGACTACTAATGCGGGTCATGGCGGGCGTATATCATTCAAGCGATATAGTTCCTTCCATGTACCACATCACCAATATCCACTCTAATATAATCTATAAGTGACACCGCGTCCGTAATTGTCTTATTTCAAGACCTCCTGCATTAATACTAAAAACGTACATATGCATATCAAATAATAAGTATATGCAGGAAAAGCAGAAACAATTTTATTGAATTCAAAATATCTATAACTTAAGTGTCTGAACCAACATGGAAACATAAAGATTAGACGTTTCCATACCCAAGACCCATTCTGTTAACTTATTCCATAAATGTCTTAGGCGGTAACACCTTAGTCAATGGATCAGCAACCATAAGTTGTGTGCTTATATATTATATAGATATTCTTTGTTCCCAAACTTCATCTTTCACGACAAGAAACTTTAATTCCATGTGTTTAGCTCCTTGAATACTTGTCATACTTACAGAAAGATACGATTGCACTATCATCACAATATAATTTCAACGGCTTGGATATTGAGGAGACAATACCAAGGCCTGAAATAAAATTTTGCAATCATTAATGCTTCAAAGCAAACCATAAATTTAGCTTTAATGGAAATCCAATAATTTCTAGTTGATCAGATTTCCGTAATGTGAGCATAAAATCTTTTGTTCACTTTAAGTATCTCATTATTATCTTTGCAGTTCTCCAATGTTCAACACCAGGGTTACTTTGGTAACGGCCTAGCATTCCAACTGCAAAGCTGATGTCTGGTCTAGTACAGACTTGAACATACATCAAACTTCCCACAATAGATGCATAAGGAATATTTTCCATATCCTTACGTTCCAATTCAGTTTTTGGACATTGATCCAAACTGAATTTGTCACCTTTATGAATTTGAACAACACTTGGAGAACAAGCACTCATGTCATATCTCTCTAAAAGATTCGATCTATGTAGCTTTTATGAGACAATCCAAGAGTCCACGTGATTGATCACAAGATATTTCTATCATATGACATAGGATGTCTCACACATATCTTTTATGTTGATTTTTTTTTTTTTTTTTTTTAGAGAGATAATTTTAGTGCATGTAGTAATCCAATGTCACTATTAGCAAGCAATATATCATCAACATACAAAACCAAAAATATGAACTTGCTCCCACTAACCTTGAGGTATATACATCGATCAACAATGTTTTCTTTAAAACCAAAAGCAGTAATAGTGTCATGGAATTTAAAGTACCATTGTCGAGAAGCTTGTTTCAGTCCATAAATTGATGTCTTAAGTTTGCAGACTAAAAATTTTCATTCCATTTCTTAATGAAGTCTTCAGGTTGTTTCATGTAGACTTCTTCTTACAAATCACCATTTAGAAAAGCAGTTTTTCACATCCATTTGATGTAGTTCCAAGTCGAAATGGGCTACAAGTGCCAAAATGATTCTAAGTGAGTCCTTCTTTGATACTTGAGAGAAAGTCTCTTTATAATCAATGCTATCTTTTATGAGTATAACCTTTGGCAACAAGTCTGGCTTTAAATCGTTTGATTAAACCATTTATGTCGAATTTGGTCTTGAAGACCCATTTACACCCAATATACTTTTGTCTATCAGGTAATTCGACAAGGTCCCAGACTCTATTACAATCCATAGATTTTAACTCTTTCATCATGCATCAATCCATTTATTAGAATTATTACACTTAATGGCTAGTGAATATGAAACTGGATCATTACGTATTCATATATCACATTCGGATTCTTGGAGATATGCCACATAGTCATCAGAAATGACCACATTCGTTCTCATTAAGAAAACATTAATGACACTTCTAGAGATGCTTCTTCCACACCTATGTTCAATGAACTTGGCATCATCATTAGCCATTCAAATGTTCAATATTGTTAGGCTATTCAACAATATTTGACACACTTAATTCTTAAGGAAATGAGGGAAGAGGAAAATCTACCCTTATTTCACTAATGACTGCATTATGAGTGTTAAAACTCCCACTGATCTCACCATTCTCAAAGAATCATATATTTCCAGTTTCCATAATTCTCATGTTATCATTAGGATAATAAAACCTTTACCCTTTGGATTTATCTAGTAACCTATAAAGTAACCACTAACTGTCTAAAATTCAATTTCTTTTCTTGCGAAGAGTATACTCTAGTTTCCGCTGTACAGCCCCAAACATGAAGGTGCTGCAACTAGGTTTTTCTATGTGTCCAAAGTTCATAAGGGGTCTTTGGAACAGCCTTAATAGAAACCCGGTTTAATACATAAATAGCCATTCTAAGAGCATAAATTCACAACGATATGGGTAAGGTGGAATTAACATACTTCTAACCATTTCCATGAGAGTTCGGTTTCGTCTCTCAGCAACATCATTCTACTGGGACGTATTTGGTATAGTGTATTAAGCACAAATGCCATGCTTTTCTAAGTATTTGGCAAAAGGTCCATGTAATTGACTTATTTTAGTGGTACGACCATAAAATTCACCACCTCTATCAGATCGAATAATTTTCACCTTTCTATTTAATTGCCTTTCAACCTCAGTCATAAAATGGTCAATTGTGCCTGAGATTTTTCTTGCAATAAATAAATCCATAACGCGAAAAAATCGTTAATAAAAGTGATAAAATATTTTTCTCCACCAAAAGTCGAGACATCAAAAGGTCCGCAAATATTTGTATGTATAATTTTATGGAGCTCATTGCTTCTTGTGGCATTTTTACTATTGTGTTTGGTTTGTTTATACTTAATACAATCCACACAAACGGTAATGCTTTGTAAAGTCTAAATTCGAATGAATATTATCCTTTGTAAGCCTCTTAATTCTTTCACTAGAAGTATGATCCAGTTCCTTTATGCCATAAGAATGATAAATTCGAATGAATATTATCCTTTAGACGCTCCTTCGGTTGCAATGTGAGCATGAGATGCACCCATTCCATACTTCTTCATCTTATGCTTCTCCTAGACCAATACGTTTCCCAATTCTTTAAGAGTCCACTAATCTTTTATAGTGAATCAATTTGGAATGGTCCATATTGAGGAGGTAAGGAAATTAGGGTCAATTGGACAAGGAAATCCTCATTCACCTATAATCCTAATTTCAGCTTAGAAGTGATGTTATTTATGTCCATCACATGCTCGTACATAGTCCGAGAACTATTATATTGCATGCTCATGAGATCCTTCATAAGTTTTCCTGCAATAGATTATATGCAGTTGTGAAGCGATCCTCAACATTTTGCAAACATTCTTTTGCAATGTCAGTCGTTGAGAGACTTTATCTGCAACGAACATTCTAATGAACTGTAAACTTAGTCCTGTTAGATTTTTCCCTAGTATTATGGGTAATCAACCAACTACTTTGATCATAAAATAATTGGTTTATCATTCAACAGTGTTAGGTCCTAGTCCATTACTTCAAGAGTGAACTTAAGTTTCTCTTTCCATTCAGAGAAGTTAGTTCCATTAAGTGCGGGGAAATTTGAGATAAACATACTAGTAGCAAAAAATATATGTTTTTTACATTATAAGAGCAATTAAGAAATGAATGCTCACATATAAAAGCTTTGAATAATAACACGAACATTAATTTGAAAACCCATATCATGAGGCAATTATGAAAACTCCTTTGGGTAGTCTTCATACAATAATAAAAATCATGCTCCATATCTCGGTTCAATAATTGAGTAATAATAAATTGGCGTTACCTTTGGGTAATCGACACCAATTTAAATTATTAACTCCATTAGTGTTAATTATGTCACAAAGACTATTTCCTTTGGGAATCTAGACCTTACAACAAACAAACTATTTAGATGATGAATAGCCACAACAAGCATGATGATTAATTGCATACATAGATTTTTCATATTAACTTGATTATAAACTCTTCTCATTTTACCTCACTTTGGTGATTGCAAAATAAACATAATATAATCAAGAATGTATAGCGATTAATTGCTTAAGCAGATTTTCACTTAATTTGATTATAAACTATTATTTTACCTCACTTTGGTGATTGTAAAATAAACATAATATAATCAAGAACATATAGAGATTAATTGCTTAAACAAATTATAATATGAGTTTGATTATAGACTCTCCTTATTTTGCTTCACTTTGGTGATTGCAAAATAAACATAATATAATCAAAATACATGTTAAAACGAGAATTGAATTATGTAATCATTCATTCCACCGTTCCGGTAGATTCATAATCATAAGACATTTAATTGAAATCTCAATTCATCAATGCATATATTCAAACTCAATTTACATAAAGTATATACACAATCAAAATACCCAAATCAATTCCATATATATAAATAGAATCAATATGGAAACAATATATTTCAAAGTATAATCATACAAAATAAACAATCTTTAATTGATAAAGAGATTAACTATATATCACAGTTCACGAACAATGTATATTAAAACATAATTAAAACATAATTATTACCTTTCCTTTCATCCACTCTCTCGATGCGTGCAGAAACAATGCATATTAAAACATAATTATTTAATGTGATAAACAAAACAGAGACGAAAGAATGAAATCCATAGACGTAATAATCAATACATAATTGCTCAATTAGGCATATGAATTCATTTTTAAAGTCACGTAATTCATGAATTGGATTCAGAATTCATACTATGCCAACATATTAAAATCACCGATTCATTCATAGCAATTTATTAAAATAAATTCACAAATATGGTTTTCAATCATACGAAAATGCATGAGTTCTCAACCATGCTCTGATACCACATGTAGGATATTATTTATCATCATATATTCAAGATTACATAATTGAATATAAATAAAGCAAGATCTTCAAACATCATGTATTTCACGTATTAACCATAAACATAATGGATCGAAAACTTACCTTTATGATCCATAGCGGAAGCGATTGGGGAAGACGGAGAGAACTTCCTCGGACTTTCTTTGGCGTAGTAGCGCAGCTCCAACTCCAAGGATTTGTTTCTCTCTCTTTCCCTCGTTTATGTGTTCTCTTAATGTGTGTGATTTGATGGGATCACCACACTTGTATATATAGGCAGAGAGAGGACAAACCCTAATTATAAAACCCTAAAAGCCCTTTCCATCAAAGTGGCTATTTTAAAATGATTAATGGGAGCAATATCTTTTTACCAATATAACCAACTAATTATCACATCTAATGGAATTAATTCTTTGAAATCCCAACCATATGATTCTGTACTTGAATCGCTAATTAATTGGTAAATATGCATTATATATATGTATAAATATTCCTATTTCCTTAATAATAATAGTCAATACTTAATGACTAATTATGACGTTAATTTAGGGAATATGTATTCATATATATTATTGCTAGTCCCTTTCTATTTCCATTCCAATTAATACAATAATTAATTGATAGCTAATTAATTAGGGAAAATGTGTCTTATACCAAATATATGTATTATACTAAATTCCAATTCTATTTAGGATTCTATCACATGTCACATACGTGAGACACAAAACTTACAGATTCAGACCAATCAATAATCAATTGAATTTGTAGTGGACTCATTTTGGCCCAACTTATTTAATTTAAATAAATTGGGCTAAATTTATTGTTGAGTTTAATTTAACTAAAAAAGCTAAATACTTACCCCTATGTCCGAGATTAGGAGTCTCGTTTTTCCATTTTAGGTCGTTCGCGAATAGGAGTCCCGGTTCACTTTCATTATAAATGGTAATAGAGTCTCATAATCCACCAACTCATTTCACTCACATTTCATTTAAAATTTATATACAAGTGGGACCAAATTCCAGTAACTTTTTTCCACCCACTTTTCTTAACATTTTTTAAAACCGGTGACACCAAGAAATGAGACTCCTAATAGCGAACGAAGGAAGTATGTACTATGGAATATAGGTAGATGTACATCTGAATTTCAATTTATAATTCATGCGATACAGAATCCATTTATCTTTTTGTAACTCTCTTTATTTCCTAAATTTATTAAATAGGAGTAGTTAGTCTTTTAAGAGTCTCTTTTGAATTTTATCTTTGTAACTATATTTTACTCCATTTAATTTGTTAAAGAATTCTGAGTTATGGAATAACTCAATTTCAATTCTCTACACAGTTTGTTTTAACACGGGAAATTGGTAAAAGAATCATAATGTTTCACAAAAATTTGGTACTTTTCACCCCCTTTAAAAATAATCTTAAAAATTACCAACTTTTCAAATTGTGCGGACTAAAATTTCCGGCATAAATTTTGCCTACATGGATGCCAAAAACCCTACGTACAATGGTCGGAGCTACATTCCATCTTCTGGGAATACTCCCTTCATCCGCAAAATATTGTCCAAGTTTGACTCGGCACGTGTTTTAAGAAATGTGTAGAAAAGTGAGTTGAAAAAGTTAGTGGAATGAGGGTCCCACATTTATATACAGAGTATTAGTTTTATAATAGAATGTGAGTGTAAAGAGTTGGTGGAAAGTGGGGACCATTTACCAAAAAATAGAAAAAAAAACAAAGTGGACAACTTTTCACGTACGGATCAAATTGGTAAAACTGGATAACATTTCACGGACGGAGGGAGTATGAAATTGATGATGATCTGGATGCTCTAGAACTAGTGTCGGCATTCCACGTATGCAAAATTTATGCCGAAAACTTTATAGTGGGAAATTCGCACAATTTGAATAGTTAGTGATTTTTAAGACTACTTTTAAAGGTGGTGGGATATAATAATTTTTGTAAAAGTTTATATTTTTTTTTACCAATTTCCCTTTTAACATTTGAGTTTAGGGAAAACTGAAAAGTGATCCAAAATTTTCTAATCTTCATTTCTCACACGGTTAAAAACAAAAATAAATTTTAAGTACCGAAAATTTAAAAAAGAATAATAAAACTGGAAAATGAAAGAGAGATAAATAGGTTCAATTATGTACATGCGATATAATTATATTGCAATTGTTATAAATGCTAGGTTAATAATAATTAATACTAATTTGAAACAAAATAATATACCATAGCAAATCATCAAAGTCGTTCAAACTCCACGTGTTACAAATAACTAGATCTATTTATAATCCATAAGCAAATTCATAATCCATAAGAATATAAATATATAATCCATAAGCAAAATAAACAGAATGCCTACACCATGTCGGCTCTGGTAGCGGGATCGGCTCAGGCAGCAGAAGTAGAGGGACTTGCGGAGGCAGCGTGAGTGGAGGGTCTGGCTCCGGCATCAGGAGTGGAGGGACCTGCTCCGCCAGCCTGATCGGAGGGACCGGTCGGCACTTGCGGTGGAAATGACAGTGGCCCCGGGGCTGGATCGGTCGGCGGTAGGGCTGAGTATTCGGTTTATCAGTTAACCGAGAACCGAACCGAAAATGTCAATTTTCAGTTAACCGAGAACCGAAAATGTCGGTCACGGTTTGGGTCGGGTTAGGAGACCCACTTTGACATCGGTTATCGGTTACCGAACCAAAAACTGACTAATTAAGCCCAAAGGCGACAACCACATATATTCAAACTCATATTTATATGGGCCACGAACCACATATATTTTTTCAGCCCAAAGGCCATGATTAATTTCACTAAGGAAGAGGCTTATCTTTTATAACAATGTTTTGCATTCTTGTTATGTTGTAAAAGTCGATGTGAGAATTGGGATAATCATAAGATACATAAGTGATTTTGTGGGTTTGTGCAATTTTCTTAAATTATGTTTTTAATGAAGGTGAACTCGAAAGTGAGGCATAATTTAAATTTCAATTTAAATAATACAAATAGATTAATACAATTGTTTTATATAGTTTATAAACTAATTTTTATTTTATTTTATGAGATGTTGGCAAATAGTTTCAGCCTTGCTTGTTAATTTCTTTTCTCATTTTTAAATTTCCTTTTCTATTTTCTTAGAATAATATTTCCATGAAATCCTAGATTCTATAAATATTAGTACAGTAGATATAAAACCGAGAATAAATAAATCTTAATAGAGTTCTTTGTCAACTATACAAATTTAGCTGAGATTAATATATATTACAACTATTTAATATTTTTAGAAGTTCCTATATAGATTAACTATTAAATAACTATATATAAAAAATATTTTAACCAAGATTTTTGCAACTATGAGTAAAGTTTACATACACCCAATAATAATGAACACAGAATAAATAAATTTTGTATTTTATTTTGTTGTGATAGTCTTTTAATTTAGTGCACTGCCACAAATATTGCTGCTAAAAGGTAAACAAATAATTGTTGTTTTTTTTTAATTCTTTAGTACTCATAAAAGTATAATGCCACTTTTCTATTTGTTCGTATAAAAACTTTATTAGTTTATTTGTAGTAGTAGTATATAAATGTAAGCATAAAGTTACCATTGTCTCACATTGTCAGTATAACAAAGAAAGGAGATATTAGGCCATTATAAAAGGAAGAAAAATGAGTTCATTGGTTAGTGAAAATTTTTAAGGAATTTTGGTTCCATTCGGTTCCGTTCGGTTCCATTGGTTATCGGTTAACCGTTCGGTTCTAACCGAAATAATTGATTCTTTGTCGGTGCCGGTTTCGGTTTTTGATTTGGAACCGAAATGTGGTCAGTTAACCGACTTGTCGGTTCGGTTCCTAACCGAACCGATCGAATACCAGCTCTAGTCGGCGGGATGACTGGCAGGATGTCCTCATCAAGGATCTTATATACCAGAGTTGCCGCCTTCTGAATCCATGTCGTCGTTGTTAGAGTCTTTGTCGAACGAACCACATGACAGAAAACCATCTTTTACTCCTTATCTCTCTTTTTATTGATTCATTAGGGTGAAATCCTAATATATTCAAACGCATACACCATAGTGGTGTGAATATAAGAACAATCAACTTTTGCCACAATGACTTGAAATTCGCACGTTCCAGCATTGCTTGAAATTCGCACGGTTAAATTTGTTGGAACATATATACTAAAAAGCAGTTTTTGAGTTTATTATGAATTTGATAAATTTCCCCAACAAAATTCACATGGTGCATTAAACTCGTACCCTACATCACATACTCACAGTGACCCTCGTATTGTTCTATTAGAATGACTTGAAATTCGCACGATGTTTGCGACATGGTCGCGATGATGGACGATGAGATTTGGCCATCTGACATCATTTGGCATCGTTTAGGGAGTGAAAAAAATAATTTACTATTTTTTGGATTTATTTTTAATTTCCTGTATTTCAACTTCTTAGACTTCATACTAATGTTATGTAAAATTCTGTCGTCATCATGGTTACATCATGGTCTAGACGTGGTCAAGCTAAATGTGCTTGAATGCAGAAGAGGAGGGACCAGTGTGAGTGGAGGGACTGGCTTCAACATCGGAATTACCGTTGGAAGAGTAGATAGTATTGAAAAATGTTGTTCGGTGTCAATCTCGGTTACAATCTTGGTTTCGCTTTCAGCTTCGTCCCACGCCGGGAAATCATAGTGCGGTTGGAAGAGGATGAGTACACCACCCTTGAAGGCGGTGTTCCTGAGTTAAATAGCCGAGAAGGCTATTTCATTGATTGGCGAGCCGGCGGTTCACGGCCGCTGCAACTTGATGTGCGCGCGTGTTGCAAGGAAGGCCAAGAAAGCTTTGGGCGATGTACGTGCGTGCGCCGATGGGAGCATCCTCTTTCACGCTAGCCGACTCCGCAAGGAGTTTGAGGATCTCAAATCAAAATTCGGCAATGCAGTGAGGGAAGTTGATAGGGAGCAAAAACAACTTCGTGGTTATAGATAGAGGCGCAAATTAGTTGCCCTCACGATGGCTTGTATGGTACTCCTTATATTTCTTGATGAGAGATGCTTCTAACAAATGGCGAAAGGGTAGGCAGCGAATGGAGGGAACCCAATTATTTCAAACTGGCGTGGAGAGTTCTACCCTACCTTGGTGGGATATGGTGGAATATTACCAATGATGTGGCAAAGGAGTACAAGAAAGAGTTGGACGAGATCAAAATCACGGCAATGTGGCTTGACCAGGTCGCAGTCCTAGTCTTCAAAGTACTCGATGAAGAAATCGTGCCCATCGCTGCTGAACCCAGTCCCTCTGATTCCGATGCTGAAGCTAGTCCCTCCACTCACACTGGTCCATCCTCTTCTGATTCTGATGCTGAAGTCAGTACCTCCTCTTATGTGGGTAAAGCTAAATGTGCTTGAATACATACGTGTATGGGCTAGATAAAATGCATAATGTAATTTTGGAATGATAATACTAATAAATAGTACTCCTCCGTATGAGTTTAAGTGATTGTGTTTTTACTTGGTTGACTTGATTTGGGTATATTTGGCATATAATATGAATGGAGTATTGCGTGGTATAAGATGGTATGTGACGATTATTCACTTTATACGGATTATTGACACCCCTATGTGGATTATTGACACACTCAAATTGATTAACACTCCTAAACTGTCACGACTCAACCCCTCTAACGTATATTCTTATAGTAAATAAATCCAATAATTTAAATCTTTTAATACACATGGCAAATAAAACATTGATATCAGATACATAAAAAAAACCAACATTTATTTATATCATTGATATCTTGCTCTTGAAAAGTACTAGTGATTTATATGAGCCACAACTCAGTGTTAAATTTCACCTTTAATTTCACCTTAAAATTATCAAACAAATTCTCTAACTAACGCATATAACCATAAGCATTAAACATCACAAATAATTTCACATCCATATGCGTATGTCTCTCTGTCCAGTTTATTATTCTGTGACAATTCAAGCTTGGTATCTGCTGGGAATTTCCAATATGCCAATATGATTTGACCCGGAGTCCCACTATGTTTTGATCCGAAGGTCCCATATATCTATTGAATATCCATATCATCACAATCAAACACATAATCATATAATCCAATTATTCACTTTACTTAAACACCTAGCAAAGAAGCACATAACATATGTAAAATTAAAAGTGTGATTTATACACACCTAATTACAATAAGTAAATTTATTGAGCTTATGATTCCAACTCTTAATTTATAACTGTCGATTATATAAATTAGTAGAAGCAGGATTAAATTGGAGAAGAAAATTACTTATATATGGGAGCATTAACCTCCTAACACCCCCTTAGTCTTAAATAACATTATTATCAGCCATTGGATCATAGATTTCGATGGTGGTGATTTAAAATATGCGAGCTACATTAATACGTTTGTAATCTACATTATAAGGGTAAGATGGGAATCACACAAATTGGATAATATGTTTTAAACTACATGTCCATAATTTACGCCATTTTAATTCAAACCGCTGATACGCATCCCACTCTCACCATCATTTCACAATTTCTTCTCCCCAGATTCTCTCTCTCGTCAAAACCCTAGCCTCCCCAATTTCTAATGAGAAAACCCTAATCCCCACTCTGTTTTACAACTTTGAAGACGCTGCCGAACAAGCAAGTAGAAATCGACACCATATTCTGCATTATTTCGAGTTGTTATGTAGATTGAAGCAAAAAATTAACTGTTTGTGTTGATCTCAAGATACCCACGAACAAGGTAAGAGGAATCAACGCTCGATTTCCGTTTTGGTGGAACTTAATTTTGTCTGTTTTTCAATTGGGTTTCTGTGAATGTGTGGTTTTTAGTGATTTTCGTCAGTATTTGGACGATTTTTTTTCGGGTTTCAGTGCATTGGGTATGTATTTTGGTTGTATTTCGTCATAAATTCATCGATTCAATTGTTTCGTCATAACTTGGAGCGGCCCGCGCCGGCCCGCCTCCAAAGTCGAGCGGCACGCTCCGGAAAGGTGGAAACACGGATTATTTTTTTACTTTTTTGAGGGTTTTGATGCCTAATTGAAAACTTAGGGCACGAAATATATGATTTATTGGGCGATTTTCAGATCATTATTCACCATTCATATAATCCAAGAGAGAGAGAAACAACTTTGAGAGTAAGAATTCAAGATTGAACTTCCCCAATTCATTGCAAGGTTTGAAGAAGGGGGTTCCGATCAAGATTCCACAACTTAATGGTGTAGTTAGTTTAGTTTTATGATGTTTCATCCCTTTTATTATTTGACTTTCGTGATGAACATGTGTGGCTAAACTCTCTGTAGAGTTCTACGAGGGAGATACAATATTCTTATATTTAATTAAATTAATCTTTTCTATGTCTTGGCTCATATGGTTATTTTGACTTCTCTTGTGCTTATATATTTATTTGACTGATCACCTTATAAATGCGTGTGGATTCTACAACAATAATTGGGAAATAGTAGTTTAATTTGAAAGGAGAGAAGTTGACGTCTTTGCCAATATAATAGGGAGATTTGAGCCTTTAAATGAAGCTAAGTATGTTAAGAGCTTTCAGGAGTTGTTGCCTTAGTTCTACGAAGGACACTTCGGTTCTAGATAGCAATCTACAAAATGTATGTTTCGGGAAAGATATAGTTTTACCTTAGTGATAGCTTAATAACCCTTGAGACCTTTGTTGGCATAGTTTGGAATTTAGTTGAGCATATGATAGGTGTTATCGAACTCGTAGGATTCTACCTCTCCAATTCTTGATCTACATCCGTTATCTTTTACTCCCTCCGTCCACGAATAAGAGTCTCGTTCACTTTTTCGCACTTGTTTTGTAAAAATGATAATAAATAGTTCAAGTGGACAAATGATAAAGTAAGAGACAGAATAATGTAGACAAGACTACAAAACAAGTGCGAAAAAGTGAACGAGACTCTTATTCGTGGACGAAGGGAGTATTTGCTTTTATTTGTCCAAGTTGTCTCTATTTGCTATAGTTATTGTTTATGCTTTTACTTTTAAGTAGATTTAGAAAAACAAAACCCAATTGTTTCATCTAGATAATATTTGAGGTTAGTTCATGGTAATTAAATTGATACTTATTGTCTCCGTGGATATGATACTCTTGCTTGTTGTTTGCTATATTAGCCCCGTACATTTTCAAGTATAGCTATGGTTAAAAATAAGTTGAGTCAATTTATAAATGTGTGATTTACTTTATTATCTTGCTATTTCATTCTAAATACATATCCAAGGTTTCAAAATTATAGAAGAGGGAAATGAATATGACCTATTATCATTTTTTTCAACTTACAAAGAAAAAATGAATACTCATTTAAAACATACCCTTGCAAATCTCCCGGGCCTTCATGTATTGCAAATTATTAATGGACCGGCCCAGTTATCATATTTTGGGCTCATTCAGCTTGGATATACGCGGGCCCAAGACAATACTACGTCGTTTGGAGCAGTCTCTGGATTACGTTTTGTGTTATCTATTGATAAAGCAGTTGCTCTGACGCTCAACTATTTTTCAGCTCCATCAATGGCTTCTTCATCTCTCTGCGCTTACAACGCTCCAATTTCTATTTCCTCTCGAAATTTCCCAACTTCAAAGAAACTCCATGGGGAAGCTGAAGCCAAACTTCCAATTTCCACAATGTTTTCGTCCCTCAGTCTGTCCTCAAACCAGACCACCACTCTTCAATTTTTGAGCGAGAAACGGCCGCTGCGCCTCTCTTCCACGCCGCGCACTCTCACCGTCATTGCCATGGCGCCTCCTAAACCCGGAGGGAAAGCTAAAAAAGGTAATGCTTCAATTTGCAGGTTTAATTTTTAATTGGATAAGTTAATTTGGGGAAAAAACTGAAAAACCCTTTTCTGTTGGTGACAGTGGTTGGGGTGGTGAAGCTGGCTCTGGAGGCGGGGAAGGCGACTCCGGCGCCGCCGGTGGGGCCCGCATTGGGTGCCAAGGGTGTGAACATAGCGGCATTTTGTAAGGACTACAATGCTCGCACCGCTGATAAGGCTGGTTATATCATTCCCGTCGAAATCACTGTTTTCGACGTGAGTCTTTCAATTGCTAGATGATCCTTTAATTTTGATTTTGTTTTCTTAATTTTTTATGAATGTTTGTTTTTGTTAAGTATGCCAGAATTTGTTGTTTTACAGGATAGAAGTTTCACTTTCATCTTGAAGACTCCACCTGCTTCGGTTTTGCTGCTCAAAGCTGCAGGTACTATCCCCCCTTGTTGATCTTGCCCTTTATACACAAACATTGGCTATAATTGTTGATTCTATGGACGAGAACTGTCTGTTTAATGAACTAGCAAGTATGTATTGTATGTGGTGCATCAATCACGAATCTGTCTAGCGTTTAAGGTGTAGGGATTAGTTCATCGCTGAATTGATGGGACGAGGTACCGTGTTTGAACCTTTTTACGTTGTAAGAACTAAGAAAGGATTATAAAGTAGATAGAATTAGAATTAGCAGGTTTATTCAGTTGGCTGTTTATGTTAGCATTTTATGCGGTCTTTTTTTTAGCCATGGCTCTTGAATAGTTCATCATGTCTTCCTTATTCAATATGCACTTTAAAGAAAGAGTGTACTTTGGTAAACATAGAGAATGCCTGTTCATTGGTAAACACTGATAATATCTTCCTTATCCATTGCACACTTCTAACTGTTATTGTCTTTGTAGTTTTCCTGGACACAAAGTATATGAGGCATGTTGGCTTGGTAGGGAGCAAATTATTTTTCTTTGACACCTCACTGCTGTAGTTTTTAGGGCATTGCGTTCTGTGCATGCTGCATTGTGTTCAACAATATCAACATCTAGTTCCCTGTATTATATTTCTACCTCATTTCAATAGGGTTGTAGCAGGGGTGCTTCGATGCCCCCAAGATTGAACTTTTGAGGACTTTGGCTTATTAAAGTTTAGTTAAGGCATCTTAAACTTACTTGACATTATAAATCTTGATCTTCTTGAACCCAGAAAAAATGTCCTGAATCTCCTGTCTCATTAGAATATTGGTTTGCTTGGAAGGTTATTCTCTTTATTGTGTAAATGGGATTGATACTTACTAGGAGTACCTGTTTATCATGTTCCCCTTTTGGGAAGTCTTATTTTGATTTTTACTTGAAACCTTAGCTTCTTGTAAAATCAACGATATGTTCTGCTAATTAGTTCTTACTGTTTAGGTGCGGAGAAAGGTTCTCAGAACCCTAAGCAGGACAAAGTTGGGAAGGTAACGATCGACCAGCTGCGGACAATTGCACAAGAAAAATTGCCAGATCTCAACTGTTCAAGTCTGGAGTCAGCGATGAGAATTATAGCAGGCACCGCAGCAAATATGGGAATTGATGTCGACCCTCCTGTACTCGAACCGAAAAAGAAGGAACTTGTGTAGGTCTGACTTTTATCTTCCCTTTTAGTTGAATGTATTTTGTTGCATTTTGCATCAAAAGCTGAGTAATTTTTTGGCTGTACCATATTTGTGAAATAGTTTATCACAGCTCCTTATTTCTCATTGAGTTTATTGCTAAAGACGACCAACACATAGTAAAACCATAAGCGCATATTTAGTAGGGTAGATAACATCTAGGGATGAAATCTATAAACAAAAATGTGTCTTTAATTTTAGTTAGGACACCGACAATGAAGACATTTTATTAAGCGTGGTATAATTAAACATACAAATTAACGTCTTTAATAACATTAAAACTTACTGAAAGATATCTTTAGCCATTCTTTTCGTTATAGTGATAGAAATTAAAAATCAAGAAACAGTATTTTCTCTTGGAAGAGTCCAGCCAAACAAACTTGGCCCAAATTTTTTAAGATTGGAAAACATTTTATAAAAGCTTATAAATAACATTTCCTCACAACTCAAAAGAAAGAAAAAGACATACATATAACATGTTCAGTGTTACGTGACTATTCTAGGCTTCGGCATGATTATAGAATTAAGAGTATCCACTATAGGAGAGCCGTGGCTCGTGGCTCGGTCGTGGCCCGGCCGCAGCTCCCTGTAGTGAGCGTCATGGGTTTTGGTGGGGGGTGCCCACGAGAGTGCCACACCGGCGGCCTGGCCGCGGCTCTTGGGCGGGCGCCACGACTCCCCCATTGCAACGGCCAAGAGCCGCGGCTCTCCCAATTTCGATTTTTTTTTTGACTTTTTCAATTTTGTGCTAATTTTATGGAGAGGAATTTTGGAGAAGATGAAGAATGGAGAGAGAGAGAGTGTGTGGGACATGGTTTCCAAAAAATAATTAATTTGGCATTAATTTAGCATTATTTTAGGGAATAAATCATCTCTGAAACTAAATTCCAATTAAAATTGGTCAACTTTTTAATCAATGATCGTGATTTCAGTTCACACCATAATTACGGAAATAATTAAAATTCAAATTTTCAATAAATATATTTACTTGTAATTGTCAACTTTTTTTTAATTAATTTATATTTTTTTATAATTATTATAGCTAATAATTTTTATTCTAGTTAAATTAAAATATACAAAAAATGAAAAAAATAATTAATTTGGTGGCTTGGGCTTCTCCACTATTGTGAGAACAAGTTTTTTGGTGGCCTGGCCAAGCCAAGTTTTGTGGCTTGGCTCGGCCAACTATAGTGGATATTCTAAAGACCACAACTTATTGAAAGGATGAATTCAAATCGTTACTGTTGTTCAACATATTGAAATTAATCTGTATTGGTAAATATACGTGAAACTTGAAGAATAATCATTTATTTAACTTTCATCTAATAAGTTGAGAGTTTGCGTTATCACAACTGTAAAAATAGATGAAGAACTATTATTAAATATCTCGAGAAAAAAAAAAAGAAAAAAAACAATTAAAAAGTGATGTTTAATTAAACTGTTCTCCAACTGATAGAAATATTTTCTCCAACTTAAGAGAATGAAACATGAAGGCCATGTTTGGTTGTCAGGATTCTGTTTGTGAAAGTAACTTTATACCTTATATTTTGAATTCCTGTGTTTGTTTCGGTTTTTAATCGAATTGGGAAAGTAATCAGAATCCCGAAACAAGGAAAGTTAGTACAACTTTCCAGGATTCAAAATCCTAGCTTTTCTTGGGTATTCTCTTTCCCAGTTTTAGGATTCTTACATATTTAATGCAATATATTATTATTATTATTATTAAATATAATGTTTTTAAAAATAATTTAAAATTATAAATCATACTTAATTTAAGTATAATAAATAACTAAAATTAAATTTATCATAATTATAACTATATTTATTATAATATTTATATATAATTGTTATTATCATAATAGTAACTAATAATTTATTAAATAATTACAATATAATTATAATATAAATGATATAATAATAATTAATAATAATAATTATTATTATTTTATAAATTAATAATTAATCAATAAAAGCGTAGTGAAATTTAAATTATAAAATTTTATAATATCAGTAAATATTATAATTATAAATAATAAGCATATTTATTATTATAAGCATCTATGATTATAATACTCCATGTAATTATTATGACAATTATATAATAATATAACTATTATCATTTGTAACTATTAATTCATTAAAAAAATTATATTATTTTTTTTACAAATAAAAAATAATAAGTACTACTATATATTTTTAGTTTGGTGTTTAAATCTAATATAAAATATAAAATCTTAATATTTTCCAAACACTGGAAAGTATAGTTATTAGGAATCATATTCCCGGGATTCATTTTCTCAGGAATCATTTTTCTTTTCAACTTTACTTTCCCGTCAATTAAACATGGCCGAAGTGGATTTAGAAAGGGAGATGTTAATATACTTACCATACTCTTATTACGCGTGAATGAAAAATAGAAATACCAACGGAAAATTTATCTTCATCATTTTAAATTGAGTTATTGAGTATGTAAATTAAATATCGAAATTCAAAACAACCTACTCATAATAATAAAACAAATTTTTCATGTGATTAGTTACAAATGCGTTTTGACAATCATTTGCTTTTTTTTTTTTTTTTTTTCCATCTATTTGATGAATTGGTGTATGAAATATCACATATAGTATTTTCATTTTGTACCTAGTTCTGTGAATTGATAGTATATGACAAAGTTCCATTTCTGATTACAATCGGTTGTAATCGGCATATCGATTTGTACTAGATATATTTTTTCATTTTTTTTATATTAATTCTCCTAGTAATTCATCATGTCCTCACACATAGTCTTAAAAACTCTTGATTTTATTTTTATCCATCGACAAAAATTAGTCATTTTAATATTTGGTAACATGACTCATCACATGCAAAGTTGAAAGTTGGTAGAAAACTAATCCATTAAATAAGAGCATCCACAATGGATTCTCTACTGAAAAAGTCCTAGTGAGAGCTCTAGTGGTTGGCACATCAACATGCTCTATCTTTCTGCAATGATGGAGCTATAGTGGACGCCCTATCTCTTATCAACTTTTCATTTCAATTTTAAATCATGCAATGGTGGAGCCCTAGTGGATGCCCTATCTCTTATCAACTTTTCATTTCAATTTTAAATCATTGTTTTTTAATTTTATTTTTAATTACTAAAATACCAAAATATATTATATTAAACACCACAAATGCAACAAAAAAAAAAAAAAAAAAAAAAACTACATTACTTATTTTAAAAGTGAAACTACATCATACTTAGCTAAAAAAAACTACATTAAAACTAAAATAGAGAATACAGAAAGAGAAAGTGAAAGGTTTAGAGTGTTGGTGTGTTAAAAGTGAAGAAAAATGAAGTATTTATAGTGGTTTAATTAATTTAAAATTAAAAAAAAATGGTCCAATTGGGCTCGGGGATCGGCGTGCAATGGGAGCCCCATCTCACGCCCGATGGATTGGGCAAGAGATCGGTCGCGACCGAACTCTCGGTCGTCCTCGGGCATGCCCGACACTTGCAATGGATGCCCGATCAAGCCCGAGCCCGATCTCGGACGATCGGGCGTGACATCGGGCATCCATTGTGGATTCTCTAAGGGTGATTTTGTTGGAAGACAACTAATCGATTAAATAAAATGTACTATATGGTATTATAATTTTCTACAACTTATTTTATTTAACTAAAAAAATCATTAATTGTATTTTATTTTTTCGATTCCTCGTTGTCGCTTTATAATGACCCACTCCCTCCGTCTCATTCAAGATGGTCACATTTCCTTTTTTGTTTATCCCAATCAAGATAATCACTTTTCAATTTTGGAAATAGCCTCCTCTTTCCTCTCTCCTCTCCTCGTTAAAAATTTCAACTACATTTTCCCTCTCTACTTTATTGCACCTAACAATACTTTTTAAAATCTCGTGCCACTCAAGGATGTGGCCATCTTAAGTGGAACGGAGGGAGTACCTTTTATTTCATTAAAAGCATCGTCCGTTTCTTTCTCTCTCCCCTAAAATACTCCAAATAGCTCTTTCTGGCGATAAGCAAAAGTAGAAAAGAGTCAATTCAAGTCACAATTTGTGCTCTTTAATTAAGAAGACTAGCCATGTTCGTGTTGTATGTACGTTGATATATTCCATATTTTTATTAAGGTTCAATATTTTTTCAGTTTGATTTACTTATGAAAAATCGATCATCTCTAAAGAATGCATAAGTTTTGGATCTTGATTAGATTTTACTCCCTCCGTCCCACATAATTTTACCAAGTATTCCATTTTGGGATGTCCAACATAATTTTACCCACTTCACTTTTACCATTTTTGGTAGTGGACCCCATATTCCACTAACTCATTCCTACTCACATTTTATTATAAAACTAATACTTTAAAAGTAGGATCCACATCCCACCAACTATTTCAACTCACTTTCCATTACATTTCTTAAAACCCATGCCGGGTCAAAGTGTGTAATATTATGTGGGACGGAGGGAGTATTTGGTAAAATCGCATTGATTGTTCAGTGCAGTAGAATTTTCATTCATCAGTTTTCTTTAGGGGTAAGAGAAAAATCATGAGAAACAAAATTCCTAACCTAAGCCAAAAGAGAAATTCCTCACTCGAGAGTGTGTGTACAATAATTTTCAGACATGTTAACAAAGATTCTTTTTATACCTGGTAATGCAATTCTCTTCTCTGTCACACGCAAATCATTTAATTTTTTCTGCTGTTCATTTAAATTAGGATAACTTGTGTTTTCGATATAAATGCGTTTAAAATTATTGTGATATTTGTAGGCTTTATATATCTATTGGGCCCATAAAGCTTCACATTATTTTAGCTGTGTGGAAGTCAATCTAATGTGCCTTCTTTCTATTCTTTCCTTATAGTGTAAGCCCAAAGGTGAAAACATAATAAAATCATCAATACTTAAATTAATGAATATTTTGAATTATTTAAAAGGATATTATGAAATAAGTTAAAAGATGCATATAGGTAAGGATGGGTCCACTTCTATTGCTTATAGCACCATAATCCAAAATTAAAACCAAATTTACACCCTTAAATTTTAAAAATGAGTGGATGAGATTAAACCTACGAATTTCAATAAATAGTAGACGAAATATCAATAAAGGGGTAAGATCGTTATTTCGTTAACATATTATAATTTTCGTGTTTTTTTTTATATCAACATAGTGTATTACAAATATCAACACAGTTTTATTGAGATTTTACATTCATTATATTGAGATTTTTTGATGCATTATTGATAAAAATCTGCTTATCAACATATATAAAAATTGAAATAAAAATTATCAAATTTCATCATTCAAACGTCGACGGAACATATGCACTTGAGATCTCGTTAGAATCCTTATAAAATTACCTTTAATTTGATATACTTTTTTGCAAAAAAAATAATTTAAATCGAGAGAGTTACGTAAATTTAAAGTTTTTGGGATAATTTTAGTAAGAGAGACATTAATACCCTTTAATTTTATTTAATAATTATTTAAATTTTAAATATAATCCACTTGTTATTATATAACCATTAGATCTCCTAATCTAATATTAAAAATTGATCTTAATTTTGAATTATTAATTAATTAGTAATTAATAACATCCCCGGTAAGGATATTTTGAAATAAGTTAAAAAATGCATATAGATAATATACAGTGGCGTCATAAGGATTATTTTTATCTTATTAAATAAAAGTTTCTATAAAATTTAGTTAGGATACTAGACTTATATACTTTTTTTTTCTTTTGACTATGTATATATAAATTTCTTCAATCACATTACAACTATAACAGTTATAAATATTTATTTTTGTGATTTTGTTCGAAGTCAACTAATCCATTAGATAAAATGTCTTGATATTATAATTTTCTACAACTTATTTTATTTAGCCACAAAAATTCATTAATTACATCTTATTTTTTTTTCCCTTTTCAGTCGCTCTATAAGACCTACATTTTTTCCTTTTTTTCTTCCATTTTCATTGAAAGCATCGCACCCCCCCCCCTCCTAAAAAAATATAGCTCTATCTGACGATAAGCGAAATTGAAAGAGTCGATTCAAGTCACAAACTACCAGGTTTGAGTTGTATATATGTTGAGTACTTATATTTTATCGAGGATCAATATTTTTTAGTTCAATTTACCTGTGAGAAATCGATTCTCTCTAGAGAATGCGTGGAGTTTTGGATCTTGCTTTATTTTTATTTTGTAAAATCGAATTGAATTTTCAGGGTGATGGGATTTTCTTTCATGATTTTAGTTTTGATTAGCGTGATTTTTCTTTTATATATATATATGTAGTAAACACACATAGTTTTTGGGTTGGATTTTGCTTTTATATACTCCATTAATTAGAAAAATCATAAGAAACAATATTCCTAACCTAAGCCAAGAGTGAAAATCCTCACTCGAGAGAGTGTGTACAAGAATTTTCTGACCTGTGAATAAAGATTCTTTATGTGTGCATCGTGCGTGCACCTACTAACCGAGTGTATTTGCATTTAATTATCACTAAACCGAATTACAATTTATAAATCCTATGATTGTTGCGATAATTCAACCTTGCAAAGCGATTCTCTTCTCTCTCACACTCAAATCATTTAATTATTTTTTACCTTCATTTGAATTAATAATAATTTGTGTTACCGATGAAAATGTGTTCAAAGGTGGTGTCATCTCTATAGAGTCCCACTTATAAAATTGTTACTACTAATTTACCATTTTCTAATGGTAAGTTGACTATTTCTTTTTTACATGGAAATAAAGGCCCCATTATTATTTTAGTCAATTTAGACAATCGATCTTATAGCAGCCTCATTAAGTCAATTTATGTCTTACAATAAGATTATTCTTACTCCAACAAGCAAATTATTTAATTTTTTTTCGTTTCTTTGAATTGGATAGTTACTTGACTAAAGACTGCAAATACATTTTAAAATGTTGTTAACTTTATAGTTGAAAATTTGTTGTTATACCAATTAGACCATTCGGTAATGGTAAGTTGACTATTTTTTTCACTTCGTTAACACGCACTTCCAAGAAAGTGTATTTGTCATTGTACATTTCATTAGTCGAATTTATTTGTTGGATATTTCAATTACACCTTTTATTATAAGTTGATTCTTTTCCATTTCAACCCTACTCATAATAATTCTTTTTGCCTGCGAAAAATCACATTGTTTTTTAATTGTTGCAACTCATTTTCCCTACTGGTATATTCATTTGTCATCTATATTTCATTTTTTTTTATTAATAATCACAATTGGATTCTTTTCGTATTGGTTCAAAAATTATGAATCATTACTTAAAAATGTACAAAAATCACAATCTTACTGTCACAAATCAATATATCAATACACAGAGTAATATACATGTATGTAATTATGTATATCGCTCTCTATCGCACGCACAAACACATCCGTGGTGCGTGTTCCGCACGTTCGTGCAAATGGACTATTTTTTTCCTAGCTATATATGATGGATTGACTTAATGTTTATTCTTGATTGAGTTTTGATATTGCACAAGCATTCTAATTTTGATATTGCACGAACTGATGCATCTTTAGTTGGCAGATGACTAATTGTATGGAGAATCAAGTTGCATCCTCGTTGTATGATTCGTTTGGGGAGCCAAAAATCGCGCCTCGAGTTGGGGATGAATATCAGGCTGATCTGCCTCAGGTTCTCGGAGATTCGAACACTTTGTCTCGCTTGATGGACTGTGCAAATGATGAGACCAGAGCTGATTCCCTGCAAAATTTCCACATTGGATCGCGTATAACGTTGGCTTGGATAAGCAGTGAGCAATCTGGTATGAGGGGATCACTTGATCGGATGGATGAAATATATGAGTGCAGTGGTAAAGACTATCGTTTGGTGCCTGAAATATGTGATGAATGCTGGTCTGAAGCTGAGAAGGGCTGTTTCCTTGTTGGATTGTACATATTTGCAAAGAACTTTGTCGAGATAAAGAAATTTGTTGAGACGAAGGATATGTTAGCTGTGCAGTCGTACTACTATGGGGCGTTCTACTCTTCACCGGAGTATCATAGATGGTTCAGCGCTAAGCACAAGAGATGCAAATTAGGCCGGGGATTGTTTTATGGGCTAAGGCTGCAAGAATTTCTATCTCGGGTGCTACCAAGAGTAGGGGAGTCTCGGAATGCTTTATTGGAGGTACTTATTGCTGACTGCATTTTTTCTTGATTGAATGCCAAATAGTGCAGAAATGTGCTCATTTAGTGCACTTTTGTGCTGATCTTGTGCATTTGGTTGTTTTTTCTAGGTTTCTAAATCATTTGAGAATGAAAAGATATCAGTGGCAGAGTATGCCTTCCGTTTGAAGGCGATGATTGGTACAGAGTTGCTCGTGGAAGCGGTTGGCATTGGGAGAGAGCATCAAGATCTCACTGCAATGGCTACAAGGCACTCAAAGGCACGCCATGATATGCCATCAGAGAAGGTTTATACCTCACTTACAACAGCTGAGATATCGAGCTTGTTGAGTGGAGAGCACCGACTGAGCAAGGCCAGATCGAATGATCTGTTCTGGGAGGCAGTCTGGCCGCGTCTGCTAGCAAGTGGTTGGCATTCAAAGGAGGCCACGAACTATAGTAATGTGAGTCCTCTAGATTGAAGACTCATGAATTTGCCCCGGACTTATTCTTGTAGATAAACCAACAAATAAACAAGATAAACCAAGAAATGGAACAAGAAATAAGGATAAAAGGATAGATGATGGATTAGTGTTATGATTTAGGTGAAGAACAAGAAAGAAATCCCAAAGGCACTTTCACATACACATCTAATGGCTCCACAAACTAGCAACACAAGAACTAGCAAGCATACCTTTACAATCAACCTTAGCCCGGCAAAAGATCGAATGCAACCCGAAGGAATTTGATAAGTCTTCAAAAGATGAAGAAGGTGAGCTCTCAAATATGGAGAAATTGTCTCTTACAAATATTCAAAAGCTGATTGAAATGAACCCTAGCAAGAGTATTTATACTAGGAGTTAAAAAGAAGCAAAACAAAACAAGTCTTGGTCAAAAAGTCATATTTCGGGCAAAACACCCGACCGGGTGTTTCCCACGGCTCATTTCACCCGCCCGGGTGAAGTCTCTGGACAAAAACTGATTTCTCGGCAAAAAAACCCGACCGGGTGTTTTTGGGTTGGCAAAACACCCGCCCGCGTGTTTCTTTCTGCATTGCGCGGCTTTCTTAAAACGATCATAACTCTCTCATCCGAACTCCGTTTGGGGCGTGTGAGGTACCCACGCGAAGCTATTTTGACGATAAAGACAATGATGGTCTTGGAAGAGCATTTGGACACCATCTTGATAGGTATATTGATGTTTGAAGCGGACCCCAGCTCCGGTGTGGTTCATTGGATGCCTTCGTTTGTTCTATTGGTTTGGCACTTCCCGGATTCACATCATACAGAGACGTTGCTAGTTCAAATGCAAGTCCTAGCCTAGTTTTTCTTATTCCCGGAGTGAAGAGATTTTCGAGGAGAGAACTGGCTAGAGGTGATCAATATTTTGATAGTGTGGCTGATGTGTTGAGGAAAGTTGGTCGAGAGCCTGGCCTGCTCGAAGCAGAACAATGTGGATTGAGTAATGATGAGAGTTTTTCCCTCACTGTTGTGGATACAGGACTCCCAGATGGGAAGGTAGTCGAATTCAGAACCTTCCCATCTGCAGCAGAGATTAGTCGAGAAACGACTGATGAGGCTACAATTCTAGAAGCTCGTGCGACTTCCCCTGATGTGCACAAGAAACGCACCACTCGAGGTCAAGACGAAGATGAAGATGAAGTAAGCAAGAATCTTGAACAGCAGCAACAACCTCAGTTTTTTATTGACCTCAACTTCCCTCCAGAGGCCGAGGCTGGCTCCATTTCAGCTGATATCATCTCTTCAAAAAACAATGCTAGCTCGAACCAAACAAGGTTTAGCACGAGGCGTAGGCCTCCAACGATGAGGGTTCTAGAAGCTGTTGCGCACGGATACTTGAGCGTGAACAAGAAGCAGAAGAAGAAGAAGAAGGAAGACGGGCAATGAGCAAGCGATGTTGAGCTCGGGAATGGAAGAGGAGATTATCTCACAATCTGTGCGTTTTTGCTGCTGCCATGTGAAAAACAAGCAAAAAAAAGTGGCCCAACATGATAACGGCGAAGGCGAGGAACAACGCGATGGTGATGATGATTACCTTCCCACTCGATGCGTATGCGTAGGCCCGCCCCAGCGCCGGCCCCGGCGCCCTCGCCCGTTCTTGACTTTCGTCCGCAATTTTGAGAGAGTTGAAAGTTGAAACTAAGGTATTGAGGATGAAATTTTGCATGAGTCAAGAATTTAGTCAATCTCCAACTGATGGAAGTATGCGTAATGATTGAATTAGTGTTAGATTAGGGCATTCGCTGTGGCGGATTAAAATGCGCTTTTGGTTACCGAAGTTGTTTCTTGCCCTATCACACTGAAATGATTGAATTAGTGTTAGAGGTAGTGGTGAGCATTCGATTTTTTAATCTGATTTCATCTGAAAGTTTGAAATTCGAAATCTAAAATTGTACTCCCTCCATCTCAGAGAAGTTAGCATACTTTGAAAATGGCACGGGATTTTAGGAGGGTTTGTTTTGTGTGTTAAATGGAGAGAGAAAATATAATTTTTATATTCATGTGAGAGAGAACTTTTTCCAAAAAGGGAAATGTGACATCTTTTGTGGGACAAACTAAAAAGGAAAGTGTGCCATCTTTTGTGGGACGGAGGGAGTACAAAAATATAAAAGATCAATATCAAACATCCGAAAATTTGAAAATTCAATAAATTTAAGGGAAATTGGTCTCTAAAACCATGAACTTTGCCCAAAATTTGGTATTTCCCATGAACTTTGAAATTGGTATATAATATCACGAACTTTGCATTTTGTTTGGTATTTCCCACGGCATGTTTATTACTATATTTGGCTAACTTACGAGGCTTTTATCATACTTGACACAATTAAATAAACGTGGTTTTCAACTTGACTTTTTATGTTACATGTTATGAACTTAAAAAGTGGTTTCAAATATTATAAAACATATCACGGTTGCCTATATTAAATAAGATTTTGATGAAAATATCTTATTTGAGTGAGTTTGGGAAATACCAAACAAAATGCAAAGTTCGTGATATTATATATCAATTTTAAAGTTCATGGGAAATACTAAATTTTGGGCAAAGTTCATGGTTTTAGAGACCAATTTCCCTAAATTTAATAATACAAAATATTATCATAATTGTTTTAGCATAATTTTTATCTAAATTTATTATACTTGTATTCATAATATTTTATTCATCCCTAAAATAATACTCCCCTGTTCCATGATAGTGGAGACATTTCTTTTCGGCACGGAAATTAAGAAAAACTTGTGTTGAGTGAGTTAAGTAAATAAAGAATAAAGTAAGAAATGAAAAAGATAGAGAGTTCAAGAGAGAATAAAGTAAGAGATAATAAAGTAGGTGAGAAGAAATATGTTTAATTTTTTACTAAAAAATGAAATGACTTCTATTATCTCAGCACACAAGGCTCACACACTCTTTGGTATTCTCTCTGAAGTTCACACAGAACACACACACAGAACACACACCGAGCACACACAGAGAACGCACACTAATCTTGAAGAAGAGAGAGTAGTTTCTTGAAGAAACGGAATTCTCTTTATTGATTGACTCACTAACTAAATAGATACAAGCAACTGAGCTATATATGCAGCTAATAGAATCTGGTAACCGCTCCTAACAGAATTGGAGCCAAGAATCAAGACTAGAGCAATGACAACTCATTTCCTAATTGACTAACTAACTCTAGCGGTTAGTTTTTGACAGCACCTTCCTTTCCTCTTTAGCCTTTAATTCTTCATGTTTAAGAGCAGAATGTGGACTCACTTCTTACAACTTCATCATTATAGAACGTACCAAACTGGAAAAATGACTTCACTACTATGGAACAGAGAGAGTAGTAGCTTACAAGCTCTAATATGTAAATGGTAAATTAAGATAAAGATAGAAAAAGTGCATAATTATAAAGGATGGACCAAAATAAAAATATATACTAGTTGATATTTTTAAAGGACGGACCAAAATAGAGATAATTACCATTTTGAAAAAATAGATAAAGTATATATTTTATTATGTATAATAAATAGTATGTTTATAAATATATTTCGGATTTCGGAATACTTCGGTTTTTAAAATATATGATTTAGTGTGATCTGAACTATCAATATTTTTTTAAATCTTATTCAAACCTAAAATTTAAAAATTCCAATTCAAATTTTAAAATTTAATTTACTTTGAATTAGATTTCAGACATTTTGTACCACCCCAATTAGGCCCGCCAAATCGGGTATCCGATCACAAACTTTCTAAAATCTAATACCCGATATCTTATCCGAAAATGATTTCGTCCCGATTTTAGATTTTTATTTTATTTTTTTATTATTTTTTTAAGAAAATTAACTACAAACCTTTTTAATATAAACTTGTAGTTCGAATTTATTACAAACTTAAAGTTGTTCGAATTTAAAAGAAATAAAACTACTAGAAATTTTAAGAAATAAAAAATTTAAAAGTTATAACATCCATCATTCATCCATAATATACATTACAATTCATACATTAACCCTAAATGTGACTTAAGAGTGGAGGATTTTGGGTGTACATTTAATTATTTAATTTTTAAAATAATACTCCCTCCGTCCACGATTTAAAGAACTCTTTTGCCATTTTGGTATGTCCACAATTTATAGAACCATTTACTTTATTCTACTTTTAGTATGCGGATCTCACATTCCACCAACTTTTTACACTCACAATCTAATATAAAACTAATAATTTAAATGAGTCCCACATTCCACTCATTTTCTTCCTTTACTTTTCTTCACAAGTCAAATAATTTCTTAAAATCCGTGCCGAGTCAAAATGGTATTTAAATAGTGAACGAAGTATTTTGAAAAGTTTTATGATATCAGGAGCTAATAATCCTTCATCTTTGAATACTTTTACAAATTTTCCTTCTCCTTTCCGTATTTTTTTATCAATTTTATATTGAATTTTTTGCCTTCTACTATCAACACTCTTGAATATTGATAGTTGACGAAGGGAGAATACGTTTTTAAGTTGTATGGTTTTTGGGGATTCGGTTGGAACAAATATCTGTATAATTGTCCAAATAAAATTATATCGGTTAGAATATATGAAATCATTATTCGCATCTCCATCTCCATTCTCATGACTACTTTGTCCAAGTCGATCTTGAATAAATTCTGCTGGATCACAATAGTTCGAATATGTGCTTCTTTCGTCTTCCACTATCATATTGTGCAAGATTATGCAAGCAATCATTATCTTCCCCATAATATCACGATCCCAAATAAGACATGGACATTTGATAAAAGCAAAACGAGCTTGCAAAACACCAAAAGCTCGTTCAACATCTTTTCGCGCAGACTCTTGATGTCGAGCAAACAACTTGTGCCTCATCGTTTGTGGACCTGGTATAGATTTGACAAACGCCGCCCATTGAGGATATATGCCATCAGTGAGATAATATCCCATATTTTTTTCCTGGCCATTTACTATGTAATTGACCTTCGGTGCTCGACCTTCCAAAATATCATCAAAAACAGGAGATTGATCAAGCACATTAATATCATTTCTCGAACCTGGAGTTCCAAAAAAAGCATGCCATATCCACAAATCTTGAGATGCTACTGCTTCCAAGATGATTGTCGGATTCCCGCTTCTTCCGGCATATTGTCCAGCCCATGCAGTGGGACAATTCTTCCATTCCCAATGCATGCAGTCAATACTACCCAACATGCCTGGAAACCCACGTTGTTCTCCAATATGCAGAAGTCTTGCCAAGTCTTCTTCGGTGGGCTTTCGCAAGTACTCATCGCCGAAGTTAGAGATTACACCTTCAACGAACTTGATGAGAGATTTGCGAATGAGTTGTGCGCTCATTCTCAAATATTCGTCGTGCAAGTCGGCCGCCGCCCCGTAGGCCAACATCCTCATCGCTGCTGTACATTTCTGAATTGCAGACATACCAAGTCGACCGGTAGCATCACGCTTCTGCACAAAAAAGTTGTCGGTGTCGATGAGCTTGTTCATTATTTTTTCGAACAAAGGTTTTCGCATGCGATACCTTGTTCGAAAAATATCTGGAGGATAGATTGGATCTTCAGCAAAGTACTGCTCGAAAATAATATCATGACCCTCTTCGCGTTTCCTTTCAATGTATCTCCTTTTAGCTCTAGCCGTCTGGGTTGTAGGTTGTGAAGGCAAGGTTGTTGGCCAAATAGCTATATCCTCGATTAGTTGATCGAGTTGCTGATTTTGTTCAACAATTTTTTCTTCCCATTCATTGTCTTCAAGAAGATTGAAAGCTTCAAAATTAGAACTTGATGACATTTTTTAGGGAGAGTTGGCTCAATAATCGTGAGAGGATTTGTGTATAATTTTCTTGAAGCATATAAGTAAATATATAGAAGTAATTTGTTGAGCATAGGATTCCACTACTATCATTTGTGATCACATGGGTTGTCCTTGGATTCCACCACCACTTGTGATAGAAAATGACTTGTCATGTAATCATACTTTGATTTTCGTGATCACATGGGTTGTCATTGGATTCCACCCCCACTTGATAGAAAATGACTTGTCATATAGTCACACTTTGATTTTCGTGATCACATGGGTTATCATTGGATTCCACCACCACTTGTGATAGAAAATGCCTTGTCATGTAGCCATACTTTGATTTTCGTGATCACATGGGATGTCATTAGATTCCACCACCATTTGTGATAGAAAATGCCTTGTCATGTAGCCATACTTTGATTTTCGTGATCACATGGGTTATCATTGGATTCCACCACCACTTGTGATAGAAAATGCCTTGTCATGTAGCCATACTTTGATTTTCGTGATCACATGGGATGTCATTAGATTCCACCACCATTTGTGATAGAAAATGCCTTGTCATGTAGCCATACTTTGATTTTCGTGATCACATGGGTTGTCATTGGATTCCACCCCCACTTGATAGAAAATGACTTGTCATATAGTCACACTTTGATTTTCGTGATCACATGGGATGTCATTGGATTCCACCCCCACTTGTAATGTCATGTAGTCATACTTTGATTGAAGGGCTTATCACATAAACTGGAAATTACATAAGCAACATAAATTAAAGATTACATACTAAGCAACAGAAATTGAAGATTACACACTAAGCAACAGAAGTTGAAATTTGCATAATAAGAAACATACATTGAAAACAGATAAACTACGATCAATTCCCAAATAATTCTGCTATTAGATTGCGTTTCAACGTTTCTTCTTCTGGAGTTAAGTCCCTCCTAGCCATCAGCGGAGTAAGGATAGCTGCCTTGATGTTCCGTTCCTGAATATCACTAGCTGCTTTGATCTTCCGTTCTTGAATATCACATTCCCTTTCACGTGTAACTCTCATTTCACGCAGTGCTGCAGTGAAATCATTAGGGATTGTATATGAAGACGTTGCAACTTCTTTGCCTCTTCTTTTAGCCTTACTCTTAGCTTGATCTCTTCCGGTAGGACGCTGCAATGTTGAAGAACGACTCTCAGGAATGGAGTCAATTTGAGGTCCTCCTTCCTCACTAGTCCTCGACCTTTTTGAGCTCCCACGACTTTCTTCAAGACTATCTTCATCTGGCTGGAAACGCGTTGAACCAGTACTATTCAATTTCAATTCCCACTTAGGATTGTATCTCATCACCTCCTCAAACACCTTATGGTGAGTAAATTTTCTCTTACCATACAGTTGTTGAGCGGCTTTCTCAATGTCCTCTTTAGATTGGCCACTTGTAGCTCGATCATGTGCTTTTTTGTATGCAGCAATCCACTTTGTGACATTTGTGTTGAGTCGTTTGTAGCGTTGTCTCAATGACTCTAAACTTCTTTGTTGGCCCATTCCTGGATTTTCTTTTCTTGCTTCCTCATATTGATCAAGAACCTTTTGCCATAGATGGGCATTAGTTTGGTTGGTGCCAACAATTGCATCCCTGCTCACGAAACAATAAGCAGACATTAATGACATGTCTTCTTACTCACTCCAATCATGTGGAGTGTTTGAAGCACTCAAGTTGGTTGGTGATATGACTTGGCTTGAATGTTGGTTTTGAAATGAATTTTGGAATTGATCAGAATTTGGAAAATCATCAAAACTAGGGAAATAATCTTGAGAAGGATTAAAATTTTGGGAAGGGTTGTAGTTTTGGGAAGGATAGAAATTTGGGGAATCGGAGAATATATTATTCTCATCATCATCCATAGTTAGCAACAAAGTAAGCTTAAAAATATGAAATTTTATCAAACAAGAAGATTATAGGAGGAGGAAAGAGATATTTTTTTAAAAGTACAAACTATAGCAAATGTGGTCTCTATTTATAGAGGAAGAAAAATTATGAATTTTGATATAATTTTTATAATTTTATAATATTTTATATTAAAGATATATTAATTTAAAAGTATATATATATCAACCAATGAGATTGTGCCATTTGGCACAATCTCATTGGATGATGGAATGGAGACCGCCTGGTTGGTGTTTGGGTGGAGAGAGACCGTGGTCTACTTGAGATTGAGACAATATTATTGATCTTTTATTTTTTTTTTAAAGGTGGGGTGAGGTGGCGGTCGACCCACCCCACCGATAAACATAGTCTTAGGTACTTATAGTAAACTCTCGAAGGCCAATATGAGTATTCGAATTACTTTTCTAATCATATTTAACATGAGTATTAACAAATATATTCATGACATTTTTAAAAAGAGGATGGGTAATAATTTCGTGGTCACTAACCTTAATCAATCTATTAATTATCAAAGAACTATCTTACTATTAGTTAAGTTGTCGGCGTACTTCTTATTGATCAAGTGATTCATGTTATAAGGATTTCGAATTTGAGAAATGAGCATATAATATAGGACCATGCCATTCACATATTTTCAAATGCTTTATTTGCACAATCAACAGGATAGAAGTGGTCCATTATATTTACGTAGTGATATGTAAATATGAAACTACCTAACCTCTTATCGTTTTTTTGTCCGAGTCTCTGACTGGTAGGTGCGTAAAATTCATAAATCAGTATTCCCTCCATTTCATATTTAATTTTGTTTATTTTACAATTTTGGATAGTTTTAAGTCATTTCTATTTGTGGTAAAAGGTAGTAACTATTTTCGTTATTTTATTTTCTCTTTATCTCTCTAACTTTATTCACTATTTACTTCACTTAACACACTATTCTTAATTTCTATACTGAAAAGAAATACCTCAATTAATAAAGAACGAATGTATTTGATGTTGCATAAAATAAACGAGTCCACACTCCATGGAGAGTGGAAACCAATCCCAAAAGAGCAATGTGTAGCATATTCATAGATGCTATCCTTATCAAATGGAATCATAGCCAATACCAAAAATAAGAATAAAAACATAATGAATGTAGAGGTGTATTGAATAGAGGTAGTAGTAATTAATTGGGTGGTGCCTGCCAAAGGCAAAAGCCCATTCCAATACAATCAAGTTCCCAGGCCTCTCCTCTTCCAATAATAACAGATTCTTTCTCCTACTCAAATCAACTCCTCCTTCACTACAATCAGCTCCGCCGTGTATTCATGCCCTAGGACTCGCAGCAAACCAGATACTTTCCCTACAAATCGTATCTCGTAAAGGTAACTCTCTCGATTCACCTCTACATAATTTCATACCGCCAATTTTTTAAACATTATTTAAAATATTACTTGAATTACAACCTTCTTTTGCATCATATCTTCTTATGCGCTATATAATTTGTGTTGATTGGCGTCTGATATCTGTTCGATTATATTCCTAGTTTATTTTTGCTCACATTTCTCTAGTGTTGCTTCCAACGGTGGAATCTGATGGTGTGATGTGATGTGAAATATATATGTTCCGAAATTCTTTTATTATTGTCTCTGGATGGATAATGATAGTCTGGTTATGAAGTAGTATGAATTATAAGTATGTCTGGCTAAATTTTACTTTGATATTTAATTTATTGTTCAGTGCTCTGTTTGGCTTGGTTTGGATGATGGAACTTGAGTTGTGTGAGGGTTGGGTTGCTTATTGGATTTAGAATTTTTGTAGCCACTACTACCTCTTCCAGTTGAGACTCTCTAAACAAGAAAAACTCTGTTTTCATCTCTCAATTCCGTACGTCGAAGAATGTTATTTCTTACAATTTCTGACTTTCTAAAAGGGATTTATTTGTATGCCTTCACCTTATTGTATTCAGTTTCAGTTTTCGGAGTCATCATTGTCAAGATCTTGTATATTTTGTTGAAGCGCATATTCTGCGTCTTATGCTGATATTGTTGTATAATAGTTACAATGCATTTAGTCTTAACTTATTGTATTGTAAAGTTTAAGTATAATGATATGGAAATCACAGTTCTCATGTATTACAAACAAGCTGCTATCATGGTCCTACTTTAGCACAGAAGTAGCTATTCTCTTGCACTCTTTTTCATGTTTTATAGCTTGACTTTTATCAAACCATTGTGATTGTTTCCTATGCATTTTTTACGTTGAAGTAGGATGGCGGTTTCACTTCATTGCATGCTACGTTTATGTTGTATTTTTTTTGTAGAGAACACGCATTCTAAATACCTCAAATTTTGGAGTCCGGTTTTAAACACAGTTCGGTGCATAGGACTTTAAACTTCAAATTTTGGGTGGGTTTGAACTTTGTTTTTACCACAAAGCCATTGGCTAGACATTGTATGCATCTTCATAGTATAATTTACCTGGCATGTCAATTGTGGAATGTGGTCATTTAAAATGACAAGTTACATGGATTTCACGCTTCTGCTGTATGTTACATAATTCTAAGCTTTACCAACTCATGGTTCTAAGTCTTCATCGTGTTGGAGCTATTTTGATCAGAGGTATACTGATTTATCCCCAGATCACGATTTTTCACCTGATGATTACTTCTGTAGAAATTCTTGGTAACTATATTCATTTATGGGATGATTGACTTATGAAACTTGCCTGTATTTAGATGGATCCACAAAGTTCCTTCGAAGGGCATATCGTTGAGATTTGTACTGATGCACCAGCTACAGATAGGGTCTCTGGCGGAAGCAAGGGTTGTGAAGGTGCAGCATGTGGATTCTCTGATGCCAAGACGAGCTCTAAGGATGCACAAGAACGTTCTGCCTCGATGAGGAAACTTTTGATTGCAGTTGTTTTGTGCGTCATCTTTATGAGTGTGGAAGTTGCTGGGGGTATCAAAGCCAATAGTCTAGCAATACTGACTGACGCAGCTCATTTGTTATCAGATGTTGCTTCCTTTGCTATCTCTTTGTTTTCATTGTGGGCTGCAGGATGGGAGGCTAACCCACGCCAGTCATATGGATTTTTTAGGATAGAGATACTGGGTGCACTCGTCTCAATTCAATTGATATGGCTTCTCACTGGGATCCTTGTTTATGAAGCTATTGTGCGGCTCATAGAAGAGACGGGAGAAGTTCAAGGTTTTTTGATGTTTCTGGTGTCTGCTTTCGGACTGCTTGTGAATATTATCATGGCCGTCCTACTGGGTCATGATCATGGACATGGGCATGGACATTCCCATGATCATGGCCATGGCCATGGACACGATCACGAGCATGGTCCAGGCCATGACCATCATGGACACGAGGATCATGATCATGGTTCTGGGGATGACCACACACATAGCAATGGGGTTACAGTCACCAGGTATGATTGTTCAACACAAGGGCATCACAGACACGATGAACATCATCATGCACAAGGTGAGGATATTAGCGAGCCTTTGCTTATAAAATTAAGCGATGACAACAATAAGGTGGAAGATGGACAGAAAACGAAGAAGCCACGAAATATAAACATTCAGGGTGCTTACCTTCATGTGCTTGGAGATTCCATACAGAGTGTTGGTGTCATGATTGGTGGAGCTATTATCTGGTACAAACCTGAGTGGAAAATTATTGATCTTATCTGTACACTCATTTTCTCAGTAATTGTGTTGGGAACCACAATTAGGATGCTCCGGAATATTCTTGAGGTCCTCATGGAGAGCACTCCACGAGAGATCGATGCCACAAGGCTTGAGAATGGTCTTTGTGAGATGGATGAGGTTGTTGCAATTCATGAATTGCATATCTGGGCAATTACTGTGGGGAAAGTTTTATTAGCTTGCCATGTCAAAGTTAAACCTGAAGCCGATGCTGACATGGTTCTGGACAAAGTCATTGACTACATCAAGCGGGAATACAACATAAGTCATGTGACAATTCAGATAGAACGAGAGCAGGCCCTGTGATTCAGTCATCGGTTTGTCTTGTTGAAACAGCGTAGTTCCTGAAAAGTATTCATGTTATGGATCATTATCCATTTTCATTTTATCTCTGTAGCTTTGTTCTTCATATAGCCTCTTCACATGATTTGCTTTTCCCACAGTTTTATTCATTGAGGGAAGCATCTATGTTAACAAGCATATTTGTTGAGATGGTGACACTCGAACGTGAAACACCCTTCGTTTGCATTGGTCGGCTGGTTGGCTATGGTGTGCCACCCGCATACCTGGCCAGGTGGCACTCTGTTGCCTCCTTGGCCCAAGCTCTCGGCTTTGAGTCACAGCATTTGTCTTGCTCGCGTCCTTCGTCCTTGGGCCCAATCGATCCACAATCATCGAGAGTTTTTGCACTCGGCGTTGAGTACTTGGGTTCGCATCAGCCTTTTTCCTCTTTTGAAGGATTTTGTCTTCAAATTATGATCATGTGCAGTTGTGCACCTACCCAATGTAAAACCATTATTCGTCCAATTAACTATGGAACTTTATTAATTAGATTTAAGAAAAACCTTACCATATCTAAGATCCGAATATTCTATAAGTATTTGCCATTCTTTATTATTGTATCGCTTAACCGAAGTCTCGTCTCCACCTTCTCCAGCTCACAAAAACACGTTAACAACCAAATAATATAAGTCTTGGAAAATATTAACCGATGGTTTGTTATATATGAACATCAAATTATTAAAGAAAATATAGTAAAATCTATGGTTCGTGAGAAGTGGAGAACCCATTATAAATATTTATGCCGAATTGAGTTGACTACCAGTCCCCTTTTCTATATAAACCCCTCTAACTAACCTATTACAGCATCAAACGCGTGCTATTTCTTTTGGTTTTCGCAATTTCATTTCAATTTCTAGTCTCCTATCTTCTAATCCAGGTACGCTTACCTTTTCCTTTTCAGTTCATTTTCCTTCTCGGAATTTATGCTTCCGTGTTTGTGTCCCTATTTACTTCGCCGATCTTCGTGTACATCGTCCATATAGATTTGTTACATTGATTTTCCGTCAGCTCTGTGATTTGCGATCTCTTTATGAATCGATTTTGTTTCTCTTGTTCGTTTGCTTACACGCATCGGATCTGTACCGAAAGAAAGATGTTTCCCGCTCTGATATATTTTTTCGAATTTATGCTTACGATGTGTGATTAATTGATGTATTTCAAGCCGTGATGCTACCGTTTATTCTTATTTGATGATGTTATAGTAGATATAGTTTGGGAGATTTCTGTTGTGTGAAATGAGTATTAGTTCAAAGGTGGTTCATATCTCATTTCTTGCTTTGATCCAGTAAAATATGAGCAACCAAACTGGAACCGAGTACTCAGTTAAAAAGAAGCCAACTCCAAAGTTGAATGAGAGGATCCTCTCGTCTTTGTCACGGAGATCAGTTGCTGCTCACCCCTGGCATGATCTTGAGATTGGTAATTGAATAATTTGGACTATTTTCGTTGATAGCTCTTTACGATGATGGCGCAAAATTGTGATTAACCTCATGTTTGCATTATTTTGCAGGACCTGGAGCACCAGAAATTATTAATGTTGTATGTAATCTTTATCCTTGTTGAGAAGTAGTATGATATATAGTTCAATCTCAAAACCATGTCTCTTATCATTTCAAATACTGGAGTATGAGATTAATTGTTCAGCTGCATCTTGGGCACTACAGATGTTCTTGTAGTTGTTGGAGACTTTGAGTCCATCAGTTTGAAACATTGCATATATCTGTATCTATATATGTGACAAATTCATAGTTTTGAGAGTTTATATTTCCAAATATGTTTGCATATCCAATGTTTCAAAGCTAATCACATAATGCTTTGCTTAATTACCATAATATAAGCCTCATGTACTTGTTAACAGAAGGTGGAAAATTTGTGAAGCTTTTGATGCTCAAGAAATCTTCTATTTTTCTATCATTGTTGGCTAAAGAAGCCTTTCCATTTTGGAGTTCTTTACTTGCTTGGGAAATTGAGTTACTTGAGTATTTCAGGTGATTGAGATTCCAAAAGGAAGTAAAGTGAAATATGAGCTTGACAAGAAAACTGGTCTCATCAAGGTATGACTATGATATATTCTTTGTGGAACTAGTACATAGTATGATTTTGTTATCGGAACATTAATGTTACCCAGACCATTCGTGCACCAATAAAGTGTTAATTTATTGTTTCAATCATTACCCTGCAGGTTGATCGTATATTGTATTCATCGGTAGTCTATCCTCATAATTACGGTTTCATTCCTCGAACTCTATGTGAAGACAATGACCCTATGGATGTCTTAGTCATTATGCAGGTAAACAATTTTATCAAGTTACCAAATTGTAGGAGTGTGTTTGCTTTTAGTGATAGCTTAGATAGATAAAAGAAGTTATGCTAATCTGAATAATTTTGAGATTTTTTTTATCGTGTCATCCCTTAAATTCTTAATCCTATATATTTCTACGGAACCTTCGTCTCAAAGTTAATAACCCTATCAGGATTACCAATCTTGCTACATGAATCTGTGTGACTGTTCCGACCTATTAGTAATAGTTCTCCTTTGCAGGAACCTGTAGTTCCTGGTTGTTTCCTGCGAGCCCGGGCCATAGGCCTTATGCCTATGATTGATCAGGTAATCAACAGAAAGAAATGCATTGTTTCTATTTATCACAAAATGTACACTGCTAAATTTCTTTATCTGGATAGGGAGAGAAAGATGATAAGATCATTGCAGTATGTGCTGACGACCCTGAGTATCGCCACTACACCGACATCAGCCAGCTCCCACCTCACCGTCTTGCTGAAATCAGACGCTTCTTTGAAGACTGTATCCTTTCTATATGTTTGCAGTTTCATTTTTTCTACTTAAGATTATTTCTGCGTATCGAGTGCAATTTCTTAATTAGTAATTAGATAAGAAGAATGAGAACAAGGAGGTAGCAGTTGATGAGTTTTTGCCTTCAGATACTGCTGTAGAAGCCATCCAGCACTCCATGTAAGTTTTTGCATATTGTAGACATTCAAATATTCATCTTTGTAATTAGGAAGTAGTAGCTTCATAATTTCCATCCCTTAAAATCTGTTTGTGCTGACTGTGTAGGGACCTCTACGCCGAATACATCATGCAAACCTTGAGGAACTGAATGAATTCAAAAGAGAGATACACAACTTTTTTATTGTTGTAGTTTTGTGGTGTTGTGTTGTTTTTTTGGGTGATTATATTTGTTACACTCCAAGGGAACTGTAGCTTAGCTCAACCACCAGTTTATTTTCATGCTTTGTTCCTTAAAACAAATAAGTTGTGTAATTCTCATCGCGTATTTTACTATTCTCTTTATAAAATACTCATTTGAACACCATTATTGTGAAGATTTATATTAACTTTTGCTACACAACTGGGAAAAATGTTACATTTACTGGAGTAGTATCTATACCTACTTCAAATCATTTTTAGGATTTATGGTTGGAGTACTTTCAACTTCACTGCATATATATTCCTGTTCAGGACAAAATTGAGTTATATGCAAATTAATAAGAAAAAACTTTTAAGCAGTCACTTTAGAATAAATGGGAACATAAGAATAACCATAAGCATTGTTTGGATAAGCAATAGTGCAAAATTAGGTAGCATAAACAGCTTGTGCCATTCATTGTTATTCGATTCCAAAAAGCACTGGATACAACTTAAAGCTGAAGAAATTGAAAGGTATATGGAAAATGATGAAAAGGAGTACAAGTCTAAAAACAATCATTCTCGGACAATGCAATGGCTTTCATTAAGGTAATATCCAATAGAAGTAAAGTAAAATAAAATGTTGAGACTCAATGGCGTTGGTTAAACAAGGCTTTGCCAATGATACCAGTGGCCTCCATGTAACGATCTATGCACCTGGAGATGCAACTGCTCTCACTCCCACTCAGGCTACTGCCAGGTTTTGTGATACACTTGTCAAAGCACTTTCCTCGAACAGTCTACATGGAAATTACACAAAGAAGTTATACTGAGAACATGAAAGCAAATGCACATGAGTCACACGAGGGTGTAGTTTGCTATGAAGAGTTTTCATTTTAGTTTATCTTAAGTTTGTAGTTGTACTTTCATTAGTTTGTTAAGACTGAGTTAGTGTATAACTCGATTTCCTCTCCAGATTAGATTTATCATTATGTTATCTTTTTCAAATAGGACTAAGACTTGTGCCTATAAATAGGCCTTAGTTTCAGAATTTGTAACCAGGTTTTGGTATCAGAGCAAGACGGAAACCTTTGTCTGGTTCATATCTTCCGATCCAGTTAACATAGTTCATCCGTGAATATCCTTAATGGGTAATTGTATCAGAAATAGATGTCCTCAATGAATCTTTAAGCTATCAATGATGATGGTTCAAACTGAAACACCAAAGCAGTATCAAGTAGATACCTGGACTAGTCTGCTGAGTCCATCTAAAAGGACCTTATCCTTGTTCGAAGGTCGCCTTTAACATGGTAAGACATCATTTTAAAGGTTGTGCTAATTGCTAAATGGACTAATATAATCAAGGCCTTCTCTTTTTACATTAGCAGAAACTAAGTTCTCTTCCATTCATCCAAAGACAACTTAGGCTTAGGGTAAAAACAAAGAATATCTAAGAAACACATCAAAACATTCACCCACCTGAAACAAACTAGATATGCCAAGAAATTGCATTTATTTCTGTCAATTGATTGATTGACCGAAATACAAATATTTACATATAGTATATTTCAAGCTATAAAGAAATCACAGGTTAAAGCCAATCAGGTATGTCTAACCAAACTCCTGACCAAACATATATGTTTGGCAGCCTAAAAAGGTGCAATCAAAGGTTTAACAAAATTCATACAACAAATTATGAACAAACATGTGAGACACATTAATAACCACATGCTTAAACACAAAATCAAACATGAAAATGCAGCCCCTCTTTTATCATTATCTGTTATCTCTGAAAGGACACATTAGGCACATTAAGTGGAATTATTCATCAGCAAAAAAAGGAATAAATTAAAAATTCCACACTATGAGTAGGCGAATTTCAATTGCATTATTCCAATCTGAAAAAGAGCCCCTTCAAATCCTCAGTACAAACTCAGCAATTACCAACATACTAATCGAAATTGAATCCCCGAAAGTTTACGAATGAAGAGCGAACAATTGAATGGATAATTCAGGAATATTAAGAGACAATAGAAGAAGGAATAAAATTTGGTAACAGAGAGATACCTCGAGAAATTCTTCGGCATAAGCCTGCTCAAGCTGAGTCCTAAGCTGAGCCATGATGTCATCCGTTGATAATTGTGGAGATGATCCGCTTGAAGGCGACGAGAACGAATCCATTGATTTCAATTTTGCTGCCTACACTCTCCTCTTCTAACTAAACCCTAACTCAAAACCCTTATTAGGCCCCCTCATCATTTCCTGTTTCTATTCGTCCTCATTTTATATTTCCCTATTTTCAATAATTTAGGATATAATTTTGTTAATAATTATTTTATTAGTGTTTCTTCTTAGTTAGAAATTAGAATTGATTATCTCATATTAAAATTTTACTCCTACATAAGTACTTCTTGTATTAAATTTCAAAATAATATTTTATTATCACAAATTTCAAATTGTTACATTATTTTGGTAGCAGCACATAATAATTATGTATACCAATCATTTGAAAATTATACAGAAATTTCAAATTTTACTCATTTTAGCTAATCATTTTATTTTAGGATTGATTAATTTACTTCAATGTACCATTAAATTTCCCATAGTACCATTATGAATAATGAATAGATTTTGGAACTAATTATGAAAAAAACTAATTAAGAACATAGAAAAGTTTAAATCAAAAACAGTACTCCATTAATGTGATTAATTTATATGAATAGTGAAAGTAAAATACTCCTATAACAATAAAATCTTGTCGAGAAAAAACTCACACTAAAAATTGATTATTTAATCACACTGTCTTTATTCAGTATATAGAGTATGATGATAATGGGCCGCTTGTGATCCGCTTTACATTGGGCTTGGCCTTTTACTGTGGGGCCAGCCCATCATCAACGGCAAGTATGACAGGATCGGTATGGTTTCACTCTAATTGAATAATTCTCTATATATCGAGCTCATTTTCAATTAAGATTGCTGACAAAATTAATTAAATTTTAAATGTTATTTAAATAATAAATTTAATGATTTAATTTTAACAAGGATGTATGTACCATGCATCTGGATACACTAGATCCTGTTTGATTTCGTCTTTTAATTATTTTCCAAATTCTTCCTTCTAATCACATCACACACACATGTTCTCCTTAGCTTCCATTATGATTTTGGGATAAAAGAAAAATAAATAGATAAGGAAAGTTGTCTCTATACAGGTAGTATTAAACTTATCTCTATAAATAGCGTATAAAGGGGCTTGAATTTTAAATAGGCTGAAAATGATGTGAATCCCCCAATACGTGAAATCCATCATGATCAATAAAATAGTAGATGAAACTGAAATATCAAGGATTCAGAAACTTCCTTGTCATATATAATCGTCCCAAACAAATTTAATGAATTTATTGCATGGGTCTTCACATATTTCGATCCAATCAATCCAAATAAAAGCTTCAAACACGCAAATTAAAGACTAAGCATGCACCAAGATCAAGAATTGCTCAATCAACCAAATTAATATGATAACTACATTGAAAGTGGATTTATCAAATCAAAAGAACATATTCCATCCAACCACGTGTACACAAAAATATGAATGAAACAAAGATCAAAATAAAATACTATTATCATCAAATATTGCATATCTGTGTTAATCTATAATTCAAGTACTATTGCTATTGTGTGTGTGTGTGTGAGAGAGAGAGAGGATATGAATTATGATATGATGAGATTTGGAGGCATTGAGAGAGAGTGGTCCATCGCCTACGAAGGCTAGCATCAAATTGCATCGGCCTGCCAGTTGCAGCTCTGCCCATTACATTTCTAAGTTATCTTCAACACTTTTTTGCATCCTAAATTAATATACAAAACTTACGCTTCAAATGAAATATAATTATGTAACTATATAGTACTATATCATATCATGATATACATTTCAATTATGGTACTTCTCTCATCCTCGTAATTAGGGTTTTATACTTGGCCATTCATTCCACTACTCGATTGATCTCACAAACAATATTGGTCTACAAAGATTGATTACTTGAAACGATTAAGATACTTATTATTTTACATAGTTGAATTAAAGTTTAGATGATCCAATTTTGTAAATATGAGCAATGTTGAAAGATGCAACCCTGCGTATTGTTTATTTGGCCAAGTATCCTTGAAATTTTTTTGCTTTCAAAACTATTAGTTTAAATGGTCATGTATCATCATAGCTCATTTCTCCATATGTTGAATCCTCAAGTAGTAAGGTTCAATTGCAAATTCGAGCATCTAAACTACAAATAATTTAATTTGGCAAGAAATACTTTTGGAAAAAGGTTCTATAGTCGGTGACAACCCCAAAGATTCTTTATGCATTTAATTACTACTTTTCTTACAGTAGCACATTAAGTTGTGAAGAAAAATCAACTTACATGTTGATTTATTTATTTTTCCAGCACAATTTTATGAAAGAAGCCGACCAAATTGGACCATAATATCCTCTTATAGTTACGGATGATATAAGTATAAATAAATAAATAAATGCGACTACAGAACATTGTCGATAAAATCATCTTTGAGATTTTTTTTCCAGGTCCTGACATGGGTTAGTTTAAACAAATTAGTATAATATCAATAATTTTGTCAAAATACTCTTGTTACTTTGGCATAAACATATGTAGAATACTTTGATAAACAAATTATATGCTGTATGATTTTATAATAGTATTTCTTAAGTTTTCATATTCTTGCATTCTCGAACTGCAAAAATACTTAAGGAAAAATTGTCATGAAATGAATAGTTAAGAAAGCAATGAATATACCATTTATTTTTTTATTCACAAATCTTTGAACACCTTTATATTAATACACACATTTATGAGACACGATGTTTATTGATTAATTTATAAATTAAAAAAATTCTAATTGACAGAGGCTTCCCAGTAGTAATAATTATAGAGGTTGAATTGTATTGTCGGTAACAAATAAAAATTTCAAATTAATTTCGTAGGACACCTTTGTTTTTTATGTTCTCCAATCATATTTTCTGAAATCTATTTTTTAAGGTCACTTCCACCTCATCCACGAGTAATTAATTAATTAGGCATTACGTACACTAATGAGTCAAATACGCATGTGTTAATCAAATTAATTAATTGTGATAGGACAAAACAAAATGGGCTGGAACTTGATGCATGGCTCAATGCAAGTTAACGACGACTAATTAATCTTGAAATTAGGTTTCATCACTATTTAATAATTACATTAATCACTTGGTAAAAGTGATTAACATTTACACAGTGATTAGTTTGATAAATGCGTGCGTCACGGTGGTCAGGTTTGATGACGACGGAGGCATCTTAGTTAGAATTGTTAATTATAACTAATTGTTTCTTAATTACTTTAAATAAACAAGTGCAATTATAGAAAGGGCCATTGGGTGACGTGTCGACAACTCTATTAGGGTTTGAGCTTGCCTTTGTTTCTAGCGTTTGTCGTTTCCCTTTTTGAGAAGGTGTTCATCAATGGCGGTGCACTGAGTAGGTACATTTATTTTTATAGAATGAATTAACATAGAAAATACTCCATAAATTTAATTAGATGAGGTTTGAGTCACTAGTATCGTGAGTTGTGACTGCCTTCTAACTGAAAAATACTGGTATGAGATTCTTGACATGATGCTTGCTGTTTCAATCAATGGTTGGTTAGTAACAATATTAAAGCAACTCAAATTAACCTTAATCTTTTGAAGATTCTAAGAGCATCGTAGTTGAATATTTCAGATGAAGAAATTTAATAATACTATTATTTATATGTCCTATGTACATATGTTTGCCTGTCGATTCTTGTACTAATAATATCTGACTAATATACTGATATTAAATGAAAGTTGTCCTGATATTGATAGACTTCAATTATCTTTGTACATGGAGTATATCAATATGTATACATAGGGGAGTGCTATATTGCTAACTCAATGCTTAATTGCTAACTATAACTCAATAATAGCCATTAGATATTCAAACTAAAGGCCTAGATTATTAACCACAAAATATCAATACGATCAACAAAAAATGTCAATAAAGCTGCAGGATTAATTCCAATAAAAATCAATAGGGGTATTAATGTCAAGTTAGTTATAACTAACTTTTAAAAGAAATCCCAAAACTTTAAATTCATATAACATATATCAAATTAAAGATAATTTTATAAGGATTCCAACGATATACTACATGCATATGTTCCGACGTTAAAATTTGAAAAAAAAAATCTAGAATTTTTCGTATTTTTCGTACACATACTAATGTCAATACAGCTAAGATAATATGTCAATATAAAGCATATATAATGTCAATCCTAAATTTGTGTTGACATTATCAAAGCATTGTGTTGATATTTTCGAAACACTATATTGACATTTTCATCCAAAATCCTAATTTGGCGTTTTTTTTTTAATTTTTTTCGATTTAATTAATAAAACCAAAAATTACACGTGGCAAATAGTAGACCACACGTTTTTTAAAATCACGTGGCCTTAAATTAGTTGTAGTTAGCAATTAAATGATGAGTTAGCAATTGATCACTCCCCTGTATACCTATATCAGTATACTACTACCTTGACTATATTTAATTGTAGGGATAACACTTTCAAAAAGTTGAGTTTTTCCTACGAACTTTGAAATTGACAAATAATATCATGAACTTTACCCCGAGTTTGTTATTTCCCACCAATAAAAAAATTCCGGCTTATAATATCATGATATGGATTTTTTTCGAAATTTCTCGACAACAACTTTGAGAGTTTCAAGATTTTCAAAATTTGAGAATAGTCTTTCTTGAAGCACACCTTCCAAATTTGTTCTTCAATCTATTAATATGGACGAATTTTTTTCACTGGTGGGAATAACAAATTTAGGATAAAGTTTGTCATATTATTTGTCAATTTCAAAGTTCATGGGTGAAATGAGAGAGAGAGAGATGACTAAGTGTGTGTTGCTGTGTAAATTTGAACTTCCTAGATCCAGAGAATCCACTAGACACTGGGTCTAGGAACTCAGAGAATCCTCGAGTTACCTGTCGTTGGGCACACAATCACTTCCTTCTCCTTTCAAAACCCTCAACCCGCTATGCTAAAAGATTAGTACAGGGAAGCAGGGATCGAATCCACAGAGACGGATGTGTAAGTAAACATGTTAAAAGACCTGGAAACTATTTTTGGCTGCTGCCACGCAATTTTCGGGGTTAAGATTTAATTCTTAGACTTGAGAAATGAAATGCTCTATCCTAACAGCTGGACCTAGGCAAGGGTAACAAAACATGCATAATGATAACCAGACGTGCTTGAATTGACTACTGGACCTACGACTTCCTAAAACTAACCTAGACGGAGGAAAAACAGAGCGTGGGGACCATTTCCCAAAACAGCATGGTACGACAGAAAAATTGCAGATTAACTAACTAAAGATTTAACTAACAACAACATCATCTTCTCTAAACTTTGATCACGAAATGCAGAGGAAAACAGAGTAAAACAAAGATCGAAACAGGATAAACTAAATTAAACCGATTAATGCGATCGACTACCGAAACTAAATCAGATCTACTATTACTAGACGAGGTAAACAAGAAAACAGAATTTAAACATCACAACCATGCAAACGTGAACAGGTCCAAACGCTGGATGCTTCATCTACTCCGGATCCAAGCCATCCATGACAAACCAAGACAAATTTCATCTCCGATCTCACAGATTTAACCAAATTCAGCCGATCAACTACAAATCTCCACGCAATTTAAACTCCAAACTCAGGTCAATCACCAATAAGCATCAAAAGTAAACAGAAAATGCAACTATAACGTAAAACGAAACCAAAGCAACAGATTCCAAAGCAAGTAGTGCAATATCCAACAAAAACTGAGCAAAATACGACTGAGCTTCGAACAACGAAGTCTCGGGAAATCCAGAAACATAAACAGAAAGCAGGTAAAGAGATTGTATCTTCGCCTCCCGTGGAGACGGTGTTACACAACGACCGATAAATTTCTGAACCGTAAACCCCTAGATGATTCCCCTAAAAAGTGTGTGTAGAGAATGAAAAAGGCTGAGCTAAGAGCTGATGGTGAAGAAACGTAGATCCTCTCATGTTGGGTCCGTGCTCTTATTTATAATGGATGGAGCTTCTAGACTCTTCCTTGTGCTTCCCATTTTGCCCTCCTTTCGGATGCTCCTTCGTCTGGTAAACTCCTCCTCTTTTCTGCTCACTTTCTCTGCCAGTTTCCTTCTCCAGGTGATCCTCTCCTTCTTCCTGGATCTGACAATTTCTCTACACACCTGGCTTATAAAACCTTGTTAGACCCAGGAAATCACAGAATTTATCCACATAACCAATGCATGAAATTAGCCTTATCAAACTGCTCACACTTAAACCATACTTATCCTCAAGTATAAAGACAAGAAAAGAAAAGAAATAAGGTGAATTTCAAAGCATGGTTATTCCATGACCGACCCCTAAAAAGACTCCTAGACCTAGACACTCTACTGACATAAAAAAAAAAAGAAAAACAAACACTTAGAAAAATAAAACACATAGGCATGAACTAGTTCAAACTTTAAAGCAGTTGTCCCCACAAGCTTAAGGTCAGTCAAATAGTCTACACACTCCAAATCCTCCCCTTCCCTTCATCTACCCAGTCGGTTTGTCAGCTTGTCCAGATAGCCTATAGCTTACTAGTTGTTGGATTCGCTCAATCACTCATTCCTCACCAGGGATGTTAGGATCGATCACTCTTAGTTATTTCCTGCCACAGATGCCTTGGGTTATGAGAATTCCTCCTTCTATCCTCCTTTCATATTCTCTCTCTCTCTCTCTCTCTCTCTCTCTCTTTTCTCCTGGACTTCGTCCAGCTTATAACTCCAAATATATATTTTATATTTTCCTCCTCTGGACTTCGTCCAGCTTATTCCTCCAGATATTTAATTTTTTTCCTTTTTTTTTTTTTCCTTTTTCCACTATTTTTCTCCTTTCTTAATTCTTCTCCCTAAGCATCAGGTGGCAGCCCCTTTTTTTCATGTTAGCGCTGAATGTTAAGGCTAATAACTCGCTTATGTAGTGGGGTTTCACAACTAGGTCAGCTAAGACACCTTCTATCGTTCTTGCTTCTTCCTAACCGATTTCGGCTTTTAAAGGAAAGAGGTCTCAAAGTTGTAGTGCATCATATTCTCAATTACTCTTACTAAAGGAATCTTGCCTTATTATTATCACCTGTTCAAGCTAAACATATAAATCCCAAAAAAAAACTAACTCCTAGACCTACTGACTCTTACACATGCTAAGAACAAACTGCACTAACTCTCCTACCCCTCCCACTTCACTCCAGCTTGTCTCCAAGCTATCCTAGTGAAGAGGGGAAATAAGGGAGTTGGTGCACCCAATCAAAACAAAACACAGAAAACAATATAATCAAAACACAAGAAAACTTCTCACACTTAGACCGGGCAACGGGCTAAGATAACATGCTGAATTTACACATAAACTTCTCACACTTAGACCAAGAATTAGGATAAGTGGGAGAAAACAGAATTATAACAGAAAAACAATATGCTTTCATAAATAAAAACTTCTCACACTTAGACCAAGAATTGGGCTAAGTGGGAGAACGCACATAACAACAACTACACATGCTCAGCACAGATAAAACATAAACATATAAAAGAAAAATAAAACGACTGAAACAAAATAAAATTTACTTGGTCAATGGGGGATATCAATTCTGAGTCTAGCCCCCTTGGGAGCCAGACCTGGATGGTACTTTTGGGCGATTCAATTTCAACTTCTTTTTACACGGCGACGCCGGCGCTTCCTCTTCAGCTATCACAAGGGTCTTAGACAGGGGCTTCTTCACAGAGACGGACGCAAGGGCTGGAGATGCATGAGGGGCTACCAACGGCTTGGACGGGGGAGAGAGTTTCTGGAGTGATGAGCTTCCCTGACCGGGCTGTCTGACCACTTTACTGGGTCCAGGGGGTAGCTTCTGCTGGGTCTGGGAGAACTTCTCCTCCAACCACTCTGCCATTTCTTCATGATTCTGACCGCATCAGCCATCCTATCATTTTGGGAAGATGACCTTTCGGCCAGAACATCCAGACTCCCTTTGATTTCCTGCAGCTCCTTTTTGACTCCCCCGAGCTCCTCTTTCATCACAGCCATCTCTTTCCGCAGCTCTTCCACGTCAGTAGTCATCACATCCTCCACCAGGTCCGGTTCGCGTTTCACCCTGTCCACACTTGCCCCTACATCGTAGAAGCATACCTCTTCTCCCTCCATGTATAGCAGCCCCTTGTTGAAAAAATAATCCAGACTAAATACCTCCGGTGGCTCACACATCGTCACATCCGGTTCTGCCTTCCCGAACTTCATTATATAGTTACGTTTGATGTAGACACCCAGCAAATGACAAGTGTACATGTGGCGAGAGGGATTCGCGGCCATCTGATGGCAGGCTTGTGCTAACCAATACCCCAGGTGGACTTTAATTCGTTTGGACATGCACCATGTGAAGTATAACTCGGTAGTGGTAAGGGAAGAGCTCGCGGTTCCCATCAGATTGTATCCGATAAACTCCTACGCGAATCTTAAGAGATGGTTTGTGATGTGCAGGCCCTTCGAGACACTCGTCTTGAACTTTCTACTCCTACCATGCGGTCTGTGGCATAAATCTTGGGGTGTTCTTTGGTGGTCCAAACATCCGCTCATCCCAGATTCCTTCGTCATCCTCAGCATTTGTAAACAGCCCCATCCGCAGAGATCATTCTCTAATGCTCATCTCGTGCTCTATGTTGAAGAGGCGGAAGGAGATCGAATCTGCATCTTGATCAGTGGTTGCCATGAGCTTGAAAGTCGAGAATAATTCCCTCGCTGCTACGAGCGGTACCTCCAGGTCACTATGCCAATGTCCTTAATAAAGGACATGAATTCTTCTTCTGACTCAATGTATTCCAGAGCCTTCAGATCAAAGCGTTTCCCGGATTTAGCCAACTTGCCCACTGCACTCCTGTCTTTATATGTTTGGGCTCGCTTGGGGTCATCACATTTCGCCATGGACGTCACCAGTTTATTCGTGACCCAGATCTCTGTCCGCTCATAATTTGGCACCTTTTCTTCCTTAGATTCTTCCTCTGACTCGTGCGCCACTGCCGGACTGCCAGGTCCAGGGAATTTAGTTGGTGCATGGGGCGACGTCAGTGCTTCCTCCCTGACTGAAGAGATTCAATGCGACTTCCTGGGCTTAGGAGTGGCCACCTTCTTGCCCTTTCTTTTGCGCTCCATAGCCACGCGACGCTCTTCCGCAGTGTCCACCTCTTCTTCTGACCCAGGCATCTCTTCTTCCTGCACACTCCTTGGACTGGTTGCCATCATCTACTTCATCCAGCACGCTCCTTCGCGCCATCCTTCTTGACTCCCTTAGATTCACAGGCGAGTCTTCTGGCACATCTTCCTGATCCACAATCTTAAGCGGCCCTTCCTCCCTGGGCTCTCGTTCTTCAGCAATAACGAGGACCTCATACCCTCCAGACTTTTTAGGGATTTCTCCCTCAGCAAACATGATCGGGGTTTCCCCCTTAGATGGTTTCAGAGTCTCTTCCTCAGATTTTTCAGGGATTTCTCCCTCAGCAAACACGGTCGGGGTTGCCCCCTCAGATTCAAACGGGGTTCCCCTCTTAACATACAGACTTGGGGTTTTCCCCTCAGTAGATTTCAAAACAGGGGTTTCCCCCCCAACAAACGTCTCCGCAGAAACATTACCTTCCCTTGCGGCCTCATTCCCCAAATCGTCCACCTCCATTCTGTCAAGCTCGTCCGCAAAACCGCTAATGCCCTCCTGTTCCTCCTCAAGTCCGCCAACCCCTTCTTGTCCTCCGATGTTTGGGCTCGGCCCAGATTTTGCATGTGGTCGATCTTGGGTTCGGGCTCCCTCTGAGTGTGGAATCGGTAGTTGGGCTGTCGATTCGTCAAGAATTTTTGGCGGTTGCGGCGCTATGGCTGTGGTTCCGACAGATCTTGTTAGGATTGGTATACTGAAAAGCATATTTTGAGCATGTTGCACGGATAGAATTGCTTGTATACAATAAATTTTACAATCCACTTTTAAGCCAAGGCGAGAAGAAGTAATTTTATCGCATTGATGTTTGCTTGTGCATTTATAAGATGTTTCTCAAACATTTAAATGTATAAGAATGAAACAAGTCTAATTTTTATACATAGTAGACTGGTCGTGAACGATGTTCACAGAAGGTGACGCAGTCGGTCCTTTGTAGAAGAGAAATAGAATTTCACAACCTAGATAGGCTTTGGCTACCTATCGTGAAAGGTTGCAGTGTCAGTCCGCATGTTTCCTTACCTTAGGAAATAAACGACACTGGTGTGGTATAGCACTGAAGGATCTAACAGTTGAGATAAGTCTTTCTTGCTATTTAACGAAAGACGAGGTCTCGGTGATTGTTATTTCTTAATCATTGTTGACATAACATTGAGCATATGATATTGATTATGCACTACTTTGATTTATCCAATGGTGCGGATTTTTCACAATCCAAGAATCCTGATATCTTGGGTAGTGGTGATCAATGTCTAGAGGTGCTAGTATTGTTATTGCAATGAATCGTGTGCTGGGTGAGTCCAGTTTGATAATATCCTCAAGAGGTGTTCGAAAAAGGTTTTATTATTCAGAAACCCAGCCGGTTGAAATTTATTTCAGAATAATAAATAAAGATTTTGAACTAGACAACTCTTGGAAAAAGATATTAATTAATTAAAGTCAGATAGCAGACTTAAATTAATTAATGGATATTTATATCTTAAACACGGGAAATAATAAATTAAAGAGGTAAAGCCCGGATTACTCATAATTTGGAATTGGATGGGCAGTCAATATTATTATACTATAGTGGATGATAATAATATTCTGTTTGGACTTGTATTACATTGGGGCTCAATTTAATTAGTATAAGTCCAATAGGTTTGGCCCAAGTCCAACCTCCATGGATCCCTAATCTGGCCCATCATAACTCAATATAATAGGAGATTAGAAAGGAGATTTAATTAATTTTACAAATAAATTTTCGTGCTCCCCTGTGGGAGTGGACGAAAAATCGGTTTTTGAGAAAACTGATATTCTGTCTTCTTTCTATTCAAGCCCTTTTCGATTCTGACAAGCTTTGCCCACTCAAAGGTCAGATTATGAGTTCAGGATACAGATTAGAAGATTCCTGGTTGAGTACGAAGATCTTCATGTGGAGAAGGCGCAAGCAATCGTCGATTCTTCGGAGAATCAGATCGGTAACCCTAATCCGTAGAATATCATGAATTAGGGTTTAATTCCTTAAAGCATGATTTATGTGCGTTCTTGTATGCATTTTTGATTGTTTAACATGTGGTTAATTGATCCCATAATCAGTCAAATAGATCTGGATGCATGATTTATTTGTTTATGCATGACTTCCGATGTGCAAGGGGCACCAATCCCCAGCAGATCTCCCTTGATGCATCGCCGAAAACAGGCCAAAAATTATCTGGACTTCTTCCTTGCTGCCAAACTTTTCCTCCAACTCCTTCAAGATTGCAGCTTCTTCAGAGTTTTCGGCTGCGGTGGGCTCTGGAACTGCGGAAGCATGCCACTCAGAGCTGTTGGGACTACCGCAGCGGAAGACACGGAAAACAAACAGGTCTTTAACGGATCTATTTAGGTGATTATGCATTTGATTCCAATTTCATGCAATAACCATAGATCTATAGATCACACATCAAATATTCACATAAACATGCATATTCGACGTGAATTAAATGTTACCTCATAATCCGACATCGGATTGACGTTGCTTGCTACACCTCCGGGCGATCCCTGGTTTACCGACCATGTATCTTCCGTACTATTCCCTTGTCCTTGATCATCCATCCGTGTGGGCGGATCTTGGATAATCAACAAATCGCTTTGAAGAGATCTAGGAAAACCAAACACAAAACACGAGATTGCCTCGATCTAATTCTATGAATTAGGATTGGTCAAGAACAAAACAAGAACCCTAAATCTCCCACGTGCTAGGCACGAAAATCAAGCCAAGAGAGAGAGACGCCAAGAATGGCGGCTAGGGTTAGGTTTTAGTGTGTGTTGTGTTTTGTGTGGTGTGCTAGGGTTTCCCATACTCCTCACTATTTATAATAGACTTAATGGGCTAGTAAGGGGATCCATGGAATGATTTAGGTGTTGGGCTCACCCATTAGATAATTAACTAATTAAATCAAATGACCCATGATTTAATATATTATCAATGGAATATTATTTTGTTCCACTAAAGAATAATATTGCACTCCCACCTAAATCACCAAATTACAAGTAACTTGGGTCCATTTTATTTTATAATATTTCCCGCGTTTAAGATTATCTTGATCCATCAATTTAATTCTTTTGTCTACTATGTGACTAGGATTAAATTAATTCTCCAAAGAGTTTTTCTAGTTTGAAACTTTATTTATTATTCGTGGAATAAATTCCAACTGCGCAGTTTTCTAAATAATAAATTCCTTTTTCAAACACCTCTTGGGGATCACCCCTTAGGGATTTAATCATACCACACTGGGCACGCGAATTCTATGAAATAATATTCCAATACCTTCATGTTATTCAATTACTACCACCCAAGATATCATGAACTTGAGTTAAATACAAACTCTCACATATTGATAAGTCAAAGTGGCGTATGACTGAATAAACAATATTGATATTAATTCCATAGACTAGAAAATACTAATATTTCTGAAATATATTCTTACAGTAGATAACAATAAAAAATACATTTCATATTAGATCCTTTCAGTGCTTTACCACACCGGTGTTGCTAATCACGTCTTAGGTAAGAGAGAATTATCACAAACACCGCAACCATACCAATAGGTAGCCAAAACATATCTAGGTTGTGAATATGTTTTTCTTCTTACTAGATCTGGCCAAGTCCCCTACTGGAAAACTCATGAGGAGATTCATCGAATTTCCCTACTTGACCTTCTTATTAAAAAGCCTTAGACTTGTTTATCATATTTCAATAATAAATCATTATATTATATTATTTATTCTCATAAATAGGTAAACAAGTGGACGTGGCGTTTCTTGTATACATGCACAAGCTGACTGTACAAAGGCACGTACGCTAGAAGCATCTTTTAGTATACAAACCCCAACAAGAGCGTATATCCAGAACTGGAAAAGTCGTCAGAACCGGCGATTGTTTAGATGAATCGCCGGACGGTGGCTTGGTGGCGGGGTTTTCCTTCCTTGCAGCAGTATCTTGTGCCTTCTCCAGGGTTTTTTTTTTCTGCAAAGACTCACAAAAGCTAGGGTAAAATTTGGGGTTAGGGTTTGAGAAAAATTTGGGAAAGATTAGAGAAAGAGAATCCTGAGATTAGAGAGAGAAAGGTCGGTTGAAAGTTTTGATTTGAAAGTGAAGGAATAAAATTATTTTGCTTTTGAGGATAGGCAGGCGAACGGTTGCAAGGTGATGTAAGCAACCGTACGCCTCCTAGAAAGGTGGATTTTGAATTTCAAAAAGCAACCGACTTCCCTCCAAAATCTTGTTCTGAAATTCCTTCTCCCCCCTAACAACTCACGATTCCATACAAAAATAAAGGTGAAACACCAAGTTCTCAGGTCGAGGAGGATGAGTGACAAAACAATTTCCCTGAAGAGTTTGGTGTTTCGAAAATATTTTTAGAAGATTATTTTTTTCTTTGTTTGGATTTTTTTATATTAGAAAGCTATTAAACTATTTGCATCTGCAGACGAGCATTCTCAAGATCCCCTAGGTCAGTGTACAGATAAACTTTTATTCCCCATTTTACCTGACCTAGGAGTTCATTGAGAATAGTCATTTGGCTGACCAGTTAGGAAATAATAACGGATGCAAGCCGTGGCACTTCCTCCACCACATGCAGATCTGAATTATCCCTATATACCTTTACCCGGTGTCCATTGACTAGGAAGGGAACAGAATTTAGGGTGCTTCCTTGGATCTCTACTGCTCCATTTGCTCGAAGGCCGATGGTGTATGGTCCTATCCACTTGGATTTTAACTTCCCAAGCATCAGTTTGAGTCGAGATTGAAAAAGAAGTACTTTATGCCCAACTCGTAGTTCCTTGACCCGTAGGTTCTTATCATGCTAGAGCTTTGTCCTTTCCTTATACCACATTGCTGAGTCAAATGCTTCTAACCTTAGCTCCTCCAGTTCCTGTAGTTGCAGCTTCCTTTCTTCTTCATAGGCCGGCGCCTTCATATTCTAACCATACTTACTAGGGTCAGCGAACCATTGCTCTGTATTCAACGGAAGCTTCCCTTTGTCTGATGTTCCTGGACCTGTTACTACCAACACTGTTTCCCAGTTAATAGGTCTAACAGATTTCCATAGATAGTAAAGATGTTCCTCGGGGAAGGCATCAGGTATAGCTTCGTCCGTGTCCCCTTGAAATATTCGACTCAAATGATCTGCGACCTTGTTCTCCGTTCCCTTTTTATCTTTTACCTCCCAGTTAAATTCTTGCAGTAGTAGCACCCATCTGTTCAACCTTGGTTTGGACTCTCTCTTGGCCAGGAGATATTTAATGGCTGCTTGATCAGTGTAGACTATCACCTTCGACCCTAGTAAGTACGGTCGGAATTTCTCAAATCAGCATACTACGGCTAACATATCCTTCTTTGTAGTATCATAGTTCTTTTGAGCCTGGTTGAGGGTCTTCGAGGCATTGAACATGACATAACTTTTTCCTTCGATCTTCTGAACCAGGACCGCTCCTACCGCAAATCACTTGCATCGCACGTTACCTCAAAAGGGTGATTCCAATCTGGTGCTCTAATTATTGGTGCGGAGACGAGCTTATCCTTCAACATTTGAAATGCCTTCTTGCAGTCTTCATTAAAGACGAAATCCACATCATTGTGCAAGAGATGAGTGAGCGGCTGTGCAATCTTTGCAAAGTCCCTGATGAATCTTCTATAGAATTCTGTATGCCCCAGGAATCCTCTAACTTCCTTCTGATTCGTAGGGTAGGGTAGCTTTGAGATCACATCCACTTTGGCCTTATCCACTTGAATACCTCTCTCCGAGACCAAATGACCTAAGACTATTCCTTCTGGCACCATGAAATGACATTTCTCAGAATTTAGGACCAGATTCTTCTCCTGACATCTTCTCAGTACCAGATCAAAATTGGCTAAGCAAGAATCAAAGGAATTTCCATATACCGTGAAATCATCAATAAAAATCTCAATACACACTTCTAGTAGATCTGGGAAGATACTCATCATACAATGCTGGAATGTGCCCGGTGCATTACATAGACCAAACGACATTCTTCTGTATGCATGATGCACTTTTTATTTGCACTATAAATACCTGCAAGTATACAGAGTAGGTATAGTATAGCAAAAGGTTAGTACCGGGTATCGAACACGGGGAAGATGTACACAAAGTGTCTATCCTCTACTAGAACTCAATTACTATCTGGAGAAGCAAGAATTATTGGAAACTTTTTGAAAACAGTAAATATTAAAAACAGTAAACAACTAAAAACAAGCAAATCACGGAGAGAAAAGTATAGAGATAAGGGGAATTCCAGGGATGTGCTTTCGCTTTTATGGTTATACAAATTCCAAACTACAATACCCTAGCACAGTTAATACTTTGAAAGGACGAGTCACCTAGCTTATGCTCATGCGATACAAACGTTGATTACTAACATTAGGGTTGTCAATCCTAACACATAACTCCAAAAAGCTCCTAAGACCCTTGAAAAGTCCTCACTCTCAATTAACAGTGCCGTTTTAAAGGAAGCTAACTGTAGTGTCTACTAAGTGGATCTAACTCGCTAGAACTCTGTCACAGTTATGAAGCAAGTTGTATTGAATCATACATAATTGTGTCACTCAATTATGAAGCATCATGATTAACTTAGGGAAGAAACAAAGTAAAAACAAAACGGATATTAAATAGAAAACGGAATTGTATAACCAAAGTTGCTACTAACACATCCCTAGAATCCTATGAGTTTAGTTACATATGACTGAATAAACTAAAAACATAGATTGAAGGGAAAGCAATTTGAACATAAAACTAAAGCAAATAAAACCCGTAGGTTGAATCCTTGTCGTTCTTGATGTTCTTGAAATCCTTCTTCAACTCCTTGCACAATTGAAGTACTCTAGCTTTTGATCTCTATGAATGTGTTCTTGTTGTGTGTCGGAAAAAAAACTTCTCTTTTGATGAAGCTTGAGGTCCTATTTATAGGGGAAGATTATTCCTCATCATAGAAGGAAAAGATCTTCAAAATTTGGTAAATCTTGGAGCAAATCTAGGGCTGGTCGGATTCGCCGCCTTTCTCCGGCGGGCCGCCGCACCTTGGCCGGCGGTCGCCGCGTTGGAGTCCAGAGACTCTGACCCTTCGGTGGCGGACCGCCACATGTCCTCCGGCGGTCGCCGGGCGAGACTCTTCTCCTAGCGTAAATTTCCGAGGCGGACCGCCACATAGCTCTGACCGCCGGGCGCCGGCGGTCACCGTACAACTTCGCGGCGGTCGCTGGTCGCCGTCTGACTCCAGATTTCCAGACTATGCGTTTTTACTCCCCTTTTCGGCTCAAATATGCACATTTCTCACAAAACACGTCAAAATACCAAAATGTATAGAATATGCAAATAATGGACATGTAGAGTGATTTTGATAACAAAAACGGACCAAATAATGGCCTTAAAACAGTGCAAAATCCGGGCGTATCAACTCCCCCAAACTTACATTTTTGTTTGTCCTCGAACAAAACATTAAAGACACAAGAATAGACGCACGGAATGCACAAAGACTAGACGTCATAATTGCCTCAAAAGATGAAAGAATAGATTAAGCATGGATTAACACAATCAAATCAAGCAAGGCTTAATAGTGCACTTTCATTACTAACTCGTGGAACACCTTGAATTCAAGCACTCACATGTGGCAAACTTCCAAAGATGGGAAGTGTTCTTTCTCTCACTCTCAAAGTGTATAAGGGTAAAGTGTAAATCACTCAAATCATGCATCATGCAAAGTTTACCATAGGCTTGCTCAAAGTCTAATCCCTCCTCTACTCAATGTGATTAAGCATCAAAAGTCCGAAAGGTCTTTCTTTTCGATTGTAACGTAGGCTCTTTGGTAGGTGAGGAATATTTGGCTAAAAAGTGACTCAAATATAAAAATATCCCAAGTAGAGTTAAGATGACTCCACTTTTCTAAAACTTAAGGCACTTCTAACACTTTATTTTTCTCCTTCAATTTACTTTCAATCCTTTGATTTTATTTTCTTTTCACAACCTTTCACACATTTTTTCTTCTTTCTTCTTCCTTTTTTTTTTTTTTTTTTTTTTTTTTTTTTTTTTTCTAAGATCAAGCACATATTTGGAATTTTTCTCAAAATTTCACAACTTGTACTTTCTTAATATTAAGCACACTACTTTTTATACTTTCCTCCTTATCTCTCCAATTCCTTTACAAAAGAAGATAACAAAAACTATACTAACCCAAGGAATTGTTCCCCCATTTATTTTGGCTTCCAAAGAAAAGGCTTAAAGGCTCAAAATTGGCTCCAAAGGAAAAATTTGAGAGGGTCGAATATTTTGGATATAAAAGTAGCTAAGAAAAGACGGCCTAACATCCTCCTAAATCAACTTAAACACTATGTAAACTTAGGCAGACTAGGAGCAAGTTCTAGAAACATATACATGCATACAGATAAATCACACAAGAAAGAATTTAAGGCTCAAATCTCACAAGGTAGAAGCACGATTCAAGGCGAACAAGCAATTCACTAATTATGCACCTTTTCACCCAACCATCAAATCAAAACGTTAAGCCACACTTAAACATAGATGGAATATAATATCATTGGCAACTCGGTCTAATGTGTCCCTAAGCATGCGTATTTCTAAGTTCTTCATGTTATGTTCATGACATGGATTCAAGAAAACATTTTTAGAACACAAAAATCTCCTACGGGTTTTGGAAAATTAAAGCAAAAACAAACAAAAAGAAAACCCTAAACTCACGGTCCACCACTTCATCCCCCCAAACTTATTTACAACAAAGTGTAAAATAAGTTTGTAGAGTCGGTAGGGACGTGAGTATACTACTGAAAACAAAAACGTACCCTGAAAAATTTCGCGTAGAGGTTGAGCGGGGCGAAATTTCGAAGAATTTCGAAACATCGCGCTGGAAAATTATGCCCAGGTGGCGGTCCGCCGCAGCTGTTCGGCGGTCGCCGCACGTCAAAGATGATTTCCAGCGTTCAGGTGGCGGACCGCCGCAGAGCTTGCGGCGGTCGCCACGGAGAAGTCAGAACCTGCGAAAATTTTTGCAAAGCACAAAATTAAACCAAAACCAAAAAATACTTAAAATTAAAGCAAAAATTGTTGGGTTGCCTCCCAACAAGCGCTCCTTTAGAGTCATTAGCTTGACTTCTTCAATCTTGAGGAGGTGGAGGGAAACGGGCGCTAAGATCCTCGAAAGCTCCAACGAGGTACGTGATATCACTCCTCATTGTCTCTCGTTCCTCTCTAGCTTCGGCGGCCATCATTCGGAGCTCTTCATATTGTTGACGCCGATGAGCGTCTTCCAAACGTTGTTGCTCCCAAAATTCTTGTTCCGCCGTGCGCCAATCGCCTTGAGCCGTCCACCCTTGGCGGTTGTAGGCATTCTCCGCTTGTTGCTCCGCCCATCGATTGTCCCAAGCGTTGGACATGTTTTGCATATAGGAGAAAATTTCTCCTAATTGGGCGGAGGTGTTGACTTGAAACTCCTCTTCCGGATTTGGCCTCCCGCGGCGGCGGTTCGCTCGTGTCCGGCGGCGATGTCCTTCCACTTCCTCTTCTTCTTCTTCTTCCTCTTCTCGTTGTGGTTGGGATTGCGGTGGTGGCGGTGCTGCACTCATTTGAGCTTGTGAATGCTCCGCGCCTTCTTCATAGTTATCAATGGCATCAAATGCGGAATCCTCATCGGGCTCAAATTGAGGAATGCGAGAGGGAATGTTCCTCTTTCTAAATTCCCCATTGACGGGGTTAGCCTCGATAGCTCTCCGGTGGGCGGGTGTGTCGAGCTTCCAATTTGCTTGGTTTGCCCAAACATCGACCTTGGTCAATTGCGGGAGTGGAACGGGAAAGTGATCCCCCGCTACTTGCATAAAATACCCTTGACCCCACTGATCGGTCTTCAAAAGCCCCACCGAAAATAGCACCTCATAAATGATAAACTTTTCTCCACCATCCTCCGTCATACCGGCAAAAGAGACCCCCAAATGTTCGCCAATTGCCGTAATCAATCCCCCACAACAAATGACGCCCCCGTCTTTCTTCGTGATCCTATGCACATAGTAAGTAAAGAGGGTCCCATAATCGATTCCCTTCTTGTTGAGTAGGCACCACATCACGTTGAGCTCCGTTTGGGAGACACTTCCCCCATCGATACGAGCAAACATAAGCTGAGTCATAGCACGATGGAGGTACCTCAAGACGGGGTTGCGAATTGATGAAGACTTGGCATAGCCCGCTGCATGCTCTTGCTCATTTGTCATCGCCCCCCAAACCTCTGAAAATTCATATTCATTGTCCTCTTCGGGGTTGGGGTCGAAGCAATGGAAGATCCCACTAAGCTCTTCCATGGTGAGCGAGTGCCAACGGTTCCCTAGGCGGAAATCGATGCTAAGTGGAAAATTTTGGCGGCGATCCTTAGTGACCTTTAGCGAGCTGAGGAACTCGAGAGTATACTTTCGAAAAGATGGCCACTTCCTTTGGAACATGTAGGCGAGGCCATTCCCATCACCCACGTCGCACAACTTCCAAAAATCCTCCATGATCCCCAAAGTTTGGAGAGGGAAATCGTGGGGATATCTAGAAGGTGCCATTTCTCGGGCCGACACTTTCTTCCACATAGCCTTTTGCTCTTCCGTGGCAAGGCTAATGCCATAGTTCTTCGCATTCTCCGGTTTTCCTTTTGATCCCATTATCCTACAAAAGAAATTACACTCTTAAAAGAGCATCAACAAGTGGGAGATCAAAAGTTCCCCCAAACTTGCATTCAACCAAGTAAAAATGAAGAGATAAGAACTTATATGCAAGCTTGGGTACAAAAGCATCCTAATTTTTAGCATAATAACATGTTAAGCAAAATCAACAAAATTAGGACACAACAAATCATCCCCCAACGTGAATTCATCCCCCATGCAGAGACGTATCAACCAAATATCCATAAAAAAAAACCAACGATCTCTACAACATCACAAATATTGCAATTCATGGAAGTAATAATAGCCTCACAATGCTATGAACATGATTGCAACTTTTAAACATTATAAACCAAGAGAGAATCATCATTCACAACTTAATAATCACCAATCAAGCAAATTTTTAAACCATAGAACTCAAAAATTCATACACATAATCATCCCCATCATGAATTAAGAGATTCTACCGAACAATTCACCCAAAATGAAGCACAATCCATGGAAGAAGTAAAGAAAAACCCAGAGATTAAGTTAGGATTCATACCTTTTTGTGGAGAGAATTTGTAGAAGAAGAACTCTAGACTTTGAGAGAATTGAGAATTGAGAGAATGATAGTGTGGGTGTGTGAATTTGGTGATTTATATAGGTGGGGGTTGTGTGCAAGGAAGGAATTTGAGAAGGAATGTGAAAAGGAATGGAAAACATACCTTTTATGGTGGAAATCCCGTCTCTGGACTGCGTGTGGCGACCGCCGCGTCTCTCGTGGCGGGCCGCCACACGGGCCATCGTAAACAGCAATCCTGGCGGGCCGCCGCGGCCCGTGCAGCGGTTACTCTGGCCTGCCCTAAGCCCGATCCTTCCTGCACATGTTAACACACGTGTGGCGACCGCCGTGCTTTAAGTGCGGCGACCGCCACCAAATATTTTTTTTTTTTTTTGTTTTTTTTGTTTTTTTTTTAAAAAACAGAACATTAAAAAAAACGAGAAAATAAAAAAAATAAAAGAAAATTGGGTTGCCTCCCAATAAGCGCTTTTGTTAAAGTCGTTAGCTCGACTTGAAGTGGCCCACTAGTTGGGCGGATCAATAACTCGAGTGTTGAAAATTGGCATAGGGAGCAATTTGGTCCCTAGCTTCTTCCACCACTTGTACTTCCCCTCTTTCGTTTTGATGACGTATATCTCGGGGTCCTCTTTGGGTGTTTTCTTTCTCTTCTGTTTCTTCTTCTGTGGAGCAGATGTAGAAGAATTAGCATCACCCTTTTTAGAAGAGTGTCTTACCTCTTGATAATGTAGATAGTGGAGGTAGAAGGATCCTCCGCTTCAAAGGGATCTTTGGCCTTGGTCAAGTCGGTAGCCATGACTGCTCTGCACTGTTGTTCCATTTTTGCCCGCTTTGCCTCCTCAAACTTTAGCATTTCGCTCTCGATCTTATAGGTGGATTGACCATGATTATCACTGATTGTGATCTCGCCACGACCTACATCAATCAAAGCTTTGCAAGTGGCAAGAAAATCTCTCCCTAAGATTAGAGGGACGTTCTTATCTACTTTCATGTCGAGCACAATAAAGTCGGCAGGAAAAATAAAATCATCGACTTTAACTAAGACATCCTCAATCATACCTACAGTCTTGATGGACGAGTTATCGGCCAGTCTGAGTGTTACATCTGAAGATTTGAGTGGCCCGATGTTGAGCTTTTCGTAGTACTTCAGTGGCATGAGATTGATGGACGATCCTAAGTCACACAGTGCTTTGTCAACCTTCCCTTCTCCAATTCGGCACCTAATGATGAACTGGCCCGGATCTCTTTGCTTCACTGCCCGTTCCTTTTGGATGATCTCGCTGCAATGATGCGGTAGCTTAAGGTCGGCTTTAGTCGGCTTTTTCTTCCTCATTACCGCCTCCCTTAGTAGCTTTGCATACTTTGGTATCTCCTGCAACGATTCAACAAGTGGAATGTTAGTATGGACCTTGCAAAACATGTTAAGGAATTGCTTGAACTGCTCTTCAAGCTTGAACTTCTTCTTTGGCTGAAAAGGGAGTACAATCCCGTTGTGCCGCACAAGCCCCTGCTTAGTGGACGATTCTGCCTTCTCTGTGGCGGGCCGCTGCGTGGTCTGCGGCGGTCCGCCGGCGACTGGGCAGTCCCCAGATTTCTGCTTTGCCACCCACTTCTTGTTAATATCATCCACTCTTGCTGCTGCCTTTGCTCTATCCTCATCTAACTTCTTCTGAATTTGCTCCATTTGAGTGGTAATATTGGTTACAGCTGCCGAGATTGTGTTCATTCCTTGCTCGAGGTTGTTTATCCTTACTTCGACCACTCCGATCTTGGTGTCATTAATCTTCCTATCTTGCGTAATTACTTCCAAGATCTTCGTGATTCCTTGTTCATACTTGTCTTCCTTCTTCATCGGCTCAACCACTCCTCCTTTGCTAACATTAAATCCTGCAGGGGGTTGCAAGTAATTATTGTTAGAATAAGAAAGATTTGGGTGCGGACGGTTCCCATTATAATTATTGAAATTGCCGCCCCCCTGGTTAGGGCGATAATTGTTATTGTAGTTTCTGGGACCGCCTCCTTGCACGTAGTTTATTTCTTCCACAGTTGATATGACAGTTTCGGGTGCATTGACTGCCACTATGGAAGTTGCCGGAATTGGATCTTCCTTCCTCGAGATGTCCATTTGATCAATCCTGACTCTAAGTTCTGCTAACTCCTTAGCAAAAGAACTTTCTTCGGCCTCTTCTATGGCTGCTACTCTTCTCATGGCATGCCTTTCCTTCGACCACCCCCGACTGTTGGTGGCGAACTCCTCGATCACCGCCATGGCATCCTCTCCTGTCTTTCTTAGAAATCCTCCATTTGCCCCTGAATCAAGCATAGCACATATTTTCTCGTTAAATCCATTATAGAGGATTCCTACCTGATGGTCTATGGAAAAACCATGGTTTGGGCACTTTCGAAGAAGAGCTTTGAAACGAGCAAATGCCTCATAGAGGGGCTCGTCATGGCCTTGTGTGAACTGAAAGATCTCACTTTTGAGCTTCAAAATAGTGCCTGGCGGGTAGTATTTGTCGAGGAAGGTAGCTACGATGTCCTTCCATGTGGAGACCTTTTCTGGTGGCATACACTCAAACCACTCTTTAGCAGAATCAATCAATGAGAATGGAAAAAGTCTTACCCGTATGACATCGTCGTCGACACCATTTAATTTCAGAGTGTTTGCGATTTCCACGAATTTGGAGAGATGGCGGTTAGCATCTTCAGTCGCCCTACCTGCAAAAGGAGTTTGCTCGACCCTTTGGATAAGGGGCATGCGTAACTCAAAATTGTTAGCATCAATACGAGGGCCGTTAGGAAAAGTGATCATATTCCCATGATTGAACATGTTCATCACAGGTAATGTTTCTCTGTTCTTCTTTTCCATGGCTTCTCGGGCTGCTCTTTCCGCATCTCTCTCATCCATCAGCAACTTCACCATCTCCTGCAGCTTCTCAATATCTGTTCGGTCACCCATTGTTACTGATCCTTTTTCACTTCTTATTATTCTACGAGTTCTTTCAAGCTCTAAATCAAGCGGCTCTAAGATGTACTTCCCAGAACGCGTTCGCATACAAAACCTGCAAGACTCGAAAACAAAAACAAATTAAACTAAAAAAAAATTAAAACAGAAAGCAATAAAAATCCAAAGTAGTAAAATTATCCGTTTGAAGATATCACTCCAAAGTGAATTGTCTTCCCCGGCAACGACGCCAAAAACTTGATGCACTTTTTATTTGCACTATAAATACCTGCAAGTATACAGAGTAGGTACAGTATAGCAAAAGGTTAGTATCGGGTATCGAACACGGGGAAGATGTACACAAAGTGTCTATCCTCTACTAGAACTCAATTACTATCTGAAGAAGCAAGAATTATTGGAAACTTTTTGAAAACAGTAAATATTAAAAACAGTAAACAACTAAAAACAAGCAAATCACGGAGAGAAAAGTATAGAGATAAGGGGAATTCCAGGGATGTGCTTTCGCTTTTATGGTTATACAAATTCCAAACTACAATACCCTAGCACAGTTAATACTTTGAAAGGACGAGTCACCTAGCTTATGCTCATGCGATACAAACGTTGATTACTAACATTAGGGTTGTCAATCCTAACACGTAACTCCAAAAAGCTCCTAAGACCCTTGAAAAGTCCTCACTCTCAATTAACAGTGCCGTTTTAAAGGAAGCTAACTGTAGTGTCTACTAAGTGGATCTAACTCGCTAGAACTCTGTCACAGTTATGAAGCAAGTTGTATTGAATCATACATAATTGTGTCACTCAATTATGAAGCATCATGATTAACTTAGGGAAGAAACAAAGTAAGAACAAAACGGATATTAAATAGAAAACGGAATTGTATAACCAAAGTTGCTACTAACACATCCCTAGAATCCTATGAGTTTAGTTACACATGACTGAATAAACTAAAAACATAGATTGAAGGGAAAGCAATTTGAACATAAAACTAAAGCAAATAAAACCCGTAGGTTGAATCCTTGTCGTTCTTGATGTTCTTGAAATCCTTCTTCAACTCCTTGCACAATTGAAGTACTCTAGCTTTTGATCTCTATGAATGTGTTCTTGTTGTGTGTCGGAAAAAAAACTTCTCTTTTGATGAAGCTTGAGGTCCTATTTATAGGGGAAGATTATTCCTCATCATAGAAGGAAAAGATCTTCAAAATTTGGTAAATCTTGGAGCAAATCTAGGGCTGGTCGGATTCGCCGCCTTTCTCCGGCGGGCCGCCGCACCTTGGCCGGCGGTCGCCGCGTTGGAGTCCAGAGACTCTGACCCTTCGGTGGCGGACCGCCACATGTCCTCCGGCGGTCGCCGGGCGAGACTCTTCTCCTAGCGTAAATTTCCGAGGCGGACCGCCACATAGCTCTGACCGCCGGGCGCCGGCGGTCGCCGTACAACTTCGCGGCGGTCGTTGGTCGCCGTCTGACTCCATATTTCCAGACTATGCGTTTTTACTCCCCTTTTCGGCTCAAATATGCACATTTCTCACAAAACACGTCAAAATATCAAAATGTATAGAATATGCAAATAATGGACATGTAGAGTGATTTTGATAACAAAAACGGACCAAATAATGGCCTTAAAACAGTGCAAAATCCGGGCGTATCAATGCATAAGTGCCGAACGGACAGGTAAAGGTTGTTTTCTCCTGGTCTTCAGGATCCACATATATCTGGAAGTATCCACTATATCCGTCTAGGAAACAAAAGTATTGCTTCCCAGTCAATCTTTGCATAGACCAAACGACATTCTTCTGTATGCATAAGTGCCGAACGGACAGGTAAAGGTTGTCTTCTCCTGGTCTTCAGGATCCACTATATCCGTCTAGGAAGCAAAAGTATTGCTTCCCAGCCAATCTTTGCAACATCTGGTCAATGAAGGGTAAAGGAAAATGGTCCTTCCTGGTGACTTCGTTAAGCTTCCGGTAGTCAATGAACATCCTTCATCCAGTCACCAATCGAGTCGGCACCAACACATTTTTATCTTTCTTGATCACCTAGATTCCTAACTTTTTTGGCACCATGTGAACTGGGCTGACCCATTCACTATCTGAAATGGAGTAAATAATACCCAAGGACAGTAGATTCAGGACTTCCTTCAGATCTTCCTCCCTCATGTTCGGATTCAGCTTATGCTGCGGGTCTCTATAAGCCTTTGCGCCTTCTTCCAGTCTGATGTAGTGCATACAAAGATCTGGGCTGATTCCCACCAGGTCTGAAAGAGTCCATCCTATGGCCTTCTTATTTCTTCTGATTACCTCCAGTAAATCATTCTCCTGTTTCGCTGTCAAGTGACTGTTGATTATCACCGGGAAGGTTTCATCTTCCCCAAGGTAGGCATACTTTAGGCTCTCGGGCAATTTCTTCAACTCCTTCTTGGGTGTGATGGCTTCCTGGGGCAGGGGGTTTTTCTCCATGCTCTTGGTTGCCATTTCCCCCCAAGTTAGTTGCCTCGTCTGGGCTCCTTACTTGAACAGAACCCGTCGACTCGAATGACAGCGGTTGGAGGCAGAATGCCATGATCGCTTCATTGATCTGCTCGTCTGTCAGGTCCCGAGTCAATAGGGTTTCACACCACCCTGCTACCTCCTTGTTAATAGAGTGACTCAACTCTGAATTGTTGAACTGTTCCAGCATTAATTCAATCTCAAGATATTCCTGGACCAGTGGGTCAATAATATCGACAGCATGCAAATTTTCAACATCCAGTGGTTTTTTCATAGCTTCATCAATGCTAAAGGTGTATTTTTCCCCATGATAGTCCAGGCATATGGTTCCGTCAAACACATCAATTATAGTCTTCGCGGTGCGTAAAAACGGTCTTCCTAAAAGCACTCCGTTAGACTCAGCAGATTCATTCTCACTCATCTTTATCACATGGAAATCAGCTGGGTACAGGAAATCATGCACTTTAACTATCACATTCTCCAGCACACCCTCAGGTGAAATGCATGTTCCATCGGCCAACTGAATTATTCTCCTCTTCTATATCACAGCTAACACATTTTCTCCAACCACTATCTTCCATCGGGTTTGGTTTTCCCAGCTATGAACTCCTTGATGAATTTGCTGAAAGTAGACAGCTTCAGGGCCTGCAGGAACGGTTCAGCCATATGAGGTAGTAGCTTCTCCAAATCACTTTTTTGCAGGTCATCTTCTACCCTGCTGTTCCTTATCTTAGTATCCCTTTGGTAAGGGGTAATTTTTTCATCCTCCTTGCTTGTCATAGGAGACACACTCTCATCGTCCTTCATCATGGGATCCTAATAGCCCCGTCCTGACCTCAGAGTGATCTGACTGATGTTTTCCCGGTCAGGTGGTTTCACCGAAGCTGGTATCCTTCCCTCGTGTCCCCTCATCTCGTTCAACGAAGTTGCTAATTGAGACATTTGCTTGTCCAACATATCCATGGCAGACTTCTGCTCCTGTTGTGCATCTTGAATTTTATGTACCACATCATTGTTGGCCTGCATGTTGTTCTGCATATGTTGTTGAGAGCTGACTAGGTCGTGTACCATATCATCCAGATTCCTCTGAGGCTTATAGTTTGGCTTATTGGAACTTGATCCTTGATTATGGTTCGGTCCACTCCCTTGATTTGGGCAATAGTTTCGTTGACCTCCCTGATTGTTGCTAAACTGATTCCCTGACCCTTTATTCCCTTGGTGGTTATGCTGGAAATTCTGATTATTCCCAGTGGCATTCCTCTGGTGTGGTGGCACATAAGAATTCCCTTGGTTACTCTGGTTCCTATTGCTCCAATTGAGTTGATCCCCTTGATTGCGGTAACTCCAATTGTTTGGCCCTTCCTGATTCTTCCCTAACCAGTTCGAGTTGTGCTGTGGACCTTCTTGACTACGGTTAGGCCAATTCTGATGTGCTTCTGCTGGACCTGGGTACAATAGTTGAAGCTGTTGGTTCCCATCAGCCTACCTGAAACAGGGGTTGTCTCTCCATGGGTCCTCTTTGATCTTCCACTAATTCCAGCTTATATTCTGATTATTCTGATTCCAATTCCCCACCGCATTCATATGGGCTTTGAATTCTCCATCGGGTGGTGTACCATAATAGAGCTGGAGTTGATTATCCTCCTGACCTGGCGATTTTTCCTTTTCCTGCGAGGCAGGGGAATTTTTCTTCTCAATAGCGCTTAGAAGTGCTTTCTCCAGTCGGTCTATTCTGTCTCCAACCCCTTCTCCTTCTTGTTCCTTCACTGCATTAGCTGAACTTCTCCTCATGCTTACACGTGGGTTGTCATACGCCTTCTTTGCGTCGATCAACCTTCCCAGAATCTCACGTGCTTCACTTGCCTTATTCTTAGTAAAATTCCCCCCGCTCGAGGAATTCATTAAGTCCTTAGACTCAGGATTAGCTCCTTCATAGAACAAGTAAAATGTTTCAGCCTCCATCATCCTATGATTAGGACAAGCGTTGAGCAGTACTTTAAACCGAGACCAATATTGGCTCAAGGACTCATCGTAGTCCTGCTTACATTCCTGAATCTCCTTTTTGAGGGCATTTGTTTTGTTTGACGGGAAGAAGTAGTCCAGGAACTCCAGTTTGAAATCCTTCCAGGTGTTGATCGAGTCGGGTGGAAGCCTAAGCAGCCACGTGTTGGCCTCCCCTTTTAAGGCGAGTGGGACTGTGCTCAAGCGGTAGTCTTCCTCAGTGGCATCATTGGGACTTTTTATGGATGTTGCACAGCTTACTAAACTCGTTTAGAAATTCATCAGGACATTCATTCCCCCTTCCCGAAAATGTAGGTAAGACGCCCAACACGTTCGTCTTAATATCGATAGACCTCTGTCGTTGATTCGAGACTATGGCATGGGTGGGCTCACCATCCAGATGCGCGGTGAGTGAACCGATCTCCGGATCAGGGTCCACTAGGTTTGCCATATCTACGACTGCCTCCTCCTCAGCTTCGGAGTGCTCTGTTTGTGAAGACGACTTCGGGTCCTCTCTTCCTGACGAATTCCACTCTTCCTCACTTTCGGACTCGAACGGAAATGGATCTACTATTGTAAACCTCGATCTGGTGGTGACTGTGGATGTTAATTCCTTGATCTGCCACCTGACTTGAGTGTTTCTTGACCCAGATGGGTTACTCCAGATTCCAAACCGTCAGCCTCTGCTCATAAACTGTCGAGAGAAACAAATAAAAGACAATTAAAACTATATACACCAAATCTCTAAACACGTAAACAAACTACGCCATCCATCCCCGGCAACGGCGCCATTTGAAATGAGAGAGAGAGAGATGACTGAGTGTGTGTTGCTGTGTAAATTTGAACTTCCTAGATCAAGGGAATCCACTAGACACTGGGTCTAGGAACTCAGAGAATCCTCGAGTTACCTGTCGTTGGGCACACAATCACTTCCTTCCCCTTTCAAAACCCTCAACCCACTATGCTAAAAGATTAGTACAGGGAAGGGGGTCGAATCCACAGAGACGGATGTGTAAGTAAACATGTTAAAAGACCTAGAAACTATTTTTGGCTGCTGCCACGCAATTTTTGGGGTTGAGATTTTATTCTTAGACTTGAGAAATGAAATGCTCTATCCTAACAGCTAGACCTAGGCAAGGATAACAGAACATGCATAATGATAATCAGACGTGCTTGAATTGACTACTAGACCTGGTAAACGACTTCCTAAAACTAACCTAGACAGAGGAAAAGCAGAGCGTGGGGACCATTTCCCAAAAGAGCATGGTACGACAGAAAAGCTGCAGATTAACTAACTAAAGATTTAACTAACAGGGACATCATCTTCTCTAAAATTTGATCACGAAATGCAGAGGAAAACAAAGTAAAACAAAGATCGAAACAGGGTAAACTAAATTAAACCGATTAATGCGATCGACTACCGAAACTAAATCAAATCTACTATTACTAGACGAGGTAAACAAGAAAACAGAATTTAAACATCACAACCATGCAAACGTGAACAGATCCAAACGTCGGATGCTTCATACACTCCGAATCCAAGCCATCCATGACAAACCACGACAAATTCCATCTCCGATCTCACAGATTTAACCAAATTCAGCCGATCAACTACAAATCTCCACGCAATTTAAACTCCAAACTCAGATCAATCACCAATAAGCATCAAAAGTAAACAGAAAATGCAACTATAACGTAAAATGAAACCAAAGCAACACATTCCATAGCAAGTAGTGCAATATCCAACAGAAATTGAGAAAAATGCGACCGAGCTTCGAACAGCGAAGTCTCGGAAAATCCAGAAACATAAACAGAAAGCAGGTAAAGAGATTGTATCTTCGCCTCCCGTGGAGACGGTGCTACACAACGACCGATAAATTCCGTAAACCCCTAGATGATTCCCCTAAAAAGTGTGTGTAGAGAATGAGAAAGGCTGAGCTAAGAGCTGATGGTGAAGAAACGCAGATCCTCTCATGTTGGGTCCGTGCTCTTATTTATAATGGATGGAGCTTCTAGACTCTTCCTTGTGCTTCCCATTTTGCCCTCCTTTCGGATGCTCCTTCGTCCGGTAAACTCCTCCTCTTTTCTGCTCACTTTCTCTGCCAGTTTCCTTCTCCAGGTGATCCTCTCCTTCTTCCTGGATCTGGCAATTTCTCTACACACCTGGCTTATAAAACCTTGTTAGACCCAGGAAATCACAGAATTTATCCACATAACCAATGCATGAAATTAGCCTTATCAATAGAAAAGACCAAACTTTTTGAAAATTCCATGATATTAGGTGCTAATATCCTTTAATTGTATAACTTGTATGAGTTTATCACTCTACTTATATCTATATGATAAATAACAAATATAATTATACATGCTTCAGTGGGACACATAATCATTATACATGCAACATTTAGTATTATCTATACAAGGGTGTATTAGGATTCTCTCACCTTCTTAGTATAAATCAAAACATAAATCACAGCTCTTAGATCCTTTAAATTAGATGATTGTGATAAATTACATTATTAGACTGAAATATTGTACTATTTTATAAAATAGTACTAATCTACATTATTAGATGACACCGTGATATTAATTTAACCATTAGATCACAAGATCTAATGGACTAACAACTATTCTTTTTTTTAACAATATTTACCATATTCTATATGAATATGAATACACCCCCTAGCATAAAAGCACGGGAAATATGCGTATTTGATAGTTGATATGGAAGCATATATGGTGTAATTTTATGATGTGCCTATACTACCTTTGTTTTGATGGACCGTTATATCATTTTTTATTTTAATTATTACACAAAATTATATTGCTTTGATACCATTTGATCAATAAATCCTAAAATATTATTGGTTCTTAGTTAAGATTAGAGATGTGGTTATTTTAAAAATATAACCATAAACTTAATTGTATTTCTGAAAAATTAAATGAAATTTCCGGTCATTTGAATGATTTGAACCCTAAGACTGCATTGATTCAGTAAGACATTTTGTAGTTGATTACTTGATTTAAACCTTTTCAATTTGATTCTTTCAAATGATATGTCAGAAGAAGTTGTCAAGATCATGCTACGATGGAATATAGTACTCCATATATATTGATATAGAGTCCTATTAACCACAAATCCACCCTTAAAGACCGAACTAGAGATCAAATTAGGACCACTCATTTTTTCTTAATCTTATGGTTATGATTAATTTACAATTAATTCAATATTTTATTAAATAAAAACGTTTTTTTTTATTTTTTAGATTTTTTTAATTTATTTTTTTTTAAATTTTTTTTTAAAATTTTATTTTTATTTTTTTTATTCGATAAAAACTTGCTGGAGTAAATAATGAACTATATTCACTACATAATGAACTAAATGAATGTATGTTATGAACTTATTACTTCAGTCAGTCATGCTATTACTTCATTCCGTTAGTTTGTTACTTCATTTATTCATGTTATTACTTCATTCTATTAGTTTATTACTTCATTCCGTTAGTTTATTACTTCATTCAGTCATGCTATTACTCCATTCCATTAGTTTATTACTTCATAATGTGTTATGACATAATTATCATTCGGTTGAGTTTAGGGTTACTTCATTCCGTTAGTTTATTACTTCATTCAGTCATGTTATTGTTATGAGCTTATTACTTCATTCAGTCTTGCTAATACTTCATTCCGTTAGTTTATTACTTCATTTATTCATGCTATTATTTCATTCTGTTAGTTTATTACTTCATTCAGTCATGTTATTACTTCATTCCATTAGTTTATTACTTCATAATGTGTTATGACATAATTATCTTTTAATTGGGTTTAGGGTTATTACTTCATTCCGTTAGTTTATCACTTCATTCAATCATTTTATTACCTCATTCTATTAGTTTAGTACTTCATTCCGTTAGTTTATTACTTCATTCAGTCATGCTATTACTTCATTCCGTTAGTTTATTACTTCATTCAGTTATGTTATTACTTCATTTCATTAGTTTACTACTTCATTTCATTAGTTTATTACTTCATTTTATTATTTTATTACTTCATAATGTGTTATGACATAATTATCTTTCAGTTGAAGTAAATTCAGTATATAATAACTTCATAATATACATTCATTTAGTTCATTATGTACTGAATATAGTTCATTATTTACTCTAGGAAGCTTTTATCGAATAAAAAAAATTAAAAAATATATTAAATTTTTTTTTTTTTAAATTTAAAAAAAATAATTTTTTTTTAAATTAAAAAAATAAATAAATTAAAAACATTTTTATTTAATAAAATATTAAATTAATTCTAAATTAATCATAATCATAAGATTAAAAAAAATGATTGGTCCAAATTTAGTCTCTAGTTCGGTCTTTAAGAAGGGTTCGACATTGATCACAACTCTATTGATATATATGCATAGATACGTTGTTCATTCAATTCTAAGTCTTAATTTATAGGTCTTAATATCTTAGTTTTGTCTTTTTTCCTTGGTCAACGGAATTTAAAAAGATGCCCTCCTAATTCATTGGTCAAAAGAATTTAAAAAGATAGGCATATCCTTCTGTCTCTCATTTTTTTTCTCCAGATTCCTACAACCTAATTTACATCATTATCTTTGAGTTCAACTAAGAATTTGTAAACAAAAGCACGTTAACCGTGAACTTAATGGTGTTGATATGATTCAATTTAAATAGACAACTATATATATATATATATATGGAACACGGTCACGTGAATAAACTCCCTTTATTTCTTCAATTTACTGAATTTTGAAATAGAAAAACCCTACACAAAAAATGTTCAAATAGTTAGGCCAAGAAAATGTGGGTAGTATACTAGTATTAGGGAGAAAATATTAATTTGGTAGCTGCAGAAACTCCTGGAATTAAATAGTCTGGGACAAAAAAATTGATAATGAAGTAAAATGTATAACGATTTCTGTTTTCAATATATCACAGATGAATCTTATGCCCATCTAACATGAAATATCACTATCTGCGTCAAATTAATTTCAAATCTACCGTTACATGCAATTGTACCTCACATTAATAAATTATCTATGAGATAAATGCATGTCACAACTTGAGCTTAAATACACAATTTTTTGTACTTGGAAATGAAAAATACACTAAGTACATATTTAGTTTTTCTAACTACCTTGTGATATTCATAGAGCCTCACTGTTTAAAGTATATGTATTGTTGATTATTATTAGTTTAATCGTACATCATGCAAGATGAAATAAAGAACGTTCTTACTTTTAATACTTTCAAGTTAAGTAGTATAGTTGGTGAAGTGAACTCACCTTGTGATATATGGAGACAAATCTCACCAATAATTACCTGTATAATCTTAATCAAATTCTATTCCTATATCTATATCTAAAAAACTTATCTTTTAAAGATATAAAAATTGAGACGCAAATACTACATTTGAATTTTTTTTATAAATAACCATAATTTACGACGCAAATCAAAGTGTCCCTAAATTAAGGGTAAATTATGTTAATTTTTTTGCATTTTTTTAGGATGCTTCTATTAGTTGAGACAGCAACAGTAAGGACGTACAATGTTGATTCCTATATAGCCTCTAATGAAAATCAATCTCCTCATCTTCGAAAGAGGATTGCACGGGTATCTTGCACTCTATAATCGGAGTTTTGTAGAGAAAGTTATGCTCGTTTTACGAACACCGTGCACATGTCCAAAGACTCTAAGCGGGCCGCTTGGCCCATGAATCAACCGCAAGCGGCTGTTAGTTGTTTGACTTTTGTTGTGAAAATGTTGGCTAAATCTTCGTAGAGTTCTACAAGGAAGATATAATGATTTCTATATTTAATTGATTTCCATTTTTCTATGCCTTGGCTCATGTAGATATTTTAATGTCTCTTGTGCTTCTACATTTATTTGATTGGTTATCTTATGAATGCATGTGGATTTTACTACAATAATGATCGAGAGATGAATATTTTAATTTGATAGAAGAGAAATTGAAACCTAAGGAGCTTTTAGGAGTTTTTAATTTAATTCTAGAAGGAGACTTCGATTTTAAATTATAATCTACAGATTGTTTGCTTCGAGAAAAGGCATGCTTTACCTTTGTGATGACTTAATAGCTCTTGTAACCTTTGCTAACATAGTTTGGAATTCAATTAATTATATGATACACTTGTTATCTAACCCATAGCATTCTGCTATTCCAATTCTTTGTTTTCATATTTTAATTATTTGTTTTATTTATTTCTTGCTTTAGTTAAGTAGAACTGTAGAAGTTAGGATTTAGTAACTCAAACCTTTTGATAAGTCTAGGTAGTGAAGGATAATAATTGAAGCATTCGAATTGTTAGAAATTTGGGCTTCCACATGACTAATATAATGTGTATGGCTATTTTTCAGCTGCCCAAAAAAATTAAGGTTTGGGCTAAAGTGTATTTATTTGTTATGGAAATAAGTGTAGATACCATTTTGTAATTTTCTATTTAATGAGGGACCGAATAGAAAATAAAGGGGTTTATATTTAATATAAATATAAGCTAGGTTATGGTCTCAGACGTTCAGAAGAACATTCAGTATCTCTGTATTCTCTCGGCAGACTATTGCGAAGAATGTCTCTGATCGTTTGGAAGATCCATAGCCGTTGCAAAGCAATTCCGCCTTTCAATTCGTTATGAATCAAGGTACGCTTCCGCTCTATAGTTTATGCTCATTTTCCGTCGTTCTCGGTTAATCATCATAGAGAGCTTTATGTAATTGTTCATTCAATTATTCCAACAAGTGGTATCAGAGCCACTCTATTGATGATTCTCTGGGAATTGAAGAAAGGAAAATTAAGATTTTTTTTTCCGTTCGTGTTTTGGAAATAAAGAATCAATTATGTGGATATTAGGGTTTTATTCTCAATGTACATATATTTGCGGCCGCTTGTTATATGCTCACCTTCGGAAAATTTCGTTCATTGAATTAATTCTTTTTGGGTGATTAGTGATTGAATTAGTTCGTATCATATCGTTTTTTTTATATGGAGAATTTATGTGGAGAGTAAATTGAAGATATGCGCCGCCGCCGCCTCTAAGAGCATCCACTATAGGTGGACAAGTTTTGGTGGACAACTTTTTTTTTTGTCCATAGCCCCATTTTATTTGTCCACAGCCCCAAAAAAAAGTGTCCGCAGCAATAGTGGACACTTTTTGGTGGACAACTTTCACTTTATTTTTCTTGTTGTATTTTTTAATTCAATTTTACAATTAAAATTATCGGACTAAAAATAATTAAAGAACAAGACAATAAATAATAAAATTAAAAAGTGCGATGAGACCAAATATTCGTTGTATTCATGGATACCGGAAAATTACACAACGAACATTTAAAAAAAAACATACAAAAACAAATAAAAACACCGCCACCATCTACTCGGTGGCGGAGTCGGAAACATCGGCCTCATCTTCGTCGCCCACTCCCCCCGGCGCCGCCGCCCCTGCCCCCGTCGCCCCCGGTGTCGCCCCTGGTCCAGTCAGCCCCAGCTCCTCTCTGATCCTACACATCAGCTCATAGTATATCGACTTGGTGATCGGGTCGGTGGCCGACTCGTAAAAACGGCAGTTATCTTGCAGTTGTTTCATCAACTGCACATTCAGGTTCCTGTTCAAGACCACATGGGCCCCATGGTCCACGGACTGAGCTCCAGAAGGCGCCTGCGCGCCCCGCGATCCAGACGCGGCCGCCGAGTAGCGGGAGGAACCTGCAGACATCCGGGCGTTGCGGATACTGGCCTTCTGCCCCGGAGGGCTTGAGCGCCTGGTGTGTGTATCAGAGGGCTCCTCCGCTTGGGCGTCGTTGAGGTCGATTGAGTGTCCGCCGCTGCTGCTGCTGTAGTTCCCGGCTCTGTTGCGTCTGTTGCGCTTCACCGCGTGACCCTCGGTCTCCTCTGCACAGATGGCCTTGAATTTCGGGCAGTTCTCGAGAACGCGGAACTCCTCCCACTGGGTGAACTTAGGCTTGTATAGCGCGTTGTATTGGGACACGGAGAGAGCCTTCACGTCGGCTTCGTTGCGGCCACTCTCAGCGTTGATAAGGTTGTTGCCGTAGATGCCCGCGAACTTCCTGGTGGGTGTCAGAATCCTCCCAAACTTTTTCCGGATCTGTTCCGCGCCACGCGGTTTGGCGCCTCTCGGCTTGAACTCATTGTAGGTCAACAAAACGCGCTTCCAAAAGCCAATCTCGGTCTGATCGGTGCCAACACGGGGGTCGGATGTGACGGCATCCCATGCCCTCGCTACAGCAATCGACTCGTCTTTGGTGTAGTGCACGGCCCGACTTGTTACCGGCGAATCGCTACCGCCGCTGCCATCCCCATCGCCGTCGCCGCCGGCCCGCCCCCCACCGCCGTCGCCACCGCCCCTCCCCCCACCGCCGTCGCCGCCGCCGTCTCTCCCCCCACCGCCGTTGCCGCCGCCCCTCCCACCACCACCGTTGTCGCCGCCCCTCCCACCACCACCGTTGTCGCCGCCCTCCCCACCACCACCGTTGCCGCCGCCTCTCCCACCACCGCCGTCGCCGCTAGATCTCGTCGGCGGGGTCTCCGGAAGGCCCGGACTCATCATCCCCATCATCTGCTCTAGTGTGAACCTATCGAAATCAGACAAAGGAGTCTGGGTGCGCTGGAAAGAGTGAGAAGGGGTATCCGGCCGCGGATGGTTGGGCGAGTCCATAGTGGGTCGATAATCCCCAAACGCCGAACGACCCAAATTCCTCTGATGAGAAGATTGAGCCCGATATTGGCTTTGTTGCCATGGCGGGGATGTCGGTGACCACGCCTGGAATGGAGGGGGACTGGGACTCGATCCCCGGGGGGTGGGACTCGATCCCCACAGCTGAGATGGCTGGGAAGAAGGATAGTATCCATATCCCGATTCTTCCGTGCCGGGTGAATCTTCGTCTCTCCCGTGCATCTCGGTAAAATCTAGGGTTTAGGGTTGTGAAATTGGGGGTGGAGTGAAAATGGGTGTGGAGTGGAAGACAAATTGGTGGGTATTTAATTTAAATGGGTGTGGAGTGGAATAAATTAAATAAAAAATCAAAATTAAAAAAAAAAAAAAAAGGCGGAACCGGCGGTCCGCCGCGGCGGTGTCGCCGCGCAATAGGTAGGCGCGGCGACCGCCACTTTTCTCTCTCCAGCGGCTCGTCCTCGCCGCAAAGCCGGCGCTACCCCTTCCGCCCCAACAAATTCGTCCGCCCCCGGGGCGGACGCGTCCGCCACTATACGCCGCCGCGGCGTAGCCGGCAAGGGGGCGGCCGGCGCGCGGCCCCTATAGTGGATGCCCTAAGGTTTTAAGTTTTGGGTATGGTTTTGAGAATTGTTTATTAATGTGTTGAGTTTAATTAGTTATTGAATTTGATAATTATGCCTTTGCAGCAATGAGATTTACAGTATTTGGTTGATTACTAAGGTTCTCATTTATGTGTATGCACGCATACAAATTACAATTGGATGAATTAATTCAGACAATTCAAGGCCGTGTTAATTGTGTGTTTTGTTTGATGAATTGTTTTCTAAATCATGGTTGTATAATTAATTATATGGTGTAGAATTAATTCTCCACGCTTGCCGAGGATGGCTTTGCAATATTGTGCAATACTACAATATTAGCTTTGATAAAGAAATTTATTATTGAGAATTCAATTAACGTAAAAGGTTGATTTCGTCTCTGTAAATAATTTTGCAAACTGCATATTCTTGTTTGGACATGTGTTTTTAGCTCTGCCATGTTTTCGTGAATTCATAAAATATAGGATTATTATTTATGGTTTTGTATGGTTGTTTTGATGTTGTTTTTAGGTTATTTACGTTCGTTAATTTGATATTGGGAACATCAAAATTCAGTTTTTCTTTTTCTCGATTTTTGTGGAAAAATCGGATTTAGAAAAATTATATGGAATCCTATTAGAAGTCAGCAATTTGCGATTTGCTGGGGAGCTGTTGTGCTGGCCGTAAGGATTTAACGACTTGCTGAGTTTGCAAGGTATGCGAACTCAGTGTCTCGTTGGCTTGCCACTATGTTCCGGAAAGTTACTAACGACTCGTTTACGAGCGTTTATATTCGGATTTAAGTTTTATTTTAAAATTCAAATTTTTGGGTACATCTCATGTTCCTCGTTTTCTATAATGAGGGTGTATTTTAATGCGGATATTAGTCGGCCAAAAGGAAGATTAATATTTGGCACGAAATACACATATACTTGTGGTAATAAATACGTGATAATTATTCAGTTTTCTTGTGAGAAGTGTGATGCCAAAAGGTGGATGCTACTTAACAGGATCTTATTGTCAGTATTTAACCACTGTAAGGAGGTTGTCATTTACAAGTTCATATTACTGTCAAAAGACTTTATGTGGATGTTGCGCTCGGTACCTCGTAATGTTTTACTAATGTTCAAAGTAGATTAGTCGAAGCAAGACGTTGCAAAAGTAACCTCTCTTGTCTAGATTTCTTTATTGCGAATATTAGGACGATGATATGTGTGTGTATTTTAATGCGGATATTAGTCGGCCAAAAGGAAGATTAATGTTTGGCACGAAATACATATATACCTGTGGTGATAAATACGTGATAATTATTCAGTGTTCATGTGAGTAGTGTGATGCCAAAAGGTGGACACTACTTGACCAGATCTTATTGTCAGTATTTGATCACTACGATGAGGTTACCCATTACAGGTTCATATTACTGTCAAAAGACTTGATATGGATGTTGTGCCGGTACCTCGAGATGTTAGCTTTTATTTGAACTTTATTATGTGAGCATGACAATTATTTCAATTTTGTTCTCTGTAAAATTATGATGTCTGCTTCTGCAGTTTCTTCCAACATGAACAATATGTTAGTGTTGAATGGGTCAAATTTTAAGGATTGTAAAGATTATATTTTGATTGTTCTGGGTTGCATGGATCTGGATTACGCGCTAAGGATTGAGCAACCTACTTCTCCTATGGACGGTAATACTTCTTATCAAAAGAGAAACTACGAGAAGTAGGAATACTCGAATCGTGTAAGCTACTGATCATTGGGTTTAGCATCCCAGAAGCCTTTTGAGGCACTGCATCTGAGTATCTCACTAAGGCTAGTGAATACCTTGCCAAGATTAAGGAACGTTTTGCGGAAAAAAAAATGATAAGGTTGAGACAAGCGTGCTTGATCTCAATAAAGTATATAAGGGCAAGGGCAACATAAGGGAGCACATTATGAAAATGTCACACGTTGCTTCACTTAAACTTGAACTCTAAAGATTTGTTTGTGCATTTGGTGTTGCACATCTGGTCAGTATCTCAAGAAATAAAGTAAAGGGCATTAAGAAAAAGTGTATTGAGAATGTTGCTATGGATAAGGGTTCATCACAAAGGTAACAACATAAGGACAATGATAGTTGTTTCTTTTGTGGTAGACATGGATATAAAAAGGAGAATTGTGACACATATCACGCATGTCGTGCAAAGGAAGTTACAATTCTTGTTTTGGTCAGTTCTAAAGTTAATTTGGATTTAGTCCCTAATGATATTTAGTGGGTAGATTCTGGTGCTACTACTCACATAAAGTTATCAGTGCAAGGCTGTCTGAGCTACCGAAAGTCAATAGATGGTGAAAGATACATCTATGTGGGACATGACAAATCGGTGGAAGTAGAGACTATTGGGCATTAGATTGTTATTAAAGACTGGAATTATTCTGTCTTTGAAGGATACTTTATTGTACTCCCTCCGTCCCAAGGTATTAGACCAACTTTCCTTTTTGGGATGTCCCAACATATTAGACCCATTTCCTTTTTTAGCAAAAAGCATATATCCTATTTTATTTTCCACCTACTTTTTTCTCTCTTCTCTCCCCTACTTTTACCCTCTCTCATACTTTACTCTCTTCATTTTAACTATTTAAATATCAATTCCTTAAATCATGTGTCCAAAAGAAGTGAGTCTAATACTCCGGGACGGAGGGAGTACTGTCTTTTAGACAAAATTTGGTTTCTATTTCTGCTTTGGAACAAATTTGGTTTCTCTTGTTCATTCAGAAATAGTAAAGTTCTTCCTTCAAATAATTCTAGTATTGTGGGCACTGTTTACTTAAGTGCATATAACAATCTTTGTATGCTCAGTTATGTTACTTCATATTCAGAAGCTTTACATGTTGAATCAAAAGGGACTAAGCAAATTAAATAATTTTCGATAAGGATATGTTGCACTAACACCAAGAATTTTCTCTCGAAGAAAATTGAGATGAAAGATCTTGGGGAAGCCTCTTTATATTTGGAATCGAAAGAAATAATTTTCGATTGTGACAGAAGGGAAAATGTGCCTAAAGTATTTGAGATACATAATTGCAAGTAAAGAAATACCCCTATGACTAAAGGAGACCAACCTAGTCCCATTCAATGCCCTAAGATAAATCTTGAGATTTAGAAAATGCAGAAGGTTCCATATGCTTCGACTATTGGGAGCCTAATCTGTACTTAAGTATGTATTAGACACAATTTGGTTTATGTTGTTAAAATGTTGGACAGATATCTCAGTAATCCGGTATGGATCATTAGGAAGCAGCAAAACGGGTTTATGGGATATTTATAGAGAACTAAGCATTACATGCTCGCATATAGAAAATCAGATCATTTGGAGAGATCATTAGGCATCTTGATTCTGATTTTGTTAGATGCCAATACAGTAAATGATCCATTTTAGTTTACGTGTGTTTGTTGGCTGTGGAGCCGTTTCGTGGAGAAGTGCTGAGCAAACACTTGTAGCTATTTCTGCCATGACAACAGAATTCGTAACTTATTTTGGGGCATCTAGTAATTGAATATGACTGCAAAAATTTTGTCATGAGGCTACATATTGTTAAAGTGTTGAAAAACCACTTAAGTTATGTTGTGACAATAACCCTGCGGTATTATATTCTAAAACAACAGGAGCTTCCTGATTGTTAAATAAAGAGTTCAGAATGGACAAGTACATATAGAGCATAAGGGAACGGATTTAATGATGACAAATCTGCTCATTAAGGAACTATCACCCAAGGTCTTTCATGGGCATGTAGTCCAAATGGGTGTTATGTTGTTTAAGGATACTTCCGTTCAGTGGGAGTAGTTTTGGTTATTACTCTATATTGTGTTTCGAACATGTAGTTATAAAACTCATGTTATTCTCTGCAGAAATTAAGTATTATGTTTTGTCCATTATTTTTTGGTTTGATCTCACTTTGGGAGGATCAGTTGTAAATAGACATGTATGATCACCTTGCATGAAATTTCCATGCTACACTCCAGAATTGATCTGTTGTTGATTATATTTGCATATGTGATTACTGATGGGTTTAATCATGAAAAAATATGGTGACTGCTCCTTTAGTCCTATGTCGATATGGTTGATAATAAGATTGTTCGAAAATACACTATGTGATAGCACTTTTGAGCGCTCATACGGTTTATACATATTTATTTGGTGTCATGTGTTGCCCAAGTGGGAGATTGTTAGAAATTTGGGCTTCCACATGACTAATTTAATGTGTATGGCTATCTTTAAGTTGCCTAATTAAAGTGATTCAATAAAGATTAAGGTTTGAGCTAAAGTGTATTTATTTGTTATGGAAATAAGTGTAGATACCATTTTGTGATTTTCTATTTGATGAGGGACCGAATAGAAAATAAAGTGGTTTATATTTAATATAAATATAAGCTAGGGTTATGGTCCCCAGACGTCAGAAGAACATTCAGTATCTCTGTATTCTTTCGGCAGACTATTGCGAAGAATGTCTCTGATCGTTTGGAAGATCCATAGCCGCTGCAAAGCAATTCCGCCTTTCAATTCGTTATGAATCAAGGTACGCTTCCGCTCTATAGTTTATGCTCATTTTCCGTCGTTCACGGTTAATCATCATAGAGAACTTTATATAATTGTTTATTCAATTATTCCAACAAGTATCTAATTAATTAATCTCCATGGATACAATACTTTTGGTTTTTGCTTGTTAATACTATCGTACTCCCATACTTGAGGCATAATTCTTTGAAATAAATGTAAGGTCAACCTATATTTTCATCTATCTAGGTTATAAATCCTAAAAAATAAACGTCTCTCGCTAAGATTGCATTGCAGTAACACAAATTCTTGCATGATAAAAATAGAAACAACACTCACCCCAACCCCCCTCCCCCCGGCACATGATCATGTATGCACATACACGAATTGTATGAATGAATAATTTCTCGTATATATGTGATAAAGAAGATCGTGAATTCGATTTTCTGTATGAGCATATATAGGTCCTGTATAGCATCATAATACAAAATTAAGACTAAATCTACGCTCTTAAATATTTTACTATATAGCATTATAATACAAAATTAAGACTAAATCTACGCTCTTAAATTTTAAAATAAATGGATGAGATTAAATCTCACGAATTTCAATAAATAGTAAACAAAAAATATCAACAAATGGGTAAAATCGTCATTTAGTTATCATATTATAATTTTCGTGATTTTTTTTTATCAACATAGTGCATCACAAATATCAACACAATGACATAAGTATTTCAACACGAGTACACGAAAATATCAAAACAATTCTATTTAGATTTTACATGCATTTTATTGAAATTTTTTGATGCATTTGTTTATAAAAATCTGCTTATACATATACGGAAATTGAAATAAAAATTATCAAATTTCATCATCCGAACGTCGTCGGAACATATGCAACTGAAATCTCGTTAGAATCCTTACAAAAGTATCTTTAATCTGATATATTTTTTGCTAAAAATAATTTAAATTAAGAGAGTTACGTAAATTTAAAGTTTTGAGATGATTTTGAAGAGAGATAAAGTAGTTAGTTTTAACTAATAATATAATATATGAATTGACATTAATATTCTCTAAATTTATTTAATTATTATTTACATTTATAATATAATCCACGTAACATTATTTGAACCATTAAATTTTCACATCTAATAATTAAAAATTGTTTTAATTTTAAATTACTAATTAGTTAGCAATTAATAACCCGTATTGCATATTTATAAACACACGGTTACAACTTACAAGACTGATTGGTATATAGAAAAATGTACTAATTAAAAGGGTTGCGAGTTGTAACAAGACTGATTGGTATAAATAGAAAAATGTACTAATTAAAAGGGTTGCGATTTCAGCGTTTACTACTTTTTTCCAATTTTTTGCAAGTGCACTTCTAATAAGATATTTTATTGGATAAACAATATAATTTGACAACTAGAAAAATTTAGAGACGGCCGTGATGTTTAAAAACGTATTGTGAATTACATAAATTGTTCATGAACTATGTCCACGTCCCACAGAAATTAATAGCGTCTGACTTTAGAGTATAATATTGTTTAGTGTCATTTTTCACTTGATATATTTAATGATTTATGATTTATGTTTCTATTATATATATGATACTACGATTTATAAGATTATTTGATATATTTAAATTTTTTTTTATTTTTCTCAAGGTACATTAAGCAATTTAATCATAATTAGTTTAGTAGATTTATTTTTTTTCAAAATATAATTTATTATAGTACTTTATCAAGTTTAGGGACCACTGTACAGTTATGAAATCACTCAATTTTTTTTAATATGAATAAAGAAGATTTATTTTCAGCAACTAACCCTATTTATAAAGAAAAGAAATTATCCATCTACCATTCACTTTATATCCTTATGTTACTTTTTATTTTTTATATAAAAAATAATTCATTCATTTCTCACACCAAAGTTATCGTCTAAGAACTATGCTTTAAATATCAGAAACTAATTTCTTATTGATATTACCATTGATAAAAGTCTAGAAAACGAAAGCACATAAAACCTTTTAATCTTTTAACGGTGTAAAAGATATATGGACCTTCAATAATCAATACTCACAAAAAATTATATGTGCTATTTATTTATTTTATATCATAAGTATCTTTTATTTAAGTTTTCTCATGTAATAATCATTTTAAAATAACTAATACTCGTCATATCCAAAGCACTGTAGGAATGTAATCAAAACGAGAAATTAATTTCCCCTGAAACAGTACGACCTATCATTTTATACTTTATCCATCTTCTAAAAATAGGAACTTTAAGAACGTCACATATTTTAATGTAAAATTAGTAAAGTATGAGAGAGATAAAAAAACACACTAGCTAAAGTGGTGTCATGGAATGAAACTGTTGCCCGCAGGGACCTAGCGCAGTTGGCAACGGAGGGGCAGATCTTGCTGCAATGAGCCTGGGTTCGAATCCCACTGCTGTCGTGTAGTTGCTTCCATCTCTCAGGCACAAGTGTGAGGCCTTGGGAGATGGGCTTCTGGCAGTCAGTGGGTTAAGGCCCCTCCCCCTTAACGGACTACTGCGTACCCTGATTTAATCCCCTCACATGATGTCGGGCCGGAGTGTGGGGGCCGCCAAGACGACGGAATCGTCTTTTGCTGCAATGGAATGAAACTGCCTATATCATTAATAGTGTAACGTGTGATAAAAATGTTTCTAAAATAAAAAACAAATTGTGAACTAATTTAGTTATAGTTTAGAACCTAATTTTATTTGGGCCAAATTGTAAACGTATTTTGATATTTTAGAAAATACAAAAGCCAACCTAACTCTGGAACACGAATTGCATCTATATGGCCAAATTCTATATTTGACAATAAAATTATGCATAATGAAGTTTGGTTAGGCGATTGAATGAATTGATTGGACAGTGAAATAGTTGGATTGGTTTAGATGGAAAAGTAGCATACCCTTTATTTCATTATATCGAGAATGAATGGACGATGAAAAGTTCATTTCATGTATGAATGGCCACCTGATTCCACTATAATATGGAGTATAATGATAGCGACATCTCTCTATCTCTCTCCATCCATGGAGAGTGGGGACTATCCTACTATTCCAAAGATGCTCCTCTCCAGCTTGTCAACTTCTTTACCACCAAACACCTATATATCCTAATATCTCGTAGGGGTCTACGAATATTTCCTCCATTTCTTAAAATATGAACTTTACACTAATTTTTAGTATATATACTCCCTTCGTCCCAATAAATATAAAACATTTGATTTTCGGCACGAGATATTATATAGTGTTATTTTGTGAGTTAATGAAGAGAGAGTAAAAAAAGAGAGATGAAAAAATAGATACGGGGTTATTGCTACTTTAGGAAACATTTCATTTTGAATGAGACAAACAAAAAAGGAAAACGTTTCATTTCTAATGGAATATAAGAAGTAATTAATAAAATAAGAGAGGGATAGAAACGAAAAAGTTATTGAAATATTGTTAATGCAAATGAGTCCCACCTCATTATAATCACTTTCCTAAAATAAAAAAATTACTATTAATTTTAAGGGATGGACTATAAAAAGAAAATAATAATACTAGTTCATATTTACAGAGATCGGATGAAATAGTATAATAAGAATAAAAAATTGCACATGAACAATATAACATATTTTGTCCTAGTATCGATCGACCAGACTTCTCTTATGAAAATCTATTACTCGGACAAACTTCTCTTATGAAAATCTATTACTCCCTCCGTCCATAAAAGTTGAGACAAAACTTTTGGACACGGAGATTAAGAATTTATATTAAATAAATAGGAGAGATGAAAAAAGTAGGAAAAATAAGAGAGAGTAAAGTAAATGATGGAATAAAATAAGAGTGATTAGATGTTTTGTCTTTTGTTAAAAAAGAAAATGACTCAACTTTGTTGGGACGGATTAAAAAGAAATACGACTCAACTTTTATGGAACAGACTAAAAAGGAATACAACTCAACTTTTATGGGACGGAAGGAGTACCTCTTTCGGTTATTGAATATAGTGTTATTGGTGGACGATATGAGTCTAATACTAAATTAATAAAATATGAGAGAGAAAGAGTTAAAGTGGGTGAATTGAGGCCCAGCCAGGCCCAGGCCCATGTCTGAGGTGGGCTAGGCTGGGCTGGCCTTTTTCTAATTTTGTTAAAGTTGGTCGACCCTAGGCCCACTTGCCATGTGGGACTGAGCTGGGCTAGGCTTTGTTTGATTTTTTTTTATGTATTTTAAATATAAACTAAATATATTACTATATGCAAAAACAAAACATATAACTTGTAATATTTATATCTTATTAACTAAGTTTATTTATTGATTTTGTATTAACTTTATTCTATTTAAAAGTAAGTGTATAACTAAAAGAATATTGTTAGTTTTGTTTGTAGATTATGATAATATATGTGTTGATGTTGTATTTTTAAAAATACAAGTATATGAACTAACTAACAAATTAAAAGAATTTTATAATTATTCATCAAATATTAATGTTTAAATACGTAATATTCTTAAAGTTAAACTTCAAAATCATCTTTTTTATATCTTGGGTTTTATATCTTGGGTGAAAAAATATAAGAAAAAAATTAGATGTAGTCAAGATTGAATGTTGCATTCATGATTTGTTGTAAACTTATGTTGATATTAAACTATTACTGTTTGAGTCCATTCGGAGACATCCAAAAAATCGATATGATATGCTCACTTTGGCGTGGCGGGGTCCAACAACGTCATCAATGTGCTGAACTCGTCCAGCCTCTTCAATGCAATAGCAACGGTCCAGTTATCAGCTTCACTGCCAACGGACGACAGCATCATATGGGGTACTACTTAGCCGACGACATTTACCCTAGATGGCCAATTTTTCTTGAAGACGTCTCCTGCCCAACGGGTGCGAGGAGAGAGCTTTTTGCGGCAAAGCAGGAGTCTGCACGGAAGGACGTGGAGCGAGGATTCAGTGTGCTTCAAGCGTGTTGGGGAATAGTGAAAGGTCCGACTCGTTCTTGGTACAGGCATCATATCGCCAATGTCATGTACACGTGCATCATCTTGCACAACATGATTATTCACAATGAAGATCGTGCAACTAGCGAGTGGTCCGACGATGAAGCCAGTCCGAACGCAGGTCATGCAGCTCTGCTGGTCGTTCGAGGTTTACCCTATGGAGTCACCGAGAGATTGCAAGCTCAAGAGAGCATGCGCAACCATCAAGCTCATCTTGATCTCATGAACGACATGATTGAAGAAGTTTGGATACGTAGTGGTCGTTGAAATTGTACCTCATTAGTTGTAACTTTTTTTAAAAAAAATTAAGTAATGTATGTTTTTTTGCTATTTCTTTAATTAGAAGTCTAATTTTACTATTTATAATTGGTAAATATAAAAAAAATTAAAATTAAAATTAAAATGAGAAATGGATAATAGATAGGGCATCCACTAGGCTTCCACCATTACAGAAAAATAAAACATGCTGACGTGACAACTACTAGGGCTCTTACTAGTGCATCCACTAGTGCATCCACTATGGATGCTCTAATTCATCTTCATATTCTAAATTCCTAATACATGTATCTTAACATTTTGTACAGTTTTCCAATCATAAAACAAATAGTATGCGTAAGAAGAGTACCTCGAATCATACTTAAATATGCAATCTCCCCGTTGAATTCCTTCTTGATAATATACTCTTCTTCTTTTTTGAAAAAATGAAATTTCTTGTATATGAATGGAGAAAAGGGGTTCCTCCCCGACGGTTGTTCAACCCTCTATTTATATATTCCCTAGTATTATTTTGATATGTGATATTTAAAGTGTACACATGGCACACAAATATTCATGCATGTATTATTTCCTTTTCTAGATTGTTCATTCTAATTAAAAACTATTATATGAGTACAAATATCTCCTTGTTAACCGACATTCTCGATCCTTCATGAAGAGAGGAGAAAAATAGTTTAATGCAACTTCCAAATAGTTGATATACTTATATGATGAAAATAATGTTGGCAAAATGGATCAATACTCAATATAAATAAATATCTTATTTGATTATACTACACGGTGCTTTACCAATCAAAAGTATTCATCCTTTAAGTTATTAAAACCTATTTAAAGTCTAATATTATTTTTTTTTATCTAATTCATATACTTATCCTAACATTTAGTTTCTTTATCAATAAAAAAAAATCTTAATGTGCCAATTTTATAATAGAAATAGTGAATCCATTCTAAGCGAAATCTAAGCCACTTTTTGGGATGTTACATCTTCGATTGCCTGTGTGTCGGTGAGAACTAGGGTTTGTGTGTGAGGGCTTAAGTCTGAGATTGTGCGAGATGGATCTTGATCCGGTGTGAAGGGGTTCTGTGGTGGAAATATCGACGATTTGAGGGTGATCTCTAGTCGATTCAACGGTGCTCCCTTGGATCTGGTTCTGGTTGAATAAATCTGAAATGTTGGCGGGTGTCTGAGCCAATATCTTTGATCTATTCGGTGTCCTTTGTTTTTGTTTTTCTTATTCTTCGTGTGTGTAATATCTTAGATCCGATTGGATCTCACTTGTTATTACTAACTCGTGTACTTAGTGTGCAGGCTGTGGAGTAATCAAGGAGCTAGCTAGACTTCCAACATAGACTTGTAATAGCTAGGATATATTAGTTGTACACATACCTGTAATCTTGATTAAAATCAGCCGCGTGGTTGAGAGTTTGGCTGAGCTCCCTTGTAAAATGAACAAAGAGGTCTCGGTAATTAGTAAATTCGGACTGGTCTGATCCCTACCTCAAGATTTTATTCCGGCCAAAATTAACAATCAATATAATAACAATAAAATCAGTTTAAAGGAAAAATAGTAAAAAAAAAAATATAATGAAATCAGAAATGTGCAAATGGTTCAAGTGCATCAAATTTTGTTTCTCACTTTATGTTTCACTACTTTTTTTTTTTAATTCATGATCTCCTTCAATTTCAATTTTAATGCCAAATTACATCCCACCTCACGTTATTGTATAATCATATGATATTTTTGAGCTGATTCATCTTTTCTCTGTTGGATTTTCAATATCAGGGCCCAAGTTGAAATACTTTGTAAAGTTTGAATTCTTATCTAAACGATAAGTCATTTTCTAGAATAGTTAAGTCCAAACCATAAATGTACTGAACCCATAAATGATAAATCTATATATGGGACAAATCAAAATGAAGGCATAGATGTGGAAGTTGGGAGGTAAGTGGTAATAAAAAGGTATTAAAGCATATTTGGTGAATGGGGCAAATAATTAGAGGAGTGGGTTGTACAAAAAGTGGTTTTAAGTGAAATGAGTGTGGGATATGGGATGTGAATAAATGTACCACATAAGATGGTGTAATTAATGTGAAAGAGATTTTATTAGGCATTAGGTATGTATAGGTGCATTAGTTGGAGGGGGCACATACGCACAAACTTTAACTAATCATGCTACCAATGGTCCATAACTCTTCTTACCAGTCCCCATCCACACACCCCATACACATACATTTTAAGATATTGTCGAGCACTTGTCACAGGACACTGCCACCATCACAATATATATCAAGATTTAGGGCACCCACCCTACTCGAATTACATTTATCGATCCACTCTCGCCTAATCGGACCATTTCCGACTATAATTTTGTCGATATGATGAGAAATACACCACTACTTGTGCCGACAAAGATTTTCTCTAAGAGTTCAGCATATAGCCCTTCGCCGTCTCATTTGCTTTCCACCAATTAGAGTATGCATCTTGTCAATTTTAACATGTAGGTCTAAAATTATGATTTTAGGATTAGTTTAATTATTGTGTGAGTGAGAGTGTACATGTACAATTAGGGTGATATATATATTGGGTAAGGACTAATTGTGGTCCTGGAAAAGAGTGCTATACTGGCCACCTAAAGAAATAAAAGAGCTTAGGCGAGGGCAACAAATGGGAAAGTGAAAGAGTAATGGCAATGTTTATTACTTTTAATCGTATCTCAATTTATTAATCATAAATACCTCTCTCTTTTTCTAGTATTTATTATGTATATAATGTGAGGCAAAACACCTTTCGGTCCCACGTGAAATTTTATTCATTTGTTGTGAATTATTTGTATCTGCATTTAAATTTTCAAGTGCTGCAGGTGTTTTTTTAGAAGTCAGGCTGTGCAGTTAATTAATGAAATTAATTGTTTTACCTATATGCTACCGAAAATAATTTATTTGTTTCTAGCTAGAATCATATTTTAATGAGAAGGCGAGAAGTGTATGGTATACAATATACATTTAACTGCATATCGAAAATTTAAAAGACGAAAAAAAATCATGGAGTACCTACATTTATTTTAGTTACGAATAGGTACTTAGGTAGCCAATTTATAAGTGTGTGCAAAAACAATTATAGAATTCGAATGCAGCTGCAGGAAAGAGTACTTACCTAGTAAAGAGTTCGCATACTATATTTGTGCAAGTTGGAAATTTATTAAATATAATAAAATACTTTTCTAAATAATAATATGGAGTAGATTTTAATAAAGTTTATGATAATGTATACTTTTCAACTATTATGTCAGTATCTCACTTAAACCCCAATCAAATCATACACAACCTACAACTTATGTCCCAAATCCTTTTTTTTAATTTATTTATTTTCTTTATTGTTTTTGTAAAATAAAAATAATTACAAATATAGCTAATAACATACCAAAAACTAATAATTTAAATTGATATAATAACATTAATAAAGGTATAAAATAAACTCCAATGCTGAAATTTAATGAGTGACCAAATTTTTTATACGATATCTTGTTGGGGCGTCTCTTTATTGAGACGATACATCTTGAGATGGGAGTTCGTTGGCGACTCCGGATAATCAACTTCATTATCCACCCAATGAGTTACATTGTTTCTTTCATCTTCTATTATGAAGTGTAATACATGCATATATGATACTCCCTCCGTCCCAAGTTACTTGAGTCGTATTTCATTTTGGATTGTCCCAAGTTACTTGAGTCATTTCTCTTTTGGACTAAAAACAAAACATCTAATTTCACCTACTTTATTCTTTCATTTACTTTACTCTCTCTCTCTTTTTCTTACTATATTCTCTCCTCTACTTTATTTAACTTACTAAACACAACTTTCTTAAATCCTCTAGCGAAAGAAACACCTCAAGTAACGTGAGACGGAGGGAGTATCAGTGATGCGACATACTCCCTCCGTCCCAGATAATTCATCCCAGTGTTCCTTTTCGGTCTGTCCCACATAATTTGTCCCACTTCACTTTTACCATTTTTGGTACTGTACCTCGTATTCCACTAACTCATTCCTACTCACATTTTATTATAAAACTAATACTCCCTCCATCCAGATAAATATGAAACGTTTGCTTTTCGGCACAGGATTTTATGTAGTGTTGTTTTGTGAGTTAAAGAAGAGAGAGTAAAGTAAGAGAGAGGAAAAAGTAGAGATAAAGTTATTTCTATTTTAAGTTTCATTTTTAATGGGACAACCCAAAAAGGAAAACGTTGCATTTCTAGTGGGACAGAGGGAGTACTTTAAAAGTAGGACCCACATCCCACCAACTTTTTCAACCCACTTTCCATTAGATTTCTTAAAACCCGTGTAGGATCAAAGTGTCCAAAATTATCTGGGACGGAGGGAGTAAGTGTTGGAACTTTCACTATGTATAGTTTGTCTTATTTGGAGCACACCGAAACCCGTTCAACTTCCTTCATCGCCATCTCCTGCTTTTGGAGTATTACAGATTTGAATCTTAAAATATGGATGAAATTCAAGTCGATTGATGAATAACATGAGTCAACTTATGTATATGAGTGGGTGTTCATGAGCCTGTGAATTGCACAAACTATGATTTAAAGTTGTGGTGTCCGACACATCTTTGTAAACATACTACCCCCTCCGTCCCAGCTCAAGTGATTGATTTCTTTTCGGCAGTTATTTTGCGAATATGATAATAAATAGTTAACGTGGAAAGAAAGTAAAACTAGAGAGTGAATAATATAGAAGAGAATCGCATTTACATTATTCTTTTATTTTCTTTACTTTCTCTCCCTTTTAACTATTTATTACTCCCTCCGTCCCACAATAGGTGTCATAGTTGGAGAATGGCATGGAATTTTGAGAGATGTTTTGTGTGTTAGGTGGAAAGAGAAAATAGTATATTTATATTAATGTGAGAGACAACTTTTTTCCAAAAAGAAAATGCGACATCTTTTATGGGACAAACTAAAAAGGAAAGTGTGACATCTATTATTAGACGGAGGGAGCATCATTTCTCTCAGTACGTGCGGAAAAGCAGTCAATCACTTGAGATGGAACGGAGGGAGTACTTGTAACACGGAAAAAAGTAAGGAAAAAAGTAAATGTTCATCACTATTGGAGATTAAACATGGTAGCTAATTAAAATAAACGTGCTACTACTGTAGAACGTGTGCAAGGCGATCACCTAACTAATTTCTACCTAATAAAATTAGTAATACTAAGGGTGTCGTACGGACTAAATATTTGAAAGCAAGTCAACAATATACCCTTTTTTTGAAAATAATAATAATAACAACAATAACTATAACCCTAACTCATCGCTACTTAATGATAAATTATTAGCATATAGACTTGGCATTAATTAGGATAAGCCGAATAGGGGCTACTCTACTTCTATTTAATCAAATTAACACGTATCCTAGTTTCATGCCATATATATGGCTATCCGATTAAAAATTTGATTTATGAATCATGGTATGTATAAATATTTACCACCAGACAACTACCTATACACTCTGTAGTATAATTATTCAATCAAAGCTATAATAATATAGATTGTGAATTAATTGGGCAGCTCTCTGACAGGTTGTATAATTGCAGGTAAAATTGCGAGCTAAACAGCTGGCCTTTAATTTGTGTAGATATTATATGAGAGTTACACATCACTGAAGTATCATAGTATATGTATATTTTAATAATTCTAGTACTTTCTTTTAATGGTTATGGTATGGATACGTCTGTGTATCTAAATACGTAATGTAAGTTGGAACCTTTATTAGTAGTGAAATACAAGCAAACATGTTTCTTTAATTTCCACCTATGTGCTACTCAAATTTTACTTTTCATTTGGAATTAATTTTTAAAAAAATTGTGTAGAATAAGAGCTGATCAGCTGTTATAGAGATGCCAGTTAAGATGAATCATGGCGATAAATTTTCTTTTATTTAATAATAATGATTAATGTCAATACTTCACAAGTGCTCACAAATTAATTACATTACTATTATCATAATACTAATACAGTACATAAAAACATTATGTTATCCAAGACAAATTGATAACGTGTGTTGGAGTTTGGCGGCTTGGACTCAATGGTGGCGTTGAGGGAAGAAGAGATCTAGTGAAAATTTTGCTATGTGGATTTTGTAGTTTAATAATTTTGTGGTTCAATTCTCTTTTTATAATTATGATTAAAGAAAGAATCGTAAATAATTCGGAAGGAACTTATGTTATTTTAGAGTAAGTAACATGAATTGAAATAGGTAAGACAAAGAATAACATACTATAAATCAAACATAGTATTGGTCTGGGTCTTGGTCGAGGATATAAGTGAAATGTTATACTTTCTCTGTCCCATGAAAATAAACTATTTTAGCCGTTTTAGTCCATTCTATATAAGACACTTCTATTAGTAATTTTTTTTCTCTAATAAAGTGACCTTAGAGCATCCGCAGCGGTTGCCCATAAGACGGACGCCGTCCGTGCCGACGGCGCGGCATGCGTTGTCCATCCGTGCCGACGGCACAGCACTGCTCGATAATAAGAGCACGTCCGTGCCACTGAGCAGGGCGACGTGACATTATGTGATTGGGTTGTTTTTATTCCGTTAAATTTATTTATTTTTTTAAAATTCATAAAAAATCGAAAATAATCCGGAAAAAAGAAAAAAAATTATTTTCGGAATCCCAAAAATATAGCTATTTTTTTACCCTTTTTTCAATTTTTTTTATTTTTTTTAAAAAATTTATCCCAAAATCTATACAATATATAAAAGGGGAGTGTTGGGGGTATTTAGGGAAATATTCTTTTAAAATAGATATCATTATTTAAATAAAACTATTTTTTTCTTTTGAATGAATTGTAATAGTAGTAAATATTAATCTGCTATTCATACGGTTACTTGCGGTTAAATTGGTGGGTAATTATTTGAAGTTAGTGGGGAGTTATTTAAAGTTAATAGGGAGTTAATGGATGATTACATCTAACAGTTATTATTGCAGTTAATAATAATTATTATATTTATTTCCTTAGTAGTATTCTTTTTTTAATATTGAAACGTTGGGTAGATGGGTAGAAGAAAAGCTCTGAAATTGAAAAGAAGTCGAAGAGTAAGAAAAATACCAAAAATCAATTCAAATTTATGGAAATTTGGAGAAATTAATCACTGATTGATGGGAGATCGTTTGAAGGAGATTTGAGTGAGCAGCATAGATGTCAATATGAAGAAGAATTGATAGAATGGAGGTCTTTGGGCCTGGTTGAGAATGGAACTCCATCAACTTCGCCTCCTTATTGGGATAGTGATTACGACAATGATGGAGGTGTGCCATTTATATTTTGATGATATCTTAACAGGTGGTGTCTTGTTGATATGTTTTTGAAGTAGAAGTAGTTTCAGGATCCTTCAAAAAGAGTGATGCTTATTTAATTCACATTTTCATCTTAATACCGGTGAACAACTGAACATTACAATTTTATTATTATTAGTCATTGTTCATTTGGTCAGTTAAATGTTTTAGGTCCTAAACTCTAACATATATGGAAAGCATACATGAAATATTGAAAAGTTTTCACAAATTAACAAAAGGTAACTTCAGAGCAATGTATTTGAGATTAGAGCCTACAAATGATAACATCTAATTTTGTTACTCATATAATTCATTATTAATTTTGATTCTAATTTTATTTAATTAATTTTAAAGTGAAAATTAATATTTTAAAAATATATTAATATATGTATAGCACATGCGTGATACTAGTTATCTATAAATACTCACATTCATCATCCATTCTTTGCATCAAATTATCTCTCATTTATACTTCATTTTTGGTGTATTTTTAATACATTTTAATATTGTGGAAATGTTTTTATTGAAATTAAATAATAAAATGGTGGGACCCTTGAGCTTGTCCTTGCGGAAAAGCATGAATGTGGGTGTTGTGCTCTTACTTAAGAGCACGGAGTAAAAATGAATAAAAGTGTATCCAGGCCCATATCCGTGCTCTTGCCAAAGAGCACGGATGGAGATACTCTTATTCTCTCCTTACAATAGTTCAATCATTTTTTTTTCTTTCTATCTCACTACAATCATAATTACTAATTCTGCATTAAAGTATATTCTTCATTTTAAGATGTGCTATTTTTATCGAACTGTTAGAGTAAGTGAGTAACTAACATATTTATAGAAATTTATGTACAAAAAGGCACATTCCCTATTCGCATATTTGTATCCTCTTTAAATAAAATTAATATCTAATCTTTAATTGATGATTAATAAATTCTAATCATCAACTAGTTACAAGCTTAAACTGAATTTGATTGCAGGGGGGATGAATTCGTTCCCATGGTAGGATTTTTAATTTCCCATGATCTCACATATAGAAATATAATCGGGTTGGATTTGTACGTGATAATGGTGAGAGGAATTAGTTTGACGTGGTTTGATGTGTATAGTTGAATATAATATAAAATTAAAGTTTAAATTGTATAGACATGTGGATATAGATACATAGTGTATGAGTATATAGTATGGTAATAATATCACACATATGACAAGGACGAGCTCACATGAACCCAGCCAGATAATCGATGGACCCCCACTCCTATAAAACCAATTGCTTTATCACTTTTATCTCTATTTCATCCAATTAATTCGTCTCCTCTAATTTCTGTGTTAACAATGTTATTCAACATCAAATAAAATATGTATATACTTTAACACCATCACTAATTACAGCTAATAAATACTATATGCCGTATATGTATAATTAACAAATACATACATGTAAAAACAAAATACTTAAATATTTTTACAAACAAAACCTGTGAATAATCCTTGTATATACTCTTGAAATTAATAAGCAGACAGAGGTCTTAACTAATTACTTTTATATTCCTACTAAATCGTATAGAATTCTAGCCAAAATGTAAAAAAAAAAAAAATAGAGAATCTAAAATTATGTAGCCATTTTATTTAAATGCTACTACTATTAAATATTCTTGAATTATTCGTTATAGTTAAAAATGGCACGCCTTCACTTAGCATGCATCCTAACCCGATCTAGAAACCCATCAAGACCTACCATACATATAACTGGCAATTGCTCTGATTATAAATGTAGGCTATATATAAAGGTACGTAATTCTTTTAAAAATAAAAATAAAAGTAAATTTTTTTTTTTTCATATCGATCTAAGATAGATGACTTAGCTACTCTACCAAACTACCACGGTTGATGTTGCGAGGCCAAATGCGCAGTAATATATAGGTTCGTGCTTGAGCACCTTTTTAGGGCATCTAATGGGTGGCCGATACGAGCCCCCCATTTTAATTTAATTTCTTTTATTAATATGTTAATATTTTTTCCATCGATATATACTCCCTCCGTCGTCGCAAATTAAATTTTTACTATTATCCACCTCAACTTTACGGGTGTGACTAATTTAAGAAACTAAAACTACTTCTTCGTTTCCTCATAGTTGAATCATTTTTTCATTATAAAAAGTTTTCTTATGGTTGAGTCATTTATATACTACCCCCGTTTTTTAAAAATTGCAACTCTTTCCTTTATATTTCGTTCCTTAAAAATAGCAACTTTCAAACTTTCCATTTTAAGAAATTTTTACACCCTTAATAAAGTGAACCCGATTCACTAACATTAATTTCGTTACTTTTTTTTCTCCCTCTCTCTTACTTTACCAATTTTTCTCTCCCTCTCTCTTATTTTACCTCTCATTCTCTCATACTTTACCAATTTTTCTCCCCTTCTCTCTTACTTTACCAAATTATGCATTAAAACTCGTGTCGTTTCAAACCTCCCTGTTTTTAAAAAACGGATGTAGTATATAGTAATAAATATTTTTTACTCACTCTTATTTTATTCTCTCTACTTTATTCACTTTCTACTCTATCATCTATACATTTTTTTTCTATCCACTTAACACACTAAATATTCATTTCTTAAACTCAGAAAAGTATTGCCTCAATTATGAGGGAATTGAGGGAATACTACTCTACAATTTAGGACACACGAAAGATGTCATTAAGTTCAAGATAAATTATCTTAATCTTTTAACACTATTTTTTGGACACTTTAATTTGCATTTTCTAATTTCAATATAGATTTTAATAATGAATACGTTTTGTGAAACGCATGTCGTATATTTATAAACACAAATAGCGTTATTATTTATATTAAAAATATAGTATTTCACATTATTTTTTATAATGTAACTATGATTATGTACATGAAACTAGTTGCAGTATTATACAGTATATGTATACACATATAGCTCAAACTATGCAGTTGATAAAGTAAAATGATTTCTTATGACTTTAAACTATTCTTATTTTCTGATAACTAGGACATCCCTCTTTTTGTTACACAGGGGAAAGGCTAGTCCTCAGTATTTTAATGATTTAATTTGTGTTTATTTAAAAAGAATGAAGTCAATATATTCCTGTCTCTCTCCTAGGCAAGAATAAATTGAATGAAAATGGGCAAGCTGAGAAGTTTCCTGGGTGGGGTGGAGGAGACACCCCACCACCAAGAAAATAACCTGCATATATTCACTCACACACCTACACAATCACATACACATACAGATATACACATACATTCAATACATACACACTCTTTTTTTCTCCCTCTCTCTAAAATTGTGTCTTGTTTTTTCTTCCTTTCTTTCTACTCGCGAGAAAGGTGAAGTATTACTAGAAGATGAGAAATGATATGAGAGCATCATCACGCCCAATCCAACCCTCGCTTTTCCCAATCCCAATCGATGCCGTGATTTTTTCCTCTCTCTAAATCTCAATTCCCTCTCTCTTTCCCCTAACCCTAAATTGATGCTCAATTAGAATCACAATCACAATCACAATCATGTCTTTCCATCCTCGGCCTTACAGTCACAGCAGCTACGGAGAGGCGGAAGATCCAGACGACGGCAGGAGGAGCGGCGGCGAAGGCAGCAGCTCCGGCATAGCGGCGGCGCAGGTGCAGCGGGAGCACATGTTCGACAAGGTGGTGACGCCGAGCGACGTGGGGAAGCTGAACCGGCTGGTGATTCCGAAGCAGCACGCGGAGAAGTACTTCCCCCTGGACTCGGCCGCGAACGAGAAGGGTTTGCTCCTCAACTTCGAGGACCGCAACGGCAAGCCCTGGCGCTTCCGCTACTCCTACTGGAACAGCAGCCAGAGCTACGTCATGACCAAGGGCTGGTCCCGCTTCGTCAAGGACAAGAAGCTCGACGCCGGCGACATCGTCTCCTTCCAGCGCGGCGCCGGCGACCTCCCCAAGGACCGCCTCTTCATCGACTGGCGCCGCCGCCCCGACGCCCCCGCCGATCTCCCCCACCACTTCTCCTTCCACCACCACCACCGCTGGAGCCCCCTATTCATCCCCCCTCCCCCGCCTCCGCCGCGAGTCCTCCACCACCACTACCACCACCCCATGGCATACGGAAGCGTGGTGAACGGAAGCCCTTGCCCCCCGGGCTCGATAGTGTACTTGAGAGGAAGCGGCATCGCGGCGGCGCAGGGCCAAAGAGAGATGGTTTTCGAGTCGGTGCCGGTGGTCCAAGGAAAAGCAGCAGCCAAGCGACTCCGGCTGTTCGGCGTCAACATGGACTGTCCCATTTCCGAGTCAGACGACCACCGCCAGCTGTTGGCGGCGCCCCCCTCTCCCCCGCCGCAGGATCACGACAAAGGGAAGGGATCCATCTCTTTGGAATTGGATATTTAGGTAACACATCAACACTAACAATCAATTGAATTGATTCTCACATCACACATTTTGGCTTGTTATTTTATGTTTTTCCCTTACAATTGCTAACAAAAATTGCAGAATTATCCCTTTTGTCTTAATTATCTCTCTTCCACACCAACAACTGCTGCTGCGCTCCCAGCTTTTGGAGGTACATCTATAACTATCATCACCTATCTTTATTTCCTTCCATTTATCATCAATTTTCTTTTCTCCTCTTCTGCTTTTTTCCTTCTTTTACTTTTCATCAATTCTTTCTCCCATTCACTCTAATTCCTAGCCCCCTCAGCTTCAGATTTTGCATGCTATGGACTAATGAGTGTGATGATTAGTTTCCACAATTTACAACTTTGATTTGAATTTAAAACGTGATGTGATTGGGTCCACAGATGTGTTCTTGTTAAAAGGAAATACATTGAGACATGGAAATATACTAAGTTGGGGTCTCATCTTTTAGATGTCTAAAACTCACTAGAGATGTTTTTCTTCGTTTTTTTATACTTCGGCCCGAGGGGGGACCTTGTGAATTGAATGGTCGACATTAGGGTAGATGCTTAATTTGAGTATCTGTATGCATATAATGAATAATTTTAAATCAAGCATGCTGCACACAGACACATAATATTGTGCCTAACATTTGCGACTAATTCAGTTTGAATATATACTAAAATATGTCGTGTATGTGTGTGTGGTTTCAGATAATGCAAAGAAGGGAATTTGAAGAGAGAGAGGGGAAATTAAGGTATGTATGTAGGTGATGGAAAAATAATTATGTGGAGATAGAAGGTTTATTAGTTTGATACGATAGTGAGCGGAAGAAGAGAAATTCAATACTTCCTCTTAATGAAAACTTGTAGCTGTATATAATTGGGAATTTGGTCCCTACAGCTGAAAAGAGTATATATATATCATCTCCACACATGATGTTAAATGGTCAATTAAGAAGAAACCGATGTTTCCTCTTCGACTGGACAATATCAATTTTCGTCATGTCAATTGTGGCTGTGGCCCTATTTTTATTTCATAAAGATTGTGCATTTTCATTTAGGACCAAATATTTCATGTTAGTTACGATGCCGAATATTGCAGCTAGATAATGGAAAATTCCACCATTTTTTAGATATATTTCCATTGAGATTTAATCTTTTGATTTGGTCAAGACAATAAGGAGACAATCGATTTACAAGGTTTTTTTTTTTACCATTAATTAAGATAAATAGTATATAACTATATAAAATAATACATGAAGACGCTTCCCTATATATGATTCTATTTTGGGATGTCAAAATGTGTTAGATTTATAAATCTCCACCTATAGGGACCTAGTGCAATCTGTGACCTTTATTTCTACTTCTGGTATTAGCTACTTCAATAAGAAGTGAATAGTTTTTTGTATCTGTGTCGTTATCATAAAGAGGTGCATACATATAGGAGTATCAATATATCTGTGTGTTTATATGGTGAAAAAAAATGTGCAGGACCATGTTCTAGTTAATTACTTCCCATTGCTGATATGCACTTGGTATGAATAATCTTCTCATTGTTCATGCTGACAATTTTCACAAACTTGTTTGTTCTGTGCATTTAGCATAATTTTGTCATGAATTATTATTGGGTCATTTTTTTTTTGTAACTGAGCGAGTAATAATCCTATGCAAACCCCCATCCCCAACATACACATAAATTTATGTGTATTTTGCAGGAAGCCTAAACCTTTTGAATTATGACTAATAGGATTACTTTTTATTTGTGGTATATGTATGAGTTTTTATGTGAAATCTGTTTAGAGAGAGGTGGTGCTTGGCTTAGGTCAAGAAGAAGCGCACAGTTTAAAGTAAGGGAATATGTGTATCATTTATGTAAAAAAGTGTCACCTACAACAATCATTGCATTGTAAACCTTGTATGCATGTGAAGCATCACTTTTACCTATTTATACTAAATAGTAATTAAAATCTAGAAATGTTCTGGCAGCTTCAATAGGTCTTTTTTAAGTAAATACTACTATGAACGTATGTTATTCAGTCTTGTAGTACTACTCCTAATTAACCCCTTTTACACTATACATCATTCTTCTTCCAATCCAAAATTACACAAATACACCTATCCTATTAAACTCAGGTAGTGAGATATTTCATTTTCATTTATATTTCCCCTTCATTCACTCATTAATCTTTTGTTTTCCTTTTCTCCATAGGAGTTGTAACTGGGCTCGGCCCTTGATGTCGTCTAAGGGTTTCGGTTTGTTCGTTTCGCTCTCAATGATATAACACTAGTTCAGCATTTGCATTCCATGGAAAATAATCTACTGCCCTTGAGATAGGCTCTGAAAATGAAGATATATATACAATTAATTGTAAGACATAAATATGTAGCTTAATCATATGTATACAATCGTGAAGTGAACTTGTGCATTTTATTGATGTGGTTTATAGTGATTGTAATCATTTTGATAAGGAAAATGAACTGTTTGAAACATACTTATTCTATTAAGGACAAATTGATCATCAATGTGCAGTTGTTTCTGAAAAAAAAAAGATATTGACTTTATGCATATACGCAGCTCGATCATTTCGTATAAAATTACAAACTAGTCATCTCTATATTAATGAGTGTGGAATAATTGGGTAACAAATTAAATGGAGCTAGTGTGAATCTGAATTTAGATGGACCTAATGTGTATTCATAATACTCACACATGACTAAAAAGAATTGCAAGAAAATGGGACTTAGTTTTCAGTTAGGTACAATACCAAAGTTGTCACAAGCAAAGCAATTCTTGCGATGTGACAATCTATATACTTCAAAAGTCAAAACTGTACAACATCCCAAAAATCTCACAGCTCCAACAATTATATGTCTATGTGCCTGTCGCACTACATATCAAAATTTAATTAAATCAATGCTAGCTCCTGAATGGCAGTGACATTAATTATAAGCAGATTTAAAAGTTAGGAGTGTTAATATGTAGTACTCCATTTCAATTTTCACACGACCTAGGTTAGGTATAATGATTTATTATGAGATTAGATAGTCATTAAGCAGGCAGAATATATAGGTATTGAGAAGAGGGGAGCAGTTGATAGTGGGGGGTTGCAGTAATGCAGAATATTTCTCACTTTATTTGGGGGGGGAGAGAGGTCCCCATGGAAGAAAACCCTATAGAGAGAAGTAGGTAGAGTAGTAGGTTTCTTTATATGTGAGAGGGGAATGGGAAATGAATAGGTGTAGATGCAGGCTTAATTCATGTTAGCTTATGCAATGAATGAATGTAGATGTGTAGGATGGGGGCAGAGGCAGACCCCCCTTCTCTCCCTAATACTACTATACATTTATTTAGAGTTCAATTCAAATGATGATGATGATGGGTGAATGATACATACACTTACAAATACTACATATCAATGTCTATGTTTGTAGGTATCTTCCATCTCAGCAGACAAAGCTAACGGAAACCATGGATATTTACAAATCCCAAGACACACACACACACACTGCATTTCATCTAATTCCCCAACTGCCAGCTACCTGACTTACGCAGTCTGAATAATATCTCTTCCCTCTTGGATAATTACTTTATCTATTATCAAACCTCTATCCATATAAGCATACATATTCTCATATTACTACTCTTTTGCGCACCACATTTAAGAAAAGCGGTGTTTAATTAAAATATACTACCTCCGTCCTTGAAAAATAGAAACTTATGAATCGACACTAGTCTTATTTAATGCACAATTTATAAAATAATACTCCCTCCATCCCGGCTAAGATGATTAGATGGCACATTCCTTAGCCGGCACGGGATTTTAGGGGGATTATTGGTTAAAGTGTTTAATTGGAGAGAGAAAATGTGAGTATAAGTATTAAAATAGAGAGAGAAAGAAACATGAATATTTAATACGAGTGAGAAAAAATGGTAGGGTGTATTAATTGGAGAAAGAAAGTTTCCAAAAAATGAAATGTGTCATCTTAGTTCAGACAAACTAAAAAAGAAAATATGTCATTTTAAGCGGGACGGAGGGAATAGTAGATATGAATTGGTTAAGTAAGAGAGAAGAATGAAAAATGAGTAAAGCAAGAGAGAAAAAGAGAAAAAGTGTTAGTAGATTATAGGTTCAATTTTCTAAAAAGAAATGAAAATAGATTCTACTACTATTTGGTATGCTGTTGTTGAATACGGAAATATCAATTCAATATTTTACAAGCCTTTTCAATAAATCAAATTTTAAAAGAACACGAACTAGAATATTCTCAAAATAAAACAAGAGTGTAAAATATTCAACTCCATTTGATTAATTTATTTATTTAGAGTTTTTGAAGCATTGAATGATGCATACCAATAGTCTGCCGTCACATTTTATTCGTAGATGCAAAAGAATATTTTTTGAGTTGTAAAACAAACTATTTTATTCACAATCATAAACATCGTTTCAATTATTTAATTTTCATGTCTTTTAAGAGGGAAACGCGTAGGATAAAATGCCATTTACCCTAGCTAGTCACTAGATTCTTGATTCCAAAATATGGGGATAAAGAGGTATATATAGTTATTTAACTAACATTTTGTTTGATGGTTTTGATTCTATTTCTGCCTGTGCTAGAAATTAGAGATGTCCCTAATGTTGGGGTCCGTAGCTAGAAAGTAAAATTAATTAATTAATTAGCTATTCGAATAGAGAAAGTAGTACAACGTTCTTTTGCGGGTAATTTGTAACAGCATCTAAAAAAGGAGGTTATAGCACGACTTAAAGTCTACTAGGACCTTAATTAATTAATTGGCCTATGCCCTACTAATTGATTTGGGATTTATACCTTTCTGCCTCGCACAAATGATCTTATCTCTTTTTTTTAGAGCTAATTCGGATCCTTAATTTGATTTGTTGTACTACTCCATCTAATAGGAGTACAACCATGACAATGATATATTTTTATAAGGACATTCTTACAATCTAAAATTAACACTAAAATAGGAGTATGTCTTTAATTTGTATATTGATGATTTAATTTAAGCCACATACTACTACTATTAATAGTCCATTTCCGTAATACTACTATTAAGACAATATACTACTCCTATAGACTACTCCCTCCGTCCCGCTTTAGCAGTCCCATTGACTTTTCTGCCTTCTTTTTGTAAAAATAATAAAAAATAGTTAAAGTGGAGAAATGGTAAAGTAAGAGAAACAATAATGTAGATAAGACTCTTCTCTATATTATTTTTTCTCTTAATTTACTATTTCTCATCTTTAACTATTTTTTATCATTTTTACAAAAAGATGGCAGAAAAGTTAATGGGACTGCTAAAGCGAGACGGGGGATTAATTTATATCAACACTTTAGATAGGCATAATCATATGCTACTTCATAATAAACAAATTAGGCTTTTAAGTATGCCATAAGTACGCAGCAAATGTGATGACGTGTTTACTCCCTCACCACTCCTTGCATATCTGATCAATCTTTGCACAATAAAGGGCCATCATTAGTCATTTGTATTAAACCGATTGTTTAAGTAACTAAAGTCTATGACAAATGTAATTATCTTTTGCATTATTGGTGTGGAATATGTGTGGTTATCAATTTGGATGGGCATTTATTTCTGGATAGAACAAGTACTTGTACTAATATATTTTATTTTGCTAGATTTTTCTATAATTTTTTTGGTTTTTTACGTTCTTGTACCAATACATTTTGTTCTATTAGATTTTTTAGCAATTTTTTTTTTTTTTATTAGATCTTTATACTAATTTATTTTGATTTAAGAGATTTTTATACTTTAGTTTTTAATTTGATTGAATCTTTACTTAATAGACTTTAGAATTTAATTAATTTTTCTTATATTAATTAAACTTTTTCCCTCTTTTTTTCTTATATTTATTTTAGAATTAATTTAGTTGCAATATCGACTTTAAAAAAATCATTAGAAAAAATTTATTGATATTATCTTTTATCAATATATAAATTCATCATTTTTTCCAATTATTATTGAGTAGATATTGCAACTAAGCTCATTTCAAACTACATAAAAGAAAAGGAAAAAATAAATAAATTTAACTAATAAAAAAAATTAATTAAAATTATAAAATCTGTTAAATAAAGATTCAACTAAAGAACCTTTTAAATCAAAATGCATTAGTATAAGAACCTAACGAAAAAAAAAAATACTAGTAAAAGGACTTCGTGAAGCAAAATGCATTAATACAACGACCTAATGAAATAAAAATTTCTTTTGGGGCATTTATAAAAATTTCTTTTGAAATGCATTAATACAACTATCTAATGAAGTAAAAGGACATGATGAAGCAAAATGCATTAATACTACCGATTGTCTGGATATATAATGACACTCCCTCTGTTCTAAGATAGTTGGGGCATTTGTTTTGAGCATGGAGTTTAAAAAATTGATGTGTTAAAAATTAAAGTGGAAAGAATAAAGTAAGAGAGAGAATATAGTAAGAGAGATGAAGAAAGAGTAAAGTACGAGAAAAGATAAAGTTTTTGACAAAATAGAAAATGACCCAATTATCTTGAGACAATCCAAAAAAAAATACGACTCACTTATCTTCGGATCGAGGGAGTATTAAAGTTGCAGTACATTCAATCAATTTACTAGTCCTCATGGATAACAAACATGTGTAGCTATAGTTAAACTATGATTGCACTGCCCACTTGCAATTTGTTACTTCCTCCGTTCCCCAAAATTCGTCACCATTTGACTCGACACGAGTTTTAAGAAATGCAATAGAAAGTGGATTGAAAAATTTAGTGGCATGTGGGTCCTACTTTTATATATTAGTTTTAAAATAAAATGTGAGTGTGAATGAGTTAGTGGAATGTGGAGTCCATTACCAAAAATGGTAAAAGTGAAATGTGACAAATTTTTAGGGACGGACGAAAAAGGAAATAGGTAACAAATTTTCAAGGACGGATGGAGTATAATGCAAAAATAGCGAGTTAGGAGTCGGGATGGGATCCCCTGCTGTGCACAACAGGGGTTGTGCTATTAAGCACACACACATCAAATTCTTTTATAATAAAAGATATTAATATTTTAATATTATTATTTCAATATAAAATATTAACATGGGTGGAACAACACACCTTGTTGTGCTATCAGCCACAGCAGGGGATCCAAATCCGTTAGAAGTCATTGTCGAATCGATCAATCTTTTTATTCAAGATAAATTAACTATTCGTTGATTTTTGTGTCCGAATCAGATCAGACAACACAACAGTTTGCAACGGAACCATTTAAAGTTCGAACGGCTGATTTGATCTTGCTATTAAAACACTGTTGGAATGCACCCACTTCATTCCACAATAGTAAAGTCATTTCATTTTTACACTTATTTTTAAAAAATAATTATAAATAATTAAAATAGAGAAAAAATAAAGTAAGAGACATACGTACTACCGTAAATAAAACTTTCTCTACGTTATTTTCTCAACTACCCCTAATGGCACAAATTAGCTTTATCGTGCAACTTAAATACTACGGAGTATCATATACTTTTATCCATACAATCGATAAAAATGGTTTTAAACTTAATATACCATAAACTAGTAGATTAAAAATTGGAGACATAAGATAGTAAGGAAGAATCCTAGGGCATCAATATAAACTGTCAACTAAAATAATCCTTATCGTGCTACTTCTACAAATCTCAAATATTCTCACTTTTCTTTTTCTTGAGTATTTCGAAATTCTCCCTTTCAATTTAAATATGTGTCCAAAAAAATGAAATTAATAAAAAAAGTGAAAACAAACGTGGATTGCGACAAGTAGCCTTTTTTTTCAATTGATATAAAACGCGTGGTGTCATATACTAGAATATATCCATTCTCATTCCCATAGCTATGGACCACGATTTTTTAATTATATACATTGTCATTGATTTAATGCAACAAAGTCTGGACCCCCTTGAATCATCCCTTTCTCACTCCATTTCTCCTTTGGCGCTATTTGCTTCCATTTAATCTCACCAACAAAAAGTAGGGTGGTATATCGGGCCAATCCTATCAAGTTAACGAATTATTCATATAAATTGTCAACTAAATATAACTTTGTGGATTTTTGAGGCTAACCTATTGAATGTTGATCCAGTAAAAAAATTATAATTATTTTTATAGGGACGTAATCAATTGCTAATTAATTATCAATCTCAAATTGAGACCAATTTTTAATCATTAGATTAGAAGATCTTGTGGTTAATATAATGTCAAGTGTAATATATTTTAAATTTAAATAATTATTAATTAAATTAAAAGGGTATTATATCCTGTAGTAATTATAACTAACTACTTTCTCTCTCCCCAAAATCATCTCAAATCTTTAAATTTACGTAACTCTCTCAATTTAAATTATTTTTTCGCAAAAAATATATCAAATTAAAGATAATTTAATAAGGATTCCAACGAGATCTCAATTGCATATGTTCCGACGACGTTCGGATGATGAAATTTGATATTTTTTATTTTAGTTTTCGTAAATGTTGATACCCAGATTTTTATCAACAAATACATCAAAAAATCTCAATAAAACCATGTAAAAATCGCAATAAATATGTGTTGATATTTTTTTGTACTAATGTTGATATTCTAATATCATATTGTTGATATTTGTAATACACAATGTTGATATAAAAAAACACCTACGAAAATTATCATATGATAACATAATGACGATATTACCCTTTTGTTGATATTTTGTCTACTATTTATTGAGATTTGTGAGCTTTAATCTCATCCACTCATTTTAAAATCCAAGGATGGAGATTTAGTCTTGATTTTGGATTAGGGTGCTATAAGCATTAGAATAAGACCCTATTTTTATATACGTAATAGGTTAGGATCAACTAAATATAACGTAATGTTGAAATGTTGAGGCTAACCTATTAAAATACATCAATACACATATAAATCAGTATTATTTCAACGAAACTACTACTAGTATTTAACTACAAAGAAATGAGGAATGAGGATACATTTTTTCTAGAATAATTATTACTCCCTCTGTCGCAGATAGTTTGTCCCATTTTTACATTTCGGTCCGTTCCACATAGTTTGTCTCATTTCTCTTTTTATCATTTTTTGTAGTGGATTCCACTAACTCATTCCTACTCACATTTTATCATAAAATTAATATATAAAAGTAAGACCCACATTCCACTAACTTTTTCAAATCACTTTTCATTAGATTTCTTAAAACCTGTGTCCGGTCAAAGTGAGACAAACTACCTGAGACGGAAAAAGTATTTTTTATTTATACAGACAATATATAAGCATATACATAAAAGAAAAGAAATAAAATAACAAGTACCATAACTTTCAAATTATTAATCATTCTTTGAGCTAGATTAGGGAGTCATGGATGAATTAAATTGAACTAGCCCATTGAATATTTATTAATTAAATCAATTGTGACTTAATACATATGCAACGAAATATTATTTTGTACCGATATAGAAAATAATATAAGATCTCCCATCCAATTTCTAAATTATGAAAACTTGGGTTCCATTTTATTTATACTATTTCCCGCATGTATGATTTTTATTATCCATTAATTTAATTTTTTTGTCTGCTATGAAACTTAGAATTAAATTAATATTATTTTCGAAGAATTTTCTAGTTTAAAACTTTATTTATTATTCATGAAATAAATTCTCCATGGAATATTGGAACTCATTCCCTTCTCTTCATCTATCAAGTCCATCATTATCGTACATTGACTCGTAGCTACTCCTATCATGTCTCTCTCGGCTATATCCTCCTAGTGTGTATGGTTTACATATCTCTCATCACTGTGGCGGTGTCTATCTTTATATTCTAACTCTGGTTCTCCTCGTTCCCAACTATTTCAAGATAACTTCCTTTCACTGCTCAATAAGTTAAGTTGTCAATCAAGAACTTTGGTGTTATTATCCATAAAAGTATACCTACTCGAGCAACAAACAATACACTAGGAGCTAGTCCAAGTGTAGTTAGTAAAATCACAACTCACACACAATAGATTTTAGTGAGGAGCTCACTTCCACAATGTATATCCCCTTTTTCCTCAGGCTCACACTCAATGTCACTCGGAGGGCTTAGAAATTTGGTAACTAGGATACTCTCCCTTATTTGCTCTCAAATATGTTAAATCCACAAAAGTAGCACAATTCACCACAGGATATACAACTAGACAAGTATTCACTAATTCTAGAAGCCATGAAGTATGTGAAAACAACACAAATGCTACTTTCACTAAAACAAAAACCTAATAGCTCCACTAAACTAGCACACAAGAACTAACTAAACTAGCGCACAAGAATTAGCAAGCATAGCCCAATAAAAAGAACAATGCAACTACAAAAGATTTTGATAAATTTGCAAAGGCGAAGATGGATGCTCAATATTGGGACTTTTTAATATTCAATAGTATAAGTCAAAAGCTAATTTGAACAAACTCTAACATGACTATTTATACTAGGAGTCAAAAAGATAGCAAAATAGCAGAGTCTGGCACAAAAAGCTAATTTATGGACAAATTTCGGCCACGTGAAATCGGCCTTTGAAAACACCTAGCTCCTGCAAACTCTGGAATACACTGCATCAAAACGCCCAGTCCGCACGATTCATTTTGAAATTCGCGACTTTCATATAATGGCCATAACTTCCTCTCCCGGACTTCAGTTGAGGCATGGTCTTAGAAGTGAATTTGGGAATCACTTTATCTGCATATTACGCCCCAGCTCCAGCGTGGCTCCTTTACATGTCTTCACCCTCTTCTCGGATCTCAATCAATCGATGGTCCTCGATGGTGTTATATTATATGATGTTGAACATCAGGATTCCCATCACATTTATTAGGGTCCGTCCAAAGAAGGAAATATGGGCATTTATTGAGGACTCGAGAGAGTAATAATAAATGACACAGCGATGTGATAATTTATTCTCATAAATTGGGGAAATGGAAATTTTATAATATAAGCCGCTACAAGCATATTTTTTTTATACACTTTAACATATGTGTGGCTTGTACGTGCCGCGTGAAATGGTACATGAAGGCGTGCCATCTCAGGACGTGTCACTCCTCCGATGCCGCGAGACAACAGTGCATGCACGTTGGGACGTGCATACCCATCCCCGGTGATGCTCTTTAATCCCATGCTTTAACTACCTTGATTTAAGAAGTTAGAAATAAATGAAAATAAACAAAGGGACAGGGGTAGAAATATAGTGGAGATATTAGGGGAAAAGGGAAGTAGAGAAAAGAGTCATGATAATTTGCAAAGGTAAAGCTAGGGGGAAATGCAGAGGCTATAAATTAAATATAGAAGCTATGAAGCTATATAAGCTGCTAGGGAGTTTCTTCTATTTTACTAACCCAGACAGATCATTGGATTTACATTGCTTACTGTCAGATTCTTCATCTTTTCCATGAAATTGCTTACCTCCTACTTTAATGAAAAAAACTGCTTTTAACTTCATTAAAATCTAATTAAATGCTACTGCACCCAATACATTATTTTGAGTAGTGTAAAGACAACATCCATGTAAAACAGATTTGATGATTTTGGTTGGAAGAAGGAAACAAATTAATTAAATAGAGAAAAAAGTATATTTTTATGTTTGCATAGCATTTAACAAAAGTAGAGGAAAGAATTGAGTGGCAGCAGATCCCAGAAATGAAAGAGCAGCATCAATAATCAATAATAATAATAACGAAATGCATAGGTTGAAAGCGACTCATCATAACAGCCGTAAAGAAGAATTGTGTGCATTTCTCAAGCAACCAACCAACCCTACTGGGACACTACACATTTACATTTACTCTTTTTTCACAAATTGGTTCACATACATATATATTGCATTGAGGGGTTTTTAATTTAAATTTATAGGAGAAGTGAAATATTGAGTGGAATCACCCAAAGCTCCAAAACCAGATGCTCTTCTTGTCCCCACAAATCACCCATCCCTTTTCCTTAGCATTTTCGTCTTATCACATTTTCCATTCTATATACCACTCTTAATTCCAATATTAATTAACACAAATCATTAATCATAAATATATTTTAACTCACTAATTTCTAGTAAATATTGTCGGCCTTGTAAATGGGGCATTGCCACATGAGAATGCATATGAGCATTGACTCCACAATTTAATATCCAAATAATCAATTAAAGGGTAGATAACTCATTTACCTTAAAATTATATGACCTAAAATGTGTTCTTATTTTAATTTTTTTTATTTATATATAATCGTCAAACACAAAGAGATGTGTAGGGGGCTTAATGATTAATTTTTTTGTCCTATAATATCTCCAATTTTATCCAATTTTTTTGAAATAATGTTATGGAAAAACCCCTATCAAAAATTACTTACAAATATATTTTTAAATCAAATTTTAAAAAATTAGCGCTTATCCATACACCCCTTTATCTCATGAAGTGTGTATAATGGGGTATAGCTCACATCACAAGGGACTATGAAATTTTAAAAACTCTAGAAGAGTAGATGTATCATAACTCATAAGGTAAATAAACAGGATAAATTTACTTTGGCAATAAAAATAGGAAAAAACTTTTCACGCAACGTGGTGAAACCCTAGTCAATTAAACACGATGAGGAAGAATATTAAAGAGTTTGGGCAGAAACTACTGGGGTTGGTCTTCAATGAAAAATACAATAAATAAACGTCACGTGAGTATCTTTTACATGTGAATGTTGAAACATTTATTTTGGTGACTCTGAAAAAAAAAAGTAGAAAATATATAGTAGTACAAGTAGAATAATATGTAGTGGTGAAGAGAGGAAAGCATATTGTGTTAGTAAATGCTTGTCCTAGTATTATTTCTACTTCACAACCCACCATTCATTTGCATTGTGTTTCTACCTGTCCAATTAATTTTATGTGGTACCTCCCACACTCCCACTGCTATCATATGTCGGCTAATATAATACTCCCTCTGTCCCCAAAAAGTATGCACTTTGAGAAATCGGCACGAATTTTAATGCAAAATTGATAAAATAAAATAAAGATAGAAAGAAAAAATAATTATAGCTTGTTTGAATTGGCAGATAGGGACATTTAGAGTGCTTCTAATGGTCCTATCGGGTGTTTGATTTGGCTTATAAATTAACTGCGTGGCCCTTTGAAAGGGCAATGGCCCGTTGAATTTGGGCAGAAAATGGATGTTTTACTATCACCAAGTTTTCAGTGATAATAATCTGGGTAACATAATTTCAATCTCAAATTAAATAGAATTACTAATATACCCTCATATTTAATATACTTCCACACATTGCCGCTTTTGTTCTCAAATGATAGTTTTGGAATTTCACACTATAATGTGATAGTATATAGCAAATCAAACATATATTATTAAAGTCTATGATAATATATCGTCAATTCAAACATCATAAATAAAATAACTAAACCAAGAAAAACATTGTTGCAAAATAATTATACTCTTATCTGAATGAAATATATACACCAATTCAAACACAACCTTAAAGTATTGTTAGTGGAGAATGGATCTCACCTCAATAGAGAGAAAAAAATATCTAAAATTAGAAAGTGCATATTCTTATAGGACGAACTAAAACGGAAAAAGTGCATATTTTTGTGGGACAGATGGAGTAGTTCATCAAAATCAATTTATATTAATCTTGGGCTCAAAAGTCACAATTTTTTTTCCCATTCAACTTACTATTATAATACTTTTTTATTCAATCGGGATGGATCACTTATGTACCAAATTTATTATAAATACTAAAAAAAAAAACAAGAAAATAGCTATCAAGATTATTTTATTGAACCGCCCGGCCTGTTAGGGTCTTGTGGATTTGGGCCCGGCTTGACCCCATCATTGGGCTGAGCTAATTAATGTATTTGACTCTTGGTAACATTATCTTCAAACATACGTACGTACTCCCTCCGTTCTATTGAAAGTGACCCATTTTCCTTTTTGATTTGTCCCTTAACCTATTACTTAAAATAGAAATACTTTTATCTCTACTTTATTCCCTCTCTCTTATTTTACTCTCTCCTCTTACCACATAAAATATAACTGTATAAAAACTCGTGCCGCCTAAAGATCATCTTCCTTGGGACAGATGGAGTACCACATATATACCTTTCGTACGTAGAATAAAATGATAAGGTTAGGGTTAAAATGCATCCTAATTTTATTAAAATTCAGGATAAGCATGAATCTTTAGATAAAAAAATGGATGACGGAGATATAAGATTTTTGGTCGGTATTAATATAATGTGAATAGGTCATTAAGGGGTAAAATGGTCCAATTGTAATATATATGCATATACCTTGAAAATATGTACTCCCTCCGTTCCATAGTAATGGAGGCAATTCTTTTCAGCATGAAGATTAAGAAAAATTATGTTAGGTGAGTTAAGTAAAGGAAGAGTAAGGTAGGAAATGAAAAGGGTAGAGAGTTGTAGAGAGAATAAAGTAAGAGAGAGTAAAGTAAGTGGGAAGAAATGTGTTGATTTTTACTAAAAAAGGAAATGACTCCATTATTATGGAACGTACCAAAATAGCAAAATGACTTCATTACTACGGAACGAAGAGAGTACATTTCATTGGCATTATATACACTGCACTACTTCCGAATTTGGAAAACACACTTAAACAACACTATATATAATGGCTATATATTTTAATGTTTAAATGTGTTTTTCAAATTTCTCTCATATGAATCAGTATATTTAAATACAACGTCAGATTTTATTGTGACTACAAATAAAATTAAAGTATCGCTATTCAGACATTCTACGTTTCTAGGGCCATAGTCCGTTGTAATATTAATAATTGGGCTCACATTCAGAAGCATATGGAGGCCCAAATAAATACTAATTTTATTCCATACGGAAACAATATTACTCTCTCGTCTTATTGAAAAGTGAAACATTTCTTTTAAATTATTTAGTTTATTAATTGTAGAGATGATAAATTAGAGAGATGTATTTCTATTTTTACAAATACATCACTTTGACAAGATTATTTCAAAATAGAATAATGTATGATTTTGAATGAGACAAATAAAGTACTCAATTTAGATTTTCAGAATTTGCTGGTTAACTATATCTATTCATTAATATTTCCACCTCAAATATAAAAAAACTTTAGTGACTGATCCATCTGTTTCACTCTAAGAGATACATTTTTCTTTTTAACATGTCACATGACATGTTTTTAAATATAGAAATATTACGCTTTCTATGTTTTTCCTCTCTTTTACTATTCCCTCCGTCCTACTTTAGGAGTCCCGATTTACCATTTTTTGGTGTCCCACTTTAGGAGTTCCGGTTGGAATATTCCATAAATGGTATTAGGCCTCACATTCCACTAACTTTTTCCCACTCACATTTTATTATAAAACTAATATAAAAAAGTAGGACTCACATTCCACTATCTTTTTTCGCTAACTTTCCTTTACATTTTAAAAAACTCGTGTCGAACTCAACTATGACCCCTAAAGTGGGACGGAGGGAGTATTATTTTCTCTACTTTACTCATAAAATAATAGTATTATATTAAATTATGTGCTGAAGTAGAAATGTTAGTACTTAGCATGAAATGGAGTAAGTATTTTTGTACTTGGTAGTGTCATTCACATTTTTTCAACCACTCACACTCGTCGGTTTAATTGGATATGGATTCACAAAATGAAAACACACACAAAAAGCCCAAAAGCCCCACACATAAAATAAGCTTAATCACCCCTCTTATTCTCTTTATTGGGCCCCACTGAATAAGACATTGTTAGCCCCTTAAATGTTGTTAGAGCATCCGCTACGGCGGATATCCCGCCGGACGTCCAACCGGAGTGCCGAATGTCCGCTCAGGACGTCCGCCATTAGGCAATAACCCGGTGGACGCGGATGTGTGTTGAGGACACCGGAGTTCCGCGGTCTTCGGAGGATGTCCGTCGCGACGTCCGCCATTGCAAGTTCCCGGCAGACGTCCCGATTTTTAATTAAAAAAAAAACTCTATATATACAGCTCGTTGAACTTCATTTCATTCGCACCATCTATTTTAACGAGTTTCTCTCTCTCTCTCTCTCTCTCTACGCTTCTTTTAGTATATCCAAAATGGCTAGTGGCAGTGGTAGTGGTGCGGGTGGTGATGACGTACGCCGGCGAATTAAAGAACGGTTGCGGTCCGTTACATCGAGGGAGATAAATCGTGTGTTACAAGCCGCCTTACAGCGGCAGCGGCAGCCGGCGGTACATCGACCCATCCATCGTCGAGTTATAGTCCCCCAGGACCACATCACTGCACACCATCGGTTGTATGAGGACTACTTCGCACCAGAGCCGCGGTTTGGGGAGAACATGTTCCGGCGACGTTTTAGGATGCGTCGTCCGCTATTTCTGTGTATCGTAGGCGCTTTAGAGTGTCTATACGAATGTTTCAGCATGAGGGAGGATGCGGCCGGTAAACCCGGCCACACGCCCAAATAGAAGTGCACTGCCACAATCAAGCAGCTCGCATACGGAGGTGCGGCCGATATGTTCGACGAATACCTCCACATCGGTGAGACGAGTGCCCGCGATTGCCTGAAGTATTTTTGTTAGGGCGTTTGGGAGATATTCGGTGATGAGTATCTTTGGAAGCCTACCCTCGATGACTGTCAGGCTCTGATGGATATGCACGGGTCTCAACACGGGTTTCTGAGAATATTGGGCAACATAGATTGTATGCATTGGGCTGGAAGAACTGCCCCGCCGCCTGGAAAGGGGTGTACACTACCGGTTTCAAGGGTAAGAATCCCACGATGATCCTTGAAGCGGTAGCTGACTACCGGCTGTGGATTTGGCATGCGTACTTTGGAGTAGCCGGATCGAACAACGACATCAACGTCCTCCAGTCATCGCCCCTTTTCAACGACCAGTGCTTGGGCGTTGGTCTGACCGCCAGTTTCATCACCAACGGCAACCAGCACAATATGGGCTATTATTTTGCGGATGGGATATACCCTATGTGGCTCGTCTTCGCGAAGACAATCAAATGCGAAACAGAAGAAAAGAAGATCGATTTTGCGAGTCGTCAGGAGGCAGCACGAAAGGATGTGGAGCGGGCATTTGGTGTACTCCAAGCTCGATGGGCAGCAGTGAAGGGTCCATCATGGCTGTGGTGTATTGACTGCGTCGGTTGATGTCATGTACGCATGTATTATCATGCACAACATGATTGTTGAAGATAAAGGTCCAGCCCTGACTAATTGGTCCACTGATGATGTTGATGTTGCCGGTCTAAGCCATGGTGTGGCCACCGCCAATGTACGTATGGGGGTACCCCATGGAGAGGCCGATCGGGTCCGTGCATTTGCCGACATGCCGCAACGACAAGCCCATATTCGACTCCAGAACAATATAATTGAAGAGCTATGGACGCGAAGGGGTCGTCGTAGTTGATATTTATAATGTAATTTGTTTAGTTTTTTTTTTTTTTGAAATGTACTTTTTTATTTTTTTTTAATGAAATTATCATTGCACTTTCTCCGTCTATATTCGTGTCGAAATTTAAATTACGTAAAAATTGTTTTATTCCGTAAAATATTTAATTTGGTTAATTTGTGAATTTTTATTATTGTGGATATCCGCGCGGGATGTCCGCCATTGTGCAGTGAGATGTCCTTATGACGTGGCAGTGCAGTGGGAGGTTCTTATGACGTGGCATGAGGTGTTTTTGGGATGTCCGTCGGAACATCCGCACCACTGTGGATGGCTCTTAATAAGTATAGCATTGTCAAAGAGATAATTATTTTCAGAAACACTCGAATAATCTTTTCGTGATCAAATTTAATCTTTTGCACCTGATGAGAAATTCTTATACTCCTTGTTTTCTTTTAAAAATGAGTGAAAGAGCAATGAAGATTGAATCTCAAATCTCTCCAAATCTACATAATGTGGCATGCATTAACATTGTCGTCGTTGAAGAAGTTGCTGACTTTGTCGTCACCGCGTTGGGTGACGGGCAGCGAGCCGTGGCGGTCGGGCATATTGTAGCCGTGGCGCCAATAGTTGTAGCTCTCTTTGTACTCGACCGTAGTGTCCTTGAAATATTGGTTGGCCGTTGTGAAGTAGAGTGGTGGGTTAGGGTACGGCCAAAACTCCGCCCTCTTCCCCGCCCTCCGCACGGCCTTCAACACCTTATTCCGGTCAACGTATCCCAACACCGTCACCTTCTCCATCTCCAACTCCACCTCGACCGAGTCCACCCCTGTCCGATTTCTCTATTTTAATTTATTTAAAAATAATAAAAGTAACATAATTTAATACAATACCTCGGAGTTTGTGAATGGCCTCTTTGACTACTCTTTCGCATCCATTGCAACACATCCTAACTTTGAGCTCCACTGTCTGTAAAGTGGCGTCATTAATTCAAATTAATATTCTTTTTTTCAAAAGATGCTGCTTCCACTACATTAATCATACGCATATTCACCATTCACCAAAAGGATCGAAAACGAACCAAGTAACCTATTAACATCTTTATATCATAAATAATAAATCGAACTCAATTAAATTATATGGAACCTTGAACATAGATCTCAATTAATTATATGGAACCTTGAACATAGATGATTATGTTTATACAGACCAAACATGAGAACTCATCCCAAAAGATTAGTCTGCTAAGAAAGAGAACTCATTAAATCTATATATCCTACACCAGTTGTTCTCACAACCGCTGTGAAAATGGAGTCAGTAACACAATCCATAACATACTTATCTTGATCTAGCCTGTAGGTCGATCGGAGGTTTGAGTTATCTAGAAGAATTAATGTGTCACACTTCATGACATACCTCTCTATATAGGTTGGAGGTTCGAGTTATCTACAAGGATTAGTATGTGTCATAATTCATAACATACTTCTCATCTTGCTTGTAGGTCGAAGGTTTGAGTTATCTAGATATACATAAACTACATGGCATATAATGATTAATGATACTATAGTAGTACAAATATGAAGCAATGTGTATGTAAACATTATATTGATAAATAACATGAACGATAGAAAAAAGATGAATGCATATGTATATGGACTAAACCTGAAGAGAGATAGGGCGAGCCTTAGGCATGGCTTGGAAATGAGCAGTGTGATGATGATCTTGATAGTAATAAGCAAAGGCAGAAAACAAAGGGCCGAATAGCCTCTTTACCAACTTACCCATTTTTTTGAGTGAATATAAAGAGATGATCAAGAAAGGATTAGCGACTAATCCAACTTGAACCCAAAATTATTCCTCAAAAGAGCATCTCTTGCTTTCTTCATTTATATTCTCTCCAGTCTAATTCTCTTTTATTTTAATAATTTTTGGGTTCGTGGCATGTCGACTAACTCTGCAATATTCTTTTTCCTCAACTAAATATCTAATTCCTTAACACCATATATAAATTAAAGTGTGTGTATAAAATAAAAATGAGCCTTTTGGGAGGGAATGGCATCAGTGCTTTTTTGATCTCAAATGGCTTCTGACACTACTGAATAACAGAATATTTCAGTAGATGGGTGTAAGCAAATCGATATCATCAGTTAAAATGCAAAGTTAACAAATATTCTATGTTTTTATTTTATTTTGTAGAGATATCTATTTTTGTTTCACCATCTTTCTCCAATATAACTCGGATGGAAAAGATGATATAGCTACATTTGTGAACTCTTATGAACATATAATAGTGTAATAATATCTACTACTTCATAAATCACCTTCATGACTTGGGGTATTTTAGACCAATTTTTTTTTTTTAAATGTGCAAAGTGCAATAACTTCTCATGATATTTTTTTAAGAATAGCAAACGTAAGTTCAGGATCCATTTATGTCACTCTATAACTTAACTTAATGCTTATTATTTTTGGTGAATCGATTATTTTTGCAAATATTGACAACTTGGGTCCTAAATAGAGTGTACATCACGTGTGCCCAAACCCAAAAGATACTACACGTATTGATAGAGAGATCGTGATATATGGACTAAAGCAACAAAGATTTTTGGTTCCAATATTCCTACGATAATTATTGTTATCTGAATTTTGACGTGCTATGCCAAAGGTTCTATTTCAAGCGTACACAACCAATCTCATTTTAGTTTATTGGATACGTAAGATTTTATTAACCAATTCAATGCCCCGGGTCAAATCATGTACTAATTAATTCTCTTTTATGTTGCTAATATATACTAGTAAGTTGTAACCATAGTATTATGGAAGGCTATCTACTTGTGAGTTATTCCAATTTTAACATGGTAAGAAAATGTACGATAGAACAGACCCAAGATTATTTATTAGAGAAAAGATAGTTGAACTAATAATACTAGTCAAAAGAGAGGCATATAAAAAATAGGAGTGCGCGGCGGCACCACTCCACTTACAAAATAATACATAAAAGTGTAACTAAAATGGAAATTTTGAATCTTCAGTTCTAAGCCATAAAAATTATAATAGTATCTTAAACCCTGATAATAAGTAAAGGACATATGGGCACTGTCTCGGACCCATACTTAAACACAAATTGTGCAAAAGTGTGTAATATATATTGAAAAATGTATAATATTTGGACAGATTATTTTACTGGAATACAAATCTAATATGTAGCCCCCCATGTATTAGTAGGTATGAAAGAGATTCTGAGAAAGTAAAGAACTTCTTAAACAACGCCATAGTCATAATACAACATTATGTCTCCCTCTACACGAACTAAATTTATACAGGAAAAGCATGTGGCTCAGTCACCTAATACACCAAATTGTGATTAGCAAGAAAGGAACAGTGATGCTAATAATTAAGATTACAGACAAATAGTACTTTACATGTCAACCTTGTAGAGCTGCAGCTTGGGGCTTATCCATATCCCAATAAGAACTGATAGGATTATAGCTATGTATACACCCACGACATACACTTTCATAGCGCCTGCACCTCCGCGAACAGATAGGAGTCCTGATTTTTTAGGCGAGGGCGTTCTCACCCTGCTGTTTTGTCCATGTTTTGTGGCTAAGTTTGGATCACTTTTATGGGCAATCTCGGCATCCTGATTCAGTAGAGAGGAAGGCTTATCGGTATTTTCAGAAGCAAGAATATAAAGATTTAGATATGATCCCTTTCAGCTATAGGAATGCATGAACTCTTCCACATTATTTGCAAGTCAATACATACTGTGTGTAATGAATAAATGGAACTAACCTGTTTGCTAAGTGATTGTGATTCATCGTCCTTGGATCTGTCGTTATACTTGGACTCTGGTCTGGGACTCAACCAAAGGCGCAATCGCCTTGGAGCAGTTCCCTGGGATGCATAGTTCATCAAATTTGGTGGATTTCGTGGCTGGCGAGATCGAATCTTGATTCCAGTTTCACTAACAGGGAAATTATCATCTTTGCCTGAAATAGGGTAGCAAAATGTCTCAATTCGTCTAAGGAATGATCCTCCAAATGTATTTGCTAAAGAATCCATTTCTTCAGCAGCATGGCAAGAAGGGGAATGATCGGTGGAAAAGCTTGGACATTGGTCATCCTGCAGGTTGTCAATAGTGGCAGGATTTAGGAAATATCAGGGCTCGATCATTTCATGCTCAATACACAGCTACATTTTATGGAAGTATCCAGAAAACTAGGAATAGGGGCACGATTGATCTAAAATTGCTACAGGGGGTCTTATAGATATCAGAATGATGATCAAGTTAGAAACCCCAATGCATTTGAAAGACTAACTTGTAGTGCAACAAGATCAAAATACTAAGAGAAGGTTTGGTTTCATTTTCTGTTCTAACTTCCATTATCCAGTGGTTCCACTGCAGTTTACCATGTTGTATTAGCGGAAATAAAAAAATATGATCCGACGAATGATTTTTAGCCTATAGTTATTGTATTTTGAAATAATATACTTTGGTGACTATTGCATCTTTTGATAACAAATGGTGGGGATCCACTTCAAAATTTGTTTATAGTAAAAGAAAAAAATGCATATCATATAATTGATAGGTCCCACTGTGATGATGATATGAGACTAAATGTTTTAGAAAAATGGTATTTCAAGTGCAAAAAAGAATGAAGCAATCATGCATCTAGTATTAAGATTAACAAAAAATAGGAAAAGAATATTTGAAAATAAACAAGAGAGGCCTATCCATGCTACCTCTGCTTGAACATTGCCATGTGTTTTATGCTATATGAAATGAAGGTACAATCTTACCTGACAAATTGCAAGTGGTGCATGCATTGGATCATCAATGTAGCTAGGAAAAAAGTTCTCGCTCGGATCATAGGTCTTGTGGTTAGTGGAGGCTTCGTAGAAGCAGTTTCCATGGTTTTGAAGGCCTTTCAATAGCTCTGAAAGGGATGCATCCGGTTCAGAAGTGCCATCTTGGAAATGAAATCCATTTCTTTCATAGCCAAAGTCAGCAGCAAAGGGTGAACCAATGGGAGACACCAAATCTTCATAACTGTGTGAGTGAAGGGCACCTAAGTCCACGTTATTAAATTGATTGTATGTGGCTCCTTCCGACATTGAATTGGTTTGCAGAGGCAGAGACACCTGATGAATATGGCGAAGACAACAGCTAAAATTTGAGTCTATTTATTATTTCAGATGTTAAATAGTATAAAGATGAAAAGTAGCACAGGATAATCCAAATTTTCTTATCACCTCCATTGCTGTTTCTTCTCCTGAATGATCAATACCATCAGATACACAGCTTTCAACAGGTGCTAGGTTAGTAGGAGTCTGACAATCAGCTGGATCTTTCAACCACTTCTTTACCTCTTCCGATTCCTCAACCATTTGCATATCCAGCATTGATGTCTCTCGAAACACATCTGAAGATACATCATCCGGAGAAGATTTATATGTACAAGGGACTGAGCCCATATGTTTGACTCCACTGCATTTCCAATTGTCAAGCCTCTCATCTGCCTTGTGGAACAAGCGGAATAGGACATAGTCACCCTGGAGCAATGGGAAAGAAGTTAATTAGAAACAAGATACTAGCAAGTAACCAGAAACCGGAATCTCAATCAGAAAGATGCAGAAGCCAGAAAATAATGAGTATTAGTACTTAATATATATGTAAAAGGAATTTAGCATGGAGCCAGAAAATAATGAGTATTCATGTTTATGGTATTATGCATATGTTTCCCACATTTGCATGAGAGGAGGAGCAAGAGACAGAAAGACAGTATATAATTGTTGACCTGTCCAGGAGCAGTGCCATTAAGATCTGGCTCAGTGGCACGATACTCGTGCATTATCCAATTTGTCCGTTCACCCTTTGGAGCACGACCCCTATAAAACACTAGAGTTTTCTTCAATCCAATTCCAATCACATGTGAGTGGGAGTGACCTTCGGAGGATGACTTGCGAGATTTTATGGTACGATCCTTTCCTGTTGCTTTCCAGTAACCAGCTTCTGTGGCTCTATTAGAACGATACCCATTTGGATATTTTTTATCGCGGGGGCAAAAGAAAAACCATTCTGGGTCATCGGATTTTACAACGGAGAGTGCTGAACAAAATCAAACAATCAGGGTATAGAAATCTTCATTAGTCTAGAGATATGGCCTTATAATCCATAAAGAAACTCACATTGCCCAATTGACCCATACTAAACTGTAGCTTGGACACACTTCAGGTTACTTAAAAACTACATATGAAAAAGGAAAAGTAGGAAGTGAAACTTATCACACCAGAAATTTCCTTGAGGCTAAGTCAAAAGGAATGTGGCTAATTTACTTCTCTTAGTAATAGTACTAGATTATAACAGGGCCTTCTTTAACCTTGCAATCTTAAACAACAACTCAAAGTAACATTTTACCTAGACCAGTCAGTATTATTTTGTGACGCATACACTAGATTATTTGAAGGGTAAAGGGTCGATTTAGTCTCATCGTTTGGGGGCGTTTACCATTTAGTACCCATCTTTTCATTTTTGTGGATGAGATGTCCTACAAAAAAAATCTGGCATGTGACAGCTGAAATTACACGTCGATTACCCAAGATACACGTTGATTAATCAAATTGCACGCTGATTACCAAAAACTAAACAACGATTACTCAATCGACGTGTAATTTTTGACTGTCGGGTCATATTTCGATCACCAAAATTTTTCCGCACGGCATTTTGTTCCCAAAATGATACGATGGGTACTAAGTGGTAAATTACCTAAACCGTGGGACATTTTTGGGAAAATGCTCCAAACGATCGTACAAAATCAACCATTTACCCTTCCTTAAATGATCCACACTACAATCTACAATATGAACAGTTTAAAGTTTCAATTGATTATCAGCCAGAAGTAACAATTTCTCCTAAGTTAAAGTGCACATTTGATAAAGCAACAGGTTACAACACCAAAAACTATTAAATGCTACAACTTCAACGTCAATCAACAGAGCAAGGAAAAGCGTACCAGGGAGATCCCAGGGCTCCCATTTACAGACGTCGATCTCAGGGATGACATCAACAGCGGAATGGCGGCCGTTGATCTTGAGCCTCAAATAATGGTTGACGAGCTCCTCGTCCGTGGGCCGGAAGCGGAACCCCTTGGGCAGAGCCTCCAATTTCATCGCATTAACCTCCAAAATTCAGCGCAGTTTCGAAATTTCTACAGCTATTGATCCCTAGAATGGTCAAATCGGAGAAGAAAAAGGTCCTTGAGCTCCGAAATGATCTACTTTTTGGTTCACGTGGTGGCCAACTACAAAAAGGTGACGAGCAGTAGCCAATCAGAGGACGTCAGTGTTGTCCTCTGCAATGGACGAATTGCTGCGATCAAATCACTGTAACAATCATTCACTCCCATGCCCAATACCTCAGCAATTATACTCGTACACGCCAATCTCGAAACGATATTAGGCTCGTGTTGCTCGATACCTTAATTTATAAGTTTCCTTTTGGATAATGGCAATTATTGTAAATATCTGTGTGTGTTTTTTATTCAATTTTGATGACTCAACTCAAGCCTAATCATAAATTGTTTTATACTAGTAGGACTTTAAATGGGCTCACATTACTAAATAAATAAACCTTTGTTTTTATACGGATGACTAGAATCCTTAATCATTAATTGTTTTATGATGATAATTTAAATGGGCTCATATTAATATCCTCAACCTCGGATTTGGGTCCGCTTTAGAGTGTCCACGTGCCACAGACACGATTCCGTCCAAGGCATAGCCACAAAAACTTTTCCACAGCCACAAAAACTTTTCCATCTAATAGTGGTCACGCCACAGACACAAACCACGTTATTTTATCAATAGTTGGTATATTTTAATTGGATTGGAACAAAATTAATTAGATAAAAATAAATAGGATGGAATGAAATATTGATTGGAACAAAATTAATTGGACAGCCGCGTCAGCGCCACGGCCCATGCCCATCGCCCCTTCCTCGTCACAAATGCGGCTCACGGTCGTCCACCCCACCCCACCCCGCCGCAGATCCATCGTTTCCAGCAATAGCGGCCCGCAGCGCCTGCCGCGCCGCTCCTATTGGAGTCACTCTTACACAGCAGCCAAAATTTCACGTGTTGGCTATGTAGATAACTTGGCACCACGAAATCCGTAAAATGACATGAATGTTCATTACATATACTCCCTCCGTTTCGCCATAGTTGAGGCGGAACTTTTGGGCAAGGAGTTTTAGAAATGAATGTTGGATGTATTAAATAAATAGATTAAAAAGTAAGAGAGAGGAAAAGGTAGAGAGAATAAAGTATGAAGTGAATAAAGTAGAGAGAATAAAGTAAAAAAGAGTAAAGTAAGAAAGAGAAAAAAGTTACAAAATATGGAAATGACTCAACTATGAAGAAACTTCCCGAAATGGTAAAATGACTCAACTATAGCGAAACGGAGGGAGTAGATGATTAGTATTGAAAATTTTTAATTCGATAGAATTTCAGTTGGATTAGTTTACACTCAATTATCTCACAATTTGATAGGGTTGATCCCGAACTCGATAGATTGACCAAGATACAACTATATACTTATTATTTGTTTTTACAACTGATTCGACAATTTAACTATGATTTTGATCAAAATGGATTACTACGTACACGATAATAAACTAAAATTAACAATCCAACTTCTATCTAATATGTACATGCGACAAAGTTTTGTTAATATAATATACTCCCTCCTTTTCTTGTTATCTGAGTCATATTTTATTTTGGGTTGTCCCAAATTACTTGAGTCATTTTTTTTTTTTTTAAACAAAATATCTAATCTCACATACTTTATTTCTTCTTTTACTTTGCTTTCTCTTCTTTTTTTTTAATTTATTATTTCCTCTACTTTATTTAATTATTTAAACACAACTTTCTTAAATCTCATGTCGAAAGGAAACGCCGCAAATAACTTAGGACGGAGGGAGTAATACGGATTACTACTAGATAACGGAATAGGAAAATTGAAGTTTAGAATTGCAAAACATTCGTAAAATTTATTAAAAGTGTGTTTCATTTTTAATTTATAAATCTCAAATTATATTTTTTAGTATTAAGATCTATTATAACAATATTCTCATTCAATAATCCATTATTTATCGAGCGGTTCATTCAACCATTATCATATTTTCAAATTTAATATTACTAGTATATACTAATCGCGTTAAATTTACGTACTCCATTTATCTATAAAATTCTCTCAATTGAATATTTTTATAGTAGTATTTTATAAATATAAGTCTCGTTATGCATTGAGATGAGTGAATTATCGAAAAATTAGAAGAATAACTATGGTCCAAGAGTATTTGATTTTTGCGATATAACCCGGGTGGTGTATTTGTAAATTTTCACATACATGAAGCAGGTTTTGGACGAGAGCGGTTGTAAGTTGTAACAACACTCCGTTTATAAAACTTGAAAGTGCTTCCAACCAATTAAAATTACAAACTTAATTTTCCGACAATATTTTCGATTGCAAAAATAATGAATAAAATCTGATGTTGCAGTCGCCAAAAAGGTATCCAAAATTCAATGGCCAAAATTGATTCAATTACAAACCACGTCTGATTTTGCAGTCGACAAAAAGGCAAAAAAGGTATTCGAATTTCAATTGAAAAATTTATACTCCTGCATTGTGTTTAATTACTACTCCGTCCATCAGCAAATAGGTCCACTCGCGAACAAGAGCCCCGGTTATCCATTTTAGTCCGTCCGCAAATAAAAGTCCCGGTTATTTTTACTATAAATGGTAATAGAGCATTGCATTCTCCTAACTTATTTCGATCACATTTCATTTAAAACTAGTACTATATACAAGTAAGACTCATACTCCACTGACTTTTTTCCATCCACTTATCTTAACATTTCTCAAAGCTAATGCCGGAGAGAAATGAAACTCTTAGTGATGGACAAAGGAAGTACATTCCAAAGTGATTTTGAAATTGCAAAATGAGCTATAGTTGGTGATTCAGTTGGCAAAGTTCATTACATTCAGTACTAGTACTAACTAGTAATAGGGCCATAATCTTGAATTTTTGGTTGTCCATTTCGGCATATAAGAAGTTAAGATGGGCATCAACATAAACAATTGGGCGCGTACAACATTGAAAGCTCCAAAGCAATTTGAAAATTCAATATCGACTAAATTTCAGCTATGCCATTTTATACATTACTCTGATTTATAAAATTAGTCCCAAACCACAACTTTTAACTTTTGAAGCTGTTGCATTCTGTTAGTGATGCCTAAAATATCAGTACAACTACATACTGCAATCATTCACTATGCATTCACAAAGAATCAGTGAGAGTATAATAATATATACAGCAACTCAGCAGTAGAAGCAAGATGAAATATAGATCTCTCGAGGAGCCTCCTAGTTAGATCTTTTTTTTCGTTAACTTAAGACACAACACATCCGCTCATAAAATATGCAGGTTACGAGTTTGGCTTACAGTGCGGGATGGTACCCAATGGTGGCGTTTGCTTCCACTCGTTGCACCACTCTTCTTACATTCCACTCTTGACAAAACTCTAGCCCCAGTCGAAGAGCTGTTCCAAGTCCGAGCACAACAATCACTCCTGCATACCATAATTCACATTTCATAAACATGCAGATTAAGTTTGGTCAGAATTAATCCTATAGCATGACAAAGTTTTACCAATGATGATGTTAACTGGGAGGGCAGAAACACCGAGGGTTACGGAGATCAGCACGTCTAGCAAAAGACCACCAACAAGAATGGAGAATGCCACCCAAAGAGGACTAAAGCACCCCTGTTATCAAGTAAAATTTCAGTAATTCAGTAGTGGTTTTCGACAAGAAATGAGATGTTAGAGCTACTACATAGAAATTATAAGAATGTTTCCGCACCCTTTGACGATCTTGGGCTCTAAAGGCTGGATCAACCGTCCAAACCCAGTAACTAGTCTGCCATGCGCAAAAAAACAAGTCAGAGATAGGTTCATATCATAAGCAAGGTTTATGATCCTTCCGCAGCGAATATAGAATTCCAGAAACAGTATCAAAAGCATAAATTATGTCTGCTTCAGCCATAATGTTATTATGGAAAGCCGTATATTGACTGGCAATTTTCTTTTGCCTCACCAAGCAAAACATAGTTTTAAGTTCACAAATACAAAGGTTTGTTTTTCACTTTTTACCATAGCCTAGAATGACAAAATAAAACCAATTCAAACTGTGATTCCGTTGAGAATTGAATACGCATCACAAAAGCAATCACAGAAAGTACAAAAGCAAAGAAGAGAGCGCATATTGATCAATCAGAATTCCATATCAAAATCTAAAGCATCTAAAACTAAATTGACCGACGCTTGCCTGAGGATCAGGAGGTATTACATTAGCAGCTACTTGCCTACATGAGAAATGTGGAGGCTCATTATCATCCGTCATAGATTAAGCTAAAACCATCAGTAAAAGTTCAGACACTTAACTGGCATATCTCACACTTATTTGAACCTCGAGTGTTAAACCACTTCACTATGCATGAGTGGTGTGCTTTTGAAAGACCGCCCCGACAAAGACATCCAAGAGTGATCAAGGGTTCTTCATTTTCATCCTGGCAAACCCTATAAACAAAAGCATCAATAAGTCAATTTAGAATGTTTTCTGCATTCTTCAGTTAAAATAAGTAATCGTACTAAATATATCAAGGTAGTACTCTAACAAAAGCAGCCAGAATATATGATCCCTGAACAGAGAGAAGATGAAATTGCTTCTGCCATGAGAAAACATGATCATGCACCTTTAACAATCTCAAAAATATAAATGAAGTACCTGAAATAAGCATTTCCACACACAAGACAAAAAGGTGGGCATCTTCTCTACATTATTATCTCTCTTACTTTACTTTTTCTTCACTTTAACTATTTATTGGTATTATTTTTCCAAAACGAGTTCAGAAAATGAAACGCCTCTATTAACATTGAAAGGAGGGAGTATAAAATTAAGAGTACATCAGATATATACTGTAAAATTTAAGTTTCACCCATCGTCATATGATAATTATACTTTTCAGTTTACGGGTAACCACACATCAGCTAGAGATGCCCGTGGAGAACGGAACGAGTACTATTTTACTTCACCAACATCAATAATCAGTTTTCTTCATTCATGAAGAGGTAGATTCTTCTTATTTAATTGCTTGCCTTGGCTGGACTCTCATGATTAATAAGGAAACTGGAACCTATATAGCCCAATTAGGCAAATGCCAAATACAAGACTAAATTTCCATTGGTACATGATGTTGAAGTCTATAAAGTTTTTTCTTTTTTTGGAAACTGGAACCTATATGGCCCAATTAGGCAAATGCCAAATACAAGACTAAATTTCCATTGGTACATGATGTTGAAGTCTATAAAGTTTTTTCTTTTTTTGGCCATATCCATGAATGGCAATAATTTGAATAGTGGATGACTGGATGCACTGGTGCACCTATCATCTAATGTTAGTCCGTTGCTGCTTTAACTGAGCTTTTGATTAATGAAAATCCTAGGGTTCCGAGTGGAGCAAAGACACCATTTTAAACCCCAATAGCTATAAACAGAAATATTCTCTGAATATTTTTCAAGTGTTGAAACTAAAAAAAATCGCCACTCAATGCACTGAAGCAAAGCAGAAATTAAGAGATGAGATCATGCAAAATAAGACATCTATAGAGATTATATAATTTCAGTTTCTCAAGCCACTCCAGGCGAACAGGACCACTGCATCTGGTAGTCTTCTAACAGATGCAACTGGATTCCAGATCATTTTTGCCTTGTGATTTATGAATGAAAATATAAAAAGTACAAAAATAATCTTGCAAAAAATGTATCCAATAGTTTCTCCCATATCTCATTAAGCACCACCATAGAATTGAATTTCATGATAACTTCTAGTGAGTTTTTAAGTATGTTCATCTTTGCACAATATGCATGTTTTTATACCAAAACATTGATTTCTCAAATATACAACCAAAACATTGGTTTCTCAAATATACAACTGTAATCTCAGCACTCATACTCACAAACAATCCAAAAGTCCTATTACTCCTACAATAAATAAGAAAATGTGATTCCAATCGCAAAGAACTCAAAAAGACTCTGCTGTTTGTAGATCCTGCCACCAATTTATATGTACTCTTGCAAACTTTGAGTAGATGAACATGTGGAACTTCAACAATTACAAAACAGGGAAAGAGCAGTCAATATTATGGTTCCACATGTTCTCTTCATATTTGGTCCACATGCGTCTTCTGGCCAAAGATTGAATTCTTAAATTAAACTTTATAAGAGCACATATATTATAACCATGGTTTTTTTCCTCAAGAGTTTTTACTTTGATATACTATCACACAACCTTCCATCGAAGAAAACCATAAATATCATTTGCACTTTTTGCAAGTAATTTTACTATCAGTGTTTCCTTAAAAGCATCAGTTACACATATGATCGGTCCATAATAAAACCCTAAAGTATCTAGACTTGCTAACCCATAGAACAGATACTAAAGAGATCCAAATCCAGTAACAGAAATAGTCTAGGTGGAGAAAGATAGTGACATGTGGGGATTTCGAGCTAGAGATTTATGCTGCACGTTGATGTAACCAGACTGATTTCATCTCTCAGGCTGTAAATGGATGGAAGAATTTGAATTGATGGAGGATTCAGATAAGAATATAATAGTAACCAGGGCTTTGATTGATCTAAAATCCTCTACAATGGCTTGAAGAATTTCTAACTGGAGCTGGACTTCAAATTTCATGGCAGTACTCGATTATCTTAGTAAATACAATGATTTTTTCAGGCCACACAGCGACTCGGTAGGTTTAGTTCTCCTGAATAATGAATATGCAGTTCGACATCATTTGCTACAGTTAGTCCTTGAGAGCCCTTGGATTTGAACTAGGTTATGAGACCATTATTCTCGGAGCATACAGACAGGCAGAGGATAAAAAATGAGAATTATATATATTGACTACAAACAATTCAGTTCTCACTTTATCCTCAATTGGATGCTTAAAAATAATTTTAAAATGTCTTCAATGACAAAAACCAAACGGAAGAATTTGTCGTTTAATCAAGCACGTAGATTATATCACAGATACACAAATTCCTTATTTCTTAATTTCTTATTTATGCCTTTAGTCTAACTTCTCGATCTCAGGCAGACCAAGTGTACCGACTACTATACCCATTCCAGTAATTCAATCCTAAATTTCAGCATAATAGGAGTAATCAATTACGTAGTACTTGAGCAGAATGAGATATATACACACCTGCACTCTTCATGAGTATTCGAATCTCTCTCCGGCAGTGATTCACCTTTGTTGGCGCAATCGACGACCACCACATCAATTACTTTCTCAGCCAAGTCCTGAGATTGACCTACGGCCGCATTTTCCGGTACGCCGCCGCCGTTCTGCTGCTTCTCGATGTCGGCATCGGGAAATTCACCAACCATAGTTGCAGTACCACCATTCCGCATTTACCAAAACCGGCAATTAGCGTGAGAAACGGATTGAACGCCGATTGACTGGTCTCAGAATTGGAGAAACGAAGTTAGCTGGTCGGATTTGGGAGGAATGCAAAAAAGGGGAAGAGAAAAAGGTAAAGGAAGCAGAAGAGAATCTGAGTAGCTGAGAGTTTGTTGAGGAATTTACATCGCTCAAGAGAAAGGACACAAGGAAAAAGGTTTGGAATTTACTCTTTCCTTCATTCGTATTCGGTTTTTCATTTATTTTTTGCATTTATTTTGGTGGATTTTGGTTTGACTTCATTTTTCCAACCCAAACTTTGACGATTGAAATTTATTTTAATTTATTCAGATTCGGATATTTTTATACAAGTTTTAATCATAGTAAGATGAGGTAATAAGATGAATTATTATTAGTAGTACTTATTATTCGCTTATATTCCCAATTTTGATTGATTGGTTCTCTTTTATAGCTTGAATTATATAATTTCATAAATAATTTATATTCACGTATTTGTTCACGTCAAATTCTTTGGCAAGTTCAAACTAAGTTAATTATCATGTGTTTCCGCAAGTTGATTTTCTTAATACATGAATCGAGTGTTATCTGGGTAAAAATATTTATTTCACGACTTTAAAGTGGTTACCTCGGCTTTAGATGGCTAGATAATTTGACGTGAACAATTCAGTAGAAAATTGTCATTAATAAATAACAATATTTATATCTACAAATTTTACAATTTAAAATTACTGCATAAACCCATCATAAATAAAGGAAAAAAAATTTAAATGTTCTTTTCATAGCCATCTTTAATTGTTCATAAATGTCCTTATCAAATTCCATTGTTCGTTGACCCCAAGTCAACAATGACAATGTATTTACCTTATACAATCGGCAAAAAATAACTGAGCTTAAGAAATACTACTATCTTTGTTACAAAATTCATCCCATCGTGAATTGCTTCTATCAAAATACTAGAATAATGATATTCGACTACTTTATACTCCATCGAAACAAATCAACTTGGAAACACGTGATCTGTTTCAGAATGATCGATTTCACATTTCTAATTTCATCCATAATTTTCTCATAAAAATGCGAAAAAAGCATGAATATCCAAATTAAATTCTAATGTTATGTGTCCGACGACATATTAATATAAGGGATATTAATTATTATATGAAGTTCGATTAACGTTTTCCATAAAATGAAAAAATTACGAGGTACTAATGGCTTATAACAGAGTTAGATTTATTATCATTTCATTGAGTTGTATCCCTTTATAAAGCACTTATCATTGATTTGATCACAAAAAAAATTCTAGTGAATTAGAATAAAATTTGACCATAAAAACATGCTAATCACATACTCCATTATCCGAATTTTAGAACAAAGAAAATTTTCAAATTGTAAAATGAAACAAAAAGAAGAGATGAAATGAAACATTTTAAAAGTTAATTTGTTTGCAACCAAACAGTTACGAATGTATAAAAAAATAAGAACCATTAATTATAGCTTGACTAATCAAGTGCGATTCCACATTAAAATAAAAAACTCATATAATAAAATCACATAGTTCCGTAAATCACAAAAATTGAATTTAAGTTGAAGTATAAAATTTATTAGTGCTAGTATCAAGTTAATTTAAATCTTCATGAAAGTTGTACTCATCAAATGTTAAAAGATATACAGAGAAAATAGTCAAACTTTCCAGAAAATTGTAGAATAGTAATATTATGCCATTTTATCATATTCTATAAATTTATTTTTAAAATTCAAATAATTTAATACAGTAAGTTAGCCATAGGATTGAAAACCGTAACCGAATGTGACTTTTATTACAGCTCAATAGTGTGTGGCTCCTACTTCCACTAATCTCTATATTAAATCGGTGTAACGGTGTGCATTGCATGTTAAAGAAAAATACACCCTATGTGCCCAACCTGACAATAGTCATTATACGGATTATACGTTATTCCATTTTTAAACAAAATTGGTTATTCCATAAATTTTTATGTTGATAGTATAATTGTGTGTAATGTAAGTATTATGCAAAATTTTAGAAATATAAATTTTTTCAATCCTAAATTAATTGAGATTTTTCATTTTGCCACACGTTTAAAAAGTACTCATAGTATTAAATGATGTACACATTGAAAGAAGATTAAAGGAAAATAATTAATAAAGAAAATTTTAAAAGTAGGAGTACTAGTTAATTCACATAAGAATAAAGCAAGAAAAAATAATAAAAAATAAAGTAAGATAAAATAAAAGGATTGCTTTTCAAAAAAAAGAAAAGAAAAATAGTTTGAGATGTCTCAAAAAAAAAATTAATTAACTTGAAATAGATGTATAGTTATTAACTTGAAATAGATGTATAGTATATCATAATTTTGGTCGGTACCAATTTTTCACTATTGACAAATTTAGACTTATCTATAATATCTATACGTCTGTATATAAGGTCCTGTTAGGTTGAGATTTTTGGGCCTAATTGAGAACTAAGATGCATTTTCAGCCACTCATTAACAATTTTCGCCCAATGTCAACTATTGAGATATTATGTCAACTAGGGGGTATAATTGTCATTTTCGCACGATGTCAACTACAGAGACATTATGTCAATTACGATGTCAACAACAAACGTTATTTATATCAACTACGATGTCAACAACAAACTTTATTTATGTCCACTATTATGTAAACAATAACATTTTACAAATAATTAATGTCACCAACAAATATTTGCATGTCAACGACGTATATTATTTATGTCAACAACAACGTTTTACATATAATTCATGTCAACAACAATGTTTTACATATAATTTATGTCAACAACATTTTTCATAAAATTTATGCCAACGACCTATATAATTCATGTGAACAACAAACGTTATTATGTCAACAAGCTATATAATTCATGTTAAAAATAAACATTTTCATGTCAACAACTTATATAATTTATGTCAACAATAATATTTTAAGCAATATCACAAACACCTTATCTACGCAACTCAAAAATTCCAACAACACAATCGAATTAAAAACTGCATCCATATATTTCACAAATTAATTGTAATTTGCTTTCGATTTTAGAGAAATCGAATCCACAGAATTAATAGAAATCGAATCCGCTATGGAGTCGGCGATAGGCTTCACCAGAAATTCGAGGAAGAGGAAGAAAAAGCAACAAAAAAACAAGCAACAAAATCCGAGGGAAAGAGGAAGAAAAAGCAACAAAAGAAGCAGCAAAATCTTAGGTGAAAGAGGAAGAATATGTATAAAATCAATCCAAAATCAATCGGATCATGGCTGCTGCTATCAAAATCTAAACGAGAAAAATGAAATGAGATTAGAAATTAAATTTCATGTGTGTCCAAATACTATTTGCGAATTCCAGAAATCGCGAGAGGAGAAATTAAAATTTGACGGCGGAGGTCCGAGTATAGAGGTCGATCTGAGTGCAGAGGTTCGGCGCCGGCAAGGGGCTGACGGCGACGGCGAATTTGAGGGGAGAAGTTGCTGCTCTTCGTTTTCAATTGGGGATTTTCATTTGTTTCAACTGAAATTACCATTATGTCCTTTCATAATTAATTAATTCTAAAATAAATTTTATGTGGCAAATTCTGGACCACTCATTTAATAAAAATGAGTGGCTGAAAGTGGATTTCAATTCTCAATTAGGATATGCATGAACGGAAAGTTTTGGGAGAACTAACTAGAATGCCATTGTAAATATTGTAAAGAGTAAATTATCATAAAAACCATGAAGTTATATAGTACTATGATATAATTGCCTATTTGGCCTTATATGAATCTTGTCATAACTTTTACTTTCTCTTTGTACATAAGAGTATCCACAATGGGAGGGCCGCGGCCCTTGGCCCGGAGTCGGCCCAGGCGCGGCCCCCCACTACCGAGGCGCAAGGTGGATGAGGCCCAGGGGAGTGGACGAGAGAGGGCCGAGCTCTCGGCCAGGCTGAGGCCCTTGGGCACGCGACTCAGCTCGCCACTGCAGGGGCCGAGAGCCAGGGCCAGGCCATGGTTTCAATGTTTTTTTTTTCTTCAGTTTTTGTACTAGTTTTAGGGTTTTAGAGAAGATGAAGTGAAGAGAGAGAGTGTGTGTATGTGACGAAAATTAAACGGTAGTTTTAAAAAAAAATTGCATTAATTTAGCATTAATTTAGGAAACAAATCAATCTCAATCACTAGATCCCTATTAAATTGATTAACTTTTTAATTAAGGATTGTGATTTCAATTCACACCCTAACTACGGAAATAATTAAAATTCAAATTTTCAATAAATATATTTACTTGTAATTGTCAAAATTTTAAAAATTAATTTAGATTTTTTTTAATATTATAGTCCAATAATTTTTATTCTAGCTAAATTAAATATAACAAAAATTGTAAGAAAAATAATTTTAATTGGTGGTCCGGAAGGCCACCATTATGGTGGCCAAGTTTTAATGGACAGGGCCAAGTTTGTTGGCATGCCCAAGAGGGCCACCATTGTGGTCACTCTAAAATGGGAGTTTTGACATAAATAACATGAAATGATATCATGACTTTTGCTTGCCCGACTCTTTTTAATTTGTGACCCGGCATGCCATAGTGATTTTCTTGTGGCTCGATACCACTATAGGAATTAGATTATCGTGATTCACCATTTTTTGAGACATGATCTTTTGTATTAAGTTGAGAGATGGTCAATTGAATAAGAGAACAAAAGAGTCCGGTCCATCGGCGGAACCAGCATAGGGGCTTGCCGGCGCTGGATCCTATAACCTCGCTATGGCCGTCCCACCCCGCCCAGAAAGTTTGAGTCTGGTTTCTGGAGAAATATACATCGTGGAAGGAAGAAGACAGGGATATGAATGGAGTTTTAAAATGTAAACTAGGGAATAATGATTAAGGCTATAAAAATAGACACCTCCATCATGATATCATCCTTTCTAGAGCCTAGCACGTTTTTATATATTGGTAAGCTATTTACTTCTTCTAAATAGAATTATAGAAATGTTTGTAACCGAATATATAAAAAAGAAGGGTGATCAAACATTTAAATTACAGGTGCTACAAATTGAAAAATTAGTCTAATTTATAAAATGTTGATCAAATTTGACGACTTAATGCTTAGAATTTCATATAAGTAACACTGAAATCAAGAAATTTATTAAGTTTGGAACATATGTACTCCTATTTATCAATCTAATGTGTTAAAATATATAATTAAATATGTCTAAATCTGCACCTTTTAAAATTACTGAGATGATCAATAGTTTAGAGAAGGTAAAATTTAATTAAATATTTGCTAATTTCCACTTAAATCTAGTATTTTTAATATTTAGTCGAGGCTCATTACTGTATTTATATATTCAATTCAAATTTTCAGATTTTGAAATGAGATAGTTAAGAATTTGGTTGAGTTTTGTGATGTATGATTGTGCATGTGAATTTGAGAATTGGGATATAAACTTGTAAAAACATTACATAAAAACTAAAATATTACTTTCTCCGTCTCATATAAATAGTTCACATATATTGTTTTTGGGATGTCCTTAAAAATAGACCAATTCTATTTAACGAAATTTTATTCTCTCTAATGAGATGGATTCAATTCTCCAGTAACAATTTTTCAATCACTTTTTCTTTATCTCCCTCTTATTTTACTAATTGTGCATTAAAATACATTTTTTTTCAAATATTATCAGCTCTGACTTAATTAAATTTATAAAAAATTCATCTCCGACTTACTTAAATTTATATTCTGCTACTGGTCCGGTCATTAGTAGGAGTATATCTCATAGAAGAGACACAAAAGCACTCCGACGGCTCACCCTCGTGGATTCTGTGGAGTGTCAGGTGGCAGCCAAGTAAATGTGTCAGCAGCAATTGGACCATCACAAACTAATTTAATTTGGGCTTAGTGCTTAAGTTGATCCCACTTCGAGATAGGTCCAATAATCCCACGGGAAAGTCCGCTTGTTACAAACTTAAGTATAGCTAACAATTTAGATTAGTATACTCCTATATTACTTGAGTTTGAATCCAAGGCCATAGATCCTCATCCAAGGAGTTTTTTTTATATTTTTATCGACTATAGGAGCCGATACGATATTTGTTTTTATTGAAACGTAGTATATTAAGAGAGAAGTAGGGAGAGTTAAGACGGAGGAGAGAGGTTGTGTTGAGAAATGATTTGTATTTATCTAAATGGGATCCCCATACATATTTAGTAATGGTGTAGTAGGAAATGTTATAGCAATTGTATTAGGTGATCCCTATCGAGAGTCCCCGATAACTTTAGGGGCCGTTTGATAGCTATGTTTCGCCTAGATAAGAGATTAATCTTGATCTATTTGTGTGTTTGGTAGTTATGTTACCAAACATAGTAGTCCGTGTTTTATTTCCGGCCCGCACAAAGCCCACTGAAAATCTTATGTTTTAGTCATATTTGTAACTACCTAAAATTCTATGTTATTTATCATGGAAGCCTACTTAAGCTAGCAAAATACAATTATACCCATCAAAATTTCTAACCCATCAATTTTACTTAGTTGTTGTATTGAAGGACGTCATTTTCCTATTGAATCATATTAAGAATTTTGTTGATGTCAATTTGTTGTTCTAATTATATTACTTTGTTATTTTATTTACATTATATTATACTCCCTCTGTCCCACTTGATAAAATATTTTCATATAGAATTTGTCCAAAATAATAATTGATTACATAAAATTTGTCCAAAATTATTAATGCTCACAAAAATAGAATACCAAAATAAATATAAGTTTTTTGATATAAAGATGCTAATTTTTGTAAGGAGTTTAGCTTGAAAAGATGTTAATTTTAAACAAAACGATTTTATAGGAATTATTAGGGCAAAATGATGATAGTTTAGTAATTAACTTAAACTAATGAGGATAATTTTGACCATCATAATTTTAATCCTTACTTGTGACTTATTGTACCAAACACTACAATAAGATAACTCACAATTATCTTAATCTACCAAACACCCAATATATGTAAATTAACTAATCGAAACTATGATTACTATCATAATGGTATCATGTCTAGTCGAAACATGACATAGCTACCAAACGAGCCCTTAATGTATCAGGCTGTGTTTGGACGGTAACGGTGTTCGCTCTTGTAAACTTGATGCCGATGAACAATGAAAGAGTAGTTGGGATAGCTGTAAGTCAATGAAATCGTTATCTCATATTTTTTCTGTTTGAGTGTTCTATCTCAATTATCTTTTATTTGCTATCTTAGTAAAAAATTAATTTAGTTAATTTATAAAATTCCAAAATATTAGTCGTTTAGAGAGTACTATAAGAAATTGTATCCGTGTTTATCCATTAGTAATATTATTATAATTGATTTTGCTATTTGTAATAATAAAAAAATATTGTATCAGCTACACGTTCATTCTTTGAATAATAAGTTCTACTAACAAAATGAGTTGCAGTCTATTCTCAATTCATTATTATATTAAGCAATAGTGTGTGCGCGACACATATGATGGGGATATTGAGAACGGTGATTGTTTGTCCTAGGTTGTATGTAAATAATCCTTCCTCCATTTTTCTTCAAATAAAAACTCTTTTCTTATTTATTTTTCAAAAATAGAAAATTTTCATTTAATAAATTTGACAAATCACTAATTTCACTATATCTTTTTTCATTTTTTTTATTTTATCAATTTAAGAATATTTATTTTTAAAAATGGAGCAAGTATTAATAGATGTTGTTAAAAGTAGAACTGTAGTAAACTTCAATTATCCTTCTCTGAACGTAAGTCGACCATAGAAATCCGGTATTCTTGGTTCTTTGATTTACATATAAATTACTATATATGTTGTTTTTACAGCATTTAAAACATCCCCATGTAAACTCTTAATCCTAACATTATTTTTAATACTAGTTTTTTTGCTTCTCGGTCCCTTTGTCTTCCTTCTCAATTCTTAACGCGACCAGATAAGATTATTAATGCTTGAGAAAATAGTTATTAACAAGAGCAAGCATCTTAATATATAAAAACTCAAAAACATATTTTCAAATATTTTATAAATACTGGTGTCGGTTTGAATAAGAGTAGGAAAGCAAACAAAGCAGTAAAGGGAGAAAAAGCAAATGAGCGGAAAGCTTTAAATAGTTAAAACAACAGTGGTTGATAAAATTGAAAATCAGAAATGAGTAATGAGATTCCATGAACCGGGCCTCACGTTTTCTTTATTGTCTTTAGTGGTTGGTACCTTGTTTCATCACCATCCTACTCTTACAATAATTATGTGATTAATTCATACATTAAATATGATTTTCAAATACATTAACTGATTAACATAACTATTAATAATAGTAATTAAATGGGTGTAACATAATACAACTTCGTCGTCATCCATCTGTCCAATATTAGACTTCTTTTCGTTCATCTCCTTGAAATAACCCCAATTTGGCAATTTCTATTTGGTTATAATGCTAATAATGTCGAAAGAGAGAGAGATATTGAATCACTATAAAAATAAGAAAAGCGATTGAGAAAACTTGGACCATGATTATAGTTTAATTATACATATTAATTAGCGGGTTGATTAAAATTATAATACTTGGAGTTTAGTAATTCACAATTAGAGATAAATTTAACTAAACATGGATAAAATTATAAGAGACGATAAATTTTACTTATTTTAAGATATTTTAGTAGTAATAAACGTTTAAGTCACTTAAAGTGTTGATTAAATTGTTGATAAATAGTCAAAGAATTAAGATTTTGACATTTTTTTATATTTATATAAAAATACTAGTAATTTTATATTTATAAAGATAAAAATAGCCATAGTGTAAACTAGACATTTTCAGCTTTAGAAACTGTTTTGCCCTTAATTACAAATTCAAAACGTGTTTAGAAATTTTGAAATAAGGCTGTTTAAGATCGACTCAAAAAGTACGATCAAGAATAAACTTTATTGAAATATCCTTTAAATAAAACAATTCACATTTAAACGTGCTCTTGTTTGTGAATAGCAAATTAGCAATCCATAACTAGATCGTGAACTAAGAGCATTAATAATTTCATTAGTTCAGTCTAGATATTTCATATATGTACGATATGGTTTAGAATTGGTAAACTTCCAATCAATTGATTTTTCTTTACACATAATTGATTCTGATCAGATTTGCAGACTATAAAGAAGAGACATTAAATAGATATACAAAATATAAATTTGCAAGCGCGGCATCATTGAATTGACCGTGATATATTTTGTAGGTCCATACCATACCTAAAACGAAATATCACATAATAAAATCAAAGATTGTATATCGTGTACGTACATAATCCAACATCTTTTCCCCCTTTGATCCACTAAATACACATATTGACATATAATACTTTACGCGTTAGGTATACCGTATATGCGTACATTCATCCACACAAAAATAATCATATCTTTCTATGTTAAGTTTTCCATCAAAATTAATCTACACTCCATTTATTCCATAAATTAGCAAGTACTCATTTTATTTTGGTACGTCTCTTGAAATTTAAACAATTCTAAATTAGAAATTACATTAACAACACATTACTCATATCCACCATCTTACTTACATATATATATCATTATTCACTAAACACTACATAGATTATCGCTACTAATAATGTGTATTGTATCTCTTTATCGACCAGCATTATATTCACTGTTTTTTTCTCTTCTTTTCTCTTAATTTACTAATTATGTATTAAAATTCATAAAAAAAATTCGAAATTTGCTATTTTAGGATGAATAGAGTATATGTATACATAGTACTTCCTCCATCTCTAAAAATTTCTCACGGTTTGCATTTGTGTCCGTCCTTAAAAAATTTGTCACTTTTCATTTTTACCATTTCTGGTAGTGGACCATTCCACTAACATATTCCCACCCACCTTTTATTATAAACTTTTAATATATAAAAAGTATGATCTATATATATCACTAACCTTTTCAACTCATTAAAATTCGTACCGTATCAAATCGTGATAAATTATTGGAAAAGGAAAGAGTAATTTTATCTATCTAACATCTAACATGGTGGTGGTTCACATTTTTTACAAATACTAATATTTTAACCATTGTTTCTTCACCTCTTTTACTTCTTATGTATCAATTTTAAATGAATTTATATTGTCTACAATTATGACTTTTTTTAGAGGAAGGTATTATTATAGTATACTAAAAATCACCAAACCCACACGAGGGCGGAATAAAGAAGAAGCCGTCCCATTGTCTGTAGGGACACAGCCATGCATGGGGACCTCCTCTCCCATGCCGGTGCCCTCTCTATTATTCCCCTCTCTCTCTCACTCACTATTTTACTCATAAATCTCTCTTTCACTCTTCCTTCCTTCCTTCCACACTATATAACAACACAACCTCCGCCATTTCCCACAACAACTCCATTGCTAATTAGCATGGGCCTCGCCAAATTCATCAAACGCAAACTCATTCGATGCCACTCCCCCGCCTCCGTCGCCGTCGCCACTCCCCAAAAACACTCCAATCCCAACCTCCCCTTATCACCGGACGAAATCCAGTCACTCACGCCCGATTTCGCCACCGTCATCGGCTATGGCGGCTTCAGCACCGTCTACCTCGCCCAATTCCGCCGCTCCCCCGCCGCCGTCAAAGTCTACTGCTCCAGCCACCGCCTCCACGAGGCCTTCAAGCAGGAGCTCCGAATCCTCCTCCACCTCCGCCACCCAAACATCGTCAAACTCCTCGCCTACGCAGACGACCTCGATCACCAGCCCGCCCTAATCATGGAATTCGTCCCCAACGGCACCCTACACCACAAGCTCCACGATCCCAAAACCACTCCCCTCACGTGGCCCCAACGCGCCGCCGTGGCATTCCAGCTCGCCTCCGCGATCGCGTACCTCCACGACGCCTGCTCCCCTCACGTCGTCCACGCCGACATCAAGCCCTCCAACGTCCTCCTCGACGACGACCTCAACTGCAAGCTCTGCGATTTCGGATCGGCCAGCGTCGGATTCTCCGCCGCCGTGGCACCGGGGAAGCGGAGATCATCGGCGGTGATCATGGGATCGCCGGGGTACACGGATCCTCTGTATCTGCGGACGGGATTGGTTTCAAAGAAGAACGATGTGTACAGCTTTGGAGTTGTGGTTTTGGAGCTGATTACTGGAATTGAGGCGTTCTGCCCCGCCACCGGAGAGAGGCTCGCGGCGAGGGCGGCGAGGAACGCGGCGGAGATGGTGGATCCGAGGCTGCGAGGAGGGGAGGTGGATATGGGAGAAGTTGGAGCGATGGCGGCGCTGGCGGCCAAGTGCATTTCCGAGACGCCGGGAATTAGGCCTTCTGCTTCCGAGATTTTGACGGCGATGAGAGAAGCGATTCCGTCTCTGGCATTCGGGTTTCACAAGAAGCTTGTGTAAATACACATACAAACATACATAAGTGTGATCTTTTTGTTTTTTTGATAAATTCTTCTAGTTAAAAAGATTATGGTGCAAGTGTAACTTATTGTTATACGACACAAACGAAAGTGTAGCTTAGAGTTGAATTTAATTTATTGATTGATTTGGAAAAAGATCTAGCACTTCTACTTTGATTTTTTTTTTTTTTTTTTTTGTCATTTGAAAGTTTGAATTAGGATAATCTCTAAAATGCGTGCGATCCAAAATTTAGTGACGGTTAAGTGAAGGGAAACTGTTAAAAGTGAACAAAACTATTAATTCGTGGGTAGATGATCTAATTAAAGAATACTTTAATAAATTGGCATTAAGACTTAGTACAATTATTTTTTTGAGGCGGAATTAATACTACTACTAGTTGAGCAGCTTGAGCCTGTTGAGGGTAATCTATCTCACTTTTGATGTTCCCAATGTCCCAAGATAAAAGTTACTTTTTTTTTTGTCATTTTTTCATCAATTATAATTGGGATGTACTAATTCATTTTCACTTTATAATTTATTTTTATATTGAATTAGCATTATATTAAAATTAATACTCCCTCCGTCCACGAAAATTCGTCCCGATTTGACCGGGCACGGGTTTTAAAAGAAATGTAATGAAAAGTGAGTTGAAAAAGTTAGTGGATTGTGGGTCCTACTTTTATATATTAATAGTTTTATAATAAAATGTGAGTAGGAATGAGTTAGTGGAATATGAGGTACACTACCTAAAATGATAAAAGTGAAATGGAACAAATTTTTGGGGACGGATGGAAATGAAAAAATGGGACAAATTTTGATGGACGGATGGAGTAATTGTTTATTAGAGCCGGTTATTTTATTATAGAGTAAATAATTTTAAAGACTTGCTTTCTCATCATACAATAATTATTTTATAATAATAATAATAATTGAGTATGTAAAATTGTGGAATAAATTATCTAATCCACATCAGACGGTTCATCGTCGGGGTATTTCATTTGATTTTATAACGTGACATTATAATAGACTTGTATGTTGATTGATATATGCAATGGATATTAATGCAAACCTAATGATAGTTTTTTTTGAATAATTTGGATTTGCGACGTGTTATAATGTGATAGCTGTTGATAGCAATAGCGTAACCACGATTACTCGGCCATATATTTCTTGATCAATTCCACTAAATTTGCAAAAATTACTTACATGATTATTGAATGGTCAAAATCAACTCCCTGTAGTAAAGAACTTAGATCTTAGGGTGGGTGGAGGCTGGCACTTATGCCAAATTGATTAATTATTGTAATACTACGAAATTTGGTGGAATAGTAGTATTCAATTTCAAAATTTTGAAAAGATGTCAAAACATTCCATGTCGTTCAAGCAAGTGTGATGATGTGTGTGTGTTTGTGTGGTGAAAATCAGATCAATTTGTCGTCTTCAATTGCAAACTAATTATTTGCGTATAGTGATTAGAATTTAAATTGGTATGATTACGGTTGAAGGGCCCTTTCTGGGTTCCCACACAAAAGGGAGATGAACTATTTTACAAGTAATCCCTTACTTGTACACTAAAAGAAATTCTTGCATTCCTAACAAAGGAACTGTGGTGACATTTTTTCAACCAACTCCTATTTATTCTACGTCAAACAAAAAAAAACATTGTAAGTATTTCACAAATTAATTAATTAGCATCAAAAGGTCAACACTTGCCTACGCACCAAAAACCTCGAATCTTTGACCTACTGTATGAAAGAGAAGCGTCTTACCAACTAAGTTGTACCTCATTATCTGACTGCTAACTTGAATTAACTTAAAAGACAACTCTCCTCCAAAAAGTTTATACCCATCTGACACAATTTACTTCTCATCTTAATAAAGGCTATAAAGCTACTTAGAATCAGTTGGAAATAGGTCAGCAATCAAATGAATTGTATAAACAATCTCAAGCCGCACACTTTGACTATCTGGGAAGTATATTCTTCATGAACTATGGCACTATTGTAGAATAAATCACCTTTCTAATATGCTATTGCTACAAGCAAATAGGGATATCATTACTAAAAAACTTACATGAAATACTTATGCATTCTGCTTCATTTGGGAACCTTTGCATTAGATACACAAAAACCATCAAAGATTGGCCTTTTATCTTTTTTCTCATCAACACTTAAGCAAATTCTTGCTCATGTCTTATAAATTGTACCAACAAAGATTAACAAAAGTTGCAATCATAATTAATTCTTTCATGGAACAGAGATCTTCATCTCTTCATTTCCCTCCACCAACTTTTGTTGATTGTGTGACATTTCTCTGTCCTTCCCCCACAGCATAACATACAACCCCACAATAACGATAACTGATCCGATCACACTATTTTGGCCAACAAAAAAACAATTTTAAGTACTACTCCATAAAAATATGTAAAGGAACAGGTAAGTTTAAGAGAAGACTTAGGGCACCTTCCGAGATGGAGCTGCTCGTGCATGACCGGAACGTCGTACAATGCTGCCATTATCTGCACGAGCGGGCTGAAGGCCGCGGTGAACACAGGCCCCCGTTTCTTCACACACCACGACATGCCCACAAAGCACATCCCCGACCCTATCATCCCCTGCACCACACTCGCTCGTCTTATCTTGTTCCGAAAAATCATTAACGCTACTATTATTCATGATACTTACCGAATACAGGACAATTAAGATGTCGGATTTGTTCCCTAGGACCCAAACAGAGAGACGCCTGTCGATAGAAAAAGTCAAGACGGCGGCCTGCAGGGCGCTGAACAAGGCCATGATCGCGGTGGTGGAGTATTGGCACGGATATCTCCTGCCTATATGCGATTGGAGAAGGAACCAAGACGACCAGCAGATTGTCCCTGCAAACAACGCAACTGAGCCAATCGTCCATCTCTCCCTCCCAACGCCCGGATGCATCAACACATGTCGTTCCATTGGCTGAGCAACGGCTGGGAAGTGGAACAACGGTACCCCTTTGTAGACGGTCAGTAAGACAGCACCACCAACGCACACTAGGGCGCCCGCCACCTTGCCTCTCCCGCTGCTGCATTTTATACTCACCCTCTCCAAACTACACACACAACACAACACAACTACTCACAAAGAAACACAAAATGCAACGCTTGTATAAACGGAGGAATTTGAACATACCCGAAAGGCAAGGCCATTATAAATGTCAAGACGGGAACCAAGTTGAGGAAGGCGCATGAGAAGGTCGCAGACGTATATTCTATACCGAGGAGGAACAGATATTGTGTCACAGATGCCCTACACAAAAACCAATTTTCTCAAACCATGAAAACAATTTATCATTTTCAAGTAATTAATTGCTTACCCAATCACTGCACTCATGAACAAGTTGCATAATATGCTGAATGTGAGCTTAGGCCTACTTCCCCTGCAACTTGAAACCTCAATCACCACAACTTAAGTTATGACTAATAAAGTATATATACGACAAATTTAAGTACCTTTCCAAGAAGTAAGCCAAAGGGAATAAAAAGATCGCAGAAACGGACTGGCGATAGGTGATGAACACTAAATGATCAATCCCATCGTTAACGACCTTCTTGAGAAGAATGTTGCTGACAGCAAAGGCCGTGTCAATGGCTACCATCGCGATGACCGGGTACCATTCTGCCACCCTCTTCATCACGTTTGTGGCGATGGAGATAGATCGATCAAGCTCCTCTTCCTCTCTACTGTTATATAAGAGTTTTTCACATTAATTTAATGCATATTCTCTTGCTTTTCAAGAATAATACTCCTATATCAATATGATGTGCAGAGTTAAGAAGAAGTGATGTTTATTCAATAAAAGAGGCTAGGTAGGACTAAATCTTTAAGAATTTTATAGTCTCACATGGCCCCAGATTATATTTTGTTGTAGATGAATTTTGATCAAAATATTAGCCACCACAGCACTATAGAGTATAGTAGGAAGCAGCATCTACAAGTGGAGGAGGAGACAGATAAATGGTTGCCACAGTTTAGGCATCCAATTCTTCTTGGAAATGATAGTTGGCATCTCATCTCATCTCATCTCATTCATCACTCTCTCATTCTCTAATATACAGAGGCGTAGAACAACATGTCAAATCCCAACTTGCTATTGTTTAAAGATTTAATAGTAGTAGTATAATCCGTGTGATTGTTCGGTTTGTGTAATGTGGGGCAGTGCTTCGATAAACAAGTGTAGCAAATGGGAAAGAAGATCTTGAGGTGTGATCTCCATCAGTTTACATCTTGTCAATTTGCTTTTCAAGAAAAGATGGTTCATTCACTTCCAAAATCTAGCATGAATCCACAATTTCCAACTGTTTCATGTTTTTCTTGTTGCAGGAACATGTATATATTTATTAGGATGCTGTCGCAATAGGTAATTAAATATTACTCCCCTAAACTCAACACGTGTCTTTTATTCACGGACAAATATTTATTAATTAAATACTCTTTCCGTGACTCCGCACATGAAAAATAGTTTTGATAAAATAACACGAGTTTCAATATAATACTATTCCATCTGTCTTTGAAAAGTATTAATAAACTATTTCATTTTCAGTTCATCCATGAAAAGTACTATAACTTTTCTAGGTTTTGGAAATTAGACTACACTGCTAATAATGTGAACTCCACTCTCCACTAACACTATTTTAAGAAAGGACGGAAGGAGTATAAAATAGAAAAATTAAAATATGTTAGCTTTAAAATACTTAACTCATTAGATAGAGAAATTTATCATGTCTTGTAGTTTTTTGTTAAAGTTCATTAATTATGTAATTACGAGTAAAATTTATTCATCTTCGAACTATAATTTATTAACCACACTGCAATTAAAAGATAGAGCGATGCTAAACATCACAATGTAGTTGTCCACATAAAAGCTTTTTTGGTTTAACTTTTCTGATTTTTTATTTAATAAAATACAGTATTTTAAAGTGTAGAATATGCTAGATTTATCTATTGAAAAGTATTGTGTGGGCAGTAGCGTTATTATGACCGCATAGTTTTGTATAAATCGAAATAAAAAATTAAGTAGACTTAATTAGGGTTGAATTTAAATGTGCGTCATATAAAATGAAATCCTCTGTTTTAATATTATGGCAATCGGATGTATAAGAATTTCATTTTTTGGTATAAAATTGCATGATTTTGACTAAAACATAGTGGAAGGGTCCCAAAGTTGATATTCCAGTCCCTTTCATTGAACTTTTTGTCAAAAAAATGACAACTATCTAATTCTGCACCCACTTTAAGCAATGTTGATTAGCAGTAAAAGATTCCGTGGATAAAGTTTTAGGAACTAATTTATAATTCATTATCACTATCTTTTTAATTAGTGGGAAGGGAATGGTGTCGCTGACATATGAGAGATATACTCATTAGATAATTAAAAGAGCTAATTTGTAACTTATTATTCTGTGTTTGGCAGCTGTGTTTATATTTTATTGATTTGTTCCGTTTCTTTTATCAAGTTTTGATGGAACCGTTAAAAATTGATGGTCAAAATTTAGTTTCATAAACTTTTATGTAAAAAAGAATTATATGATACTATTAGCTCTTTTAATCTTGAGATCAGGTGTTGCATATGTTGAAAATTTATTTTCTAAATAGTTGTTGTAAAAGAGCCAAGGATTATGGGGGAAGGGAGTGAAAAAAAAAATACTCCTTCGCATATAAAAATAAGGACATTATTGATGACACAAATTGTAATAACAAAATTGGTAAATTATGATACTAAAAAAAAATAGCAATAGAGTATTGCTAGGGGAGAATGAGACTCACAACATAAGAGAGAAATACTTACCAAAAATAGAAGTGGACTTAAATGTTGGGACGAACAAAAAAAAACTATTTTTATGGGATCGAGAAAGTATTATTCTATTTTAATGTACTCTATGTTTTAGCCTTTTAGGAATGGAATTTGTTGTCATTAAGCCTAAGAGCATCTCTAATGGTAGGCTAGCCACCGGCTAGCCGATTAACGTGGCTAGCCGATCGCGTGTGGCTGGCCGATGCGCTGGCCGCCATTGTGGCGGCTCGATCGGCCAGCGCTATTTTTAAATTTTTTTTTTAATTCTTTTTTTTTTAATTTTTTTTTAATTTTTGAAAAACTATATAAACGCGATTTTCTCTATCTCTAAATTTCTGTACAAGAGCAACATCTAGCGATGGACAACAACAACTAGCCCAATACAAAATTAAGACCCTCGTTCGGCTAGCGGCAAACTATAACGGATTCAAGGCATACTAACATTTTTTAATGTATTTTTTTAATAAATTAGTGAGGAGTAGAGTGGGGCGGTGGCTCGTGTGTGGAAGCCCGGATTTTTTTTTTATTATGTAATTTTTTTGATTTTTAGTTAATGTACTTTTTTAAAAAAAATAAAATTAATGAATTTTCCCGTATATGTCTCGTAAATTTAATTCGGTAATTTAATCGTGATTTTAATTCCGTAAATGTAGTATATTTTGATAATTTTTATTGCGGCTGGCCTATGGCTGGCCTAAATCTGATGTGGCAGGTAGATTTTTTAGTGATGCTGACGTGGCAGGAGAGAGAATGGCTAGCCTATTGCTGGCCTAAGAGCATCCGCAATGGTCGGCTAGCGACCGGCTAGCCGAACCATTGCAATCGGCGAGGACGAAATCGGCGAGCGGATCGGCGTGGGCTGGCCGATCGCTCGTCGCTGGCCGAAGCGCTGGCCGATCGGCTAGCCGCCATTGTGGCGGCCCGATCGGCCAGCGGCGATTTTTGAATTTTTTTTTTTTTAAATCATATATAAACACGATTTTCGTTTCATTTTCATTTGCACCACTTGTTTTAACGAGTTTTCTCTCTCTCTAACTTTCTGTACAAGAGCATCATCGAGCGATGGATCACAGCAACGAGTCCAGTCCAGCGACGAGTGGATCTCAGACTCTCACGGTACCTGTGGGATCTGGATGGGGGCAGATGGGTCCGGGGTTTAACATCCCTTGGAATCAGATGATGGGGATGATGGCTAGTGCGCCGGGGGGCGCGATGGGGGGGAACCAGGGGGGTATGCCGGGGGGGATGCCGGGCGGCGGGCAGGGGAGCGGCGGGCAGTCAGCGCCCGGGTGGGGGGGTATGCCCCAGCTGCAGCAGATGATGGGGATGATGTGGCAGGGCGGGATGCAGCACGGTATGCATCCCGGGATGCCGGGGGGGGGGGGGTGCAGGGGTCACCGGGAGGGGACGCGGTATATCGGCCCTCGCTTGATTTTTTGACGCTTCGTCTCACACGTCGACCCCGGTGGAGACGCAGTTCTCTGGCGATGACCTTCTGTCATTGCATGATATGGGGATCGATCTCGGGGAAGATGATACTCCCGTTCCAGCGACGCCGGCTGGGCCGAAAAAGAAGACGAGGGGGAAGGGGAAGGGCAAGGCGGTCGGCGAGTCATCGCAGCCCGCTGCCACTGGCCGGAGGTAGTGGACGGAGGATGAGTACGCCGGGGTGGCCAAGGGGTGGTTGGAGGTGTGTGACGATCCGCTGGTTGCGAACAACCAGCGGGTCGTCAACATGTGGTCGAAGATCAGAGCTGCCTATAGGAGGCACTGCCCGCACGGGAACGACTTCAGCAACGAGGAGGTCCGGAAGGGGTGGGAGCGCACCAGGGCCGCGGTGGGCCGTTTTGCGAATTTGTACGCCAACGCCCTCCGTCAGCTCAGAAGTGGGCAGAATGAGGACGACGCCCGGAGGATAGCCGCGAGTCAGTTCCCCTTGGAGGGGAAGTATAAGGAGTTCACCTTCTGGGAGTGCTTCTTGTTGTTGAAGGACTCCGAGAAGTTCCGGGCGGGGTGCGACGCTGGGTGGCCGAAGAAGCAGCGACTGAACTATAGCGGCGACTACAGCGGCAGCAGCGGCGGATCCCACGACCTCCCCCCGAATGCTGAGGAGTTTCCATCCCCTCCTTCATTTACTGGTCGCCCCCGCCCGGTTGGACAGAAGCGGGCGCAGCGGGCTGCGAGGGGCGGATCCCCCCTATCGCCCGGCGAGGTCCAGTCCTCCGCCCTCCCACCCGCCCCACTCGAGTACACTCTCCATTCGCGTAACCAAACGCGGGCTCAGATGTTACAGGTCTTCTGAGAGTGGAAGAACGCCACTGACCCCACGGAGAAGAGGTTTCTTCACGAGATGCTCGAGAGCATGCGTGCTGATTTAGAGATCGCGAGGACACGGCTAGAGGGTTCCGACGTGGGCTCAGATACCACGGGTGGCAGCAGCGGCGGCGGCGGCGACGACGAGGACGAGGACGACGGCGATGGGGAGTAGAGTGTGGCGGGGCTCGTGTGTTGAAGCCCTTTTTTTTTAAAAAAAAATCATGTACTTTTTTTTTAAAATCTTTGTACTTTTTTTTAATGGAATGGATTATTTTTCCCGTATATGTGTCGTAAATTTAGTTCCCGTATTTTAATCGTATTTTAGAGCATCCACAATAAGAATAGGTCAGCCACTCTCTCTCTCTGCCACGTCATTAGCACTAAAAATCCATCTGCCACATCAGCATTTTATTCAAATAGGCTAGACTTAGGCCAGCCATAGGCCAGCTGCAATAAAAATAATTCAAAAACAACTACATTTTACGGAATTAAATTTACGATTAAATTACAGAATTAAATTCACGAGACATATACGGGAAAATTCATTCATTTTATTAAAAAAAGGTACATAGATAAAAAAAATACATGATTTTTTTTTAAAAAAAACGGGCTTCCACACACGAGCCCCGCCGCTCTCTACTCCTCGTCGTCGTCGCCGCCGTCCTCGCCGCCGTCACCCGAGGTATCTGAGCCCGCGTCTGATCCCCCACCAATGCCCTCGTGGCATCCAAATCCACCTGCATGTTCTCGAGCATCGAGTGGAGAAACCTCTTCTCCGTGGGTCGTTGCGGCCTTCCACTCTTGGAAGACCTTGTACATCCGTTCGTCCGTTTTTGCACGCGAGAATAAGGTGTACGCGCATGAGGGGGGAGGGTGCCGAGATGACCTCCTGGGGCGATAGGGGGGATCCATCCCTCGCTGCCCGTTGCGCCCGCTTTTGGCCAAGCGGGCGAGGGCGACGAGTAAAGGATGGAGGGGACGGAAACTCCTCAGCATCCGGGGGGAGGTCGTGGGATCCTCCGCTGCTGCCATTGTAGTCGCCGGAATAGTTCAGCCTCTGCTTCTTCGGCCACCCAACGTCGCACCCCGCCTGGAACTTCTCGGAGTCCTTCAGCAACACATAGCATTCCCAGAAGGTGAACTCCTTATACTTCCCCGGCAAGGGGAACTGACTCTCCGCTATCCTCCGGGCGTCATCCTCATTCTGCCCACTAGTCAGCATGCGGAGGGCGTTGGCGTACAACCCCAAAAATCGGCCGACCGCGACCCTGATGCGTTCCCACCCCTTCCGGCACTCCTCCCCGCTGTAGTCCTTTCCGTGCGGGCAGTTCCTCCTGCATACCGACATCATCCCCATCATCTGCTGCATCATCTGCTGCTACATCTGGGGCATACCTCCCCAACCCAGCGTTGCCTGCCCGCCGCTGGCCTGCACCCCGCCCGACATCCCCCCTTGGTTCCCCCCCTGCATCCCCCCCTGCGCTCCCGCCATCATCCCCATCAACTGTTGCCAAGGGACGTTAAACCCTGGGCCCATCTGGCCCCATTCAGATCCCACGGGTAGCGTGGGAGTCTGAGATCCGCTCGTCGCCGGACTGGACTCGTTGTTGTGGTCCATCGCTCGATATTGCTCTTGTACAGAAATTTAGAGAGAGAGAGAGAGAAAAAAAACTCATTAAAACAAGTGGTGCAAATGAAAATAAAACTAAAATCGCGTATATATAGGTTTTCAAAAAAAATTAAAAAAAAAATGAAAATTGGGCGCTGGCCGATCGGCTCGCCACAATGGCGGCCAGCGCATCGGCCAGCGTCCTTAAATCGGCTAGCCCACGCCGATTTTTTCGCTGATTTGCGACTGGCCACGCCGATTTTTCCGCCGATTCGCGGCTGGCCCTTAAATCAGTTAATTCTCATCATGTCGAAAGAAAATAGCGAGACACATCAGACCACTCAAATCATTAATTGGATATTGCTTTTGAAACTTTAATTGATACCTTACGGATTAGGATGTTAGAATGAAACATTGTATGATATGGTCTTTACTCTTTAAGAATATAAATTCAATTCAAAATTTACGTAATTTAACAGAGAAAATGATTAAAAATTTAGAGCATCCGCAATGGTTAATAGGCCAGCCATAGGCCAGCCATTCTCTCCCCTGCCACGTCAGCAACACTCAAAAAACCACCTGCCACATCAGATTTAGGCCAGCCATAGGCCAGCCGCAATAAAAATAATTCAAAATACACTACATTTACGGAATTAAAATACGGAATTAAATTTACGACACATATACGGGAAAATTCATTAAATGCATTTAAAAAAAGTTATATAGATTAAAAAAAAAATTACAAAAATAATAAAGAAAAAAAACTATCGCCGAGTCCTCCGTACCCACAACTCTTCAATTATATCCTTTTGGAGTTGAATATGAGCTTCAACTTGGCGCATGTTGGCAAATTCCTTGAGGCGGCCGGCTTCATCGAGAGGTACCCCCTGGCGTACACTAGGGGTGGCCGTTCCGTGGCTTGGACCGGCTTCATCGTCACTGACCCAACTAGTCAGTTGTACGCCTTCGTCTTCGACAATCATGTTGTGCATGATAATGCAGGCGTACATTATTTCGGAAACGCATCCGACATCCCACAAACGCGTGGGACCCTTAATTGCCGCCCATCGAGACTGGAGCACACCAAATGCGCGCTCCACGTCCTTGCGCGCCGACTCCTGTCGTTGCGCAAAGTAGGCCTTCCTTTCATCGCTTGTTTGTCGGATCGTCTTCACAAAGACCGGCCACCGAGTGTATATCTCATCCGCCAAGTAGTAGCCCATATCATGCCGGTTGCCGTTGGCAACAAAAGAGACGGCTGGACCGACGCCCTGGCACTTCTCGTTGAAGAGGGGAGACGAGTTCAGGACGTTGAGGTCGTTGTTCGACCCGGCTACCCCAAAATACGCGTGCCAAATCCACAGCCGGTAATAGCTACGGCCTCGAGGATTATCGTGGGGTTCTTTGACTTGTAGCCGGTCGTGTAGGCCCCCTTCCAGGCAGTCGGACAGTTCTTCCACTCCCAGTGCATACAGTCTATGCTGCCTAACATCCCGGGGAACCCATGCTTCTCCCCGTGCATCTGCATCAAACTCTGACAATCTTCGGGAGTAGGGCTTCGAAGGTACTGCTCACCGAAAACGGCAATCACGCCCCCACAGAACTCCTTCAGACATTTCAGGGCTGACGACTCGCCGATGTGGAGGTACTCATCCCACATGTCTGCCGCGCCTCCGTAGGCCAACTGCCTGATTGCCGCCGTGCACTTTTGAATAGGTGTGTGGCCGGGTCTGCCAGCCGCATCGTGCCTGAAGCGGAAACACATATAGCGACGCTCTAATGCGCCAACGATGCGCATAAACAACTCCCTGCGCATTCGAAAACGCCGTCGAAACATGTTGGCGGGAAAGCGCGGGTGCTCTGAAAAGTAGTCGTCGAACAGCCGCTGGTGTGCAGCAACGTGATCCCGCTCAATCACTGCTCGGTGGTGGATAACCGGTGGAGGGCGAGGTATCCCCTGCTGTTCCACCATACGCATGTACCGCTCCATCTCGCGGTCCATGTAGGCATTCATAGCCTCGTTCATCCTCCGTTCGTACTCCTCAGCATCCCAACCACTACCACCACCACCACCACCGCTACTACCCGCGTTACTCATCGCTCGATAATGCTCTTGTACAGAAAGTTAGACAGAGAGAAAACTCGTTAAAACAAGTGGTGCAAATGAAAATGAAACGAAAATCGCGTTTATATAGGTTTTTAAAAAAAAAAAAAAAATCGGAAATTGCCGCTGGCCGATCGCTGGCCGATCGGGCCGCTGCAATGGCGGCTAGCCGGTCGGCCAGCGCATCGGCTAGCGACGAGCGATCGGCCAGCCCACGCCGATGCGCTCGCCGATTTGCCGCTGGCCGACTGCAATGGTTCGGCTAGCCGATCGGCTAGCGCGACGAATCGGCTAGCCGGTCGCTAGCCGACCATTGCGGATGCTCTTATAGCCCGAAAAATCCAACAACTCAAATGACCCTAAACTAAATATGAGAAGGCATGACGCTGCAATATTTTGAGTTCAATGCTGGCTGCCCCCAATTTCAAGAATTTGAATTTTGCACTGCGTTACTTGTCGCAGAAATTCCATCCCAGGAGAAACAATTCCTCGCCGGAATTCTTCAAACTGCAGCAAATCCACTCTCTCCTCATCGTCTCCGGCTTCTCCGACCACTCTTCACTCGTCACACCACTCCTCCTTCACTGCATATCCCTCCCTTCCTTCCCCCGCGCCTACGTCCTCTCCATCCTCAACCAGATTCGCCGCCCCGATGTCTACACCTACAACGCCCTCTTCAGAGCCTTCACCTCCGACCCAAACACCGCAATTCTCATCTACGCCAGGATGCACCGCGAGGGCGTCTCCCCCAACAAGCACACCTTCCCTCTCCTCCTCAAAACCAAAACCCACATCCCTTTCCAGATCTTCGCGCACTCCATCAAGTTCGGTTTCGCCTCTGATCACTTCTTCCTCAACACTTTGCTAAGCGTCTGCGCGAAATGCGGGCTCATCGAGTGTGCTCGCAAAGTGTTCGACGAAATGCCGCACAGAGACGTCGTCGGTTACACAGCGTTGATGGATGGGTATGTTAGGACTGGTCGAGCACGAGAAGCTCTGAACCTCTTTCTAGAGATGAGAGCGTCGGGTATCGCGGTGGATGAGGTAGCAGTTGTCAGCGCCATTTCCGCTGCCGGAACCCTCTGCTGCGATTGGCTGGGGCGGTGGATACACGGGTTTTACATTGAATCCGGGAGGGTGGTGCGAGATGTTTATGTTTCCACAGCTCTCGTTAATATGTATTTGAAATGTGGTTGCTGTGATGATGCAATGAGAGCTTTCCATGATATGCCTTACAGAAACTCTGTTTCTTGGAATGCTTTGCTGGCTGGTTTCGTGCAGTTGAATAAGTTTAAGGACGTGTTGTTTCTTTTCGATGCAATGCTGCTCGAACAAGTCGAACCTAGTGAAGCTACATTAGCAACCGCGCTCAAAGCCTGTGCTCATCTTGGCTCATTGGAGAAGGGAATGTGGCTCGATAGCTACATAGGCACGCGGAAACTGGAGCTAACCTCAGTGCTCGGGACTGCTCTGATCGACATGTATGCAAAGTGCGGGTGCGTGGGGGAGGCGTTTCGTGTTTTTGAGATGACCCGTGTGAAGGACGTGTACCCATGGACGGCCTTGATACACGGGGTGGCAATGAACGGGGACGCCATGGACGCCCTGAGTCTCTTCTCTGAGATGTTAAGCAGCGGGGTGAGACCTAACGAGGTCACATTCATCGCAGTGTTGAGCGCTTGCTCTCATGGGGGGCTTGTGTCGGAGGGGAGAGAGGTGTTTGAAGCGATGGAGCGCGATTATGGGGTGCGGCCTGGCGTTGATCACTACGGGTGCATGGTCGATATGCTTGGGCGGGCGGGGCGGTTGAGGGAGGCGGTGGAGGTGATGGAGGGGATGCCAGAGGAGAGTGGGGAGGTGTGGGGTGCTCTGCTCGGTGCGTGTGTGATTCATGGGGATGTGGAGGTGGGGAGATGTGTGGGGGATCGGGTGATTGAGCTGCAGCCGCATCGTGGCGGGAGATATGCTGCGTTGGCGAATTTGTATGGGAAAAGTGGCGATGGAGAAGAGGCAGGTGGTGTGAGGAGGAGGATTAAGGAAGGTGGAGTGGAGAAGACAGCAGGGTGTAGTTGGATTGAGTATAATGGGAAACTGCATCACTTTGTGGCGTTTGATACATCACATATTGCTTCACAAGCTGTGTATACCACCTTGGATAAACTTACTCCTCACATGGAGGAGGAGGAGGATCTTCCTTTTCTTGTGGATCCCATTTTTCATAGTTAACTTATTATAGATATTCAAATTAAATTACTGATTTGTCATTATTTAAATGTTTATGTTGAAAAGTTTGATGAATTGTCTACAAATGTGATCACTCTTTATCTAATCATAGGAGTATGTTATTCAAAGAAAATGGCAATTTTGAATGAGACGAGAGGAGGGAGTGACTGAATCAGAAAAATTGGATGCTACTATCTTCTAGGTAAGGTCATCAATCTTGATTAGAAAATAAGTGAATTCTAACCAATTAGAGAAAAATTGAAATAAAAACTTCGACCTTGACTTTGATCAAAGCAGTCGTCTTTTTTAGAAAATTGATTTAAAAAATTCAATCTTTTCTTTTTAGAAAATCGAATTAAAAATTCGATCTTTTTTGAAATGTTGCAAAAAATGTAGTGTAGTAGAATGTGGGCCAGGCCCATCTTTTGCAGCGACGAATGTAATTTTATCTGAATTGCTTATCTTCTTGCAGCACAAGACAATACCATCAGCTACAGAAGATAACTCCTTCTCCCTCTCCCTCTCCCTCTCCCTCTCTCACCAACCAAAATGGCGGCTGCAATTACCGGTCTAGCTGTCTCCTCTCCCTCATTATTGACTCAAGCTATCGTCTCCGATCGCCGCTTCAGGAGGCGCTCTGCCTCCGTCGTTCGGATGACTTTGGTTGGGGAGGAGAAGAAAACTTTCACTCTCACCAAATCCGAAGAGGCTTTCAAGGCCGCCAAGGTACTATTATCATCAATTGTTTCATCAATGCATCAGCTAATTCTCTATTTTCCCTGCGCTACCAATTTCGCCTTGTTGCTGGAATTCTTCATTTCAGTGCCTTCTAGTTTGAGGTGTTGAATTTCTTCTTCTAGTTTAGTTAATGCTATTTGTGGTGGTTCGAGGAGGTTTAGTTTCCACTACTGTGAGGGTAATGTGGTTATCGGATGATCATAGATTAGAGCTCAAAAAGATAGTTACTTTTAGGATTTATGATTTTATTTGTTTACTGGGTTAATCGCGTAGATTCGAATTAATCAAAGCCCTCCAATCAAAAATCAAGACAAAGTAATCGTTTTGAACAATTTCTAGCAGTCTTTCCTAATCCAACAAAGTAGAAGGCTGTTTTCTCAAAAAATTCAAAAAAGAAAGAAAGTCAACAAGGTTAAAGTGTTCTGTATTGGATTTTCTTGATGATAATGCTAGGGCAGCTGTTGCTTGAGGATCAGATAGTTGTTTGATACAACGCAATACCACCATTATTCTTCACCTGTATAACAATGGAGCAGTGGATAAGTATATGCTGAAACTGAGTACTCCTTATGGACCTTCATTTTATTTAGCTATATGCACATGTATCTGCATTCATGCCTTGCACGTGGTATCAGAGAAAGAGAGAGAGAGTTTGCATTTTGTTATTTCTCTTGATATATTATATATCTTCATGGCTTGGTTTTATGATACAAATATGTAATTTTATCATTTTCTGATTGTTGACAGGAATTGATGCCTGGAGGTGTAAATTCACCTGTACGTGCTTTCAAATCAGTTGGGGGTCAACCAATTATTATTGATTCTGTCAAGGGCTCTCATATGTGGGATATTGATGGTAATGAGTACATTGACTACGTTGGATCATGGGGGCCAGCCATTATTGGTCATGCGGATGATGAGGTCCGTGACTTGTATCTATATTTACCCAGTTGACATCATATTGTCTGGAAACTTTTACATGTATGGAACCTTTGTGATGATATGTTTGAAACACAAATCAATCACCTAAGGAAGAAAGTGTTGCCCTTCTCTTAATTTTCAGAATGAGCGATCTCAATTTCAAGGTCTCATAAGATGTGCATCAAAAGATAGTGGCCATGAGTAATCTACCTCCCAAAAAACAATGTCTATGTTTGATTCGAGAAAAAAAATTGTAGATTAGCTGGTTTAGAGAACTTTTAGTTTTGTGTTTGTTGAATGGTCTAGATATAATTTTTGTTGTTAGTGCACATATATTGTAGTATTAACCATTATGTGTCGGCTCCTTAATCTGAACTGAAAGTTCTTGTATGTTGACAACCTGCAGGTACTTGCTGCCTTGGCTGAAACAATGAAGAAAGGAACCAGCTTTGGGGCACCCTGTCTTCTAGAAAATGTCCTGGCAGAAATGGTAATCTCGGCTGTTCCAAGTATTGAAATGGTTCGTTTTGTCAACTCTGGCACGGAAGCCTGCATGGGTGTTCTTCGATTGGCTCGTGCTTTTACTGGCCGAGAAAAGATCATTAAGTTTGAAGGCTGTTACCACGGCCATGCTGATCCATTCCTTGTTAAGGCTGGAAGTGGAGTTGCTACTTTGGGGCTTCCAGATTCCCCTGGAGTTCCTAAGGCAGCTACCTATACGACACTGACATCCCCTTATAACGACATTTCTACTGTTGAAAGCCTTTTCGAGGCAAACAAAGGAGAAATTGCAGCTATCATCCTTGAACCGGTAGTAGGGAACGCTGGTTTCATTCCACCAACACCTGAGTTCCTCAGTTTCATCCGCAAGGTTACCAAGGACAATGGTGCTCTGCTCATTTTTGACGAAGTTATGACTGGTTTCCGTCTATCTTATGGCGGTGCTCAGGAGTATTTTGGAATGACTCCTGATTTGACAACTCTTGGAAAGATTATTGGTGGCGGTCTGCCAGTTGGTGCATACGGAGGAAGGAGGGAGATAATGGAGCTGGTTGCTCCAGCTGGACCAATGTATCAAGCTGGCACACTAAGTGGAAACCCATTGGCAATGACTGCTGGGATTCACACGCTTAAGAGGCTAAAACAACCAGGTACGTACGAATACTTGAACAAGATCACTGGTGAACTTGTACAAGGCATTGTGGATGCTGGGAAGAAAGCTGGTCATGCAATAAGCGGCGGATATATAAATGGAATGTTTGGTTTCTTCTTCACCGATGGCCCAGTTTACAATTTTGAGGATGCCAAGAAAAGCGACACTGCAAAATTTGGCAAGTTCTACCGAGCAATGCTGGAGGAAGGCGTGTATTTCGCACCTTCTCAATTCGAGGCTGGTTTTACGAGCTTGGCACATACTCCTGAGGATATTCAACAGACGATCGCTGCAGCTGACAAGGTTTTTAAGACGCTTTAGGTCTATCTTATTTAAGGGTGTTTGTAGCATGCTTTTGTAATGTAGAATTTTGGTGTGTGGAGAGTTGAGTGGAGTTCGGATTGTAGATGTTCCTTAACTAAAGCCTGTGTACCTTTTATTGTCCTCACTTCTGCTTGATGGATTTCAGTTCAGCACTTCATAATTTTTAAATTTTGCTCTCTTTTTGTTTTTGTTTTCGTTTTAGCAAAGTAATTCCTAGACTAACAAAAAAAAACCTATATCCAAATATATTAATGAAAATTTCCCCACACAATTGTGGTTTCACATCAAATATGTGCAAAAGACAACTATACTGTAAAATTAGTCTTTTCGACAAAATGCACAGACAAGTGAAGAGCAGAATAACATCTTTTACCAAAACTCATTACACAGTCGTTACAACCTTAACAATGATTGATGGGCCAGCATTCACAGAAAGGAGGCTCCGGTAAGAACCTTCACTGTCAACGTAGCCACTATGCGATATGATTTCGTAAGCTCCTACAGGTAAAATAGAGATATCGAGAAAGCAAGTAGAGAAACCTTGGCCACGCTCGTTAAGTTCAAAACGAACATATTCAGTTACCATAAAACGATCATTGTCTCGTCTTCTGCAGTGTCCTTCGGTCTCCACAGAGCCAGTGACATATCTGAACAGCTTCTTATTCAACTCCATTGTATTATCCATCTCATCTTCCTCCTTCCTCAATTGGGATTGCCATTTAAAATCTCCAATACTAGTTGTTACCAAAGAGTGGGGTTTACAACCAAGAATGCAGTACACTTTGTTTGATGGACTTGGCAGACCAGTTGTCATGTTTTTCATTTGAAAGCTCAAATTCAGAGAGAGAGAGGAGCCTAACAAAATGGACGATCCATCTAAAACTTGCCCATCTTCATTCATGACAAAGAGCTCAGAGGAAACAGCAGACCTGAAAGGTGCATCAACATTCATTTAAGAAAATATGAAATAGTAAAATACCAAATGAAATACACAAGTCAGTCACTGGAATGCAGAAAGAGTGTTTCAATATTGTCACAAGCCTCAACATAACAAAAGAGTTTCAAATCCAGGAAACTAGAAAAGAGTCGACAATGCATGTTAAAGATAAAGGGTAAATCAAGAAAGTCATTCAACCCAAGGTTTTGAGATTTGAGGATTAAAGAGGTCAAGTAATCTCCAAAGCAGCTCAGTGAAAACATTAATCAAGAAATATGATGGAAATTGCATATTCATCATGCACAGGCTGCAAAATTCTCCCAGTTTTGACGATAATTAGCCATTACAGTTAGAAAATGCTTGCCATAAGAGACTGAAATCAGCAAAAAGAAAAGGATTTGAAGCCAATTATTTACTACCCCAACTTCCAACATGTCATTTTTAGCATGTATAAGTTGGTATTTCTGGTGCTTGATGGCTCTAAAGACATGTTATTTAAGAAGGGATAATAGTCATTTAAATCACGTAGGTTGGTTAAATTCTGGCCAGTTTGAAAACAAAATAAATTATGAAGTTTCAAATTTACTCAATTGTCTCATCCATTTACAAAACAACATCTTTGGTGATGCTCAAAACGGCATTGCTAATTAAATTGGGAAAATAAAGGAAATGAAAAGAAAGAAAAAATTAATTATTTTGATGAAACAACATCATTTCAAACATTATTTAAAGGCACTGTTCTGGATAGACTATTGAGAAGGTATGTAACTTTGGGATTTGATTTGATGTTTTCAAACGTTATCAGAGTGACCCGAATTTGATCAAACTTCGTGATTTAAATGGATTATCCCTATTACTAAATTAATAGTAGTTCATAATAAAAATAAGAAAGTATAGGAAAAAGAATATCTTGAGAACCAATTAGAAAAGATCCATTATACATACCTCACTTTAAAGAAGTGATGAGGAGTGTGGAAAGGAACTAACATCAAATTTGAGATAACATTCCTTAGCACTTCTGTACCCCTACTAATAATTTGATGCAACGCATCAGCATCTGGTTCCCTCCTGGCTGCCTCACTGAACAAGTTAAAAATCTCCCGAACAGAATACTCACAAAGCTTGTGTAAGATTACTGTCTCATAAGAGCAAGTTTGAGTAATAAACCTTGATGAAGAACACCTGTTACAGTTGCGAAAGGGCTTCAGAAGGAATAGGAGATTTTCCCTAGTCTTGCGACCTATATGCTTAAATCGCCCAAGAAGATCTTCAATGAGCACGGCATGCAAAGTCTCATCTAGGTATCTAGATTCAGAAACTTTATAAATTTCAGAAGAACACCAGTCTGGAACTAGAAAAGCAAAACCAGCAGTAAAGGCCATAACTGAGCAATTCAATGCAAGTGTTGAAACACTCATTACACTTTGTCTGTCCATACCCATGAAAGATGTCAAAAGCATATCATATTCTTCAGCTAATTTCTTCATGTAGCATGATGCCTCCATAATAGAGTTAATGAAGGAGCCAAGTTTCAAAGAAGTTGTGGGCGAAAGAAGAGTACCTCTATGTAACACTCCACACCCAGTGCCACCCAGGATAAATGAAACAGAATCAAGTAGCTGCATCATATCAGCAACTTTTTTCAAAACCTTTGCTCTAAGGGTCAAAAACCATCTTTGGAAACTGAATATATGGCCCATATCAGGGGCTCGAAGAATTTCTTCAGCAGAAAGAATTTCATCACGGCCATTAAGAAGAATTTCCCTATACTTGTAACTTCCGGTACTCAATGCACTGACACCCATTTCACGTAAACCACTTCCACCTGGGATGATACATGTGCCTTGGCCAGATAAAAAGAACAGCTGAATCGTTTTTTCTGAGGTAGAGAACCAAGACAGAGATTTTAACCAACTGCAACAGGAAGGAGATTTAACTGCTTTCATAAGCTCCTCAAATATGAAAGCAGCTGTGGACCATGCACCCTGACAGGCAGCATTTTTTCCAGCCTTATAAGCATACCAGTAATTATTTCCTTCTAAAATCTCATTTGCACAACACAAGGTAGATTTATCAAACTCAAGAATGGAAGAAGCACAGGACAAACTAGAACTCTTACAAGGTGACAACAAGTCCTCTGTCAAATTCTTCATGCAGATAAAGGCAGAATGTAAGTGCAATAATAGAAAGTTCATCAGCCTAGTGTAGCTACCTATATAGCTACAATGGCATACAATTTCTACTTGAAGTTTCAATGCATCCAAATCCAAGGTGTGGCTGGTTTCAGTATTTGTGTATTCAAGGTTTTCCAAACAAAAAGCCATGATTTTTGACATAGTGAGAATGATATTTGATACAACCAGTGTTTTGCCATTGCTCACATACACTGTCATATGGGGATTTGACAAGACTGTTTTCTCTGATCCTCTTTCTCTGTCGATCATCTTCATCAAATTACATACAAATAAACATGCACTATTGAGTACTAGGCAGTGAAGCTTTGGGCAATTCTCAGTCAAGTTGAATAAAGTTTTCAGCAAGCTTTTAACCTCAAACTCCACAGCAAAGTCAGCCATACTATTACCAAATGGTGTCACGAGGGATATGACTTGATCTAGGATGAAAGAGATCACCTGGGATGCCAGAGTACAACCTGATCCACCTGACCACGTATCTTGTCTTCCCAAAACTTTTCCCGAAAGAACTGCTAGAACATTAACAGCAAAAACTCTGTTTGATTGCACAGATGATTTTAGCATATTTTTAACAACTACAAACAGCTTCTGGAAAAGCTCCGGAATCTCCATGCACGGAATAATGGGTAAATTGATCAGAAGGATCTGCAAAATATGATAATGTGAGGGACTCTATGAATATACTGAGGCCATGCTTTAGTAATGAAGCAAACCATACCTTATATAAAAGTCTTAGAGATTCAAGCTGCAGTGTCGGTTGAAGTTCAGATCTGTGTAGGATGCGGAATACCCTATGGACTGTGCTTGTATTTGAAGGAAACATACAAACTTCTCTTGCTAATAAAAAGCGGAAGCATCTCAAAGATGTCACTTGCATGCGCAAAGATCTATCTTCACTTTGAAACAGTGTAAGCAATTCTATCTACAACGAGAAATAAGAAATTACGAACTCAAATGCAAGATACTAATATATGGAAGCCAATCAGTTTATTGACTAATAGTGTTATTGTATATCAAATTTGTACAACCGGTTGAATAAATCCTGCCCATACATTGAGTTGGGTATGATTGAATATTGATATCCCCCCTCCATAGATCTTAAATTATGAAAATAAATCATTTCTGTACATTGAGCTTAGTTTCTTTTCTTGAAGACAAGTTTGAATTCATTCATAGGTTGTGAAAGGAAGAAAAAATAGAAATTGACATCCAGATATTCAAAAAATTATAAAAATGAAAAACTTTAGGCAAGTAATTGATAAGATACATTCAATTCATCTGAAAAGGCACCTGGGTAGGAATTAGAAGCATCCACCGAGAAGCAATTTTGGAAAGTGAAATTAGCATGGTAGCTGAGAAGTCATCTTCCAAAGAATCCATGAGAAGCTTCAAACCTAACTATAAGAAGTATATTTAGAAGTTGCAAACTTGCACTGCAATATAAAAGTGAGCTCTAAATACAAACGCATAATATCTTAAAAACATGCACAACTGTACGTAGTTATGCTCATGTAAACCAAAAAGTAAATAGCTCCACATAGGATTTCTCACTTGTTTCTTAGTTATTTTATGTTTTAGTTGGCCACAACATGCTTAGATATGTGAGAGAAAAAAATCCACATCACAGCATAAAGAACAACTAATGCATCTAATAGAGAAGGGAAGATGTTGAACCTTGTACGCATTCTCTGCAATTGAAAACGAGCACCACAGTTTGGCGAATGCACGTCCTGCAGCTAACTTTATGTCTTCTGAACTCTCCTGTGACGAGACTGTTGACCTAAGCATCTCCAAGAAAACAATTGCAAAGTCATCTGACATCTCAGACAAGCAACCTGCAGCAAAATAAGCAGCCTTCACCTGCAGAAAGCAGCAAAAAGTTTTGTAAACCATAGAAAAAAAAAAAGCTAAACAGGAACAATTTTTTGTAACATTATCAGCCACAATCTACATTAAATGAGCAGCAAAAACTAGGAATTATTTTACAAACAAAATCAATAAACGCGAAGTTCCTACATACAGAACTAAACTGTTTCTACTGCACATGAAAGCTAAAGTCCCTTAGATAATACATAATGCTTCATAGCATACCTCAAGAACATCACCACTAACCAAACTTGACAGCACAACATACCGCACATCCGGACAACCCTTTGCTAAATAAGCCCAGCAACCAAACAGCCGCAAAGAGAGTGCTCTTTCCTCAGTATCCCCTTCATCAAACACTTCCTTCACTCTCCTCACCAACTCCAATTGATTCTCAAACATTTCATTGCTAAAAATACCCTCAGCACCTCTATTTCCCCTCTTAATTTTCATAAAAATTCTAACTACACATTTTTTAGTTTGTTTGTCCCCTGAACTAAACGCATCGGCCAGACACAGTAAAATTGCATTGAGGAACAGCTTATCCTCCTCCGGGATTAAGCCGAACATCGTGTGCTCTGCAATCGTCAGTTTTGGCTCCTTGTTCCACCGCTGAAGTCGCCTGCCGATTTCTTCTAGGGCAGCAATAGGTTTACCTAAACCATAAGAAATGAATCAATTTTTGCAGAGAATTAATTTAGAAATGTATGTGAAGTGGGAGGAGTTACCTGGTATATCTGAACGAAGGTCTTTTTGGAGCTGAATGCTCCAGTCCATAGCACAAGCTGCTGGGGTTCGCTCCATTGTGATTTTGAATTAGTGATGAACGCTAATCATATGATAAAATGGTGGCCAAATGTTTCTGGCTTTCATAAACCATCATTTATAAACGGGATATGCGAGGTGGGGCGCCACCGTTTAAATCATCAAATCTAGGGTTATTGGCGCTTGAGACCGGTGGCGACCGCCCCCTCCGTACGACTAATTTCTCCTTATCTAGACCTAAAATTGTCATGACCGTCTTCTCAGTTTCCCTTCGATTGTCGCCCTGAAAGCTAAAAAAAATAGTCATGAGTGTCATAAATCAAGTTAGTAATATATATTCCGCTCCCTCCGTTTTCAAATTCTGGATTCGTCACTGAGACGATCGAATACATCGACTGAATCGAGATTTTGATATGGAGCCCAAGCCACTTTTTAACGGTTATGAGTATTTTTAAGGACTATGAGATTATACAAATAATGAGATTGAAACATTTAGATAAGTGATATAAATGCATGGTTTATATGGTTAGAAACAATGGTGACTTCGAAAGAGCAGTCAATATCGAACAAACGGACAGTAATAACTATTAGTATCAATAAACAACTAAGCGTCACGACACCAAATCAAGTTAGTGTGTAAATCAACTATATAACTTCCTTTTTTCTATCAGTTCATAACTTTTGTCGATAATCGGAAATCCCACAATATTATTTCTATAATTATTTTAACGATATTTAATTAGAAAATTCAACGATGAAATTAATGTAGCTAAAGAAATAATAAATCAAAAGATATTTTTTAAAAATAAATAGCAAGTTTTAAAATAAAATTTTATCAATATTAGTATATAATATTTTGTAGTATTTATTACTCCTATTATTAAAATTTAGATAAACTACATAAATATTTGTTTATTAAAATAGTAAACGAAATTATTTGTCTCATCTGTGTATCATTTCGCAACCAATATGGCCTTATGTCTCTCAATCGATCCATTCGAATCTCTATTTCATGGTGAAGACCCACGTATAAAAGATGGTATTGTCCTTCTAGCTGCTGGCACTTTTCCAAAGTACTATTCCGAGCCAATGCCCCCATTTCCTTTCTCATTGCATCTCACTAATGCTTTGATCTCAAAGCTTCTTCTACATAACTGGATATTGTTGTAGAGAAGGACCCCAGGCGGTTCGGAGGATTACCCTTGCCTTGATGTATTAATAAAACATGGAAGACATACTCCCTCCGTCCCAAGTTACTTGAGTCGTATTTCATTTGGGTTGTCCCAAGTTACTTGAGTCGTATTTCATTTGGGTTACTTGAGTCATGTCTTTTTTTTGTTAAAATCAGAACAATTAATCTCACCTACTTTATTATTTATTTTACTTTATTCTCTCTTCTTTCTCTTATTTTATTCTCTCATCTACTTTATTTAACTCACTAAACATAATTTTCTTAAATCTTATGCCGAAAAGAAACGCATCAAGTCATGTGGGATAGGTCCTAGTATTTTGGTTTGCCACTTGCAATTGCCGCCATTGGTGGAGACGTGGAGTTCTCCTTGAGAAATGGATATGTTGGTGGGGAAAGATTGTTACTTGCGTTGATGTAGGATGAAATGAAATCATGAGATAATATTATAGCTTTGGCTAAAGATTGTCGTGTTAATCTCAAAGTGTTTCTTATCTAAAAGAACTAACATTACTATTGTGGTACAACACTAAATATAATATAAACCTGAGAAAAAAAATTTATAGTCATCTACTAAAAGATATTCTCTCCGTCTGCTAGGAGTCTCATTTCTTGGTAACACAGGTTTTAAGAAATGTTAAGAAAAATGAATGAAAAAGACTTAGTGGAATAGGACTTGTACATACTAGCTTTAAATGAAATCTTAATAGAATGAGTTAGAGCATCTCCAAGAAAGAAGGTATATGAAGAGGTAAAGAGAAATAACTACCATATTTATAAAATTTCATTCTCCAAAGGAAAGGTCATTTGAGAAGGTATATTTACCTTTTTTATTGGAACAAAAGGTAAAAAAATTAGTTATTAAAGTACACTATATTATTGTATATATAGATAAAAAAAAAGTAAAGAAATAAAATCTTAATCAGATCTCTTAAATTTATTGTATATATAAATAAAAAAATAAAGAAATAAAATCTTAATCGGATCTCTTAAATTTTTTCATATATAAATATTTCCTACAAATAAATACTCATATTTTAAAAAGTCACAATTCTAAAACCAAATCTAGTAAATATTTTTAATATACTCTATTAGTTTATTTAATTAGGGCAAAAAAAGTTGACCAATTGTGGAAACAATAGGTGGATGACCCTTTTCAAGAATTTTGTGAGGGATTATTACGCATATGGAAACTATGATGACAAAGATTACATTTAGGTTTAATTTTGTTTTAATTAATAAATTTAATTATGTACGAATTGCATTTCTAAAAATCTGACCGAGCATCATATTTCAGATTATAATGTATATCAGTATTTGTGTGGCCTTATCACAGTTTGCGCAGTCATTTAACCTCACAATTCACAAGTTGCAAAGGAAAAGGGATTTATCATTTCTTGTGTTCATTTTATTTGAGCAGTTGCTGCTACTTCTCTGCAACAAATCCTTGATAAATCTTCACTCACCAAAATAGACAGTTTGGAGAGCCAAATCAGAGAAGTAGCACACCAAGCAGAAGACATTCTTGAATCCCACATGGTTGATCAAATGCTTTCCGGATCTAATTGCGTGAGATTCACTTTGTCAACACCAGATTTGCAGGAAGTAATACGAGAACTTGACTCTGTTATGGAGCAAGTGGAGGATAAGAAGAAGCTTCAAGAACTTGATTATGCTATTGAACAAGTGAAGCTCGTGGAGATGGAGGATAACATTCCATCTAGTTCGAATGTTGTCGTGGGAATTGATGCTGATCTGATGCTTCCATCGAGTTCGAGTGTTGTTGTGGGAATTGATGCTGATATGATGCAACTGAGGGAACGGCTGACCAGCATGCAGACAAAGCTGGAGATTATCCCCATCGTTGGTATGGGTGGAGTAGGTAAAACCACTCTTGCTCGACAACTTTATGAAGATACATTGATTGCTTATCACTTTGATTATCGTGCTTGGGCCACTATCTCACAAGATTACAATATGCAACAAATTATCTTAAGCCTTCTTCGTTGCATAACTGGACAAGAATGTGATCAAAATAATGATAAGTTAAAAGTTATGTTACATAAGAGTTTGTTCAGTAGAAAGTACTTGATTGTATTAGACGTTATATGGAGCACGATTTTCTGGGATGAGATAAGGATGTACTTCCCGGACAACAACAACGGGAGTCGCATTGTGATCACCACTAGGGAATCTGCTATGGCGAACTATGCTGACTCTTTGAGTTCACATCAGGTGAAATTGCTTAGCGAGTCTTAAAGTTGGAATCTACTCCACCGGCTTGCGTTTGGAGAAGAGAATTGTCCTCTTGTGTTGCAAGATATTGGTCGAAAGATTGCCAGCGATTGCGGTGGGCTTCCTCTAGCTATCAGTGTGATTGGAGGGCTACTATCTAAGATCGAAAGATCAAAAGATGTTTGGAAAAAACTTGGGAACAATGTTATAGCAGCAATTGCTGTATCAAACGAGCAATGCTCTAGTATATTGTCTTTTAAGTTATAATCACTTGCCAAATTGAAACTGTGTTTTTTATATATTGGAGCTTTCCCTGAAGACTACGAGATTAGAGGCTCCAATCTCGTACGTTTATTGCTGGCTGAAGGATTTGTAAAATCAAATGGGGAAAGAAGTTTAGAGGAAGAGGCAGAGGATTGGCTTAAGTCTCTAGTAGATAGAAATCTATTAATGGTTAAAGAATACAACAAGTGTAGAAAACCAAAGGGTTACCACATGCATGATATGTCGAGGGATATGTGCATTAAGAAATCTGGTGAAGACAAGTTTCTATATGTGAAGAATGGTCCAGAGGTCACATTCTCTAACCCACGCCATATGAGTTTTGACACATCAACTGTAATGGAAGTTGTTAATGTTTCACAAGAGTCTATGTCACTTACTCGATCTGTTATATGCATTGGTTCTATGAGTGACGATCTTCCATTAGGTGTCTTTTCAGCATCAAGATTACTAAGGGTGTTGGATTTAATGCATATGTTGTTTATTGTGTTCCCAACTGAAATATTTGAATTTGTGAACCTATGCTTCTTAGGTCTCGACTGCATGTCAAGAATACCTAGAGGAATATCTAGATTGTGGAATTTGCAAACCTTGATTGGTTATTGCCGATTTGATGTGCCATCTGAGTTGTGGCAGCTCTCTCAGTTAAGAAATCTCAAGGTGCGTGAATTTGAGTTGTTAAAAGATGAGGAAATGAACTATAGTGTTATGAAGAAGCTGCAAAAGATTTCAATTACAACTCTAACTAAAGAGGCAACAACTTGGGATGGTTTCTTCAAAAGCATTTCGAATATAAAAAAATTGGCAATCGATGATGACTTCCGATCTATAACCATGGCAATTGATCTTTGCCATCTTCACAAGCTCGAAATATTGAGATGCTATTTTATGAGAACTACCCCTATAAAGTTTCCTGACGGTTCCGATTGTCGATCCAAAGTTATATTTCCTTGTAATATCAAAAAACTATTTTTGTGGGGGGTGTGTAATAAATTCAGAAGTGTTGAGGGCTCTGTGTGCACTACATAAGCTGGAAGTGCTCACGATAAGTGATTGTGAGTTTAAAAGCGAGGAGGAGACAAGTGATGAAGAGTGGGAGGTAGCGGATGGAGATGAGTTCCCATCACTTCATTTTCTATATCTTGACGGTTTGAATATTGTGCGTTGGACAGCTGATGAGACCAACTTCCCTAGACTCTGCCACCTCTTTTTAAAGTTTTGCTACGAGCTAGAGGAAATCCCTAACGGCATTGGAGAAATTCCAACACTCCAATTAATCGAGTTGAAAGAATGCAGTCAATCCGTAGTGGCCTCAGCAAAAAGGATTGAGGAGGAACAATATGACAACGGCAATTACGATCTCAAACTCTGTATTGCAAACACATACCCATGGTGATCGCACTTCTAAAAGGTAACCATTTTCTGCCACTCGAAGATTTTGAATGCATAGTGGTTTTAGATTCAAGTGTGTTTAATGGAGTATCAGAAAGTACTGCACAATAGCTATGTGAAATGATATATTTATTGGGGACCATCCAAATAAGGAAATATAGGATATTTAATGGGGATTGGAAATAGTAGTTATTATATATGGTCATTGCAAAAAATAAAAAATAAATTTATTTTTTACCTTATAATTTTTCAAAAAATAGCATCCTTAGTTATATTATACTACTAATAAAGCTAAAGTCAAATTCATGTTGTGTCGAGTTACAATTTTAAAGGTTCGAAGACTTGTGATCTACGTTAAGTCTAAAAATATCATTTATAGTATAATTTGGAGTATACTGTTATATATGATCGATATTAATTTTTTATTTTTATTATATATTTAAATTATACTCCTTGCGTCTCACTCATTTCTTTTTTTCGGCACGAGATTTTACGTAGTGTTAGATAAATACTTCCACATTTAGGAATACTATGTCATTTAGAGTAAGATCTCTTGAAAAGAAAGATGTGTCACTTAGAATACGAGGGAGGTAGTATCTTGTACATGGTGGTAATGTGTTGATTTTTCATATATAAATTCAAATAATATAAAGTAAAGTATTTATATTTCTAAAAAAGTATAAATACTTTAATTTCAACGATAATAATTAAAGTATTTATAAGAAATATGCATATCATGTGCATTGATTATATTTATATTATTTTTAATATTTATACACATTTTTTATATTAGGGCTCCGTTTGACACGTAGAATTGGAATTGTAATTGTATGGAATTCAATTCCAAATCCTATGTTTGGTAAAATGAAGAATTGATATGATATTGAATTGAGATGTTTGGTAAATATACACACTACACACACTTAACATATTTGTATTTCACACACTACACACACTACACAAATTTCACACATTTCACACACTACACACACTACACAAATTTCACACACTACACACATTTCACACATTACACACATTGCACACACTACACACGTTTCACATACTCCCTCCGTTCCATAGTAATAGAGTCATTTTGTCATTTTGCTACGTTCCATAGTAATAGAGTCATTTTCTTTTCTAGTAAAAGTCAATTCATTTTTCCACACCTACTTTACTCTCTCTTACTTTTTCTCTCTTCATCTCTCTACCTTTTTCATTTTCCACTTTATTCTCCCTTTATTTAACTCACCTAACACAATTTTTCTTAATCTCCGTGCCGAAAAGAAACGCCTCCATTACTATAGAACGGAGGGAGTATTTCACACACTACACACATTTCACACACTACACAAATTTCACACATTTCACACACTACACAAATTCCATACATTTCACACACTACACAAATTTCACACATTTCGCACACTACACACACTACACACATTTCACACACTACACATGTCACGACCGCGCCTTGTTAAGGATAGTCTTGCTCGGTAAATCGTGACCAGGGGAGGGAATTAAGAAGAGGGGATAGAAAGGGGACGAAGAAATCAACAATAAGACACACAAGTACTTCTTCATAAGGTACAAGATGTTCACAAGACAACGAAAGATCATGAGAATTTAAAAGAGTGTTTATCACAATCACTCGTTACTGATCATTTTTCCTATGACCCATCTACTACAAATACCACAACAAAAGCACAGCGGAAGGAGTTGTAACCATGTGGTCATGTGTATGAAGACACATGCCACGAAAATCCTACAAAAGAGATGAGACGACCACCAACTCCACTCAGCCACCAGTTCATCACTTGCTCAACCTGCACATTTAGAAATACATGCAGGGCTGAGTACGGGGTTCTCAGTGAACACATTGCCGAAAGATACACATATATAAGAAAAAGTTATTATCATGCCATCACAGTAACACGCGGGGTTTTTCTTAAAGGCCCGAGCTTACTAAGTTCATTTTCATAAAGTTCGCTTGATCAAGCTAAGTTCATTCCATCAATCCGCCATATCTGATGGTTCATTGTGTGTCGGGAAGGTGGCCACCTTCCACGATCACATTGATCGGCCAACCTTTACGATGACTCACGGTCCATTCCTTTGTGTACACTAACTCGAATAGGATCTTGGTCCTATTGGAGCCGAATTCGATTCATTCATTCATTTGGCATCGCCAAACAGATAGGCATCATAAAACAAACAATTTATGGCACGATAACATTTTTAAAAAAAAGGTAAGTGCAATTTTATCAAACAAAAATCATTTCATATATTTGATAATTTTATCCACACTTAATGTGTTGGATATAAAGCCCACCTCAAAGCTTCCAAATGAAAAGCTACAAAAGCTTGGCCTTGGAAATCAAACTCCGCGAACACGCCCTTCTTGAAATAGTATAATGATTTAAATTAGTCTTAAGAACATACATAAGGTGCATGATATGAAATGATCCTACATGGAGTATGCGTCCTATGTTCGGGGGTCGATCAAGATAACTTCATTCCATTTAAAAAAGGTGGATCTCTATTTTATAAGAAACCTTAAAGTAATTAAATAATTATTTGGGAGAGAGTTCATTAAGTTCATACATTCTTAACCTCAAGAAATTTAATTAATTAGAAAAGGTAATTAATTATAAGATTTATTATTTAAAAACTTTCAACAAATCAAGCAATATTAACCCAAAAATTTTAAAAGAAAAGGGTTCATTTTCTCACTTACAAGTTTCACCTTTTCTCTAACTCTTCGGCCCATACTAGAAAATTAAGAGATCATACTACTTACTAAATTATTTGGCCCAAAGGGAGGCCCAACATCTAATTTAAAAGTGGAGCTCTAACAAAACGCTCAAAATCAGATTTTTGAACACAAGGGGCGCCTGCTTCTTCCCCCCCACGTCTCACACCTCTCTTGTTGGCCACGGCGTCGCCGGCGAGCGACGCCGGTCGTGCTCTACCCCTCGTCCTTTCTCTCTATCTATCTGGGCTTCTCTCTTTTCATCACCCCCATACACGCACACACTCTTACACACATAGGAACACACTCACATTTCTTTCTACGGTTCAATTTCAGTCACCGAGCTCGCTGAGCGAGTGGAGGAGAGTGCAGCGAGTTGTCCGGGCAGAGGGGGCATTGTTGGGCTGCTCGGGACAACGCAGCGGTGCCCGTTCAGCGACCGCGAGGTCACAGCGGCATCGTGGACATCAGCTGCGTGGGCAAGGGGGTGGGGCGTGCGTTGGTGTGTGTGTGTGTGGCTGCCGCGAGTGGCAGCAGCGGTAGCTGTCCGGCAGCCACGGTATTGGCACCGTTCGGGCAGCCCGGTGTTCTTCTAAGTTCACTAAAAGCTAAGTTTTAAATATCTCGAGCTCAACGCTATTTCCATGTTTATCAATATTCATAGTTCTTGATTGCTTAGGTAAAGAGAAATATATCCATGATTCTTGACTCTTTGCTCAAGGAAGTTTGTTCAAGAAATTCGTTCATAAGCATGAATATTTTTCCTACGTTCACGGCATACAAGAAGGTGGTATTTAGCATGTAAAATTCTAAGTGTACATGCTTGAATGTGGTATGAAAATGGCCATGGAAAACAAGAATTTATAAGGAGAAAAGGAAGAATACCTTAAGGAAGAGAAATTAAAAAGTGACGGTGGTGATGAGACTTTACTTCCTTGCTTGAAAGATTTTACATTCTCATTAGAAGGAGAACTTTGATGGTAAATGCTTCGTGCGGTGAAAACAAAGGAATTATTAATGTAGTGATGGTAGTATTTATAGAGGAATTGGGAGCAAGATAATCCATGGTTAAAAAGCTTGATTCATGGGTGGAGGGGTATTGTCCAAGAGTTATGGACTTTTTGCCATAAGAGGCAAGTTGGCTAATCAATCTTTCAAATTACTATAATTGGTAAGAATATTACATCTTGTCGCTTAAAAAGACGCGAGCCGTCGTTTGGAAAACGTGAGCCGCCATTTGATTTGCGTGTTTGATGTGATTTGATTTCGTCGATCGTCTCGTCTTGATTTAACACGCTTCTTATCCATTCGTGTAGGTATCGGGATTCAAGGCGTGACTATTGCGCAAGATCCGAAGGGCATGGAGAGTATTTTATTTTTAATTAATCTTTACTTAAACGTTGAACTCATGTACGGACTTTTATTTGAAACTCGGTCTTCACAAACGGACTTTTATTAGAGTAAACTTTATATTGAAATATTACTATTTTTGTTCACTACTCAAAATATACTTCACGACGATTAATCATAGCGAGAAGTAATAGAAAAAAAAATTAGACGCGAAACTTATATATATATATATATAGATCGATTTTTCTAAGTCTTAGGGTAATAAAAAGTCGGGGTGTTACAACACACATTTCACATATTTCATACACTACACACATTTCATACACTACACAAATTCCACACATTTCACACATTTTACACACTACACAAATTTCGCACATTTCACACACTACACACATTTCACACACCTCAACGAAGAGACAAAATCCGCACAAAGCTCAAAAATTCTCCGGGGGTTGAGGGATTAGATCAACTCCGACATGGTAACAGTCCTTAGAAAAGCCAAGATTATCAGATCAACTCCGACATTATGAAATGTGTGAAATGTGTGTAGTGTGTAAAATGTGTGTAGTGTGTGAAGTGTGTGAAATGTGTGTAGTGTGTGAAATGTGTGTAGTGTGTGAAATGTGTGAAATTTGTGTAGTGTATATAGTGTGTGAAATGTGTGTAGTGTGTGTAGTGTGTGATGTATGTGAAATGTGTGTAGTGTGTGAAATGTGTGTAGTGTGTGAAATATGTGAAATGTGTGAAGTGTGTGAAATTTGTGTAGTGTGTGATATATGTGAAGTGTGTGTAGTGTGTGATATATGTGAAACGTGTGAAATTTGTGTAGTGTGTGAAATTTGTGTAGTGGGTAGTGAAGCTATCTAATTATGACTATTTGGAATTCCAATTTTCTACTTTTGATATGGAATTCAAATCATGGAATTGGAAATTTTGGAATCATAATTTAATTCCAATTCTATACATATGAAATTGGAATTGGAGCCTCCAATTCCAATTCCATAACTCCAATTTCATGTTCCCAAACACACCCTACTAATAAATCGAATTAGGACTTGTGGTTTGCACTTTTCTATTATGCTTCAACTTATACACGAATAAATTATATTTCTCTATGTTAATTAAACATTTATCTTAGCATTGGAGCCCTCTATGCAGAAGACACCACATGTAGATGCAGCCTTCATCGGCACCAAGGTCCAAGGTCAACCCCTGCCAGAAAAAGGTGAACGAGCTTCGGGCCCACACGGATGCTGTCATGCTGGGGAGGGTGGTCCTCCTCTTCCAAGATGACGAGGTGGTTGGCCTCCATATCTTGAAAGATGATGTGCGGCCTATCAAGAATGCCATTATTGTTATCAACACTGGTGATGGGATTGAGGTGTTTCGCAATGATCCGTACAAGAGTGAGTGGCACCGGATCCTGCCCAGCCTAATGGTAACTGGAGATCCATATATTGCCTCGTTCTACAGTTCCTCATACTAGGCCACCATCCAGCCTGCACTAGAGCTGGTAGCGGCCGGATTGAAGGATGAGGATGAGGTGAAATAAGCAGTAGCTAAGCTTCTAGTCATTTGGGAAGTATATCAGTTTAGGACATGGTATTCAAGTGTATGTTTCTTGTTTTTTTTTTAAAGTTTGTGTTGTAATTTTATTGTAGGGTGTGTAGCCGTGTAAGTGAGAGATTGGATACCCTCAAGCAAAATGCTATCATGCGTTGTTATAAAATTCTTCATTTTCTCTGTGATGAGTAAAACATGAAATAAATCATGCGTTGTTACAAATCTTGTCATCATTTCATATATAGTTCCTAAGATGTTGCATCCTGATTAGTTGTTGATCAATTTATCTAATGGAGTATGCATTCAGATGTAATTGTATTTAGAAGCCTCAATTTAATCACTACACAAACTCATAGCGTGACAATTTCCTAAGTAGTACTACTATTATTTTTAATAAAGATTTATAAAAAGTCAATATACATATAAATGCCTTATATATTGCATCGCCTATATTTCTATGATGGCAATTTTCATATTTAATAATAGTAATATAATGCTAATATCCATGATTAATGGAGGTCTATTTTGTGCAATTAGTTTTATTTTCATTTATCAAGAAATTATTGGTAAGATACACCAAAATACTAGTATATAAACTTGATATGGAAGGATCATGAAATTTTTACTCCAAATAGGACGGTAGATATAAGTTTTCATATTCCAAATTTTGATTATTACATTAAGGATTACTTACAACAAACATCTCTAAATACATACACAAACATTATAAGTGATGGTGGGGTCCATCACTCATGTTTGTCTGTGTATTAGGAGATGGAGTATGTAATAGGAGATGTAGTAGGAATTGTGGAGAGGATCTCCTTTTCCACTTCCTTGACATGCTCCACTCCTCATCCTCATCTCATAATCAAATAAAATAATCCACCTACACTTATTAAAATTGCTCATAGTTATAATATTATTTGATTTAATTGTGAGAGGTGGATGAAGAGTGGAGCATGAAAAGTAAAGCAGGAGATCCTTTCCGGAGTCTCGATAACAATTTAAAATAAGGAGTAGATTTCATGACAAAAATAGAAATGGAAGTACATCTTTAAAATTTATTTAAATGTAAACAATAGTTACAAACTTAATAACTAGACCCTGGAGAATCAATGGAGCCTTTGGTGCCACCGAGGCTGCAGGAAGATAAGGTTATGAAACTGGGGTTGTTAGAGAGAGAAAGAGAGTTGAGATGGTTGTAGTTGGATTTGGAGGTGGCCGCTTGATTTCTTCATTTTCAGCTAACATAATCAACAGATTTTCATCAGATAATCCAAAACTCATCTCCGTCTCAAGAGCTTCTACCAATTCCGCCAGAAGAAATGAATTTCCAACGGTATGATTAATTAATTCATTTTCTCGCATTTATAATTCACCAAATCTTCATTTACATTTTACATACACTGCTCCGAATTACTAGCTGTTTGTGAAATAGTAATTTGTAAATGTAAATGTGCAGAAGAAGAAGAGTAAGCCGCGTTTGATCGCGATATCAACGGCGGAAGCAAAATGGCATGGAAATTGGAATTCAGAGTATTTATTTTCCCTGCGAGACCTACAACTGCTTGATCTTTCAGATGACGATGGTGTCCGCAAAGATACTAATGTTTCCATTAACCTTTCCGTTCAAAAGGTAATGCATACATATTGCTATCAATTAAGCGATTGGATCGGATTAATTAATCAATTATTTGAAATGACAAGATGTTTTAAGTATCTGATTATTGTGGCATAATAGCATGCTGGTTTTGGGCTATCAGTAGAAGGAAGGATCACCACATCATTCACCAGAAAATGTTGCAATTGCTGCTCTCCATACCTCCGAGATGTATCATCTCTTTCTCTCACACACACATACACACATTGAAAGATTGCGGTTGTTAACTTAAATATAATACGACAGATTAACGCGACATTTAAAGTGTGGATTCTCCCATCAACGAGAACAATTAGGGACTCATCTAATCAACTACCTGATATTGGAGGAGATGATCCTTCCGTAAGTTTTCCATTACTTACTTAGTAGTAGTACTCCTATATAATTTGCCATTAATATGAGTATTATCAATACCAAACTAATTTTAAATGCAAAAGGCAGAACCAAAATATGGGGTTTATTATAAAATAAAATGAAGTTCGTCATTAGTTTGTTCATTGTATAGTTCATTATAGAAAATTCATATTTTTAAAATATGCAAATGACCTCTGTGTTTTTAAAAATCCAAAATTTCTACAATGAACTAAAACACACTAATAATGATGATCTTTGTGTTATCTTATAATGAACTCTGGTTTTGTGTTTAACATTTAAAACCAGTTTTGCATATAATACAATCCTACAGACTATATGTATATATGTGACTAAATGCATTTCTATTGTATTTACAGGTTATTTATGTGAGACCCGGATATGAAGCTGATCTGGATTCTTTAATACAAGACACAGTTCGACTTGCCACTTCAGTTAAAGTAATTTATAAAGCTTGATACAAAGAATGACATAATGTTTAATTCTTGTATATATGTGATGTTAAAAAACTAATCATTTGTACAACGTTTTTTGTCTGGAGTGATTGTAACTTGGAAAATATGTTCTGTTTTTTCAGGAAACTTGCTCGGAATCTTGCGAGAAAGCCGAACCCAAATTACACCGTAAGTACTTCAAAATCACACTTTATAGTTTATATCCCCTAAAAATGTAGTGCTATACCTAAGTAATGCTTTTAAGGTTAATTTCATATATCGAGATTAATATTAATAAAATGATATCATGAAATACCATATCAGATATAGGTGCAATGAATGCACCTTCGATCGATCGAAGGTGGAACAAGCTTTTGGAATTGAAGAAGAGTCACGAACTCATATAGATTTGATGAATATCCAACATGGCAAAGTTGGAGATGTAATTGGCATGCACTTCATCATCATAAGAGTATTATAGATATGAATGATATGTATAATGTTCATGTTTATAATTAGTCATACGATAGTTTGTACATAAATTAACTTACCACTGGCAGTACACTTTTCTATACGGAGTATTTTTTATTTTTACTTATAAGGTAAGCAATTGACCGTTTGAATTAATTGTACATTTGCTCGAGCTCGAATACGACTAGATTTATAATTTTTTAGGGGGCGTTCGGTTGCCAAGATTAAATCCCATGATTAAATATGTATCATGTTTGGTTCATAAGATTGAACTCTACAACTTAATCCTAGATGAATAGCCTGATCATGATAATTAGGCATAGCATCCCCTCCAACTAAAATAATCCCACAACTTAATCTTAGATGGATAGTCTCATGATTATTAGTCATGGCAACCGAACGCCACCTTATTATATTACTAATATATTAGTAGAATACTAAAACAAATTACATAGAAACATATTTATTCATAAACAAATATATATGTATATTTTCTAACTTCCCGCTCATTCTCACTGTTGTTCATGTTCTTTGTTGTTGCCGGAGCCGTAACTGCCCATATTCGTTCATTTATAGTTGTGCTGCCACTTTTTTTCCTGTTTTTACTTGCACCTCTTTCTCTCCAACCTTGATTGATGGGAAAGTATTAAACCAGCATAGGTGTTTGTGCTTTCCAACTTGCCTGTACTTACCTCCGTTCTCTCATAGTTGAGTCGTTTTTCCATTTCGGGAAGTTCCCTCATAGTTGAGTCGTTTCTAAAAAGGGAAAAAATCAACACATTTAATGGTGATTTGAGCTCAGAATTAGAATCCCCTTATTACACTTGATTAACCTAATTAAAAAAATAAAAATATTGAACCAACCCTAATTTCTTTCATCTCACTTCTCCGCCTCCCCCCTCTCTCTCTCTCTAAGAACAAAATCTCTTCCTTCTCTCTACAATTCAAAATTTCGTCGTTTCCCCCTTCCCGTCAAGAACAAAGATCTCTCCTTCCTCTCTACAATTCTAACCCTAAATCGGGTTCTCATTTCGCCGCCCCTCTCTCTACAACAAGGATCTCTCACTTCTCCCTACAATTCGAACCCCATCTATGGCGTGCTCCCCCTTACCGGCGCCGACGGAGGATAAACCCACGCCAACTCCTTGCCGACGCTGACGGGTGGATAAACCCATGCCGCTCCCTTGCCGACGCCGATGGATGGTGATTTCAATTATTGGAACTATGGTTTAATTTCAGATGTTGTAGTGATATTCTGGAAATTTTGAGTAATAAAGGCAGACCTTTATTTTTTTTTCTGATAATTTCTTGTTCAAAAATTAGGATTATGAATTGAATACACTTGAGTTCCTTAGCTAATTGTGTTCCGATGACAGACCCCAAATCTAAGAAGTTTATATGAACTTCAAGTTTGAAATTTTAAATATTTGATGGTGATAATATGTGAAATAGATGAAGATAGATGTTTAGAGTTTTTATAATTGCGTTGTTTCTTCTCACTCTTTCTCAAATTAAGTTTGCAGTAGAGAGCTATGAAAAATTCTGTGGCTCATTACATTTTCTTCTCTCTCTCGGATGCTCAGTTTCTGGAAAAAAGAGTTTGATTAATGTTGGAATCTCGACTGAAATGAGAAAAGAAGTTGAGTGTAAGGAGAAGTCGTATAGCTCAAAACCAGCATGTAAAGCCACGATTGAAGAATCTCAAGCAACTGCTTGTGTGGATAAACTGCACACACGTCCTGAACGTGTTCTCATTCCTAGTCAGAGTAATTATGTATTATGTGTAAAATAGGATCATGAGAACGTGTGTAAATGGATACCATCCACTTCTCTTTCAGTTAAGCAGTTTATCTTGTACATATATATACAGGCATTGCCTCATTAATGAAACATATGCCGAATACAGCAGCAACACAATTCTATCTCTTTTGTACCTTCATTTTGAATATGGCTTGCTTGGCTTATTTCTCACATTCAAGCTCAGCAGGCAACTTCTAATATGGTATCAGAGCCATATTAGGAATCTGCCACCTCTACTCCTCTTCTACATTTTTACTTCTTAAAAAATGGTTGATAGCTACACGGGTGAAACCACCCAAAAACAATCCTCTCTCATTCCCTTTCTTCCTCAAAATCATTCTGTGTCTGCAAAGCTTTCAGATGCAAATTTTCTTATGTAGAAACAACAAGTTCTTGCTACAGTCCATGGTTATGGTTTGGAGGAATACCTTGTTGTGGGAGATCATATTCCTCCACGCTATTTACTCGATGAAGAAACAGAAGAAATGCGGGCAAACCCGGCATATGCTGTCTGGCATCGCCAAGATCAACTCCTCTCCGCGTGGCTACAATCTTCCCTCTCGGAGAGCACCATGGTGATGGTCGTAGGACTGGATTCAAGCCATAAAATATGGCAGGCGTTGGAGACCAACTACTCTAGCCAATCAAAGGCTAAGATAATGCAGTATAAGCTGCAATTGCAAACTTTAAAAAAGGAGAATCTGTCAATGACAGATTATCTCAACAAGATCAAAACTTGCTGTGATTTGTTGGGATCAGCCGGATGCAGGGTCTCGAATGAAGACCACATTCTTCATATTCTGGCTGGACTTTGATCAGAATACGATCCAGTCATGGTGACTATCACCTCAAAAGGAGATATATGGTGTCTCCAAGATGTAACTGCTTTATTGCTGAGTTTTGAGTCTAGGTTGGAATCCTCCAAAGCATCCAACGTAAATATTGATGGAACTCAGCCGATTGCCAATATAATTCAGGCTGCTGGACACCGATCCGAGGGCCAATCTCAGTCAAATAAAGGATATCAGCAATATGGTCGTGGAAATTTTGGTGGAAGAAGCTCTAGAGGAAGAGGGGTCGAGGAGGCAGGTTCTCAGGAGCTAAACTTGTGTGCCAACTCTGCCAAAAGCCAGGACACGGAGCTGATCGTTGTTGGCACAGGTTTGAGCAAGGATTCTCACCTTCTTCTGGACAACAAAGACAGCCTCAACACCAACACCAACATCCCAATTTCTATCCTGAACCTTCTGCCAACATTGTGCATCATAGAGCTGCTCCAACTCATCACATCGTGAGCAATCAACCCACTGAGTATAACTATGATGGGAGCTGCACCACCTCTTGGTATCCGGATTCGGGCGCCACAAACCACATCTCCAATGATCTCTCCAATCTAAACACCAGTGTTGAATACAATGGAGGTACCTCCCTTCAACTTGGTAATGGTCAAGGTATCAACATCTCTCATATTGGTCAATCTGTTTTTCTATCTTCTACAAATCCAAACTCTAGAACCATTGTCATGAAAAACTTACTCCATGTTCCTCAAATTACTAAAAATCTCGTTACTGTTGCTCAATTCACTAAAGATAATAATGTCTTTTTTGAATTTCACCCAAATCTTTGTCTTGTGAAGGATCAAACCACTAAGGCTACACTCCTCAAGGGCACTCTTAGGGAAGGTCTCTACCATTTTCTCCTTCACAGACCCAAGAAGTCATCTCATGTTCATAGCTCTCTACAAAGCAAATGCATTTCTTTTCCAGCTGCATGTACTACCATCTTAGGACCACCTGCTCCTTCAGCTTTCTTTTCTTCTAATGTTAAATTAAATTTAGATCTTTGGCACAAAAGACTTGGCCACTGTAATTTTGAAGCAGTTGAAAAAGCTTTGCATTCTTGTAATATTCCATTCAATGCTACAAAATCAAGTATATTGTGTCATCCTTGTTGCATTTCAAAAAGTCACAAGTTACCATATTATTCCTCTCACACTCAATACACTGCTCCACTTCAGCTCATACACAGTGATGTTTGGGGTCCTGCCCCTCTTTTGTCTAGAAATGGATCCTCTTATTATGTTACTTTTGTTGACCAATTTAGTAGATATACTTGGCTTTATCTGTTGAAATCTAAGGGAGATGTCTTCATTGCTTTCAAACATTTTAAAACATTGGCTGAGAATCAATTGAATTGCTCCATTAAAGCTTTTCAAAGTGATTGGGGTGGAGAATTTCAAGGTCTTACCAGTTTTTTGCAGGACCATGGCATTCAACATAAGGTTTCTTGCCCATATACTCCACAGCAAAACGGCATGGCTGAACGCAAGCATCGACATATTGTCGAAATGGGATTGGCCCTTCTAGCACAGTCCTCTCTACCTGCTTCATTCTGGGATGATGCCTTCACCACAGCCTGCTTTCTCATCAATAGAATTCCCACCAAAACTATACTTCACCCATCACCTTTTGAAAAGCTCTTCAAATCAAAGCCGGATTATCACCAGCTCAGGGTGTTTGGATGTCTTTGCTACCCCCATGTCAGACCTTACAATAAGAACAAACTCCAATTCCGATCAGATGCTGCCACATTTCTTGGATATAGCCCTCATCACAAAGGCTATAAAGCCCTCCTCTCAAATGGTAAGACCATCATCACTAGAGATATTATATTTGATGAGTCTTCATTTCCTCACAACAAATCTTCTCCTACTGTCCCATCTCCTCTCAATAATAACATTCATGCTTCTACTTTCATCAATACACTCACTACAGCATTTGTCCCTCCATGTGTACAACCTACTGGTCTTCCTATATCATCATCTCATATCTCTCCATCTCCACATATTCAATCCACTCCCACTCCTATCCATGATAATGCTCCGCCTATTACCTCTCCTGATCCCGGTTCACATTCTGATGATCTCAATCTCCCAACTCATACTCCAGCTCCTTCTCCTTCACATACTGCTCCACCTTCTTATAATTCTTCTCATGCTCTTCCCACTCACAGTATGATAACAAGATCAAAAGCAGGAACTTTCAAGCCAAAAATCTACCTTCACACCACCTCTTCCACCTTGGAAATCTCCCTTGTCATCCCTAAATCTCACACTGCTGCTCTCTTGGTGCCTGTGTGGAAGAAGGCTATGGAGGAAGAATTCTTAGCTCTTCTGAAAAATAAAACGTGGATTTTAACCACGTTACCTCCCGGCAAAAATCTTGTGGGCTGCACTTGGATTTTCAAGCTCAAAAAGGATGTTGATGGCATGATAACTAGACATAAAGCACGATTGGTTGCTCAAGGATTTTCGCAACAAGCAGGTTTTGATTTCACTGACACATTCAGTCCCGTGGGTTAAATCGAGCACTATCAGACTTATTTTGAGCATTGCTGTTTCTTTTAACTGGTGTGTTACTCATTTGGATGTGAATAATGCCTTTTTACATGGAGATTTACAGGAAGAGATCTATATGCGACAGCCCCCGGGTTTTGAGCAAGGATCTCCACACTTGGTTTGCAAATTAAATAAAGCCATTTATGTCTCGTAACAAGCTTCCCGAGCCTGGTTCTCCACTGTTCGGGCTGTGCTATTATCATTGGGGTTCTCCCAATCTCGGGCTGATACCTCCCTTTTTTACAGAATCAGAAAATCAGAAACCATCTATCTTCTCATCTATGTTGACGATATGCTTATTACAGGTAGTTCTTCGGTTGCTGTCAGGCAAGTTATTAAGCTTCTCAGTGAGAACTTCTCTCTAAAGGATTTAGGGGAAGTGAAGCACTTCCTTGGAATTGAGATTACTAATACAGCTCAAAGAATCCATCTGAATCAAAAGACCTACATCAAAGAACTCCTTGCCAAGCTCGGTATGCAAGAAGCAAAGGGCTGTTCCACCCCTATGGTTTCTAACTTGAAGTTATCCAAGGAAGATGGTAATCCCACAGTTGATGGAATCCTTTACAGAAGTGTTGTTGGTGTGCTGCAGTACGCCACAATCACTAGGCCCGAGATATCATTCTGTGTGAACAAAGTCAGTCAGTTTATGGCTTGCCCACTTGATACACACTGGAAGGCGGTAAAAAGAATTGTGAGATACTTAGTCGGGTCCCTAGACTATGGGATACACATTATGATGACAAGGAGCGACATCTCGGCGTTCTCAGATTCAGATTGGGCATCTGACCCCGATGACAGAAGGTCAGTTTCTGGATATTGTACCTATTATGGAGCCAATCTCATTTCATGGTGCTCCAAAAAGCAATCTGTAGTATCACGCTCAAGCACCGAGGCTGAATATAGGAGCCTAGCCCATGCCGCCTCTAAAGTGAGCTGGATGCAGTCCCTTCTTGGTGAACTGAATCTTGCGCCGAAGTTGATTCCAGTCGTTTGGGTGGATAATCTAAGTACAATAGCCTTGGCTAGCAATCCTGTCCTACATGCTCGTACGAAGCATGTCGAATTAGACATTCATTTTGTTCGGGACAAGGTTGCAGCAAAGCAATTGGATCTTCGACATGTCCCTACCGGTGATCAAATTGCGGATATCTTCACAAAGCCGCTTGGGTACCAATTCTTCTCAAGGCTAAGGGATAAGCTCAATGTGTGTCCCTTATCCTCGATCGAATTGAGGGGAAGTGTTGGAATCTCGACTGAAATGAGAAAAGAAGTTGAGTGTAAGGAGAAGTCGTATAGCTCAAAACCAGCATGTAAAGCCACGATTGAAGAATCTCAAGCAACTGCTTGTGTGGATAAACTGCACACACATCCTGAACGTGTTCTCATTCCTAGTCAGAGTAATTATGTATTATGTGTAAAATAGGATCATGAGAACGTGTGTAAATGGATACCATCCACTTCTCTTTCAGTTAAGTAGTTTATCTTGTACATGTATATATAGGCATTGCCTCATTAATGAAACATATGCCGAATACAGCAGCAACACAATTCTATCTCTTTTGTACCTTCAAGCTCATTCCTAGTCAGAGTAATTATGCATTTTGAATATGGCTTGCTTGGCTTATTTCTCACATTCAAGCTCAGCAGGCAACTTCTAATAATTAATGCTATGAATGTGCATTTTAAAAAATCAAAGAATTTTTCATGTAAATAAAAGATTCAATTTTTACAAAAATGAAATTTAAATTTAAAAACATCAATCTCTTAATTTACTCCACTTTATTAGCTATTTATTTAACACACTAAACATTCTTTTCTTAGACACCGTGCCGAAAAGTTCCGCCTCAACTATGAGGGAACGGAGGGTATATGGTGTTTCGTTCTCTGCTGAGCGTCGTCATCATTTCCATTGTACAACAGTCACCAAATAAAGATTTTTGATTGAAGGTTTAATTAATAAATATTCGATCTTTGCAAATTTGTGTAAGAATCAGTTTGGTAGAGAAACCGGGTGAAATAGATTGGGAAAAAATGAACTGACATAACTGTAATATATAAATATTTAAAAGGTAAAAATGTAACCAACACATATACTACTGAATTACTATTCGATACCAATGACACAATCCAATTTCAAAAATTTTATCACATTATGCCAAACACTCGTGCAAGCTAATTCACATATTCAAAAATATTTATCTTTACAAAATACTACTCCCTCCGTCCCGGCTAAGATGACACATTCCTTGGCCGACACGAGATTTTAGGAGTTATTGGTTAATGTGTTTGATTGGAGAGAGAAAATGTGAGTGAATGTATTAAAATTGAGAGAGAAAGAAAGATGAATATTTTAATAGTAGTGGAAAAAAGTGATTGGGCGTATTAATTGAAGAGAGAAAGTTTCTAAAAAAGAAATGTGCTATTTTAATTGAGACAAACTAAAAAGAAAAACGTGTCATTTTAAATGAAACGAAATGAGTAGTAGTTAAGATGGACTAATCCATCAACAAAACAAAACATACTTTATTTAAATTCCTATAATACCATTCAAATCGAATTAATTCACCAATTTTCAGCTTTCCCATATTTAGAGTAGAAACGAGGAGATAGTCAGAAAAAAGTCCCCATATGGTTAATCCGTAATCCCATGGTACAATTACTAAATCTTGGTCCGAATTTTGGAGGGAACTTTTTCCCCCATTTGTATAGGTCGGTGCAGTAACGGAAAAATTAACGGATTAGTGAGTGGATTACTGCGACTATATTTTAGCAATTGAATATGAGTGTTTGCCAGGCTGGCCTCAGCAAACTTTTGCTAATTGACAAATTTACCCTTTCTTTATTGTAATGTGAAAATAAGAAAGTAAGTACATGATCTTCTCCTACGTCCTCCGCCGCTGATCTGAACGGCCGAGAATCTCATGATAAATCACTCTGCTGTCAGCTGTTTTCTCATCAATTCGTCGTGGGTTGCTTTTCCGAATCCCACACCTACAATTATATTCACATTGTTATGATTATCAAATCAAAGCACAATTTTCCGCGAATTAGGGTTCCATTGTAGTTAGAACTCGCGGAGATGGCGCGGCAAATGACTTCTTCCGCTTTCCACAAATCAAAAACTCTTGATAACAAATATGTAAGCTGTTACAATCTCTCTTGAGCTCAATTTTTTGTGATTTTATGCTCTTTTCTTCTAGGTAAATTATAGATAGTTTTTTTTGGGGGATTAAAAACTCTTGATAACAAATTTGTAAGCTGTTACAATCTCTCTTGAGCTCAATTTTGTGATTTTATGCTCTTTTTCTTCTTGGTAAATTATTAATTTTGATTGTAGATGCTTGGAGATGAGATTGGGAAAGGGGCTTATGGAAGAGTCTACAAGGGTTTGGATTTGGAGAATGGAGATTTTGTTGCAATCAAGCAAGTTTCCCTCGAGAACATTGCTCAGGAGGATCTCAACATCATCATGGTTTGAATTCTCCTTCTGAAATACTCAAATTATTTAGTTAATGTGACTAACCTTGGTCTTTGTTTGATCCTTTGCTTGTGACCTCTATGAATTCGGACTCTTTGCTGATTTTCTTTTCCATTGCATGACTTCATTCTTCGCGTGATGGTACAAAAATGACAGCAAGAGATCGATCTGCTTAAGGTAAACTTAATCCACATCTTCTTCCGTTTTTTTTATCTCCCTGCTAAAATAAGTGTATTCAGTCGCATCAATTAACTTTCTGTTTAATGTGTGCATGGTGGCGATTGGCGCTTTTAGCTTACGTGTTTCAGGTCCTATCCAGAATGCATAGTTTTCGGGCCGTTTGCTTAGAAACGACTGTTATGTTATGGCTCTAATGTTTGTTTGCTTTTATGATTACCCCTGACAGATATGATTCTTCAGATTTTATGCGTGCAAACTTGAACTTTCTGACAAGTGGCACCTAGTTAATGACATGGTTACTATGCAATGTAGCGCATTAATTATCATGTAATTTTCCAGCTTTCTGATGTAAAAATTTAAAATTAACTAGTGTTGCTACCGCATTAGCAGCTATCGGATACGAATACCCATCTTGAGAGCTCACTTAAAATTATGTAAGAAGATAGAGAAGACAAAAGAGACACAACGCACTCAGATCTTTGGAATAGAGTCTAGATATAATTATATTTTCTTATTGTTACGTGAAAGTATTATTTAAATCTGAAATACTGCAAATTAATATCAATAGTGCTCTTAAAATAGATTGATATATTAAATTATAAAACTAAACACCGATAATTATATTGATAGAGGCTGAGGCAAAAGCCTTGGTGGTAAAAAGGGTGCTATTGATGGTGCTAGAGTGTGCTTCCCCGCATTCACAATTTGTTTTTTATTATTATTTATTCTTCAAAAAATTGAAAACAGATCAAATGCTGTGCCATTGTCTTCTGCTTATATTGTTTGATTTTGTCCTTCTCTTCCAGAATCTTAATCATAAGAATATTGTGAAATATCTGGGATCTTTGAAGACGAAATCTCATCTTCACATAATACTTGAGTAAGTCCTGAGGCAGACATATATTTCTGCAACTTACTTGCCTATTTACGGCCACAATTTTTCATTATCTGCTAGTTTTTGTTTTTTTCTAAAAGGTATGTGGAGAATGGATCTCTTGCAAACATAATAAAACCAAACAAATTTGGGCCTTTTCCAGAGTCATTGGTGGCTGTTTACATAGCTCAGGTTTCACAACAAACCTCATCCTTTATCGGTTGGTTTGTGTTGTCATGTTTCGGTCATAAACATATACTAGCATGTTGTAATCAGGTGTTAGAAGGATTGGTTTACCTGCATGAACAAGGGGTGATTCATCGTGATATTAAGGGGGCAAATATACTGACAACAAAAGAGGTACACCTAATCTTGTTCAATTTTTGTGACTTGTGTCACTTAATTTGCTCAAATTTTTTGTTTAATCGATCTGCTTTCTCCCTTGTGCTGCTTTGGAAATTAGCTAAGCTTTGAAAATTTGATTAGCTATTGCATGTTGTTTGGCGATTTTTATTTTTCATTGATAAAAATATATGGCCGTTGATTTTTGACAATTTTTACTTCCTCTAAATCTTGTGCCTTTGTTTGCTTTGACATGTGCTTATACTTGTGTGCGAATGTATCAGTATAACCCCCCCTCCCAATCGGAATAGATTTTGACATTAAAATTAAAGCCTGTTGAACCACTATCCCCTTCATCTAACTTGAAATTTCAGGGCCTTGTCAAACTTGCAGATTTTGGGGTTGCTACAAAACTTACTGAAGCAGATGTTAACACTCATTCTGTTGTTGGAACACCTTATTGGATGGCCCCTGAGGTATATTAATCTCTGTCTTAGCATTTGAGGTTTAGTTTCATTCTCTGCATTTAGTATTTCTTTTCTAATTTCTACTAATGTTATGTTAAGAAAGCTTAGTAATATACACATTTGGTATCTAATGATTCTAATCCACCACATAAACTGTTTTATTGTACAAGGGGTAAGGGATGGGGTTTGTAGTAAATAATATAAAGTCGGAAAGAAATGATGGGAGGCTTGTGAGTTAATTGTGAGTGCTCAAAGATTCGTGTTGTGAAATCTAACCCAAGTAGGCCACAGAAATAAAGCAAGTCTGAGTTTACACAGAAACTAGGATGTTAGGTATACTAGAACACATTACCTAACTATTAGGGTCTTAAAATGTTAGATATGTTTGAACTGAGTAGCTAACTATTATTTTTTGTAAGGAGAAACTTTTCGTTAATAAACTAATCAGTGTTATCAAAAGCCCGGTTCCAGGGGAGTCGCCCTGAGGTGTCTGGGGCGAGGGATATTCATAGTGCGAGCCTGGGGTGACTTGGCCTTGGTTTCAAATCCCTAAATCCTGAAGTCTTCAAATCTTTTTTTTTTTCACTAAAATAACTCAAATATAATTAATGACAGATCTTCTCCCTCCATATCTGATCTGAATCCCTTCGTCACCAAAAATATTGCCAAATATAATAACTCTCACATTCCTCCAAAAATAATGAATGTTCCAGCTCTTCTCCTCTTCTCAAGAAAATTAAATAATCCTTCTTCTATTCTTCTTCTCAATTAAATCTTCTTTCTTCTTCAATTCAAATTCTTCGTGAGTATCATGTAAAGAAGAACCTGCATCTGTTAGTGGGCCGAGATTTGTGGGGGTCGCGTCCCTTCATCCCGCGCCCTGGATTTTTACTTAATCACCCTATGCGCCTTCCTAACAACACTGAAACTAATGCATGTAGCTCAATAAGGTTATGTATTATGAAGGCATTAACTGCTTTGACCAGTTCATTTGAATGCAGTATCAGTTGATGGTAGTTCTGATCACAGTGAAATTGCATTAAAGTTGTACCTGCATTTACCTGTTTGATAGTACTGTCTATCGTGTTCCATGATTTTAGTAGCTGATAAAGTAATTGGACCTATATGTAACATAGAAATCAATTTTATCTTTATGAATGCTAGTGGAAGGCTTGAACTGCTCTGTTGTCAAATCGATTGTATTTTTACAATGTAATGAATACAAGTTAATAGAAAGCAATTGCTGTGACGGAAACCACTGTTTTCTTAACTGATTAGTGATTACCGATTTGATGACATATCCGTTAATTTCTTCCATTCCTGATTCCTGATGAGTGTGATGAACAGTATTTTAGAGATAAAGAGAACCAACTGTAATGGCTCAAATCTTTGAAGAATGATGATTAATAATAAGACTAACAAGCAGAATAATGAACTCAGAAGAGAACCCCTTTCTACCCAAGCACCAAGCATTCTGTTCCGATCAAAGAAAACGATAGACAGGTTCTCCTGCAACAGAGTAACCTCTTTTATTTGCTAAACAGAACCCTCGCTTGGAGCCTGTAGGACAAAAACCAACTAGACAAACAATAATAAAGTCTGAATCAGAAATAATTTAAGAGACTCAGGAAAGCCCGGCCCTAGGTGAGGGCATCCTGTGCCTTCGGCCTCCTCTGGTGAACACGAGTTGGAACACAGTGCTCCCTTGTAGAAGCTTCTGAATTAAAATCTGTAGAATTGTGGTTTAGCCCATCTTAATTTAGGAAAAGAACAAATGTGTGACAATAAGATGTGAGCTCCGCAATTTATGAATGTTTTCAATCTTTTCTGTTTGGTGTTATTTCTTGGTTGTATTTTATAAATACCTTCACATGCTTACTGTCTTTCTATTGAGAACAACAGAGGTTTTGTTGTAAATAAGTAGGATATGTTTAATGCAAATTTTCACAGTTTTCTGGAAGTCGATGCATGATAAAGAACACTTTTTGTCTTCTTTGCCAATTCAGGTCATTGAAATGTCAGGAGTTTGTGCTGCATCTGACATTTGGAGTGTAGGCTGCACTGTAATTGAACTTCTTACATGTGTTCCACCATACTTTGATCTGCAGCCAATGCCCGCCCTCTTTAGGATTGTACAGGTAGGTTAGGTAGCAGAAGTTCTTACCAATTTCTTTGAATTGAAGTTCATGGTTTCTGGTCAGTATAGTTATTTTATCTATTCTCCTTCCCAACCTAACTTGCAGTAAACCCTATCAAATGCAAATTATAGTACTGGTGAAAACTGTTTACATGGACTCATATATCTGCTCTGTTACTGTTGCTTTACTCAAGCTGGCACTTCATTTATTGTTTCAGGATGAAAATCCTCCGATTCCAGATAGTCTATCTCCAGCTATTACGGATTTCCTGCGCCAATGCTTTAAAAAGGTCAGCTGGAAATCACTATATATATCTAATATGGCCTTCCTTGACATAATCTGACTGTTTACTTGCGGGGAAGTTCTTACCATCTTGGATTAGAAACTGTTCCCTTTTTTTCTGTTAATCACTTTACTGCACTTCCATATATATTTTTTCTTGTTTAAAACTTTAATATGCTGTCTCAATGATTCCATCAAAACATAACCTGTTCTGAAGTAAATATGAAATAGCAAACGAGAGTCTTGTTGAGTATATTGAGCTAATCATATGCAGGGTATTGTCTTTTAAGGATTATATTGATCTCTGGAGAGACAGATTATTGTGTCTCCACGTGAATAAGGCGTTCTTAAAGGCCTAGATCACATCTTTTTTGCTTTATACTTTTTCACTCCACTTGTCTCACAAATTGTGTATACTGGAATTTGCCACAATTATGATTAATTCAAGAAGTGTTTTCGGATTTTGATGGCTTTGTTAGCAGGAAAGAGAAGTTAATATGGAGGGTACAGCTACATGTTAGTGCCATTAAAGTGACTGACACTTAATTTTACATTTCAGGATGCTGGACAGAGGCCAGATGCAAAAACATTACTTTCACACCCTTGGATTAAAAACTCAAGGCGTGCTCTACAAAATACTCTTCGTCATAGTGGAACCTTGAGGTAGTGTATTAGTTCTCTCTTTGTCCCTGAGGATAAGCACCAATATGATAATTTTTTGACATAGGAAAACTCAAAAAAAGGTCTTTCTCCTTTTTGATTGAGTTAACTCAACTAAAATGCAATAGGTAATGCATGCTTGCTTCCATTAGGTCATCCTTGGAATTTAGTCTATCAACTTGAAGTTTTGTGGATATTTGTTGTCTTGAGGCTTCAGTAATTGATTTGGTTATTAAGTTTTGATGCTCAGAATATTGTCTAGAATGTTGTTGATGTGTGTTTAAGCTACCCAAGTTGGGTTATCACCATGCTATGTCTATCAATTGTAACACTGTATGGGAAATACTATATGCTATGGTGAATTTTAAACTGTTTTGCTCTGTATGAATAGATTCTCTTCTATTGTAGTGCTTCACAGGAACTACGATCTCAGAAAATTGGCCTTAAGGGCCTTATAGTTCATATTATGACCTTTGTATATATAGCTTGTTGGGAGATGTTTTGGTTTATTGGATTGACCTGATTTTCTAATGCACAAAACTATTGTTAATTGTTGTATCTATGGACTTAGGTTCTATTCTGTTCGTCCGCGATATTTAGTCCCGCTTGTGCGGGTTTTAAGAAATGTGAAAGAAAGCGGGTGGAAAAAGTTTGTGGAATCTAGCTCCCACTTTTATATACTAGTATTAGTTTTATAATGGAATGTGATTGGTGAAATTTAGTGGAGTGTGGGGTCCACTTGCCCAAAATTTAAAACTAAATGGGATTTTTAGCGGATGTACCAAAATGACAAAATGGGACTTTATATCGCGGACCGAGGGGGTACACTATAGTGCTTGGGACTTGGGAGAAATCTTGTCTCTTACACTCTTACTTCCTCTGCATGTACCTATGAGTTTGTGGATCAGTTGAAGCACATCATTTCTTTACGTTGGTGTTCTTTACTGACGTATAGAAATGCCTTTTTTTCCATGTTCTTATTTTCCTTCTGTTCAATCTGTCATAGATATTTTGACTGTCGAAATTGAAAGGATGCAGATTTTAAGCATAAATGGTGAAATCTGTGCAGGAACATTGATGAAGTTGGAGCTGGGGGTGCTAGTATAAGTAGCAGTGAACAAGGGCATAATATTGAAGCCTCTTCCGCTGAGAAAGTAAAGTAATTATTGTTTGAAGTTTTCATGTTATGTGGCTTGATTTGTCCTCTTATTAGTTGAACCTCTGACCCTGAGTACTTTGTCCTATTTGCCTAGTTTTGCTTGTTCTGAAGATGATGCTTTAACCGATATTTTTATATTAAAATCCTGTTTTTGCTTTCAGGATAAAACAGAGATGTCATCCTCGGAGACTTCACTTGTCAGCAAGTCTTACGAGGACGATAGCTCAAAAACTAATCTTACTGAGGAAAGAACAAACAACCTTGATGAAGATACTATTTCAGATCAAGTTCCCACATTTGTTATCCATGAGAAATCACCCATCGAGACCAGCTCGAGCAAACTTTTGGGTAGTCATGACTCAGAGATTGAAGACCAGAGACCTAACCTAAATCAGCAGGGTGAAGTGCTGATAAATGGTGAGGTCGAAGCTGCAGAGTCTACAAAGAAAACTGTCGTGGCCAAAAAAGTTGAAAAAAAAGGAAGTGCAGTTGGTATCATTCATGGGAAGTTTAATTTTGGTCAAAAGAACCAAGAATCTAGCCCAAGGAAGGTAAATTTGACCAATTCAGATCCTTTGCGCCTATTGATTAAGCATATTTTTTTTGCTGGAAGTGATTTCTTGGCGCAGGGTTATGTGGAATTGGGATAGTTGTGGGTGGAATTTTTTGTAAATTTCTAAGCTTTCAGTACTCTCATATTTATAGTTGTAAATTTGAAGATTCAGAGGTCATTGTATTTGCTTCTCTTTTGAGTGCCCAGTAAATTACTTATGTGCAGCACGTGAGACTGAACACTGTTTTATTTGTCTGCTTGGTATGGAGTGATTGAGTGTCTGATAATTTAAGACCGCTTATTTCTTTAGCCACAGCAACTTAAAAATGAATATTCTTCTGGGTCGGAGTACAGTTACATACTATATTAGAGAAAGTAGCAGAAATGGGTTATGAATAGCTTGTAACACCTTGAATCTGTAAGCAGAAATGCGGTATTCAATAAATTGTAACACCTTGAATCTGTAAGCAGAAATGCGGTATTCAATAAATTGTAACACCTTGAATCTGTAATTGTTGAATGGGTGTATGGTTATTTGGTTATGCAGCATGCTCATGGCAGACTGAGTGAAGACATAAAGAATATTGGTTGTGCTAAAACGTGATACATTCTTGTATTCTTTCCTGTTAATTTAGTTTTTCCTAGTCGTGCTGTTTGAATCAATTGTTTGCTTCTTCATTCCCCTTAATAGTGTTATAATTTTGTCAGTAATGCCAATTTACCGATGCTTTAGGAATTTATGTTCTAAATATAGTATTTCTACTGATATAATGGCTCTAATTTATTCTGGTTCCCACCTGTGCAGGCCGTGAAGGAACCAATGACTTCAGGAAGCAATGAACTTAGTAAATTCAGTGACTCCCCAGGTGATGCTTCTTTGGAGGATTTGTTTCATCCCTTGGATAATTTGGAGGACCGGGTAGCTGAAGCCTCTACCTCTGCATCATCTTCAAATGTAATTCAAGGAAATGTAGTATCTGATGGTGGAAAGAATGACTTGGCAACAAAGTTAAGGGCTACAATTGCACAGAAACAAATGGAGAATGAATCTGTTCAGGCTAGTGGCGACCTCCTTCGCTTAATGATGGGCGTTTTAAAGGAAGATGTAATTGATATTGATACTCTAGTAAGATTGACTATATAAAATAAAATTTACTTTCTTATCTAAATTCCCCCCCTTGGCTTTTATCTTATGCTTAACATGCTTGTCAGGTATTTGAAGATAAATTGCATGCAGAAAATCTTTTTCACCTACAGGTACATTTGTTCTCCTGCTGAATTGCTTTCATTGTGTATTCTATATGCTCTCTTCTTATCCAAGTTAAATGTCAACATTGTGTTAAAACTTGCTACAAGGTTGTCCTTATTATTTGTTGATGGGTACTGATTCACAGTGGCTTACTAGACACGATTATGTTAAAAAGGGGGAGAGACTTGGTTTGAGCACCTGTTTTCACTTGATAAACTTTACTCCTGTGATCCTGTCTATGTTTTGTCTTCCTATTTTTCTGTCATTATTGTGCTTAAATATATCGACCTAATGGGTCACATACTGATGATTATGGCTGCTATTTTCTATGGGTTTGATGAAAGAGTTTTAACGGATGCTTTCCCCAGTGTTAAAACTCCTTTACTGCTTCTTGGACCATAGGCGTAATGTATCTCTTGAGAAATTAATGTGGGTTATATTAATGATCTACTTGTTAGATATGGAATTAGTTTTTCGTATCCTGGTCCTACTTGTGCTGTGGCCAAATTTCATATGGTTTTCAATTTTTGTTGTGATTCGGTTCTTCTCTTGTAGAAATAGATGCAATTCCTTAACTCTTATGTCGTTTTTCTTGCATAGGCTGTTGAATTCAGCAAATTGGTGTCCTTGTTGAGGCCAGATGAACCAGAAGATGTGATAGTATCTTCTTGTCAGAAGTTGACCACTTTCTTTCATCAGCGACCGGAGCAGAAGATTGTTTTCATTACTCAACATGGTTTGCTCCCTCTAATGGAACTGCTTGAGGTTCCAAGAACTCGCGTATGTAACTTGCATGAAGTTCGTTAGTCCGTTACCTTGTTGCTTTATATGCATGTGTTTTGTACCTTCTTGTGTGGCTGATCAGTTTCTTTCATTTCAGGTTATATGCTCAGTTCTACAAGTTCTGAATCAAATAATTAAAGATAATACTGAATTTCAGGAGAATGCTTGTCTTGTGGGTCTTGTAAGTGCTCTGCAAATTTAAGTACTTCTCTCTTTTGGGTTGTGTGGGTCAAAGTTTGAAGATGTTAATCAATGTATTCCGAGGCATATGTTGTGTTTAGGTTCACTTAAACTATGATGAAGGTCAATAAAGGTGCATAAAGCATTATACTATTTTGTTACAAACTTCTGATTTAAAGTTAAATATCAACTCATTTCTTGATGGTTATCCATGTACGCTGGCTTCACTCTGTGAATGTAAACTTTTGAGTTACTTAGGTTTACTGGTTAGTATTCTGATTATATTAGGATTCCGACACTAGCCATTATTTTCGTCAAGTTACCTACTTAGGACTGTTTATGGTATTTATAGAAATCACTTGATATCTGGTGGGTGATGGCATACTATGGATGGTTTTAGACCATAAATGATCTCCTCTTTATCAAATTGTAATGATGATGACTGGTATCTTGATCACAAAATTGCTTCCAACTTGACTCTTGCTTGGTCCCCTTCTAAAGAGAGGAGAATTACATAAATAAAGTCTGTTATAGAGCTTTTATTTTTGGGTATTGCTGGTACAGACTCTGTGATGAGTAATGTACTTATATAAAAAATGTTCCAGATTCCCATTGTGATGAGCTTTGCTGTGCATGATCGGCCACGGGAGGTGCGCATGGAAGCAGCATTTTTTTTCCAACAACTTTGCCAATCAAGGTTAAATGTTCTCTCCTGAGTATTATTCTCTTGATCTATATTCTTCTGCTTCGATGTGTGATATTTGGTCTTTTGTATTCCAGCTCTCTGACATTGCAAATGTTTATTGCTTGTCGTGGTATACCTATATTGGTGGGCTTTCTAGAGGCTGATTACGCTAAGTACAGGTAAATCTACATGGATGCTATTCTTGTCATAGTTGTGCATTTTTTTTATTACTTAAGGGAATGTTTGGTAGAGTAGTTAGGGTGCATTTTTAATCACTTAAGGGTGTGTTTGATAGAGTAGTGAGCGTAAAGCAAGTTGAAAAATTGTGATAGTTTGTATATCTATGTTTCTTGTAGCCTAGTCATAGGACCAAGATAAATAAAAAAAGCTGTTTGACAATGTAAATGTTTACACTTTGGAATAGATTAACCTAAGAAAATACTAAAAATGGCCTTACAATAATCTGTTAAGGCTAAAATAACCTTTGAACTCCCTCACTCTCTCTTTTCTCTCTGCTCTTCCTCTCCCTCCAATTATCTCCTCACCTCAGCCTCCGCCTGCTTCTGCTTCCACTTGTGGTGGTATTCTTGTATACTCTTCTCTCTGCTCTTCCTCTCCCTCCAATTATCTCTTCACCAGTTCACCTCAGCCTCCACCTGCTTCTGCTTCCGCTTGTTGTGGTATTGTTGTATGCTCAACGAATGGTGGGTCTTCTCTTAGCCGATTCAATTGGAACGAGATTACCAGAGTAAATGAGATGAGCTCACAGTGGATTTCGCCGTTGTCTTGTGCTTTCCGATTTTATTCAAATGGGTCACGGTGGCCATCGTTGTTGTCTTGTGTTCGACGAAGGGAAGAATGATGAAGGAGGCTGGTGGTTGAAACGGATGAGGATGTTCCTGGCTGCTACAACGGGTTTCTTGGTTTACTTATCTGGGCTACCAAATGAGTAGTAAACAAAGATAAATTAGCTAATAAGATGCCAGTTAGGAAAATGTGACTGTATGTCATCTGTTTGCCAAACATTTATGGTACTGGCATTTTATTTTGTACTGATGACATGATATGCACTTATGAAACAAATCTCTGACAAAAATATCTAGACAAAAGATTGTTTTAGTTTTATCCATTTGTTTCCATATCTAAAGTAAAACATGTGCCCTCTCCCCCAAGGGTAAGTGATATTTGACACCCTCTAAATTGGCTAGTCTTGGCAGTTTGCACCTTAAAAAACATTCTAATGTGCTAATATAGATATTAAAGAGTAAACGCCAAAACTGGTCCTGAACATATGCCCATTTTACGATTTTGGTCCTATACTTTACGTTTTGAATTTTTGCATCTTGAACATTTCAATTGGGATCACAATTTCAATTTTTAAACGGTTTAAACCCGATTTTGATGGTTTTAACAGCCCCATTCGGGTTAAAACTGTTTAAAAATCGATCAAATCGGGTTAAAACCGTTTAAAAATTGACGGAATTGTAGTGTAGGACCAATTGTGAACCGAGTTGAAATGTTCAGGATGCAAAAATTCAAAAGATAAAGTATTGGACCAAAATCATAAAATGGGCATATGTTCAAGACTAGTTTTGGCCTTTACTCTTATTAAACTTGGTCCTATATTAGCCCAAATGAACTTTTTGATCCCATGAATTACGTTTGGTACCTATTGGTCCAAAAATGGTTCTATTTTGGGTTAATTTACTGATATAATTAGTTATATTTTTTTGATATAGTTAATTATATTGGAAAATAACATCAAGTTGCGTAAGTGTGCTTTTGTATACCAAACCAAGAAAGTACAAAAGTTCTTTACATTTGATTAAGTGTTGGAAATCTGGTAGTTTTTTATTCAAAAGGGTAAAGTGGCAATTTGGGGGGTTACCTTTCCAACCCTCTGTTGGTCAAAGAGCAGATGTTTGAGGACCAAGAAGAATCCTTTGAGGAAGTTTGGGGTAGAAAAAGGTTAGAGTTGCTTGCTGGGTATCAAATCATAAAATATCAAGGATTTTCTGTGTGTGTTTGTTTGTTTGATATGCAGCCATAAATTGGGTTTGGATCCTAACCATCACTTCTTTGGGGATTATTCATCTCTTTTAAAAACTCATCTCTTTTCTGATAAAATATAGTGTTTCCTATTAAAAAAATAGCTTTGGATTGTGTAAAAGACATTTAGTATTTCATCTAGACTAGCTATGGGGTACTATAGCCATTTAGTAAATTATCTTTGGAACTCGTCCATATTTTTGAGTCATTATCTTATTGTGAAAGTGGTACTCGTCTTGGTTTACCTATTGGTATGCTAATTACTTTTGTTACCTCAATTCCAGGGAAATGGTTCATATGGCTATTGATGGCATGTGGCAAGTTTTTAAGCTACAAAAGTCAACATCCAGAAATGATTTTTGTCGTATAGCTGCTAAGAATGGGATACTACTCAGACTTATTAATACCCTTTATAGTTTGAATGAGGCAACCCGTCTAGCTTCTATAGCTTCTGGTGGTGGGTTTGCTCCAGATGGTTTAAGTTCACGACCAAGATCTGATGCTCTGGATTCCAACAGTTCTGCATTTTATGGGAATGACCTGCCTGATCACCTTAAAGTCAAGCCTGGAGATCATATTTCACAAACTGGAACGTTAGAACCTTCGCATGCATCTGCATCACACTCTCCTGAATTGAGATTTATTGCTTCAGATGCTGATAGGCCTCGATCCAGTGTTTCTAATGTAGAGGCATTGGGTGGTTCAAGAGTCGCAGATCCTGCGTCTTTGGACAGATTATCCAATTCGGCAGTAAAGGATCACCATCCAACTAGAGACAGGGAAAGTGTAGACAGGTGGAAGAATGAGCCTTCGAGAGCTGAAGGTGACCTAAAGCAGCAAAGAGGAGCTAATGTAGCAACTGGAAGAATATCCATGGATAAGGCTCCAAAATCCATGGATGTCGCAACAAATGGATCAGCTGCTCACATTGGTAGTCAGCAAGAGAACATTCGACCCCTTTTGAGTTTGTTGGATAAAGAACCTCCATCACGCCATTTCTCCGGGCAGCTTGAGTATGTGAAACATCTTACAGGGATGGAGAAACACATGGAGAAACACGAAAGTATTTTGCCTCTTTTACATGGATCAACTGACAAGAAAACAAATGGTCTTGACTTTTTGATGGCTGAATTTGCAGGTGAGCAATATATGCTCATTTTGCATGGTTGGCTACTTATCTTGAGATTCGCTCTCTGACTTACTCTTTTATACCCGACACTAGTACCACAATTACATGCCTGAAGGATAAATTGCTTTAGAATCTTTCAGTTTTGATTCATTGCGAGGATTGAGTCTTGGACATATTGCTTTGCAGTTTTACTTTGTGATTGGCCATTTTAGCCATTGTAGCTTTCTCTCAGTTATAAGCACTAACTTATTGCGACCCTAATAGTTTCTAGTTTCTTTCCAGAGGTCTCTGGAAAAGGAAGGGAAAATTCTAATGTGGATTTGTTGCCTAGAAGTTCACCTCAAGTAGCTAATAAGAAACATGGACCTCTGACATCGAACGGGGGAACTGTTGCCGCTTCTGGACTCGCATCACAGAGAGCATCTGGTGTGCTATCCGGTTCAGGAGTTCTGAATGCCAGACCAGGGAGTGCGACATCGTCCGGACTACTTACCCATGTGGTCTCACCATGGAATGTTGATGTTGCTCGGGAGTATCTGGAAAAGGTTGCAGACCTTCTATTTGAATTTGCTGCAGCAGACACAGCAGTAAAATCTTATATGTGTAGCCAAAGTTTGCTTAGTCGTCTCTTCCAAATGTTTAATAAGATAGAACCCCCGATTCTTCTAAAGGTATAGTAAAAGTTTCTCTTCTCTTAGCATTTGTTCTGTTTCTGGTCAAATGTTCTCATAATCATGTTCCTTCAGCTATTGAAGTGTATAAACCATCTATCGACGGACCCACATTGCTTAGAACATCTTCAAAGAGCTGATGCTATCAAATATTTAATCCCAAATCTTGATCTCAAAGAAGGTTCCCTTGTGTCACAAATACATCATGAGGTGAGACATTGTTTGTATTCTTTTTAGTTTATGTTCTACTGTAGGGTGATTATACTCAACCCTCTTACTAACTCGTGGGAATGGCTGCTCTGGATGAATTAAATTCATGGGTTTAAGTGCTGTAGTATAGGCAATGGGTGCTATTACTTTTAGTTATTTCTGTATTTAATTGAAGCAACCTACCTGAGATGGCAGAGCTTGCTTATGGGTCAGTTCCTGTTGTAGTTCTAGTGGATATACGAGACTCATAAAGGAATCCAGAAATTGGCCACTAAAAGAGCTCAAATCGGATGCAATTTTGTCAGAATAAAGCAGAGAAAGAAACACATCTTTATAAAATTTCTTGCCCATCTCTGCGTTTAAAATTTAGTTCTTGAGTATGCTTGAACGTGAAGTATAGTCAGAGTTATAGGCGGTGTCTTAGGTAAGTTGGGTTTACTTGACAAAGACTCAATATGATTCGGTACATGCAGTTGACCAAATACCAAACCATGTGGTTCTATTTTATTGTCTTTTAAACTAAGTGCTTAATTTTCTTGAACTATTTCATTTTTTTTTCCAGTATGCTTGATCTTTCTCATTGGACATTGTCCGGCTTCTTTTGTTTGCTGAAGGTCCTTAATGCTCTATTCAACCTATGTAAGATTAACAAGAGGAGACAGGAGCAAGCTGCAGAAAATGGGATCATTCCCCACTTAATGCATTTCATCATGTCAGATTCTCCTTTAAGACAGTGTGCATTGCCTTTGCTGTGTGATATGGCTCATGCATCAAGAAATTCGAGGGAGCAGCTGCGAGCTCATGGAGGACTGGATGTGTATCTTAGCCTTCTTGAAGATAATATCTGGTCTGTGACTTCACTAGATTCTATTGCTGTATGCTTGGCGCACGACAATGAGAATAGGAAAGTAGAACAAGCTTTGCTCAAAAAGGATGCCGTCCAGAAATTGGTTAAGTTCTTCCAGTGCTGTCCGGAACAACACTTCTTGCACATATTAGAACCCTTCTTGAAAATTATCACGTACGTCTATCCTGATATCATGTATCTTCTGTATTTTATATATTATGTTCCCTCATGCATCTTTATAGTATTCTTAAAGATATAACATTAGCCTGATTAAGATCTACTAAGTGATGCATAACTTCTCATGGGATTAATATTCTGGAATTTGCTATATTGACTTGAGTTTCTGGAAAAAAATTATGGGAAAATTACTAGCATTTCCTTCTTTAATTTGATAATAGGTTGAAATAGAATTTCTTTCTGTAGAAAATAAGAATCATTAAGAGAATAGAGAATGAATTAGTATTATTTGGTGAATGACACTCCGTTCTCTCCAGATTGAGTATGGCCAACTCACTTTATGGTGAAAATAGTATTCTCTGGATTATATAATGGGAGCAGCTAAGTTTATGTGGGTTATAGCATTCCTGTCTGGGAAAAGGATATACGAAATCCGGGAAGTTGTTTAGTCGTCATATATGCACCTTCTGTTGATTTGCTACTCTTTAGTAATTTGGGTGTATCCAACGACTCATGTAACAGACAATTGCATCTGGTTTTGTTCTGTGCATCTCACAATGGTTTATGATGCAGGAAATCTTCTCGAATAAACACCACTCTGGCAGTTAATGGGCTGACACCACTGCTTATCTCGAGACTTGATCATCCAGATGCAATAGCTCGTCTGAATTTGCTTAAGTTAATCAAGGTGTGTGACTTTTATATGCCATATTGTGCTATATCCTGAAAAATGAAATGCCTTGATACTATAAGAAATCTGTGTTATGTAATTTTCTTACTAGGCGCTGTAGGGGAATTTGTGAAAACTAAAAATTGTGAATGTAGCATCAGACAGAACTGTCACATTACCATGTAGTATGTCATTGACCAATGTAATGGGGTTGTACATAGCGGTTATCATGAAAAAAAATGCCATCCATATTGAGCTATTTCATTGTTTCACTGCTTTCAGTATCAAAGATTTTGAAAAACCAGTCATATGTAGAGTTAGAATCTGTGGTTAAGCTCTTATTTTTAGGGGTTGGTTTTGATGTTGTGTTTTATGTTCAGGCGGTTTACGAGCACCACCCTCGTCCAAAGCAACTTATTGTGGAGAATGATCTGCCTCAGAAACTTAAGAATTTGATTGAGGAGAGAAGAGATGGACAGAGTTCTGGAGGCCAAGTGTTGGTTAAACAAATGGCAACTTCACTTCTCAAAGCTCTTCACATCAACACCGTTTTGTAATGTAAATTGTTTTACTAAATTTTTTCGCTTGTAGAGTCTCTCTGATTCCCAACGCTTGCATTTTTGTTGTATTTTCCTTTTCGATGTTTTTGCTAATTTTAAATTGTTATCTATGTCAATTTTTTTGTAATTATTCTCTGCAAACGGAAGTGACAAAACAACATAATGTGTGTACTTTTATCATCTTGTATTAAATGCAAAATGTGAAATTTACTTATTGCCGATACAATAGCTTAATAACATTTGACACGTCTATATTGGATGTATAATGAAAACTAGGTCTCGAGCTTCCTTATTCCAAATAATTAAATCTCATCTGTTTAGTTGAGTGTATTTAAATAGTATTTATTATCATATGTAGTACAGTACATCCTAAAAAAATTACATAAGAAATATAAAAAAATAAATAATAAATAAAAATTACATAAAAAATTACACGCCAGCTAGTTGATTTTGAGCCTGCAATGGCCGCTAGCGAATCGGTCAGCGCGCGTGAATCGGCGTGAGCTCGCCGATCGGCTAGCCGAAAGTGTTCTCGTCGGTCGCAATGGAGCTAGCGGACAGGCTAGCTGATCCTGTCCGCTAGCCTCCATTGCGGATGCTCTAATAGAAAGTGAGATGAAAAAGTTAGTGACATGTGTGGGTCCTACGTTTATATATTAGTTTTAGTTTTATAATAAAATGTGAGTAAGAATGAGTTGGTGGAATAGGTCCATTACCAAAAATGGTAAAAGTGAAAGGTGACAAATTTTTAGGGACGGACGGAAATGGAAATAAGTGACAAATTTTCAAGGACAGATAGAGTACATTCAAATTATATACATGCTTACTGAGTCATTTAGAATTACTATTACTTGATAGGGGTGAGCAAAAAAATCAAAAACCAAATATCCGAATCGAACCAAATTGAAATTTTGGAATTCAGTTCGGTTTTTTTAGTTTTTCGGTTCGGTTCGGTTTTAAAAATACAAAAATTTTGATTTTTTGGTTCGGTTCAGTTCGGGCGAAAAAAATAACCAAAAAACCGAAAAACGAATATTTTAAATATAATATTATATATATTTATTATATTAATTTAATATATTATATCATATATATATAATATATATTCTTTTAATATATTTTATATAATATGTATTATATACTCCCTCTGTCCCATTAGAAATGAAACGTTTTCCTTTTTAGTTTGTCCCATTAAAAATGAAACGTTTCCTAAAATGGAAACATTTTTATCTCTACTTTTTCATCTTTCTTACTTTACTCTCTCCTCATTTACTCACAAAACAACACTACATAAAAACCTGTGCCAATTCACAAATGTTGCATATTTAATGGGACGGAGGGAGTATATTCTATTAATTTTATAATATATATATTTATATTCTATTAGTATATATAAAATAAATTAAATTATATATATATATATATATATTAATATATACTACCTCTGTCCTCCAAATTTTGACACACTTTGACTCGGCACGAGTTTTAAGAAATGTAATGGAAAGTGAATTGAAAAAGTTGGTGGGATGCGGGTCCTATTTTTTAAAGTATTAGTTTTATTTTATAATAAAATGTGAGTAGGAATGAGTTAGTGGAATATGAGGTCCACTACCAAAATTGGTAAAAAGTGAAGTGTGTCAAATTTTCAGGGGCGGACCGAAATACTAGTAAACTATGTCAAAATTTGGGGGACGGAGGTAGTACTATTTTTTTCAGTTTTTCAATTTTTTCGATTTTTCGGTTCAATTCGGTTTGGATTTTGAACTAAATTCGGTTTTTCGGGTTTGGTTCGATTTTGGCAAAAAACCGAACCGAAACTCAAATGCTCACCCCTGTTACTTGATGAAAGCGTGCACATTTTAACTCGATTCACGCTCAACATGTTTAATTGATATGCAATTGATGTACTCCCTTTGTCCCATAAAAATATGGACATTTAAGATGACACAGAAATTAATACATAATTGATAAAGTAAGAGATGGAAAGAAAATGTAATTATTGTATTGTAGTGGAGAATAGAGTACACCTTATTAGAAAGATAGAAAGATAATGAAGTTATAAAAAAAAGAGATATTTCATTAGATATCCTAAAATGGTAAATTTCCTTATTTTTTTTTTCATCAAGGAAGTACTAGCACTTAATTTATGACAATGCAAAATATAACAAATTCCAGAATATATTCTATCACTCAATAATAGAATTATTTCGATTCACAGCTTCCAAAACCCTAAACTCAAAGCTGCCGCTGCCTTCAGCCGTCAATCCCAGCAATCCACAGCAGTGGCGCAAAATATAACAGATTCCAGAATATATCACCAATTAATTGTATTATTCTCACTCAATCATAGAATTATTTCGATTCACAGCTTCCAAAACCCTAAACTCAAAGCTGCCGCTGCCTTCAGCCGTCAATCCAGCAGTGGCGTCTCATTTGATACGAGTTGCTCTTCGTCCCTCCAAATCCCTCTTTTCTGTTTATTTTCCAATCTCACACTTCATTCCTAGAAAGTCGAGGTTTGTCTTCTTTTCTTTACAATACTGCGGTGTTGATTTTTATGTTTCGATCGAAATTGAGTTAAATTTTGCAATTCTAATCGTAGTGTGTCGATTTTGGTTGTTAAACTGTAAAATCGGTGTAAATTTGTTGCTGGTTTGACTTGATCTTATCATGTTTGGGGGTGTTATGTATTGGTTTGTTAGTATTTACATGTGAAATTTGCTGCCCTTGTCTATTTCCGCTGAGATGATTAGTATTTGGTCTTTGCAATTTCGTTAATCAGATTAAATATCTTGGGTTGAGTTTCTCATTACGGCCTTGAATTGCAGTTTTTGTGTGGTAGCCGGAAAGGATATGGCGGATGAAACTGGAAAAAGCTTTGCTCGAAGGGACCGTCTGTTGGAGATCGAGTCACAGGTCCAGAAATGGTGGTCCGAGGGTGATGTGTTTCGTGCTGATGCAAAGGACTCCCCACCCAAAGCTGGGGAGAAGTTCTATGGCAACTTTCCATTCCCTTACATGAATGGGCATCTCCATTTGGGGCATGTGTTTTCCCTATCGAAGCTTGAATTTGCTGCAGCCTATCATAGATTGAGGGGTGCAAATGTGCTGTTGCCGTTTGCTTTCCATTGTACTGGGATGCCGATTAAGGCTTCTGCCGATAAGCTCAAAAGGGAGATTGAGATGTTCGGATACCCGCCTGCGTTTCCAGTCGTCAAAGATGACGAAATTGCTGTGCCAGAGGCAAAGCCCGAGGGTGAGAATGAAGGAGGGCAAAATCAAGCAGGTGGTAAGTTTAAGGGTAAGAAATCAAAGACTGTTGCTAAGACTGGTATTGTGAAGTACCAATGGGAGATTATGCAGAGCTATGGTCTGACTGATGAGGAGATAGCCAAGTTCACAGACGCATATCATTGGCTGACCTTTTTCCCCCCTCTGGCTATAGATGATTTGAAGGCTTTTGGGTTGGGATGTGATTGGAGGCGGACATTTATCACTACGAATATAAATCCGTATTTTGATTCTTTTGTTAGGTGGCAGATGAGGAAGTTGAAAGAAAGGGGTAAGATTGTGAAGGACTTGAGATATACTATATATTCACCAAGGGATGGTCAGCCCTGTGCTGATCACGATCGAGCTTCTGGGGAAGGTGTTATCCCGCAGGAGTATACTCTCGTAAAGATGGAGGTTGTTTCACCTTTTCCACCTAAGATGAGTGTTCTGGAGGGCAAGAAGGTGTACCTTGCAGCTGCAACTTTGAGACCAGAGACGATGTACGGGCAAACAAATTGTTGGGTGTTGCCAGATGGAAAGTATGGGGCCTATGAGATTAATGACACTGATGTGTTTATTTTGACAAAGAGAGCAGCTCTGAATTTAGCTTACCAGAAGCTGTCTCGTGTTCCTGAGGAACCTACTTCCTTGGTCGAGTTGACTGGCCAGGATCTTATCGGCTTGCCTCTGAGATCCCCGTTAGCTTATAATGATGTTATATACACTCTACCCATGTTATCAGTGCTTACGGACAAGGGTACCGGAATTGTCACCAGTGTTCCAAGTGATTCTCCTGACGATTACATGGCTCTTCATGATTTGAAAGCAAAACCGGCATTCAGAGCCAAATATGGCGTGAAGGATGAGTGGGTTGTGCCTTTTGAGATCATACCCATTATCCACCATCCTGATTTTGGTGACAAGTCTGCTGAGAAGATATGCATTGAGAAAAAGATCAAAAGCCAGAACGAGAGGGAGAAGCTCGACGAGGCCAAGAAAATAATCTACAAGGGAGGTTTCTATGAGGGAACCATGATTGCTGGAGAGTATGCTGGAATGAAAGTTCAGGAGGCTAAAAGTTTGATTAGGGCAAAGCTTCTAGAGCTGGGTCAAGCTGTGGTCTACAGCGAGCCTGAAAAGAAAGTCATGTCAAGATCCGGGGATGAGTGCGTTGTTGCCTTGACTGATCAGTGGTACATCACATATGGAGAAGAAGAATGGAAGAAGGCTGCAGAGGAATGCTTGGCTGGGATGAATCTATACTCAGAGGAGGCACGCCATGCCTTTGAGCACACCTTGAGCTGGCTGACTCAGTGGGCTTGCTCACGAAACTTTGGCCTTGGAACTCGTATCCCTTGGGATGAGGACTTCTTGGTGGAGTCTCTGTCCGATTCAACTCTTTACATGGCATATTACACAGTAGCTCATATTTTGCAGGGAGGCGATATGTATGGACGCAACCGGTCTTTAGTGAAGCCAGAGCAGCTGACTGATGAGGTATGGGATTTCGTGTTTCTTAGCGGTCCCTATCCTAAATCCTCAGATCTTTCTTCAGCACTTCTTAATAAGATGAAGCAAGAATTCGAGTATTGGTATCCTTTTGATCTTAGAGTTTCAGGGAAGGATCTGATTCAGAATCACTTGACCTTCTGTATTTATAATCACGCTGCAATCATGCCCAAACATCATTGGCCTAAGGGGTTCAGATGCAATGGCCACATTATGTTGAATGCTGAGAAAATGTCAAAGTCGACTGGGAACTTCAGGACAGTTCGTGAAGCTATTGAAGAGTTTTCAGCTGATGCCACAAGATTTTCACTTGCAGATGCAGGTGATGGAATGGATGATGCTAATTTTGTTTTTGAGACAGCAAATGCTGCAATTCTGCGTCTGACAAAAGAGATTGCGTGGATGGAGGAAGTCATTGCTGCAGAGTCATCTCTGAGAAGTGGCCCGCCTGCTGTGTATGCTGATCATGTCTTTGCTAATGAGATAAACATAGCAGCCCAGGTGACGGATAAGAACTACAATGAGTGCTTGTTCCGGGAAGCTCTGAAGACTGGCTTCTACGATCTTCAGGCAGCAAGGGATGAGTATAGGCTTTCTTGTGGGGCAGGAGGAATGAATCGTGACTTATTATGGCGATTTATGGATGTCCAGACACGCCTTATCACCCCAATTTGCCCACATTATGCTGAATATGTCTGGAAGGAGCTTCTGAAGAAGGATGGATATGTGGTGAAAGCTGGGTGGCCTAAGGCCGATGCACCTGATCTCACCCTAAAGAAAGCCAACAAATATTTGCAGGATTCCATTGTCTCCATGAGGAAGCTTATGCAGAAGCAGGCTTCTGGTTCAAAGAAGGGTAAAGCTAGCGCGCCGGCTGTCCAGAATAAGCCCACAGTCTGCTTGCTATTTGTAAACGAGCAGTATGACGGATGGAAGGAGGAGTGCTTGAACATACTCCAGAGGAAATATGATGCTGCAACCGGCACCTTTGCACCGGACCAAGAGATCCTTGCTGAGCTTCAGAAGAGTGAAGTTGGCCAGTCGGGCAATTTCAAGCAAATACAGAAGCTCTGTATGCCGTTCTTGAGGTTCAAGAAGGATGAAGTGAAGGCTGTTGGTGTCCATGCGTTGGATCTGAAGCTACCCTTTGGCGAGATTGAGGTTCTGAGGGAGAATCTTGAACTGATTCAGCGGCAGTTGGGGCTTGAGCGCGTAGAGGTCTTGTCTGCAGCGGATGCTGATGCCGTTACTCGTGCTGGGAGCCATGCGGCTGTTTTGAAATCCAACCCGCCATCACCAGGAGTCCCTACCTCAGTCTTCTTGAGCGAGGAGTAGAAAAGAGGTGACTATATGTTTTTGTAGCATTGTTTTTTATTTTCAACATTCTGTTTGTGTTTCTTGACAATCGATTTTGTATGACATGTTAACTTTTGTTGCTTTATTTTATTTTATTTTCCTTTTTTCTCTCTCACTTTTCATTTCAATGCTGAAGTTTTGTAACATTGTGAATACTTGCTTTGTGATACAATCATACAATCACACACAGTTTAGAATATGTATTAGCAAGAGGACTATCATGCTTTGGCTAGGTAGAACAATTACCATGATATCTATCATGATACGATTTGTGCTCTATCTTGTTCATGTGTTCAGTAATTTAGTTGAAAATTTGGTAGATGATGGACGACCATGATCAGTGGAAGATGATCAACGGCTGGAAATGAAGAGATTATAACAGAATGATTTAGAGGAGTTAAGTCAGTAGATTAGCAGTCCTACTAAAAAAAATTAGTCTCACTTTATAATTTCCAAAAAAATAGCCTCATTTTAAAAGTGAAGTTTATAATGAGTATCTCATACTTTACCTACGTTTTCTCATTTTTATACTTAATCCACTTTTTCACCCCCTCTCTTACTTTACATACTTTTGCTCTCCATCTTACTTTCTTTATCAATTGCATATTAAAACTTGTGCCGTCCACATACGTAGCTATTTTATGTGGACGGAGAGATGATAGCCGAGGGATTATATGCCATATGGGCGATGGTAATGTGTCAAGTTAATTTTCATAAAATTCTCCCTTTTATTTCATCATATCACCCACGTTTAATACCAAATCTCTATATATTGTTATTTTACTTTCTTTAGCATAAATTGGTTGTGGTGGGCCCTTCAATTCTCTCTCCTTTACTTATACGCGTCTTCTTCTTCCTCGCGCCTATTTCTTCAACCTCCTTTTTAACGAAAATCTCATTTCCCCTGACTCGATGTCTGAATAGAGTGCTCAAACGGGTAGTAATAAGTCCAATCGGTTCGTGGGAAACTAAAATCACTTGATGATCTATTTTCTTACACTGATAGAAGGATAGATCAAATGGTATAGTTTTCAGGAGCCTCAGAGGCCCGTATTGCAGCTCATAAAAATGAATCCGAACCGTTCAACCTTTTAAATTCTAATTCCGAGGTCTTCATGGAGCAAGGAACTTCTAGTGAATATGCTACCAACTTGATGGATGGTATGCCCGTGAATGGAAATGATTCCTCTGCAAAGAAAAATGCAAGTAGTGATGACATTGGTAGCAACATTTTGGGTTCGGTTTCCAGTGCAGATAATAAAAGTCCTAATGTTGCTTTAAATAATGCATTCCCTTTGCAAGCTTCTGAGTTGAATGTAAATGCCATGTTCCCCATGGGTGCTATGGCATATAATATCCCTTCTGGTTTTGGGTTCAATCCCGCATTTGCTTCTCAGCCGATGAACTATAGTGCCATGGGGAGTCAGTCACTTTGCTCAACAGCAGTTTCTAGCTGCAATGTCCAACTTACATCAACTAGGGAATCTACAATCCAGTACTACTATTAATTCCCCTGGAACTGTAGGAGGGAATGCGGCGCCCCTTCCAGATATTTTTAATCCCGGCATAGCTACCCAGCCTCCAACTTCATTGATGAATGGGTCAAAAAGAGAGGATACAAAAGCATTTGATTTTATTTCGGTTAAGATTTTATTCTTTCCATCTTTCTGTATATCATTATTGTTACAGTAGTTTCCATTGGGATGCTTCAGTACTCGACAACTCCTTCAGTTAGTATTATAAGTTATCATGACATCTTGTGGAAATCATGTATTTTGTGGTGATGGGCGTTCCGGGCCTATTAGCTGTAGAATGAAGAATATTCTTTCGCTTCCAGCAGTATCCAACACGCGCCGCCGGCGATGTCTTTATGAATACTAGTGGAAGGTTAGAACTGCTCTGTTGTCAAATCGATTGTATTTTTACAATGTTAATGAATACAAATTGATGGAATTGCAATTGCTGTGACGGAAACTACTGTTTTCTTAACTGATTACCGATTTGATGACATATCCGTTAATTTCTTCCGTTCCTGATGAGTTGGATGAACAGTATTTTAGAGATAAAGAGAACCAACTGTAATGGCTCAAATCTTTGAAGAATGATGATTAATAATAAGACTAACAAGCAGAATAATGAACTCAGAAGAGAACCCTTTTCTACCCAAGCACCAAGCACTCTGTTCTGATCAAAGAAAATCATAGACCGGTTCTCTGCAACGGAGTAACCTCTTTTATTTGCTAGACAGAACCCTCGCTTGGAGCCTGTAGGACGAAAACCAACTAGACAAACAATAATAAAGTCTAAATCAGAAATAATTTAAGAGACTCAGGAAAGTCCGGTCCTAGGTGAGGGCATCCTGTGCCTTCGACCTCCTCTGGTGAACATGATTTGCATCACAGTGCTCACTTGTGGAAGCTTCTGAATTAAATCTGTAGAATTGTGGTTTAGCCCATCTTAATTTAGGAAAAGAACAAATGTGTGAAAATACGATGTGAGCTCCGCAATTTATGAATGTTTTCAATCTTTTCTGTTTGGTGTTATTTCTTGTTTGTATTTGCTATATATACCTTCATATGCTTACTGTCTTTCTGGTTTTTTTGTAAACAAGTAGTATATGTTTTATGCAAATTTTCACAGTTTCTGGAAGTCGATGCATGATAAAGAACATTTTTTGTCTTCTTTTCCAATTTCAGGTCATTGAAATGTCGGGAGTTTGTGCTGCATCTGACATTTGGAGTGTAGGCTGTACTGTAATTGAACTTCTTACATGTGTTCCACCATACTTTGATCTGCAGCCAATGCCCACCCTCTTTAGGATTGTACAGGTAGGTTAGGTAGCAGAAGTTCTTACCAGTTTCTTTTGAGTTGAAGTTCATGGTTTCTGGTCAGTTCATAGTTACTCCCTCCGTCCCGGCTAAGATGACACATTCCTTAGCCGGCACAGGATTTTAGGAATTATTGGTTAAAGTGTTTAATTGGAGAGAGAGGTGGGTGTAAGTATTAAAGTAGAGAGATAAAGAAAGATGAATATTTTAATAGGAGTGAGAAAAAATGGTTGAGTGTATTAATTGGAGAGAGAAAGTTACCAAAAAAGGAAATGTGTCATCTTAGTTGGGACAAACTAAAAAGGAAAACGTTTCATCTTAAGCGGGACGGAGGGAGTATTTTATGATTTATCTATTCTCCTTCCCATCCTAACTTACAGTAACCCTAAAGTGCAAATTATAATAGTACTGTTGAAAACTGTTTACATGGACTCATTTATCTGCTCTGTTACTGTTGCTTTACTCAAGCCGGCACTTCATTTATTGTTTCAGGATGAAAATCCTCCTATTCCAGATAGTCTATCTCCAGCTATTACGGATTTCCTGCGTCAATGCTTTAAAAAGGTCAGCTGGAAATTACAAATGCCACATAAGCCTTAATTTGCCACATCAGCTTTGATTTTTCAATTTGGGGAAAAACTAGAAAACTCTAAAGTTCATGCATTTATATTCAAAAAATAAAGTTTGGGGGAAAAATCAAAAAATTGTGAAAGTTCATGTATTTACAGGCAAATAACCCTATATGTAATATGGCCTTCCTTGACATTATCTGATTGTTTACTTGCGGGGAAGTTCTTACCATCTTGAATTAGAAAACTTTTTTTGTGTTAATCACTTTACTGCACTTCCACATATATTTTTTCTTGTTTAAAACTTTAATATATCTGCTGTCTTCATGATTCCATCAAAACATACCTGGTGTGAAGTAAATATGAAATAGCTAACGAGAGTCTTTGTTGAGTATATTGAGCTAATCATATGCAAGGTATTTGTCTTTTGAAGATTATATTGATCTCTGGAGAGACAGATTATTGTGTCTCCACGTGAAGAAGCCGCTCTTAAAGGCCTAGATCACATCTTTTTTGCATTATACTTTTTCACTCCACTTGTCTCAGAAATTGTGCGTGTGTGTGTGGACTGTTGGGAGAGGGGGGGGGGGTATACTGGATTTTGCCACAATTATGATTAATTCAAGAAGTGTTTTCGGATTTTGATGGCTTTGTTAGCAGGAAAGAGAAGTTAATATGGAGGGTACAACTACATGTTAGTGCCATTAGAGTGACTGACATTTAATTTTGCATATCAGGATGCTGGACAGAGGCCAGATGCAAAAACATTACTTTCACACCCTTGGATTAAAAACTCAAGGCGTGCTCTACAAAATACTCTTCGCCATAGTGGAACCTTGAGGTAGTGTATTAGTTCTCTCTTTGTCCCTGAGGATAAGCACCAATATGATAATTTTTTGACTTAGGAAAACTCAAAAAAAGGTCCTCTCCTTTTTTCATTGAGTTTACTCAACGAAAATGCAATAGGTAATGCATGCTTGCTTCCATTAGAGTCACCCTTGGAATTTAGTCTATCAACTTGAAGTTTTATGGATATTTGTTGTCTTGAGGCTTCAGTAATAATTGATTCCCATGAATTTGGTTATTAAGTTTTGATGTTCAGAATATTTTCTAGAATGCTGTTGATGTGTGTTTAAGCTATCCCCTGGTTGGCTTATCACCATGCTATGTCTATCAAGTGTAACACTGTATGGGAAATACTATATGCTATGGTGAATTTTAAACTGTTTTGCTCTGTATGAAAAGATTCTCTTCTATTGTAATGCTTCACATGATCTACAATCTCGGAAAGTTGGCCTTAAGGGCCTTATAGTTCATATTATGACCTTAGTATATATAGTTTGTTGGGAGATGTTTTGGTTTATTGGATTGACCTGATTTTCTAATGCACGAAACTATTGTCAATTGTTGTATCTATGGACTTAGATTCTACTCCGTTCGTCCGCGATATTTAGTCCCGCTTGTGCGGGTTTTGACTAAAAACAAAACATCCAATCACTCTTTCTTTATTCCATCACCTACGCTACTCTCTCTTTATCTTTCCTATTTTGTTTCTCTCTCCTACTTTTCAACACAATTTCTTAATATCCGTGCCCAAAAGTTTTGACTTAACTTAATTGGGACGGAGGGAGTATTAGTTTTATAATGGAATGTGAATGTGAAATTTAGTGGAGTGTGGGGTCCACTTACCCGAAATTAAAAACTAAAAGGGGATTTTTAGCGGACGTACCAAAATGACAAAATGGGACTTTATATCGCGGACCAAGGGGGTACACTATAGTGCTTGGGACTTGGGAGAAATCTTGTCTCTTACACTCTTACTTCCTCTGCATGTACCTATGAGTTTGTGGATCAGTTGAAGCACATCATTTCTTTACGTTGGTGTTCTTTACTGACGTATAGAAATGCCTTCTTTTCCATGTTCTTATTTTCCTTCTGTTCAATCTGTCATAGATATTTTGACTGTCGAAATTGAAAGGATGCAGATTTTAAGCATAAATGGTGAAATCTGTGCAGGAACATTGATGAAGTTGGTGCTGGGGGTGCTAGTATAAGTAGCAGTGAACAAGGGCATAATATTGAAGCCTCTTCCGCTGAGAAAGTAAAGTAATTATTGTTTGAAGTTTTCATGTTATGTGGCTTGATTTGTCCTCTTATTAGTTGAACCTCTGACCCTGAGTACTTTGTCCTATTTGCCTAGTTTTGCTTGTTCTGAAGATGATGCTTTAACCGATATTTTTATATTAAAATCCTGTTTTTGCTTTCAGGATAAAACAGAGATGTCATCCTCGGAGACTTCACTTGTCAGCAAGTCTTACGAGGACGATAGCTCAAAAACTAATCTTACTGAGGAAAGAACAAACAACCTTGATGAAGATACTATTTCAGATCAAGTTCCCACATTTGTTATCCATGAGAAATCACCCATCGAGACCAGCTCGAGCAAACTTTTGGGTAGTCATGACTCAGAGATTGAAGACCAGAGACCTAACCTAAATCAGCAGGGTGAAGTGCTGATAAATGGTGAGGTCGAAGCTGCAGAGTCTACAAAGAAAACTGTCGTGGCCAAAAAAGTTGAAAAAAAAGGAAGTGCAGTTGGTATCATTCATGGGAAGTTTAATTTTGGTCAAAAGAACCAAGAATCTAGCCCAAGGAAGGTAAATTTGACCAATTCAGATCCTTTGCGCCTATTGATTAAGCATATTTTTTTTGCTGGAAGTGATTTCTTGGCGCAGGGTTATGTGGAATTGGGATAGTTGTGGGTGGAATTTTTTGTAAATTTCTAAGCTTTCAGTACTCTCATATTTATAGTTGTAAATTTGAAGATTCAGAGGTCATTGTATTTGCTTCTCTTTTGAGTGCCCAGTAAATTACTTATGTGCAGCACGTGAGACTGAACACTGTTTTATTTGTCTGCTTGGTATGGAGTGATTGAGTGTCTGATAATTTAAGACCGCTTATTTCTTTAGCCACAGCAACTTAAAAATGAATATTCTTCTGGGTCGGAGTACAGTTACATACTATATTAGAGAAAGTAGCAGAAATGGGTTATGAATAGCTTGTAACACCTTGAATCTGTAAGCAGAAATGCGGTATTCAATAAATTGTAACACCTTGAATCTGTAAGCAGAAATGCGGTATTCAATAAATTGTAACACCTTGAATCTGTAATTGTTGAATGGGTGTATGGTTATTTGGTTATGCAGCATGCTCATGGCAGACTGAGTGAAGACATAAAGAATATTGGTTGTGCTAAAACGTGATACATTCTTGTATTCTTTCCTGTTAATTTAGTTTTTCCTAGTCGTGCTGTTTGAATCAATTGTTTGCTTCTTCATTCCCCTTAATAGTGTTATAATTTTGTCAGTAATGCCAATTTACCGATGCTTTAGGAATTTATGTTCTAAATATAGTATTTCTACTGATATAATGGCTCTAATTTATTCTGGTTCCCACCTGTGCAGGCCGTGAAGGAACCAATGACTTCAGGAAGCAATGAACTTAGTAAATTCAGTGACTCCCCAGGTGATGCTTCTTTGGAGGATTTGTTTCATCCCTTGGATAATTTGGAGGACCGGGTAGCTGAAGCCTCTACCTCTGCATCATCTTCAAATGTAATTCAAGGAAATGTAGTATCTGATGGTGGAAAGAATGACTTGGCAACAAAGTTAAGGGCTACAATTGCACAGAAACAAATGGAGAATGAATCTGTTCAGGCTAGTGGCGACCTCCTTCGCTTAATGATGGGCGTTTTAAAGGAAGATGTAATTGATATTGATACTCTGGTAGGATTGACTATATAAAATGGAATTTACGTTATTATCTAAATTCCCCCAAGGCCTTTATCTTATGCTTAACATGCTTGTCAGGTATTTGAAGAGAAATTGCCTCCAGAAAATCTTTTTCACCTTCAGGTACATTTATTCTCCTGCTCAATTGCTTTCATTGTGTGTTCTGTATGTTCTCTTCTTATCCAAGTTAAATGTCAACATTGTGTTAAAACTTGCTACAAGGTTGTCCTGATTATTTGTTGATGGGTACTGCTTCACAGTGGCTTAACGATTACTTTAATAAGGGAGAGAGACTTGGTTTGAGCACCAGTTTTCACTTGATAAACTTTTCTCCTGTCTATGTTTTGTGTTCCTATTTTTCTGTCATTATTGTGCTTAAATATATTGACATAATAGGTCGCTATACTGATATTAAGGCTGCTATTATCTATGGGTTTGATAAAAGAGTTTTGATGGATGCTTTCACCAGTGTTAAAACTCCTTTACTGCTTCTTGGACCATATGCATAATGTATCTCTTGAGAAATTAATATGGGTTATCTCAATGATCTACTGGTTAGATACGGAATTAGTTTTTTGTATCCTGATCCTACTTGTGCTGTGGCCAAATTTCATATGTTTTTCAATTTTTGTTGTGATTCTGTTCTTCTCTTGCAGAAATAGATGCAATTTCTTACCTCTTATGTCGTTTCTCTTGCACAGGCTGTTGAGTTCAGCAAATTGGTGTCCTTGTTGAGGCCTGATGAACCAGAAGATGTGATAGTATCTTCTTGTCAGAAGTTGACCACTTTCTTTCATCAGCGACCAGAGCAGAAGATTGTTTTCATTACACATCATGGTTTGCTCCCTCTAATGGAACTGCTTGAGGTTCCGAGAACTCGCGTATGTAACTTGCATGAAGTTCGTTAGTCCGTTACCTTGTTGCTTTATATGCATGTGCTTTTGTACTTTCTTGTGTGGCTGATCAGTTTCTTTCATTTCAGGTCATATGCTCAGTTCTACAAGTTCTGAATCAAATAATTAAAGATAATACTGAATTTCAGGAGAATGCTTGTCTTGTGGGTCTTGTAAGTGCTCTGCAAATTTATTTACTTCTCTCTTTTGGTTTGTGTGGGTCAAAGTTTGAAGATGTTAAACAATGTAATCTGAAGAATATGTAGTGTTTAGGTTCACTTAAACTGTGATGAAGGTCAATAAAGGTGCATAAAACATTATATTTTGTTACAAACTTCTGATTTAAAGTTAAATACCAACTCATTTCTTGATGGTTATCCATGTACGCTGGCTTCACTCTGTGACTGTATACTTTTGAGTTACTTAGGATAACTCGTTAGTATTCTGATTATATTAGGATTCCGACACTAGCCATTATTTTTGTCAAGTTATCTACTTAGGACTGGTTATGGTATTTATAGAAATCACTTGATATCTGGTGGGTGATGGCATACTATGGATGAGAGTTTTAGACCATAAATGATCTCCTCTTTATCAAATTGTAATGATGATGATTGATATCTTGATCACAAAATTTCTTCCAACTTGTAACTTGATTGGTCCCCTTCTAAAGAGAGGAGAATCACTTAAATAAAGTCTGTTATAGAGCTTTTACTTTAAGTGATATTTGACACCCTCTAAATTAGTCTTGGCAGTTTGCACCTTAAAAAACTTCTAATGTGTCAATCTATATATTAAACTTGGTCCTATATTAGTCCAAATGTTGATCCCATGAATTACATTTGGTACCTATTGGTCCAAAAATGGTCCTGTTTTGGGTTAATTTACTGATATAATTTGTTATATTTTTTTGATATAGTTAATTATATTGGAAAATATCAAGGATTTTCTGTGTGTGTTTGTTTGTTTGATATGCAGCCATAAATTGGGTTTGGATCCTAACCATCACTTCTTTGGGGATTACTCATCTCTTTTAATAACTCATCTCTTTTCTGATAGAATATAGTGTTTCCTATTAAAAAATAGCTTTGGATTGTGTAAAAGACATTTAGTATTTCATCTAGACTAGCTATGGGGTACTATAGCCATTTAGTAAATTATCTTTGGAACTCGTCCATATTTTTGAGTCATTATCTTATTGTGAAAGTGGTACTCGTCTTGGTTTACCTATTGATATGCTAATTACTTTTGTTACCTCAATTCCAGGGAAATGGTTCATATGGCTATTGATGGCATGTGGCAAGTTTTTAAGCTACAAAAGTCAACATCCAGAAATGATTTTTGTCGTATAGCTGCTAAGAATGGGATACTACTCAGACTTATTAATACCCTTTATAGTTTGAATGAGGCAACCCGTCTAGCTTCTATAGCTTCTGGTGGTGGGTTTGCTCCATATGGTTTAAGTTCACGACCAAGATCTGATGCTCTGGATTCCAACAGTTCTGCATTTTATGGGAATGACCTGCCTGATCACCTTAAAGTCAAGCCTGGAGATCATATTTCACAAACTGGAATGTTAGAACCTTCGCATGCATCTGCATCACACTCTCCTGAATTGAGATTTATTGCTTCAGATGCTGATAGGCCTCGATCCAGTGTTTCTAATGTAGAGGCATTGGGTGGTTCAAGAGTCGCAGATCCTGGTCTTTGGACAGATTATCCAATTCGGCAGTAAAGGATCACCATCCAACTAGAGACAGGGAAAGTGTAGACAGGTGGAAGAATGAGCCTTCGAGAGCTGAAGGTGACCTAAAGCAGCAAAGAGGAGCTAATGTAGCAACTGGAAGAATATTCATGGATAAGGCTCCAAAATCCATGGATGTTGCAACAAATGGATCAGCTGCTCACACTGGTAGTCAGCAAGAGAACATTCAACCCCTTTTGAGTTTGTGGACGAAGTATATATTCTCAAATGAACCTACTTAACTTGCTCATTATGTGACAACCTGAATAACATTAAACTCAAGTTTTATAAGATAAAGACACAAACCCTATAAGACTTGATCCATACCGATTAATTTCATTTTGGATTATCGTATCGTGTCAAAAAATTGTCTGACCTAATACTCCCTCCGTCCCAGTTAATTTGGGACACTTTGATCCGACACGGGTTTTAAGAAATCTAATGGAAAGTGTGTTGAAAAAGTTGGTGGGATGTGGGTCCTACTTTTAAAGTATTAGTTTTATAATAAAATGTGAGTAGGAATGAGTTAGTGGAATATGTGGTCCACTAACAAAAATGATCAAAGTGAAGTGGGATAAATTATGTGGGACGGCCTAAAATGTAATACTGGTCGAATTATCTGGGACGGAGGGAGTATCATTTATTCATGCTTCAAAAATCATGTTATAAAGGGGAGAAAATATTTAACTAGACATGTAATTATTTAGGAAACATTTATTATACTACTTTTATGGAAAATTGCATAATATAAATATGGAAATTACTACTATATGGTATATTGCATGTCTATTGATAATAAAAAAATCAAATCATACTAACTCTTGCGAGTATATTCTTTTGGGTATGAATTATGATTATCTTTTTTTCTTATTTATTATGTATATAAATAAATATATTAGACATATAAAGCATGACCATAATTTAATTTTATTTGCAATATTAACCTATTGAGTAAACGTATAATCATGTATATGCAAAAAAAAAGGATAGAAAAATTACATTATTGGCATACTTATTTTAATTTATATAGAATTTTCAATTATTAGGAAACATACCACTTTCATGAACAATTGCATAGATGGACATTACCAATATATTTTCAGTTTCTATACATATTTCATATTTATATTTGCACTTACTATAATAATAATAATAGCCAAAATGTATCGCAATAAAAAATGTAATCCTAGAGCATTTTTTAATATTATTTTATGTGCATATATACATGATTATACGTTTACTCAATAGTTTAATATTAATAAATAAGAAAAAAAGATAATCATAATTCATACCCAAAAGAATATACTGTGTTAGTATGATTTTTTTTTATTTATTATTAATAGATATGCAATATACCATATAGTAGTAATTTCCATATTTATATTATGCAATTTTTCATAAAAGTAGTATAATGAATGTGTTGCTTTTTGTACTCTTATTTGTCAATAAATAATTGATTGGACACACCACCATACCTCATGGTGCCATGGTGGTGTGGAAGGACCACTGAATATTTTCTCTATAAAGGGCACCCACAATGGTGCAAAAATGGAGCAATACCCTTGGAGGAAGGGTTGCGGGCCATCAGCCACGAGACAGATCATAGCTATGAGTGGGTAATTTGTTCCACACTCACATGTTCGAAATTGCATGGCCTCTCGACCAGTCACGTGTGTGACGCCTGTCGGTCACTGTGCTCCCATTGACTTCATTTTGTCTTTTTTCCCTTTTTCGACCATAATATCTTTCTTAAATTTTATTTTATTTTTTTTCTTTTTTACCAATTTGCAAATGTTAGTATTACTTATTTTTTATTTTTCTATTTATAAAATGTTAGTATTAATTATTTTTCTATTTATATATTTCCTTTATCTCATTTCTCATATCTCATCAATTCGTCTAGTTTTCTTCCAAGTTTTTATATCTCTTCCAAATCTTCTATTTCTACACTTCACGTAACAAAATCAAAGAGCATGAACCCAACCAAGCCCCTCTAAATGCAAGATTTCAACCATCTTTGAAAGCGCAAGAGCCAGTGCTGAACGATATTTCTTTAAGTCATTGACTATTTCTACAATTCGTAGGAAGTATGGTAGAGTGGCTCAAGCAAAACAGATATTCGAATAAAGAAGTTCGAAGCGTTTAAAAAGGATCTCTTTCAAGTACGTGGACGAGACACAAAATAATGAATGACAATGCAAAGTTCTACGACGATATAGACATTGGTCAAATGGAGTCGTCCAGTGGATCACAAAGTAGCAAAAAAAATGAAACTTCAAATCGCTGACGAATCAAAATAACAAAATAAGACATTTCGCAAAGAAGATAAATGATGATATCATAAATCGTTAAGTATAGTGCAGTATGACTTATGATTGTGGTTGTGATAGGGTATGAGATGACACCAACAAAACACCACTTGCTATTCAGCAATATTTTAGTGCGTTCGACTTCATCGTTCAAAAGGGATCTTTCCCATGTATTCTCCACCGCCTCACATTGAGTAATAACTTGACACTCGAAGACAGAAAGCAGACTAAAATTATTTATTAATCACAATTTCAAAGAAACTGTTTCTCACGAGTAAATACATGTATACCGAATTCGTTTTCTCTCTCACAATGTAAATATACAATTCTTTATCTAGCTTCCATGATGCATTTATGCAACCCTCTAACTCAACTGAGAAATGAACTGGAAGCTTTTGGCTCTCCAACTCCCAGCTCATTTTCTTCTAGGCATTAACTACAAGGCAGAACAGAATCATTTGACCAAAAATAAATTGACAAATATCCGATTTTTTCATTTCTTCATTTACCCAGAATACTTGTCTGCTATTTCTCACTCAATGAATACTTGTAGTATTGGATGTTGAAGAATGAACTAATCGACTGCTGCTTTGTTTCTCCAGTTAGAAGGCTTGGACAATCCATCAAAGATTGGGCTAGTCATGGCTGCAGCAGAAAGAGCCTGAAAATCTTGCTTCAAACTCCACTTTGATGTCGGCCATATGGATGACAAGGCACCGTTGTCTGAATCCTGCAAACTCAATACACTTGGCGACTTCTTTACCCCATTAATGTCATCATTTAGGAAGGAATCCCCCAACCCTACAGGAATGGGGTTAAACCCTCCTACTTCACCATCAGCTTCGAGTGACGCTGTACGGCCAGCTGACTTGGGCCTGAGAGCCAAGCCTTTGCCTGTAATAGCTGAAATTGCAGTACCACTATTGTTTTCCTCCTTCAAAAGCTTTTCTGAAGTAAAATCAGCATCAGACTTTTGACGGCGTCTTACCAACTTATCAATCCATTTGGCTGAGCCATTACTTTCAGCTCCTTGTAAGATATCTTGATCAATGAGACTGCCATTCTCTGAATCTAAACAATCAGCTGCACTTTTTGACTTTCTATAATGGCTAAGTGGTGGGTTAGAAATAGATGATTTAAGAAGTGGCCCATCCTCTAGATAATGAGCTCCCCCTTTTTTGTATGTTGCCATTTCACAGCCTTCTCCAGCATCTTTTATGTGTGCTGATTTAATTCCATAATAATCTTGCATCCTGCTCATGGATGGAGAGACTTTCTTTTCGGAAGCAGATTTCAATTTCAATGATGAAAATGAATCAAATAAATCTGAGTGTCTACGACTTGATAATGTCTGTTGAGTATTGCTTGGCCTGCAAGTGGACACCAAATTCAGCTACTTGATCAAACTCTAAACTATATGTTACTGTTTGGTATCACTACGACACTGCTCAACTACAATGCCTGAGCTAGAAAGCTCACACAGAATGGGCACAGAAGAAAAGAAGAGGAAACAGAAGAAATGTAAACTACTGTGTATAGGTTTCCAGGAGGAATAGACTTACTGTTATAGATAATCTATCCTTTAGAATGAGACAAATACAGAGATCAAGTAAGACTAACAGCCTTAAAAATTGAAAACAACCAGTTTCTTCTTCCATTAGATTTCCTCAATTAACCCAACAAACATAGAGATCAGCTAAAAATATCATAGCATGTTCATAAACTGAACACAAAGTATCAGGTTCGATGGCATGATTAGTCCTTGTTCTGACATGAATACCAGATACACTATTACAGTTTGAAATTTGAAAAATTTCAGGAAAGTTAACTATGTATAAGAATGAGAACAAATCATGTACCGCGGAGGAGTCTTGTGGCCATTTGACAAGACAGGCGAAGGGGGATGCCTCCCAGGAAGTGGGATTTGAATTGTCTTAAGGGCAAACATTTGGAGATCTGTCACCAATCCATTTAGCCTTTTTATATCAGCAACCTACGGCAGATATGAAAAATTTTAACAGCGAACACAAGCTTAACAAAGCATTTCGGCTTATTTTATGAAATTCCAACGAAATTGGGAGCGAACCACGAAAACAAGTAGACATTTCCAGCAAGAAGATAGAATTCGAACGATAATATGAGTTTGCAGCCGAATAACTACACGGAGCACAAGCAAAGTACAGAAATCGCACACATAGAAAACTAGAAAGTTCCTAGACGGAGTCGAACAAGTTAATTGGACTATAATCAACTTAGAAAAGGATGATAATAATGAAAAAAAGTATCCATGAATACCTCGACACCGTATTTGATGGCGACGCCGGCAAGCGTGTCGTACTTAGACACGGTGTGGACTATGTAATTTAAACCACCGTTAGCACCGACGGCAACGGCAGAAGACGGCGGAGGAAAAATCGGCACTGATCTCGTCGGCGAAGTACGGTATAATTCGGCACTAGTTTCCTTCATTCCCAGAAACCCCTCTCTCTCCATAATCCCCAAACCGATAAACTCAAAACATAAAAAAATAATTAAACCTGAACTAGCGCCAGAGTTGAAATCCACTCATTCTGAAACTAATCAAAATCGCATACGCATACACCGTTTTCCTTCATCAAATTTCTGTAACGAATTTAGCTGAGCCAGCGTTTGCAGATCTGACTCAGTCTCAGATACTATTGTCAATTTCTCTCTCTCATCTCTACTGTTGCTATATATGGAAGTGGAACTCTATTTCCCTTTTTTATTATTTTAATTTCATTTCTTTTTTCAGTTAAAAATGAATTTAATTTGATTTTTTGTTTGACTTTGAATTTTAGGTAATTCATTATAATCACAATATATGTGTAACTAGCTTCGACATGTATATTAAAATAATGATGTCGAAGCAAAAGTCCAGTATTTGTAGTCAATAATAAATAAAGTAAAAGATTTGAATTCTCACCGAATACATAAGTAGTAGTTAATTATAAAAGAAAAAAATAATGATTGCATTCTAATAAAATAATACAGATGTAAAGTCAAGAATTGTTGCGTTGGATTTTATAAAGTATAGGTGGTGCTTGGCTTCTTACGCCCCACCGACAACTTTCCGCGTTTCAATTTTGTCACAAAATATTATAATAATAACTAATTTACTCATTTTCTTTATTTCAAGATTCTCACAAAATGGTAGTGGTAGTACTGTAGTAGTATATCACAATACACGTTATTCCCAGAATATATTTATTTATCCACAAAATTCAACCAATCATATGCTCAGCTTTAACCAGTTCCCTTCAAACTAAAACATGAAATCAATCCTACTTTATGGAATACATCATTTTCATTCAATAGTTCATGAGATCTAAAGCTATTTCATAAATGAATGAAAATGACTGAAATAGAATTTAAGTAGTACTCAATTGCATAAGAAAATATCACTGCCGACATCATTTTCAAATTTACCAACTAGAGAATTTATTTGCTAATTTTGAAGATATATTTATAGTATAACCTAAATAGCAATAACAATGTTATTCAGTTATGCAAAATAACGGAAAATGGAAAGAGATATGGGCTAAGTTCAGTGCTCCAACTTCATTAAGTAAGGTCTACATCTTCATTTCATTATATTGAATCCTTACAGGCCATCACTCCTACATCATGATATATTTATCCTATTTTTTCCATTTAACAAATTATAAATAAACACAAATATCTATAAACAAAACGAAATAAATTGACAGTTAAAAAGAGATACTATATCTGAATAACTGAGAATAATTTAAGAAGGTATTATAGTAATACACACAGAAAGTATAGAAACAAACAGTAGTGCATTTATGATCATATAAGCCAAAAATGACATACTGATACTATATTAGTACATGCTTAACACAGCCAACGAAACGTCTCAGATTAGATTTATTTCTTCCATTTATAGTTCATTGCCTACTATGCAAAGTGTGTCCAAAATAGCATAACACTAATTATTCTAAGGGCCTTCTAGATAGTATTGCAAAGAAGCTAAGGCATTTCTGGCAAAATTAACGATCCTAGGACCCGAGCAAGCATGGACCACACGTAGAAAAGTCAAGAGAAATTTGTGCGGGGAGAAAATAAAATGAGTAAATTAGTTCGAGGATTCTCGTTAGGCATATATTAACAACTAAATGAAATGAAATCCGCTTAGCATAGTCAGCAGGAATCAAATCCCCACTTTTAAAAACTTAAATATTCAAAACCAGTAACTTTAAATTTGAAACCTATATATTCTGGCAGTGTTGCTTTCACTTGGTGTGCATCAGAGTAGCATAAAAGACAATTGACACAAATTCAACAAAAGCAGGACAGCAGGAAGGGTTTGATTGCAGTAGCATAGATGAAACTGTAGCCTCCATTAAATTTGGATAATAAGATAAATAATTACAAGCGTCAATTAAAATAAGAAAAATGGCTTACACTTTAGGAGTATGTGTACGGGGATGCATTTGTCAGGAAAAAATCTAATATAAACAATCCTGCCAAGGCTCTCCATAGCTGCTCAAAATTCCACATTGTGATCTAGAACTTGATCTAGGTGGATTATTTGGGACAATTCCTCACGCTCGGCAGCCTATAACCAGGAAAAGAGGAAGATGAGAAAACATGCAACCATTCGATTTTTGATTGGATGTGACTAGTTTAAAACAACCAAGCCTAACCACTACATTGGCATAAGTGGGCATGTACAGTAAAGTAGAATCTTATAAAAAATTATTCAGAGAAAAAGAACAGGTCTATATACATCTCTCTACTCACAAAATGATGCCAGATAGTCTTTGTGAAAACAAGTGCAAAACTGTTCAATTGCAAAATTTGCTTGGTATAAGATGAGGAAATGCAATTTAGTCTATGAGCCTTGCCCTGTTACACACCACTTGAGATCCCAATGCTAACATAACAAATATATTTTCAGACATTCTTAGAACTCATTCAGGATCTTCATGCAGCTGGAGCCTGGAAGAATAAAACTTCTCCTTAAAAAAATGGTATGCATCACTATCCAACACCAAAGAGAATATTCCAAAGGGCTGGCATCCAGTCATGATGCAGCTATAAGTGCAAAATTATAAATATCAGCTAAATGGCATCTTCAGTCAGGTAAAACTCGAACTACTTCACTTGTTAATGCTAAATGTCCTGATTCAATGGATTCATCAATTAGTGTTCTAAGATTCTAACAGAGAGAAATAGATGATCTGCTTTAAGCTCCATACTGCCATCCTAAGAACATGATAATCAGGACTGCCAGATTTATATTGAACATATTTTCCTGTTGAACTGATTTATTAATATATAGTTAACACTTAACATGTATTTATATGTTTCTGACAAACGTTTGCTGGGGGGAATTTGGCTAGTCTAACTGAAAGGGAAAAAGACTAACAACTCACCACATATCCAAGAAGTCAGCCTTATACTGGCCTCCAATTGACAGCTAACATGTCCGGCCTACAAGGCATCATTGGAACACCATGAACTGTGACAAATACAGCAAGAGGGTTGAGCAACAACACAAATTGCATTTTTGCAGGTAGCTAAATTCAAAATATCTGCAGCAGTAAGATCACCTAGAATTGGAGGTGCTGGCGGTAGACTATTTGTTCCACCAGGCCGGAAATTAATGGCACTTGCAGGAGCCCTTTCTGAAGGGGGTCCAAAGTAACCTGCTAGAAATCAAAATGCTGTCAAAATGAGTTTCACTAGTGGGGACTTTTCAACTATTTTTTTAGGTGAGAACCAAGATTTAAGTCATTAGTCAATTATGGATAAAAGTTCAGGAAACAGAAGAAACAAGAATACTCCACTTTAGTTCTTGAAAGTGCATACTAACTCAAACTAGAATTTAGGTGCTTTTAGCAGTGCGTGAAAGTTGAATCGTCCAGTTGTTGGTAAAAGGACCACTAATGAGATTTATTTAAATACAACAATAATTTCCTGGTTAAAGAGTCGGAGCTTTTATTATATTCATATGCTTTCTTCTAGATTTAGTTGGTTAACATAAGCCTTTCTAGCCCATAAGATATCTCAAGACATTTCAATGAGGATATACAATATTGAAAGTAAGGCAGAAAATGACTAAAACTTATAATGATAATTTACTTCCGTACAAAAATATAACCTGTACCTTCATGCGAATAAGGTTGACCAGAAAATGGTTGGGCTCCAGCACTCCAGCCCCCACAAGGAAGATCCGCTTTGAAATCATTTACTGGCATCCGCCATTGTTCATCAGTAGAAAACCTCATAGGAACATCAGCATATACTTGCAATGGATAAGGGGGATGTTGGTGCTGGATGACTGTATTTGAATATGAGAAATGGGCAGATATTTGTGGAGGTCGGGCATCAGGATGCAACGGTCTTTGGGAAAATGTTGCAGTACCAGGTGGCAAATGTTGTCTCTGTTGTGAAGCTTGGTGATTAATACATGGATCATTCTGTCCATATTCAACAGACCTTGATGAATTGTATCCAACATGCTCTCGTGCATTGCAGCCTGCAGCTGGAGAGAAGAAAGAGGACTGCTGTGAATATATTTCACCTCTAGGTGCTTCAGTATGGGACCCTTGAGTACTGGAAACCATATGGACAGGCGGATTTCCCTGGAATTACAAAATTCACAATCTTCACATAACTGTAGAGTAACATAACTGAATCAACATAAACTGATAAACATACATGTTCTGGAAGCCACATGACTTACACTGGGTGTGCCACCAATCTCATGATGTAATGGAGGAGGGTGAAAAACTAAAGGCTGAGAAGTTGACTGAACTGGAGACACATATTGGGACATCAATGCAGGTTGAGGTGGCAATGACTGAACATATGGAGGAGGACCAATAGGTGGTGGAGGAATTAGTTGCCGTGAGGAAGGTGGTGGTGGAGGTGGGGGTAATGGTGCAGATGACGATGATAAGGGTGGAGGTGGGGGTGGAGGTGATGGGGATGGGGATAATGGAGGTGGTGAAGCAGGAAGAGGAGGAGTCATGGGAGGAGAGCCAGGTGGTAATGGTGGAGAACCCTCAGGAGAAGGCAGCAACTCAGACATTTCAGAAGCAGATCTAATCTTTATATCAGAATTCGGCTCAGGTGAAGCAATGATAGAGGTGCAATTGACAATTAATATTCTATCATCCTTGTTGTGACCAGAAACGTCTTCCATTTCAAGCTCACCATCAACATCCTCTAATATGCAGTGGCGCCGGTCACTTGGAGTAACAGTGCAGTGTTCAGGATCCTTACTTGCAAGGTTATGCTCAGATGGTGGAGTATCTACACCTTCCTTGTATAACATCGACGGAAAATCATCTTCATCATCATCTTCTTCAAACAAATGAGATGATAGAAACCCAGGCAACTGAAACGTGGTGTTGCTGGAACCAACAGAACAGTAAATGACCATTGTATCCGAAAAATCCAGAATTAAGATAATACATCCAGTTAAGAATCAAGACAAGGCAAACTAGCTACAGCACATGCATAGCTTAATACCCCACGCAATAACTAGAATCCATTCTTATCAATGCTTATAACATATAATCCTCAATCACAAATTCTGTAATAGATAAATGAGTACAACTATGGAGCTCATATATCATTAAACTAAAAAGTTACAAGCCTACTAAAACCATTTCAGAAGTCATGATTTCAATTAGACACGTGCCAAACACAAACCACAGATAATAAAAATATTATAATAGTGAAAACTAGTTAAGCGACTAAGGATTGCCAAATCCCTTACTCTCCCTATCTACCCCTACATTATCTTTTAGAATTTTGACCCAATGATTGGAAAGTGAATATGGTTTTAGGTAAAAAAATGATAAATATGGGTGGGATTGTCGTTCTTGTTTAGGGAAATTTTTCTTGTGCATGAATACTTGCTCAAATGAGATCCTTCTAGTGATTGATGCACACAATTTAATTCTTTTTCTTCCTACATTCACTCTCCCATCTCTCCTTCTGTGTAGGTTTTTTCTTGGAGGCCTGGAGCATTACTAATTAAACTTCTAACTCTTAGGGATTTGAAGTGCTAAGACATATGTGGATCACCTAGATTTTGTTCATTGAGACATAGGTGCATTCAGGAAGCACATAGTCGAGAAGTGTGAGATTCTATTGAAGCCACACAATCTATTTAGTTCCTTGGCTTGAGTGGGGCTCACTATCCTCCAACACCCTCCGACACCCAAAAATGTGATTGAGCGTCTAGTGTAACAAAATTCATCTTGGATTTATAAGCAAGTTAGCAGTTTAAATTCTAATAAACATGCCTAGCTATCAAGAAATCTCCTAAAACAATATGAAATAATACCTCTATATGACATCAGGCAATATATAAATAGTGATAGAAAGACATGCCATAAAATACCACAAACATGTAGAAACACCTAAGCTTAAGCAAATAAGCATGAACAGAGGAGAAGAAATAGAAGATAAAGAATTGCTAGGAGGGCAATGAGTAAACTTCATAGTTTATACCTCCCATACTCATCCAAAAACATGCCTTCCATTTCTCTTATAGGATCGTCGATGGACCGCTCAGCTCGGGAAGGGCGTCTCTGAGAAAATCCTGCAGCTCCACCATCATTATCTGTTCCTAGCTCATTCATGTAACGGCGAAGGACAGATTCTGGAAAAATTTTCCTCTCAAGCCATAACCGCAAGACCTGAAAAAGATTTGCAAATGAACTGTCAAGTACCGAGGGTGCAACTCTGCATAGTTTCCTTCATTTAATATAGTCACCTTATGACATTGACGGCGGTTTTCCTGAGCACCTGCTCCAGGTGGAGCAGCAGCTACTATGAGACGGGGCAATGCCGCTTGAACAACAGGAATATAAGATGCCCCAGCAATTCCTGAAGGTCATTTACAAAGGATTTAGAAATGGATTCACATGAGTGAGCAAGGAAATAGATGATGAAACGGCAGAATTACTTTTTTGAAACAAAAGAACATGGAGTAACAGCCAAAGAAGAAGCAAGCTGGGATGTATGTATTTGACAAACAGCATATGATTATTGTGATAATGATCTGTGCTTAAAAAGCCTTTAACGTCTACCGTAACTCATAAGAGAATGGTGTGGTACAGTGGGATTGCATGTCCCTTTTTGTCTGTGAGAGAAGAAAAGTATTTTGCATAGTAATGTAACTTTTAACAATCCCATACCTTTCTGACTATGAGAGCACTGGGTTATAGAGTCAACCAGAAAAAGGAGGTCCACTTTGCGATGAAAACTTGGCTCATTTGCCAACTTCAGGATGAGAAGTTCTAAAACCTGCAACACATCAGTGGCTCTGTGACATCAGATTTTATGGTTGTATTGCTACCTGCATCTCAATCTAGGTCTAGGCTAACTTTGCAGATGTGGATAATTGGATATTACATAAAATTGTCCTCACATATATAAGCAAAATTACCATACTTAGTAGCTACTTCCAGATTCATTCTTAAGAATCAAATGTCATAATCAGTATATAAAAGCTACCAGTGATACAGGAGTGCCTAGTTTACATTACTAAGTAGAAATCCTGGCAAGTGATATCAACAAAGTAAAAACCTGCAAAAAAGTATTTAAAACTCTTAAAGTGCTTAAGAATGCAAAACCACAAAACTTAATTCATATAGAAGGGGACAGTGATAAATACAGATAGTCTCTAAGTTCAAATCATTTTGTTTAGAATATGTGACTCCTCATTATTCACAGCCTCAAGAACTCAAATCTCGTTGATGTGAGAATAACCAAATTGTTCTTATCACATTCCTTTCCTAAGTCACCATAATTAGAAATTAAAGCCAACAAATACAATAAGGAACAATCAGCTTCTAAAGCTATGTAAACATTCTCTCGGAACCTCTGTTAACAAATCCCTTAACCACACATGTGACAACTTATATTTCCAAGATGGCTGATATCATATCACTAGATTTACCTGGCACGCCGCTACTCCTTAGAAGATCGTAACTACATTATGTTATGCATAAAGAAATAGGAATCAAGTAAAGAAAAAATTCCAAAGGAGAATCTGATTATGTAACTAACCAGATACAATATATGAAATATGATGACACTGGGCCAAGTTCAACCAGGGAAAACTCATCAACAAGACAAATGAAGATACACTGCAGCACTGATGAAGAAATAAAAGTGAAATACAAGAGATGCTAGACACACTTTAACTGTTTAACACATGGGTCAAACATTATCCTGAAAAACAAAATGTCGAATGTCGAATTAGAAGACCAACACAAAAAAATGATCTGCAGTCATGATGTACCTCATTGGCAATCCCATACTTTGCACAATCAATTGCAAGACGAGTTGCACGACCAATGCTCTCTTTGGTCCTAGATAGCGTCTCAATCATCCCTTCAAAAGCATCTCGAACAACAGCTGCCTCAGTACCCCCACTTAAAGAACTCCCCGATGCCTGATGGCCTGAATTCACCCTGCTTTCCTCCAGGTCTTCATTTTCATGTCCACTAGTAGATGGCAACTGGCGAACATCAAAGGAAGGCGAAGTAGTATGGTCTTGCACATCGATTTGAAGTATGTTTCTAGTATCAACAGCTAATGCAGCAGAGGTAGCAGTTGGGTTAAGGCCAAGCATGTCGGCGTCATGAATCAATAGATGCAAAGGATTTCCATTAGGGTTATGCAAGTTTGCTCTTCTCTTTCTCGCCTGAGCAGCGGCAATTAGATTTTTCATTGACATGGCAGAGTCTGAAATCGACAAATCAACCGGCAAATTTAACATGGTGACTTTACCACCATCCAACCTGATAAAGGCAGACCCTGAGACACATAGGTGATAGATATGCAAAAATGAGAAAGATAATTAGATCCAGAAAACCAATAACTTTCTAATTACCTTTCACCGTGTGAGGTAACACTTTTGTCTTGGTTTCCAACTTTATGGATAGAACCATTGATTTGGGAGTCGGGCCTTGAGGTGGTTTTCTTTATCTCAACAGAAGAAGCCGGTTTACTTCTTTCAGTTGCTGTAGCAAGGCTACTGTTAGTTCCCAGTGGAACTTTATTCTGGTTCACACTAGCAGGTGCCTTGGTCAACTGTTTTTTCCGTAAATCAGCTAGTGGTCTGGAAGCAGTAACAGATCGAGGGGACCTCCTGGGAGAACCTGAAACTGGCTTAGCCTCCATTGAGGGGATGCTTTCAGTGACTAGCTGGGGAAAAACGGGAGATAAATGTTTAGCTGATATTTCCTGAGTGCTCTTTTCCATCCCTTGCTGACCAGTTGGTGATAAAGCTTTATTGGATACTTGAGAAGATTGTACCTGATCTTTGAACTCATCCATGAGTGTTCCTGTGTTCCTCACGGCCATATGACCGTTTCCATGTGTCTCCCCACTCTTAGCATTCTTATTTTTGGAATCTGAAACTCGGGGAGTAACAGAAACCTTATGGGTAGATCCTACATGAATTGGAGTTTTAGGTAATTCATCATCCTCATCCTCATCACATAGGCGGACAGCTCTCCTCTTTGCTGGAAGCTGTATGGTTGGAGATTGAACCTTGTTCGGATGCACCAAGCTATTTTTGTGTGATGTAGAGTTTCCCTGTCTATTTTCAGAGTTTGAAGTAGAAGTGGACATCACTCCAAGTGCTAGTCGTTGGCGCTTTGGTGGAGGGAGATCATCTTCATCAGGAGAATGGTTGGACTTATTTGCACTTAGCTGTGCTCTTGAAGATTTGTACTCAACCTTCCCTCCTGATTTTAACCTTTTACCCTCAATGTCATCCATTTTGGGAGGAAGTGATGCTTGATTGGTCCGAGAAGTTTGCTTTTCCTGATCATGCTGGAACTTCATCTTTTTCCTTGAGATTACTTTATTGTTTCCCTCAGTAATGGCTTTAGCATCTACCCGACCATCATCTACCGCTGCTGGATGCTTTTTCCCTTTCAATAACTTTTTTCCTGTCCTTTTACTGCCAGTACCTAAATCTGATCTTGAATTATCTGCAGGATTAATATTTCCACCTGAAGCCTGTTTTATTTGTACACCATCTTCATTGTGTTCACGTGGTATAGCCACATCACTATTTTTGCGCTTTGCACCATCATGATCCATTGCCAGCTTTGGTTGGTGGCCATTCGTCAATGCACTCTGGTCACCATTTGTCTCCTTCACGGGATTAGCAAATTTTGTACTTGACTTATTCCTCTCACCCAAAGATGGATGTGGAGACAAACTATGGCTCGTATCGTTTAACGAGCAAGGGTTGACATTTTGACTATCCATTTCACAAAGTATATCTGAACAATGCTCTGACCCAAAGTCTAGATCACTCGGCCCTTTTCTCTCTAATTTGCAGTTCAGTCCCTCATTATCCCTCCCATTTTCAGAACTAACCTTTGAGGCGTCACCTGCCACTGTATCCACTGAATGTGTCTCAGATGCAAGTTTATCTGCATTGCTATCATCCCTTGCATCACTTAAACTTTTACCCTGTAACTCTTCAAATTCTTCACAAATTTCCTCCACAGCTTGGGCGAAATATTTGACTGTCTTACCCTTGCATCGAGCAGACAGTTTACTCTTGGTATCATTTGTGAACGCTTGGATATCCACAGGAGCGACAAAAGCTCTGTCAAAAGAGAAAGTAAGACCACCAAGTACAATACAAAAAACTTTGTTCCTCACATTATACCAATAACAATCCTATCATTTTCCTTTAAATGTCAAAATAGGTTTAGAAGAATAGTAGACTGACAAGTGTAAGATCATTTCAAGCAAAGTCAATAGATGCTATTGTGATGAATCTAAAAGCATCCTCCAGATCAGATATTTAACTGACAGCAGCCATATGCTGGGGCTAGTTGGTATTAAAGAAAAAAGAGATGAATCACAAACATCAATCACTATATATGATCAATGATAAGTAATGTATATAAACAAGATTTAGAAAAAATTCAAATAGAAGGAAAACATAGTGGAATACACTTGATTTGTGCAAGTAAGAGCATTAGCATAAGAATGTCACAAAAAAACATCATTTAACAGAGCATTACTGATAAAGCAGCTAGTGATTACTTTCAAGTTTTGTACATGTTACCAGGAAAAACTCAATGAATCATAACACAATAAGTGAACCAACCAGAAGGTGCTTTTGTGTCAGTTACTTAGTTTCAATTTGATTCTCGAAAATGTATCAAAATCAGGGACCTAATGGTAATAGTTATACGTGCCGAAAAACATAAACAAATATTGCCAGAATATGATGATTTGACAAGTTTAGACACCAGATGAAAAGTATCAAGCATTCATATCGGTCCAGGATACAAGATCCTTGCGGACAAAAGTAGCTGGGAGATGAAAAACTGCAAGTGGAAATATCTGAAGGGACAGATGTGATTGCACTGTAATAGAAAATACAGCACATGGCTCTTAACATCAATATAGAGTTCATTCATAAAAGGTAAAAAGGGAAAAAGCTGTATACTCAATGTACTCATAAGGCATAATAATTCATAAGTTGAGTCATCATATTCTGAAAAGCTAAAACTAGATAGAGAGAGAGAGCCTAATCTGAATACCATTCTCTGTGAATAGACGATATTATAAATTGCTACATATCATATTCAACCAAGTGACGTGCGAAGAAGACAAATCCTCATTGACGGACACACACACACACCCAAGCTATACCTAAGTTAGGTCCAATTACACCAGTTATGAACATCAATCCGAGATGTTCATTAAAAAGTTAATCTACGAAAGCACTCCTAAGCTTCCACCAGAAGAATCAAAAAATGCACAGGAACTGATAACTAAACTAATTTTATTATAAGATAACAAGAGGCAGCTCATATAAGGCTTGCATGGTTGAAACCTGGTGTTGATGATATATGGTGAATTTTTTGCCTTTCTTTGTTAAAACTCACCAAAAAACGGTTGGAACAAAACCAATGCTTTCATGATCTTAGGTTGATTTTAAGCTTTTGTCAGAGTACAATGCATGATTAGGCCAAACACAATTCTTCCTAAACGAGGGGCGGTATCGCAATTCTTCTTGAAACTGCAGAAAATAATTGGCACTTAATATTTATTTCCTTGATTGAGAACCAAATCAAATATACAATAGTTTTCCAGAAACATAAGCAACACCCAAAATTTCCAAATTCTCTCTCTTAACTACTTGGCAGACTATTAAGCTCCCTGTAGCTTGTTCATATGTTTACCTCCTATAATGTCATGTCCATTGCTACACAAAGGCCACAAAACTCCTAGATCACCCAGTTGATAAGAATCATAATATCACCCAGCCAATGACCAACTGTTTTAAAACAGGTTGACACTACAAAGAAACTTTCTCAATAAGAAGATAACAGGCCTTGCAACTTGGAGCACAGGCACAGTTCATTTTTTCAAGTATTACAAAAACTCAAAAAGGTATTCTCCCAAAGTAACTGTAGGTTTAAGTATTCTCAAAGTAATTGTAGGTTTTATAGAAATAAAGATAAGCTCCTAATGATCTCTAGCCATTAACTCCACTAATACATGCATGAAGAAAATAAGAGAAAGTGCTCACATCTCTTCTGTACCAAAAAATTGCACGAAATACTTTTTAGGGTCCGGAGCATGCTTCCAGTCTTCAGGTCTGCTAATCTGGAATTTAACACCATGAAAGGCCAATCAATGAAAACTGGAAGCAATTAACATAGACAAGACAAATCTCAAGTCACTACAATCCATAGTTTGAATAAAATTTGCACGCATGACAATACAACAGAAAAGCATATAACATTGTCACCAAATGCTCATGAGAAGTACAATGGCCAATATCAAGAGTAGAATCATTTACAAATACATATATAATATATATATATATACATAGTAGAGGGTTCAAATTAGTCTCTTTCGTATGGTTTGTTGGTTCCCATCATCCCATGTGTAATTACTATTTACTGAATCTGTTGTGTAAAATTTAAATAACTGAATCTGTTGTGCAATTTACTGTAATCGCAAAAAAATGAAATTTTCTTAGGTTCGAATTATGGAGGTCGCGATTTTTCCCTTTCCAGTGCAGTAAATTATGCAACAGCTTCAGTAATTTTACGTCTAGGGCAAGTTTGATATCTGGGTAATGCCAAGGAAATGAGTGCTAACTTATTATTTTTCACTGTTTGATACTATGGTTTTTATTTCTATGCAGCCCGCAAAAAGCCACAGGCCTGATAAAGACCGAGTAATTGAGCTTGTGTTTATGGCAGTTACCTTTTCCTAGCAGTTTGGTCTGGTTATTTTCTTGTTTTGGGAAACGCATCCAGATAAGGAAGTCTAGTTCATTACAATTTCGGTGCGAGGAATTTTGCGCAATCTTCTAGGGTAGGGGAACAGAATAGTCATGAAATAAGCACAATTAATCGAGGATAAAAAAAAGTCCAATCACAGAAAACACTACTAGGCTTTCTCAGGTATTAAACAAGAAAAAATAAAAGGTTTTTCCCACACTAGCTTGATGGGCTATCTCAATTTTTTTGTAGGCCTAGTTTCTTGGTTCCATATCAAACAATCCCTTACTGTAGTGGATTGATATACTAATGATAAGAAGGGGACTTATAATAATCACCCCATAATCCATATATATGTATATACATATATGCGCTGAAGTGCAAAGCTTAAAAGTAGACGCATATTTCATTATCCCAAAACTGAAGTTTACAGATGATCAGCATATACTAGCTCAAACAAAAAAACTTTAACAGAAACAAAATACTAAAGGCATTGAAAACCAACCACCATAAATGTGGTACCTCGACGAATACACATCAAGATAACCCTCTCATCAACCCTAACCCTAAATCCCTCCACTTATATTTCGCTCTAAACCCTAAATCGTTTCCCAATTTACATGCCGCCCCATGTTATATATGTATACAAGTAATCCTCTAGAAGAAGTATCAAACCTCACACTCTGCAACACCAACTGACCCCCTAGACTAGTATAAACTCATCCATGCTATCCTCATATGCATTACCTACATCAAGCAGACTGCTTGTAATACATCTTTAATTCTCAATAAAAGGGATTAGCTAATTGAATGCGATGACAATGAAAAATCAAAATTCCCACAACGATAAATTCCTCAAAACGCAACATTTAAACAAAATTAAGCGAAAAAAATATGTAAAAATAAATAGAAGAGAGGGATTAAACGTTAATCGCTATGTACCTTGGCAGGCCAGGCAGGAAATCCCTTGACCTTGGCAAGAACGAGATCTCCCAAACTCAATTCGCTCTTCGTTTTTGCCCCTTTCCCTCCGCGCTTCCGCCCGGGAGCCATGCTCCCAACCAGGCCACGGCCCCAAAAGAATTTTGCGCCGCTTCCTCCTGTGATTGAGCAAGAACCGGCGGCCCCAATACACACAAGTTAACAAAAGTCGTAGTTCGCCGGGACGACGTCAGTTTCCGGCAGTCGGGCGCCGATCAAAAGGACAAGGAAAAGAGGTGATTTTTGTACGTTAACAAAGAGAATATTGAGAATGGAGTAATGGATGACAGTACAAAATATAGGCGGTTTGGTGAATAAACATTCGAATTATTTATGGAGCTCTCATAAATACACCCATTGATAGGTCATAGGATTCAACAGAATTTTAATTTTATATAATCAAATTTAAGTTAAATAATGGTTCATTCGATTAAAATGGAGTGTAGATCTAGGTTTCTCTGTATACATTAGATGGGTAAAAAAATTAGGTCTTTTTAAATTAATACTCTCTCCTTCTTGGAAAAATATAACTATTCTTTTTTTTTTTTAGTTTTGTCTCTACCAATTTTTTTATTTTAAAAATATAAAAATATATTCTCTCTCTACTTAACGTACAAATCGTCTTAAATTTTGTATCACATGTAACATTTACTTTGTGACCGAGAGATTATAAGATTAACAAAAATTTATCATCTAATGTTTGGATTAGTTAACACATTAATTAATTTCTTAACTTCATATTAAGTAACAAACTTTACTTTACTTTTCTCATTCATTTGAAGTCGGTTTAAAAAAAATAAATATAGCATGATTACTAGGGGTGGGTCGATACGATATATCGTATCGAAAATGTTGTATCGTGTTTCGTATCGAAAATATCGATATGAAAGAATTTCATATCGTTATCATATCGAAAGTTTCGATATATTGATTATCGAACAATATATCGAAACTTTCGATACGGATAATATCAATATCGTTATCGTATCAATATTTCGATATATCGTAAGATCGATACGATATATCGAAATATCGTTATTGTATCGAATACCTATATATCGAAAAATATAATTTCAAAACTGAAAAATAACACAAAAATTAATAAAACTTCAACACAATAAAATAAATAGTGTTTTTATTAGGGTTTCACACACACACACACACATATATATATATATATATATTTTCTAAATATATGAATGAATTAAATGGATTTATATATATTTATAATTTTAAACTTCAATATGTATTGAATTTTCAATATGTTTATATATATACGATATATATCGTATATTCGATATAAAACGATATATCGTGATATAAAGAAATTAATATCGTTATCGTATCGAAAACTTACGATACGATACCATATCGTATCAAAAATTACGATATACCGAAAATTCGATAATTTTTTGATATTTTTCAATACGATACGAGCAATATATCATTTTTTCCGGTATTCTTCCCCAGCCCTAATGATTATCTATTCAAATGTAGAACAATTCTACATTACTCTATTTAATTTTATGAAATTAAATCTTTTATAGTTCACACGAGTCAAACTGCAATGATTGAGATAGATTCCAATTTCCAACAAAAGCAAATAACGTTTAGACATTTGGGAACTAGGAAGTTGCTTTCATTAATTATTTGCAATAACTAAATAATTATGACAAAGCTCAAGTGATCAATACATAATTTGTAGTAGTAGTACTATATTTCAAGGTCGGAGGTAGTATACTTTTTGCTCGATATTTTTAACATTACAATATCATATTTTGATAGGTAGAATATTTTATTTGGACCGATGAAAATCACTTTAAAAATGACACAAAAATGGACAAAGGTCGGAGTAATAGGCAACAGATGCATTTCCACAAAAAGCAGAGTGCAACAAGTAAATTACCAACTACACTATAATTTTCACTATAGGAAGTTCTGTAATAATCTGAACTATCAAAGAATTCATAAACATAACTAAGTGTAAGAAACTAGAGAAGCTAACATTATGTTGCCAAGAAACATGTGAAATGATGATACAAATAAGAGACAAAGCTTGAATGCATCATACTAGTATATAAATATAAGACAACTGAGCTTGCTGTTGCTGATCGAGTCTACTAGCTTTTTCCTGAAGAGTTCGATACTTCAGTGCTGCACACGGGACAAACCTACACACACATTATTCTTTATCATAATATCCATGCACAAGCATATAAGCAACTCGAAGTTAAACAAACTGGCAGACAGTAAAAGAATATAAGCAACTCAGAAGTAAACAATCTCAACTCATATGAGAAAAACTGCCCCTAGGCTACCAATATAGCAACCACTAAAAGAGAGTTTTCTAGAGCAAAACCATGTTCCTATAGATTCCTTTCTTATTTCAGTAGACAATGCAATCAGCAATCTACCTATGGATCAGACTCTCAAACACCCGACCATCTCATGGGATAACTACTAACACTGTTCAAAGCATCTTGTCATTAATTTTGCACTAAGGTTCACGAGCTTAATGTTGGATTAATGCAACGAAGGTTCAAGAAGCATACAGGCAGAAGCACCTAAAACAGTACACAAGCTTTCATATAAAAGAGTATACCTTGTTGATTTGTAACCAATTGTTAATACATTCTGGATGATATAAATGTTTGCAAGAGAGAACAGTCAATGCATCGCCATCCTCATAGTCCAATCTACATATTACACAGCTGAGGAACACAGGAATATTGCTATTAATGTATTGGCAAACCATACGTGAAAGATGAATCTAGAAGGTGGGGAGAAAAGCAAATGGTGGAATGGGGTTTGGTAAAAGCAAGAGATTTTTACTTACGAATCACTGATCCCTTCCTGAGTGTCTTGTGATTTATAGTTGACAGAAGCCAAAGAAGCTATAGTATCTGCAGAAAGACCCCTGCTCTCTGTTCCAACAACTTCTCCTAATGCAATCAACTCCTGCAAAATTAAGTCAACCATGATATCAAAGTACAGCGTGCACAACAAGAAAGAGAACAGGAAAGAGCATTCCAATTTACCTCATACGAGAGTTCATCAGGATCAACCTCGTCCCATGTATCCTAAACATGAATTACCAAGTCAGGCATACATAACATATCTTGAAAACTCTCAATAGGATTAGTAACATAATTTAACAACTTCAGTGTAAAATAACTAAGACAATAATGACATAATTCAAAAGTTGGACTGCTCTTTAGTCTTTACAATGAATGAAGCAATAAAATTATCTACAGTCGACTCCCAAATAATCTACTTAGAAATAGTTATTTTGACACAGTTCACGTCATGGATCGTAAATGCAGTCCATATTTAAGTGAGGCTTTACAGTTTTGGGGGAGCAGGACTTATAAGAGTGGGAAATGAGTATTGCTTCCCACATTTGGGGGATGGAAATTACTGGAGGAGAAACATTCCCCTACATGGACCATTTTTTATATTCCCATTTTCCTCCCACCCCATCACTCCTCTCTTCTAATTTTGTGCCTGATAGGAGCTTAGCATTACCCTTCCTCTTGCTTTTATCCAGTACCCTTCATGAATAGAATCTATAGCTATTCACACTTCCCTATTCAAGTACTATAAAATAGCATTAACAAGGTAGTTATGCCCACATTTAATCAGGTCAAATAATTTTCAACATAAAATATGTGCACATTAGGAATATAAGACAACTATCCAAAATTACAGAAAACAAGAAAATCCAGCTCGAAAATATTATATTTATCCACCCACCCACAAGTAATAAAAACATGAAACAGAAAGAAACATGGCAGAAGTACCGGAAGAATTCCAGCTTGCTCATCTTCATCTTCATCTTCATCCACGTCTTCATCATCCCCAACAACCACTGCAAATCACCAGAGAGATTTTAATTCTCTATAGTTCCATGAAAATGATAATTAATCAAATAAAGATCTGACTCCTACTCTCATTTATCCCTGATAGTGCCAACATTCTGGCTGCCATTTCCCGTTCTTCAGCATCTTGCAACGCTCTAGCAAAGGCCTCGTCACTGGAAAACGAAGCGGGATCCATTTCTGCTGGGTGATTATCATCTTCTACTCCTTCACCACGAGCGTGGACATCAAAAGCATCTTCTGATTCATCATCATCCACCTCTACACCAGAACCATCATAATCCTCTTCACCAGCATCATCATAATCATCATCATAAATTGCATTTTCATGCCCATAACTATCATCTCCCCAGCTTCCATAAGGAATGCCATCACCACCACCCATTGCCAACATCATATAAGCTCTCTCCTGCCCAAAAAGTAGATCAATTTCAGTTTCAGAATGCTAACACACAAAGTGCAATTCACTTCTCTTTATGATATACTAATACTTTACATAGTATAAATAAAATGCATTCATCATAAATAATTATGGATAGAACAACACAATTACAAAAACAGTTGCAGATGCACAGAAACTCAAGATTCATTCAATTTTTTGAATAACTGTGTGACTAATTTGAAGCGAAGCTTAATCACACACGATAAAAATCGGAACAAACATTTCTAATGCAGAGACAGGGAATATCCTCAATCTAAAATGGTGAATCAAATTAACCAAAAAAACGTGAGAGAAACCAAATACTCCAAAAGATAAGAAAGATAGGAACCAAAAAAAATTCTAAATGATTGGGAATCGGTAGCAGAAAAAAGACAAGAGCCGAAGAAACAAAAACCTGCTCCTGGAGAGTACGGGCAAGGGCGAGATCCGCATCGACTTGACTGAGGTTCGTAAACGGAGTTCTCCGGCTGAGATTGTCGGCGCCGTCGCCTCCATTAGGCGGACTGTTGGTAGGGTTTTGTTCTCCTTCGGCGGAGGCGGCGGTGTCAGCGGGAGCTTTGGCATTGGCATTGGAGTCGTCCATTTCTTGTTCAACAGAAAATTGTAATTGGAGAAAATCTTGAATTGTAAAAGCAAGGGAGAGGATGAAATGTGGAGGGTAACGGAAGGGAAGGAAAAATCAAAATCGAATTAAACAATAAACTGAGAGAGACGTAGAAGAAAGCGGTGCGGTTGCTTTTGGAGTGTTCAAAATCATTACCCACCAATTCGAATCTATCTTATAAAAAACCCAATTTTTTTATGCTAAACTTCCAATATTCTCACCTAGGGATAATTTTGAAAAATTATTAGGGTGTTTTTGGCCTTTTCCATTTTCTTAATCTAATCATATGAAAAATTATTTTGCTGATTAGTTGAAGCAATTTCACTTCCTCCCCCTCTCATCCCTGCGAATGGTAGAATGCTTCAGAGCTTTGCTCGATAACTGCAAATCCTGGTCTCGTCTAAAGCAAATTCATGCGCTGCTAACAACCTCGGGTCTCTCCAAAATCGACCCTTTTTCGTGGAAGATCCTCTCCTTCGCTGCAACTTCTGCTTCATCCGACATCAACTATGCTCACCGCTTTTTCCTTCACCTCTCCAACCCCACGCTCTTCCACTACAATGCACTCATACGGGGCTTCGCCAACAGCAGTAACCCAGCTAAATGCTTCCTCATTTTCGCCAAAATGTTGCTGAATGCCGTCGTCCCCGACTATCTCACGTACCCTTTTCTCGCTAAGGCGGCGGCCCGCCTCTCGGACCGGAAAGCCGGTGGGTGTATCCATGCCCATGTGTTGAGAAGTGGCCTTGCCTCCGATTTATTCATTTGCAATTCCTTTATTCATATGTATGGATCTGCCGGTGAAGCGGCGAGTGCGAGGAAGGTGTTCGACGAAATGCCGATGAGGAATTTCGTTTCTTGGAATTCAATGCTGGATGGGTATGCCAAATCCGGGGATGTGAGCTCGATGAGGCTAGTGTTCGACGAAATGCCTGAAAGGGACATCGTGTCGTGGAGCGCTCTGATTGATGGCTATGTCAAGGACGGCGATCACAAGGAAGCACTGGTGGTTTTTGAGGCGATGAGAGCTGACGGCCCGAAGGCGAATGATGTGACAATGGTTAGCGTTTTATGCGCTTGCTCTCACCTCGGTGCACTCGAGCAAGGGAGAGCTATGCACCAATACATAGCCGAGGAAGGCCTCCCTCTGACTCTCGTGTTGAGGACCTCCCTCGTGGACATGTATGTGAAGTGTGGAGCTATCAGCGAGGCGTTGGTCTTGTTTCACGAGGTCAAAACAAGAAAGACTGATGTTTTGCTGTGGAACGCCGTGATTGGAGGGCTTGCCACTCACGGCCTTACCTCAGAGGCGCTAGGAATTTATGCCGAGATGCAGGATTTGGGAATCAGACCAGACGAGATCACTTACTTGTGCTTGATGAGCGCCTGCGCCCACGGAGGCCTTGTGGACGAGGCGTGGGGATATTTCAAGTCTATAACAAGGGAGGGCATGGTGCCAAAGAGTGAGCATTATGCTTGCATGGTGGATGTTCTAGCGCGAGCAGGGCGTCTAGACGAAGCATGCCAGCTTGTTTGTGAAATGCCGATGGAACCAACCCCATCGACTTTAGGGGCGTTACTGAATGGCTGCATAAACCATAGAGAGTTTGATCTTGCTGAGATAGTGGGGAAGAGGCTTGTTGAGTTGGACCCTGCTCACGATGGCCGGTATATTGGGCTGTCGAATGTGTATGCTGTGGTGAGGCGATGGGACAAAGCGAGGAGCACTAGAGAAGCCATGGAGTCAAGAGGCGTGAGGAAGTCCCCTGGTCATAGCTGTGTGGAGGTTTGTGGAGTTCTTCATAGATTTACTGCTCATGATAAGGCACATCCTGAAATAGAGGAGATTTATTTGATGTTGGTTGTGATTGGTGAAGAGATAAAATTAAAATCAGATGATTCTGAAAGACAAGATTTTGTAAGTAGTTTAAACTGAGGACTTGTTAAAGTTTTTGATTATCTTTTTATGTAGGTATAATAGACCAACAACTGCCAATTCTTTCTGCTTACAATCGAGATTATTCATTCTCAGATTGGAATAAAATAATAGTAGTAACATTTAAAATGTTTATATAAGTACCAAAATTATTTTATTAGCATAATACAGTTCACTTACAAAAGCCATTGTATAGATTCATACAACGCAATATGCAGAATCCACTTTATTCAAATACTATGTTACTGGACATTTCCGCCTATAAACAGCTCAAGGAAATATACAACATAAACATATGGCGGCATCTACTTTAGCTGTAAGAGGGTCGGATTGAATACAGTTTACGGAAGAACAATCTGTCCACCAGAGCAGCGAAATATCTCATCTTCGTTCGGAACACACCGGCAGGAAAAGCAGTTGAGCTGTGAACTCTAAACAACAGATACTGATTCTAGATATTTATCTATATACTCTTTAAGTTTACTCTTGCTTATTGCACCCTCCCTCCTGCTCTCAGGAATTTCCTTTCCATTCTGGAACATGATCAATGCAGGCAACCCATACACCTTGTATTCCTCAATCAGTCCAGGGTTTGCATCATGATCGACCTTCACGATTGTCAGTTTGCTCTCATATTCCTAGAGTTGCATAGAATGATCAAGGAAGTAAAGTCAATTCCTAATATTATGAACTAAATACAATTCATTTTCCATTAAGCTTCATCAGGGAGACTGTTTATATAAGTATTTAATTTCTAAATGGTGTTAGTTACACCTCACAAGGCACTTGTATGAGGAAAAGAACAAGTTGCACATATACAATCCCAAGCAGATGCATCTCCAAAGAAGCAGATTTAAGATACATTTATAATGCAGGAAAGAAAAATCTACCTAATGTACAACAAAAAAATTTAATATACAAGGGAGATTTCAAGTATCTATATTATTGTGGCGTTCGGTTTCCATGACTAATAATCATGAGAACAGGATTAAGTTGTGGGATTATTTTAGTTGGAGGGGGAGGCTATGACTAATTATCATGAGACTATCCATCTAGGATTAAGTTGTAGGGTTCAATCTTATGAACCAAACATGATACATATATAATCATGGGATTTAATCTTGGCAACCGAACGCCCCCTATGAGTATGGATTAGTTAAATAGGAATGCTAATGAGTCACTAATTACAGAAGCTATCTTTGTAAGGATGCGACTAAAATTACACACCTCACATCTATAGCCCGTTATGCCACATCTTCACAGCCCTACCAATGCCAACCGGACAAATTATCCATGTTTCACCAAAAAACCTATAGGATGAGTCACGTATGGGGAATAGAAGATGGATATGAACTCTGAGCTGAAGTTATAGAAAACATTTTGCTTTCTGCAATATGTATAGAGGAGCTATATCACTGCCTCGTTGAAGCAGGCAAGATTAATTTTGTCCATAATGTTCACTAGACCTCAATTGTAGAGCACATTATTTCTAAAAGCCCTCAACTCTTAACATGGCTTCATTTTAGTTGGTTACGACTCACGACATTGTGTAAATTATCTATCTCCTTCATCTGGCGTCTGGCTTATCCTAATTTAACAAAATATCAAAGTTTCTTAAGCCAATCAAGAGTCCTTTTTATCAGCCAGATTCTGTTTAACAGGTATGGGTATGTGCATGCCCTAACAGAGGAAGCAAGATGGTTAACATAACACAGCAGCTATGATCAATCTTCAAGGAACTAGAACAATATGAATACCAGCAGCCAGGAACTGATCTTTTAACAGCAATATAAACGGTCAATTCAGCAGGATAATTGCAATAAATGATTCGCACAATCGGGTATGAATATGCATATAAACATTCCAAGTTTAATAGCTTACTTAATTAACAAAATAATGCTTGATTTCATTTCATAGAACAGATAGCTGTTACAGCAAACACCATACTGTAAAATCTGAGGTTGAATTGTGCGAAATCAAGTACTTAGGGAATTTCAGTCAGCAAAAAAACCACAAATGCATAATTTGAGAACTCAATTCAGATGAATTATTCCAGCTCACCTTAGCAAGTGATTGAACCGCTGGAGCAACCAAACGGCAGGGACCACACCACGTAGCGACGAACTCCACAAGGACAGGGCACGTAGACTTCAAAACGACGTCGGCGAATTGACTCTCATCAATCTCTTGCACTGCGCCACCGCCGCCACACTTTATTAAAAGCGGCGACGATTTTCTCTCGTTTCGCAACCGAATCTGGCTGCGGTTGCTGAATGAAGAAGAGCAGGGAGTATAAGAGGAGGAAGCGTTGTAGGCGCTAGTGGCTGCGGCAGTAATTGCACGCACCGGCGGGAGCGGTTTGGAAGTTGGGGCAAATGCGATGGTCATGGTGGAAGGAGGAGGAAGAGAGAAGATTGATGATGTGGCTATCTGAAGCCCTTTGAGTGGCGCTCATTTTCTTATATATATCCATTATTATTAAACTGTTCATTTTCGTTAGCCTCTGCTTCCACTTTATTCATTAAAAATATTTATGATAATAATTTTGTTATATACTCTCAAATTATGTGATGTACAATATCTATATCATCCCACTCAATTGTTTTTTCCATGCATTTATTTTTCATGTACTACGATCCCAATCCAATAAAACCTAACCCTAACCTGACCTGTTAAAGAAATTGTCAATTCGAATACAAACCCAACCTGCTACCTTTAAACCTGAACACGACCCGAACCCGGCACGAACATGTTAACGACACAATAAAATATGGGTTGACATGACACGATAACGACCTGAACCCAATATTACACGATTAAAACCTGATACTCCCTCCGTCCGTGAATATCAGTCTCATTTCTTTTCGGCATAGGTTATAAGAGATGTTAAGAAAAGTGAGTGGAAGAAAGTTAGTGGAATATGAATCTCACTTGCTTATAGTATTAGTTTTAAATGATATGTGAGTGGAATGTGGAGCCTCTTTATCATTTATGGTAATTATTAACTAAGACTCTTATTCGCGGACGAATTGTTGTAAATCAAATAATGTTAATTCTACTCCAAGTTTCTCCTATTTTTGTATGTTTAAATCATCTATCAATTAATCATTGAAGTTTGATTATTATATATTAGTTGATAGATGTACATGTGAAGTGAAGGCATACAATGAGCCAAAGTGGTGGGGTCTGATTCAAATTGTCTGTTCCCTATCAAGACAATGTCCGAATTATTTTATCTGTTATCTTCGTCTTTGAAATAACTTCGAGTGGTAATCTTGTACACCTCAATCAGAACTCGGATAAATAGGTTATGGTCATTTGATGAAGGCTGCACGGAGCAATGTAAACCCGGCGAAAAACGCCCAGATCCAGTAGAAACGCCCGGGTTGGCATCGAAAACGCCCGGGTTGGCACCATTTCGCTTGGGTCGGGTGTTTTTATCAGAAACTACCAGATTTCAGTTTTCAAATTGGTTTCTGGAGCGGTTTTTGGAGGATATTCAGATATTCCATACGAGAAAAGAGGGAGGAAAAGAGAGAAAAAGAGGAGAAAAGAAGGGAAGGAATAAATTCAGGCCAACATTCCGACGATCCGTCTCCAAATCTCAATTTCACTCAACGAGAGCATGCTTCCTATGGTTTTCATTGTGATTTCTACCATGTGTTTAGGCTAAACTCTCAATAGTGCTCCAAGTTGTGACTTGACTTGCATGAATGTATATACACCTTTGAATTCACATCTTAACATCGTTGATGTTTTTATGTTGGAATCTATCACTTTAGAGGCCTATATCGTTATAGATGTTTAATCCTTGTTTATCGTATCTTTAACATAGACTTTGGATGGACTAATCAATTGATGTGTCGTTGAATTTGAATTGTTCAGAGGATAATTTGACAATGGATTTAGGTAAGTTTATATAGTACATGATCTTGTATTCCCGCGCTTCCACATGAATTTAATATCTTTGAAAGTTAGTTCATAGAACAAGTGTTCAACTGACTATGAATCATAGTCACAAACATGTTCAGTGCAATATAAGTATAACGATATAATATAATATGAGTTGACACAACATAATAAAAATCAGATTTACGTGATAACAACTAGAACATGATATTACACAATAAAAACCTAAAATTATGCGATTAAACTTAATTTACATGATAAACATAGTACTCGATTAAAATTCAATATTACAAGATATAAACCTGATCACATGATTTAAGTATGATTTTTTAAATACAAATAATAATAATAATACTACCTACTTAATTTGATCATACATAGCACTAGTATTATTAGGGTAAGGTAATTGGCAGAATTGGGGTAATCAATTTATATTTTAATACTAATATAATGATCATTCGTGTAAGGGTGAAAAGCTTGAACAAAATCACCCTAAAAAACATATTCCTCTCCTGTAAAAAGCCCAAATCCGAAATTCGCTGGATTCATACGTTACATCGCAATCCAAATCCAAACATCATTGAATCTTCCGCCCCCTTTTCCGTTTTTCCGTCACAAATATGTCCTCCAGCGGCGTCACGGTGGCGGAAGGCGGCCCGCAGATGTTCTTCTGCCACCAATGCCAGCGCACCGTCACCATCACCCCCTCCCCCGCCGGCGACATCCTCTGCCCCTCCTGCAACTCCGGCTTCGTCGAAGAATTCCAAAACCCTAACCCTAACCCTACCCCCGCCCCGGACCCCCTCCTCTCCGATCCCCTCTCCCTCTTCCTCTCCCATTTACTCCCTTCCGCAGCAACAACAAACCCTAGCCCTCTCTCCCGCCCGCCTAGGGCCGCCCCTGAGTCCTCCTTCGGCCAGGATGCCTTCGACCCGCTTCTCTACATCATGAACTACCTCGCCAATCACCGTGCCAGCGGCATTGACTATCAGTTCGTCTTCGACGACCATCCGTCGCCTGCTTCCGGATTCCCTCTCGCCACGAACCTCGGCGACTATTTCATGGGCCCTGGATTCGAGCAGTTGATCCAGCAATTGTCCGAGAACGATCCCAATCGATACGGCACGCCTCCGGCCTCTAAGTCTGCTGTCCAAGCGCTTCCGAGCGTTAATGTGGACGAGGGCATGCTGAAATCGGACCTGGCGCAGTGTGCGGTGTGCAAGGATGATTTGGAATTGGGGACTGTTGTCAAGCAGATGCCTTGCAAGCATGTCTATCACGATGATTGCATTCTGCCCTGGCTGGAGTTGCATAATTCGTGCCCTGTGTGTCGCTACGAGCTTCCTACCGATGATGCGGACTATGAGAGCAGGAATGGAGTTCCTCGGGGTGGCAACGGTGGTGATGGGGATGCAGCTGGGGGTTCTGATGGGCAGAGGACTGTGGAGAGGAGGATGACCATATCATTTCCTTGGCTGTTTGGAGGGTCAGATTCAGGTAGTGAAGGTGGCAGCCGGAACAATCAGTGGCGGAGTTAAACGTAAGGATTTTGATCTAAAGTTATTGAATCCAATTCTATGCATAATTCAATGGCTATTTTTTTGCCCCTTGGTTGGGCTTCTTGCTGATGTGCTATAATTTGTGTATGATAGTAGTAGTATTTAAGAATGTGTTTATCCGAAATTCTGAATGACTCTTATTATCATATAAACAGCACTATGGAAATTAGAATAAGACTAGTTGCATATGGATCGTGTGAAAATTAATAGTAAACTCTTTTGAATGCATAAGTTGATTTTAGAAACTTAAATTGAAATAGGAGTAGGGAGACACAACATAACTACATAAGCATAGAACAATTGTTATAACATTGTTACTTGAACGACTTCAACCAAATGAAACTGCATGCTTAGTACCTGCTGGAACTTGTGAATACACGGTGTGTATTCCAGCTATTATAACTATCAAATTGCTCATTGGTAAATGCTTTTTCCGTAGAAACTACTCCTTTATTCTGATCTCTGGTTTAACCACTTATGTCACTTTTTCGCTTCTGAGATTATCCAATCCCATTATTTATCATGCAGTGCACCTGCAATATGAGAACTACTGCAGATTGCCCATATTTGCATGATGTTAGAACATTACCTTGGGAAAATATCTTTCATCTTGTTGCAAGAAGACCTTCCTCAGTGTGGGAAAAAAGCAATAAAGTCTTTATATGAGAGATGTGAGAGTAATTAATACCAAAATTGTCTTACAAGAACCTTGTATGGGTTACTTGTTTCAGATGCCAAGTTTTCCTTAAGATATGTACCAAGCTCATCTTAAATACTACTCCCTCCATTCCACTTTAGGAGTCCCGGTTTACTACTTTTGGGCATCCCACTTTAGGAGTCCAGGTTAGAATATTCCATAGTTGGTAATAGGCCCCACATTCCACTCACCTTTTTCCACTCACATTGTATTATAAAACTAATATATAAAAGTAGGACCCACGTTCCACTATTTTTTTTCACCAACTTTCCTATATATTTCTTAAAACCCGTGCCGAACTCAACCGGGACTCCTAAAGTGGGACGGAGGGAGTACTAGTTAAATATTTTGAGATAGTGCTGCCATGAAAATGTAATGGTGCCTAATGTAACTTTCTGGTTTCCTTTATATATGTTACTTTAATATATCGCTTTCAGGAGCTACTTGGCCATTGTTATTGTGTATGGCTATTATTTCATGCCTTTGTGAAACAGATAAACAGTGATAGTTCAGGGAATTTAATATATCGCTTTCAGGAGCTATGTTAATATATGTTACTTTAATATATTGCTTTCAGGAGCTACTTGGCCATTGTTATTGTGTATGGTTATTATTTCCTGCCTTTGTGAAACAGATAAACAGTGATAGTTCAGGGAATTTTCAACTATAGTTCATGTCAATGTCTTTGTATTAAACTTGGATGTTATGAAATTCTAAAATTCTTGGAGGTATTCAATCTATGAATGCCTTAGGGGCAGAAGCAATGAACTGAAACTGAAAATTGTGTATGGAGCTCCAGGATGAGATGAGTAATAATATTTAGAAATAAAAGATGAGGCATCTCTAGATCCTTAGGGTAGTTCGCAATAGACTTGTATGAGCTTATTCTCATTGTTTGGCACCTAACAGTCTACTAGTTAGGAAGTATGATGTTCTACAGAATTTTCTGATAGTGTGATCGGCTGAGGAATCCTTTATGCATGTCATCCAAGTTTTAGATATCTTAAAACAGAATCCATTTAATGCTCTAGTCTCCTTATTCTTGTCGCCTTGCTATCCCCCACCTTCGGATTTTTGTGCCAGTATGCTGAGCCATTCTTTGGCTGCAAAAAACAGGAAAGAAAAAAAATATTTCCAGGTGGTTAAGTATGACTGAGTGGCATGGGAAGATGGATGAAAACTAAACTGGCCCGAAAGGAAGAATTATTATTGCCTTTTAAGCGACTCAATTATTACCTAAATGAATACTTTGGTACTATCTTATTACTTTTCTTATAGATTTGTAGTCTGTGGTATGTTATGAAAAACCATTAGTTTGAGCTTCTTGCTACATACTGTCATTTTATTGAATCTTCGCCCTGTGCTGCATGCTTCATCAAAAATTATTTTGAAGAATGTCGTAAGATTCATTAAACTGCCGTGTTTACTATATAATATACTAACCGTAGTTTTTCTGTTCCTGTTTGGCAGCTTTTATGATGTGGATGAAGTTGATGATAGCTTATTTTGCGCTTGATGGAGAACAATGTTTGTGCTTGTAACGATGGATAGATAGAGGGATTACTTGCATGATTACATAATAACCATCAGTTTTTTTTTTTTGTTACATATTCTTACTCAAGTAAACTCAGCACGTTTCATGCCATTTTTGTATAGTGAAATCTCTATAATCATGTTAAAGTATCGCTTTTGGTTATATAACTTATATCCATCTGGTAACAAGTTATTTCTCAACCTGAAACAGCAGCATCACTAATAGCATATTAATTTTTTTTCGGTAGCCATGTTTGGTAGGGGTGATAACTCATCTACGGATGGAAATCCATGTTTGGTAAGAGTGAAGTAGATATCGAGTAGCGACTGTTTAAGAGTGAAGATAGTTATGAATCTTACTGAAAGATGGATTAGTGGCTCATATCTATCACAATGCCAAATGTGGCAATTACTAGTACTTGCCTTCATTGAAAACCTTTCAATAACATTCAAGTTGATATGTTCTTTTTTGAAATGTCTTAGAAGAACTTGTGGAACAAATGGTGGAATCAAAGTCTAATTTAGAGAATAAGAATGTCTTGTAGCTTATTATTGTCATGTTTTTATAACTGTTGACATTACAGAACTACGTCACTTTATTACAAAAATGTTATGGGTATTAAATACATCAATATTTGGTAACAGAAATTACGTATTAATATCCTAGATATAAACACAATTTATGAGACCACATTTAATTAGCCTAATAGTTTCTGTACATATACATATCCCAACCATGCAAGGAACTCACATAGCACACAAACTTAAACAAAATTTGCCTTGATAATCAATCATCAATCATGAATAAAAGCCATTGCATTTTTCTCATCCATGCTTCTCTTCTTCTATCATGCCTAGTACAACACAGTCATGCAACCCAATACATCTAGACGAACACGGTCCCCAACACCCAGGGGGGCCAACTATTCGACAAAGAAATCGGTGTTGACTTCACATTATCAATCATGCCAACCATCAACGATTTCATTTACCAAGTCTTTGAAGAAAATAGCCCCGAAGATAGAAGGGATGTCCCTGTTTTAAATGTATACATCTCCGAATTCCCGGGCTACGCATACAAAAACGGTGACAACGTTAACGTCAGTGCCTCAGCACTGTACGACATATACCGCCCTACATCAATTTCAAAGTGGATGTTCACTTCACTACTGTTTCATGAGATGACTCATGTGTTCATAATTTGGAGCCCCGGGTGGCCTCACGGAGGGGACTGCAGACTATGTGATGGTCAAGTCGGGCTACTACGATCCGGACACTTATACTAAACCTGGTGAAGGTCAGAAGTGGGATGCAGGGTATGGAGTGACAGAGAGGTTTTTGGAGTATTGTGACAGTTTGCTGGAAGGTTTCACCGCGAAACTGAACAAGAAGATGAGGTATGTATACAACGACGCGTATTGGGTCGAGTTGCTCGGGAAACCCGTGGAACAGCTCTGGGGAGAGTACAAAGCCAAGTATGGAAACCAACCTCAAGACAACACTATTGATATATTTCATGGTTTGAAGTATTGATGACAATATCTAGTTTGCAAGAGTGCTTCTAATAGAATATTAGTACTATAAAAAACGAAATTAGACACTATTCATTTGAATTAATTGTTAACAACACAATATGCTAGAGTGCAAGAGACACGTTTGATTTATTCATCAAAGTAATTATTTTAGATAAAAACTAAACAGGCACTTTCGTTTGATTTATTCATCAAAGGAATAAGGATTTATTCATGGAACTTTCTTTTCCTGTGTAGTTGGTCCCAATTTGTTGGATCTGTATCAAATTCTTAGCACTTGACGTTTTTTTGTCGTCTTGCGTCTACACTTTCATTATGATAATAATTGTACAGTACATAACATGAATTTATAGAATACATTCGAATTGCGTTCAATAGTAACATTATGCAATATTCAACACAATTCAAATGTTCACTACATGTTTGCGACCACTATTTTGCGAGCACATGTCTGTGCTTGCACGTTTGCGAGCAGATTAGCAAGCATACACGAAAACAATATTCATTTACACCCATTTTTTGCCAGCTGGAATAAAAGTGAGGGATTTTGCGAGCAAAGGGTGCTCGCAACGTGACAGAAATATACATGTGCTCGCAAATTAGTAAACAAATTAGCTAGCAGAGTTGGTGCTCGCAATCTGCTAGCAAAACTTACGTTTGCGAGCACTTTAATACAGGTTTGCTAGCACTATTGTGCTCACAGATGGGCGCTTTTTTGTAGTGGTTCCAAATGACAAAAGGAGTCCAAATTGTGATTTTTTTTGAAAAAAATTGATAAATTAAATTTAATAAATCCGATCACTAGTCCTACTCATGTCCGTGAAAAAATGTCTCATTTTGCCATTTCAGGATGTCCGTAATTTTAAGCTCCAATTTCTTTTTTCCATTTTAAATAAGTAGACCCCGTCATTCAACTAAATTATTACACTCACATTCTATTATAAAACTAATATGTAACATTCCACTAACTCGTTTCCCATTTTTTTTAAAAATCAAACAATTTATTATTACCCACGTCGAATCAAAATGAGACTATAAATGACAAACAAATGAAGTATAATTTAAATGAAAAATATTACTTCATGTGTTCCAAGATCATATTTATTGGGATATCCTAACAAAAATGAGTCATTTTTATTTTTTCAACATCATTCTTACTTTATCCATTTGTTAATATTCGTACCCAAAAACAAACATTTCTTATTATCTTAGAACCGATGGAGCAGTATTTCTCATGGTGTAGCTGTAAGTTGTAACATTTCCAAAAGCAAAAGACCGACCACATTCAATGTATCAGAGTATCAAATGCCAAAAGTTCATTCTTCCAATTATACCCCTCAAAATTTGCATGTCTTTAATTAATTGTGAGGGACTTTCTTTGCAATTACAAACTTTGCATTATTAGGCTGCATTCTTATGTCCTTGATAACATAGATTTGCAACACAACATAATAAAAGCAAAGGGATACTACATAGATACTACTAATAAATATGATGCCAGGATAGAGAAATTTGTAGTAATTAATATCCAAGGACTCAGACTTTCAAGACTTTCAAGATTTTCAATGATCAACGAATCATGGAACTTTAAGGTAAAAACTAAAACATAAATACAACTTTATTATAGTTCAAAACATAAATAGATCCACTATTAACTCCATATTATACATGCAGTCGGATGGAATAATATACATGTTTTAGGAAAAAACAATTTAGGTTGTTACTTGTTAGGAATTTAAACTATGTTTACTTATCCCTAACATGCTATATTCTGTGATCTGTCATGCTTATAGAATCGGAACTCAGAAGGGACATGCTCGTGAAAAAAAATACTCTAACACCACCAATGATCATGTCTAGGATATTGCAATGTTAGAGTTCATAGAGCAAACAAAACAAAGAAATAATGTACAAGATCCTAAACATGCCTGCTAAGTTTGGAGATTTATTCTTTTGAAGATTAAAAACGATGACCCACACCTTCTCCACGAATCGATTCCTTCTGTTACATCTTTGGGAAATTCTAACGTAATTTTTTTAAAAAATACGATTTTTGTGTAGACTAGACTTATAAAGTGTAAATGTGTATGTGCAGCTAAACTAGATTGAAAATTAAGGAGGGAGTGGAGAAATGCTTTAGAATATAATAAGTGCAGATTTTTGTCTTCTTAAAAAACAAGAAATTTTCCAATGCACAGACACACTTATTTATAGGCGAAATAAGATCCTTCTCTTGTTGAATTTGAAGAGCATTTATCACAAAATCGATAATGATCAGATAAGAATAGAGTTACATAACATTATAATTGAAGGTGGTTGCGATAAAACAAGCAGAGGTTCCTTAAATTCTTTTGTGGTTTTGGCTGATTACATTTTTCACCTTTGAACACAATGTGTATACAGTGTATTCATTATAGACTATGTTACCTTAAAAATGTTGACAGATTAAACAACTATTGTTATGGACTTGTGGCTATATCACAAGTATAATAAGGACACGCCCCACCTTACACAAATAGTAAGCCACTACTCAACATATCATAGCAACACAAACTTCATCGGAGAAAGGAGTCTTGCATTTTTAATTATTAAGGAATAAGGATTTAATTCGAAGAGCATAAGTAGCCAGTTTGAAACTATTTGTAATTTGTCCCACATCGGAAACTTAAAAATGGATTAAGCTGATGCATTCCAATAAAACAAAAATCTGAAGCACGGATTAAGCATACCTTTCTCGGCCTTTTGGCTAAGATCAAGTGTAGTATCTGTTCTTATCAGTTTAATATCTGATATGTGAGTCATCGACTCACATGATATTAAATTTATTTTTTGAAGGGGAGAGTCTGTCACGGCAGCTTGCTGCTGGAGCTCTCGAGCGTCGCCTTGGTGTTGCACTACTTCCATGGCCTGGCGCACCCCACCCAAGTCTCAGTTTAAATTTTGTGTATTCAATTTCTTCAATTTCATGCAATTAATTGTGTATAGTAGCTTGGAGTAAGATGCTGAAACTAAACACCAACAAGATATCATAAATTAACTCCTAAACAACCTATTCGAATGGTATGAAAGCAACAAAACAAGTATTTCACCTCATGGTGTTAACGTTCAAGGCTGCCTTATAAAAATTTCTTAAATTGCCCCATTGCCAGTGATTTTAAACGAGGATTTGAGTTTCGGGTATGGTCATGGAATACGAACTTACCTATGATTTTTGGATGGAGAGCAAGAATTTTGTGTCAAGCAGCTGGATCAGGCACAAGAAGTGCTGCAGATACATCTTCATTGAAATCATATGACTGGACACCCTCGCATCATAAGTATTACAAATTAATACAAAGAAAAATGCATCTTGGGCGTATTAGCAGCAACTGTCATATGATTGGACACCCTCGAAGTCCGAGTACTTAGATATTACAAATTTCTCTGCCCTCGCATCATAAGTATATTTATTATGTACTGTTCCTTTGCCTATATTAACTTGTGTTGCAAATCAATGTTATCAAGGACATAAAAATGCAGTGTAGTAATGCATGAATTGGAATCCCACATTGTAGAAATAGCAATGAGATGGTGAAGTGTTCCAAATAAAAGGAAATGAAGGGACACTATAATACATACTTACCTGGATGGGGTCAATGGGCGATCCATAAGGCCTATGGCCTAGGTTGGTGACCTCCATTGCACTTTGGAGGGGTGCCCGCCTAAGGTCGACCCACGTGGTCGAGCCTACATCATAATTTGTGATATGGGGTGCCTGCGTTCGCGCGGCCCCTGCCTTATTCAAGTAAAACTTAGATACCCCTGCATTACTAATCATTTGTGGTAGAGTTGAGTTCATGTTTATAAATCAGTCATGCACTATCATGTTTAACATAGACTCCAATTTAAAATATGAACAAATATGCTATTACTAATTTACTTCCGGCAATCAATTTAAAATTCTTTGCTATCTTATTCAAACACAAATCTAAAGAAAAGCATAGTCATATCAATCAACTTGAGTAATGTGAACACAAAAAACGATTAGCCTTGCAACCGAAGTCCATTTTAAGCCCAATTGGTATAATTCACGGGGGAGTGGTAATTACTTTTAGATTTCTAGATTTATGCATTGCACATTAGTCATGCTAATCTTATCTCATCTCTCTGTAACATTCCAATTTTTATGATTGAGTTGTGGTAGAGGTTTTTAAACTATTTAATCCATCAATTGCAACATTTAAGAAAATGATTGGTTTTTGGTCATTGAATTTACTATTTACAAGATCAGAACTATGGCTTTTCTTATTCAGGTGTTCATCATCATCAACATTGCAGCGTATCTAACTTTTTTAAAATGACTGTATTTATGAAAAACAGATTAGTTCTTTGAGTGGGTTGGCTGTTGAAATAAATTGTCCCACATCGTTGGATTTAAGCTACAAGTGAAAAGACAGTTGGAAATAAAACAAGAAGTTGAGGTGGTGTAAAAGCATACCTTTCTTGGCCTTTTGGCTAAGATCAAGTGTAGAATCTGTTCTTTCTCACACGATATTAAATTTATTTTTTGCGGAGGAGAATCTGTAACTGCAGCTTGCTGCTGGGTCTCTTGAGCGTTGCCTTGGTGTTGCACTACTGCCTTGGCCCTGTGCACCCCCCACCAATTCTTAGTTTAAATTTTGTGTTTTCATGGTTCTTTAATTTCAAGCAATTGTATTATTTGTGTAGTTAGTCTCGACTTTGATTTTTGTTGTCGTTAATTAATCAGATGTATCATTAATTTGATCTTTGCTGAACTTAGAGTTCTTTTGAACGAGCTTTATAAGTGACATTATTACAGTGCAAAAAAGAAAAGAAAATGCACTCTCGGAGTTTGCATCTGCCAAGTTTACAAAAAAAAAAAGAGTATACGTACAATTGTCAAAGAAGAAAAAATGGAACATGTATGGATTTTTAAATGTAAGAAAGAATCAAGTGATGAAAAGTGTATTTAAGAAGGTTTGCAGGTGGTGAGCACACAATCTTCCATAAATCCAGTGAGCTGAGAAGAATATAGTTCAGGTTGATTCCGGAAATGATCAACATGGGGCGTCGAGATGAAGTTGCACGCTCTAACCTCGCGCCCATTCCTCCGTTGATTCTCAATAAACGACTCCACAGACCCTGCCGGGATCACCTTGTCAGCCGAGCTGTAGATGTATAGCTGCGGACACCTTGGTTGTTCCGACGTTAGCAGGCTCATCACATCCGAAAGCCTCCTGCATTTTCACAAAAGCATAAGATCACCTGAACGTCTCAGTAAAACGAATAAGTAAACGGATGAGATGAAAATGAAAACAATTACCAATACCTGTTTATGGAAGGATGATTTAGAACTACTCCAAAGACCTTCTCAAGAAGGAGAAGCAGAGCTGCCTCAGTCATGCCTGGTTTGACCTCGAACGAGGTTCTGGTTCCGATTGTTACCTCTGTCTTCGGTTCAATAACGGAACCCTTTGCTGCAACACTATTCTTCTTCAAGAAAGCAGCAGAAAAGCCAGAAGCAAAAACCTATAAATACAATTCAAATATGTTAACAAGGAAAGAGATATCAATGGAGGAATATAATATGTCCCAAAAATGGTAACTATATCTACCTGTGGATCGGGGACTGCCACGGGAGCTGAATCCACAACGCAACCTCTGATCCTCCCAGCCAGATCAACATCCTTACTCTGAAACTTCTCCAAAATGACTCCATATCTACAAGAAGAGGGCAATATACATCAATCAACACACTTGTTTCACACAAAATCAATGGATATCGAATCGTACAACCACATCACTACTACTTACGTGAGCCATCCCGTGTTACTAAACGTGTGAAACACCAAATTCTTGCCAGGCTCCTCATCCAACCATTCGGCAAGATGGTTCACCAGCAACTCCACATCCTGCTCCACCTTCCCCCCTGCTTGGTACCTAATCAGCTCCGACATGGGAAACGTAAACGTGATAGCATGAAACCCTCGCGAAGTATACCAATCAGCATATCTCTTGAGGTGCCTCTGCTTAGCACCTAACCATCCCAGCAGCACCACTACTGTCCTAGACTTTGCAGGCGAAGAATCCGACTCTCCAGATACATCAATTGCACTAGGATCAGGCAAATGCCATCGATATAAAACGTCCGATGGCAATGCTGGGGCGCTATATGTATAGGCAGCCGGCTTGGCAGAGTTTGCCAAGTCGGCTGACTGGTATAAGTTGAGTAAGGCTGGGGACGATGCCACCAAAGAATAATTAGCAGTAACATTACTAGAGGGGATTGGTAGGTGTACATTAGGCACGGGGACTCGAATTCCGGCTAGAAACGACAGTTGGGATAGCTTAGAAATAGGAATTTTCGACACCCACAATGAAGTTGGATCATCTAAGGAAGAGCATGAAGGGTTCGACTGTTCCAAGGAAGAAGAAGCGTCTGACGATTTAGACGGCCGTAATTTGTCATAGCAATCGGTTGAAACAGAGGCAATTGCAAAAGCAGACGCCGCAAAAACCGGTCTTTGTAAGATTCCGTACAAGGAACCCATCATTTTGTTACAAATACTTGACAGATTTAGAAAAGGGGGAAAAAGAAGAATCTTGAAGGTCTATAACCCTAAAGAAACAAACAATTGAGGGTTAACGAAATGTGTTTGAATCAAATTAAACAGCCCCACCTCCAATAAAACAGGGGACAACAAAATCGACAGCAAAATGGGGTTCCAAATGCAGCAGGAAACAGCGAATTAATGGCGAAATCTGAAAAGGGTCGGATTCATTACCTGAATTTTGTTGGAAGGTTTAATAAAATGGAAGAAATTTAGGAAATGGGCTGTCAATTTGAATGACAGCCCAAGGCACGCAGTCGAGAGTTGAATGCGCAGTCAAAGTTTATAATGTTCTTCAACGCGTTCTGAAGAGAGTGACAATAAACTTAAACCAATTCGCACGTTTGTAAACGAAAAGGAGTAGTAAAATTTTAATGTTTTTAAAATACTTTGTAAGATGTGTGGTCAGCTACACGCCACGTCGAGATGACGTGGAATACGATTAGTAATAATTGTGGGTCTGCACCTCTACACGCCAAAGTTTACATTAAAATTTGTTTAATAAAATTACTAACTTATAACACAGTATTCAAACACGATTGTTATAATATTAAATTATTAATTGTGGCTCTGCACCTATACATATATTTGTTACACGTATTGCGCGTGGTTTTGCAGCTAATTACTTTGATATAATTAGATTTGGAAAGAAAGACGGTGGAAAGTACATTCTTAGCAATGGAAAAGAAAACTCTAGAAATCGAATTTGAAGGTATTTTAAACGAATATAATGTGGATATTCGCAGTCAGAAGGAATATTCTAGTACTAACTTTCATAAAATGTGTATTTCTTTTTCTTTTATAAATTGTGATTTCTTTTTCATCATTCTGTATCAGTATAAAATGTGTATTTTTTTTTTATTTTAATTATTAGTACTATATTTTCTCTGCCAATGTGATATCAATATAAGAAGTTACGCTTTTGATAGCTATGATAACTATAGATTATTCATTTGGTAGCGTTATTTATTTATGAAGCCTATAACTAAGGACAGGTCCGATATAATAACTTTCATATTATAGATGACTTATGTGGTCTTTATGGTCTGATTATTTATTCATTATTTTTGAAACCTGACAAATTCTATTGTTCATACATAAATACCTTCATATTAACGTATTTTTTTACGCAAATATCTTTTGTTTTTATTTCTATACATTCGTTCCACCATTCACAAAAAACTAATCTCAACTCCACGACGAAGAATGTGCAGATTGACAAAAAAAAGTATATGAATCTGCAACGAAACAATCGCAATTCTCAATTCCGTCATCCTACGCCAGTGATTTTGATGATTTTTTTTTCCTACTGATCAATTCCGTCATAAATCACACTGCACTTTGGCACAATTCTGCTTTATGAATTAGAGTTTGTACTCAATTGAGAGAGTGGAGTAATAGAGATGGAGGCTGGAGTAACAGAGATGGAGGCTAGAATACGTCTTTTTCTCTAATTTTAAAAGTAACCCTAATTATCATGAAAGTTAATTAAAAAAGGATAATATTGTCGTTACCTATTTTAATCTATTATTTGAAAATCCTATCAAACAACTTAAAAAAATGAATATTTCCTATTGTCTAAAACATGTAGAACAAACTACTAATCACATTAATTAAGATACTTTATATTATTATAATTTAACTTAGGATAATTTTATAAACGCACCAAACTATGCCTAAATGTGAGATTAATATAAGAAGTAGAAAGTTTTAGATTCTTCATCCTAGTGTATCTTTAAACTAATGTTTTTTTAGAAATAAGGTAATTTTATAAATTTAAGATGTTTCTTCATATACAACAGATAAAATATTTTTTGGAATAAAGTTTACCCATATAAAGTTTGGACTTCTAGACAATAAGTGGGCAATACGATTACAAGTTCTAGGGATGAATTGAAAATCGATGACGTCAACCCTTCTCACAATAGCCAAGATGTCATCTTTCATAACCTCACTGTAAGGATCAAGATTCACATCACCATGTACCCTAATCAAATTCTGGTTATCACATTGCGCATATACATTAGAGATATTATGCAAAAGGGTCATATTCAAACCATACCGGATTGCGATAACTTCCATCAATATTGTTGACCCAGCCACTCTAAGATCAGTCTTAAGACAACCACCCCCTTTTCATCTCTAAAGATCACACCAAATCCAACTCGACCATTTTGGAAAACATTTATATCACTATTCATCATAAGAGTGCCCGATGGAGGAGGTTCCCACTTGTGCAAACTGCAATGTTCAATTTTATTTCCAGCATTCATTTCAAAAATGTCAGAGATTTCCATCCAATTTTTGTGCGCCAAATATTCCATGCAGTACAAACAAAAAGAGTGCAAAAACTTCATGGGGTAATTTTTCCAAAAGAGACCAAACCACTTGCTTAAAAGAAGAGCTATTAAGGAGTTGAGAGTCCAAGTGAAGAGGGTCATACCTCCAAATATTAACCATTTCAGTATAGTTTAGATGATCACTTGACTCACAACTAAAGCCACAAATCTCACAAATAGATCCCGCATCAATGCATCGTGTCAAATTCTTGGTGTAACTTTAGAATGACACAATCTTTTCCAGCCATTTTCCAGTCTACTTGAGGAGGCTTTATATTCTTGACTTTTCCCAAGAAATGTACTCGCAAGGTGATACGTTGTCCTGACCGAATATATTCCTTTCTTATCATATCTGCATATTCGTTTATCATCTAGTATGCAAGTGGTAAGTGGTATAGCACAAATACGATCCGCTTCATCCTTATTAAAAAGTTTGTATACTGTGTCTTATTTCCATATCAAATTTTATTGGTCAATCAAGTCAGACGAAGGAGTTTTCTTTTCCTTAGAAGGTTTTTGGTGCTGAGAGATGCAAGCCATTTATCCATTTCTCACCAATAATTGAAACTTTTTTACCATTACCAATTCTCCATCTTGCGAGATGCAATAAGGCTTCTCCACAAATATCTTGGTTAATATCCACATTATACTATAGTCATCACTGTTTGTTCTCTCTTCAATAAATATAAAAATTATAATTTGATATCCAAATTAATTAAAAAAAATTAAAAGAAACGTAGAAAACTAAACTACAAGCTCGGCCATTTTCTTCAAAATACAGTACGTAAAAAAGAAAATTTTAATATGACGTAGAAGTCGAGCATATACAAAATACTGAAAAAACACACAAAAAATGAAAATAATACTGTAATTTACAAAATTTGATTGATTTAGTTGAAAAGTTTAATAGTTTCTCATTCGTCGTTGGCCCTATAAGTAAATGGGCCTTAATATATCGAATAGTTGCGTATCAAAGAAGTCTGATCTCTATTTATCAATATAATCAAATTTTGGGCCTCAATAAGCCCAACGATATATACTCTTCTCATCTGTAATAAGTTAATGGAGGGTTTATTTTACAGTAATTAGCTACATGAATGATGAGTATTCAATTTTTCAACTAGTGTTATTTAAACTTCAATTAAAATTTATTAATTCTCAATAATAATTTCATTATAACAAAAGGCAAGAATTGAACTCATTTGTGCGCTAGTTCATCAACTCAAATTTATTAACCGTAATCAAAATTTAATTAGAATGAATGCATAACCAAAATTCAATAGTTAGAATCTCAATTTAATTTAGTGACGACAAAGGAAAAAAAGTAAGATTAAATAACACAACACATAGACATAATACAGTGAGACAATAATAGAGAAGCTCAGCCATACAATGAGACGAGAGGCTAACATATCATCAAAAATCTGATCCATAAACAGCTTACCATATCTCATCTATATATCCACTACTTAAACTTCCACCTCAACTGGTGTTGCTGCTGCATTCAGTCATGGCTTCTTCTGCTCTTTCCTCTCTGCAGGTTGGCTGCAGCAAGGCCTTCTCCGACTTCTCCGGCCTCCGCAGCTCCTCCGCCTCTCTCCCCTTCCCCAAGCGCTCCAACGACGACTTCCTCTCCGTTATCGCCTTCCAAACCTCCGTTGTCAGTGCTTCTCATTAACCCTCACTTGCTTAACTATGTGTTAATGCTCTGTTTTTATTATAATGTGTGTGATTTTAATGGAAAAAGGTTGGTGGTGGCAACAAGAGGGGAGTGGTGGAGGCCAAGCTTAAAGTGGCTATCAATGGTTTCGGTCGGATTGGGAGGAACTTCTTGAGGTGTTGGCATGGGAGGAAGGACTCCCCTCTCGACGTCATTGCCATCAACGACACTGGCGGCGTCAAGCAGGCTTCCCACCTCCTCAAATACGACTCCACGCTCGGCATCTTTGATGCCGACGTCAAGCCTGTTGGCACCGACGGTATCTCTGTTGATGGCAAGGTCATCAAAGTCGTCTCCGACCGCAACCCTTCTAACCTCCCGTGGGGGTAATAATTCCGCTTTCATTACTACATGCTTTGCTATTAGGGTTTGTCTGAACAACACATTAGTATGATTTTGTCTGTTTTGTGCCGTGCCCTCATGATTTTGTTTATGAGACACTAACAAAAATGCCTCATGTTAATAGGTATATATTACTTGCAACTTTACTTATTCCCTGATGTGTTGCGTTATAGGGAGTTGGGCATTGATCTTGTGATCGAGGGAACCGGAGTGTTCGTGGACAGAGATGGTGCCGGCAAGCACATCCAGGCGGGTGCAAAGAAGGTGCTCATCACCGCTCCCGGCAAGGGTGACATCCCGACCTATGTGGTTGGTGTCAACGCTGACGACTACAGCCACGCCGACACCATCATCAGCAACGCCTCCTGCACCACCAACTGCCTCGCCCCATTCGTCAAAGTCCTTGACCAAAAGTTCGGTGAGTTCTTTTTTCCCTTTTTGGTTTTGGGTTGAGTCAAGGCAATTGCAGAAAATAAGTGATGGTGTTGGTTGGTTGATTGATGAAATGTAGGTATCATCAAGGGAACTATGACCACCACCCACTCCTACACCGGAGACCAGAGGCTGCTCGACGCTAGCCACCGTGACCTGAGGCGCGCGAGGGCGGCAGCTCTCAACATTGTGCCAACATCCACCGGTGCAGCCAAGGCCGTGGCGCTTGTGCTCCCCCAGCTCAAGGGCAAGCTCAACGGCATTGCTCTCCGTGTCCCGACACCTAACGTGTCCGTGGTGGACCTCGTGGTGCAGGTCGAGAAGAAGACCTTTGCTGAGGAAGTGAACGAGGCTTTCAGGGCGTCCGCCAGCAATGAGCTCAGCGGCATCTTGTCCGTGTGCGACGAGCCTCTCGTCTCAGTCGACTTCCGCTGCAGCGACGTCTCCTCCACCGTGGATTCGTCCCTCACCATGGTCATGGGAGATGACATGGTGAAGGTGATTGCCTGGTATGACAATGAGTGGGGATACTCACAGAGGGTGGTTGATCTTGCTGATATTGTTGCTAACAACTGGAAATGATGAAAGACCTTCTTTCCTAATCTTCTCTATTGTTTGTAGACTACTGTTTGTTTCGTTTCGGAATTGTATTGGTGAAGCAAACAATTTTCCATCCTGCTTATTATATTTACATACGTCCACTTTTGTTATACCTATCTATGCATGTACCATAATAAAGATCAACCATTTATTCGAGTTCATCAAGGATTCTGGTTTATCTTGGTATTCAAAATGTGTTGTTTCCATTTCAAGTTCAGGACTGTTTTCTAGCAATAAAACTACCATCTCATCAGATCAGATCAGATCCTATTTCAACATATGGTCAGCATTGTCCAGGATACCTTAATCTCAAGAAAATAGAAAAAACGACAATAAATATACAATACACCCAATATCTGCTAGAATACTGAGTACGTATAAAAGAGTATGGTTGTGGCATATACGACGGCCAGCATGCCATAGGGGGAGTACAAACGATAGGATTATGTAGTAGTAGCATCCGAGCTTTAAAATATAAACCTGTAGCCGCAGAATACAACTCACTGTTGAACTAAGGAGAATAGTCTGATTCTGCAACATTCGGTAGCGGCAAAGTTTCAGGGTGCCATATATCCACAAAATGCGATAACAGGAGATAATAAATTGGACTCTGTATGCATCAGATAAGGCCCCTCCAGAACTTAATTCTGAAACAATTTGCCTGTTCCATCTCTCATTCCGGCCTGCAAAATGGGTTACGTGAGTGAATCAACAATACCAATGAAGATGTCGTTGATTCAAGTTTCTTCAGCTACTTAAGATCAGATAAGCAGGATATATATTTGCAACTTCATAGAGTGAGATTTTTATCATGCACTAGTCATTATCATTAGGCAAAGCAAAAACAATCACAATAAGGGCTCTTGGTTGAGGTTACATGTCTGCCAATGTAGTTAATCAATTATATGCAACACACAAGAAAAATTTTCAGAACATAGTAGACCATCAAGTAACTGATGAAACAGAATCATCTGCCTCCTGATTTCATTCTGAGAAATGTGCCAATGATAACTTCAGATATAAGATAAACATACCAACGTGATTTTTGCTGTTCAATGATATGCAAATTATAGGTGACAGAATTGTAGAGTTTGTAAGGATAAATTTTCCTTTGGCAGACAATTCATGTGATTGTGGTTTAAACTACAAAGTCAAGAAAACCACGCAGCACAAATATGCATTAAGAAATTAATTTTTCTTTAGATCACAGAAACAAATTCATTTCCTCTAAACCGAGTAGTAGCTAAAGTTGCTCGAATAGTTATTTTTATGTTCCTCTTGCATCTTCTCTTAGAGTCTTGCGCTTGAGGCTCCAGGAGCCTTTGTGCCTTAAATAACTATGATGAGTAAGGGAAATTGAAGGTACAGCTGATGTAATGTGGAACTTGACGCAAATAGACTTCCCCCGATGTAAAAAGCTATAAAATCATCTGAATAAGTAGTGTAGAATACAGCCTCTAATGAGATTTCATATATGTAGATTATTTACCATGCATTGCATACCTAATTCATGAAAGTAGTGATTTTACCAATCATATGTCAGCGTTATGCAACACATACTAGGTGATATCATTTCTGGCATTTCTTGTCACATACTAGAAGACATTTTCATATCTACGGCTATAAGCTTCTATAAAAGGAATAGAGCACAAGTTTTATCCAGGGAATTTAGGGTAGGGAAGTCACAGCTATACCAAGCATCCAAGTCAGCAACATCCAAAACAGTATGTATTTTGCCATTCAATATTCAAGAGAAATATTAAGTATACAGTATCTTAACTTTACTGGATAGTTTTCAAAATAAGAGCTAATGAAAAGTAATAAGATGAGAACTGAACAAAAATGTAACCCAAAGTACTAAAGGAATCTATCAAACTGTACAATAAGTTAAAGAGTCAAAGACCACATACCATTTGATAATTGAACCAAAGAGAAAGTGCTGCATAATAGGAACCTTCTCCAGAACTTCTACTTTATACATCTTTAGCAACCCACCGTTCACCTTCTTCCAATTAGGAACACCACTAATGTCATCCAACATAGGTGAATGCTCAGCAAACAACCCCTTTTTCACCTTCTTCACAAAAACAATACAAGAGAGGTACAAGTATTCATTACAGAAATTCTCTAATATATCATCATTATGAATGGACTTTGGCTTCATATACTTGTGATCAATCAATTGTGATGACCCAAATATGTATGGCAAGAAATGGTAGTCATCAAGTCCCCACACACCATGGGATCCTGCAGGCTCTAGGCTATAAGTGATTTGTAATTTTCTCATTAACTCCATGTATTTGGAGAATACTCTTGACACCAAGGCTTGATAATCCTCTTCTGACACAACACCTAGTTTTGCCAAGCAATACAACCATGCTGCAAAATTTGTCTCATGGCCAGTTCCTATGTAAAAGAGGAGCAGAGTTAAAAGATCCCATCATTAGTTTTAGTTTCCCAACAGATAACTAGATAAAACAAACACATAATCTACTAAAATCTACAAGTAAACAAATAAATTTCACTATCATGTTCACATCAGTGCATAATATATCTCCTAACAAACATACAAAACAGACTAGTGCATATACATAGGGTTTTAATACCAACAATCCAAATATTCTAATTTCACCCTCATGTTATGAAACATCAGTTTTTTTTATAAAAAATGGGTTCATAGTTCGAGTGTGCGACTGCAAAAAATGTTAGAACCAATGTCCTTGAAGACAGAAAAGTAAAAACTATATCCGTGCATACACATACGTATGAAATTATGTGGTAACAATGATACTACAGATCAAAAAATTTGGACTTATAAGATAAAAGTACAGTATTGAGATGTACCAAAGCAGCATCTTCTAACACTTATAAAACGTAAACATTCAACAAAATACTATCCAACAAATTAAAAGTATTCAGAATCTCTAACTTTATAATTTTGCCCTCTTTGAATAAAACAAAACTATACGTTTAACTAATGTATACTCCATAGAGCTTGCAAATTGATTCATTTTTGTTTCCAGTCAGTTAGTAAATATCAAAATAAAGAAAAATGGTGGATGATTAATTATCACACCGAACACTATTGGATTTTCTCTTACTTTCACCAAAGGTATCAAATACTCAGGAATCCCAATTTTATAGTACTTGTTGCATAAATAATCACTGTGATACAAAAACTAATACAGTCACATAGAAAAATAAAATAAACCCTAAGAGGTAGTATAACCATGGCATCAATCAAATCTACTGAACAAAAGGTACCAATCCACAATCAAAGAAACATGTTTCCTACCATAATCGATTCGCAGCGCATTGCCAAATCCATCGGTAAAATACGGCACAATTTCCACGGTAGCGTCGCGAAGCTGAGGCGGCAGAAACATGAGCATAAACGCCTCAGCCTCGGCACTCATCCGCTCGTGCCACACGCGGTAGGAGACGTTGCCGTAGCGAGCAGACTGCGGCGCGGGAGGGATTTCGTCGACGAAGTCAGTCAGTTTCTGGAGAATGGAGACTAGGGTTTGGACGGTGGGGGAAACGTGGCAGGGATCGGAGAGCTTGCGAGATTTGGTGGATTCAGAGAGGGAGACGATGAAGCCGAGGAAATTGCGGAAGGAGGGGGAGGAGTGGAAGGTGGAGAGGTCGTCGGGGGAGCGGATTCGCTTGGAGGGGGCGGTGAATTGGTGGGGGAGAGTGAGGGGATGGACGTTCTCGGCGTGGGGGACGGGGGTGCGCATGATGGTTTCTCTGGTGTTGGTGGGGGAAGGGGGGAGGTTGACGGCGGGGAAACGGATGGGGATGTAGGAAGGGGAGTCGGAGGGGGGCGGAGGGGTGGGGAAGGCGGCGGGTCCACCGCACTTGGCGCAGACTGATGAGTGCGGCTCGTGGTTGTGGTGTAGGTGGTCCGGTGAGGGTTCCATTTTTGGCTTCTGCTCACTGTCTCACAAATGCTAGATTTTATACTTGCGATGGAAATTCGTTACTCTTGCAAGAGTATAATGAAATTTTAGATATGGTTAAGTTTTTATTTGTACTTTTATTATGTCATCTTCGACCATTTACACCAAACTCAAACTCATTTTTGAATATATGTCACGCCGAAAAATAATTTACAACTATTTATAACAAATTCCAAACTTACACTATTTTTAAATTTTTGTCTCACAATTTTTTTTTTGCAGTAAGAGCATCCACAGCGGTGAAAAAAATTTCGTCTGTCCGTCCGTGCCGCTGAGCAGGCGTCGTCCGCCATTGCAGCTCGTCCGTCCGTGCTGCTGAGCACCCTTACGTGGCAGCGTCTGATTGGCCAACGGTAGCCGTTGGCAAATTCAATTTTTAATTTTTTTTTAAAAAAATTTTGAAACTTTTTAAATAAAAAAAATATTTTCCCACTTCCCAAAAAATTATATCCGTTTTCTACCCACTTTTAATTTATTTTTAAATTTTTTCCCCAAAATTCACATTTTCATCTATAAATACCCCCACTTCAACACAAAAGAAATCACATTCTCATCTATTCTATCATCTACATTCTCTCATCTTTTTTTTCTCATATTCTCTCATCTAAATTCCCACCACACTACACAATGCCCGGCTCCGGCGATCACCCCTCCGGCAATCGCGGTTGGAACCACGATTAGTTCGACTCCGACTCATTCCCTAGTCCGGAAATGCAATTTACGGCCCCTCCTCAAACCCAAGGTTCGCAAGCTCCGGGTGGCTACCGTCCTTACGCAGTGCACGACCAAAATGCCTCCGGGTTCGGGTGGGCACCCGAACCCGGATCAGGAGGGAGCAACAACTCTACTCCTACTCCTACTTCTATTCCTACTCATACTCATCCTGTTCGTGGCACTCGCACCCCGTACACTCCGAGTGAGATGATGACGATATTCAAAGCCTATTTGTCAGTCTCCGAAGATCCGGAGACTGACACGAACCAAACCGGGGAAACGTATTGGTGGCGCATCACTCGTCTTTACAATGAAACCCGACCGGGGGAACCATCTATCGCAATGATAGTATGGTGCACAATTGCATCAACAGATGCAACGAGGCAATCGGAAAGTTCCAGGGGTATTACCTCCAGGAAGAGCGGTCGGCGGGGAGCGGCACGAGCGAGCTCGACATCATCACTACCGCCTTGGCGACCTACCAACACATGGAGTTCAAAGCGTTCAAGTACCGCGATTGTTGGCAGGAGGGGCGCCTACATCCGAAGTATAAGGGCGGCGTAGTAGCATCCTCCTCCAGCTCCTCCAGCAAACGGTCGAGGTCGGTAGCCCTATCCGACGGTGCCTCCAATGATGCACAGCTTGCCGGAACTAACTTGGGTAGCCCCGACGCTGGCCCGAGCAGTTCCCGCCGGCCGCAAGGAAGGAAGAAGGCGACGGCCACCCGCCGTCGCGCCTAGACTCCATCCGCCCCCGCTCCCGCTCCCTTTGTGCCTCCTCCACCTCCGAACAACACGTTGTGGACCCTCTTGGGCCAACTCTATTTGAACGATACGTCTAAGATGACTCCGGAGCAACTTGCAACACATGAGCAAATGATCCGGGGTCTCAAGAGGCAATTGGGGATAGAGGACTAGTCTTCCACGTGTGTAATTTTTAATTTGTAGGATTTTAATTATGTATTTTTTTTATTTTCTAGGACTTTAATTGTGTATTTTTATTTTTTAAGATTTTAATTATGTACTCCCTCCGTCCCACATTTGAAGTCACTTATTATTATGGCTCGGATTTTAAGAAAGAGTTGATGTGTGTAATAAATGAAGTGAGATGGTGGAGTGTGTAATAAATGAAGTGAGATGGTGGAGTGTGTAATAAATGAAGTGAGACGGTGAAGTTAGGTTGAAGGTGGGTCCCTTTTGACTTTTGATTTTTGTTTTGATTTATTTTAATGTAGATAATGACATTTTTATGTAATTTTGATGAAGAATGGGGTAAAATTGTATGACCAAATATGGAAAATTCTAAAAGTGACTCTTAAACTGGGATGGATTTATGGCAAAAAATTACTCTTAATCTGGGATGGGGAGAGTAATTTTTATTTTTTAGGATTTTAATTATGTAATTTTTATTTTTTAATGTATTTTTATAATGTAGAAATGTTTTTAGTAATTGAAGTATTTAAATTGAATAATAGAATGGTGGGACCCTTGAACTTGCCCTTAGCTAAGAGCACGGATGTGGGTGTTGTGCTCTTAGCTAAGGACAAGGAGTAAAAGTGGGTCCGGGCCCACTTCCGTGCTCTTAGCTAAGAGCATGGATGGGGATGCTCTAAAGACCATCTCCAACCATTTACACCAAACTCAAACTCATTTTTGACTGTACGTCACACCAAAAAGTAGTTTTACTCCAACCATTTACACCAAATTCAAAATTTACATCATTTTTTAGTTTTTGTCTCACAAAAATTTTGCAGTAACACCATATTTGATGTTGTTTCACAAAAAATACCAAAAATGAGTTTGAGTTTCATGTATGGTTGGAGAAGATTTCTACACCAAAACTCATTTATGGAGTACGGTTGGAGATGGTCTAACACCATATTTGATGTTTCACAAAAAACACCAAAAATGAGTGTGATTTTGGTGTATGGTTGGAGAAAATTTCTACACCAAAACTCATCTTTGGTTTATGGTTGAAGATGGTGATTTATTTCTCTTATATTTTGTACTCCCTCCCGCTATTACGATTTATGAGTCCCGGTCACTTTAATTATTTATTATCATTTTTACAAAATAATTACACAAAAGTGACTGAGATTCCTAATGACAAAACGTAGGGAGTATAAAATTTCATTTCATTTCTTTTGTACTAATTTTATAAGAACAGTTCATATTCATTAAAATCATTTTTCATTCTTTTCTATTATAGCATTCTACTTTTTCAATCTTTTATTTTACTTTATTAATTACATATTAAAATATGTGTTATTCCCAAATCTCCAAATTATCGAATATAATGGAAAGAGTATAAATTTAACTTGCATTTCATTCATTTTAATTTACAATTCTTAAAATTAGTATTCAGTCAAGATAATAATACTCCCTCCGTCCCACAAAGATTGTCCAATTTTTCCATTTTGGCCCGTCCCACAAAGTTTGTCCCGTTTTACTTTTTACCATATTTGGTAGTGGACCCCATATTCCACTAACTCATTCCTACTCATATTTTATTATAAAACTAATACTACCTCCGTCCCCCAAAATTTGCTACACTTTGACCCGACACGAATTTTAAGAAATGTAATGGAAAGTGAGTTGAAAAAGTTGGTGGGATGTGGGTCCTACTTTTAAAGTATTAGTTTTATAATAAAATGTGAGTAGGAATGAGTTAGTGGAATATGAGGTCCACTACCAAAAATGGTAAAAGTGAAGTGTATCAAATTTTAAGGGACGGACCAAAATAGTAAACTGTATCAAATTTTCAGGGACGGAGGTAGTATATAAAAGTAGGACCCACATTCCACTAACTTTTCCAACTCACTTTTCATTACATTTCTTAAAATCGGTGACCGGTCAAAGTGGGACAATCTTTGTGGGACGGAGGGAGTATTTATTTAATGAAGGAAATAATATTTACTTAGGTGAACAACAATACATCATTATTTCATGCTACAAATCATATTAGAACTTTTGCAAACATTATATTAGCATTCCACTTAAACCCTAAATAAGAATAGATTGGTACTGTAACGAAAATTGATTACTAAAACCATACCTTGTAGAAATTCTCGCTATAACGACTTTTTAATATGATTTATTTTAATATTGATACGATACTATAATTTTGATATGATTTTTTTAAATCTTTGTTATTATAAAATAAATTAAATAACTCAAAACTTGAAGATTACTTAATTAAAATTTCTAATATTGTATTAAATGCAAACAATATACATTTAATATTACTCCACAAATCAAAATATGTAATATCTCCTCCATAAAAAAATAGAGTAATTTATCATTTTGGATTGTCCATCAAAATTAGACCATCTATATATGGAAATTTTTAAACAAATACTAATCTTGCACATCACTCTGAATGTGGACTCCACAATCTATTACTAAGGCCATCTCCAACCATTTACACCAAACTCAAACCCATTTTTGAGTTTGGGTCACACCAAAAAGTAGTTTTACTCCAATCATTTACTCCAAACTCAAACCCAAAAGAATATTTCATATTTATATTCTTTTTATACCTTTTCAATTATACATACATATTTACTTAAATTACATATTAGTCCCATAATATTTTATCAATAATTTATGTAACTTAAATAATTATACAAATTTTTTTATTAATATATTTATGTATTAAATATACTTTATATTAAAAAAAATTACACTACTTTTAAAATTAAATACACTAAACTTGCAATAATAAAATTCAAATATAAATTGAAACTCATTTAAGTATATCGCAATTACATAAAACATATCACGATAAACATAAAAAATAGCTAAAATTCAAGACTCGAAATTTGTGTATTGTTCCCACAAATGATCAACTTGCGCATTTTGAAGTTCCAGATGAGCACTTTTATTTCTTATTGTGTCATATCGGGTCATATACTCTTGAAATAATAACAAGATTTTTTCAGCAATATTCATTCCTATTTAGTTATTATTTGTAAAAAAACATAATTTATTATAATATGGTCAGCTTGCTAATTTCTATTTAATTATTTTTATTAGAAAAATATATGTAAATTCCATGAACAAATTGTGTCTAAATTATGCGGCTGATAGTTTGAATCAACTATCAAGTACTACTGTACTAGTACACAAATTGACAGTATACAAATTGGCCGCCGGCTGATTCAACTATCAAAATAATAATAAGGACTATTATGCAATATTTAAAACTTTTTTGCAGTAGATATTCAATTTTGGTGTTCACTTCAAATTTGGTGTTGTTTGATTAAAAAACCCAAAAATGGGTATGGGTATGGAGTATGGTTGGAGCACATTTTTACACCAAAAATGGGATTTGGTGTATGGTTGGAGGTGGTCTAATACATAATACTACTTCCACCATTTTTTTCCTCTCTATCTCCTACTTCACCAATTGCACATTAAAACTAAGGTCATTTACTCACAATTTTATCTGTTTTTAGTGAGGTAGTATAATATTGATCAAGTCATCTAAATTGAAAAAAAAATTAAAATCGAGGAAGATAACCAATGGTTTCATGTTTAAAATATTTATCAACAAGAGATTTGCTACAGAGTTGTGAAGGCCTTTCCCGACTTGCATTTGAGAAGGTTTGACATTGTTGATGCACTCGAAGAGTCTTGTGATTTAGTAGGCATGATTTTTGAAAATTTGTTTGAATGTTTATTTTTAAATTTTACATTAGAAAAAAGACGTAAATGTATTATATTCACAGTATTAATATTATTTTTTAAAATACGGGGGCTGTATCGAGAAAAACGATGGCTACATGTAAAATTATCATCGGAATTTTACCTTAAGTCTTAAGTGACACTGGATGAAATTGTGCCGGAGAGAGGATTAGTTTGTAGTATTTCGACACCTCTAGTCAAACTAAAAAAATGTAATGTATAACTAAATTTGATTGTATAAACTTACTTTCTAATTTGGAAAAAAGACAAACTTACTAAAGGAAAATTGCCACGATTTTACTAACTTAAATATTCGCTGCAAAGCTAGCTGCAAAATTAATTCAAGTAAAGATTGACCAACTTATGTAAGCATGCGTACAAATGGTAATCACTGGATTTAAACAAACAAAAAGCACCAGTGGTCTAGTGGTAGAATAGTATCCTGCCACGGTACAGACCCGGGTTCGATTCCCGGCTGGTGCATATTAATATATATATGGGTTGCGGTGATGAGTCATCTGCGCCATCAGCGATGGTTGGGTCCATTGCGCCTTCTGATTTCAGAAGATAAATCCGGTGCATCTGAGCAACAATTTTTTTATTCTCTTTTATTTTAAAACAAGAACTTGCTTCAATCTAGTGTAGAAATTTTTAAAAAGGTATCACTGAGATAAATTAATACTGGTGACTACCAGAAGTCCAGAAGCTATTGTTATGACATTGAACATAGTTTAATTGCTTTGTTTGCTACATGTTACTGATAGTCAATTCTTACCTTTCTTGCTTATATATCAAGTCTTTCAACATTGAAATAGTGTAAAAATGGAGTGTTTGGAGATTAAATATCTCATATCATAACTTTACTCTTTAGTATGGGATGACACAGAAATGACTCATGCAAACCTTCACTTTTGCATCTCAGCTGACTCAACTCATGGCATTAACCAAGCAAAATGTGTAAGCAAACCAATTTATTGGAGTCCTAATCACCTAAGGTGGTGTTCGGTTTTTTAAATAAAATAGTATACCAAAATATATATAATCTAGGATTGAGTTGTAAGATTATTTTAGTTGGAGAGGGTTTGCCTATGACTAATTATCATGTGATTATCCAACTAAGATAATCAAGGATTGAGTTGTATGATTCAATCTCATGAACCAAACACAATACATATTTAATCCTGAGATATAGTCTTGACTACCGAATAGCCCATAAAAAGGACTATAGATATTGGATTACCAAAACCATTTTTACCTGACCACCAATACCAAATTATTCCGCCTTCTTCCAAAATCAGACACATTAATCTCTAAACACATATGCCTCCATATATTAAACTAACACGTGTTTTAGCAAGGAATAATTGCTTTGACATATCTAGTGAATAACCTTAATGCATCATTCAGAAAAGTAGATTGTCTAACAACTTTTGAATATTATATTAAAACACAATGTTCATAGAACGTTTTTAGAATTCACTCAACTTCGGACAAGTCTTGTTGGGCCTGGGCTATTATAAGCTAATCCTATCGGATTAGACCGGAGTTATTCGATTTAGCATATCTTCCACCGAAATTTTGCATCGGGTTGTAGGATTATTTGGGCCCATCAATCCATAAAGAGAGGTGTTGGGCTTGGGTAGAGATAGATATATATGAAATGTGTTTTGTGGTTGTAGCTTTCCACTTCAATAATATCAGTAAAACCCATCCCACATCGAATTCTTGAAGATTAAACTGCAGATACATATATGGATGGCTTAGTGAAGCAGGCACGACCTTACTTGAACAGGATCTGTTCTATAGGCTCGTACCTCTGTATCCTTGATTTCTAAGGAGACAGGAAACCACGTCTGGTGGATGAACTGTGGCTGCCTGGCTAGAGCGTGATTAACAGCGCCCCGGGTCAGGTTTCTGGCCCATGGTGCAGTAGATGATCGTTCTTGGCTCGACTCCGGCCCTGTCAGGATGGCTGGGCAGCTGTCTGACAGACTCTAAACCTTTTTGTTTTTTGATGCAGCTAATAAGTATGATAGTTATGTGAGGTATGACATTTGATAACAGTTGTGAGTATGTGTGGAAAAGAAGGTGTACATGGAGGAAGTTTGGGGGTTGTTGGAGTTAATGTGTTCCTTGGAAATGTTTGTGCTGCTATAAGAGCTGTGGCCTTTGATGAGCACATGGTCAACCCTTCCAAAATATTTGGCATCAGATTAAGTGTTTGTCCCAGCTACTGAATGTTCTTGAAAAGACTGTTCTTCTTTGAGGATATGTATATGTTAGAAAGAAAATGTGAATGGGCAAAGCATCTATTTAGTCGAGGGTTATCGGCACTAAAATACATTAACTTTAAAGGAATCAAAATGAATATCCTATAATATAACTAACGGACTTGATTGTGGACTGATGAAGTTGATTGTGAAATACATCAGAAGCACGATATATCTTTAGTAACGTCAAATGATCGCCCTCTAAACTTGAAAAGCTTCTCAAGGAAGTTCGTGACTGCATCAAAATATAAGATTTGGTTATCAGTTCCTGCTACTTTTCCATCAGGTGACTACATTGTCATCTTGAAAGAACACCGATAAGAACAGAAATGACGCAGGATCTATACCTCTTCCAACTTTTCACAGGGAGCATAATATATGGATTCGACTGAGAGCAACGCAACGAGCAGTTAAATTAATTGGCAACAACAAGAGCCTTATAATAAATAGGATCCAGTGGAAACCTGGCCATTTGATGACCAACTGAATGCGGGTTGTGGTGCTGTTAGAGTAAATGCAGTTAGAATGCCATTACACTCGGGATGTCATAATTTCTGGCGGGGCCTAACAATATGCATGAATAGCAAAGTGGCATACAATTTCCCACATCGGAGCCTTTATTATAGATTTCATACACATTCCAATAAAACAAGAATCATTTGTATTGAAAAAGCATACCTTTCTCGGCCTTTTGGCTAAGATCAAGTGTAGTATCTGTTCTTATCAGTTTAATATCTGATATGTGAGTCATCGACTCACATGATATTAAATTTATTTTTTGAAGGGGAGAGTCTGTCACGGCAGCTTGCTGCTGGGGCTCTCGAGCGTCGCCTTGGTGTTGCACTACTTCCATGGCCAGGCGCACCCCACCCAATCCTCAGTCAAAATTTTAGTCTTTCTATATATCAGCAAATCTGCACTTGAACGTAACCTGTTAAAAGTAGTAAACATTACAGTTTCACATAAATGGTGTTTCTTTGTGTCAAGTTTAGAAATGCTTATACTACATCCACTCTATGAAGAATTTTAAGTCATACATGGCAATCTATTCTCATATTGCAGGTTTGGTTTGTTTGTTATCTTGTCCTAGATATTTACTAGTTTGCATCAATCTAGTCACTAGCAACTTGGTACTTAAAACATACGGAGTGTAGTATATGTGGTATGTCAACTGTCAAGCCTTCATAAAATATGTAACCAATGTGTGATGTCATGGATATGTTTGATAAGTTAACATAGATACTTGATCAAGTTGGGAGTTAGTTGCTCCAAGAACAAGGGTAGGCATAGTTCTGATCTTATACATGTTATATTCAATGACTAAAAACAAATCATTTTCATTATGTTACAATCATATCAATTGCAATGTTACGTAAAGAGGAGATGAGATTAGCATGACCCATGCGCAATGCATAAATCGAGAAATATCGAAGTAATTTTCGTTCCCTCATGAATTATACCAGTTGGGATTAAATCCTTTGCCGCCTAATAAAATATCATATGGAGTTCAGTTGCAAGGCTAACCGTTTTTGTGTTCACATTGTATGACTTTGCTTTTTCTTAACTAAGAATTGGGTGGGGTGCGCCAGGCCATGGAAGTAGTGCAACACCAAGGCAACGCTCAAGAGCCCAAGCAGCAAGCTGCCATTGCGGACACTTCCCCTCAAAAAATAGATTTAATATCGTGTGAGTCAATGTCTCACATATCAGATATTAAACTGATAAGAACAGATACTACACTTGATCTTAGCCAAAAGGCCGAGAAAGGTATGCTTTTGCACAACCTCAACCTCTTTTTTAATTTCCAACTGCCTTCCCACACATAGCATAAAACCTACGATGTGGGACGATTTAGCCAAACCACTCCAACAACAAATCTGCTGTTCACAATAACAGTTATTGTGTATGGTTTTTCCTTTTCTTCTTTTGCTTACATATAATTCATGTCTTCGGATAAATCACAATTATTTTTTAAAAAGTTAGCTAAGCTGAAATGTAGATGATGACGAACAAGAGAAACCATAGATCTTTTCTTATAAATGTTAAATTCTATGAATTGTATGAACGAAATCAATAAGAAACAAGATAGATAAACGAGTTAATGTGGTTCAGTCGTAAAACCTACATCCATGATAGAAGGCACTCAACCTTTATTCAATATGATGGCCGAAAATACAATGCAGCTGTGATCATAGATTGAGTTCCTATCTGCGAATGGTGTATCTCCCATATGCTAAACTAGTTAGATTACTTGAAATTGAATTTTACACTCTTTTCTACAATGCAGTCACAGACTGTTTTTTAAGTGTGGATGATCGATGCGGATATATGAGTACGGTGTAGCTGGACGCAGCAACAGGGGATCAAGAAGTAGCGTAGCCAATGGAGTAAATTTTGGTGATCTGTGAACTAGCCGTTGGGAGAAATTGGTTAGGAGCTGACTTAACCGTTTACGCAGCCTGTGAGCTGGATATGTACATGCGATGAATGCATAGATACATATATTTCCCTTGCAGAAAAACTCTCTTAGCTTATATGCAATTCCAATTTACTTCTTCTACATATACTCTTCTCTCATACAGTCACACACAAGTCTAAAACATGATTCATATCCATATGTTGAATTGGGCAAAAGAAGTGCTTCAAATGCATATTGATTGAAACCATATAGGACATGAACTTGTTCATCATACAAATTATTCAAGACTTAAATGGTATGTGCACAAAGCTTTTGTATAGATCCATAGTCAATAGATGCTTTGTAAAACCAACAATAAGGTATACAGAAACATAAAATTTAAACTGAGACTTGGGTGGGGTGCACCAGGCCATGGAAGTAGTTCAACACCAAAGCGACGCTCAAGAGCCCCAGCAACACCAAACCAGGCCATGGAAGTAATGCACAAAACATTTTTATTTTCTTTTGATAATAATATAAATTGAATATGTTTGTTGATATTCAATTGATTTGATTATAAAACAAAATTAAAAACTGTGATTATAGACTCACCCGCAAATGGCCGAGAAAGGCATGCTTTTACATAGCCTCAACTTCTTTTTTTATTTCCAACTGTCTTTTCACATGTAGCTTAAAACCAACGATGTGGGACAATTTTATTTCAAGTGTCGTCTTGGTGTTGGGTGCGCCAGGCCAAGTGATACAACTAAGCTTATGAAATAGGAAATAAAGAGAGAGAGAAGAGGAAGATAGATATGAGTGAAGGATACTTTCTATTACTTCTTCGATGCAATGCCACAAAGGGCTACAACTATTTATAAAAACACAGATAACTATGCCACTAACAAAGAGGGAAACGTGCATGATGGATAACTACCCACTAACTTAAAAAAAGAAACGTGCCTGACTATGCTACACTAACTGCTGAAAGAAACATGATAATAACTACTTTGAGAATAAGGAAAAGACTTAGTCAACACTAAATATGATGCTCGTATCATCCCTCTCCGGTTCGAAAACCACTTTGTCCGCAAGGTGAAGGTTTGGAAGACGTTTGTCGATATGAGCAGCCACATGCATAGCATAGACATGGTGGAAAGAATTCGGGCATAGGATTGAGGTGTCACCCTTTAGACAAATACGATTGTCTTTCCAATTGAACTCCATTGTCAGATTGGCATAATTGTGTGTGAAAGTGCCTAGCATTTGCAGCCATTGTACGCCAAGTATGACATCCGGACCATGGACAGGCAAGACGAATAAATCCACCGTGAAATCTGATCCGTGCATGGTTAATGGTGTGGTGAGGCATTGTTGTGAGCACGCAAGAGACTCGCCATTACCGACATAGACACAAAACAGAGCGACATGCTGAACCTGGAGCGTCAAGGATTCCACCAAACGGGGGTGAATGAAGTTATGATTACTACCTCCGTCCAGGGGCGGAGCCAGGAATTCAATTTAGCAGGGGCAAAAATAAATACATGAAGAAATTTTAGAAGTTTGAGGTGGGTAATTTATAAAGGAAATTACAAAATTTTAAAATTTTATTAACAAATTAGTATAAGCTAATTATATTGAGGTGGGGCAATTGCCCCTTAATCCCTCTAAGTGGAATCGCCCCTGCCTCCGTCAATGAGTATGTGGACAGGAGAGGTTTGGATGGTTCCCTTGAGACGGAGAGATCTCGGGTGTATGGCACTAGAAAGGCTATTCATGAGGGATATATCATCAGCCACAAGCTCCTCGTGATGATCCGACATAGAGGCAGGCTGGACGTCTTCATTGGGTTCATCGTTGCTAAAGAGCAGGAGATGATGTGATTGACAATGGTGGGAGCGGGACCACTTTTGATCACAATTACAGCAAAGACCCTGGGCATCCTTGATTTGTTTTTCCGCAAAGGATAGTTTGCGAATAGGAAGAGAGTGGTGATCAAGACAACTACAGGTTGCTAGGTTGCTGATGGTCAAGATGAGTCAGGAGTGATGGTGGTGGGGTGAGTAGCAGCGTCGGAGAGTGCCTCCTGCTGGGCTGAAACTGCGACGTTGGTTTCATGATGCAAAGCGGAGAGCTCGCGTGCAAGAGCAAATGCAGCGGACAAGGAAGGCGGCCGCCGGAGATTCATCTCATGTCGGAGATGGGTTTTGAGGCCTGCAATGAAAACAGAGAGCAAGGCAGCCTCTGGAAAGCCCGTAACTTTGTTGAGAAGATGCTCAAAATCAGTTTGATATGCCGCGACCGACGATGTCTGCTTGAGGTTGGAGAGGGCACCAAAGTAGTCTTCAAAATGGTGTGGATCGAACCTCTAGTGAACTTGAGACACAAATTCATCCCACGAGTGAAGGATAACGTTGTTGCGTACCCATCGGAACCACTCCAATACTGTTCCTTCCATGAAAAGGCCAACCAAATGAAGACGATCGGGCGGAGCCGTGGTGTAGAATTCGAAGTACTCCTCTACATGGAATATCCATCCGTTGGGGTCGGTGCCGTCGAATTTGGGGGCATCAAGGCGGAGGTTGGGTCCGCGAAGAGTATTAGCATCATGTGTTTTGGGTAGTGGTGTGAAATTGGGCTGTGGAAAACGTGGAAATGATCCCAACTGAGGGCGACTAGGAAGTGATGAGTTAGGAGTGCTAGGGGGTAATAGAGATAGTAGGTGGTCAATCTTGTGAGTAAAGGTGGAGGCGAGGGAGTCAAGCTTCATATTTGTGGAGAGAGTGAGGTTATCCAATTGTTGCTGGAGTGGAGGGGGAGGAGTCTGAAGTTGTGGGATTGGAGTAGTGAAAAACTTAGAAATGTGCGGTACAGTTTTGTGATATCTCTCAATCTAACAGGTCCAGAGGATTCAACCAGTTCACAAAGGCTAGAAGATCATGAAACTATCAGACAAGGGTCGTTGGATGCACTCTATTTCTTCAAAACCTCAACCCACTATACTACAACTAGCACAGGGAAGTAAATGATCGATCCCACGAGGACGGACGTGTTACGAAACTGCATTTGGGATGTTTTGGAAAGGGGGTTGGCTGCTGCCATGCAATTTGTGGGTCGAGTACTAAAACTACATGGTCTGAGAGATTTAAAAACTACTTTACTCTACCTCCTGAGTCTAAGAAATGAGAACGTACGGAACATGCACGACTTTGAAAAACGAAATATACGAAAGTTCTAAGACAACTGGAGTTAAACTGACTAGAATGACTTTCCTAATTTAGACAAACAAAAATAAAGCAAATAGTGGGGACTAATTTCCTTAAACGACCAGGGTCTGGAAAAGCATGCAGAAAAGTAAAACACAGGCAGAAAGTACTGACAGGGTCTGGGGTCTGGGAGAACATGCAGAAAGGCAAAAGTACATGCAGAAAGTACTGACAAAAGCAGATCTGATTCTAACTACCAACAAACTTCATTTTCTTCATGAATCAAACGAGAATATCAGAAAGAACAGAGCATTTAACACCATAAAAATAGAGCAAACTTCAAATCTAAACTTAAAACGAGAAATTAAAGCCAAAACTAACAGATCTACGCTACTGGACCTAGAGAATGCAGAAACAGAAAGTTAATAACCATAATCATGCAAAACGTAAACAGAAAACACCAGATCTACGAAACTCCAACTCAAATCCACTACAATTCAACAAATCCAAACACCTCCATATGTAAATCCACAGCCTCCAACAACAAACCAACAGATCTCAGCTCCAAACATCCAACAATCAACAAGAACGAAAGCGAAAAGCAAGAAAATAAACATCAACTCAGCGAGATCCAACAAAAACCAACATAAACTTCCATAATAAAGAGAAATAGGTTCGAATCCAGCAGATCAAAGTCAGAAACTAGAGTTATGAAACTTAAAAACCAACAAGTACTTGAAACGAAAGCAAACTAAGTAAAGCAAGGTAAATATTGTTTCTTCGCCTTCACAAGGCGGTGTTACACGATAGCAAAACGATGAGAACCACGATGGCGACCAGAAATCACTCCATCTCCAAGTGCGCAACAAGTGAAACGAGTTTGAAGTGTGAAAAACAGGAATGAAACGAGGAGCCTCCAAAGTGAGCTAAGAGAGTGGGTGTAGAAGTGATCGAGAATCCTTTTTTCCTTAAGGTTGAGTTCTTTATATAGGTGAGGCTCTAATCCCTAGGGCATCCTTTTGGTGATTCGACGCTTGTGCCCTTGAATATGATGCTCTAAAATATCTGCTCTTTGCTCCTTTCTGCTCCTGTCACCAACTTTTGATCCTCCAGGTCTGAACGACGACATCTGAATTTCACCTCAATCTCCTTTCTTTCGCATCTGCCAGGTCAGGTAACAACAACTCCTAGGTCTGGCAGATTTATTACGCACCTGAACTCAGAAATATAGATCAGCGCCCCAAATGCACAGAATTTCAACCCGAAACCAATGCATGAAGGGGCTTTAACTTTTTGATGGAGGAGTAGATTTGGTCATAGTGGAAAGGAGAGTTCGACAATGAAAGCGCCAAATTAATACAACTAAGCTTATGAAATAGGAAATAAAGAGAGAGAGAAGAGGAAGATAGATATGAGTGAAGGATACGTTCTATTACTTCTTCGATGCAATTACGTGCATGATGGATAACTACCCACTAACTTAAAAAAGAAACGTGCCTGACTATGCTACACTAACTGCTGAAAGAAACATGATAATAACTACTTATAGAATAAGGAAAAGACTTAGTCAACACTAAATATGATGCTCGTATCACCCAGGCAGTAGTGCTACATCAGACGACACTTGAGAGGCCCAGCAGCCTGTTTAGATAACCTTTCCCCTCTGCTTGACTCCAAAAATAGCTATGACCTTCAGATTATTTATAACATTTCTATCCAAATGTCGAAAAATGAGGTTTTTCGAGTCTTGCAAGATTTTTCCCAGAATGATGGAAAAGATATAATCTTGCTATCGACACATGAAACTTGTCACGATTTTCTTTCCATGGCGCTTCACAATCTTTACATGTCGGTACCCACTGATTACAATGTTGCAATGGCGCGAATGAGAACCAATTTCAGAACATGGCTTAGCTCTACAATAGCTGACCTGCAGACGTGCTTAGATGCCTTTGAGCGGGCACCAGATGCGATAAGGAAGGCAATAGCGGAAAATCTGGAGAGATCAACTAAGCTTGTTAGCACTAGTCTAGGCATCATAACAAAGATTGATGTTTACATGAACTTTCACGAAAAACCATTGACTCAAATATATTTAAACGACACACAGACATTGCAGAATACAAAGCAGGGGATGCAGTTGGCTGTCGTGGCAGCAGATGGCTCGGGGAAGTACTGGACCATAAACGGGGCGATCAACGCTGCGCCCTCAAGGAGTAACGAGAGATTTGTCATTTACGTGAAGGAAGGAGTCTACCTTGAAAATGTGTTGGTTGGAATGAACAAGTGGGACATCTTAATGTACGGCGATGGCATGGACAAGACCATTGTTTCCGCCAGTCTCAGCAATGCCACGGGATCAACGATCATGCAATCTGCTACCTTTGGTAAGTACTCCCTCCGTCCACCATCACCTGACTCGGATTTTAAGAAATGCAATGGAAAGTATATGAAAATGTGAGTGAAACAAAGTTAGTGTAACGTTGAGGTCTATTACCAAAAATAGAAAAAGTAAATTGGACAATTAATCATGGAAATTTATCATGGACGTACGAAAATGGCAAATCGAATCTGCTTTCACTTCACCTTACATCTTAATGTATGGTGCAGCTGTACAAGGTTTTGGTTTCATAGCCATGGACATGGGGTTCGAGAACACAGCCGGTCCGGAAAAGGATCAAGCTGTGGCATTGTTTTCAGCATCCGATAGATCAGTATTCTACCGATGCATGGTGGACGGATACCAAGACACTCTGTTCGCACACTCCCATCGCCAGTTGTACCGAGAGTGCGACATATACGGAACAGTGGACTTCATATTCGGAGACGCAACTGTTGTCATCCAAAACAGCAACATATACCTCAAGAGAGGGATCTCCAACACCAACATCATAACTGCGCAAGGAAAACAAATCCCCCAGTCCATATCAGGTATATCCATACACAACTGTTTCATCTTAGCTGCTGAGAATCTTGACGGCGTAGAGACATTCTTGGGGCAGCCTTGGCACAACTACTCCACCGTCGTGATAATGGAGAGCCAACTAGGAAGCTTCATTGATCCCCGGGGATGGCGAGCTTGGGAAGGAAGCGATCCTCGTCTAGGTGTTCCCGATACTATATTGTATGTCGAGTACAATAATGTCGGCCAGGGTGCTGTGACTACAAAGAGAGTTCACTGGGAAGGGCTTAAAGTTGAAAACAGTCTGGAGTATGCAAGGAGCTACACGGTTGGATCCTTCCTTGGTGGAGGCGATTGGCTTCCGTCAACAGGTGTTGCTTTCGAGGCAGATTTGTACTCCTTTCATCCCAATAATGAGGCGTATTCCTTTTTAAGATGTTCTGGCTTAAGCGTGGCATTTTCTTTTTTGGCAATAACTAACTCCATCTTTTTTTTACTCTATCCTCTTATCTTTTATAGTAGTTTATTTTCTCCCTTGCTTTATTCTACCTTTTATTCTTTTATTATAATTTAATTCACTTAGCACCACTATCTAAATTCATGCATCAAAATAGAAATATCTCACTTAGCTGGGACAGATATAGTAATATATACAACTACTCAACTTCAGTAGTTAATTATAGGGCAAATTGCCAAAAAAATCAAGAAGTTTAGTCAAATTTTGGTCAATCCTTCAACTTTCATAAATGACCAATTATATCATAACTTTGTCATTTTTCTTACTTGGCCCATGACGAAATTTGTTAGCGTACTAAGTGTCTAAATTTATTTACGTAACATGTACATGTGTAAAAATTAAAGGCGTGACTGACTAAGTATATTAAAGGATGTCATTTAAGTAGTTGAACAGTTTGTCCACATAGCATTTTTCATCTTTCACATCATACATAATTTATCTCGAATATGAGATTATGGGACACTTGAAAAATGTCAAAGTTCAGATATAATCGATCATTTTTTAGAATTATGGAATCGAACATAATTCGACCAAAGTTGATGATTTTTCTTGAACGAATGATGATCTTTGCAAAGTAAAAAAGAATTGCTTAATTGAGTGCCAAAATGTGAAGGTAATTACAAAACCACTAGCAAAATTTGTGAGAGTCATAAAAATGAAGTGCAAGAAAAATGAATAAATTGATATTCCACGTCGAAAATATACTAATGAAATGTTGGAGAGATGTCGTGAATTGTCGTATTAAAGGAAAGAGTAAAGGCCAAAACCGGTCCTGAACATATGTCCATTTTATGATTTTGGTCAAATACTTTATCTTTTAAATTTTTGCATCCTGAAAAATTCCAACTCGGATCACAATTGGTCATACACTAACAATTCCGCCAATTTTTAAACGGTTTTAACTCATTTTTGATGGTTTTAACAGTCCCAATTGGGTTAAAACCGTTTAAAAATTGGTCAAAATCGAGTTAAACCGTTTAAAAACTGACGGAATTGTTAATGTAGGACCAATTGTGATCCGAGTTGAAATGTTCAGGATGCAAAACTTCAAAAGATAAAGTATATGACTAAAATCATAAAATGGGCATATGTTCAGACCAGTTATGTCATTTAATCTAAAGGAAATTAAAGACCACATATTTCATAAGGGTCATTGGTTGATCTAGCCTAGATTGGAAACCTCTGTTGCATTAAGTGGAAGTGCATGTCTAAGATCGACCCAAATGGTCAAGCATATGTCATGATTAATTCAGTCCTATTTTTTACTAGAGTTGATATTTCTTAGTTGATTTTTAAAAAAATTACAGTGAAGGAATTAAGAGAACTTTAAAACTCTTTAATGATGGTATTTTGATGTATTAAAGACAAGAGTTATACGTTAAACGAAAAAATAGAGGAAAAGAGCAGTATTTGAGTCATTTTGCTAGATTATCATAAACTATGTGATAATGTGTGTTCGTCGATTCAACATGACTTTCTTTAATCATTAGTTATTAGAGCATTAACAACGCATTAGTCACGAACTATTTCTGTGGTTGTATTGCTAAGTGAGGAAGGGGGCACCATTGCACCTTTGTGTTAAACTATTTATTTACGTGTGACACTTATTCAATATTACTATGGGATCGGACAATGTGGATTCCTAGTGTTGTTTGTGTTGGAATCTATGCCGGTCAATTGACTTTGACCAATTATAATTTCAATGAGACATTTAATTTTGTGAAATTAAATGATATAGCGTCGATCTACATTCGGAGTAAATGACCGTGGTATATTTATTTTCTCAAATCCGATTCCCGGTGAGTTAGAAATAATGGATTAAAGTTGTGCAAAATTGCAAACTAATGAGCTATGAGAGAAACTATGAGATTAATTAAGAGAGTTAATTATCCCACAGTTGAAGTTACAACTTATTAAACAAGTATTTAAAGAAGGATTATTACAAGTAATAATTATAGTGGACTAAGATGGCTGTAGAGCGCACACGTGCACACGCGCGCGCCACCGCTGGCCCTGCTGCGAGCCGCAACACCTCATCTGTATGACGCGGTAAAGCCAACGTGGCTGACATGTGACAGTCAACGCCGTGAATGAACCTAGACGCGTCTGTATGACGCGGTAAAGCCAACGTGGCTGACATGTGATAGTCAACGTCGTGAATGAATGGGTTCGATTCCCAGCTGGTGCATTAAATTTGTGGATTGCGGTGATGAGTTATCTGCGCCATCAGCGATGGGTTGGGTCTATTGCGCCTTCTGATATCAGAAGATAAATCTGGTGCATCTGAGCAATTAATTTTTTTATTCTTTTTTATTTTAAAATGGCTTCAGTCAAGTGTTTATTATTTTAAAATAGCTATGACATTTTTACAAGACTCACGCTCTGCCACTTTGATGTAGGGGCAATTTTATTCGTGGCTCGTGGGGTTTTAGATTTAATTGCTTATTTTGCTATCTTGTTACTTATACTCTATTCTTACCCATCTTACTTATATATTAAGTTTGGAAATTAAATATATCATCTTATAGATAGATGACACAGTGATAGATGACTCATGCAAACCTTCACTTTTGCCTCACAAGTTTGCATCTCAGCTGACTCAACTCATGGCATTAACCAGGATGTAAGAAGCAAACCAAGTTATTGACGACGGAATATCTGCCGGATGAATTATGGGTCTTAGAATGCTTCGTTTTTTTAAAGACTGGCCTCTATTGCATTTCTCATAAATCTCTATATTTGTTGAATGGGAAAATTGTGTGAAGAACTTGGATCAGACAAAAGATGTCCTTCAAATAGATAATTGATTGAAAACATAGAGGATTAGAATATTTATAGATGCTTTGTATAACCAACAATAAAATTGCAAGCATACAAAAACACAAAATTTAAACTGAGACTTGGGTGGGGTACGCCAGGCCATGGAAGTAGTGCAACACCAAGGCGACGCACGAGAGCCAAAGCAGCAAGCTGCCATTGCAGACTCTCCCCCTCAAAAAACAAAACTAATGTTATTTCTTATTTCTTGTACTATCATACATCAAAGCCAAGCACAAGACTCTTTATTCTCATCACTTCAATCATTGTGTGATGACATACTTTACTCTGAAGCCTGTTTACATAACTTTTCCCCTCTTCTTGATTCCAAAAATAGCTATGACCTTCAGATTATTTACAACATTTCTGTTCAAATGTCGAAAAATGAGGTTTTTCGAGTCTTGCAAGATTTTTCCCAAAACGATGGAAAAGATATAATCTTGCTATCACCACATGAAACTTGTCGCGATTTTCTTACCATGGCGCTTGACAATCTTAACATGTCAGTACCTACTGATAATAGTGTTGCATTAGCACGGACCAGAACCAACTTTAGAACATGGCTGAGAGCTACAATAGCCGACCTGCAGACGTGCTTAGTTGCCTTTGAGCGGACACAAGATGCGATAAGGAAGAGGATAGCCGCTAATCTGGAGAGATCAACTCAGCTTGTAAGCACTAGTCTAGGCATCATAACCAAGATTGATGTTTACATGAACTTTCTGAAAATCCATTTACTCGAATATATTTAAACGACACAAAAACATTGCAGAATACAAAGCAGGGGTTGCAGCCTGATGCTGTTGTGGCAACAGATGGCACGGGCAACTACCTGACCATAAACGAGGTGATCAACGCTGATCTACCTTGAAAATGTGTTGGTTGGAATGAACTAGTGGAACATCTTAATGTACGGGGATGGCATGGACAGGACCATTGTTTCCGCCAGTCTCAGCAATGCCACGGGAGCAACGATCGTGCAATCTGCTACCTGTGGTGAGTACTCCCTCCGTCCACCATTACTTGACTCGGATTTTAGAAATGCAATGGAAAGTAGATGGAAAAAGTGAGGAGGTGGGTCATACTTTCATATATTAGTTTTATAAGAGCATCCGCAATGGCGGATGTCCCGTCGGACGTCGGACCGGCGTGCCCGACGTCCGTGCGGGATGTCCGCCATTAGACAATCGACCGACGGACGCAGACATGCGCTGAGGACACCGGAGTTCCGCGGATTTCCGACGACGTCCGTCGGGACGTGATTTTTAATTTTTTTTTAAAATCACTTTATATATACGGCTTGTTGAACTTCATTTCATTCGCACCACTTGTTTTAACGAGTTTCTCTCTCTCTATGTTTCTTTTAGTATATCCAAAATGGCCAGTGATAGTGGTAGTGGTGCAGGTGGTACTGGTGGCGGTGCTGATGACGTACGCCGACGAATTAAAGAACAATTGCGGCCTAGATAAATCGCGTGTTACAAGCTGCCAGCAGTAGCAGCCGGCGGTACCTCGACCCATCCATCGTCGAGCTATAGTCCCCCGGGACCACATCGCTGCACACCGTCGGTTGTATGAGGACTACTTCGCACCAGAATCGTGGTTTGGGGAGAACATGTTCCGGCGACATTTTAGGATGCGTCGTCCTCTATTTCTGCGTATTGTGGGCACTTTAGAGCGTCGATACGATTATTTCAGGATGAGGGAGGTTGCGGTTGGTAAACCCGACCACACGTTGTGAGGGCGTTAGGGAGATATTCGGGGGTATCTTCAGAAGTCTACCCCAGAAGATGAAGGGGTTGACAGCGGAAGCGCAAGCATAAATCGATTACATAATAATCCGGATCTATTTAGCAGATTATTTAGACAATTTCTATTCGCGTAATTATCACATGTATCATGCCCATAACTCAAATAAATCATGCTTTAAATTAATCAAAACCTAAAACACGCCTTTCTACGGTTTAGCTATTATACCTTGATGATTCTCCAAAGAATTGAAAATAGCTAGCGCCTTCTCCACGTGAAGATCTTTAGCACAAAATCACGGATCTTCTGTCTGGTTCCCGGACTGTAAACTGATATGAGGATGGACAGATCTCACTAGTATACTAGGACTTAAATAAAGAAGACTGAAATTCTTTCCCATCGAAGGAGAAAAATCGTCCCTCTTCAATGTAGAGAGGGGGACGAAATTTTTTAATAAAAACAAGTGTATTTTCTGTCTCCTTTATTCTCCTATTTATATTAAGTCACATATTGGGCCCAGACAGGGATCTATGGAAAGTTTTGGATATGGGCTCCTGCAATTAGCTTTTTACTAATTAAATTAAATCCAATTTAATATAAGCTTATAATTGGAATATTACGAGCAACCACTACAGAAGTAATACTGCACTCCCCATCCAAATCCGAAATTATAAGTACTTCGGGTTTCCATTGCTTGGTATTTATTTTTCGCGCTTAAGATAGAAACATCCATTAATTAATTATTGTCTACTATGGACTTAATTAATTAATATCTTATTTATTCCAAGAGTGGATTCAACAAGAAATTCTTATTTATTATTCATAGAGTAATCAAACTCGAACTAGCTAGGTTCCGAATAATAAAACCTTATTTCAAGCTCCTCTTGAGGATGTTATCAAACGAGACTCACCTCGCGCACGATTCAACATAATAGCAATCCTAGCACCGCTAGATATTAATCACCACTACCCAATATACCAGGCTTATTGGGTTGCGAAAAACCCTCACCATTTGGTAAGTCAAAGTAGTGCATAATCAATACCGTATGCTCAATGCTAACGTACATTGTTTAAGAAACAATAATTTACAAGACCTCGTCTTTCAGTTGATAGCACAAAAACTGTCTCGCTTTAAATCCATTCAGTGCTATACCATACCAACGTCATCTTATTTCAGTAAGGCTTAGAAATAATCAGTCTGACATTGCAAACTTTCACGATAAGTAGTCTAAGCCTATCTAGGTTGTGAAATTCTTCTTTTTCTTTGTTCAGAACTGACCGTGTTACCTTAAAGTGAACGACGCCCACAACCGGTCTACTAAAACAAAGACTTAAACTTTGTTAAGTTACTTATACATTTAAACATGTAAAAAACATCCATTAAATGTAAAACTTAACAACATTATGACAAAAATAATCTGTTTATTCCTTTGGAAAATAAAATAAGAGTTTTAACAGTATTCAATCACTCGAAAGGTGATTTCTAGTATACAAACTCTAACAGAAGATTGCCAGGCTCTGATGGATATGCACGAGAGTTAGCACGGGTTTCCGAGAATGTTGGACAATATAGATTGTATGCATTGGAAGTGGAAGAACTGCCCCACTGCCTGGAAAGGGGTGTACATTACTGGTTTCAAGGACAAGAATCCCACGATGATCCTTGTGTTAGGATTGGTATACTGAAAAGCATATTTCGAGCTTGTTGCACGGATAGAATTACTTGTATACAATAAACTCTACAATCCACTTTTAACCCAAGGCGAGAAGAAGTAATTTTATTGCATTGATGTTTGCTTGTACATTTATAAGATGTTTCTCAAACATTTAAATGTATAAGAAGCAAATAAGTCTGATTCTTCTGCATATTAGACTAGTCGTGAACGATGTTCACAGAAGGTGATGCAGTCGGTCCTTTATAGAAGAGAAATAGAATTTCACAACCTAGATAGGCTTTGGCTACCTATCGTGAAAGGTTGCAGTGTCAGTCTGCATGTTTCCTTACCTTAGGAAATAAACGACACAGGTGTGGTATAGCACTGAAGGATCTAGCAGTTGAGATAAGTCTTTCTTGCTATTTATTGAAAGACGAGGTCTCAGTGATTGTTATTTTTAATCATTGTTGATATAACATTGATCATACGATATTGATTATGCACTACTTTGATTTATCAAATGGTGCAGATTTTTCGCAATCCAAGAATCCTGATATCTTGGGTAGTGGTGATCAATGTCTAGAGGTGCTAGGCAACGACGCCAAAAACTTGACTAAACTACCCGAAGTGTACGGGGTTATCGTAGCAAACAGCAAGCAAGAGTATATCGTATCCCACAGAGACAATTTAGTGTAAACCTAAGTACCACGAACAAATTTCAACCACTATCCAGGCGATCGAAATTTTGGGTTTGAAACTAACACTACTAAAAGCATATAAAATCAGAGATTAAAACAAGACACTTAAACAAGGAAGCAATTAAGCAAGCTGCAGAAAATGATGGAGGAATATGAAGAATTCAAGGATCCAATGCACAACTCATAGCCTAACCCAATTGAAATTAAATTACCATTTGAAGTCTATAGAATTGTTGAATCAATCACAGATATGAATTTAACCCTTTCCCAAGGTGAGAAATCCACAGATTAAGTGTAACAATCGAAGTCCCCTTCTAATTCTTAGACTTAACTCCCAAAAGATTGATTAGATTAAAGATCCTACTCAGAATCTCAACTCTCCCGAGTTTTATTGAATAAAGGAGTGGATTATTCCTCTTTCAAGATTAAATATTTCACCTCCCGATTACTCTAAGGAACCCTAACATTACCAATTGGTGATCAAACAATTGACAGGAAAAAGCACAGGAATAAACCAAACAATCACAAGAGCTAGATAAAACGAAATCAATTGGATTAAAACTATGAATCAATGCATCTTCACCAAGAATTCTGCATAAAAGAAGTTTAGCTACTCATATTCATGGAAGAAAACATGATACGGAGTACAATTGGTGGAGGAATTGAAGCTTGAATCTTCAATCTTCTTCCAAGAGCGCTTGAGAGAGATGGTTTTTGTGTTTCACGGCGGTAGAGAATCACTAGAGTTGCCCTAGCTTTTCTTTCTTATTCCCCTCTTCCAAAAATCGCGTTTCACAAAAGAAAATCGCCAGAAATACGTACCCGGCCGAGTGGGACTCTTTCGGTACTCTCTGGAGTCGCGCAGGCCAAATTGCGCCACCCGACCGGGTACAATTGTTGTACTGTAAAATCACCCGGTCGGGTGGGACTTCTTCCGAGCTCTCTGGACTCTCCAAGGCTTTTCAACACCACCCGGCCAGGTGGCTTTTCTGCACAAAACCTCATCCGGTCGGGTGAGACCCTGTTTCACCCAATTTTTGCTTATTTTGCCTAAAACACTCAACAAACACGTGAGCTCCAAAACAAATAGTAATTGGCTGGAAATAACCATTTTGAGCACAAAAACTCAACAATTAAGCATATCAACACACCAATCATGACACTAAAATACGAGTTTGTCAATCGTGTGCTGGGAGAGTCCAGTTTGATAATATCCTCAAGAGGTGTTCGAAAAAGGTTTTATTATTCAGAAACCCGGCCGGTTGGAATTTATTCCAGAATAATAAATAAAGATTTTGAACTAGACAACTCTTGGAAAAAGATATTAATTAATTAAAGTCAAATAGCAGACTTAAATTAATTAATGGATATTTATATCTTAAACACGAGAAATAATAAATTAAAGAGGTAAAGCCTAGATTACTCGTAATTTGGGATTGGACGGGCAGTCAATATTATTTTAATGTAGTGGCTGATAATAATATTCTGTCGAACTTGTATTAAATTGGGGCTTAATTTAATTAGTAAAAGTCCAACAAGTTTGGCCCAAGTCCAACCTCCATGGATCCCTAATTTAGCCCATCATAACTCTATATAATGGAGACTAAATAGAAGACCAATTTAATGATTTTTTAAGCTTAAAATTTCGTGCCCCTCTCTGCAGAGGAGACGAAAATTTTCATTCCCTTCTGGTGGGAATTTTGTCTTCTATTTAGTCAAGCCCTTTTCGAAACTGACAAGCTTTGCCCACCAAAAGGTCATTATCTGAGTTTGGGATACAAATTAGAAGATTTGTGGTCGAGTACGAAGATCTTCATGTGGAGAAGGAGCAAGCAATCGTCGATTCTTTGGAGAATCAGATCGGCAACCCTAATCCGTAGAATATCATGAATTGGGGTTTAATTCCTTAAAGCATAATTAATGTGCGTTCTTGTATGCAATTTTGATTGTTTAACATGTGGTTAAATAGATCTGGATGCATGATTTATTTGTTTATGCATGACTTCCGTTGTGCAAGGGGCACCAATCCCCAACACCTTGAAGCGGCAACTGACTACCGGCTGTGGATTTGGCATGCGTACTTTGGAGTAGCCGGGTCGAACAACAACATCAAACGTCCTCCAGTCATCGCCCGCTTTCAACGAGCAGTGCATGGGCGTTGGTCCGACCGTCAATTTCGTCACCTATGGCAACCAGCACAATATGAACTATTATTTGGCGGATGGGATATACCATATGTGGCCCGTATTCGTGAAGACGATCAGGTGCAAAATAGAAGAAAAGAAGATCTATTTTGCGAGTCATCAGGAGGCAGCGCGCAAAGATATGGAGAGGGCATTTGGTGTGCTCCAGGCTCGATGGGCGGCAGTGGAGGGTCCATCACGACTTCGATATATTGACAGCATCGCTGATGTCATGTACGTTGCATTATCATGCACAACATAATTGTCGAAGATAAAGGTTCAACACTGACTGATTGGGCCATTGATGATGTTGATGATGTCGGTCCAAGCCACGGCGTGGCCACCACCAATTTACGTATGGGGGTACCCATGGAGAGGCCGATCGGGTCCGTGCATTTGCGGACATGCGCCAACGACAAGCTCATATTCGACTCCAAAACGATATAATTTAAGAGCTATGGACGCGGAGGGGTCGTCGTTGATATTTATAATGTAATTTGTTTAGTGTTTTTTTTTAAATGTACTTTTTTATTTATTTTTTTAATGAAATTATCATTGCACTTTCTCCGTCCGTATTCGTGTCGAAATTTAAATTCCATAAATTATTAAATTCTGTAAATTGTTTAATTTGGTGAATTTGTGAATTTTTATTTTTGTGATGTCCGCCGGGATGTCCGCCATTGTGCAGTGGGACGTCCTTATGACGCGGCGGGAGGTGTTTTTGGGATGTCCGTCGGGACATCCGCACCACTGTGGATGCTCTATTAAAATGTGAGTGAAATAAAGTTAGCGAAACGTTGAGGTCAATTACCAATTAATCATGGAAAGATGAAAATGGAAAATCAAATCTGCTTTCACTTCGCCTTACATCATGATGTACAGTGTAGCTATACAAGGTTTTGGGTTTATAGCAATGGACATGGGGTTCAAGAACACAGCCAGTCCGGAAAAGGATCAAGCCGTGGCATTGTTTTCAGTCTCTGATAGATCTGTATTTTATCCGATGCATGGTGGATGGATATCAAGACACTATGTTCGCGCACTCCCATCGCCAGTTCTACCGAGAGTGCGACATATATGGGACAATGGACTTCATATTCGGAGACGCATCTATAGTTATCCAAAACAACAACATATACCTCAAGAGAGGGATCTCCAACGCCAACATCATAACTGCGCAAGGAAAACAAATCCCTCAGTCTATATCAGGTATATCCATACACAACTGTTTCATCTTAGCTGCCGAGAATCTTGACGGCGTGGAGAAATTCTTGGGGCGGCCTTGGCAGAACTACTCCACTATCGTGATAATGGAGAGCCAACTAGGAAGCTTCATCAATCCCCGGGGACGGCGAGCTTGGGGAGGAAGTGATCCTAGTCAAGGTGTTCCTGGTACTATACTATATGTCAAGTACAATAATGCTGGCCCGGGTACTGTGACTACAAAGAGAGTTCACTGGGAAGGGCTTAAAGTTGAAAATAGTCTGGAGTATGCAAGAAGCTACATGGTTGGATCCTTCCTTGGCGGAGGCCATTGGCTTCCGTCAACAGGTGTTGCGTTGAGGCAGATTTGTATTCCTTTCATCCCAATAGTGAGGCGTATTCCTTTTTTAGTTGTTTTGGCCTATACGTGGCATTTTCTTTTTTGGCAATAATTAACTCTCTCTCTCTTTTTTACTTTATCCGCTTGTCTCTCATACTTATTCTATTTTATTCTCATTTTCTATTTTCTATTTTTTATTTTCTACTTTATTCTCTCTCATACGGGTATAATTTACTTCACTAAACACCACTATCTATATTCATGTGTCAAAATAGTAATGTCTCATTTAGGTTGGACCGATATAGTAATATACATTTACTCTACTTCAGTAGTTAATTATAGGACAAATTGCCAAAAAAAAAATCATCAAGTTTGGCCAATCCTGCAACTTTCATAAATGACCAATTATATACTTCATCAGTCTTTGAAAAATAGTCTCATTTTGTCAGTTTGAGATATCCAAAAAAAAATGGTCTAAATTCAAAAGTGGAAACTTTCTCTCACACTCTCTCTTACTTTTTCTCCTTATCTCTCTTTCTTTTTCTCCCATCTCTCATACTTTACTTACTTTTTCTCATCATCTTTGCTTTATCAATTTATAATTAAAATTTGTGCCGTCCACAAATGAGATTATTTTTTTTGCATGGAGAGAGTAATAATTTTTGCATTTTTCTTAATGGCCCATGACGAAATTTTTTGGCATGCTACGTGAATAAATTTATTGACGTGAAGCATACATGTGTAAAAATTAAAAAACGTGACTGACTAAGTAGTTGAATAGTTTGTCCACAAAGTATTTTTCGTTTGCCACATTATACATAATTTCTCTCAAATATGAGATTATGAGACACTTAAGAAAAATGTCAAAACTATGATCTAATCGGACATTTATAAAGTTATGGAATTGACCAAAATTCAACCAAAGTTGATGATTTGTTCTGGATCGGAGGATGTTCTTTGCAAAGTAGAAAAGAATTACTGGGTGCCAAAATGCGAAGGTAATTACAAAACAGTAGCGAAATTTACGTGAGTTGTAAAAATGAAGTGCAAGAAAAATGAATCAATTGATCTTCCACGTTGAAAATATACGAATGAAATGTCGGAAAGATGTTGTATAATGTATTAATGGAAATTAAAGACCACACATTTCCATACTTACTGGATAGGGGGGTCATTGGTTTATGTAGCATAGGTTGGCAACTTCCGTTGCACTAACCGGAGTGCATGTCTAACATCGGCCCAAGTGGTCGAGCATATGCCATAATTTGTGATAGAGAGGTCATGCATTTGCGAATCCCTTACCTGGTCAAGTATAAATTAATTCAGGCATATGTATTATATTCACAGTATTAATATCATTTTTAAAATACGGGGGCTGTATCGAGAAAAACGTTGGCTATATGCAAAATTATCACCAGAATTTTGCCTTAGGCGACATTGGGTCAGATTGCACCGGAGAGTGAGGTTTAGTTTACACATCTAGTCATAACTAAATTTGATTGTACTATAAACTTAGGGCTCGTTTGGTAGCTATGTCATGTTTCGACTAGACATGATACCGTTATGATAGTAATCATAGTTTCGATTAGTTAATTTACATATATTGGGTGTTTGGTAGATTAAGATAATTGTGAGTTATCTTATTGTAGTGTTTGGTACAATAAGTCACAAGTAAGGATTAAAATTATGATTGTCAAAATTATCCTCATTAGTTTAAGTTAATTACTAAACTATCATCATTTTACCCTAATTATTCCTATAAAATCGTTTTGTTTAAAATTAACATCTTTTCAAGCTAAACTCCTTACAAAAATTAGCATCTTTATATCAAAAAACTTATATTTATTTTGGTATTCTATTTTTGTGAGCATTAATAATTTTGGACAAATTTTATGAATAATCAATTATTAGTTTGGACAAATTCTATATGAAAATATTTTATCAAGTACCAAATTTTATATGTTCAATTTTTTTGAAGTTTAAAGCGTTTGTGGATTGAACAACATCGTATATTTATGTTCAAAACAAAAGCAATTGCCTTCAAGTATTACGTAATTATAAGTATAATATAATGTAAATAAAGTAATATAATGAGAATATAATACGATTTAATGTAAAGTAATATAACGAGAACATAAAGTAATATAATGAGAATATTATAATATAATATAATGTAAATAAAATAACAAAGTAATATAATTAGAACAACAAATTGACATCAACAAAATTCTTAATATGATTAATAGGAAAATGACGTCCTTCAATACAACAACTAAGTAAAATTGATGGGTTAGAAATTTTGATGGGTAAAATTGTATTTTGTTAACTTAACTAGGCTTCCATGATAAATAACATAGGATTTTGGGTAGTTACAAATATGACTAAAACATAAGATTTTCAGTGGGCTTTGTGCGGGCCGGAAATAAAACACGGGCTACTATGTTTGGTAACATAACTACCAAACACATAAATAAACCAGATTAATCTCTTATGTAGGCGAAACATAGCTACGAAACGGCCCCTTACTTTCTAATTTGGAAAAGAGAACCTAACTAAAGGAAACTTACCATGATTTTACTAGCTAACTATTACCAACAAAGCTAGCTGCAATATAAATTCAGGTAAAGATTGACAAAATTATGCAAGCATATGTACAAATTGTAATCACTAGAAGTATCAATTCAAGAAGCACCAGTGGTCTAGTGGTAGAATAGTACCCTGCCACGGTACAGACCCGGGTTCGATTCCCGGCTGGTGCATTTAATTTAATTTGTGGGTTGCGGTGACGAGTCATCTGCGCCATCAGCGATGGTTGGGTCCATTGCGCCTTCTGATTTCAGAAGATAAATCCGGTGCATCTGAGCAACAATTTTTTTATTCTCTTTTATTTTAAAACAAGAACTTGCTTCAATCTAGTGTAGAAATTTTTAAAAAAAGGTACTTGAACATAGTTTAATTGCTTTGTTTGCTATTTGTTACTTATAGTCTATTCTTACCCATCTTGCTTATATATCAAGTCTTAGAACATGGAAATAGTGTAAAAATGGAGTGTTTGGAAATTAAATATCTCATCTTATAGATATCATAACTTTACTCTTTAGTATTGGATGACACAGAGATGACTCATGCAAACCTTCACTTTTGCCTCACAAGTTTGCATCTCAGCTGACTCAACTCATGGCATTAACCAAGCAAAATGTGTAAGCAAACCAATTTATTGGAGTCCTAATGTTTTCTAAATAAAATAGTATACCAAAATATAATTTAGGATTGAGTTGTGAGATTATTTTAGTTGAAGAGGGTTGCCTATGACTAATTATCATGTGATTATCCAACTAAGATAATCAAGGATTGAGTTGTATGATTCAATCTCATGAACCAAACACAATACATATTTAATCCTGAGATATAATCTTGACTACCGAATAGCCCCTAAAAGGACTATAGATATTGGATTACCAAAACCATTTTTACCTGACCACCAATACCAAATTATTCCGCCTTCTTCCAAAATCAGACACATTAATCTCTAAACACATATGCCTCCATATATTAAACTAACACGTGTTTTAGCAAGGAATAATTGCTTTGACATATCTAGTGAATAACCTTAATGCATCATTCAGAAAAGTAGATTGTCTAACAACTTTTGAATATTATATTAAAACACAATGTTCATAGAACGTTTTTAGAATTCACTCAATTTCGGACAAGTCTTGTTGGGCCTGGGCTATTATAAGCTAATCCTATCGGATTAGACCGGAGTTATTCGATTTAGCATATCTTCCACCGAAATTTTGCATCGGGTTGTAGGATTATTTGGGCCCATCAATCCATAAAGAGAGGTGTTGGGCTTGGGTAGAGATAGATATATATGAAATGTGTTTTGTGGTTGTAGCTTTCCACTTCAATAATATCAGTAAAACCCATCCCACATCGAATTCTTGAAGATTAAACTGCAGATACATATATGGATGGCTTAGTGAAGCAGGCACGACCTTACTTGAACAGGATCTGTTCTATAGGCTCGTACCTCTGTATCCTTGATTTCTAAGGAGACAGGAAACCACGTCTGGTGGATGAACCGTGGCTGCCTGGCTAGAGCGTGATTAACAGCGCCCCGGGTCAGGTTTCTGGCCCATGGTGCAGTAGATGATCGTTCTTGGCTCGATTCCGGCCCTGTCAGGATGGCTGGGCAGCTGTCTGACAGACTCTAAACCTTTTTGTTTTTTGATGCAGCTAATAAGTATGATAGTTATGTGAGGTATGACATTTGATAACAGTTGTGAGTATGTGTGGAAAAGAAGGTGTACATGGAGGAAGTTTGGGGGTTGTTGGAGTTAATGTGTTCCTTGGAAATGTTTGTGCTGCTATAAGAGCTGTGGCCTTTGATGAGCACATGGTCAACCCTTCCAAAATATTTGGCATCAGATTAAGTGTTTGTCCCAGCTACTGAATATTCTTGAAAAGACTGTTCTTCTTTGAAGGATATGCATATGTTGAAAGAGAATGTAAATGAGCAAAGCATCTATTTACTCGAGGGTTATCGGCACTAAAATACACTGACTTATAGTGCATTTGCTGATATATAGTAAGACTTAAATAGTGATACTATTACACCCAAGCAGCAAGCTGCCATTGCAGACACTTCCCCTCAAAAAATAGATTTAATATCGTGTGAGTCAATGACTCACATATCAAATATTAGACTGATAAGAACAGATTCTACACCTGATCTTAGCCAAAAGGCCGAGAAAGGTATTACCTTACCACTACCTCAACTTCTTCTTTTATTCTCCAACTCCCTTTTAACATGTACCTTAAAACCAACGATGTGGGACAATTTATTTCAACAGCCAACCCACAGAATAAACAACATAAATCAGTTTTTATGATTGATTGTGCATTTCTATTAAAATCAAAACATATTAATCACTCCATGCTAGTGTTAAAATTAGAATATTCTGATCTTGCTATAATCATTATTAGAATATCTCGTTTATTATGTGTAAAATAAATTATGTATTTAAGTGTTGTAACTCGAATAATATGTCATCAACAAATCAACAAATAAATTAAAAACAATCAGCCATCGTGGCTATTCTTTACTTGAAAACAAAACTAATGTTATTTCTTATTTCTTGTGCTATCATACATCAAAGCCAAGCACAAGACTCTTTATTCTCATCACTTCAATCATTGTGTGATGACATACTTTACTCTGAAGCCTGTTTAGATAACCTTTCCCCTCTGCTTGACTCCAAAAATAGCTATGACCTTCAGATCATTTATAACATTTCTATCCAAATGTCAAAAAATGAGGTTTTTCGAGTCTTGCAAGATTTTTCCCAGAATGATGGAAAAGATATAATCTTGCTATCGACACATGAAACTTGTCGCGATTTTCTTTCCATGGCGCTTCACAATCTTAACATGTCGGTACCCACTGATAACAATGTTGCAATGGCGCAAACTAGAACCAACTTTAGAACATGGCTGAGCGCTACAATAGCCGACCTGCAAACGTGCTTAGATGCCTTTGAGCGGACACCAGATGCGATAGGGAAGACGATAGCCGCTAATCTGGAGTGATCAATTCAGCTTGTTAGCACTAGTCTAGGCATCATAACAAAGATTGATGTTTACATGAACTTTCATGAAAAACCGTTGACTCAAATATATTTAAACGACACACAGACATTGTAGAATACAAAGCAGGGGATGCAGCCTGATGCTGTCGTGGCAGCAGATGGCTCGGGGAACTACTGGACCATAAACGAGGCGATCAACGCTGCGCCCTCAAGGAGTAACGAGAGATTTGTCATTTACGTGAAGGAAGGGATCTACCTTGAAAATGTGTTGGTTGGAATGAACAAGTGGAACATCTTAATGTACGGCGATGGCATGGACAAGACCATTGTTTCCGCCAGTCTCAGCAATGCCACGGGATCTACGATCATGCAATCTGCTACCTTTGGTAAGTACTTCCTATGTCCACTATTACTTGACTCTGATTTTAAGAAATATAATGAAAAGTAGATAGAAAAAGTTGGGAGGTGGGCTCCACTTTTATATATTAAATTTATAATAAATTGTGATTGAAATAAAGTTAGTGGAACGTTGAGGTCTGTTACCAAATATAGTAAAAAAAATTAATTGGATAATTAATCATGGACAAACAAAAATGGCAAATCGAATCTGCTTTCACTTCGCCTTACATCTTAATGTATGGTGCCAGCTGTACAAGGTTTTGGTTTCATAGCCATGGACATGGGGTTCGAGAACACAGCCGGTCCGGAAAAGGATCAAGCCGTGGCATTGTTTTCAGCATCTGATAGATCTGTATTCTACCGATGCATGGTGGACGGATACCAAGACACTCTGTTCGCGCACTCCCATCGCCAGTTCTACCGAGAGTGCGACATATACGGAACAGTGGACTTCATATTCGGAGACGCGGCTGTTGTCATCCAAAACAGCAACATATACCTCAAGAGAGGGATCTCCAACACCAACATCATAACTGCGCAAGGAAAACAAATCCCCCTGTCCATATCAGGTATATCCATACACAACTGTGTCATCTTAGCTGCTGAGAATCTTGACGGCATAGAGACATTCTTGGGGCGGCCTTGGCACAACTACTCCACCGTCGTGATAATGGAGAGCCAACTAGGAAGCTTCATCGATCCCCGGGGATCGCGAGCTTGGGGAGGAAGCGATCCTCGTCTAGGTGTTCCCGATACTATATTGTATGTCGAGTACAATAATGTCGGCCCGGGTGCTGTGACTACAAAGAGAGTTCAGTGGGAAGGGCTTAAAGTTGAAAACAGTCTGGAGTATGCAAGAAGCTACACGGTTGGATCCTTCCTTGGCGGAGGCGATTGGCTTCCGTCAACAGGTGTTGCTTTCGAGGCGGATTTGTACTCCTTTCATCCCAATAATGAGGCGTATTCTTTTTTAAGATGTTCTACCTTAAGCGTGACATTTTCTTTTCTGGCAATAATTAACTCCATCTTTTTTTTTTTTACTTTATCCTCTTATATTTTATAGTTTATTTTCTCCTTTTCTTTATTCTACTTTTTTCTCTTTTATGCACAACTTAATATATTTTTAAAATACTCCCTCCGTCCCAAGATAAGTGACCACAAACTTTTCGGCACGAGATTTAAGGAAATAGGGTTTTGTTAGTAAAGTGAAAAGTGAATAGAGTAAGATAGTTAATAAAATAGAGAGAAAAAGTAAGAGCGAGAGAGTATCCAAAAAGGAAATGAGTCACTTATCTTGGGACGTCCCAAAAAGGAATATGAGTCACTTATCTTGGGACGGAGGGAGTATTAATTTTCAATTTTAAATTAATTAAACAAAATTACAATCAATATCAACATTGAACCATATGAGTAACAATTTCAGTTATATACGAATAAAAAATCTATACAAATCAACATTGAAGCATAATAAATAAATCACATAATATAATGTTTAAATATTAAATCATATATAATTAATTAAATGAAAAGGAACGAAAATATAATTAAAAAGAACAAAATTAGTCAACCAAAAGAAATTGAGGAAGCCTTGAAATCACTGAGCATAGTGTGAAATGGTTCCATGACATCATGCTTTTCTCCTAAGATAAGGCCAAAAATAGTATGTTTGAGTTCTATAAGATAAGGGCTCGTCTGGTAGGCTTGAATAGCCTTGAAAATGCACTGTTCACAGCTGGTAACCAGCGTTTGGTAGCTCCAAAATGAATTTGCCGACCCGGTACAATCTTCCGGGTTTCCACCCCACACATACTACTATCAGCACACTCCTCACACTCCTGTCAACCGTTTCACGGACTTGGGCAGGTATTAGTTTCCCGATTGTGCTGAAACAGCTGTGAAAGCCCATTCTACCCTTAGGAATTCTCCAATCATCATTGACCAAGAATTAGGGGAATCGAACATGGCAAGAATAAAAATCCCAACTTGCATTCGAAACCCAATCGGAATTAAAATTAGAGCTGAAATCACGCACCTCAAATCGAAGAGGGTGAACCTGAAGACAAGGTAGAGCACCGGCGGATATGGCGGCGGCGATTACGAGGAGCGCGAGTGTGGAGAGGGTGAAGCAGCGGCGTCGACAGCAGCTTCTCCCGCACTTTCCGCGGCGTGTGAAGGCTTCGAATTTCCTGGCATTCTCCGGCGGCGGATAGCGGTGGCTCTTTCTTGAGTGAGGAGTAATTGGGAGTGAAGAACGGTAAATTGGAAGTAATTAAAAAGAGGGGTAGTTTAGGCATGGGCTTTTTGGTTTCAGCCCTTCCTCATTTCAACCAAACGACGGAAATGGGCTAAACATTTTACTTGGGTTCAACCAAACAACCTACAATTTAGTCCATAAACTCATGAAAGTCCATTTACCATAAACTCATGTTAATTATTTTCTTCACTACCAGACGAGCCCTAAGTAGGTATGTGTGGATATCCAGCCTTTAAATAAATTATTTATAGGCTAAAATATTATGTACGTAATCTTTGATGTAGCTGCAAAATTTAGAATCACATACCCACAAAATTATGATCAACAAAAAAGGAATGCAAAGCCTTTAAATCTACACAAATTCAACCGAAATTCAAGGCGAAAACTCACTTGCAATTGTAGTTCATCCTTTCCCCCTTTTTCCCACTCAATCACTTGCCTCTACAAATCGAGTATGTGTGTATTCATGTATTAGAGCACAATTTCTGAGAACTCATCTGTAACTAAAAAATGTTAATGGAAATTCGCCAAATATAAAATTAAAAAAAAAAAAAAAATCTTAAATCTCAATAACTTAATTTTTATTTTATGCCAGCATATTAGTCGTTAATTATACATTATAAAACCTCCCACTCATTATAAAACCTCCCACTCACTTTCCTTTTTAATTTTAAATTAAATGACATTCTTTTCACATCTATATAACTGACGCCTATTAAGTTGAATAAATATATTCAAACAAATTTTTAATTAAAATATAATATCTATACAATATATAAAAGAGAGTTTTGAGGGTATTTAGGGAAATATTCATATTATTATTTAAATAAATACGGTTATTTGTGGTTAGATTAGTGGGTAATTATTTAAAGTTAGTGGAGAGTTATTTAAAGTTAATAGGGAGTTAATGAGTGGTTATTATCCATAGTAATTCGGTCTAAGAAAATTGCTCTATCGACAAAGAATGCTGCCAATGAAGATTTTCAGGTTTTTCTGAGAATGTTACCCCAATGATTAATTCCTGTTGAATTGCTTTTACGGTTTTACCTGGTCGACTTTTTTGATTGTGATCTCTTATAAGTACGATAGCAGTTATATTTCTCCATTCTGTAATGTTTAGACTGTGATTGTTTTGTTTTGTGATTCTTGGTGATATAATTGAAATTTCCCAGTAGAGATTTCAAGTGTGTGAACATCATGACATGTGGAATATGCTTGGTAACCTGAATCATCTCTCTCAGTTGGAACTGTTATAGACTATTTTAAAAAAGTTTTTTTCTTATCATGAAAATGTTGTTCATTAGTTTTCTTATGGACATGGGTGCTTTTATCATGAAAATGATGTTCAATAGTTTTCTAATTAGAGCTTTTTGTTAGATTTTGATCATTTAAATGGTGTGTCATATAGTCTCCTATCCTGGCTACTCTTGGCCTATCATTTAGACACTGCGTAAAAAATGATGCAATATAGAGACACATTGCTGCTTCCTTGGTTTTTGCTTAATTAGAAATCATGTTTGTTAGGTGTTCAGTGATTTCTCAGTCTTTCTCCTTAACCATTTAAGGATGCAATTTTATTTGTCCATGCCGATTGCCACTTTTCAGGTGTTTATGGATTGTTATCATTCCACTGTGATGATTTAGGTTACTATATTTTGCATTTTGTAAATTTGACAGAGGATGATACAAACATAGCATCAGAAGTTAAAGTACCTATTTGAATGGCATTTCTCATGTGAGTTTTTCATTTTATAACTTCTTTCTATTTTTTGAGTTACCATCTTAGGCTCGAAATAAATAACAGGCTATAAGTTTTTATAATGCGTGAATATAGTTACAAATCTGATTTTTCATTGGCAGGTAGTACAAAGGATTACAAAGTTCTCATAGATCAGTTTCATCATGTTTCTGTTGCTTTTTTGGAGCTTGGAAAATGGTATTTTTTTAACTAGCCATTTTTTATGTAATGTTAAAAGAACAGATTTCTCATGTTACTATTCTGGTAGTTGAAGCTAATTTCCCCATAACTGCTTAAGAAAAGATCTGCTTCTTATGCTGTTGCATGGATGGTAATTACTGCTCTCATTTGCAGTCAAGAGGCAATTGAGAATATTACCATGAGAATGGGTGAAGGATAGGCAAAATTTATATGCAAGGAGGTAGAAATATCATGATAGCATGGTTTCTCAGCTATTTTGTCATGATTGTGAAGTTATTTGTTACCTTGCCTTTGTGCCACATCGATCTCATGAAATCTAGAAATGAAAACGGTCTACCATACCACCAAAAAATTCTAATACAAGGAATTGTTATAGAATTTGTCTTCCTATTCCAATTTAATGTTTATACATTATATTATGTGATTTGTTTCAAATTTATTATGCTTCAATGTTGATTTATATAGATTTTTGATTCTCATATAACTAAATATTGTTACTCATATTGTTCATTGTTAATATTGATTCTAATTTTGTTTAATTAATTTAAAATTAAAAATATCTGATTTATTCCAAATTTATTATGCCAAATTTATTATGTGTTAATGTTGATTTGTATAGATTTGTGATTCTCATATAACTAAAATTGTTACTCATATTGTTCATTGTTAATATTGATTCTAATTTTATTTAATTAATTTAAAATTTTATATTAAAAATATACCAATCTGTGCATAGCACAGGTGTGATAAGTTTAATATAAAATGACAGTTTTGGAAATCAAAACTCTCCATTTATATATTGTATAGATTTAATTCACTAAACACCACTATCTAAATTCATGTGTTAAAATAGAAATATCTCACTTAGGCTTAGGACAAATATAGTAATATACAACTACTCAACTTCAGTAGTTAATTATAGGGCAAATTGTCAAATAAATTAAGAAGTTTAGTCAAGTTTTGGTCAATCCTGCAACTATCATAAATGATCAATTATATCATAACTTTGTCATTTTTCTTACTTGGCCTATGACAAAAAATTTTAGCGTACTACGTGTCTAAATTTATTTACGTAACATGTACATGTGTAAAAATTAAAGGCATGACTGACTAAGTATATTAAAGGATGTCATTTAAGTAGTTGAACAGTTTGTCCACATAGCATTTTTCATTTTTCACGTCATACATAATTTATCTCGAATATGAGATTATGGGACACTTATGTAAAATGTCAAAGTTCAGATATAATCGATAATTTTTTAGAATTATGGAATCGAACATAATTCGACCAAAGTTGATGATTTTTCTTGAACGAATGATGATCTTTGCAAAGTAAAAAAGAATTGCTTAATTGAGTGCCAAAATGTGAAGGTAATTACAAAACCACTAGCAAAATTTGTCAGAGTCATAAAAATGAAGTGCAAGAAAAATGAATGAATTGATATTCCTCGTCGAAAATATACTAATGAAATGTTGGAGAGATGTCGTGAATTGTCGTATTACAGGAAAGAGTAAAAGCCAAAACTGGTCCTGAACATAGTCCATTTTATGATTTTGGTCCTATACTTTAAAAACCATCAAAATTTGGTTAAAACCGTTTAAAAATTGACGTAATTGTTAGTGTATGACCAATTGTGATCCGAGTTAGAATTTTCAGGATGCAAAAATTCAAAAGATAAAATATAGGACCAAATTCATAAAATAGGCATATGTTCAGGACAAGTTATGACATTTAATCTAAAGGAAATTAAAGACCACATATTTCATTAGGGTCATTGGTTGATCTGGCCTAGATTGGAAACCTCTGTTGCATTAAGCGGAGTGCATGTCTAAGATCGGCCCAAGTGGTCAAGCATATGTCATGATTAATTCAGTCCTATTTTTTACTAGAGTTGATATTTCTTAGTTGATTTTTTAAAAAATTACAGTGAAGGAATTAAGAGAACTTGAAAACTCTTTAATGATGGTATTTTGATGTATTAAAGACGAGAGTTATACGTTAAACGAAAAAATAGAGGAAAAGAGCAGTATTTTGAGTCATTTTGCTAGATTATCGTAAACCATGTGATAATGTGTGTTCGTCGATTCAACATGACTTTCTTTAATCATTAGTTATTAGAGCATTAACAACGCATTAGTCACGAACTATTTCTGTGGTTGTATTGCTAAGTGAGGAAGGGGGCACCATTGCACCTTTGTGTTAAACTATTTATTTACGTGTGACACTTATTCAATATTACTATGGAACCCGACAATGTGGATTCCTAGTGTTGTTTGTGTTGGAATCTATGCCGGTCAGTGGACTTTGACCGATTATAATTTCAACGAGACATTTAATTTTGTGAAACTAAATGATAGCGTCGATCTATGCGGAGTAGATGACTGTGGTATATTCATTTTCTCACATCTGATTCCCGGTGAGTGAGAAATAATGGATTAAAGTTGTGCAAAATTGCAAACTAATAAGCTATGAGAGAAGCTATGAGATTAATTAAGAGACTTAATTATCCTACATTGGAAGTTACAACCTTATTAAACAAGTATTTAATAAGAAGGATTATTACATGTAATAATTATATTGGACTAAGGAGCCCACACGCGCTCACATGCGCGCGCCGCCGCCCGCCCCGCCGCGTCTGTATGATGCGGTAAAGCCAACGTGGCTGACACGTGATAGTCCACGTCGTGAATGAACCTAGACGCGTCTAGATTCATCCTCTCAACTCCAGCTCTCGTAACGCCTTGTAATCGGCGGTTACGATCTAGCAACTTTTCACGGTTTATTTGTTTCGATTTGTTCAAGTTGCAAGACTAGGTACGTATTGGTTGAGCAGTGGAGGTCGGGTATGGATGGCGGTGTGGTGCATCCATTGACTGCTCTGCAGGTTGTCAGGACGACATTAGAAGAGGTAGAGTGTAGGTAGAATTCTTTTTTTTAATTCTAATTTTCTTCTTCAAATATATTTATAATTCACGTTTACTTTCATTCCAAATCATTCCCAACTCACTTCTTTCAACAATCACAATTTCAACTTCGAACCAGATATGCAAGCAAGATTCAACAATTTTTGCTATAAGGCCATAAGATCAATTAAATATTTCCTTCTTATTTGGAAAAGAGAAACTAACTATTCGTCAATATATTTAATTAATACTCGATGATTATAACAAGCTTGATTATTGTAGTACTAGCAACAAGGCTATCTACCATATTAACTTAGACAAAATTATATGGTATGAACAAATTGCAATCACTTGAAGTCTTAAAACAAGAAGCACCAGTGGTCTAGTGGTAGAATAGTACCGTGCCACGAACCCCCGCTGGTGCATATTAATCAATATATTCGTCAAGTGTATTTTATTTTAAAATAGCTATGACATGTTTACAAGACTGACGCTCTACCACTTAGATATAGGGGCAATTTTATTCGTGGCTCGTGGGGTTTTAGATTTAATTGCTTAGTTTGCTATCTTGTTACTTATACTCTATTCTTACCCATCTTGCTTATATATCAAGTTTGGAAATTAAATATATCATCTTATAGATAGATGACACAGTGATAGATGACTCATGCAAACCTTCACTTTTGCCTCATAAGTTTGCATCTCAGCTGACTCAACTCATGGCATTAACCAGGATGTAAGAAGCAAACCAAGTTATTGGAGTCCTAATCACCTAAAAGGACTATAGATATTGGATTACGAAAACCATTTTTACCCGACCACCAATACCAAATTATTCTGCCTTCTTCCAAAATCAGACACATTAATCTCTAAACTTGCTTCATAATCCCTAATTTGTTGTTAATGTGGATTGTGGTGCTGTTAGAGTAAATGCAGTTAGAATGACATTACACTTGGGATGTCATAATTTCTGGCAGGGCCTAACAATATGCATGAATAGCAAAGTCGATTACTATTTCCCATATCGGAGACTTTAATGTAGATTTCATACACACATTCCAATAAAACAAGAATCATATTGTAGGTATTAATCATACCTTTCTCGGCCTTCTGGCTAAGATCAAGTGTAGCTTCTGTTCTTATCACTTTAATATCTGATATGTGAGTCATTGACTCACACAATATTAAATTTATTTTTTGAGGGGGAGAGTCTGTAACTGCAGCTTGCTGCTGGGGCTCTCAAGGGTCGCCTTGATGTTGCACTACTGCCATGGCCTGGCGCGCACCCCACCCAATTCTTAGATTAAATTTTTTGTTTTCATTTCATTCAATTGTATATAGCTTGGAGGAAGATCTAAACTAAGAAAATGGAAAAAGAGGCTAAAAGCCTAAAACCATACTAGTACTTCCAGAAATCAATTTAAACTTCTTTGCTCTCGTATACAAAAAGAAATCTAGAGAAAAAGCAAAGTCATACCAAATCAGCTTAAGAAAATATGAAACACAAAAAACGGTTATAGCTTGCAACTGAACTCCATATGATATTATTAAGAGGCAAAGGATTTAATCCCAACTGGTATAATTCATGAGGGAACGAAAATTACTTCGACATTTCTCGAATTATGCGTTGTGCATGGGTCATGCTAATCTTATCTCCTCTCTATGTAACATTCCAATTATACAACTGCGTTGTGGTAGAGGTTTTAAACTTTTGATATGATTGCAACATTACGAAAATGATTGGTTTTTAGTCATTGAATATAACATTTATTAGATCAGAACTATGCCTTCCTGTGTTCTTGGACAACTAACTTGCAACTTGATCAAAGTATCTATATTAACTTATCAAACATATCCATGACATCATGATGTGAATCCGGATATTCACAATCATAGGATGCAACGGCATCGAGGGCCATGGGTTGATTGGGGTCCGAAAAGAAGGTGGAGATATGGCAAGGAGCCAAGCCGGATGCGGAGGTCTGACTCAAATCAGAATTTTCCTATTAAGATGGTGTCCAAATGCTCTTCTAAGACCACCATTGTTTTCATCGTCAAAATAGCTTCGCGTGAGTACCTTACACGCTTCAATCGGAGCCCGGACGAGGAAGTTATGGTCGTTTTACAAAAGCCGCGCAGTCCAACAAGCAAAACGCCCGACCACAGAGAATTTGCCCGGTCTGGAGAAGCAAAATGCCCGACCCGGGCGTTTTGTGCGATTTGCGAATTTTGCTCATTTTTCCTCTTTTGTTTTGCACTTTTAACCTCTAGTATAAATACCCATGTCTAGGGTTTTTGTTATCAGCTTTTGAATATTTGTAAGAGACAATTTCTCCATATTTAAGAGCTCACCTTCTTCATCTTTTGAAGACTTATCAAATTTCTTCGGGTTGCATTCGATCTTTTGCCGGGCTAAGGTTGATTGTAAAGGTATGCTTGCTAGTTCTTGTGTTGCTAGTTTGTGGAGCCATTAGGTGTTTGTGTGAAAGTGCCTTTGGGATTTCTTTCTTGTTCTTCACCTAAATCATAACACTAATCCATCCTCTATCCTTTTATCCTTTTTTTCTTGTTCCATTTCTTGGTTTATCTAGTTTATTTGTTGGGTTTATTTACAAGAATAAGTCCGGGGCAAATTCATGAGTCTTCAATCTATAAGATTCACATTACATCACACATTGGTTAAACACATTTAATGAAGTCTTGACATACCACATGGCACATACCGACATGTTTTAACTTTTAAGTACCAAGTTGCTGGTGACTTAAGATTGATGCAAACTAGTAGTAATATCTAGGACAAGATAACAAACAAACCTGCAATATGAGAATAGATGGCCATGTATGACTTAAAATTCTTCAGAGTGGTTGTAGTAAAAGCATTTCTAAACTTATAACAAAGAAACACCATTTATGTGAAACTGTAATGTTTACTACCTTTAAACAGGTTACGTTCAAGTGCAGATTTGCTGATATATAGAAAGACTAAAATTTTGACTGAGGATTGGGTGGGGTGCGCCTGGCCATGGAAGTAGTGCAACGCCAAGGCGACGCTTAAGAGCCCCAGCAGCAAGCTGCCGTGACGGACTCTCCCCCTCAAAAAATAAATTTAATATCATGTGAGTCGATGACTCACATATCAGATATTAAACTGATAAGAACAGATACTACACTTGATCTTAGCCAAAAGGCCGAGAAAGGTATGCATTTTCACTACCTCAACTTCTTATTTTATTTCCAACTATCTTTTCATTTGTAGCTTAAACCCAACGATGTGGGACAATTTAGCCAAACCACTCCAACAACAAATCTGCTGTTCATGTCTTTGGATACATTACAACATTATTATCATTTTTAAAAAGTTAACTAATCTGCAATGTAGACGATGGCGAACAAGAGAAGCCACAGATCTGATATTATAAATGTTATGTGATTTGTATGAAACCTAATCAACAAGAAACAAGATAGGTAAATGAGTTACTGCATGTGGTTCAGTTGCAAAACCTACATCTGCGGAAGAAGACAATCAACCTTTATTCAAAATGATGCTCGAGAATACAATGCAGCTGTGGTTATAGATTGAGTTCCTATCCACGAATGGTGTGACCTCTCATATGCTAAACTAGCCTGATTACTTGAAAATTGAATTTTACACACTCAATGCAGTCCATACTGTTGTATAAGTGTGGATGATCAATGCAGAGATATGAGTGTGGTGTAACTGGACGCAGCAACAGGGGATCAAGAAGTAGGCTAAAGGAGTAACCATTGGTGATCTGTGAACTAGCCGTTGGGAGATATTGGTTAGGACGTAACCGTTTCTGGCAGCCTGTGAGCTGGATATGTACATGTGATGAATGCATAGATACATATATTCTCTCTTGTAGAAAAACTCTCTCAATGTATATGTAATTCCAATTTACTTTTTTTGCACATACTTTTCTCTCATACACAAGTCTAAAACTCGATTCATCTCTATACGTTTAATCCAAGTATCCAACAATTGGCACTATCTGTAGGTACAAGATTGGATCGAGCGATTGGTCAGGAATAATACATCGATTTTAGTTGCTAAAGCTGAATTTAGGAGAATCATTAGCTGCAGGGTGTTGATTTTGATGAAGTTTTCTCTTTAGTTGTAAAACAAACTTCAATAAGGGTGTGACTATTGGCACAGAGAGATTAGGATTTACAACAGCTTGATGTCTGCTTTCTTTAATGGAGATCCAATATTCATGGCTTAATCAGAAGACTTCGAAAACCAGGATCAGAAGATAAGGTATGTTTTTTAAAGAAGAGCATCTATGGTCTCAAGCAAAGTAGTAGACAGAGGCACAACAAATTTGGTGAAAGAATATGGCTTAACTTAGTGTCCGGTTGTGACCAGTTATCACCTTTATTAACGCAGTTCTGACTTGATAACCTAGTCTGAATTCCTTTCGGTTGTTAGATTATTTTCCAAACGTTGTGTCTCTTGATCAATTCTAACACTAGAAGAATCGATAGAAATCTGAGATTATTTAGAAAAAATTTCCATTAATCTAACAGCACATAAAATTACTATTCCACAATAACAGTATTAGTGAGAAATTTGACACTAAAAATGTAATAACAAGATATATTCAAAGCATCTGTAAAAAAATAAAATAAAAATAAAAATAAAAATAAAAATAAATGAGAAATATTGATGGCCGACAATTGATTGATAAATACAAATACAGTAGAATTTTTTGCTAGATTATAGTCTACTATTTATTGATCAAATACATATGTACTTAATAAAAAACTTTACCAATGAATTGAACGTATAAATATAGTAGGAATATAAAAAAAGTTTAGGAGTACAAAAATTTATAGATGGGTCAGATAATAGTAGTATTCAATCTTGAGGGCATGGATCCCCTACCTCCATTGCGGGGTGTTAGTATGCCTTGAATCTGTATAGGATTGTGTTTCTTAATTGGAATAGGATTATGTTTCTGAATTATGATAAGATTTTATGTGTGTCTTTTTATATCGGAGTAGAGCACAGATTCTGTAATCTGACAGATCCAATCTGTAGCCATAATTTGAAAACCACAGTCATAATACAATTTGTTCTCCGTTCTTGCCCGTGGACGTAGCCAACACAACGTTGGTGAACCACGTAAATTCTGTGTCTATTTACGTTCTTTTGTTTCTCGATTCACAATTGCCCTATTTGTCACAACAAACTGGTATCAGAGCCAAGTTAGGTGGCTATGGGTCGGGCCGCGACCCTAAACCCGATGTGATCTGATTTGATGGGGAAGTTTGTTATATACAAACTCCATCCCACATCGGGAGTCTGAGGAAAGTTGGAAGGTGTATATAATTCCTGTTCAACCTCAATTAGTTTGAGGCCTTTTGGGCTTGACCCAAAGCGGACAATATCAAACGTTTGTTGCAGTCGATGATCCTAACAAATTATCAGAGCCTGGTTTTTGGACTAGGGTTTTGAATCCCGCTGCTAGGGTTTTCTGGTAAATCAAAGATGTCTGCTCTGAACGTGAATGTCGAGTTTCTTCGTCTGTCATTGTAATGATGCGTTTGCAAGGTGAATTCGGTTTATGGCAAATCTGAGGCAAGGAAGGAGAAATCTGTTCATCTGGCATTGTAATGATGCGTCTCCAAGGGAGAATATAGTTTTGAATCCCGCTGCTAGGGTTTTCTGGTAAATCGAAGATGTCTGCTCTGAACGTGAATGTCGAGTTTCTTCGTCTGTCATTGTAATGATGCGTTTGCAAGGTGAATTCGGGTTATGGCAAATCTGAGGCAAGGAAGGAGAAATCTGTTCATCTGGCATTGTAATGATGCGTCTCCAAGGGAGAATTCAAGTCAAGGTGGAGATTTGTTAGTATGCCTTGAATCTGTATATGATTGTGTTTCCTAATTGGAATAGGATTATGTTTCCGAATTAGGATATGATTTTATCTGTGCCTATTTATATGGGAGTAGGGCACATAATTCTGTGATCTGACAGATCCAATCTGTAGCCATAATCTGAAAACTGCAATCATAATACAATTTGTTCTCCGTTCTTGCCCGTGGACGTAGCCAACACAACGTTGGTGAACCACGTAAATTATGTGTCTATTTACGTTCTTTTGTTTCTCTATTCACAATTGCCCTATTTGTCACAACACGGGGGTGTTAGTGCTCTCACAGCTATGACATTTTATTCATAAAATAAAATGTTTTAAATATTACTCCCTCTGTCCCACATTTGGAGTTACTTATTGTTATGGCTCGGATTTTAAGAAAGAGTTGAAGTGTGTAATAAATGGAGTGAGATAGTGGAGTGTGTAATAAATGAAGTGAGATGGTAGAGTGTGTAATAAATGAAGTGAGATGGTGGAGTTGGTTGAAGGTGGGTCCCTTTTGACTTTTGATTTTTGTTTTGATTTATTTTAATGTAGATAATGACATTTTTATGTAATTTTGATGAAGAATGGGGTAAAATTGTATGACCAAATATGGAAAATTCTAAAAGTGACTCTTAAACTGGGACGGACTTTTATGGCAAAAAGTGACTCTTAATCTGGGACGGAGGAAGTAATTTTTTTTAAGTATCATGGCTACGAGAGCACATCAGGGGATCCATACTTGAATTTTGAGCCCAATATAATAGACACAGGTCACACGACCCAGGTTGGGTTTTCTTTTTCGTCCATCTTCTACGATGAGCAATTTTAGACTCATGAAACTTATGAGTACTATATATGCAATTTCCAATGGCCTTGTGGCATCGAATCAGGGCTGCCGTAGGGTCGACTGAAGCGTCAGGGCCCAATTCTAGCGGTACTCGTCGGTCGATCCCACACGACCTCACCCAGATCTGTCCCTGGACGGAATGAAGTGAAGAAAGCAACGTCTACAGTTTTCTCCGACATCTTCTATGATTATATCCTTCTCGAAATATTTTTTTGCTTAATTACAAGAATGCTAAGCGAAAAAGAAAGCATCGGAGGCGGGCAAACAACCAACGACTTCAACGTCGATTCAAGCAGTTTCTATCGCTACACCAAAACAACCTTTGACGACGGAATATCCGCCGGATGAATTATTGGTCTTAGAATGCTTCGTTTTTTTAAAGACTGGCCTCTATTTCATTTCTCATAATTCTCTATATTTGTTGAATGGGAAAATTGTGTGAAGAACTTGGATCAGACAAAAGATGTGCTTCAAATAGATAATTGATTGAAAACATAGAGGATTAGAATATTTATAGATGCTTTGTAGTGTTGCTTATGTTCTTGTTTAGTTAAAATGTAAGTTTTGTGTCTCATATATGTGACATGTGATAGAATCTTAAATAGAATTGGATTTTTAATATAATACATTAACTTGGTATAAGACATATTTTTCCTAATTAATTAGCTATCAATAGCTATTAATATAATGGGACGTTTTCCTAAATTATAATCATTCAATTAGGCATAATATATTCCCTAAATTAGTCATTAAGTTTGACTAAATATATGTTCCTATACTAATAAGGAAAAGGAGAATATATTAACATAATTATAGTACATGTATATGTATTTGATTTAGTCATTAAGTGAATGATTATTTGATTCATTTGATTATTAATGGACGCATATATATATTTATGGTTTGATATATTATGGACTACAAAAATCAAATCAAATTGTTATGATCAATTATTTAATTTGATTTTGGTATTAAGAAACGTCCTAATTAAATAGCCACTTTGATGAAAAGGGCTTTAATGTTTTATAATTAGGGTTTGTCCCCTCTCTTCCTATATATACAAGTGTGTACATTAAGAGAATACATAAACGAGGGAAAGAGAGAGAAATGGAGTTGGAGTTGCGCTACTACACCAAAGAAAGTCCGAGGAAGTTTTCCGTCTTCCCCAATCGCTTCCGCTATGGATCATAAAGGTAAGTTTTCGATCCATTATGTTTATGGTTACTACGTGAAATACATGATGTTCGAAGATCTTGCTTTATTTATATTCAATTATGTATTCTTGAATATATGATGATAAATAATGTCCAACATAAAAAGCCTTTCAAGCTTTTAAAATCAGTTTCTCAAGCTTTTTCTTAGTTAGTTTGTAGTGAAAAAAAGTGGAGAAAGAGTTGGAGAAGTTTCGGAAAAATCTGCCATGGTGTCGTGCGTTTTCGGTGCCTCGTCGGGTGTCATTTTCGTATGATTTGGCATGAGTTTGATGAGCTCGGTTCTTGAGTTTTCTTCCACCATGTTTAAGTGTTCCTAAGCTTTCTTTATCTTCTTCAATGAGTCTTTGTGTTTCAGCTTTTAGTTTGGTGTTTACAATGCATGTTTAGGTAGTTTAATTGTTGATCTTGTGTTTGTCTAGCATAATTAATTATGTAGCAGCCATCTACTCTCTTTCTCCTCCTTAAATCAGCTTTTAGGAGTTACGCTGAAGAACCATTAGTTGTAGGCTTTCATCCATTAGTTTTACACCTTGGGTAATAGGTTTTAGGGAGACAACAAGCACATGCTTTCTTTTCACTTTTGGCAGCCATTTAGATTAGATAATATCAGCTAGGGGTGGGTACTCGGTCGGTTAACCGACCCCAAAATTCCATCAAAAAATTAACCGGAACCGACCCGATCTTCGGTTCGGTTACTTAATTAACAAGTTTCCTTCGGTTTTTTGTGTTGATATTCTTTTCCCATTCTTCTTTCCCACATTCAACAGATCAAGTCAGCTACGATGCTTTACAGTTGATACGTTGCATTTAAAAGACAATAGTGTTTTGATTGCGGCGATAAAAAAACTTACACAGTTGGAAGAGTTGCATCTTACGATGATGCCAAGTCTCAATTCGCAAGATTTTGAAAGCATTGGCATCTCTAGTCCCATGTTGAAATCATGTTGAAATCATTTACATATTGCAATGTTTGTGGTGGTCCATCAGAAATTACAGAGCATGCGGTAGCCATTGGAAAAAACATGCCTAACTTGCACCATCTCAGACTTCTTTCACATTGTATTGGAAACCATGGGCTGGAAGCGATTCTCGATGGCTGCCCCAACCTAAAATCACTTCATCTTCGGCATTTCTCTAGTCTAGATCTACAAGAGGGGTCTAGGAAAACGATGTTCTGACCAAATAAAAGATCTTTCTATCCATGCCTCTGAGCCTTTATTTCGCTCTGGTGCCTTACCTCTCTTGCTAGACGACTTATATGACGACAGTGATTATGAATATTTACGAGGATTGAAGATTTTGAGGGTTCTTACTATTTGTCTTGAAAATTCTAAGATTTTGATGGTTCACTTTTATGTTTTAGGTTGGTGAAGGATGATGCTACTACTTTGTTTTTTTCAAGTGGTTTTAGTTGGAACCATTCTTGGACTTTGTTTTACCAGCTGTTTACATCAAATTGTTATTCATATAATTTGGAGTTTGTTTTGACAGCTATTTACATCTTTAATTGGTGATGAAACAATATTTTCAATATATATTGTAAAAAAATAGCCAGACTCTAAAATCAAAATCAAATTTACAATTAATACTACTATTAAATACTCTCTCCAGTCTCTTGAGAATAAGAACGGGTGAAGTCATAAAAGACAAGACTCGGTGCCTAAGCAAGTTATATTTTAGATTTTATTTCCTATTTAATAGAATTAGTAGATGAAAAATATTAAAAGTAATTGTTTTTCCTTTTATCAGTTTAGGTTTTCCTTTTTTGTTTATTTTGTTTATAGTTATTTTTCTTTAATTTTAGGAATTTCCTTTGCTTGGATAAAGGTTTCATTGTTGATCTACAAAAGACAGAATTTGAACAATAATTTTAATTTGAATTTTTATACTCATAAATTCTCAATTCATTGAGTTCTTGCGGTGAAGACAATTACTCCTAATAAAGATGGATCAATATAATGATATGTTAATGAGAAGCGACAATAGAAAAAAAATACTAAAATTTTATGTGGAAAACTCTCTTAAACTTGAAGAGATATGCACTATCACCAAGATGAGACTACAACCAAAAAGTTTACAATTATATCTTACTCAGAAATTATTAGTACAATTTTTATTTTCTAGGTCCTTGAGTAGTAATTATACCTTTCACTTTCAAATAGTAAAAATGGCATCTTATGAGTCGATCTCTTCATTCTAGAATCAATATTAATTAATCTTGTAGTTGTTGAGTAAGGGAGCAAAATCGGAATCGAGCGAGCTGATGATCCTATCCGAACCTCCAATTCCCACTGTGGCTGCCACTTCATCATCCTTAGCCGCGCCTGTGCCTACGCCTCCACCATCCCCGCTATGGATCGAGCTGCCCGAGGATTTGACGGAAAATATCCTGAAAAGGTTGAATGCGGAAGAGATTCTGGAGAGTGCGCAGCTAGTGTGTACTACATGGTGATGGTGGAGAGTCTACATGAATCCCGCCATGTGGCGCGTTATTCGATTTAATAGTTCTCGTTGCACTAGACACGAAGTGTCTCACACGCCTTAATGATTACCTCCCAAAATCACTATTATGTTTTATATTGTATTGGGTCGCGTTAAAATGCTAACTAATTTTGAATAAATTTTTCAATTTTGTACATATTAAAAATATCATACAAAGATATAACTATATGAACACAAGACTGTTGATTGATGATAATTTTAACACACTAAATTGAAATTTTTGGGTTCTAGATTGGAAATTAGTTAGCATTTGATTATAACCCATGTTGTATGTACTCTTTTGACAGATCAAGTCAGCTCCGATGCCTTACACTCAAAGGGTATAAAAATGGCAAAATTCTATAAATGGGTGGTTCTAGAAAAATGCTTCCATGGATGGGTGGTTTTTTTTTTTTTTCTAGCAATGGGTGTTACGCATTCTTAGAATGCATTTCTCGACTGATTTCAAAATCACGCAACAGAACATAACATAACTCACAACACGCATTCTTGACACCTCCAAAATTTCCAGCAGCCCCAAAACACTCAAAGCATCACCAAAATGACAAAAAACAACAAGAAGAACCCACTTCAGTTTTTACAACAATAGACATAATTGAAACAAGAAAATTGCAAAAAATCAAATCTTGGAAGTGGGAAAGGAGATAGATAGAGGTACCTGAAAGATTTGGTAGACTCTGAATCTTGAACGAGAAAACTATGAACACACTTCAATTTTTCTTCTATTTTCCGTGGGCTGTTGAAAAATATGGAGGTTTTTCAGCAAAGATTGAGACTTGGCATTATTATGAACACATTCTTGTCTCAATTCTTCCAAAAAAAAATAAATTACAAAAGAGTGCACAAACCCTAGCCAAAGGGGCAATAGGGATAGAGAGAGAGTTATACATACCATGAGGGCAGGGGAGGGGACGGCGAAGGCAGGGAGGAGGGGGCGGCTAGGAGGAGACGGGAACTGGAGGTACAGATCGACGATTTGTGAGTTTCTGTTTAAAATCAGTTGAGAAACGCATTCTAAGAATGCGTGTTTAAATGCTTATTCTTAGAATGCGTATTTAAACACCCACTGCTAGAAACAAAAAAAAGACACCCATCCATGGAAGCATTTTTCCAGAACCACCCATTTATAGAATTTTGCCGTATAAAACTAAGGAAAATGCTTTGACCGATGCAATCAAGAAACTCCCACAGCTGGAAGAGTTATCACTCAGTGTCGAACAATATGAAAGCATTGGCATCACTTGCCCCATGTTGAAATCATTTACATATGAAGAAAATGGTTATGGGAGTGGAAATTTATGCACCGAGCGTGTTGTTGCAATTGGAAAAACCATGCCTAATCTGTGTTATCTCAGAATTTGGACGATGTGGATTAAGAATGAGGGACTAGAAGCGATTCTCAATGGCTGCCCCCACCTTGAGTCACTCGATCTTAGGAGATTGTATGATCTTGATCTAGAAGGAACTCTGGGTAAAAGATGTTCGGACTGAATCAAACATCTCAAGCTTTATGATGATATACTCCCTCCGTCCCAAGATAAGTGACCTACTTCTTTTGGGCACGGGATTTAAGGAATGATATTTAAATAAGTTAAAGTGGAGAGAGAAAAATATGAGAGAGGGAAAAGTAGAGGAGAGAAGAGAGAATAAAGTAGGTGGAAAATAAAGTAAGAGAGATGCCTTTTTGCTAAAAATGGAAATAGGTCACTTATAGTGGGTCACCCCAAAAAGGAATACAAGTCACTTATCTTGGGACGGAGGGAGTATTAATTTTGAACATGAATATGTTAGTGTTGACTCCATTTGGCCGCAATCTTGATTGTGATCTATGCTTATTATTGGTGAACTATTACGCTACTATGTTTTTTTAAATGCTATTTGGCAGCATATTCTATTCTTTCTGTCTTCATTCTTTGTTTGGATCTACATTGAGTTTCTTGGGTTTTAAATTCACTAATTTTGTCAATCAGTGGCTTTAACAGCCTTATACAAAATACTACTAGTAATTTTATAGTTGCATCTTAACATGATGTCGGCTGTGTTGAATCCCAAAGATTTTGAAACCATTATATTCATATGGAGAAAAATATCAGCACGATAAATCATAAAAATGAATCGTACAATATCAATACACTATTTTGTGATCGACTTATAATGTGACTCTGTATCCATATTATGTATGTATACACTTAATCAATACAATCTTTCTTCGATATATATTTACACGCGTATCAATATAATCATCCTTAGATATCAAATGTACTTAAGTGATCAATTAATTAAAAGAATAATACGTAGAAACAGTATAAATATACTTACTTAGGGATATGATCAATTAGGGATATCAATTAGGGATATGATCAATTGAGAATTATTTTAATTATCTTATGCTGATATATTATCAAGAGAATATGATCCAACCGCCTTTCACTCCATATGGTGGATCATATTCTCTTAATAATATATCCACATAAGAAGCATAACGAACTATAGCCATGAAAACGGAATATAGAAATACAAACTGAAATGAACAACGATAATCCTCTCTAGGCCAATCCTCAAACGAGGCCCTACGGTAATGACTAACTGTAGGATGTAATCTCCCATTAACTCTCTATTTACTTAATTACTTTAAATAACTTCCCACTAACTTCAAATGATTACCCAATGATTTAACCATCAAGCAAACCGTATCAGAAATTAAATGCCAAGAAACTCAAACGAGATCCAAACAACAGAGGAATTAGAAGGAGAAAGATAGAAATAAAGCATTTAAAAAAACAAAGTACTAGTAAGTACTATCATAGTTCACCAGCATCACATAAAAGTTATAAAAAATCCATATTTTTCAAAATCTTATAAATAGCCAAATAATATTCACAGTCACATTCATATTCATATTTATTTCCATTTTCATATTCATATTTATTTCCATTTTCATATTCACATTTATATTCAAATTTACTATCTTCATACGCAGTATTACCGTCATAGTCACTATAATGGTCACATTCATATTTATTTCCATTTTCATATTCAGATTTATTATCTTCATATGCTGGATATTTGATAACCCAATCACTAACACTGCAGTCAGAAGGAAGCCTCACATGTTTTATTCGGTCAGAACATCTTTTACCCAGAGCTCCTTCCAGATCAAGACCAATGCATCTCCGGAGATCGAGTGATTCAAGATGGGGGCAGCCATTGAGAATTGCTTCCAGTCCTTGATTCGTCATGGGTTGCCCCCAAAGTCCGAGATGGTGCAGATTGGGCATGGTTTCTCCAATTGCAACAGCATGGTCAGTGCCAAATCTTCCAACAATAGGATAATCCGTAAGCCAATGATCTATATATGTAAATGATTTCAACATGGGGCAAGACATGCCAATGCTTTCAAATTCCTCTACACTCAGTGATGGCATTCTGATAAGGTGCAACTCTTCCAACTGTGGGAGTTTTTCAATTGCATCAGTAAAAGCAATTTCAATTTCCTCATACCCTGCCAGTGTAAGGCATCGGAGCTTACATGATCTGTCAAAAGACTATATCAGTGATTTTGTAGTAGTGTTAATCTATAAGACGCTTCTCCTTCATCCAAAATTAGAATGTTTAGCAAGACCTATGCTAATATAATCAATACAAGCATTACTAATTCAAAAATTGAAAATACCGCTCTGCATATTCCATTTCCTTTTAAAGAAAAACTTTATTCTCTCTCCAATTTTATTATGTTCCAATCTTTGTTCTCTACACTCAACCTATCAATTCCTTAATTTCAATGATGGAAGTAGTGTCAATCAACATGCCAAAAATTAGCTTTTGCAATTTCTTGCATCAATTTCTAAAAGCTGATGATTTAAACTAAATATTCATGAAGATAAACTACTAGTTCGACATAGGCAGAATTAACCCAGGTTTAGGTTTTGTGTTATTAGAACAAATCATAGTGCACACACAAAAAAAGTAAGCAATCGCCAAGCAAGGAAGAGAAAGAACAGATAATCATGAATTATACCGGGCGACGTAGTCAAGAAACCCATAATCTTGATCATTATAACTGAGAAGCTTTAGGTCGACCAATTGTCCCTGGCTACAATCCACTATGCGATAGCATGCACTATCGAATTCTTCGTCAGCCCAATCTCGACAGTCCAAGTGAATAACGCGCCACATGGTGGGATTTTTGATCACTCTCCACCATGTAGTACACACTAGCTGCGCAGTCGTCAGTATCTCTCGAATGGGCAGCCTTTGCTGGATATTCTCCGTCAAATGATCGGGCAGTTCGATCCATGGCGGCGCGGCTGAGGAGGCGGCGGCGTTGCTGAAAAGCTTTGATTTTTTTGTTAATTAGGGCTAGCATGATTTTCGCCTTTGCAGTGCATATCGATTATTAACTTTAGGGTTTCCTCGTTTTTTTAACTTTAAAGAGAATGGTTGATTAATTAATTAATTAATAAGTTAATGGCAGAGATTATTTAATTAATATCGTGATTAATAATAAATTGATTATTATTTGTTCAGTGAAATTGAATTTTATAATGTTAATTTGGGTGATTTAATATTGTTTAATGCCTCCAATAACTAGAGATTTGGCTATGCTGGGTTAACTTATTTCACCAGTTTTATGTTTTGTTTCCTTTAATTTTTAATAAATAATATATATATATATTAGAATACCAATATGATTTGAAAAACACGATAATATTTTTTCTTGATTATAACCCTAGGCCAACACTTAATTATCCCACAAATTTTGAGGGACTTCTAATCTAAGTCCAAAAGTAAAAAATTGCACTATTCACCCGGGCTGGATGGGCCGCCGCCTTTTTTTTCGGGCCTAACTTTTTATTTGTCCAACTTACAAAATATGGGAATAACCTTGTTTATTTATCTATATATGCACCTAACCCTAAAAATCGAATATGTTGAACATGGCCGCCTCATCATCAACAGCTGCGCCTCCACCATCGCCGCCATGGACCGAATTGCCCGATGATTTGATGGTGAATATCCTGCAAAGGTTGAACAACGAAAAGATTGTTGTGACAGAATAGAGCAATTGTGTAATCGAAGTAAACAGAAACGTAAAGAAGACACAGATTTATATGGTTCACCAATGTTGTTGACTACCTCCACGGGCAGAAAATTGAGAACAGATTTTATTCAGAGTGTTTTCGGATTATGGCTACAGATTTCAGATTTCAGATTTCAGATTTCAGAATATATGTGCTCTACTCCCATATATATAGGCACACATAAAACAGACTGGGCCTAGGAAACATAATCCTATCCCAATTAGGAAACATAATCCTATACAAATTCAGGGCATACTAACAAATCACCACCTTGACTTGAATTCACCTTGCAGATGCATCATTACAATGCCAGATTTCTCATTCCTTGCCTCAGATTTTCCCTCCTCGGGCAATTAACAACTCATGACGTTAAGCAAGTCCAAACAATGTTGAAACTTGCTCTGCGGGACAGACTTGGTAAACATATCAGCAGGATTATCAACGGTACCTACTTTCTTCACCTCAATTCTCTTCTCATTCCTTATAAAATGATACATCACATTAATATGTTTAGTCATCTCGTGATGGACGTGATCCTTGGCTAAACAAATAGCGCTCTGAATGTCACAGAACACAACAACTTGCTCTTGATGTAGACCGAGATCACCAACTAGCCCTTTCAGCCATATTCCCTCTTTATCGGCTTTAGTCAATGCCATATACTCTGCTTCAGTCGTAGACAAAGTAACTGCAGCCTGCAAAGTTGCCTTCCAACTAACAACGGAACTACTAAGAGTGAAAACATAGCCAATCATAGATCTTCTACCGTCAACATCTCCAGCATAATCAGAATCAGAATAACCAATCACAGAACAGCAAGTATCACCTCCATAAACGAGACCAACATCAGACGTACCTCTCAAGTAACGAAAGATCCTCTTTACAGCCTGTCAGTGCTCATTCCCAGGCTGCACCATGAACCTGCTGACAACACTAATAGCATGTGCTATGTCTGGCCTAGTGCAGACCATAGCATACATCAGACTCCCAACAACATTCGAGTACGGAACTCGAGACATGTACTCCTCCTCAGCTTCAGATATATGTGCCTGATTAGATGACATATGAATGTTTATGGCACTTGGAGTATCAATAGCCTTAATAGCCTTAGATGAAGACATGCCAAATCTTGACAAGATCTTCTCAATGTAGCTCTTCTGTGACAGGGAAAGCTTCTTCTTTTCTCTATCCCTAGATATCTCCATGCCCATAATTTTTTTTGCAGCACCCAAATCCTTCATATCAAACTCAGCACTGAGGTGAGTTTTCAACTTCTGAATTTCAGACTTTGACTTTGCAGCTATAAGCATATCATCCACATACAGAACAAGATAGACCATGAAACCATCATCAGCTTTGTTATGATATACGCAACAATCATACGGACTCCTGCAGTATCCCAGCTGGATCATGCAGCTGTCAAATCTCTTATACCATTGCCTCGGAGACTGCTTTAGTCCATATAAGGACTTCTTCGGCTTGCAAACATAATCCTTCTTGCCTGGAACCACAAATCCCTCTGGCTGAGTCATGTAAATATCCTCCTCAAGCAGTCCGTGTAGGAAAGCCGTCTTCACATCTAGTTGCTCAAGCTCCAAATCATAATGTGCAACTATAGCAAGTAACACTCTGATGGAAGTGTGTCTAACCACTGGTGAGAATATCTCATTATAGTCAACCCCCTCCTTCTGCGTGAACCCTCTTGCAACTAGCCGAGCTTTGTATCTAACACCCTCATCAGTTGTGGTCCCTTCCTTCTTCTTGAATATCCATTTGCAAGTAACAATCTTCCTCCCCTTTGTCCGTTTGACCAGCTCCCAAGTCAGATTCTTCCATAATGATTCCATCTCCTCTCCCATTGCAGCGAGCCATCTAGCACGCTCACTACCCGAAACAGCTTCCTTGTATGTGGATGGTTCTGCAGTGGATGGTTCATCTTCCACCTCACTGGAAACCTGTAGTGCATATGCCAACATGTCCTCAAAACCGTACTTCTGTGGAGGCTTCACACCTTTCCTCCTAGCTCTGTCAATAGCAATGCTTCTTTGACGAGCCTCCGGATGGATATCAGAACCAGTAGTTTCAGCAGTAGTGTGTTGATCTTTTCCTTCTTGGAGTTGTGATTCACTCTGATCGTGAGTGACTTGCAGCTCCACCTGTTGATCAACACTAAGGATGTCAATGTAGCCCGCAACTCGTGGGCTGGTCCGAATAACCCGCCAAATTTATAGGGTTAGGGCTGGAAATTTCTAGCCCAATAAAATTAAAACCCGATTAGCACGCACCCGATTAACCGGCGGCCCGTTAGGGCCAGACCCGAAAACTCGATGGGCTGGCCCGAAAACCCGATAAAATTTCTATTATTCTATTTTTTACTCCTAATTTGACACTTCATTGATTAATTTTATAATATAGATAACTAAAAAAATAACTTTCAATTTTATATTAAATATACAAATTATACATTGAATATTTATTAATATAATAATTGATGAATAAATAAAAAACTTCAAATCCCCTAAAAAAATTATTTAAATTTCTAAAATATGCATTAAAATTTCACGATATATCTCAAATATTAGTATTTGATCATGTTTATGATTGAGTTTGAATATATATCTCAAATTTATCATAATTAAATATTTTATATTTTATGAATATAACTAATTTTTATCATTATTTGTTGGATTGATCGCTTGTTAATCTTATCGGTAGCAACCCGATTAGCCTGCAAAGCTAACCCGAAACTCGAACTTTTAGAGTTAGGGTTGAACTTTTATAACCCGAAAGAATTCACAACCCGATTAGCCCGCACCCGATTGATCCGTAACCCGAGTAGGGCCGGCTCGAAACCCGGTGGGCTGGCCCGATTGACATCCCTAATCAACACTACCAGAATCCTCTACACCGACAGACTTCACAACTGAGTTAAGCATAGAATTCTCATCAAACACCACATTCCGACTGTGAATAACTTTATTCTCCGAAGATGACAAGATTCTATACCCCTTAACTCCTTCTCCATAACCATCAAATACACTCTTCTTAGCTCTTGGTTCCAATTTACCCTCACTCACATGATAGTAAACCGTACTTCCAAAAACTCTCAACAACGATTAATCTGCAGGTTTATCAAACCATACCTCATAAGGTGTCTTGCAGTCAATGCCAGTGTGAGGTCCACGGTAGATCAGGTAACACGCCGTGTTTACTGCTTCTGCCCAAAACTTCTTAGTTAACCCGACCTAGAAAAGAATGCATCTCGCTCTTTCCAGCAGTGTCTGATTCATGCGTTCTGCCACACCATTTTGCTGCGGTGTATGTCTAATAGTGTGGTGGCGAACAATCCCCTCGTTCTTACAGAACTCATTGAACTCAGACGAACAGAATTCCAAACCATTATATGTTCTCAATCGCTTGATCTTCTTCCCTGTCTGATTTTCCACCAAGGTCTTCCACTGTTTGAACTTCTTGAAAGCGTCACCTTTATGCTTCATCATGAACACCCAAGTCATCTTTGAGTAGTCGTCAATCATCGACACAATATACTTGTGACCTCCAATAGATTCAACATGTGATGGACCCCAACAATCCATGTGAATGTAGTCGAGCGTCCCCTTGGTCTGATGAACAACCTTCTTTGGGAACTTGTTGCGATGAAGCTTCCCAGAAACACCGTGTTCGCAGAAATCCAGATTCTTCACTTTATACCTAGAGAGAAAATCACGCTTGGACAGAATTTTCATCCCTCATTCCCCCATGTGACCAAGCCTCATATGTCATAGCTTTGTCATACTCTCGACCGGAATCTCATAATATACAAGGTACCCCGTTTCAAGGCTGTAAGAACCACCTTCGAACCTTTCATAATATGCATTACTCCACCTTCACCTTTGAAGCTGAGTCCCTTACTGTCAAAGGTACTCAGAGATATCAGATTTTTCGTCATCTGTGGAACATGCCTAACATTGTTCAAGGTGCAGAACACCCCATCATGCGTCCTTATTCTGATAGAGCCAATGCCAACCACCTTGTAGACAACACTATTGGTCATGGTAATATTGTCTCCATCTATCTGTTCGTAAGTGGTGAAATACTCCATGTGTGGACACAGATGGTACGATGCTCCCGAGTCAAAAATCCACACGTCGTTGCTATGTGGCTGGTCATCTGCAACTAGCGCCAGGTTTACTTCAGAATCTGAGTCATCAGCTTCTACCACAGTTGCTGAACCATTGGCATCCCCTTTCTTGCCCTCTTTCTTTTTCTTCTTCGGACATTCATACTTCCAGTGCCCTGGTTCTTTACAGTATCTGCAAATGTCGCCGGGTTGGGGTCCTTTTGGTCCCCCTTTGGATTTCGCCTTTTTCTTTATAGATTTCTTCTGATCGTACCCATAGCAGATAATCCCGACGCCAGATCTGTGGCTGAACTAGTTGCTTGTTGCTGATCTTCTCTGATGTGGAGAGCAGATCGAACATCTTCTAGAGACAGAGTTTCTTTCCCAGTCATAAAAGACTCAACGAAATTCTCATACGACTCAGGCAAAGAAACTAGCAGAATTAAAGCAGCATCGTCATCTTCTACTTTAACTTCAACGTTACGCAAATCCAGCAAAATTTTGTTCAAATTTTCCAAATGATCCCGAAGGGGCGTACCTTCCTGCATGCGTAATCGGAACAGACGTTGCAGGAGCAACTTACTGGTTAGAGATTTCGTCATGTATAGACTCTCCAACTTCGTCCAGAGGGCAGCCGCAGTTTCCTGATCAGCGACTTCGATGATAACATTGTCAGACAGGCACAACATGATTGTCGAGTGAGCCTTTTCATCTAGGTTATCCACTCGTCATCCTTCTCGTCTGCCTTTTTCGCCTTTCCCTTTTCAGTTAGCGGCGCCCACAACCTTTGCTGCTTCAGCAAAGATCGCATCTTGATCTGCCATAGACCGAAACTATTTCTCCCAGTAAATTTGTCGACTTTCACGTTCAGAGCGGACATCTTGATCGATTAACACAGAAACCCTAATAGATGCGGAATTCAGAAACCCTAGTTCGAAAACCAGACTCCAGATACTAGTTTGTTGTGCCAAAATAGAGCAATTGTGTAATCGAAGTAAACAGAAACGTAAAGAAGACACAAATTTACGTGGTTCACCAACGTTGTTGGCAGGAAACGGAGAACATATTTTATTCAGGATGTTTTCGGATTATGGCTACAGATTTGAGATTTCAGATTGCAGAATTTATGTGCTCTACTCCCATATATATAGGCACACAAAAAACAGACTGGGTCTAGGAAACATAATCCTATCCCAATTAGGAAACATAATCCTATACAGATTCAATGTATACTAACAGAGATAGTAATGGGTGCGCATGTAGTGTGCAGTACATGGTGGAGAGTCTGCGAAAATCTCGCCATGTGGCGCGTGATCGATCTGATACAACGAAGTTGCACGCCCGAGAACATTTGTTGTGGCGGGCCCCGCAACCTTGGGCTTATTTGCGATTGCGCAACTGACGGATTTTGGAACATTTGCCGCTTTGCAGCGGATCGTAGCGAGGGACAAATGGTTGAGCTAAAACTTGCTGGTTTTGTAGTGGATGGCTTCCTAAACTACATAGCTCCCCGGTATATAATATACTAATCATTCTTTCCATTTGATGTGTTTGCTTTACCTTTTTGTGTGATTTAGTATTTTTTTTAAGGTTAATAGCCAAAAAAACCATAAAGATTGGTCAATTTTAGTTTAATTTATTCTTTTGACAAATCAAGTTAGTTTCGACGCCTTATATACACTCAAAAGCAATTATACAACAATGACTAATGTAACTGAGGCACTAAAGAAACTCTCACAATTGGAAGAGTTGCACCTTATCACGAAGCTTCGCCTCAGTCCTGAAGATTTTGAAACCATTGGCTTCGCTTGCCCATTATTGAAATCACTCACATACACCTGTTAGAATATACGAACAAATTAGGAGGATATCATGTGATTTATTTCCATATAGAGTGTGTATATTTTTAGGTGTATATTGTGTATTTCTTGCTCACTACTCCATCCCTTCTATAAAAGGGTGATCACTGTAAACGTAATGATTCATTCAATACAATTGATACTTTTCCCCAATACAATTCAATATGGTATCAGAGCAAAAGTTCGATCCTAAATCCAAAAATAAAAAACGATTGTTGGAACTCAGAAAAGTCTCATGATCGTTCCAATACCTTTTCCAAACCTGCGACCAATATCCGGCAAACGTCAAAACCAGAGACGACCAATCACCCAACCTGAAAATAGAACCAAGATCAAATTCAGTACCAACAATTACCAGTTTCAAATGACAAAACCAGTCGAATCAATATCAATCGGAATCAAACTAGACGGGAAAAACTTCCCAGTTTGGTCAAAGCTGATGCGGGTCAATATCGGCAGCCGGGAGAAGCTCGACCACCTTGAGGGGGAGAAGGATCCCCCGAAACCAGACGATCCAAAATTCCAAGAATGGCAGACTGCGGATTTCACAGTGTTCTCGTGGCTCATTCAAAACATGGAGCCACGGCTCGTTGTGCAATTCGCTCAACACCAGACCGCAAAGGCGATGTGGCAGAGCCTTGCCACACACTGTGTAAAAATCGTTTTTCTATTTCAGAAAAGGAGTTTGATGAATCTGAAATAGGAACTGCATGTCTAGCTAAGGACAATTGTGTAGAAGATGATAGGGGTTGGATATTCGATTGTGGGGCAACTGATACAATGACATATGATAGATCTGACTTTGGGGAATTATTTCAAACAAAACGAACACATGTTAAGACTGCTAGGGGAGATCTTGCAATTGTTGAAGGGGCGGGAACTGTCCAGATTTCACCTACTCTGAAAATTTCAAATTGTCTTTATGTTCCGTCATTATCTCAAAAGTTGATGTCTATTAGTCATGTGACAAGGGAACTCAATTTCACTCTCCTAATGCATCCAAAATTTTGTTTTCTACATGATATCCGGACGGGGATGATCAATGGGCGTGGCACTGAGCGGCGCGGGCTGTACTACGTGGATGAGATAGCTCAAACTGGAAGGGCGATGCTAGCTCACGGAACTTCGGAGCGAGAAATATGGTTATGGTACGGGCGGTTAGGACACCCGTCTTCTAGTTATTTGAATATTTTATTTCCGCATTTTCTTAAGAATTCGAATTTTGAGTGTGAAACTTGTGTTTTGGCCAAGAGACACAGACAGTCATTTAAACCCACTAATACTAGAGTTGATTCTATTTTTTCTTTGATTCATTCGGATGTTTGGGGACCTTCACCTGTTCTTGGGGGAAATGGATTTCGATATTTTGTGTCGTTCATTGATGATTGCACACGTATGACATGGGTGTATTTTTTTAAAAATAAATCTGATGTCTTCTCAAAGTTTACTGAGTTTTATACTATGATTCTTACACAGTTTAACACAAAAATAAAAGATTCTACGATCTGATAATGGGGGAGAGTATGTCAACTCTAGGATGAAAGAATTTTGTGTGGAAAAGGGTCTAGTGCACCAAACTTCATGCGCCTACACTCCCGAGCAAAACGGGGTAGCCGAGCGTAAAAACCGTATCATTCTTGAAATGACTAGAGCTATTCTCTTGGATTCAAAAGTCCCAAATTTTTTCTGGCCTGAAGCAATTGCCACTTCTGTCTACCTTTTAAACCGTCTACCAACAAAAATACTTGACCAGAAAAATCCCCTCCAAGTTTTGTCCACCCTAACAAAAGTCCCACCTTCACTGTCCCTTGACCTTCGTATATTTGGTTGCTCTGTCTTCGTTCATGTCCCGAAACATGAGCGATCGAAACTGTCCCCATGCGCTGTTAAATGTGTCTTTATCGGGTATGGGTTCAATCAGAAGGGATATCGATGTTATGATCCAAAAACCCGACAAGTTATAACCACAATGAACTGCACCTTTCTTGAAACTGAATTCTTCTATAACACCCAACTTACTAGTCAGGGGGAGAGGGGAATAAATGATCTTATAACTGATGACATGCCAAGTTGGTTACCTGTGTCCCATAATCATACTCTCACTAATGGGCCACCCGAGCCAGCTACATCTGTCGCCGAGCCTATCTCAAACACTACTCAGCCTGTGGAATCAAGTGTCCACCCAACATCATCCTCTTCAGTATCCGAGGTAAACAATCTTACTGAGATTCCTGTGACTACTAATATAGACATATTTGATGAAGTAATAGATGGAGACACTGGACGATACATCCTACCTTCGAGGATTACTTGGGGAGTTCCACCGAAGCGATATTCTCCAGAGAGGGAAACCAAACGAGCACGATATGCAATTGGAAATGTGGCAAAAGCTAATTTGACAAAGATGGCAAGAGCATTCGAAGAAGCATTATACGAAGAAGAGGAGATTCCACAGACATGGATGGAGGCTGAAAGGAAGGGATTTTGCACGCGTGTCGTAGGCGCGTGTTCTTCCTATTCAACAATACTTATACGTTCCCACTTCCCAAAATACTATTAATTAGTACGTGGTAAGTCGGATGTCGATCCCACGAGGAACGGTCGTATCCGTTATGTATTTCAACACTTAAGAGTTTGGCGATGCCGCCACGCTTTAATTTAAAGAAGGAGGAAACTAAACTACAGAAATTAAACCATACTTACGAACATAGTGGGAACTAAAGTTTAAATAAGGTAACAATGCAAGCAAACTATGAATTTGAGACAAAACAAATAAACTGATACTTAAACTGGGCAAGTAAGTAAACTGGGCAGTTTAGCAGCAAAATCAGAATAGTGGCGAGAAAAATAACAACACTTTGTAAAATAACATTTTCGGGAATAAAGGGAATAAGGGGAAAGGAACCAGCTTTTGCCACAAAAATTACTAAGTAAAGGCTGCTAACTAAATTCTAAATGTTCACACCTAAATGAAAGCTAGAGAAGCTAATTTACTAGGAAAGAGACATTTAAAAGGTGGGATCTAAAAGCCTACTTACCTAGCTATTTTGGAGACTTCCTAAGGTGACTAAGCTGACATGAAAAGCATGAGAGAGAGAGAGTTTAAAACTGATTTTGGAGGCTCCATGTCAAAGAGTGAAAAGGGATTGTACTAGTTGCTTGCTATGGGCTATTATCCAATGGTCAAAAGTAGTAGACAACTAAACTAAACAAAGGATAAAAGGATTAGCAATTTGAAATCAGATTTTTGGGTTCCTAAATACACTAAGGCACGAAAACTATGATAAAAGAGAGACTAAAAGACTTCTACACACTTAACTATGCTAGAGAAACACAAGATCAACAAGTTAACTACCTAATTATGCCTTGAAAACACCAAATAAAAAGCTGAAAATCAGCAACTTGGAGAGGATGAACAAGCTTAAGAACATTCAACAATGGAGGATAGAAATAACTAAAGAAACTGCAGCAACTAAAACACATTAGCTAGCATACAAGAACAAAGCTACTAAGCAAGGGAAAATCACCAACAATTGCAACTTAAATTCACAAACGTTTTCTCCTCTTTTTTTTACTGATTTTCGAAATTAAAAGGATGGAAAAGAAGGATTAACTAGCTGACCTAAACACTTAGAAAAGATCAAAGAAAAAAGATGCAAAAAGAGAAATTTAAACAAGCTAAGCAAGTAAAACTAAACTAGCAACAACCACTATTTCTTTTTTTCTTTTCTTCAATCAAAAGCTTCAAGTAGAATCAGCCCCTGCAAGACCCTTTCAAAAGCATAAAAATCTTCAAATAAACAAGAAAAGGAATCAACAAGGACAAAGGCTAGCTAGAGAACGAAAATAGTAGAACCAAGGCAAGATTTTAACTAAATGCTCAAGAACACCAACAACCAAACATAAATGCTAAACACCTAGAGATTTAAATACACCAAAAGCTCTTTAAGATCAACCCAACAACCTTAACTAGAGAGTTAAGATGCTGGAAAATGAGTACAAACAAGGATCTAGATCATTCAAAGCATTAAAGCACTACATAATCACCCCATGGTGAGCAAAAGTGGCAATGGCTGCCTATGGTTCGAAATTTACTTCAAGGATGAGAGAAAACTAAGCTTAGAGAGAGGAAATAAAACTAACTAAAGCTAGCTAAAAGGTGGTGTCCCCAAAAGTTAGGCCAAAAGATAAGTTTTGTTGTTCTTTTGTTACACATCTTCCAACCAATCTGATGTGGAAAGCTTCTCCACTCCCAATGATGGTAGTTGGCTTCTTTTGCCTTCAAAAGTGTCTCTTGTGGCCATTGGTAGCACAAAGACTCGTCAATTTAACTTTGAAATGCGACTTTGAAGAGCTGTCAGCATTGCTCGGACACTGGCCAATCCATCAAACTGGGCAGTTTGTGTCTTGTGGATTCCTTCCTTCTCCAAATGCTGAATTTGTATCCAATTTGCCTCTACTTTTGCATGTAATCCAGAATCCATTCCATTAGCATGCTCGTCGGACCACTCCATTCATTTCCTGCCAAAACATGCATCTTTATATGCAAATTTTCAACAATATAGCATGAAAAGTGACTCCAAAATGGTGACGAATGCTAGCCTATCAGAGGCCATAAAAATCAAACACTGGAAGGAGGCAATGATGCTAGAAATAAAAGCTCTAGCAAGGAATCACACATGGGTCAAATGTCTATTGCCAGAAGGGAAGAAACCTGTAGGATGCAGATGGGTCTTCACGATCAAGCGACGACCTGATAGATCCATTGAAATATACAAAGCTCGTCTGGTTGCAAAGGGATACACTCAAACCTATGGAGTGGACTACTCAGAAACCTTCTCTCCGGTAGCCTAGATGAATAAGTACTGTTATCCGTGGCACCCAATAAAGATTGGCCCCTACACCAGTTTGATGTAACCAACGCATTTTTGCATGGAGAATTGAAAAAGGAGGTATATATGGAGGCTCCTTCGGGCTTTGAGGATGAATTTGCATATGGGGAAGTCTGTCTGTTGAAGAGAACTCTGTACGGGTTGAAACAATCTCCAAGGGCGTGGTTTGGGAGGTTCACCGAAGTAATGAAGAAATATGATTATCAGCAGAGCAATTCCGACCACACTTTATTTCTGAAGAAGAAGGAAAAAAAATCACTTGTCTTATAATTTATGTTGACGACATGATTATCACAGGAGATGATGCAGATGAGATAGAACAGTTAAAAGGGAATCTAGCTAAGGAGTGAGATGAAAGATTTGGGAGCTCTAAAGTACTTCCTTGGAGTTGAAGTGCTAAGATCAAGAGAAGGAATTTTCATCAATCAGAATAAATACACGTTCGATCTCCTAGCAGAAAGTGGAATGATGGAGTGCAAACCGGCAGACACTCCTATAGCAGTAAATCATGGTCTTCAGATTACAGAAGGAGCCCAACTAGCTGATCGAGAAAGGTATCAAAGTTTAGTAGGGAAGTTGATCTATTTATCACACACTAGACCAGATATAGCATATGCTGTCAGTGTGTTAAGTCAATTCATGCATCGGCCACAATGTGACCATCTTGAAGCAGCTTTAAGGATAGTTCGATATTTGAAAGGTACGTTTGATCATGGTGTAATGTTCAAGAAAAATGACCATTTGGAGATTCATGGCTACACGGATGCTGATTGGGCTGGGAACCCAGTGGATAGACGATCCACTTCTGGATATTTTACCTTCGTTGGGGGCAATCTAGTTACATGGAAGAGCAAGAAGCAGAAGGTGGTAGTGTTGTCCAGTGCAGAGGCCAAATTTAGAGGAATTAGGAATGGATTGACTGAGGTATTATGGCTCCGAAGATTGATGAATGAATTGGGATTCTTATCACATAAAACATGTCAGATATTCTGTGATAATAAGGCCGCGATCAGTATCTCTGAGAACCCCGTCCAACATGACCAGACAAAACATGTGGAAGTCGATAGACACTTTATAAAGGAAAAAATTGAAGATGGAATTGTTGAGTTTCCATTTGTTCGATCTGAAAATCAACTGGTAGACATCTTGACAAAGGCAGTGAGATCCAAGAATTTTGCAGAAGCTTTGGGCAAGTTAAGTTTCGGAAATCCCGTTACTTAAGATATCATGTGATTTATTTCCATATAGAGTGTGTATATTTTTAGGTGTATATTGTGTATTTCTTGCTCACTACTCCATCCCCTCTATAAAAGGGTGATCACTGTAAACGTAATGATTCATTTAATACAATTGATACTTTTCCCCAATACAATTCAATAACACCAACCGTTGGATTTCAAACGACGAATATAGTTTAATCACGACTAGAAACTCAAGCTGTAGCAATTGGAAAAAGCATGCCTAATTTGCGACATCTCCGACTTTCTGGACATTTTTGTTTGAGGAATAAAGGACTGGAAGCGATTCTCGATGGATGCCCCCACCTTCAATTGCTTCATCTCGGGGAATGCTCTGGTCTTATACAACGTGCTCTATACAAAAGATGTTATGAGCAAATAAAAGAGTTTCTATTCTAGTTATTTTAATCTTGTGACTTGTTATCCATGACAATGGACACAAGTCATCATTAATTAGACGCTGCCCGATGATTTAGATTGGTTCATTGTACAAAGTGCAGCTGAACTGCAGATATATTTAAGGTGAAGCCTCTGAACTTCAATTTGCGGCTCTATCAGTTTTATGGATTTGATAATGGAACGGATGGATAACTATGATCGGCATTCTGAATTTGTTCATGGTTACTTTTGTTTTGATGATATTCAAGGCGAATATTATTAGTTTTGCTGTGAAGATTTTGATGGTTATTACTATTTGTAGTCTTGAATGTTGTAATGAGATTTTGTTGGAGGTTTCATTGTATCTCCCAGTTTGCTTGGTATGTAGTGAGATATCAATGAACCCCTTTCTGTTTTTCATTAGTAGCATTGTACAGCTTATGACTCTCTCCTTATTTTTTATGCACTTGGAACTATTGTACATTTTTTTCGGGGATAGTTTCATCGTATATACAAAATGTTTCACTAAATGTTTCAAATTATTTAGTGTGTCAAGTTAGTACAATTCGTCTAAATCACTCTAATGCCATTACTTTTCTTCTCAATCCCTTCCCACCTTCCTCTCCAAGATTAGCCAATAAGCGGTCTACATCCCAGCAGTGCAGTTTGCACAAAAGGGCCGGTTCATACCCAAGCTTCGCAGCCAGCCAATGAATCGTCTTCCCTTCACTGAAAGATAGAGCTCTCGATGTTGCTTTGAGCAATGGCGGAAATCTGAACCTGTCAATGGGGAAGGATTTGGAAAAACCTTTGTGGGGATGCCTGAGCGGGAGAGGTGTTTGAGGATTTGTTGGGGAGCTGGCGCGGGCGGCGGTCTGTCTGCAGGGATGAAGGTGTGGGATTATGATCGAGAGTGTGGGTTATGTGCAACTAATTATGTATTAGTATACTAATTGGGTTAAAATATCACTAATCAGGCAGTGATTTTCAATTTTTAACACAATTGTAAAAAAAGACCACTCCACTGACGATTTCATTAGTTTAGGTATCTATTTTCAAAATATGAATCTTTGGGTCAACTTCGTAGTGTGATTATATATCTAGGATCAATTTTGACCTTTTCTCTAATTAATCTCAATTTAGGTCAATAAATCATATTCCCTCCGTCCCCGAATACTTGACACAGTTTGCCATTTCAGTCCGTCCCCGAATACTTGACACAGTTCACTTTTTCCATTTTTGATAGTGGACCACATATTCCACCAACTCATTCCTACTCACATTTATTATAAAACTAGTACTTTAAAAGTATGACCCACATCCCACCAACTTTTTCAACACACTTTCCATTACATTTTTTAAAATCCGTGCTGGGTCAAACCGTGTCAAGTATTCGGGGACGGATGGAGTACTTGATGTATTAAATGAAAGGAAGGTTGTCTACCATTATTAATCACAGGAATCGAAGGATCATGAGAAGATACCATTACATAGACGTTAGATTTTCTGATTATAATTAAAGACACGAATATGAAAGGTCATGAAAAGATGAACCGAAAAGCCTCTTAGTACTTATTTATTTCTAAGAGCATCTCCAACCAAGAAAGGTAAATGAAAGAGGTATGAAATATACTCTTTCAAAAAATAATACATTCCAAAGGAAAAAGGTATATAGAAAGATATATCATTTTAAGAAAATAAAATAATAGTAAAAAATGCATTAAAATACATAAAGTGTAATATCTTCTCAAATACATTCCCCTTGGAGAATGATTTTTCATGAAAAGAGGACAAATATGGTGATTATATGATTTTACCTCTCCATTGATGGTGAGGTAAAGATACATCTTCAAAATAGGAAAAAGTATAATACCTTCTCAAATAACTCTTCACTTGGAGAATGATTTTTCATAGAGAAAAGATAAATATGATAATTATATGATTATACCCCTCCATTTACCTCTCCCTTTGGAGATGCTCTAATCATTATATAAACGGGTACACCGCAATACCAGCAGTAAACTAAAATCGAAAATATTGAGCAGAGTAAAGAAGTCTGAATCCAGCGAGCCCGTAATCGTAACTGAACCTTCAATTCCCACGGTTGCATCTTCAATATCATCAGTCCCGCCTCCACCATCGCCGCCGTGGACTGAACTACCTGATGACTTGACGGTGAATATCCTGCAAAGGCTTCACACTAAAGAGATACTGATAAATGTGCAGGAAGTGTGTAGTAAATGGTGGAGACTCTGCCAGGATCCTGCCATGTGGCGCATCATTGATTTGGATCATCAACATTGTCGTTGGTATGGGCTCAAAGAATTTAAGGAAATTTGCCGTCGCGCAGTTGATCATAGCCAGGGGCAATTGGTCGAGCTAAAGCTTACTGGTTTAGCAGTGTATTTGATATACTACGCAACCGAGCGGTAGAAGTCTTCTATTCCCTATCATGTATTTACTCAAAATCAGATCACCAATTTTTATATGTTCTACTCTTTTGACAGATCAAGTGAGCTGCGATGCCTGACACTACCGGAGTCTCAAATAATAGGGTATGTTTTGACTGGGGCAATCAAGAAACTCCCACGATTGGCAGAGTTGCATCTCTACGTGATGTCAATGCCTAATCCCACAGATTTGGAAACCATTGGCATTTCATGCCCAATGTTGAAATCATTCACATATAGAAACCATTGGGTTGTGAATCTAGACGTTTCAAATCATGTTGTAGCAATTAGGAAAACCATGCCTAATCTGCGTTGTGTCCTACTTTGTGGAAAGTGGATGGTAAATAGGGGACTGGAAGCAATTCTCGATGGATGCTACCACCTCAAATCACTTGATCTTGGGAGATGCAAAGGTCTTGATATGCAAGGTGCTCTAGTCAAAAGATGTTCCGACCAATTAAAAGATCTGAGGCTCCGTCCGGTGTCTCCACCCTCTATCAGCTATCAAGATTGGGATTACGACAGTGATTGGTCATATTATATCTACAATTCCAGTGATAGTGATGAAGAATATCAATAGTGGAACCAAACCGAGTTGATATTAGGTTAACCATGTAACCCATCTGTTAGAACTGACTAGTTGTTTTGTGGCCAATACCCCTATTATCATTGTTATTCACATTTGGAGTTTGTTTTTCCAGCTATTTACATCCCATTGTCTAAATGTATATTTTCTAGTCTACTTTGTAGATTACTGTTCTAACATCTTAACTTTTTGAGTATAGTGTTGGACCTGTTGTTGTGCTATTTTCAGTGTAGTAATTGCTTTAGTTCTTGTGGTGTTTGTTGTATGGATATTTACAATTAATGCTTTTTTAGGTGACTACTTTTCAACCTAGAGTATAGATGTTCACAGTTCAAGTCAATTCAACACGAAATGTGTAGGTTGAATTGATTAATTCTGCCAAATATAAAGAGTTGCCCGGGCGTTTTTCGCCCTCAAATCGCCCGGTCACAGGGGGAACGCCCGGCTTTGGAGCAAAACGCCCGGTCTCCTCGCCCGAGCGGGCGTTCTTCTCGCGTATAAAAACCGGCGCAGGTAAGGTTTTTCGAACCCTAATTTCTCGCCCCCCTCGGCAGGTGGTGTAGCCAACTGCAGAGATGGCGGCCGGCCGGCAGTACTGCCAAAACCTGAATGTGTCTTTAAAATTCGTTCTCACTCTTTTTTTTGATTCGAGAAATCTTGGCTCGACAAGCAACCTTTTAAATCGAAATTACCAGCACACATACATTGTATTGGAATTGGAATTGACAATTCCTGACCACCACAGCCCCGTCAGCCTACAATTTTGTCCAATGCAGCTACCCTCTCCGTCCACAATTTAAAACCAAAATCAGCATAAATCAAGGCAATCAAGTGTTTCTAGATTATAAATCATGCAATAATATAAACATAATGCACAAAACATCGTCAACCGCTTCGTCAAAATCAACCGAAGGAGCTTACAGAGCTGAAATTCCTCAAACTGGAATGCCATTTAACAATCCTGGATATGCAGCAGCGCATGCCGAGTGAATAACTTTTTTGCAATTTCAGAATTGCATTACTATGAACTTGGATTACATTAACTATTGGAAATTATGTCAATGATTGAAAATTTTTAATTTGATAAAATCTTAGCCAGGTTAGTTTAAACATGATTATACTCCAATTTGAAAAAACTCAGAAAATAAGTACTTGTTACAATTTCTAAAATCATGCATTTTAAAACAGAGCTAATATAATGGCTTCACAGTTGTGTTCAAACATTAACACGTTATGCTGAACTAATAATTAATAATCAATTTATCAAAGCAATTAAAATAATTTCCGAAGGTTTAACTAATTTAACTTATTAAACATGAATTCTGCTAACAAAGTCCATAGAAAAAGGAAACCTAACAAACTAAACTCCTTTAATTTTAGATCAACCTTAGGATTGGGGTTTCAACCTTTTGTATGATACTTATAATTTTAGATCAAAGTCATCATTCACAACGAATCATATATATATGAAATGAAAGATGGGGGCTATTATTCATTGTATCTAAAGTAGGGTTGGGGAAAAATACCGAAAAAATGATATATCGCTCGTATCGTATTGAAAAATATCGAAAAATTATCGAATTTTCAATATATCGTAATTTCGATACGATACGATATCGTATCGAAAACTTTCGATACGATACGATAACGATATGAATTTCCTTATATCGCGATATATCGTTTTATATCGAAAATACGATATATATCGAAAATTTTCGATATATCGATATTTTCGATATATATCGATATTTAACGATATATCGAATTTCGATACGATATATCGAAATATCGATACGATAACGATATGAAATTTTTTTATATCGAAAGTTCGATATATAGAAACTTTCGATACGATAACGATATGAAATTCTTTCATATCGATATTTTCGATACGATACACGATACAACGTTTTCGATACGATATATCGTATCGACCCACCCCTAATCTAAAGAGCAATTTAGGATGTTTTGAGTGTTCTCTTGCATAACTCCAGGGCCGTTGGTGGGGTCGGCTGACCTCACATGCATGGATCCACAGCTGGATGTGGTTATTAAGGGGTGCATATGTTGGTTTTATCAAATAAGAAGCAATCACACTAATTCCGTATTTGTTTTTGTTCTATGCTTATACCGTAACTTTTACAAATAAATTTAATCACACTTGCGCTTTGCTATTAATTTATTGTGTACAGTTTTTTTTTTCCAAACTTGTGTTTTACCGTTTACTAAAGTGCGATTGTTTTGTTTGCGGTAGATATTCAATCATATTGTATTCCATTTGTGTTTGTTTATTTTTTGATTTATTTAATCATATCATTTATGTTGCACAATTTCTTATTATTATATTTCAAATTCACATAATGCTAATGATGTAAAATTAGTTTTCAAAAAATTAAGTAAATCGTGCATTGCACGGGGTGGATATTAGTTAACTTCAAAAGTTATAAGAAATTTACATAGAAAAATAATAAATTAACTTAAAAATAAACCTTATTTGACTTTCTAATTTCCAGATAAGAAAATATTAAATGATATCAAATATTGAACTTTAGTAATTATTTTATTATAACAATAAATTTAACAAACATTTGGTAGAAATTAATGCAATTTGTCATCCAAACTGATGCGGCATATACCAGTTAATGGAATTTGCCATCCACAGTTCTACACTGAACCGGCATATATCATTTAATGAATTTTGCCATCCATACTTGTGCGTCATATACCATTTAATGAAAAATTGCCTCTTAATAAAAAAATTCTTCAATCATCATTTCTACATTCCATTATTGATTCAAACTTCCTCTTTAATTCATGGAGTATATGCTATATGAAATTTTAGATTAAAATACATTTTTTTCCCGATCTAATATTTCATGACTCCGCATTTCTCCCTCCTATGTCAAAATTCTAAATCGATTAAGAATTTAATTTACCTTACTTAAACAATTACTCAAATTACCTTAAATACATGAATAATTAAAATCAGCAATATGAAAAATGTATTTTTACTATTATCATTATTATTATGCATGCCATGTTTACATTACAAAAATTATCTAATCGGAGTCGGTCACCCGAAATGCGCAGATACACGAACAACGAGGTGAATTTGATAGAATCAGTGAGCTTCGACAAGTTCAGTTATACATTTGTACATTCAAATATAATATCCGAAATTAAGGAAATGTCATGCACCTTGTTGTTCTAAGTAACTCTTAGTTCAAATATACTTACTTTCTAAATTATAATTAAATCTAATATAGATTTTATAACATGCCCAACATTTTATCCTAAGAGTTTAACAAGAACATATGATATCTCATGTCTTTATAGTTTTTATAAAAATATTGAATTATAACATATTGCATGCATCAACAAGTATATTAATACTAAATAATCTTATATCGATACACATGTATTAATTAATATACAATTGTCGGCTAAACGCAAGGTGAATGTGAAGACGTCAATGACAGGTGTGCAACAATTAAGATTTCATACGAATGATGACGACACTTGACCAGACGACGTACACATATCAACATGTCTATTAAATAGTGGATAATCATGTAATTTAACACGTGTACTAAGTAATGGACAGCGTCAGTTAAACGCAAGACAAAAGGAATTACGCCAACCACAAGTAGTGTGACAACCGGATCTCACGAGAATGATGGCAAAACTTGACCAGACGCAACACGTAAAGATTTTTTTCTAACAATTATTGATTGTGAAATTGAGCGTCGCAAGGAGCATTTGTCTTAACATAAACATGATACCAGAATGACCTAAGTTTTACTTCATCATACGACACACACACACAAGAATATTGTTTAAGAGCTATTGATTACAAACAAAGCATTGTAAAATATTAGTTGTCTCGACGTAAACATGATATCATAATGTCATAGGTTATACTCGATCATATAATTCAACACATGTATAATCATACCAACACGTGTATTAACTAATGAACAAAAAGACAGTTAAGCGCAAGGCGAGTTAGAAGACGCCAACCCCATGCAGTGCGACAACATATGATCTCATGCTAATGGCGACGACACTTGAATAGACGACACATACACATCAACATATTTATTAAAAATGGATAATCATATAATTCAACACATTAATTAACGAATACATAAAAACAACTAAACAAATTAAAGACAAAAGGAAAGACACCAACCACTAGCAATGGGACGACATGAGATCTCATGACAAGAACTAACAACGACACTTCATTAGATGCGTGCACACAAAGAATTTTTGTGAGAGCTAATAATTGTGAAATTGCGCAATGTAAAACACGATATCATAATGTCTTCAGTCATACTCGATCACACGAGTGTGAAATCTTTCGCACTGACGAAGGGAGTACTATTATTAGGTGGTCTTATTTTGGATGTACAAGAATTTGTAAAAATCATAGCCATCTTTTGGGTAAATTCACTATTGAATTGAATCAATAGGGAAATTGACGGAAATCGAAAAAATTCAAAAAGTTTCCTTCAAAAAATCCCGTTTTCAAGTCCGCGCCAAAGCCCCAAATTCCTCTTCTATATAAGTATTTGAGAATCCAATAACCAAACTCACTATTATTCATCACTTTCTCTCTCTGTGTATTCACACCTGTCTTCATTACTCAACAAGCAAACCTCCATCAAGCGATCGGAAATCATGTCTTCAAACCAAGTCGCGCAGGTCAGCCAGCTCCCGTGCGACGGCGACGGCGTGTGCATGGTCTGCAAGCAGAAGCCGGCGGAGGAGGAGATCCTCTCGTGCAAGACGTGCGTGACGCCGTGGCACGTGGCGTGCCTCACATCCGCCCGACCACAAACCCTAGCCGACACGCCCCACTGGGAGTGCCCCGACTGCTCCGATCTCTCATCCTGCGCCGCGCCGGCCGTCTCCGGAGGCAGCCTGGTGGAGAAGATCCGCGCGATCGAAGCCGATGCGTCGCTCACGGAGCTGGAGAAGGCGAGGCGGCGCCAGGAGCTGCTCGGAGGGCCGAAAGAAGGTGAGGAGACGGAGGCGAAGGGCGCTGGGGGTGTTTCGGGGATTTTAGGGGACCAGTTCAACTGCTCCATTTGCATGCAGCTTTTAGATCGACCTGTTTCGGTACGATTTTTTGGAATTTTGATTTTTGTGTCTGATTTGGGTTTTGTTTTGAAGGATCTGAGTTTTTGATGGTGGAAAATGGTTATTAATTTGAATGGGGTGTGTCTTTGGTAGCTCTTGTTTTTGGTATCGGCCATAGAAGAGAGAAGAGTAGTGTATAAGAGATAGATTGTAGGAAATTGTGTGTCTTTTTATTCATCGGTTCTTACTACTCTTTATATAGAGTTTTACATATGTGTATATGGTATGATTTCCTAGAATCAATTTACAATCAATTGCTCAATCAATATAAATCAATTTATACTGATTTAATTCTATTTCCTTCCTTGGATGATTCTGATCTTTATTCCTTTGTTAACACTTCCCCTCAAGTTGAGTGGTGGGATCTCCGAAACTCAACTTGCACAGAACGTTGGAGAAGCTCTTCGAATTGACCGCTTTGGTGAGGATGTCTGCCAACTGATCTTCAGATCGTACAAAGGGTAGTTCCACGGCTCCGCTCTCAATATTTTCTTTGATGAAGTGTCTGTCGACTTCCACATGTTTGGTCCTGTCGTGTTGTACTGGGTTCTCAGATATACTGATTGCAGCCTTGTTATCACAAAACAACCGACTTTTTTCTTGTGGCAATCCAATCTCCTTCATCAATCTTCTTAGCCATAAAATCTCCATCAATCCACTCTTGATACCTCTGAACTCTGCTTCGGCACTAGATAGTGCAACTACTTTCTGTTTTTTACTCCTCCAAGTAACTAGATTACCTTCAACAAAGGTGAAGTAACCCCCTGTTGATTTCCGATCTATTGGATTGCTTGCCCAGTCTGCATCTGTGTATCCATAGATCCCTCGATGCTTATTTCTTTTGAACAGTACTCCATGTCCAACTGTTCCTTTTAGGTATCTCACGATTCTTAGCGCAGCTTCATAGTGATCCTTCTGTGGTCGGTGCATGAACTGGCTTACAATGCCTACTGCATAAGCAATATCAGGTCTGGTGTGAGACAGATATATGAGTTTTCCTACCAAGCGCTGATATATGCTTTGACTTGCTGGTTCTGCTCCTTCCACGATCTGCAATCTGTGGTTTACTAGAATTGGTGTGTCGGCTGGTTTGCAGTCTAGTAACCCCGTCTCAGCAAGGATATCCAGTATGTACTTCTTCTGCCTTAGAAAAATACCTCCTTCCGATCTTAATACTTCTATCCCCAAGAAGTACTTAAGGTTTCCCAAGTTCTTCATCTCGAATTCTTGTGATAGGCCCTCCTTGAGCCTGTCAATTTCTTCAGTATCATCACCAGTAATGATCATATCATCTACATAGATGATCAGACATGTTATTCGACCATCTCTTTTCTTTAAAAACAAGGTATGATCTGAGTTGCTCTGTTTGAATCCGTACTTTGCCATAGCCTCAGTAAACCTCCCAAACCAGACTCTAGGCGACTGCTTGAGTCCATACAGGGTCTTCCGTAGTCGGCATCCTTCTCCTTTACTGTAACCATCGGAAAAACCGGGGGGAGCCTCCATGTATACCTCTCTTTTCAATTCTCCGTGCAGGAATGCATTTGTAACATCGAACTGATGTAAGGGCCAGTCTCTGTTCGCAGCTACTGAAAGTAGAACTCGGATAGTATTCATTTTCGCCACTGGGGAGAATGTCTCGTCGTAGTCTATTCCGTAGGTCTGCGTGTATCCCTTTGCAACTAATCGTGCTTTATATCTTTCAATAGAGCCATCAGGTCGACGTTTAATTGTAAATACCCACTTGCATCCGACTGCCTTCTTTCCATCCGGTATCATGCACTTTTCCCAGGTGCCATTTCTTTCTAGTGCTCCCATCTCTTTCTGCATTGCTTCTCTCCAATGCTTGTGCCTCCAGGCCTCCTCCACAGTGCACGGGATTTCTTCTTCTTCATACAGCGCTGCCTCAAATGCATGAGCCATTTCTGAGATGTGATTCTTGGCCAGAAAGGCTTTTGAGTATTTCGCCTTTGTGTGAATGTCAGGACTGTATCTTTTCGGTGGAACTCCCCTGTTTAATCTTGAGGGTAATTTGTACCCCCCAACTCCTTCACTAATCTGCTCCTCGAGCAAATCACAAATCTCAGGTTCATCTGGGCTCTCTTCATCTGAGTCTATACTTGTCTCTTGATTCCCTTCAGTAATACTGTTAGTACAATTAAGAGAGCTTCTTTCAGGTGTAGTAGAGTCTACAGGAGGACTTACAGTGGATATCAGAGAGGGAGTATTCTGGACAGTGGCATTGGGCGTTGGGGGCTGTATATGTGAGATTTGCTCAGCAGTCTTGTCAGCCTCATTCGCTTCCTCTGCCAGGTTTGCTGGTGCATGATAAACTGGAATTGGTGGACAACTTAGTGGGTCGACCTTACTACCATTCTCCCCCTGACCACTAAGATGGCTAAAGTAGTAGTCTGTTTCGAGGAAATCGCAGTTCATTGTGGTGAACAGGCGATTAGATTTAGGATCAAAACATCTATATCCTTTTTGATTCACTCCGTATCCCACAAAGACACATTTGACTGCACATGGGGATAATTTGGTTCTTTCGTGTTTTGGAATGTGGACAAAAATTGAACAGCCAAACACCCGAGGTCGAAGGGTTAAAGGTAATGGGATTTGCGCTAGTGTCGAGAGGATCTCTAGCGGAGTTTTCAAGTTTAGTGAGCTCGAAGGTAGTCTGTTTGATAGGTAGACTGAGGAGGCAACTGCTTCAGGCCAAAATTTTCTTGGGGTGTTGGATTCGATAAGCATAGCACGGGCCATTTCTAAAAGGGTTCTGTTTTTCCTCTCTGACACTCCGTTTTGTTCTGGGGTGTATGGGCAGGTAGTTTGGTGTACAAGGCCTTTATCGTGACAGAACTGTTTCATATCAGAGTTCACAAATTCTCCTCCATTATCTGACCGAAGAGTTTTTATGGTTTTTTGAAATTGGGTTTGGACTAGGTTGTAAAAATGGGTGAAATGCTGGAAGGTTTCACTTTTTTGTTTCATAAAGTATACCCACGTCATACGAGTACAATCATCCACAAAAAGAAGAAAATATTTAAAACCTTGCCCCCCTAAAACCGGTGAAGGACCCCAAACATCAGAATGGACAAGAGAAAATAAAGAATCAACTCTGGTATTATTTGATTTGTAGGTTTGTCTGTGGCTTTTGGCCAAAACACAGGTTTCACAATACAAATCCTTACTAAATTTAGGAAAAAGCAATTTTAAATAACCCGATGAAGGATGTCCTAGACGGCGGTGCCACAACCAAGCTTCCCTGTCAGCCGTCCCGTGAGCTATCATAGCATTTCCGTGTTGCTCTATCTCATCCACATAATACAGCCCATTCCGCTCAGTGCCACGTCCAATAATTTTCCCTGTCCTGATATCCTGCAAAAGGCAGAAATTGGGTTGCATTAGGAGAGTGCAATTCAACTCTTTAGTCACATGACTAATAGATAGCAATTTATGTGACATAGAGGGGACATATAGGCAATTAGACAATGTCAAACTGGGTGAGATTTTAACAGTTCCTGCTCCCTCTACTATCGTCAACTCTCCGTTTGCATTTTGAATGTGACTTTTTGGTGCCCTGTGCATACTAGATATATCAGATTTATCAAAAGTTATAGTATCTGTAGCTCCACAATCAAAAATCCATTTGTCATTCTTGGCATCAGAGGATATGGACAGAGCATATGATTCGGGCAAATTATCGGACAAATTTTCGAGTGGCTGAAATTTATTCTGGCAAAGTAATGGGGCAGATTTGGGATTTTTAAAAATGAGAGGCTGAGTTTCGAATTTTATGGATCTTTGGGGTTGAATCATAGGATACTTAATAGGTTGGGGTGCATTTCCTAATTTTTCAAAAAAGGTAGGGCTTGAGGGTAAACCCCCAAACCCTAACTTACCCCCTTCCGCCTCCACTCCATTTCCGCCGTTCGCGAAGGAAACTGTACCAAGGGTTATCTCCTCCGGTCCATGCTGGCTGCCGCCTCGGATTGTTGTGGCCTCGGTGTTGCTCCCGGCGGTGGCAGCCGGCTCTCCCCCTCTATTCGCGACGGCAGCTACTCCTCTTCCCCCTCGAAACGGCGCTTGATTCTGTTTAGATTTGCGATCCTCCCACCATTCCGGGTACCCATGGAGTTCGAAGCATGTTTCCCGAGTATGCTTTTTCTTTCCACAATGATTACATGTGAGCTTCAGTTTCTCCTCCTCCGTTTTCTTGCTCCAGTTACCGCCGGTATTTCCGCCGCTTCGTTGAGGGGGATTTCGGTGAGTGGCTTGATTCGGCCATGGCTGCCTTGCAATGAGTCCAGCCGCGACTCCCTGTGTAGCCCCGGTATCCCCTGATTTCAGAACGCTCGCTCTAGTGTCCTCCCTCCGAAGGATTCCGTATGCTACTTCTACGGATGGTAGTGGATCCAATCTAAGTATTTCTTTCTTGATCCCTTCGTACTTGTCGTTTAGGGCTACGAGAAGTTGGTATAGTCTCTGTTCTTCTTTTTCGGCATTATGGATTTCAATATCCTCTGGGAGTTTCATCCGATTGGGTTGTTTCTGGTCGATCGAGACCCATAGATCATTGAGGATTGTCCATATATCTTCCAGAGATTCATCCGTCTGTTTTAACCTGTTTGCTCTTGTGTACAGGTCATACACTTGAATCTTGTCACCTCCGCTTGCGTACGTAATCTCCAGGCTCTTCCATACGTCTCTGGCTGATGGGTATTGAGACACTCGGTTGACTAGTTTCTCCTCCAAGTTTTGAATCAACCACGTGAATACGCAGTGATCCCCTTGCTGCCATCTTCCGAAGGCTGGATCGGTTCTTGCAGGAGGGGATGGGACTCCAGTAATGTGAGACAACATTCCCCTCCCGCTGATTGCCGCTGTCATGTGGATGGCCCAAAGCGAGTAATTTTCGCCATTAAGTTTGGTTCCGATCTGTAACGGTGAGGTATCAAATCTGTGGTGTTCAATTTTGGGTTCTGGCTGGTTTAGAATTGTAGGTATGATTTGCTGGCTTTGTGCAATACTGGTGCGCATAAACTCAGCGAATAATCGAGCGAATTGCTCATTTTCTGTTGGTTTCGGTGTTTGGTTGTCATCGGATTCTGACATGGTTTGGTGATTTGAACAGGGTCTGCCGGATTTTGGCCTTTTGGTTTGAGATTGGTCCGAGACAGTGATGAGACTTCTCTGAGTCTCACCCCCGCTCTGATACCATCTTGTTTTTGGTATCGGCCATAGAAGAGAGAAGAGTAGTGTATAAGAGATAGATTGTAGGAAATTGTGTGTCTTTTTATTCATCGGTTCTTACTACTCTTTATATAGAGTTTTACATATGTGTATATGGTATGATTTCCTAGAATCAATTTACAATCAATTGCTCAATCAATATAAATCAATTTATACTGATTTAATTCTATTTCCTTCCTTGGATGATTCTGATCTTTATTCCTTTGTTAACAGTAGCGTCGTTTTTGCTTGTGTGTGAACTGTTGATTTTGATCTGCTGAAAATGATTATTGATCTGAATGAGTCTGTTTTTGGTAGTTTTGTTTGGATGGAGTTGTGTTTTAGTTTTTCCCTATATTGTATGCATAATTATGCATATTCAAGTGATTTTTTGCCGCTAGCTGTAGTAATAATTTGATGTTGTTTTCGATTTATTGCTTTGCATGAATGTTCTTACAATTTCTGATTTTTATTTGAATTCGAGGCAATCTCTGAAACCACATTAAGGAAGTATTGATTGGTTTCAAATGAACACATGTTGGTGCCTTTCATAGGATACGAAGAAAGTTCCATTCAGGGATCCTTTTTTTCTAAAATCACCCAAAACAAGAATTTCGCTGATGAATTTGTGAAAAAACTCTCGTCTTCGGTGATTTTAGAAAAAATAAAGGTTCCATGAATGAGAACCTTTTTTTTGTATTCTATGTGAAAGGGTGACACGTCAATGCTAATAACGTGTTAAACACGCCAATGCTATTGCCATGTGTTCAGGGTGAAGCGGAGGCTTACCCGCCATTAGAATTGGCATGTTCACTCTTTTAAATGATGCACTGGTGTGTTTCCCTTTCATAGAATAAAAAAAGGTTCCAGTCAGGGAACCTTTATTCTTAAATCATCCGGAATGAGAATTTTGCTGATGAATGTTTGACTGTATGTGGATGTGTTTGTAGCATATTCAATGCAGTTGGGTATGCTATAAATGGCTTCATTTGTGTTAATAAAAAATGGAAGAACAATTAAAGATTAGATACAAATGCTTTCTTTGATGATTTCCTATGTTTGATTTTAACTTATGTACTTGGGCTTTTGGAAATGGAATTGGAGTCTTCAATTCCAAATCCAATATTTCTGACCAAAATATATTTGGATTTGGAATTAAGTTACATATTTCAATTCCTCTCAATTCTACAATTTGAATTCCATATCAAAAGTAAATAATCGGAGATTCAAATAGTCATGAAATTGGACAAATTCACACACACACATACACACTGCGCACACAGAGCGCATAAACTGCACACATAGATCACACTACACACACAGCATATTCTACACACACACTTCATATCAACTACATCGGTTTTACCGAACGAAGGATTTGGAATTGAATCCAACAAATTGAATTCCATAAAATTTTAATTCCAATTTTGTGTACTGAATGGATGCTTAGTTAAATAAGTTTGATGATAATAAAGCTTCTAAACTCATCCTTGTACTCTTGATTCTGTTTGCAGACGCCGTGTGGTCACAACTTCTGCTTGAAATGCTTCCAAAAATGGACAGGGCAACAACGCATGAAGACCTGTGCTATTTGTCGGAAGATGATTCCAGTCAAGATGGCTAAGGAGCCTCGAATAAACTCTGCCATTGTCATGGCAATCCGAACAGCTAAAGCTTCCCAGTCGAACTGCTCGGGAGGCCCTGCAAAGGTATCCCACTTCATCCACAACCAAGATCGCCCCGACAAAGCATTTACAACAGAGCGTGCGAAAAAAACCGGAAAGGCTAACGCATGCAGTGGGAAGATATTTGTGACCATTCCCTCAGATTTTCTTGGTCCAATCACACCAGAGTACGACCCGACAAGGGGCTTAGGTGTGACAGTTGGAGAAACTTGGGAAGACAGGATGGAATGCAGGCAATGGGGCGCTCACTTCCCTCATGTTGCAGGTATTGGGGGTCAATCTAATCATGGGGCCCAGTCGGTTGCACTGTCAGGTGGTTATGAGGACGACGAGGATCACGGAGAATGGTTTCTCTACACGGGGAGGTATTAAATGCTGCTTTTATTTGGCTTTTTTACTTATGATTAAGATGATATTATCTCTTGCCTTTCTCGTGCAATGAAATCTGTCTGAACTTAATGTGCATAGTCTGCGCCAATACTTTTTATAAGGTTCTATTAAAAACTTTCCATAAATTCTCTATGTTACTGCTGGTTACAGTGGTGGACGCGACCTTACTGGGAATAAAAGGACGAACAAGAAACAGTCCTTTGACCAGAGCTTCAAAAGTTCCAATGAGGCTCTAAGGGTTAGTTGTCGCGAGGGCTATCCTGTACGGGTTGTGAGGTAAGCTAAAATTAATGCTTAATTTTGTTGTTAGTAACTCTGTGCAAACTAGTGCTATTTCTATTGTTCTTTGTGCTGTTTAGTGCTGGAATTAGACGACGACACTTTCTTTTACTTGTTGAGTTTTCTTGAAATTAAGGTGTCTAACAAAAACATCAATACTTATATATGTAATTGTTTTGTCATATTTCATTTTAATTGTTGCAGGTCCCACAAAGAAAAGCGATCTTCTTACGCACCAGAGACGGGTGTGCGTTATGACGGGATTTACAGGGTAGAGAAGTGCTGGCGCAAGGCTGGGCAACAAGTAAAAATTTGCCAAATAAAAATCTCACGTGCGATTTTATTTGTATCCTCTCATGACATTCCTTTTGAATTATTACAGGGATTTGTCGTCTGTCGTTATCTGTTTGTGCGTTGTGATAATGATCCAGCACCATGGACCATGTGAGTTGCTGTATACTATTTGTCTCGCATGGCCTCTCTACTCAGCCGTCTACTATCTGTATTTCATGATATATGCTTAAACTTTATGTGAAACTATGTACTTTCGGCTTGTAGTGACACCCAAGGAGATCGTCCGAGGCCTCTACCTTCAATTCCCGAGCTGAACCAAGCTAAGGATATTACCGAAAGGAAAAAGAGTCCTGCCTGGGATTTCGATGTAAGCAACTTAGACTAACTTGTGTTGCATTGGTGATTGTTTCTCGAGGTTTGCATGACTTTACGTCTAGCATTCTAAGGATAAAATTACTTTGAGACTCATCCGTCTAAAATTTTCCGTATAGGAGCAGAAGGGCATCTGGACATGGACGAGACCTCAACCGCCCAGTCAAAAAACGCTCGTAGACGGTGATAAAGTAAAGATCACCAAGAGGAAAAACCAAAGCGGGACTGGATCAGTTAAAGCAAAGCTTCTGAAAGGTAATTTTCCCTTTCCTATTCAAACACTGCTTTGATTAAATTGTTGACATTCTCATGAAGCATCATTTTTTGCTTCAATTCTCAATTTGTTTTGTATTTTAATGCTTTTGATAACCGTAATGCAGAATTTGGCTGCCTCATCTGTCGGAAAGTGATGGTTCAGCCACTCACTACTCCCTGCGCGCATAACTTCTGCAAGGCGTGCTTAGAGGGCGCCTTTTCCGGTCAATCTCACATCAAAGAGAGAAAAACTGGAGGGAGGACGCTTCGTGCACAGAAAAATGTTATGAAGTGCCCATCTTGCACACAAGATATTTCTGAGTTCCTTCAAAATCCTCAGGTACATGCATTATATTTTGTTTTATTTCTGTTTGGATTTTCATCTGGCTGTATGTTCTTGGTCTTGGATGTTAGATGTGACATGAAATGGTTGTACTAACGATTCAGCTTGAATATGATTTGTGCACAGATCAACAGAGAGTTGATGAGCGTGATTGAAACGCTGCAGAAGCAGTTGGAGGAGGAGAGCTCCAAGGCTAAGGAAAACGAGGATGCCCAAAGCTTGAATTCAAGCGAGAATGCTGAAGAAGAGGGCTCAGAAGTGGAAGTGCGAGAAGATGCAGTTAGCGTTTCTAAGCGAAGGAAGCTTAGCAACGATGGTGCCCAAGCCGGAGAGCCAGAAGGGACAAAAGACGATGAGGTAGCAGAACCAGGCAGGCTTGCTGATGGAGACGAGAGCACACAAGTAAATGTGCACGAGTGTGCTGATGAAACACCAGATGCAGTTGCTGAAAGCACAAAAGAGGAAAAGGCTGAGAAACCTGATGTGGGAGCCACAGAAGGCCTCGAACCAGCAAAGCGTGGGCGTGGTAGGCCTAAGAAAGCCTCTGTGCAGAACAGTTCTGGGGCGAATTGATGCTGGTACCTCTGCCGTCTCTTCTCATTTATTTTTGCTACTATTATTCTTTACTTGGTAGGTGTGGTATAAAGTATATGAAACAGCATTTTTTGTGATTTCATGGGTGAAGTTTTTCTCTTGGTATATTTTTGGAACAATGTGTAGATGTGATGGTGTTAACAGGAAGTGTTGTGCTCGTTTGTGCGTGTATCTGTGCTTTATAGAGCAAAGTTGTCCAAATACCCTAAGTTTGAGTGCTTGTAAAATTAAACTAACTGCAGATGTAATACAGTTTATTATATAAATCAAGTTGTTTTAAAATTATATAAAATTATAGTAATAATTTTAGATTTATATCAAGTTGCTTGAAACACTTTTGATTTGTTTTAAAATGAATTACTATAAATTTATGTCCCACAACTAATTTAATACGTTACTAAGTTTGAATTGGATCGATATTGTGTTGTTGTTGCAGCTTCTGTATTTGGAGAACAATGGAAGCTATGATACTTCACCCAATGAATAATTGTTAATTAGAAATACATGAGTTAACCATTGTTTTTCCTTTACACATTCTTTCATGACTTTTTTGTTGGAATCTATGCCCGGTCAATGGACTTTGACCAATTATAATTTCAACGAGACATTTAATTTTGTAAAATTAAATGATATAGCGCCGATCTACGTTCGGAGTAGATGACCGTGGTATATTTATTTTCTCAAATCCGATTCCCGGTGAGTGAGAAATAATTATTTAAAATTGTGCAAAAATTGCAAATTTAATGAGCTATGAGAGGAGATTAGGGAATAATTAAGAGAGTTCATTATCCCACATTGAAAGTTTCAACCTTATTAAACTAGTATTTAATAAGAAGGATTATTACATGTAATAATTATAGTGGACTAAGATGGGCTGTAAGAGCCCACACGCGCGCACACACGCGCGCCTCGAGCCCTTGGATCTTGGCAATTGGTCTTTGGGTGTTCTTTGGGCCTGGTCGTGGGCTTGGTGCTTGGGCCTAGTTGCGGGCTTGGCCCAAGTCTAGTGGGTCTAGTTCTTTTTAGACCACCGCCGTTTCCACGTCAGCGAGCCAAGCGGGATGCCACCTCGTCCGTATGACGCGGTAAGCCAACGTGGCTGACACGTGATAGTCCACGTCGTGAATGAATCTAGAAGCTTCTAGACTCAGCCTCTCTAGCTCTGAGCGCGTAACGCCCGAACGTTACAGTTCGTAACCGACGACCGTTACGGTCTACCATTAATGACGGCCATTATGGCCGTTGACCCCCTGCAGTGGACTGAGCCTATAAATAGGCTAGCCATTCTAGCATTCTACACATCAGAAAACTAGAATACACTCTGCATCATACACTCTCTTCTCCCTCTGCATTGTTCTTCTGTCGAAGCTCTGCCCTCTCCTCCATCCAGTTCGCCGGAGCTCTGCTGATAGCGGTGCTGCTTCATCAGAGACGTAGCCGTTTTATCTTTGGGGACGAAACGCCAATCCGAAGAGCACTACCGGGCGTATCTCGTCTTGCGGAAAGAGGCCTCCTCGACTCGGCTATTTCCTTTTACGGTTCATTAGTTTCGAATTTTCCGTTGTAATTTTCGTTTCAGTTCTTCTTGTATTCCTTCTTGTAATCCCTAAATCTCCAACAATTTTCCCCTCTCATAGCAAAGTGTTGTCTCATCCTTAAATGCCTACTCAGCTTGACCAATCTGTAAATTATTTGATAACAGGGAAGACTGAATTTGATCCAGAGGAGGAGGATGCAATCTGAGTGACCAAAATCTGTGTTAAGGTTCGAATGCAATCGGAGCTACCTTCATCACCAGTTCCTGCTTCTTGCTGCACTTCACTGCTGGAAGCCTATAGTAATATTCTGTTTCTTCATTCACTCTAGATGTTTTTCCCAAGTTTCCAATCTGTTCTATTTCGTAGAATTGTGAAGGTTTACCGAGAGTCTACCTAATTTGGTTTTTTGTGGCTGTCTTCAGAAGATATTGACCGGAAGGAAACTTGACTTAACTACGCAATGCGTTCTACGGCTCTACCATAGTAGAGGCATTTCCTGAAGCCAACAGACACCTCTTGCAAAGGTATTGCCTCATGTAATTGATTTATCGCTCCATGAGTAGGTGTTGTTGCTTATTTTTTTGTAGAATGACCTTGATTTTTGTTCATAAGATTTTGTAAAATCTGAGAAGTAAAAATTTTCGGATAGGAACAGGTATACCATATTTGATCTCTTTGATGATTTGAAGTCTTTATCTTATGCAGTGAAAATACTCAAAGCATGCATGGCCATCGAGTTCAACTGTGGACTTGTCATTTGAGATCGAAGTGGTCGTTATCAAGAATAGGCTCGAGGCATATATTGTGATATTTTGAAACTTGTCTTAACCTTGCAAAAAAATGAAGAAAATGTAGCAGACATTACTTTCCATTGCTAATTGTATCAACAAACAAAAACTACTTCATTATCCCCATCTCGGTATACCCCTCCAACTTCAAAATATGCTCATTGTCGCTAATCCCACCGCGGTAAACTCGATCACTTTAGACTGATCCCCCACTTTGATTTGCTTGTAATTCATCGATTTATTGTTAAAATAGGTGCCGCCATTTTCGAGCTCGGATTTCAAGCTGTGGCAGTAGATTTTGAGCTTGTCGAGCTCGACCATGGAGTACTTGAGCTTGGAAGCTTCTACACAAAACAACAAAAAAGGGGACTTAGCTTCGACAAACCGTGAGACCGCCGAAGTTTTACTGATCCAGTGATGGCCAAGAACTCTCCAGCTATCACTGCTGATGCAGAGCTAGGACATCAAATGTCCTTTTTGTTTGAAGGGGTGACTCAATTTGGGGGTGGAAATTGAACAGTTCAAGGGCACAGTCGACATTTTGTACTCAATTCTTGACGCAGTTTTCGATGTTGTTTCAATTAGCAGCCTCCTCCCAAGAAATGAAAATTGGTTATTTACGCACTCAACAGTGCGGGTCGGTTGTATTAGTAGGGCCGCCCAGAATTAAATCAAGTACAGTGAACATCCTTTTACGACCAGAAATAGACCCAAATCTTACTATATCTAACAAAGTGAACAGGCCCTAAGTTAGCAAGATAATAATGTATATAGGACTTTTTCTATATTATTTTTTTTTTTACTTTACTTTTACTTTCTCTCCAGTTCATCTATTTACTATTTACTAGTATCATCTTTTTAAAATAACATTAAAAAGGAAATATTACGCTTACAATGGGACAGAAGAAAGAGTTACCAAAGTGCTAGGAAAAAATAACATGGTACATTTCCGAGAACCTATAACTGCCAGGGCCTAGGAGGAATACTTCCAAGCACATTAGGTGCATGGAGTCGGAGTGGTCCTGTTAAGGACATGAGCACAATCTAGTGCTCAAAATCCAACTGTTCCATTAAATAAGTATTCTCCCCTATTTTATAGTATTAGAGTAATTTTGCTATTTTAATGCATTTCATAATATTAGAGTTATTTTTCTTTTTAGTAAAAATCAACACATTTCTTTTCACTTACTTTATTCTCTTTTTATTCCTCTATCTTTTTCATTTACTATTTTATTCTTTCTTTACTTAACTCATTTTATACAATTTTTATAACCTTTGTGCCGGAAAAAAAATATCTCCACTACTATAGCACGAAAGAAGAGAAAGCAAATAAAAAGTAGTTGAGAAGTAGGAAGCAAATAAAAAAAAATAGAAAAGTAACGATTGACAGAATGTATCAATATGAAATATTAAGTAAATTTTTAGTACTAGGAGTATGAAATATGTAAACTTAAAATTATTTATACTATTTAAAATAGAATTGTATTAAGATGACAATCCTTTTCAAAGTGACAACATACCACTAATCTCGTACTGCCATGTCACCATGTGACACGTTATCCAACAATATTAGGCATATCCAGCAATATTCATTTAGTATGCTGATAGGCTAGTTTTCGTCACTCGGATTTGATCACTTTTCGCACTTATAAGTTGAATATTTGCATGAGAAGATGCTATTTTGGCAGGGAATTGAGCATATGGTTCGGAGGAATTGTAGAAAGGCATTTGTAGTGGAGTGATGCAAAAAGGAGGCAAAAGTGCAAGAATTTGAAGAAAATCAGAGAAATGGCAAACTGCCCAAGCTGTCAGCCTGGCCAAGCTGGACCCGACGGAAAACTGCATGGAGCCACTTGAGCACAATTACAAGACTGCTTCCTTGTTGCTACACGTGTCCACATCCGTCCCTAGGGCATGAGAAAGGGGAAATAACTTTTATTTGAAAAATGTAACAAAATATTTAACTATGCTTTTCCCCAAACCACTAATCATCTATCACTCTTTAGTTTAGTTTATTCTCTCTCGAGGAAACTTTCTCTCTTCCTTAAGAAGAGAGATTTCAACTTCAAGGCTGCGAAGATCATTGTTCATCATGGGTTGAAGTAGTAGTAGTTTAGTAGTAGTGTTTATTTCTCTAGTTGCTTGTTCTTAGCTTTTGGAGTTCTTTTGGACCAATCTCACTCTTAGTTGTTGTTGTTGTTCTTGTTTTAAAAGCTCATTTCAAGTAGTAATTCTGTTAGTGTTTGTGTATTTAATGTGTTTTAAAGTTTAGCTCTTGTTTATTTCCGGTTTTAGCTTGTTGTTTAGTTCTAGTGTTGCTTATGTTCTTGTTTAGTTAAAAATCCTTTCAAGCTTTTAAAATCAGTTTCTAAAGCATTTTTCTTAGTTAGTTTATGGTTAAAAAACGTGGAGAAGGAGTTTGAAAAGTCTCAAAAAAATCAGCCATGTGTTGTTTGTTTTCGGCACCTTGTCGGGTGTCATTTTCGTATGATTTTGCATGAGTTTGATGAGCTCGGTTCTTGAGTGTTCTTCCACCATGTTTAAGTGTTCTTAAGCTTTCTTTATCTTCTTTAATGAGTCTTTATGTTTCAGCTTTTAGTTTGGTGTTTTTAATGCATGTTTAGGTAGTTTAATTGTTGATCTTGTGTTTGTCTAGCATATTTTAATTATGTAGCAGCCATATAGTCATTCCTCTCACTTAATTTTCGTGGCCTTAGTGTAGATTTAGGAGAGATATCAGCTTTTAGAAGTTAAGTGAAAGGACCATTAGTTGTAGGCTTTTATCCATTGGTTTTACACCTTGGGTAATAAGGTTTAGGAGACAACAAGTACATGCTTTCTTTTCACTTTTGGCAGCCCTTTTAGCTTAGTTAATTTCTGCACTCAACCTCCATTTACATCTATTTAGTTTAGCTTTTAGGATTCAATAATTAGTCTAGCCACTTTTAAGGGTCACAATCCTAGTTTCTAGACTTAGTTTAGTAGCTATCACTTAGTTTATTTTCCTTAGTCTTTTAACTTAGTTCCTTTTGCTTTCTGAACTTAGGATGCTCATGCAAGTTGCTGCTCTCTTTTCATTTCCGAAATATTCTTATTTTCGCCACTGCTAAGTTGCCCAGTTTACCAACTTGCCCAGTCTGCGTTTCAGTTTAATTGCTTTCGTTTACTTGCATGTTATTTTCATGTTTAGTTACAATCTTAGCTTTAAGTGTTATTTATATTTTATAGTTTAGTTCCCACCCCCAATTTAGAGCGTGGCGGCATCACCAAACCCTTCTAAGTGTGGAAATACATAACGGATGCTACCGTTCCTCGTGGGTTCGACACCCTAACTTACCATATACTAATTAATAGTATTTTGGAAAGTGGGAACTTATAAATCTTGTTGAATAGGAAGGGACACGCGCCTACGACACGCGTGCAAAATCCCGTCCTCTCATATGCGTTTACAGATTGCATGATAGTAATAGTTGGATTGTCGTGTAGATTGTTGAGTATTGTTGTATAGGCATTGAATGTTTCAGTTGCAGTATATATATAGATAGATTGCTTTTTTAACCGTTATTTTGTTGTATAGCTAATACATCATACTCAGCATTACGCACAACAATCCTCATAGTACTATCATGCAATCTGTAGAAATCCATCCAAAACGCTTACTATGATAATGTTGGATACGCCCCTAATATTGTTGGATAGCATGTCACATGGCAGAACGAGGTTGGTGGTACGTTGATACTCTAACTATGGTGGCACCGTAACGCTCCTTATTTAAAGTATTAAGTAAATTTTTAGTATTATGAGTATAAAATATGTAAATTTAAAATTTTTTATACTAAATTAAAATATTAATAAAATATTTTATATGCACAATGTAATTACCTCCAACATTCACCTAATCCCTAAATATCGAAGATGTTGAACAAGGGAAAGAAATCGAGCGAGCTTACGATCCAAACCGAACCTCGAATTCCCACGGTGGCTGCCCCATCCGCGCCTCCGCTTCCATTGTCACCGCCATGGATCGAACTGCCGGATGAATTGACTGCGAATATCCTGCAAAGGTTGGATGTTGAAGTGATTTTGTTGATTGCGCAGAATGTGTGCGCCACATGGTGGAATGTCTGCAAGCATCCCTCCATGTGGCGCGTTATTGATTTTTATCGTGCACGTTGCACGGGCTACAATTCCGATAAAATTGGGCGTTGTGCAGTGGATCGTAGCCACGGACAATTGCTCCACCTAAAGCTTTCCGGTTTTCGAGTGGATGACTTGCTAACCTACGCTGCTCACCGGTACAATTCCTTGCTCACTATTCTTGGTCTTTGGTTTAAATTTTTTGCTTTAATTCCATTTTTTTTAACCTAGCTTATACCTTGGAACACCTTCCAATTTGAGCAGTTGGTATTTGTAAGTAGTTTTTATTGTTCTTGTGTGGCTATATTTTATTAAATTTATTCTTATTCATAGTATTTGTGGCTTTTAACTTGTTGGATGCACATTTTCTCTTTTTGCTATGTCTTCTGTGCTCATTATTTTTCTTGTTTATTTATTTACTACTCTAGCACTCCTAGCTTTATAAAAATTTCATAATTCCCATGCTTTCTTTTTACAAGTTTCCTCTTGTTCTTGGTGTTGATATTCTTTTCCCACGATCAACAGATCAAGTCAGCTACGAAGCCTTACACTTGATGTGTATCGTGTATCAGAAACTGTTTTGACTGAGGCGATAGAAAACTTTACACAATTGGAAGAGTTGCATCTTTCGATGATGCCAAGTCTCAATCCGCAAGATTTTGAAAGCATTTGCATCTCTTGCTGCAAGTTGAAGTCATTCACATTTAGCAACCATTTGGGAGATGCTCATCCCGCAGAATTTTCAGAGCATGCAGTAGCCATTGGAGAAAACATGCCTAACTTGTGCCATCTCCGACTTGTTAAACTTCAGATTGAAAATAAGGGACTGGAAGCGATTCTCGATGGCTGCACCAGCCTAGAATCACTTCATCTTCAGAAATGCTCCGGTCTTGATCTACAAGTCGGTCTAGGCAAAAGAAGTTCTGACCAAATAAAAGATCTGATTCTCGATATCAAGCCTTCTCAATCTGAACGTGATCAGGTGGATTATGATTGGTATGACGACAATGAATCAACAGCTTCTGACTCTGATGATAATGGCTATGAATATGATCCTGATTTTTACTAGGATTGAAGATTTTGGTGGTGGTTACTATTTGTTTTGAAAATGCTAAGACTTTGATTCTTCACTTTTATGTTAGGTTGGTGAAGGATGATGCTACTTTGTTTTTTTTTTTACATTGGTTTGGTTGGCACCGTATTTGGAGTTTGGTTTTTCAGCAGTTTACATCTATCTCAACTCGATCGTCTCTGTGAATATTCAAGGTGTTTGATTTCGATTGCTACGATTTGTGAATTTCATTTATGGATATTCAATTGTCGATTTGTGAGTTTCATTTCTCAATTTTTTGATGCCCATAAATTTGGTCCCAAGGCCATCTACTATAAGGTAAGGCCCTAGGCTGCTTGAGCAGCTGCATTTTGCGGACTTATTGCACTCTGCCACTAATTAAGGCTGACAGAAAATTAGCTGCATCTGCTGCCTATTTTGACGCTGATTAGTATGTAATTTAAATAAAATATATAAATATAAAATATAAGTGAATAAATATTTTTTTAATTTAAATTTAATATAAATGATTGAAAATGGTATAATTATTAATCGACCTCATATTTTTTTATTATAATTCAACAAAGGAATAGGAAGGGTCGTGGGAAGCTGAACCGATTGCTCTCTAAACCGAGCAATAAATATATACACCAGCATGTCCATTAACACAGAATTCAAAAAATCAAAGATGCTCAGCAAGAGAAAGAAATCCAAAGAGGCTTCTTCATGCTCAGCCCCGCCTCGGTCTCCACCATCGCCGCCATGGACCAAATTGCCCGAGGATTTGACAGGGAATATACTGCAAAGGCTGTACACTAAAGAGATATTGAAGAGTGCACAGAAAGTGTGTGCTTTATGGTGGAGACTCTGCAAAAATCCCGCCATGTGGCGCGTCATTGATTTGGATTCTTGACGTTTTGCGGGTGAAGAAGAATTTAAAAACACTTGTCGTTGGGTAGTATTGGATTGAATAACTGAATTCATTGGATTGATTTGTTTGATACATTGTATATATAGGACTCTAGACATAAATGTTTCTAGGAACTATACTACACAATAAATGTTATTCTATTTTCCAACACTTCTAGGAACTCATGTATCCTCTTTCCAATGCTCTTGGGACTCATGTTCTCTCTTTTCAACACTCCCCCTCAAGTTGGTTAACGGGATTCCCGATATCCAACTTGCCAAGGACTTCTGCAAAATTCCTTGCTCCTACTGCTTTTGTCAGAATGTCTGCGAGTTGGTCTCCAGATTGAACAAATGGGAACTCAATAATTCCCTCTTCAATTTTCTCTTTGATGAAATGTCTGTCTATTTCAACATGCTTTGTCCGATCATGTTGGACTGGATTTCCTGCGATACTGATTGCAGCTTTATTATCACAGAAAATTTGACACGTCTTCTGTGACAAAAAACCCAGTTCACCCATCAATCTCCTAAGCCACAGTACCTCAGTTAATCCATGTCTGATCCCTCTAAATTCTGCCTCTGCACTTGATAATGCCACAACCTTCTGCTTCTTGCTTTTCCATGTAACAAGGTTTCCTCCAACAAATGTGAAGTACCCTGAAGTGGATCTTCTGTCGACTGGGTTTCCAGCCCAATCAGCGTCTGTATACCCATGGATATCCAGATGTTCACTCCGTCTGAAAATTATTCCATGATCAAAGGTACCTTTGAGATACCGAACAACTCGCAGTGCCGCTTCAAGATGGTCACTTTGTGGTCGGTGCATGAATTGACTTATCACACTTACTGCATATGCTATGTCCGGTCTGGTGTGTGAAAGATAAATCAATTTTCCGACTAACCTTTGATACCTTTCTCTATCGGCAAGTTGAGCTCCTTCTATGATTTGAAGTCCATGATTAACAACAATCGGTGTGTCTGCAGGTTTGCAATCCATCATGCCAGTTTCTGCCAGAAGATCCAACGTGTATTTTTTCTGATTTATAAAGATTCCTTCCTTTGATCTCAAGACCTCGACTCCCAAAAAGTACTTAAGCGCCCCCAGATCTTTCATTTCGAATTCCGTGGCCAAATTCTTCTTGAGCGCTTCTATTTCTTCAAAGTCATCTCCTGTAATAATCATGTCATCAACATAGATTATGAGACATGCAAGCTTGCCCCCCTTTTTCTTCATGAAGAGTGTGTGATCTGCATTGCTTTGTTGATAATCATACTTCTTCATTGCTTCTGTGAATCTTCCAAACCATGCTCTAGGAGACTGTTTTAAGCCATACAGGGTTTTCTTCAAATGACATACTTCCCCATCTTTAAAGTCTTCTTCGAAACCTGGAGGAGCCTCCATGTAAACTTCTTTCTTCAATTCACCATGTAAGAAAGCATTAGTTACATCAAACTGGTGAAGAGGCCAATCTTTGCTTGCTGCAATAGAGAGTAATACTCGGACAGTATTCATTTTTGCCACGGGCGAGAATGTCTCAGAGTAATCCACTCCATATGTCTGGGTGTAACCTTTAGCCACAAGGCGAGCCTTATATCTCTCGATGGACCCGTCTGGTCTTCGTTTGATAGTAAAAACCCATCTGCAACCTACAGTTCGTTTCCCCTTTGGAAGTTGACATTTTTTCCATGTTTTATTCCTCTCCAGGGCTTTTAGCTCTACCATCATTGCGTCCCTCCAATGCTTGATTTTTAATGCTTTCTTTACTGTCTGTGGGATTTCCTCTTCTCCATAGAGGGCTGCTTCAAAAGCCCTAGCAAGTTTGGTTAAGTTTGCTCTTGCCACACTTCCTACTGGATATTTTGACCTTCTGCTCGTTCTTTCAGGTGAGTACCGTTTGGGTGGAATTCCACGAGTACTTCGGATAGGTCGAATGTACTGTCCGGTGTCTTCATCTATAATCTCTCTCTCTTCTCCTTCTGTAGCAACATTGTCAGTACTGATATTAACAGAGTTCTCAAGATCGGTTACCTCAGATATCGGAACGGGTACTGTTGGGGTGTCACCTAGTTCCATAGGTTGGGTCGTGTTCGTGGCATGCTCGGCGACAGATGTAGCTGGCTCTGGTGGACCTTCGGTAGAGGAGTGATTATTCGGCATAGGCAGCCAACTTATCGAGTCAATTATATTTATTTCCGTCTCCCCCTGGCTCGGAAGTTGGGTGGCGTAAAAGAATTCAGTTTCTAAGAAAGTGCAATTCATTGTGGTGATAACTTGGCGGGTTTTTGGATTATAGCACCTATAGCCTTTCTGATGAGCCCCATACCCAATGAAAACACACTTATCTGCACAGGGTGAGAATTTGTTACGCTCATGTTTGGGGATATGGACAAAGACCGAACAACCGAAGATGCGAGGTTCGAGGGACAGGGTAGGAGGTATTTTAGACATGGTGGATAATTTTTGGAGAGGGTTTTTAAGGTCGAGAATTTTGGTGGGAAGACGATTGAGGAGATATACAGATGTGGCTACGGCTTCGGGCCAGAAAAAATTTGGGACTTTGGAATCAAGGATAAGGGCTCGGGTTATGTTTAGGATTGCACGATTTTTTCTCTCAGCTACCCCGTTTTGTTCCGGAGTGTAGGCACAAGATGTTTGATGGATAAGACCTTTTTCAGCACAAAAATCTTTCATTTTAGTGTTGACATACTCTCCCCCATTATCGGATCTAAGGACCTTGATTTTGGTTTGAAATTGGGTAAAAATCATAGTATAGAAATCAGAGAATTTTGAAAAAACATCTGATTTATTTTTAAGAAAATATACCCAAGACATGCGAGTGCAATCATCAATAAAAAGGACGAAATATCGAAATCCATTTCCCCCAACTACTGGCGAAGGGCCCCAAACATCAGAGTGTATTAAGGAAAAAGCAGAATCAACTCTAGTATTGCTAGATTTAAAAGATTGTCTGTGGCTTTTTGCCAAAATGCATGTCTGACATTCAAAAGCAAAGTTTTTAGGAGGATTCGGAAATAAAATATTTAAATAACTCAAGGAAGGATGTCCTAACCGCCTATGCCATAACCACATTTCTCGTTCCGTAGGTCTGTGAGCCAACATCCCTCTGCCAGTTTGAGCTACCTCGTCCACATAATATAACCCATGGTATTCAGTGCCACGCCCAATCGTCATCCCCGTCCGAATATCCTGTAGAAAACAACAATCCGGTTGCATTAGGAGTCTGCAGTTGAGTTCTCTTGTTACATGGGAGACAGACATCAATTTTTGTGATAATGTGGGAACATAAAGGCAATTAGCAATTTTCAATGATGGAGATATTTGAATAGTCCCTGCCCCTTCAACTGGAACAAGGTCCCCTCCCGCTGTCTCGATATAAATTCGTTTTGACTTTGTTAATTCCCCAAAATCAGCCTTATCGTATGACATAGTATCCGTTGCACCACAATCAAAAATCCATCCCCTTTCATCCCTAACTTCTGATTTTCTTACTTTACAAGCCACAGAAATATCGAAATCATTATTTAGGACTGAAAAACGATTCATACATTCTATATAGGGTGTTTTTGGAAGACAAGCCTGACTCAAGGGCCTGTTTTGCAATTTTTTGGTGACCTGGGGTTCTTTTCCTAATAAATCATTTTTCTTGGGGGGCAAATTGAAAGACGGAGAAAATAAAAGGGTTTGGGGCAAAGCCTCAAACCCTTTACCTTCGATTGAACGTGTATACGATGCTCTAGCCGCTTCTTCCCCTTTTTCGATTCCCCCACCAGATCCCCACCAGCCGTCGGCCGCTGAGCTCCTAATTGGACGGCTGCCATCGTTCCCAGCGCCGGTGGCCACCTGGTCGCCCGATGGGAAAAAGCCCCCGTCTGCTCCTTCTCGCCCAACGGCGATTTTCCCTTTGCCGGTGTTGTTCTTGTTTGATTTGTGACCATCTTCCCACCATTCCGGGGAGCCGACGAGTTTTGATTTGTCAACTCCCTTTCGATCATTGGAGTTCCCTCGCGGTGGTATCGCCGATGAGCTTTGGTGAAGCGGCTGGATTCCTCGGAACTGGAGTTGTGGTGGTGGTTGTCTCGCGCCGAGCACGCTGCCTATTCCCGAATCTGGGGTTTGGGCGGTTGGTTTCCAAATCCCCTCCCTGGATTCTTCTTGCTTTACTCTTCCGAATGCATTGCGCATCAACTTCGAACCGATTGGGAAGTTTGTCCCATCTACTTTGATTCCAATTGATACTGTTTCAATTGTTTTGCTGGCCATTGAGGATGGGGTACTCACTTGATCTTAGTGTTTTTTATTTTGTAACAGGGGCTGCGTATGGTTTTTTCTGAGATTGGATAGGGATGGTTTGTTGCCGGATCTTGGCTGATTGGTTTGGGAAGGGTATGGAACAGTGATGAGGAAAATTCTGAGTTCCAAAGAACTAATTTAGGATCGATTTTTTTCTGCTCTTGATACCATATTGGATTGAATAACTGAATTCATTGGATTGATTTGTTTGATACATTGTATATATAGGACTCTAGACATAAATGTTTCTAGGAACTATACTACACAATAAATGTTATTCTATTTTCCAACACTTCTAGGAACTCATGTATCCTCTTTCCAATGCTCTTGGGACTCATGTTCTCTCTTTTCAACAGGTAGTGGATCGTAGCCAGGGACAATTGATCGAGCTAAAGCCCCTTACTTTGAAGGGGGAGAGTTGCCAAACTACGTAGCCAATCGGTACAATTCTTCCGTTTGCTTTATCTTTTTGATCTTTAATTAATTTGTTAATACTTCCTCCGTCCATGTAAATGTACTTTATTTTATCTGTACGAATATTAAGAAATTATTTGACTTTATAAAGTAAAATAGATAGAAAAAATTAGTGTAACGAGCAACCTACTTTTATATAGTGTTCTTATAATAAATATTTTATACTCTTTTAACGGATGTAGTCAGCTTCGATGCATGGCACTTGAATGTTGTGAAATACTATCACCAACTGTTTTGATTAATGCAATACAAAAACTTCCACTTTTGGAAGAGTTGCACCTTATAATGATGCCAACGCTGAGTCCCGAAGATTTTGAAACCATTGGCATCTCATGCCGCAGGTTGAAGTCTTTGACATATAACCACTGTTTGGCTATGCTTGATGATTTATCAAGGCATGCTGTGGCAATTGGAGAAAACATGCCTAATCTGCATTATCTCCGACTCTGTGACCATCATATCGAAAATGAGGGTCTGGAAGCGATTCTTAATGGATGCCCCCACCTCGAATCACTTGATCTCAGTGGATGCACCGGTCTTGATCTATAAGGGACTCTAGCAAAAAGATGTTCTGACCGAATTAAAGATTTTAGGCTCCATTCTGAGCCTTCTGAAATCGACAGTTACCTAAATTGGCATGTAAGTTTGTTGCTAAACACTACCGCAACAGCAATTATATACTCCATAATCCATATTTAAGTCAAGTGTTTTAGCTCCATTAATTTTTATGGGTTTTGTTTGGACTCGGGTTAATGAGATGGCTCACCGTCTGTCTGACATTGATTTTGGCTTCTCAGTTCTGTTCGATTGTATGCGAAACCTATGCTTTAACTTTTAGCTTCACGATTATGCTCGATTGTGTACATTATGGTTCATGTGTAGTAGGCGTACAATTATTCATGTGACTTATTTTATTTTATTTTAATTTGCAACCTATTACAATTTTCACCGCCCAATAACCAATTTGGGACACATATACTCACTCCATCCACATACAATAGTTCAATTTCATGATTGCTAAGTAAGAGAGATGAAAGATTTCAGAATTTAGGATTAAATTAGCTGATCTTCAAATTTTTTGGAATAAGGGATTTTTGAAATTTTCTATTTCTACTCTTCTTTTTTATTACTCCTATTTTCGTCTCAACATTTAAAAATTGTCCAAACTACGGTAGTTTTGATCTACAAGGGGTTCTAGGCAAAAGATGTTTTAAACAAATAAAAGATCTGAATCTCTAATTTTAAGTATTCTTTCTGATCTATGCCATCTTTAACTTTTGCACATTTGATTCAGAAGCTCAAGTTTGGCTACGTGATTTTGTTTGATTGTGTGCGTCGTCTCAACTTCTTGACTTGTAAACATATATCTAGAATATGGATATACGATATTAAGTGAACACCTTCATCGATGAATACATATACAAATTTTGTAAAATGACTTGAAAGTTGAAACCGATTAATAATGACATTTCGTGTTTTTGATTATGAAGATTGGGATGATTCTAGATCCATTATTAATCAAGCGTTATAGTAACTAATTTATGAAATTTGACATTTGTGCTAGTAATTAAAATCAGGAATCAGAGAGGTCGTGAGAAGCTTGACAGTATCTTTATAGCAATTAAATATAGGAATATGAAGGGTCATAAGTTGAACGAGGAGCCATTTATATCATCACCCACCAGCAGGGAAACAAAATCCGAATCCAGCGCTCCGATGATCCAAACCAGACCTCCAGTTGCGACGGCGGCATCTCCACCATCGCCACCATGGATCGAACTGCCCGATGATTTGACGACGAATATCCTGAAAAGGTTGGATGATGAAGAGATCGTCGAATGTGCACAGAATGTTTGTAGCACATGGTGGAGAATCTGCAAGAATCCCTCCATGTGGCGCGTCATTGATATGGATTTTCGACGCTATGAGCTCCTTAAATATGCTAACTTTCACTTTAACCGTGAAGTTGAAAAATTTAAGAACATTTGCCGTTGCGCAATGGATCGTAGCCAGGGACAATTTGTCGACCTAAAGATTGCTGCTTATAGAGTGGATGTGTTGCTAAACTATATAGCCGATCGGTATGATTCTTTCATTCTCCCCCCTCCCCCCCTTTTTAATTTTTGCTATCGTGACTTACCAAAAGGTAATTCTGCTTTAGTTGATTTTAGATGTCTGATTAATGGAATTGCTTATGACAGATCAAGCCAGCTTTGACGTCTTGATGTCGGAGAGTATAATTATCCAGCTAGTCGTGATTTGATTCTAGCAATAATAAAATTTCCGCAATTGGAAGAGTTGCACATTATTAAGATGCCTCCGCTCAATGTCGTAGATTTTGAAAGCATTGGCATATCTTGCCCCGCGTTAAAATCATTCACATGACAATCTTTGGTATGACTATATAGAATTTTCTGAGCATGCTGTAGCGATTGGAAAAACGATGCCTAATTTGCGCAGTCTCCAACATTCCAATCAGCGGATGGGAAATCATGCGCTCGAAGCAGTTTTCAATGGCTGCCCCCACCTCGAATCACTTGAGCTTGATCTATGCCCTGGTCTTGATCTTCAAGGGTCTCTTGGCAAAAGATGTTCTAATCAAATAAAAGATCTCAAGTTCAATCCTTATGATTGGGATGATGACACTGACTCCTCAGATTTGGAGCATAAAATTAAGATCTTGGCAGCCTTGAAGTTGAAATCTCTCTTCTTAAGGAAGAGAGAAAAGTTTTCTAGAGAGAGAAATAAAACTAAATTAAACTAAACTAAACTAAAGAAAGTGATAAAGTGACTGGTGGTTCCTGAAATGTTAAAGTCTTTTTAATACATATATCCAATAAATAATATTTCCCTTCTTTTTTACTCTCCAAGGGAAGAAAATGGACATATGTAGCAAGTGGGATATATCCTTGATAAATGTGTGGAAGTGGCTTTAGTCATTTTCCCATCAGGTTCAAACTGGCCAGTCCAACGGCTTGGGCGGTTTGGGTCTTCTTTGCCTTCTTTCTCCACTTTCTTCCATTTCTTGTCATTTTTCTCTCTTTCTTGCATGTTTTTCTTTTCATGCCTTCATTAAGCAGCCTTCAAACCTAATGCTCCATTCCCTGCCAAATAGCATCTTTTTCATGCAAATATTCAATATATAATGCAAATAGTGATCAATTCCGAGTGACGAAAACTAGCCTATCAAACCTCCTCACACTTGGATCATACTTGTCCCAAGTATGTGGTTGGACTCTTCACTCAATTGCTAGTTTAAGTCACTCCCCTCTACTTTCTACACACACACTAATTAAAACAACACACAACACACAACACAAACCTGTACAAGACACAAACACAAAAGTAGACTCAAACAAAAACACACCAAACTACACACAAGGGTCAAGCTTGTCAAACACAAACTATACTCAACCTCCTCGAAATTCAAGCAAGAATGCAGCCCAACTAATTTTTCTCCTCAAAATATGGTTCATGTTGTCAGTTTTGTCAAGATCGTTAAGCACTACACATAAGTTCAAGTTTCACTCAAGTCACCTCTCAAAGTGTAAAGGGTTTCACTCAAAGCTCACCACAATCACTCGAAAAGATATCACTTAGTCAAAAATAGCTCGAAAGGGGCTTTGAGAGGGTTGTAATGTGGCTTTCGGACCTTTTGAATTGCATTGGATGGATCCTAGGGGTCCTAAGCTCGATGTAGAGAGTGAAACTATGCATTTGAAATGTGTACACACTCACAAAAATCAAAATCAAAACATGACGAACTTATGAACTTCAAATATGGCTTTGTCACACGTCAACTTCCTTCTTGTTTTTTTTTTCTTCTTCTTCTTCCTCTTCCTTTTTTTTTTTGCTAAAAACAAAACATTTAATCATACCTATTTTATTCCTTTTTTTTTACTTTACTATTTCTTCTTTCTCTTACTTTATTTCCCCCCTCTACTTTATTTAACTCTATCTCATATTTTACTTTCTTCATTTTAACTCATTTATCTTGAGATAGAAGGAGTACATAATTCATAGTGAATTAATTAAATATAGTATTTAACTTAGTTTAACGTGAATAATAAATTAATAGTACTACCAGTAGTAGTACAATTTTGTTGATGTTTGTATAGAATAAAATATAAAAGAATATTTAGTTTGTAGTACTAGTAAATTGTTCAAAATATGAGGGCCGAATATTATTGAATGGAAAAAAAATTAAAAGAACGGAAAAGGATTTGAGTGTATCTATGGAAATGAAAGTAAAGAGATTATTGCAGCTTAGAAATTAAATAGAGTGTGGCGTCGTCATTTGACTGCACTGACGTTTCAAAAAAAGGAAAAGGGGCTGTCATTTCATTTTTCTATAAATAATTTATAGAAAAATCTAGCAACCACTTATTTTCTTAGAGCACTCCCAATGGTGCCGGCTAAAAGTCGGTGTTTTTTCGCCGTCTATCGCCGATAATTCGGTGATTTTTCCTCCCGTTTTATCGCCAATCGGTGAAAAATCGCTGGATTATCGCCGAATTATCGCCGACCACTATGGGCGATAATTCGGCGATAAATATATTTTTTGTTTTTTTTTTTTTTTTAATTTCCCCCTATAAATACACACCTTCTCTTCATTCTCTCCCCATCCTCATCCCTTTTCTCTCTTCATTCTCTCCTCATCCCCATCCCTTTTCTCTCTTCATTTATTTTCTCTCTCTCCATCTATATTTAATGAATTTTGAATCGTCTTCTCATTCTCGGTCCGACGAGGAGATATCTCATTCTTCTTCCATTCCTGTACTATTTTTTTTTATTAATTTTCGTCGTTGTAATGTTTACCCGTGTTTAATACAACGAACTTTATTACTATTATTTGTTTTGTCTTATAAATTAAATTAGCTAGCTTTATTATATACAAAAATAAAACAATTAAATTAGTGATGATGTAAAAATGAAATGTTGAGTTAGGGAGAAATAAGGGAGAAACCATTGGAGTAGTTGGCTAAAAGTTAGCTAAAAATTGGGGATAAATTATGGTGCTGATGTGGCGCTAATGTAACAGGAGTTAGGGAGAAATAAGGGAGGTTTTAGGGAAACTGTTGGGAATGCTCTTAATCATCCAAAACTTCATATAATACTAAAATTAGACTAAAGGCTAATTTTGGTCTTTAACATATTGCGATTTTATGATTTTGATTCAAAATATTACTTTTTGAATTATCCAGTCTCTTACAAATAAAAGCGGATCACATTTGATCCGAATTTGATAGAACTGTTAAAATTTAACAATCAATAGATTTTAATTACATTGTGACCAGATTTTAATTACATTATGACCAGATTAAGAGTTAATATTAGAATTTTATTTTATTTTTTTAAATGAAGATTTTATTCGAATTATTTTTTTAAAAGAACATCTTGTCTTTCATTTTTAAAATGCGCCGCCCCACCCTAGACCTAAATTTTCAATTGTCTTTCAGCAAACATCTTGAAGAACTCCGTTTCCAGCAAATCCCCGCCGTTCACCATCTTCCTCTGGTTTAAATTGCCGAATAAAGAGCTTGGGTTATGTTTGACGAAATGACTCATAGAGACCGACCTCAATTTCGTGAACTCCACGAAGAAGAAAATCCGGCGCCGCTGCTCCTCTGAATAATCAATTTTCTCGATTTCAAAGATAGGATCGTTGAAGCCGCTGAAAATCTCTCTGCAAACAAACGATTCGAACACTAAGCCTTTGTGATCCTTTCTTTTGAATTTAACACCGCCGTGAATCGTGTTGGAAGCGGCGTCGATATTCCAGCTGGCGGATTCCATTTCGCGGATCAACTGTTTGGTAAAATGCCTCACAGATCTCAAAGCGTATTTAAGCACAACGACGAAACCATTAATGCTTAAACTATGGAACGACACCGAGAACTGACAAATTTCCGGCAGCCTAATCAATCGTCTTCTCCAATAACCTATTATTCCAGTTAATCACTTTCGAACTTTCCCTAAGCCAAGAAATCTGCGACGATTTGAGATCAATTTCCTGCTGCATTTTCCTCATTCTTTTTTAAAAAAATTAAAATTCTAATATTAACTCTTAATCCAGTCAAAATATAATTAAAATTCGTTGACTGTTAAATTTTAACAATTTCGTCAAATTCAGACCAAATGTGAACCGTTTTTAATTGTGAGGGACTGAATAATTCAAAAGATAATGTTTTTGATCAAAATCATAAAATCGTAATATGTTATGGACCAAAATGGGACTTTAGTCCTAAAATTAAATAATCACAATCATATTCTCGCATCACTTATTTTCTTAATTTTTCTATATTACTCCAACGCTAACAAAATCTTCAAAATGAACAGAGGAGCCACCCAATTCATTTTTCAATAACTCATTTATTTGATTTGGCAACATGAATAAGAAAGGTCGAGGGCAGGTGAACCGAGGAGTCTTCTATTTCAATTTTCAATACATTCAAATTATCACACCTAATCAATATATATACGCGAACACGAGCAAATATGGTAAGGGCATACTCCAATTCCTATCTATTCAACATGTTGATCAGCACCTCATCTCCATTTCCGTCTCCACTATCTCTGCCATGTACCGAACTGCCCCACGATTTGACTGCCAATATCTTGCTAAGGTTGCACACCGAAGAGACAGTGATGAGCGTGCAGCACATGGTGGAGATTCTGCAAGAATAATCCCTCCATTTGTTGCACAACCCCCCATTTTCGCAACATTTGCAGCTGTCATGAAGACGTTTGCATTAGTGACTGCGAACTTGATACATGTATTGTCATTTGCGGTTGCATACTCGACAAGTTCAGGAACATTTGCCGCTTTGCAATGGACTGTAGCCAGGGACAATTGGTCGAGCTAAAGCCTGCTGGTATAAATGTGGATGAATTTCTAAGCTATGTAGTCCACCCCCAGCGGTATAATTCTTTTATTCGCTAAGTAAACTTAAAATCTTTGTGATTTTTCTGTCACTGTTTCTTTTCCAATATTCTACTCTTTTGTCAGATCAAGTCAGCTTTGATGTCTCACGATTGTAGAGTATTTACCAAATTATGTATCAGGACAGGAAGTACTCCTTTGACTGATCTAATAGTAAAACTTCCACAATTGGAAGAGTTGCACCTTTTCATGAAGCCATGGGTGGTTGATCCTAAAAATTTTGAAACCATTGGCATTGCTTGCCCAAACTTGAATCATTTACACATTACAACTGTTTCTACCATTATTTTAATTTTGTACAATACTCTACAGCCATAGAAAAAACCATGCATGATCTGCGCCATCTCCGACTTTGTCAAAATTTGACCGGAGACAATCTACCGGAACCAATTCTGGATGGCTGCCTCAAACTCAAATCACTTGATATTCGGCAATGCTCTGTTGGGCAAAAGATGTTCTGATCAAATAAAGGATCTGTGTGACGACTCTGTCAGCAGCGTAACCATGATAGTGAGCATGACAATGTTAGCGAGCATAACTTTGATCTTTATTTGGAGTTAGCTTGTTATCATGAAACCACTTGTAATGTCTTTGACTGGGATTTTTATCATTTTTGTTGACATTATATTGATTCTACTAGTTGGAGCTTTTACTACTTTCTTTCTTTTATTTTTCTCCTTGAATAGTTTTGGGGAAATGAATTTGAAGGTTCGACTTTGATTTTAGTTAAACATTGGGATTCCAATGCAAAAACAATGTTGAGCCCAAGCCGTTTCACATATAAGGAAAAGAAAGCCTAATCACAATAGCAAAATAGTCCTAATTCATTCTAGAACTTGAAACTCATCTTATCTATGCGACTTTGCATGACCCCAAAAGAGCATTTCACAAAAAGAAAATAAAAAGAGCCTTATCATTCTATAAGAAGTAATACCATTCATCAACTCTTCAATTTAGAGCCATAACTAATTAATTTGTGGGCTCAAATAAAAGATCTAACGCTTGATTTTTTGAATTGGCGTAGGGAACCATTTCAACGGCATGATTATTGGGATGGCTCCGATGACTACCTATCACATTTATTAGAGTGATTATTATTAGTATTGTATGAAGATTTTGACGGTTATTGTCATTTCGAGTCCTAATTCATTGTAGGCCATTATTAGTTAACTTGAAACTCATATCTCATCTAGGCTATAGTCCTAATCTCATCTATGACACCAAAAGAGCATTTCACATAAAATAAAATAAAAATAAGCGAGGCCACAATAGGAGAGGTGAAAGCATTCAATCTCTATTAGTATCAATTAATTTAAAACTCATTTGTTCAATTTGAATATTTTAAATTATAGCAGTACTAGAAATTTAAAACATGACATGAATAAGAAGGGTGGTGGGCATTTGAATCGAGGAGCCTCTTATTTCAATTTTCAATAAATTCATATCTTCAAATCCACACCAAAACATTATTTCCATTTTCCAAATTGAACGATGGCCTCTTCATCCTCAGCCGCAATTCCGCCATCGCCGCCATGGACCGAACTGCCCGAGGAATTGACGGCAAATATCCTTCAAAGGCTGCGCACTGAAGAGATACTGAAGAGTGCGCAGAGAGTGTGCACAACATGGTGGAGAGTCTGCAGAAATCCGACCATGTGGCGCGCCATTGATTTGCACTATCGACGTTGCGCATTTGACGAATTTGAGAGCATTTTCCGTTGTGCAGTGGATCGTAGCCAGGGACAATTGGTCGACCTAAAGCTAGCCTGTTTTGAAGGGGATCGGTTGCTAAACTACGCAGTCGAGAGGTATGATTCTCTCTCTTTACAATGCTTGCTGTTTCATTTACCTTTGTGCTACACCAAATTTCAATTTTTAATTTCTCTTATCAATTACTCCATCAAATTTCATTTTCACTTACCTAATGCACATTTTATTTCTACTAACCCAATTGTGTTGATTGTTGAGGGATGATTAGTACTAATATTGATTATGGCTAATAATTAGCTTGTGTTTTGTCTTTAAAAATAAGATTTGAGCAATTGTTCTAACAATTGAACTAGTTTTGGCAACTTAGAACTATATATGTTGATTTCAAACTTGTAAGGTTTGTGTTCTAAAACTCAGTGAAACTTCAAGAATACCAAAATAAAAGGCGTGACTAACAAAGAAATTTTGGTGCTATAATTGAATATTTTCTTATTAATTGCACTTGTGCTGTTGTCACTGGTGTATGTACAAGTTATGGTGAGCTGATTCTTGCTTTTTGAACCTCTATTTTTTGGGGTTCCCAGAATAACTGATATGGTCTATGTTCATCTCTTTTGACAGATCAACTCAGCTTCGATGCCTAACACTTGTGGAATATGGTATCACGGGAATTACTTTGGCTCACGCAATGAAAAAAGTCCCACAATTGGAAGAGCTGCACCTTATGGTGATGCCAATGCTCACTCTCAAAGATTTCGAAAGCATCGGCATCTCTTGCCCCATGTTGAAATCATTTATCTACTACAACTACTCTGGGGTGCATCTAGAATTTACAGAGTATGCTGTAGCAATTGGAAAAACCATGCCTAATCTGCACCATCTCCGACTTTCTGTACATCTATGGAAAATAAGGGACTGGAAGGAATTCTCGATGGTTGCCCCCACCTCGAGTCACTTGATCTTCAAGGATGCGCCGGTCTTGATCTTAAAGGGGCTCTTGGCAAAAGATGTTCTAATCAAATAAAAGATCTGTGGCTCGATTTAGCGGAACCAAGTTTTCAGCTTGACGATTGGGATGATGAGGACTTATATGTTTTCGACAATGCTGAAATCGGTTACGGTGATGTTGAATATGATCCTGATTATTATTAGGATGGTTATTACTATTTCTAGTCTTGAAAATGCTAGGTTGGTGAACGATAATATTGTTTTGTTTTATTGAAATGGTTGTTGGACTTGGCATATTTGAGCTACTCTATCTATTATTTTAGTCCTTTTGTAGTTTTGACGACATTAACTCAGGTTTGTTCCTACGCGGGTAAAACTAAATAACTAAATAACCGACGATGCTCTGGTTTCGACGAACAAGCAAAAGATATTCTGAAAAGAATAGGTGGCTGTATTCTGATTCTATCAGTTTGATGGATTGGCTTAAGGGATGGCATGATAACTACGATACTGAATTTGCAGTTGCTAGTGATTTACTACTATTATAGTAGTAATGCTTTTTGTTGTGATGTTTTTTATTTGGACTTAATTGTATTGTGCGTTATATTCAAATGGATTCACTTAGTTTCTACAATTCCTCTAGGTAAGACTTTCGTGAAAGCATTTACAAATTACAATGATAATAATCTTTATGAAATGATGTATTTGGACATTGTGCATGCTCAAAATGCTTTTATATATGCATTAATTCGTTTGTATTGATATGATAGTTTATTGTTATCAATTTTGTTGATGGTGAACTTTGTAAAACTTCTGGTAAATTAAATTTATTTTCATTTTGATAAGTCCTATCTTATCACTGGAAAACCAAGAGTGAAGATAGGATTGCTAGGATATATATATATAGTCATTCTTAATATGGACATGTTTGTTAATTTTGATGATATTGATTGCGATTATTATTAGTTGCTAAGATTTTGATAGTTATTAGCATTATTTATAGTCTTGTAGATGGCTATATCTGTTAATCCATATCATGTTTTAATCTATGCATATGAAAATGGCCTAAATATACAAACATAGTTAGAAGTCGAGGTTACAAAATTGGCTGCTGTATATTGATGTTGATTGCTGCGTGCTTTTCTCTTATACCTTTTGAAAGAATTTTGGGAGACAAACATAGTTAGAAGTCGTGAGGTTACAAAATTGGCAGCTGTATAATGAAATTTACTGTGCTATGAGTCAATGGAAGTAGTTAGTTTATCTTGTTCTTCTAAGGATGTGCAGTCCTATCTCAAGAAAGGGGGGCATTACTTTTTTTGCTCATTTTCTTATTCAAAGCCCTTGTGTGTGTGTTTTTTTTTTAATCTTTGCTTGGTATAGTTAGATGGTAAATGTGCATTTCACTTTTAGCACTGTCTTCTTCCTTTGTGCTCATTATTTGTCCTCGTTGTTTCTAGTATAAAATTGGTGTAGGTAGAGAAAAGCCTTTAACAATCTCTTCGCTGTTTCTGTAAAAATATCAGCTAGTATGATGCCATTATGCTCATTATCTTGCGCATACGTATTATTCTTCAACCTTTCTGAATTTTGATTTCCAGTACATCATGTGATTGTTTTGTTCCCAGTATTACTGTTCTTTGTACAGAGTTCAGTGTTCCTGGTGTGGTGATTTATAGTTCTTGTGCTTTTATTTATGGTCTCATTCTTTCGTTTTGCTGATTAACTAATGCTCTATGTTCTACTTTTTCCACAAATCATGTCAGCTTCGATGCCTTACAGTTTTAGTGTGTGATGATTATGGGGACTTAAACCCACAAAATTTGATTTTGGGTTTAAAATAACTGCCAAATTTGGAAGAGTTGCACCTTCTGATGAATGCAATGCTCATACCCAATGAGTTTGAAACCATTGGGATTGTTTGCCCAACGTTGAAACCGTTTTCATATCATAACTGTTTGAGCATAGGTGCAGATTTTTCAGGGGATGTGGAGGCAATTGGAAAAACCTTATGGATTGGATAATGGAACGGAAGGATAACTATGATATTGATTCTAAATATATTCGTAGTTATGTATTTGTGATTATATTGAAGGTGAATATTATTAGTTTTGTTATGAAGATTTTGATGGTTATTGTTACTATTTCTAGTGTTGAAGGTTGTAATGAGAATTTGATGGAAGTTTTGTTAGGTGAGTTGAGTAAAGGGAAAATAAAGAGGAAAACGGAAAAGGTAAAGAGATAAAAAGAGAAAAAAGTAAGAGAGGGTAAAGTAGGTGTGGAAAAATGTGTTACTTTTTACTAAAAAGGGAAATAACTCTATTATTATGGAATGTACCAAAATGACAAAATGAATTTATTACTATGGAACGGAAGGAGTACTCTATTTAGTGGTGTTCGGTTTGCAAGATTGTATCCTAAATTAAATATACATTGTGATTGGTTCATATTCAATCACACAATTGGAATGATGCATTATGGGCTGCTCAAGCATTCAATAGAGATTTTGTAATCCATAATCCTAATATAAACGTAAAATCTGCTATCAGTTAAACAGAATAATATGGAAAGAGATTTATTGGATCTACAAATTACCATGTATAAACATTGACAAAATTACCCTTTTCCGTTAATTTGTTAAATTTCGAAATTACAATTGGCATTAAATCTTCAAATCTAAAAGGTTATTAATTTGCCGTAATTGTTACTAGCTAATTGCAGTTATTACTCACTCCATTTTGGGCCATCCCACGTAATTTTACCTATTTCACTTTCACCATTTTTGGTAGTGGACCTCATATTCTACTAACTCATTCCTACTCACATTTTATTATAAAACTAATATTTTAAAAGTAGAACTGAGTCCCACCAACTATTTCAGCTCACTTTCCATACGTAGGAATTCACCTAATTAACCCCTAAATATTGAAGATGAGGAGCAATGGTACGAAATCGGAATCGATGATCCAAACTGAACCTCCAATTTCCACGGTGGATGCCTCTTCATCGTCCTCACAGCTTCCATTATCGCCACCATGGATCGAGCTGCCGGATGATTTGATGGCGAATATCCTGCAAAGGTTGGGTGTTGCAGAGATTTTGTTGAGGGCGCTGTACGTGTGTGCTACATGGTGGAGAGTCTGCCAGAGTCCCGCCATGTGGCGCTTCATTCATTTGGATCGTCACGGTTACCCGGCCAACGAATTTGATTGCATTTTCTATCGGGCAGTGGATCGTAGCCTGGGACAATTGATCGAGCTAAAGCTTTTCGGTTTTCATCTGGATGCCTTGCTATGCTATGCAGCCGAGCGGTATAATTCTCACTATTCTCTTGGTTTGGTTTGCTTTTTTTTTTTTCCTGCATGATAAACTTATTAAGATTAATTTTGTACTATTAGTAAGTGGTGATTAATGAGATTGCTTGTTAGTCAAAATTATCTTTGAGAAATTGTTTAGACTTATTTTGGCATGTTTGAACCATTTAATTTGATTGAACAATAGTGTTTTCAAACATCTGCGAAAAGTTGAGTGAATGCTAACAATGAAATTTTGGTGGTATATGTGATTGTCATTTTCATGCTTTGAAGTAATAGATCGAGTCAGTTTTAGGGGTAACTATGTAGTTTTTCTAAGTAAGAAATATAAAGAAAATTGGGTAGAACAAAATAATGGAATTTAGATCCCACTTTTATATTGTAAAAGAATGTGACTGAAAAGAGGAGTGAAAAATGTGTGACCTACCTACCATTTATAGCACAAGTAGCGGACGGATTGAAATGGATAAACGGGACTCTGGAGAGAGTACCTCTCTATGGAAGATTTTATTATTCATGGTATCTATTGCTATTAACTTGTTGGATGAACATGCTGATTTCTGCTTTCTCTGTGCTCATTCCTATTCTTTCTTTTTATAAGTGTTCTCTTGTTTTTGGTGTTGATATTCTTTTCCCTTTCCCTTTTCCCATAATCAACAGATCAAGTCATCTACGATGCCTTACAATTAATGTGTTTTCTGTTTTAAACACTATGTCGATAAAAAAACTTACCCAGTTGGAAGAGTTGCATCTTGTCATACTACCATGGCTCACTGCCGAAGATTTCGAAAGCATTGGCATCGCTTGCCCCATGTTGAAATCTTTTACATATTACAACGATTGGGTAGGCTATCCAGAATTTACAGAGCATGCTGTAGCCATTGGAAAAAACATGCCTAACCTGCGTCATTTCCGACTTTATTCTCACAATATTGAAAATAAGGGGCTGGAAGCGATTCTCGATGGCTGCCCCAACCTAGAATCACTTCATCTCCGGAAATGCTTCGGTCTTGATCTACAAGGGGTTCTAGGCAAAAGATGTTCTGACCGAATAAAAGATTTTATTTTCAATACTATTGGAAATGATGGCACAATGAATCGTCTTAGCATTCATAGGAATTAGTATAACAATGATCACTTCTCTATCTTCCAATAATTAATACAATTAGTGATTGTAATTAGGATTTTCATGGTTCTTTTCCTTTAATTATGTTAGGTTCTTGAATGAAGAATCTGCTTTGATTTTTCAAATGGTTTAGTAGGCACCAAATTTGTTTTTCCAGCTATTTACCTCTCATTGTTTTTTCCAGATATTGATTATGAACATGAATATGATCATATTGACTCCATTTGGCCGCCATCTTGATTGTGATCTGTGCTTATTATTGGTGAACTATGACGCTACTATGTTTTTTTAAATGCTATATTTGGCAGCATATTCTATTCTATCTGTCTTCATTCTTTGTTTGGATCTACATTGAGTTCCTTGGCTTTTAAATTCACTAATTTTGTCAATCAGTGGCACTAACAGCCTTACACAATGATGTCGGCTGTGTTGAATCCAAAAGATTTTGAAACCATTAATTCGTTGCTAGTAATACTACCTGAAACCCGAAGCTAAGGATATAAAATTTTGACCCGATAAAATTATACTCCCTCCGTCAGCCATTGGGAGTTCGAGAAGACTCTTCTCTCAACATTATTCTCTCAGTTACTTGACCATTTGTCCACTTTACTTATTTATTACTACCTCCGTCTCCCAAAATTTGCTACACTTTGACCCGACACGGGTTTTAAGAAATGTAATGGAAAGTGAGTTGAACAAGTTGGTGGGATGTGGGTCCTACTTTTAAAGTATTAGTTTTATAATAAAATGTGAGTAGGAATGAGTTAGTGGAATATGGGGTCCACTACCAAAAATGGTAAAAGTGAAGTGTATCAAATTTTCAGGGACGGACCGAAATGGTAATATGTATCAAATTTTCAGGGACAGAGGTAGTATCATTTTTATAAAATGAGTGTTCAAAAGTAACGGGACTTCTAATGGCAGACTGAGGGAGTAATTATTAATCAATCTACCGATATGTTTTAGACAATATTGGTTATATTCATATAGAGTAAAATATCAGCACGATAAATCATAAAAATGAATCAATACACTATTGCATGTGTTCGACTTATAATGTGACTATGTATCCATATTTGGTATGTACACACTTAATTAACACAATCTTGAATCTTTCTTCGATATATATGTACACGCTTATCAATACAATCATGCTTAGATATTTAAAGACCCGACTCGCATGAGTTTCTAAGAATTTATTTGATTTGTGAATAAAGTAAAAGAAGAAAGTGAGTGGAATGTGTGACCCGTTTAAAGTATTAGTTTTATACTCCCTCCGTCCCATTAAATATGCAACATTTAGGAATTGGCACGATTTTTACGTAATGTTATTTTGTGAGTTAATGAATAGAGATGAAAAAGTAGAGATAGAAATGAAAGAGTAGAGATAGAGATGTTTCCATTTTAGGAAACGTTTCATTTTTAATGGAACAATCCAAAAAAGAAAACGTTTCATTTTTAATAGGGCAGGGGAGTATTAGATTGTGAGTGTAAAAAGTTGATGGAATTTGGGGTTTGCATACTAAAAGTAAAATAAAGTAATAGTTTTATAAATTGTGGACAAACTAAAATGACAAAAGGGCTCTTTAAATGGTGGATGGAGGGAGTACTTAACTTAAGTTATCAATTAATTAAAAGAATAATACGAATATATCTACTTAAGGATATGATCAGTTGATAATTATCTTAAATTGATACTCCCTCCATCCCCGATTAAGAGTCACACTTTGACCGGACATGAGTTTTAAGAAATGTAAAGAAAAGTTGGTTGAAAAAGTTAGTGGAATGTGGGATCCATTTTTTTATATTGGTTTTATAATAAAATGTGAGTGAATTGAGTTAGTGAAATGTGGGACCTACTTACTATTTATGGTAAAAATGAAGTGTGACTCTTAATTGGAGACGAACCGAAATGGAAAAGTGTGACTCTTAATCGGGGATGGAGGGAGTAAATGATAACTATATAGATGTCAATTGCATTTAATTGACATACAAATTTCTTCGTGTTGACATCCATAGCGTAGGTTGTTGATATAATTATCAGTTATCAATTTAATATGATTGTCAACTTAACATAACTCTTCCTAATCTCAATAAATATACATCAAAATTATATAGAATCTGCTATCATTTAAATAGAATAATATTGAAAGAATGAGAAATTTATGAGATCTACTAATTAAGAATTAACAAAATTACCTTTTTCCATTAATTTATTAAATTTTAAAATTAGGCTTAATTATAGACCACTGTATCTTCAAATCTAATGGTTATTAATTTGTAGTAATAGTTGTTATTACCTAATTGTAGTTATTATTTGATTATATATCCATAACCATGATATACCTAGCTAGGAATTCACCTAACCCCTACATATTCAAGATGTTGAGCAAGAGAAGGAAATCAGAATCGATGATCCAAACTGAACTTCCAATTTCGACGTTGGCTGCCTCTTCAATATCCTCAGCCGCACCTACGCTTCCATTATCGCCGCCATGGATCGATCCTGCTAAGATTGGGTGTTGCAGATATTTTGTTAATGGCGCAGTACGTGTGTGCTACACGTTGGAGAGTGTGCAAGAATCCCGCCATTTGGCGCGTTATTAATCTGGATTGTCAAAATTACGACACGCCCAACAAATTTAACTGCATTTCCAACGGTAGACTAAGTCTAAAGTGTTACTATTGATACATAGGAAATTTGAAGTATTATAAAGAGACAATACGGGTAAAACGGCCCCGTATCATAATGTCACTAATTTTAACAATTTTTGTGAATTTAAATGCCAAGAAACTCAATCGAGATCCAAACAAAGGAATTAGAAGGAGAAGGATTAGAAGGAGAAAGATAGAATAAAATATGCTGCCAAATAAAGCATTTAAAAAAACAAAGTAGTAAGTACTCCCTCCGTTCCCTCATAGTTGAGGCGGAACTTTTCGGCACGGAGTTTAAGAAATGAATATTGAGTGTGTTAAATAAATAGATAAAAAAGTAAGAAAGAGAAAAAGGTAGAGAGAATAAAGTAAAAAGTGAATAAAGTAGAGAGAATAAAGTAAGAGAGAATAAAGTAAGAAAGAGAAATAAGTTAAGAGTAAAGGTCAAAATTGGTCCTGAAGATATGCTCATTTTATCATTTTGGTCCTAAATTTTATCTTTTGGATTTTTTGATCCTGAACATATGGAAATTTGATCATTTTGGTCCTCCGTCAACATTTCCGTTAATATTTAACGGTCAACCATTTTAATCACAATTTTGACCAACTTAAGTAATTTTTAATTATTTAATAACTCTTAATCATAACTTTAATTATTTTATTCATTTTTTTTTATTTTTCATACTTTATGAAGTCTCCGGCGGCTGTGGTGAAGTAAATCCCATTTTGTTCTTGCCACCCATTTGCACCGATTTTTCATACGTTATGAATCATGCACTTCCCCATCTTGTCGAGAATCTCCCTCAGGTCCAGCTGCACCGCGACGCAACCGACCAGCTTCCCGCCGCCGCGGAGGCCGCATCCGGCGGCGCCGCGGCGGTGGATCTCGATCTTCAGGGAGGAGGATCCGCCGCTTTTCTCGGCCAATTTCTCGAGGTCGAGCCTGCTGAGGGAGAAGCAGGTGTTGATTTTGCTGTCGACGGCGTCGGAGTCAGAGGATTGGACGGAGAGGTCGGCGAATTCGTTGGGGAAGGGTTTGAATTTGAGCTTGCAGTAGTAGGAGAGGGGGAGGTGGGGATTTAGGGGGAATCGGAGGGAGAGACTGGAGATGAGGATGCGATGGAAGGCGGATCCATTGTGAGGAGAGAGTGATGGATGGGGAAAGGAGAGAGGGGAAGAAGGTAGATAAATGAAGGAAATGGGAAAAATGAAGAAGGAGAAGGAGACAGGCAGCTCGCCGGCGCCGTCCTCTCTCGCGTTTCTAGGGGAAAATGTTGCAGACTTCCTCTTTTATCTTCTTTTTTAAAACTTTAATTTTTTATTTTAAATGATATATTCTTAAAATAATTAAAATTATGTTTAGGAGTTATTAAATAATTAAAATTGCTTAAGTTGTCAAAATTGTGATTAAAATGGTTGACCGTTAAGTATTAACGGAAATGTTGACGAAGGACCAAAATGATCAAATTTCCATATGTTCAGGACCAAAAAATCCAAAAGATAAAGTTTAGGACCAAAATGATAAAATAGGTATATGTTCAGGACCAATTTTGACCTTTACTCATAAGTTAATATATATGGATATGACTCAACTATGAAGAAACTTCCTAAAATAGAAAAATGACTCAACTATGAAGGAACGGAGGGAGTAGTATCATAGTTCACCAACATGACATAAAAGTTATAAAAAAAAAGCATATTCTTCGTAATCTTATAATAAGCCAAATGACAATCACTATCTTCATCGCAGGATATTTGATAACCCAATCACTAACACTGTAGTCAGAAGGAAGCCTCAGATGTTTTATTCGGTCAGAACATCTTTTACCCAGAGCTCCATCCAGATCAAGACCAATGCATCTCCGGAGATCGAGTGGATTCAAGATGGGGGCAGCCATCGAGAATCACTTCCAGCCCTTCATTCGTCATGGGTTGCCCCCAAAGTCCGAGATGGTGCAGATTAGGCATGATTTCTCCAATTGCAACAGCATGGTCAGTGCCAAATCTTCCCAATAGGGTAATCCGTAAGCCAATGATCTATATATGTAAATGATTTCAACATGGGGCAAGACATGCCAATGCTTTCAAATTCCTCTACACTCAGTGATGGCATTCTGATAAGGTGTAACTTTTCCAACTGTGGGAGTTTTTCTATTGCATCAGTCAAACCAATTTCAATTTTCTCAAATCCTGCGAGTGTAAGGCATCGGAGCTGACTTGATCGGTCAAAAGACAAATAGTAGAGGTAATCTATAAAGTTCATCCAAAATTAGAATGTTTAGCAACACCTATGCTAATTCAAAAAATCCTTACTAGTTAATTGCACCCTCAGCATATTCCATTTCCTTTATTTAAGGAAAAACTTTATTATGTTTCAATCTTTATTCTCTACACTCAACCTATCAATTCCTTAATTTCCATCAAAGCTGATTTAAACTAAATATTCATGAGATAATGTACTAGTTCGACGGTTTTGTGTTATTAGAATAAATTAAAGAACAAAGAAAAGAAAGCAATCGCGAAGCAAGAAAGAGTAAAGAATCGTGAATTATACCGGTTGGCGACGTAGTTAAGAAACCCATAATCTTGGTCATAACTGAGAAGCTTTAGGTCGACCAATTGTCCATGGCTACGATCCACTATGCTATAGCATTAGCATACGCTAGCGAATTTTTCGTAAGCCCAATCTCGACAATCCAAGTGAATAACGCGCCACATCGTTGGATTTTTGCAGTGAATCGATTATTAACTATAGGATTCCTCATTTTTTTTTTTTTAATTTAAAGAGAATCGATTATTGATTAATTAATTACTAGTTAATTAATAAGTTAATGGCAGAGACTATTTAATTAATATCGTGATTAGTAATAAATTGATTATTATTTGTTCAGTAAAATTGAATTTTATAATGTTAATTTGGGTGATTCAATATTGATTTTGTATATTCTTTTGCTCTAATTTTCAATGATAAAGATACTTATACCCACAAAAAATTACTGTATTGACCAAAACGATCCCACTTGTTCCTAATTGCTTTAGTTCTTGGCATTTACCGCTGTGTTCGAATTTAACTTTATAAATAATTAATCTCATTTATATAACCAAATAATTTCCAATGTTTAAATTAATTTAACTAACCCTCAATTCATTCACAACACTATACATACATATGCACCGAACCCTAAAAATTGAATATGTTGAGCATGGCCGCTTCATCTACAGCTGCGCCTCCACCATCGCCGCCATGGACCGAACTGCCCGATGATTTGACGGAGAATATCCTGCAAAGGTTGGACACCGAAGATATAGTAATGGGTGCGCAGCTAGTGTGCAGTGCATGGTGGAGAGTCTGCAAAAATCCCGCCATGTGGCGCGTGATCAATTTGACATATCAAAGTTGCACGGCCAGGAACATTTGCTGTTGCGGGCCCCGCAAACTTGGGCGCATTTGCAGTTGCGGCGCTGACAGATTTTGGAACATTTGCAGCTTTGCAATGGATCGTAGCGAGGGACAATTGGTCGAGCTAAAGCTTGCCGGTTTTAAAGTGGATGGCTTCCTAAACTACATAGCTCAGCGGTACATAATATATAATAATTCTTTCCATCTGATGTGTTTGCTTTACCTTTTTGTGTGATTTAATTTTATATTTGGAAAAATAGTCATTTAAATCACCATATTTGGTCAAAATCCCACAAAATTTGAAATCCGCTAATTAAATCACCAAGTTTCAATTTTTCTAGTTTATCCCATTAATCAAATTTTAGGTGGAATCTTTGTTGACTTGAATTGAGATTTCAAGATGGATTGAGATTTAAATCACAAAGAAGCTAAATAATCCAAAGTGTAATCACAATGAGCTTAATCTTAAAGTTAGATTGAGATTTCAAGATGGATTAGATACACTAGATTTTGACAAAACTTAGTGATTTAAATGACTATTTACATTTTATATTTTAATGTAAATCGCCAAAAAAATGAATATTAGTCAATTTTAGTCTAATTTCATTTTCATGTTCCCAGTATTTTAATTTGTTCTTCTTACAGATCGAGTCAGCTTCGACGCCTTACATTCAAAAGCTATTATACAACAATGACTGATGTAACTGAGGTACTAATGAAACTCCCACGATTGGAAGAGTTGCACCTTATCACGAAGCTTCGCATCAGTGCAGAAGATTTTGAAACCATTGGCTTCACTTGCCCATTATTAAAATTACTCACATACACCAACCGTTGGGTTTCAAACGACGAATATAGATTAATCACGACTAGAAACTCTAGGTGTTACCAGGATATCGGATTTTCACAACAAGCTTTAGCAATTGGAAAAACCATGCCTAATTTGCGACATCTCCGACTTTCTGGATATATTTGGTTGGAGTATAAAGGACTGGAAGCGATTCTCGATGGATGCCCCCACCTTCAATTGCTTCATCTCGGGGAATGCTCTAGTCTTCTACCAAGTGATCTATACAAAAGATGTAATGAGCAAATAAAAGAGTTTCTATTCTAGTTATTTTAATCTTGTGACTTGTTATCCATGACAATTGACACGAGCCATCATTAATTAGACGCAGCTGAACTGCAGATATATTTAAGCTGAAGCCTCTGAACTTCAATTTGTGGCTCTATCAGTTTTATGGATTGGATAACTATGGTAGTCATTCTGAATTTGTTCATTGTTACTTTTGTTGTGATGATATTCAAGGTGAATATTATTAGTTTTGCTGTGAACATTTTGATGGTTATTACTATTTGTAGTCTTGAATGTTGTAATGAGATTTTGTTGGAGGCGAATTGGATCCCCTGCTGTGGCAAAATGCACAGTAGGGGATGCTGTGTAGATCTTATCCCTTCATCGATTTTTATTAAGTTAGATTATTTTCTTTTATGCATAAATGAGTGACTTTGATCTACACAGCATCCCCTGCTGTGCATTTTGCCACAGCCGAAGATCCAAGTCCCTTGATGTATTAAATGAAATGAAGGTTGCCTAGTAGTACTACCATTATTAATCACAGGAATGGAAGGGTCGTGAGAAGCTACCATAGATTTTATGATTATAATTAAAAACACGAATACGAAAGGTCGTGACAAGGTGAATATTACTCCTATTAGTTTTGCTATGAAGATTTTGATGGTTATTACTATTTCTAGTCTTGAATATTGAATGAGATTTTGTTGGAGGTTTCATTGTATTGTATCTCCCATTTTGCTTGGTATGTAGCGAGATAGCAATGAACCCCTTTCTGTTTTTTATTAGTAGCATTGTACAGCTTATGACTCTCTCCTTATTTTTCATGCACTTGGAGCTGTTGTCCATTTTTGTTGGGTATAATTAATTCTTATAAACAATATGTTTCACTATGTTTCAAATTAATCAGTGTTTTTCTTCACAATTCCTTCCCACCTTCCTCTCCAAGATTAGCCCACATGTGGTGCACATTCCCAGCAACGTAGTTTGCAGAAAAGGGCCGGATTCATACCCAAGCTTCGCAGCCACGCAATGGGGAAGATAGAGCTCTCGACGTTGCTTTGAGTAATGGCGGAAATTTGAACCTGTCAATGGGGAAGAATTTGGAAAAACCTTTGCGGGGGAAAGGTGTTTGAAGATCTTGTTGGGGAGCTGGCGCGGCAGCGGTCTGTCGGCGGGGATGAAGGTGGGGGATTATGTTTAAGAGGGTGAGTTATGTACAACTAAATTAGTATACTGATTGGGTCAAAATATCACTAATCGGGCGTTGACCATCAGTTTTTAATGCAACTGTAAGAAAAAGACCACTCCAACGGTGATTTCACTTGTTTACGAATTGATTTTCAAAAAATGAATGTTTGGACCAACTTAGCATTTCGATTATATATTTAGGATCATTTTTTACCTTTACTCTTAATTAATCTCAACTTGGGTCAATAAACCATATCTAGTTTTAAACTAATGCAAATAGTTCTGTCATTGACTTAGTGGTCATTAATTTGCTTAAATAATTAATTGGGATAATAAGATAAATATTTTTAGAGTAAATAATAATTAAAATGAAACTGTTATAGTAGAGATATGAGATAATATAAGTTGTGGGCTGAAAAAAAAATCGATCGAATTGCTAATGGGAGTTATGAGTACTTGATATATTAAATGAAAGGAAGGTTGTCTAATAGTACTACCTACCATTATTAATCACAGAATTCGAAGGATCATGAGAAGCTAGCATTATTAAGATGTTAGATTTTATGATTATAATTAAAAACATGAATACGAAAGGTCAAGAAAAGATGAACCGAAACGGATACACCATAACACCAGCAGTATATTAAAATCGAAAATGTTGAGCACAGTAAAGACCGTAATCGTAACTGAACCTTCAATTCCCACAGTTGCATCTTCATCAGTCCTGCATCGGCTTCCACCATTGCCGTCGTGGACTGAACTGCCAGATGATTTGACGGCGAATATCTTGCAAAGGCTTCACACCGAAGAGATACTGGTGACTGCGCAGGAAGTGTGTAGCACATGGTGGAGAGTCTGCAAGAATCCGAACATGTGGCGCATCATGGATTTGGATCATGAACATTGTCGTCGGTATGGGCTCAAAGAATTTAAGAACATTTGTCGTTGCGCAGTTGATCTTAGCCAGGGGAAATTGGTCGAGCTAAAGCTGACCGGTTTAGCAGTGGATTTGTCGATAAACTACGCAACCGAGCGGTATAAGTCTTGTATTCCCTATCATGCACCACACATGGTTCTCTGTTTTCTCGTATATATCAAAATCAGCTCCTAGCAATTTATATATGTTCTAATCCTTTGACAGATCAAGTGAGCTGCGATGCCTGACACTATCGGAGTCTCAAATAATGGGGTATGTTTTGACTGAGGCAATCAAGAAACTCCCGCGATTGGAAGAGTTGCACCTCTGCGTGATGCTAATCCCTAATCCCACAGATTTGGAAACCGTTGGCATTTCATGCCCAATGTTGAAATCATTCACATATAGAAACCATTGGGTTGTGAATCTAGACGTTTCAGAGCATGTCGTAGCAATTGGGAAAACCATGCCTAATCTGCATCATCTCCAACCTTGTGGAAAGTGGATAGAAAATAGGGGACTAGAAGCAATTCTCGATGGATGCTACCACCTCAAATCACTTGATCTTGGGAGATGCAAAGGCCTTGATATGCAAGGTGCTCTAGTCAAAAGATGTTCCGACCAATTAAAAGATCTGAGGCTCCGTCCGGTGTCTCCACCCTCTATCAGCTATCAAGATGGGGATTATGACAGTGATTGGTCATATTATGATATCTACAATTCCAGTGATAGTGATGGAGAAAATGATAGTATTAATTATGAATATCATTAGTGGAACCAATCTGAGTTGATATCAGGTTAACCATGTAACCAATCTGTTAGAACAGACTAGTTGTTTTGTGGCCAATACCCCTATGGCTATTATCATTGTTATTCACATTTGGAGTTTGTTTTTCCAGCTATTTACATCCCATTGTCTAAAAGTTCATTTTCTAGCAGCTTCTACTTTTTATAGATTAATGTTCTAAGAGCATTTCCACCGTTATACTAAACTTAAACCTATTTTAGTGTAAATGTTACCCTAAATATAATTTTACTCTTATCATTTCTCAAAAGAATATTCACAAACTTACTCACTTTTTATACTTTTCAATCACACCTATATATTTGATCTAAATTACACACTAATCTCATGATCTAAATTACACACCTATATATTTGTCAATAACTTAAATTAAATTAAATAATATATTGTAATAAGATTTTTTTTAAAGTAAGATTCTGTCAATTTTTAAACCAATAAACAATTATTGAAAAATGAAAATTATGTATCTGTAGTAGTATTAAGAATAATTGTGTACGTTTAGTAGTAGAATAGCACAGTACTACTTGATTTACTAACTTTGTTTCAATTACGTACGTGTAGTGTTATTAATACTAGTATTACTCCAGTGCTATGCACGGCTCATTATAATTATATCAAATTATGAAATATTTATAAGAAATAGTACGAAACATTATACTAATATACGAATCTAAAATTATAAAATTATACAATAATACATTTGACAAAAGATAGCAAAATTATATCAAGAATTTAACAAAATAATACATGTAACTGTAAGCAATAAAAAAAATTATAACTCATCAACTTTTTTCTAGTAGTTCTATTTGAAAATGTGTGTGAAATAAAATATATAATATCTATATATCATTTTATTTTGATTAAATGTGTGTGAAATATTTTCTTTCCTCTTTCTTACTTTATCAACTTTGTATTAAAATTTATGTCTTCAAAAATTCAGATTTTTAGGAGAGAAAGTATATAAGAAAAACATCTCTAATATATAACCTAATAAAACTACTTGCAAAAAGCACATATAGTAATAGGTATATAATATATTATTTCTAAAAACAGTAAATATCCCAAAATGTAACTTTAAAAGATTGAATTTAATATTACAAAATATATGAAGATCTCTTTATAAAATCTTTTCATTTCATCACCTCTTCTAAAACCTTTTCACTTCTCTCTATTTTTACGCGAACCCAAAAAAACCTTTTCACCTCCAAAACCTTTTCATTTCTACTTCCCCAAATTATTACTAAACGTTTGATTAGCAGTGGAGTACCACTATTTAACTTCAAAACTTTTAATTGATGATCAATTTATCTTCAAAAAAACTTTTTACTTTCACCTCTCATCAATTTATTACAAAAACATTTTCATTTCTACTTCTCATAATTATCACAAAAATAAATAAAACCTTTTCACTACCTTAACTGTAATTAAAAATTGGGTTTTTGGCTTTTTAAACCAAAACCTTTCCCCGAATTTCGGTTTTTCCCATGAACTATGAGATTTGTTTTTAATACCACGAACTTTCATTTCGTTAGGATTTTCCCAACCCGGCCCGAATAGCACATTTCCGACCCGAATAGCATAATTCAAAATGTTAAAGTTGTGTCTTGTTTATTCAAAAGTTGTCATTTGTTATGTAATAATTGTGACTGTATGTATTATTGTGCCAAATAGGATCTAAGTAATCAATTTAGTGACAAATAGGATTAAAATTGACATGTTGACAACCCGGGTTTCGTCGTTGACCCGCCGAGGGAAAATCCCAACGAAATGAAAGTTCGTGGTTTTAAAAACAAATCTCATAATTCATGGGAAAAACCGAAATTCGGGGAAAGGTTTTGGTTTAAAAAGCCAAAAACCCTTAAAAATTCATAAATGATTTAAATATTGAAATTTATAAAAATAATATGGGTTAAATTTATATTACATATTTGATTGAAGTAAAAAAATTAATTATCATCATTATTATTGTGCATTAAATATTACTACTACACAACATTATTATCTAATATTTATAACTTTTGATACAATGGAATAGATTCGATCATGCAACAATATGAGTATATTGACAATAATGGTGCATAATTGTATAATACTACTATTATTAACTGAGATTTGATTCATTTATACTAAGGCCGTTATTAAACCTTGAAATTAAGTACATGTAAAATAATAAAATGTAAAACGCATTTTTACAAATTAATTAGTACTACTACAATCTTACCAATTACATTAGCTAAATATCAAGGCCAACTTATTCGGTCCATGCCCTTGAATTTCAGCCATCTTTAACTCATAGAACGAATAATAAGTTCGCCTTTGAGTCTCTTCTTCCTCCACGCCTCTAGAGTCTCTCTATCTTCTTCGACTTCTTATAGGAAGATTTTATGTGCTCCACTACTCCACTAAACCAACTACATGGAAGTTACATATAATTACTATAATTTATAATTATGAAGTCTTTATTTTATTATATTTATAATATTTATAATGACAGTTTTGTAAATATCTCCAAAACTCTCTTTTTTATATTTATAGATTAGTATTAAATTAATTTAACTATTCATTTTTAATACTATTGTATTAATATGGGCCACCCCATGAATTATTAAAAACTAATTAAATATTAGTAGAATTAGATTAGGTTATTATTCCTAATCTTTCACACCGCAGCTGTTCTTCCTCAAGTTTTTCTGTAAGTTTTCTGTATTTTATAATTCCTCTTCCTATCCTTTTTCTATTTTGATAATATAAATTGATTTGGACTCGGAATATGATAAACCAAAATTTGAAAAGTGTTTTAGGTATATTTTTTATTGTAAACCTAAAGATAGATATTTTTTCTTCAAAAATTGTAATATTGTTGAAGGTATTTTTCTACTGCATTTTAAATTTTACAGTATTGTTGGAGATCGTCAACCATTTAGCCTTATGACTATAGTGTTGTACCTATTGTTGTATGGATAATTTTAATATTATAGTAACATCTTAAAGTGTGATTGTTCTGTTTGCGGTAGATATTCAATCATGTTGTATTCCATTTATGTGTGTTTGTTTATTTTTTGATTTATTTAATCATATCATTTATGTTGCGCAATCTCTTATTATTATATTTCAAATTCATATAATGATAATATGATGTAAAATTAGTTTTCAACAAATTAAGTAAATTGTGCATGGCACTGGGTGGATATTAGTTAACATCAAAAGTTATAAGAAAATTTACATAGAAAAATAATAAATTAACTTAAAAAAACCTTATTTGATTTTCTAATTTCAAGTTAAGAAAATATTAAATGATATCAAATATTGAACTTTAGTAATTATTTTATTATAAAATAAATTTAACAAACATTTGGTAGCAATTAATGCAATTTGCCATCCATATTGATGCGGCATATACCATTTAATGAAAAATTGCCTCTTAATATAAAAAATTCTTCAATCATCATTTCTACATTCCATTATTGATTCAAACTTCCTCTTTAATTCATGGAGTATATCCTATATGAAATTTTAGATTAAAATACATTTTTCCCAAATCTAATATTTCATGACTCCGCATTATTCTCTCTCCTATGTCAAAATTCTAAATCAATTAAGAATTTAATTTACCTTACTTAAACAATTACACAAATTACCTTAAATACATGAATAATTAAAATCAGCAATATGAAAAATGTAATTTTATTATTATCATTATTATTATGCATGCCATGTTTACATTACAAAAATTATCTAATCGGAGTCGGTTACTCGAAATGCGCAGATAAACTAGCAATGAGGTGAATTTGATAGCATATTCTACATGGAACCTTGTTAAAATCAGTGAGCTTCGACAAGTTCAATTATACATTCGACATTCAAACATAATATCCGAAATTAAGGAAATGTCACGCACCTTGTCGAATACCGATTCTAGGTACCTCTTAGTTCAAATATCTAAGATAATCAAATCAAATATAGATTTTATAACATGTCCAACATTTTATCCTAAGAGTTCAACAAGAACATATGATATCTCATGTCTTTAAAGTTTTTATAAGAATATTGAATTATAACATGTTGTATACATCGACAAGTATATTAAGTACTGAATAATCTTATATAGCAACACATTTATTAATTAATATACAATTGTCGGCTAAACGCAAGATGAATGTGAAGACGTCAACGACAGGCGTGCGACAATTGAGATTTCATACGAATGATGACGACACTTGACCAGACAACGCACACATATCAACATGTCTATTAAATAGTGGATAATCATGCAATTTAACACAGTGTACTAAGTAATGGACAATGCCAGTTAAACGCAAGACAAAAGGAATTACACCAACCACAAGTAGTGTGACAGCAAAGATCACACGAGAATGATGGCAACACTTGACTAGACGCAACACGTAAAGATTTTTTTTTAACAATTATTGATTGTGAAATTGAGCATTGCGAGGATCATTTGTCTTAACATAAACATGATACCAAAATGACCTAAGTTTTACTTGATCATACGACACACACATGTAAGAATATTTTTTTAAGAGCTATTGATTACAAACAAAGCATTGTAAATATTAGTTGTCTCGACGTAAATATGATATCATAATGTCATATGTTATACTCGATCATATAATTCAACACATGTATAATCATACCAACACGTGTATTAACTAATGGACAAAAAGACAGTTAAGCGCAAGGCGAGTTAGAAAACGCCAAGGATAAATTTTAAATTTTGAAAAGACTCTTGGGTCCAGAGCGGAAAGAACTGAGGCTCTGATACCAACTGTAACAGTCCGGGTTTCTAGGGTATAATAAATACGGCGACTGCTACCAAAACGGACTTAAAAGCAATAAATAAAAACATAGACTACGGTTTCATTTAAAGAGATTTAACCAAGGTATTAAAGGAACTACCAACAATAATAAGTCAACGGTTAAACCTAGAAAATTAAATGAAAAGTAGATACCATAGGCTGTGATAAAAAATTAAGGGTTCGACATAAATCCAATAAAACCACAGCAAGTCTCAATCTCCTAACTCAAAAGGAATAAGTTCAAAATAACCAAGTGATACTAAAGTGTTTCAAAAATTCAGCGGAAACGACCAAGAGAAAGTGAAGCCATGTATGAAAACACGATCACACTCGAAGTTCAAAACATCCATCTTAATTAATTAATGTGCTCAACACATGCCACCGCTCGTCGTCGTTCAACCTGCACATAAGGAAAACACATGCAGGGTTGAGTATTTTGGAATACTCAGTGAACTCGTTGCCAAAACATTTTATAAGTTATGTCACCCTTACCATAGTGAACTCGAGTTTTACAATTATAAAAAAAATAGATCATCGAGTATCACAAAAAATATTTTCATAGACTGGCCATTCAAACAACTTCCCAATTTCCTCATCAATTTTCACAATCACAACATTTCCATAGTGCGACGAAAGTGTGGCCACACTTTTCGCTTATGAGACCGGCCGACTAGCAAGGACGGCTCCTGATCCCACCGTGTACACAGCCTGGTAGGGTTTGCGGTAGGGGTGGCAAATCGTGCGTGTCGGGTCGTTATCGTGTCGACACGATAACGACACGAACACGATAACAACAAACACGAACACGACCCGTTAAGAAAACCTCAAACACGAACACGAACACGACCCGCTACCCTCAGACACGAACACGACACGAACCCATTAACGACACGAACCGTTTCGGGTCAACACGACACGAACACGACACGAACCCATTAATGACACGAAAATAAGTATTGAAAAATGAAAATAATAAAAATAATAATATTAAAATATTATGTGTTAATAAGAATAATAATATTAAAATATTATGTGTTAACGGATAACACGAACACGACACGAACACGCATTGTAAACGGATAACACGAACCCGACACGAACACGACACGAAATTTTCGTGTCCTTAATGGGTCGACCCGATAAGGACACGAACACGATAAGCTTTGACCAAAACCCATTAATTTCGTGCCGGTTCGTGTCGTGTTAACGTGTCGTGTCAAAAATTGCCAGCCCTAGTTTGCGGTCCTACTCAGACCCGAATTCGTTTATACATATCCATAGCCCTAAGGCCCAATGAAGCGAACTCACAAACTAGGCATCATGCGCACAATATCATAACAAAACAAACATAGGCATGACATAACAGTTAAACCACCCTTGTCTCTCCACATTCATAAATTTGCACATAAAAGAGTTTAAGAATAAAGTCCACCTCGACTGCTTAGATTTCAAGTACGTTTCTCTCTTTCGTTATTCGACTTCGCAACCGAGGTTTCACCTTTTAATCACATAGGCACGTATCACAAATCAGTTTCAACATCAACTCCTAAATCATGCATGTCTCAACGCTTCCCCTTTTTCCCACCAATCCAGATTTACGTTTATCATTCAAACCAAGCCATATTCATCACATAAGTTTTCACACTTCACAATCTTAGATCTAATATCAACTTATGTCACACATGAGTGTTAATCACTGATAAGGCTCGTTTCATGCATCGGTTTAGGGTAAAAATCTGTGCAATTGGGGCGAAGAAAATCTGCGTTATATAAGTTCAGGTGCGTAGTAAATCTGCCGGACCCAGGAGTTGCTGTTACCTGACCAGGCAAATGCAAAAGAGATGGAATTGAAGTGAAAATCAGAAGTCGTCGCCCGGACCTGGGAGAATTAGAAGCTGGCGGCAGGAATAGAATGGAGCATGAGCAGATTCCTTTTCAAGAGTCTTATTCAAGGGCAAAAGCATCAAATTACCAGAGGGATGCCCTAGGGATCAGAGCCTCACCTATATAAAAAGGCTCCTCGCTCACTTTTGAAGAGAGTTCCATTTTTTCCTTAGTTCCACACTTTAAAAATTCTCATTTTTCACTTTCTGCTCACTTGGAGATGGGGTGATTCCGGCTACCGTGGTGGTTCATCGTCGTTAATTTGCTGCTGTGTAACACCGCCTTGTGAAGGCGAAGAAACAATATTTATTTTGCTTTGTTTAGTTTGTTTTCGGTTTTAAGTACTCGTTCGTTTTAGTTTCGTAACTCTTAGTTGTTGACTTGGATCTACTGGATTTGAACCTATCTCTGCATTTATGGAAGTTTACCTTTGCTTTTGTTGGATTTTGTTCGGTCGATCTTGTTCGGTTGTTTTTATTTTGCGTTGTTGAATTATTGTTGGAATATTCGGAGCTGAGATTTGTTTATTGGTTGCTGGAGGCTGTGGATGTTTGTATGGAGTTGTTAGGATTTGTTGAGTTATGTTGGATTTGAGTTGGAGTTTGGCGGATCTGGTGTTTCTGTTTACGTTTCTGCATGATCATGGCTATTTACGTTCTGTTTCTCTAATTCTCAGGTCCAGTAGCGTAGGTCTGTTAGTTGCGACTTTAATTTCTCGTTTTTAGTTTGGATCCGAAGTTTACTCTGTTTTCATGATGTTAAATGCTCTGTTTTCTCTGTTATTCTCATTTGATTCCTAAAGAAGATGATGTTTGGTGGTAGTTAGAATCAGATCTGCTTTATGTTAGCACCTTTCTGCAAGACCTTTTACTTTTCTGCATGTACTTCCGCTTTTCAGCTGCTTTTCCAGACCCTGGTCGTTTATGGAAATTGGTCCCCACTGCTTGTTTCTCCTTTGTTTGTCTAAATTAGGAAAGTCTGCCTAGTTACTTAACTCCAGTTGTTTTTTTTTATTCTCAAATATTTCATTTCTTAAAGTCATGCATGTTCCGTACGTTCTTGTTTCTTGGACCCAGTAGGTAGAGTAAAGTAGTTTAAGTCTCTCAGACCCAGTAGTTTTAGTACTCAACCCATAATTTGCGTGGCAGCAGCCAACCCCTTTCTTTTCCAAAACATCCTCAAATGCAGTTTCGTAGCACCTTCATCCTCGTGGGATCGATCCTTTACTTCCCTGTGCTAGTTGTAGTATAGTGGGTTGAGGTTTTGAGGGAATAGAGTGCATCCAACGACCCCTTTCTGATAGTTCCACGGTTTTCTAGCCTTAGAAGTCTAGTCGAATCCTTTGGACCTGTTAGATCGCGTGATATCATACCGCACCTGCACTGCACTCGTTAAAGCTCTAGTGCTCTCAATCACACGTCACAACAACACACGCACACACGCATACACACGCACATACATTTTCTATGTCCCACATATCCCACTCTCACTCAATCCAGATGCATGAGGGTTCAAGAATACCGATTTAATCGGTTAGAAATAAGAAGATTAATATGTAGGTACCTCTTCTTGTCAAAACGAACGGTAGAAACGAAATAGAGACTTGATTCTTCAAAAAATCTTGAGGCTCAAACTCTAACTCTTCTCAAAAGATGAAGGATTTTAGAAGAAAATTGAGAGAGAGGGAAAAAGGGAGGGAGGCGTGTGCAATGGGGGTGGGGGCGATTTCTTTGGGGGCTAGGGTTAGGTTTCTCTCCTATTTATAGGGTTAAATAAAATCTTTAGGTATTTAAATAGAATATTTGGGAAGATTTGATTCTACATAATTAAATAAAATAAATATTGTGAAGTAGAGAAGAAGAAACAAAAATGGCGTGAACTAGGGTTGGAGAATATGAAATTTTCAAAAATCTTGGCTACTTATTTAGCCAAGATTTTGTTTGGTATATTTTTTCGGAGTAGAATAAAATATCACGGAGCAAAATAAAATAATAATTCTCCCAATATATAGGGGAATAGGCGCATAATATGGCTCTCTCATAAGGAATGAATTTTGAATATTAACTAAAATAAGATATGGCAAGATCTCTTGAGGTATGGTAAGATTTGCTAGAATATTTAATTTTAGGTATGGAAGGAAATCAATAAGGGATCAATTAAACAAATAAAATAATTCCTCCTTCCCAAAAATAGGTGATTTTCGAAAATCACCTAGAATCAATAGGGTGTCGATTTTTCTTATTAAGAAATAGAGAATAATTGGGTTTTGGATTTAATTTGGATAAATATCCCCAGAATTAAATTAAATCCGGAAAAATAGGATTTCTCCCCAATAAGGTCAAGGGGTTCGAAAATTTCAAAAAGAAAAATGTGGTTATAGTATTTATGGAAATATCCCAATAATCTCACTCACCCTTAAACAATTAAATCACCACATAATTCTACTTTTAATTCAAATATTCACAAGCCACGTCATATACTCATCAAGTTTGACTTTTCAAACTCCAACGCAACCCTAGACACAACTTGGTCATAATAACTCATGCAATAAATTCATTCACCATTTAATTCACGTCTCCCACGTCATCAATTAAAATTTTACGGCTCTAAAATTAGGATTCGAATTTTCGGAGTGTTACAGAAATTGACAGAAATTGAAAAAAATTCAAAAAGTTTCCTTAAAAGAATCTCGTTTTCAAGTCCGCGCCAAAGCCCCAAATTCCTCTTCAATATAAGTATTTGAGAATCCAATAACCAAACAACTCTCTCTCTCTCTCTCTCTCTCTCTCTCTCTCTCGCCCGACCACAAACCCTAGCCGACACGGCGCACTGGGAGTGCCCCGACTGCTCCGATTCCTCATCATGCGCGGCGAGGCGGCGCCAGGAGCTGCTCGGAGGGCGAGGAGACGGAGGCTGGGGGTGTTTTGGGGATTTTGGGGGACCAGTTCAACTGCTCCATTTGCATGCAGCTTCTAGATCGACCTGTTTCGGTACGCTTTTTTGGAATTTTGATTTCTGTGACTGATTTAGTTTTTGCTTTTCAAGGATCTGAGTTTTTTCGATGGCGGAAAATGATTCTTAATTGAATGGGGTATTACCTCCAGTAATTGATTTATCACTCTATGAGTAGGTGTTGTTGCATATTTTTTTTGTAGAATTACTTTGATTTTTGTTCATAAGATTTGTAAAATCTGAGCAACCGGCTAGCTGATTCCTGGCGCTGGCCGGTCCGCTCGCCGATCGACTGGCCGCCATTGCTGGCGGTCGATCGGCGAGCGATCGACCAACCATTTTTTTTAATTTAAATTTCAAAACACTATATATACGCGATTTTCACGTCATTTTCATTCGCACCACTTGTTTTAGCGAGTTTTCTCTCTCTCTTAATTTTTGTACAAGAGCAACAACGCGAAATGGATAACAACAACGAGTCTACTCCAGCGACGAGCGGGACTCAAACTCCCACGATACCCGCGGGAGCTGGATGGGGGCCGATGGGCGGCGGGTACTACAACATGTACCCTTGGCAACAGATGATGCCCGAGATGGCGGCCGGGGTTACTATGGCATCCGGGGGGATGCAGATGATGTCGCAGGGCGGCGGGCAAGGGGTACCGGGGATGCAATCTGGGATGCAGATGATGCCCGGGTGGGGAGCCGGGATGCAGATGATGCCGCAGATGATGCCGAGGTGGCAGCCGAGGGGGCAGCCCGTGATGCAGGGGACGCCGGGGGGGACAATGTCTATCGCCCCAATCTTGATTTTTTGATTGCTTCTTCGCACACATCGACCCCAACGGAGACGCAGTACACTGGGGTAGAGACTTTCTCCTTAGAGGAGCTGGGGATAGATCTCGAGGAGGCGGACACTCCCATTCAAACAGGGGGAGTAGGGCGGGGCCGGGGCGCAGCGAAGAAGAAGAGGAAGGGCAATTGGGTGGTCAGCGAGTTGTCGCAGCCGGCTGATGACGACAACCCGGCACGGAGGAAGTGGACGGAGAAAGACAACGTCGCACTGGCCAAGGCTTGGGTGTCTGTTTCCGATGATCCCCTCGTTGTGAACAATCAGAAGATCGTCAACATGTGGGCTAAAATTGATGCAGCCTACCGGAGGAATTGCCCACATGGGAAGCCATACACTGGGGAGGAGTGCCGGAAGGGTTGGGACCGAAACAGGGCTGCGGTCTCCCGATTTGCGAGCTTGTACACCAACGCCCTCCGCATGAAGACCAGTGGCCAAACTGACGAGGACTGCAGGAGGATAGCGGAGAAAGCCTTCCCCGTGGCGGGGACTTATAAGGAGTTCACCTACTGGAGCTGCTATGTGGAGCTGATGGATTCTGAGAAGTTTCGGGCAGGTGTCGATGCTGGGTGGCCGAAGAAGCAGCGACTGAACTATGCCTGTGATTACAGCGGCAGCAGCGGCGGTTCCCACGACCTCCTCTAGGACGTTCAGGAGTTCCCGTCCCCTCCATCGTTTACTCGCCGCACTCGCCCGGTTGGTCAAAGGCGGGCGCAACGGGCACCGAGGGGAGTCGCCCAGGGGTCCCAGGAGGTCCAGTCGGCATCCCCCCCTGCTGGCAAGTCGCCAGCCGAACTCGCCTTCTTCGAGCGTCAACAAACGCGGGCTCAGATGCACAAGATCTTAGCTGAATCGAGGGAGGCAACTGACCCCGTGGAGAAGAGGTTTCTTCACTCAATGCTCGAGAGTATGCGGGTCGATTTGGATGTCGTCGCGGCACAGTTGAGGGGCTCAGACGCGGGCTCAGATGCCGCAGATTTGGGGGTCCCGAGTGGCGGTGAGAACGGCGGCGACGGCGACGAGGAGTAGAGTGGGGCGGGGGCTCGTGTGTGGAAGCCTGGTTTTTTTTTATTATGTAATTTTTTTTAATTAATGTACTTTTTTTAAATTTTAAATTAATGAATTTTCTCGTATATGTGTCGTAAATTTAATTCCATATTTTGTATTTAATTCCGTAAATTTAGATTTTTTTTAAATTTTGATTGTTGTGGCTAGCCTATGGCTAGCCTATTGCTTGTCCAGTTGCTTGTCCTGATGATGTGGCAGGAGGAATTTTAGTGCTGATGATGTGGCAGGAGGAGTTTGTGGCTAACATATTGCTGGCCTATCACCATTGTGGATGCTGTAAGGCATTTAGGAGATATCTTATTTAAATTTTCGGATAGGAACAGATAACATATTTGATCTCTTTGAAAATTTGAAGTCTTCTTATGTAGTGAAAATACTCAAAGCGTGCATGGCCATCGATGTTCAACCGTGGACTTGTCATCTGAGATCGAAGTGGTCGTTATCAAAAATAGAATAGAGGCATATAGTGTGATATGGAAGAGGAAAATGAATCAAGGGGATTGAGAGGCTTCATAGTTGTGACTTGTGAGTGTACTGTTTACATAGAAGAGAGGTTGTTTAAGGAGAGATTAAAAACAATCTTGAAAATTTGGAGTTCAAATTAATTGCAAAACAATTTTGATTTAATTTAATGTCATTTGAATTTTGTTTACTTTATTTACTATTCATTTAAAACATATGCTCCATCTGTCCCCAATGAATATGCACTTTGGATTCAACACGGGTTTTAGGCCTATGATATGCTTGGATTTTGCTCAGTTTTAAGGCAATTATTTGGTCTGGTATTTTATGTCAAAGCCACTTTACATGTCCAATAATTGCATATTTTATATATTTTGGTATTTTGACGTGTTTTGTGAGAAATGTGCATATTTGAGCCGAAAAAGAGAGTCAAAACGCAAAGTCTGGAATTCTGGAGTTCAGACGGCGACTGGTGACCGCCGCAAGGTGTACGGCGACCGTCGGCGCCCGGCGGTCAGTGCTATGTAGCGGCCCGCCTCGGAAATTCACGCATGGAAACGAGTCTCGTCCGGCGACCGCCGGAAATCATGCGGCGGTCCGCCACCAAATGGACAGAAGGCTCTGAATTGCAACGCGGCGACCGCCAGCCAAGGTGCGGCGGCCCGCCGGAGAAAGGCGGCGAATCCGACTTCACCTAGATCTGCTCTAAGATTTACCATATTTTGAAGATCTTTTCCTTCTACAATGAGGATTGACTTTCCCCTATAAATAGGACCTCAAGCTTCGTCAATTAGAGAGCTTCTTTTTGCAAAATAATTTCCAGAGATCAAAGTATGTCATTGTGCAAGGAGTTGAAGAAGGATTTCAAGAACATAAAAAATGACAAGGATTCAACCTACGGGTTTTATTTGCTTTAATTTTATGTACAAATTGTCTTCCATTCAATCTATGTGTTTAGCTTATTCAATTATGTGTAACTAAACTCATAGGATTCTAGGGATGTGTTAGTAACGACTTTGGTTATATAATTCCTTTTTTTATTTAATATCCATTTTGTTTTTACTTTGTTTCATCCCTAAGTTAATCTTGATGCTTCATCATTGAGTGACACAATCGTGTATGATTTAATATAACTTGCTTCATAACTATGAGAGAGTTCTAGCGAGTTAGATCCACTTAGTAGACACTACAGTTAGTTTCCCTTAAAACGGCACTGTTAATTGAGATTGGGGACTTTTCAAGGGTCTTAGGAGCTTTTTGGAGTTACGTATTAGGATTGACAACCCTAATCTTGTAATCAACGTTTGCATCGCATGAGCATAAGTTAGGTGACTCCTCCTATCAAAGTAATAACTGTGCTAGGGTATTGTAGTTTGGAATTTGTATAACCATAACTGTGAACGCACATCCCTGGAATTCCCCTTATCTCTATATTTTATCTCCGTGATTTATTTGCGATTAGTTGTAATATGCTATTTATTGTTTTCAGTTTTCAAAAATTCCCAAAACTTTCGGTTCTCCAGATAGTAATTGAGTTCTAGTAGGAGATAGACACTTTGTCTTCGTCTTCCCCGTGTTCGATATCCGGTACTGACCTTTGGCTATATTATTTCTATTCTGTATACTTCCAGGTATTAATAGGGCTAAAAAATAGTGCATCAACCTGCTTATTCGGTCGGTTCCGGTTCTAACCGGACTGATTGACCGGTTAACCACTTTTAATTTTCATAAATCCTAGAATCGGAATCGGAATCGGAACCGGAACCGGCCCCGGTTAAGAACCTGAATATTCTGGTTCCGAACCCGAACTGATGAGTAATTTTAGTCCTCTGAAACTAATTTTATCAGCCAAGATTTTATACCCTTAAACTATCATTTTATCCTCTGAAACTATTATTTTATCAGCTAAAAGTATCATTTTATAATCTGAAACTATCATTTTATACCTTTAAACTATCATTTTATCTACCCCAAGTATCATTTTTATCCTCTGAAACCAATATTTTATCAACCAAAAGTATCAATTTATAATCTGAAACTATCATTTTATACCTTTAAACTATCATTTTATCTACCCAAAGTATTATTTTATAATTTGAAACTATCATTTTATCAAATAAAAGTATCATTTTATCACCTGAAACTATCATTTTTCAAGCGAAACTATCATTTTATCGTCTGACTATCATTTTATCAGGGAAAAGTATCATTTTATCAACTGAAACTATCATTTTATGTCAATTCTGCCCTTATTGTATTCGAAAAATGATATTCTTATTTGATAGAATGATAGTTTTGCTTAGATCAAATCTAGACCATACATTTTTAAAGACCATACATTTTTAAATTGTATGGTGCAGATTTAGTTATAAGGTTATCATACAAATTGGTGTTGTCATAATGCACCTCTCTCTATTAATCCATGTCAGATTTTAATCTATGCATTTATCAAAACCGCCTCAATTTATGAGATTAAAATTTTAATTACCTTATTTATACTATGTTATATTTTTATTTATTAGTTGAAATTATATATTATTTTCATCCGATAAGAAGTGATTTGTATTCCTTTTTTTTACGTCACTATTCATATTGTTTGTTCAACTTGGTGTTTATTTTTGTTCCTGTGCTTTATTTTAACCATTAATATCTAGTTGATGCTCGAAATTTTTTTTAAAAAAAATAAGAACAAGAAAAAAGCATTACAAGACTTGAATGCTGGACCCCTAAAACATAATCTAATATTTTTTATTTTTCTTATTGAAATTAATAGAAAGTAAATAAATTATGGATTTTGCATTTTAGGCCTTACAGAATTTTCTTCAAAAACAAATAATGGGACAATTTAAAAAATATTAAAAACATCACGTATTATATTTAAAAATGTCTACTAATATAACCGTCATTTTACCAATATCAAATCCTCCCTCCGTTCCATAAAAATAGAGACGTTTCTTTTCGGCACGGAGATTAAGAAAAATTGTGTTAGGTGAGTTAATTAAAGGGAGATCCAAGTGGAAAATGGAAAAGGTAGAGAGATGAAGAGAAAAAAGTAAGAGAGAATAAAGTAGGTGTGGAAAAATGTGTTGACTTTTACTAAAAAAGGAAATGACTCTATGGCGAAGTGACTCTATTACTATGGAACGGAGGGAGTATCCTCCAAAAAAAACAGTCGAAAATACAAAGAAATCATCTCCCCCAATTCCACACTCACCAGTCACAATGAAACTACGAAACCCTAAATCAAAGGAATTGAAGACGGGATCTTCATCCTCAGCCCCGCCACCTTCACCTTCTCCGCTGTGGATCGAGCTACCGAAACATCTAACGGCAGATATTCTGCAAAGGTTGTACAATGTACACTAAAGAGATAATTGACTGTGCTCAATACGTGTGCAAGACTTCGTGGAGAGTCTGCAACAACCCGGCCACGTGGCGCTCTATAGACTTGGACCATCGACGTCCCGCCGCCGTGATTTCGGCACCATTTGCCTTTGCAGGGGACTCAAGAACAATAAGATCTGTCGTTGCGGGGGTGGCAAACATGACGACATGTGTCGTTGTTGGGAGAAAAAATTCGCATTCCTTGTCCGTCGCTGATACGCTCGGATTTTGCACTGTTTTAAGGCCATTATTTGGTCCGTTTTTAATGTCAAAGTCACTCTACACGTCCATTATTTGCATATTTTGTCTATTTTGGTATTTTGACGTGTTTTGTGAGAAATGTGCATAATTGAGCCGAAAAAGGGAGCCAAAACGCCAAGTTTGGAAATCTGGAGTCAGACGGCGACCGGCGACCTCCGCGGATGTGTGCGGCGACCGCCGGCGCCCGGCGGGCAGATCAATGCAGCGGTCCGCCTCGGAAAAATGTGCTTGGAAGAGAAGTCTCATCCGGCGACCGCCGGAAGACGTGCGGCGGTCCGCCGCCGAGGGAACAGACTCTCTGGACTCCAACGCGGCGACCGCCGGCCAAGGTGCGGCGGTCCGCCGGAGAAAGGCGGCGAATTCGAGAAGCCCTAGATTTGCGCCCAGATTTACCATATTTTGGAGATCTTTTCCTTCTACAACAAGGAATGGCTTTCCCTTATAAATAAGGCCTCAAGCTTCATCAAAAAAAGAGAACTTCTACTTGCAAAATACTCATAGAGATCAAGACCTAGAGTACTTCATTGGTGCAAGGAGTTGGAGAAGGATTTCAAGAACATCAAGAACGACAAGTATTCAACCTACGGGTTTTATTTGCTTTAGTTTTATGTTCAAATTGTCTTCTCTTCAATCTATGTTTTTAGCTTATTCATTTATATGTAACTAAACTCATAGGATTCTAGGGATGCGTTAGTAACGACTTTGGTTATACAAATTCCTTTTTCTATTTAATATCCGTTTTGTTTTTACTTTGTTTCTTACCTAAGTAATTTTGATGCTACATGATTGAGTGACACGATTGTGTAGGATTTAATATAACTTGATTCATAACTGTGACAGAGTTCTAGCGAGTTAGATCCACTTAGTAGACACTACAGTTAGTTTCCCTTAAAACGGCACTGTTAATTGAGAGTGAGGACTTTTCAAGGGTCTTAGGAGCTTTTTGGAGTTACGTGTTAGGATTGACAACCCTAATCTTGTAATCAACGTTTGTATCGCATGAGCATAAGCTAGGTGACTCGTTCTATCAAAGTAATAACTGTGCTAGGGTATTGTAGTTGGAATTTTGTATAACCATAACTGTGAACACACATCCCTGGGATTCCCTTATCTCTATCGTCTTTCTCCGTGTTTTATTCGCTTTTAGTTGGTCTATGCTTTCTATTGTTTTTAGTTTTCCAAAAGTTTTCAAAACCCACTTGTTTTTCTAGATAGTATTTGAGTCTTAGTAGAGGATAGACACTTTGTGTTCGTCTTCCCCGTGTTCGATATCCGGTACTAACCTTTAGCTATACTATATATACTCTGTATACTTGCAGGTTTATTTAGTGCTAATAAAAAGTGCATCAGTCGCGCAGTTGATCTAAGCCAGGGACAACTCCTCCACCTCAAGATTGGCGTTTGGAGATGGTTTCACTTGCTGGACTACGTAGCCGTTCGGTACAATTCATTCATTTCATGTCTGGTGCTTTAATTTATTGAGTTTGCCCTATAATTTTTTGGATTTTGTGTGTTTTTCTCTTTAAGTTTCCTCAATCATGAAGGAGATGCACGAGATACGGGGAACCATAAATTCTATGCAACGGGGCTTTACGGCATACCATGAGGATATAGCTCTCCTTAAAGATCGTTTGACATCCGTGACCCAAAACATGCATCATTTTGCATATTAAAATATTTTTATTTACCATAATTGAACTGCAATATCTGCATTCCCCTGCTCTTTTGCTCGAGAATTTTTGATCTTCTCTTTAGATTGTCTTGTGGGAATCTTGGCTTTGTTATATCCATTTAACTTCCATGCATTAGTTTGATCCTTACTTTTAGGGGTTATACACAGTGGCGGATCCAGAACTTTTAATATGGGGGTACGAATTGTATAATAAATAATTACATTATATATTAAAAATAATATAAAAAATAGTAGCATAATTAAAATAATATAAAAAATAGTAGCATAATGAAACTAACAGTTTGCAATCATAGAAAACTATCTAATTTTGAACTTATAAATTCATACCAAATCATTAAAATATAACTAAAATAAAATATAAAATATAAAAATATACTACAAACAATCTATTGTCAAAATGAAAAAAGAAAGAAAATCAAATTCATACTCCTATTAGACTACTAAGAATATAATTAAAGTTAAAAAATGTACAAAATGCAATATATACCTAATCTTTTAAAAAGGAAATAGACTAATTGAGTTTTCAAATTTTATATCACATCAAGAATGTATTTCAGATTATAGTAAAATACAATAAAAAGCAGCATAGAGATTAAAAATAAATTGCAATAGATTATTGAGATAAAATAGAATAAAACTCCGATGCTAAGTGGATAAAATTAAATTAAATAATAATAATATAATAGAATTGCGCCTGTATGAGTAATGCTGCACCGAGAGGAATCGAACACCGGCCAAATGGTAGGAATGGCATGCACTCGACCACCAGACCAACATGGTATTTGTTAAATAATACCCCCTTGCTCCCATGTGGCTCCGCCACTGATTATAGGTGAGGCAAAATATTTTTTGTTTGGAATTCTAAATCAGTTTAAACCTAATCACACGTTTAACTCTCACTCACTCCAATTAATCATACTTTTAATGGCTTTTAAATTATATATATTTAATTTAATATAATATTTTTAATTAAAATAGCAATCTTATAAATTTCTATAATTTAATATAATTGTTAAAAATGTCAATTACGATTCTTTAAAAATGATTACAATGGAATTATAAATTATTTAATTATAGGGAAACAAAATAAATTAGTTACTTCCACAAATTTTGAATTTTAAATTTACAAACAAAAGGGCATTTTCCTAAATATCCCAAAACTCTCCTTATTTCTCTAAATACCCCCAAAAGTTCCATTTTATATATTGTATAGAAATGTATTTGAATGACAGTATAGGTATATGTTTACACGTGGATACTTACTCAATAGCTAAGCAAGCCTATATATGTGATTCATTTAAGCTACTATAAATTTTATATATTGCATTATCATTTGTGTGTATATAGAGGGACGACAGTTGAGTTTTTCTTAGGGAATATACTCATTCATCCATTCAAATATTATTTAGACGCTATATAGCATTAGTAACAAATAAACTCAAGAAATATGTCGTCGAGCATTCACTGAGATTTAATCAAGGATTATGAAGTGAAAAGGAAGTTGAGACGAGAATAAAATCTCATAATCAGGTGTGTATAAATCACACTTTTAATTTTACATATTTTATGTGCTTCTTTGCTAGGTGTTAAATAAAGTGAATAATTTGATTATATGATGTGACTCTGATATAATTATGTGTTATTTGATATAAATGGTGGAATATGGTATGGATATGTTATTGGTGCAATAGATATGTTTTATATATTGTAAATGAATTATATGATAGAAATATGTAATTGATGCAATTGATATGTTTGCACATGGTTTTGGAATTATTTGAATCATTGGATTAAAGAGGATCTGTGACAGTTATGCACAGGGTCTAATATCAATGGCAATGGACCTACGGGTCATATATACAATAGCAATAGACCTCCGGGTCATATATATGTATACAATGGCAATGAGACCTACGGGTCATATATACAATGACAATGGACCTTCGGGTCATATATATATGTACAATGACAATGGGACCTTCGGGTCAGATACAATGGAATCCCGGACAGATGTCAGGCTTGATTTGTCACAGAATAATAAACTGAATAGTGTGGCATTTGCATATGTACATGAAATTGTTTCCAATATTTGTTGGTTATTGTTATATATATTGGTTAAAGAATATATTGATTCTGAGATGTGGAATTAAAGGTAAGGTTTATATACACTGAGTTGTGGCTCATATAAACCACTAATATTTTTCAGGATTATGATATCAGTGACGTTTTTGGTTGACGTGGGTCATAGGAACTTCACATGTTATCAGGGTCGGCGGCTGACGCATTTTGGCAACCTTCTCCTCATCATCATTTTTGCATGTAGATAAATGTATAATATATAGAATGGTGAGAGGGTCCCCCTACGGAGTAGAATGTTTTGAAATATGTACATGATAAATGTTTATTTTTGAAATTATAAAATACGTGTGGATTATTTATTTAAAATTTTGAATTTATTTTTGGTAAGTGCATAAGTCATAAGAGTTGGGGTGTGACAGATCGAGTTAGGCAAAACCATTCCATAGCACCTAGTGACCGAGAGAGACATGATAGGAGTGGCTACAAGTCAAGGTACCATGATGATGGACTTGATAAAGGGAGTAGAAGAGAACTAGCTCCAAAGTTCCATGGAGAGTCTCACTCTAGGTGGATGAGGGATCATGATCATCATAAGGTGCATGAGTGGTTAATGGGGGAGGAAGTCTCAAGTAACGCAAGGATGAGCTCAAGCCCTCGACATGGTGGTGGAGACACAAGCCGAAGAAGCATCCCACCAAAGAAGGTGGACCTATCTCATCCTAGCTATCACACGAAGGTTTTGTCATGATTGTCATTCAATTTCCTTTCTTCAAAGAGCTTGATTCAAAGTAAGTGTGACGTTGTTAACCACAATGTTAATGAGCATGTCAAGTATAGGGTGGATTTTGTTGACGATGATAATGAAGAGCAATGTGAGGATGAAAAATATTCCACGACCTTACATGAAGAAGACGCACGCCCAACTTTCAATGATGGCATGTCTAGCATAGTGGAAGCCGATAACGAGTGTGAGCCATTGAATGCCCTTCAAATCTTGAACAACGAACCAAAGCCACACGAGGTTGATAATGAGAATAAGCGCTTGAGAGGGAATCGAGCGAAAGAGCAAAAGCTAGAAAATGAGAGCATGCTTCAAAAGCTAATAGAGTGTGAGAAAAGGCGAAAATGTGAGACGCAAAAGCCAAGAGAGAGTGGTGGGGGTGAGTGTGAATCCACGCTCTCAAGAGAGAAAAACCACAAACATGTGAGAAAAAAAGGTTGCTTTTTAGATTCTAACATCACCCATGGGAGGGCTCTAAATCGCCCTATCCTTGTTGCCCTTGGTGAGGAGAATGACCTTTATTTCACTAACTCTTATGACTTGTCTTTTCTCTTTGATGACTTTACGAGACAAGAATTGAGAGAATTAGAATGTGACCCCCGAGTTATGGATGTACCGAGTAACTTCTTATCGGTAATAAGCTCATGGAAGAAATATCAAGATGAATCACTCATTGCCCAAGGTTCAAGTTTACTTGATCGTGATTTGAGGACAAATCCTTCAAAAGAAGGAGGGGATGATGTGAATCCGGGTGTCCTAGAGAAGAATCGAAGAACCGAATTTGAGGACAAATCCTTTCACAAAGAAGAGGATGATGTGAATCCGGGTATTCACAATCATAGGATGCAACGAAATCGAGGGCCATGGGTTGATTGTGGTCCGAAAAGAAGGTAGAGATATGGCAAGGAGCCAAGCCAGATTCGGAGGTCTGACTCAAACCTGAATTTTCCTATCAAGATGGTGTCCAAATACTCTTCTAAGACTACCATTGTCTTCATCGTCAAAAGAGCTTCGCGTGAGTACCTTACACGCCTCAATCGGAGCCCGGATGAAGAAGTTATGGTCGTTTTACAAAAGCCGCGCAGTCCAGCAAGCAAGATGCCCGACCACATAGATTTTGACGGCGTGGAGACATTCTTGGGGTGGCCTTGGCACAACTACTCCACCGTCGTGATAATGGAGAGCCAACTAGGAAGCTTCATCGATCCCTGGGGATGGCGAGCTTGGGGAGGAAGTGATCCTCGTCTAGGCGTTCCCGATACTATATTGTATGTCGAGTACAATAATGCCAGCCCGAGTGTTGTGACTACAAAGAGAGTTCACTGGGAAGGGCTTAAAGTTGAAAACAGTCTGGAGTATGCAAGAAGCTACACGGTTGGATCCTTCCTTGGCGGAGACGATTGGCTTCCATCAACAGGCATTGCTTTCGAGGCAGATTTGTACTCCTTTCATCCCAATAATGAGGCATATTCCTTTTTTAGATGTTCTGGCTTAACCGTAATATTTTGTTTTCTAGTAATAATTAACTCCATCTTTTTATACTTTATCCTCTTTTCTTTTATTTTATCCCTTGTTTTATTCTACTTTATTCTATTTTATTGATTATTCTCTCTGTCCCACTTTAGGAGTCTCAGTCACATTTCTACACTAATTTTATAAAAATGATAGTAATAAATAGTTAAAGTGTAGAAATGGTAAAGTAAGAGAGAGAATAATATTCAGAAGATATTTAATTCACTAAATACCACTATCTAAATTCACGTGTCAAAATAGAAATATCCTATTTAGGCTGGGACCAATTAATATATAACTATTCAATTTCAATAGTTAATTATAGGGCAAATTGCCAAAAATATCAAGAAATTTAGTTAAATTTTTGTCAATCCTGCAACTTTCTTAAATGACCTATTATATTATAATTTTGTCATTTTTCTTACTTGGCCCATGACAAAAAAAATTAGCGTACTATGTGTTTAAATTTATTTACGTAATATGTACTTGTGTAAAAATTAAAGGCGTGACTGACTAAGTATATTAAATAATGTCATTTAAGTAGTTGAACAGTTTGTCCACATAGTATTTTTCATTTTCCACATCATACATAATTTATCTCGATATGAGATTATGGGACACTTATGAAAAATGTCAAAGTTCAAATATAATCGATCATTTTTTAGAATTATGGAATCGAACATAATTCGACCAAAGTTGATGATTTTTCTTGAACGAATGATGATCTTTGCAAAGTAAAAAAGAATTGCTTAATTGAGTGCCAAAATGTGAAGGTAATTACAAAACCACTAGCAAAATTTGTGAGAGCCATGAAAATGAAGTGCAAGAAAAATGAATAAATTGATATTCCACGCCGAAAATATACTAATGAACTGTTGGAGAGATGTCATGAAATGTCCTAATAAAGGAAATTAAAGACCACATATTTCATAGGGGTCATTGGATGATCTAGCCTAGATTGGAAACCTCTGTTGCATTAAGCGGAGTGCATGTCTAAGATCGGTCGGCCCAAGTGGTCAAGCATATGTCATGATTAATTCAGTTCTATTTTTTTACTAGAGCTGATATTTCTTTTAGTTGATTTGAAAAAGAATTACAGTGAAGGAATTAAGAGAACTTTAAAACTCTTTAATGATGGTATTTTGATATATCACAGACAAGAGTTATATGTAAAAGAAAAAATAGAGGAAAAGAGCAATAATTTTGAGTCATTTTGCTAGAATATCATAAACTATGTGATAATGTGTGTCGTCGATTCAACATGACTTTCTTTAATCATTAGTTATTAGAGCATTAACAACGCATCTGTCACGAACTATTTATGTGGTTGTATTGCTAAGTGAGGAAGGGGGCACCATTACACCTCTGTTTTAAACTATTTAATTACGTGTGACACTTATTCAATATTACTTTGATTCTTTAGTAAGGCCATCATTAATGTGACCATAAATGGGACCAAACAATGTGGATTCCCAGTGTTGTTTGGTCCTAGCGTGTTGCAAGACAAGGTACGGACTGGTTGGGCAGTGGAGGTCGGGTATGGATGGCGGTGTGGTGCATCCATTGACTGCTCTGCAGGTTGTCAGGACCGCATTAGAAGAGGTAGATTGTAGGTTGAATTTTTTTTTACATTTTTGTCTTCAAATATATTTATAATTCACGTTTACAACTCACTTCTTTCAACAATCTCAATTTCAACTTCGAACCAGATATGCAAGCAACGTTCAACAATTTTTGCTATAAGGCAATAAGTTCAATTAAATATTTCCTTTCTTATTTGGAAAAGAGAAACTAACTATTCGTCAATATATTTAATTACTACTCTATGATTATTACAAGCTTGACTATTGTAGTACTAGCAACAAAGCTATCTACCATATTAACTTGACAAAATTATGTGGTAAACAAATTGTTTCACTATTAGTGTCAATTCAAGAAGCACCAGTGGTCTAGTGGTAGAATAGTACCCTGCCACGGTACAGACCCGGGTTCGATTCCCGGCTGGTGCATATTAATATATTCTTTTATTTTAAAATTGCTATGACATTTTTATAAAAGCTATGTTGCCATCATATGATTTTCACTTGGCTTATTTAAAATTGTGAAGTGTTGTAATACAGACCTTCAGTTTACAAGACTGACGCTCTACCACTTAGCTATATGGGCAATTTTATTCGTGCATCGTGGGGTTTTAGATTTAACTAGTGTCACACTCCTGCGTTGCACGACTTAATTTATTTCTACCACTGTAATCCTATGTTGTGAATTAATCTATTGATCAAAATGACAAAAAAATCACAAACACATATTTATTAGACGATTAAAAATAAATAAATTTTGAATTAAATCAAATTTGATTAAATACTTTTACATTTCTATTATAAATAACCGCACACACAGTAACACATTATTAAAAGTCAAAACCATATACAATAAAATACTTAAATACTACTACTATTAATGTTAAAACCACACACAATAACACATTTAATTTTAAATTAATTCAAATTTTGAGTCTCTTTATTCGTTGACTTGTAGCATATGAATATGATGTAACAAAGTCTTTGTCAACAATCTTCAATAAAAATGTGAAAACCATAACCATTAGTCATTACATAATAATTCTTGTACTATAAAAAATAAGATAGTGAAAAATCATTATCAGATCAAAAAATAAACTACTGTGTCTTTAATCTTTAATCTTGTGGTAGTACATAGAAAATAGCAATATTCGGCTGAAAAAAAACTATCACATATATTTAATTTTTATTTCCAAAAAGAAAAGAAAATAGACCTATAATCTAGCCTTAAAAACAGCCTCCTAGATTACACATATATAAAGTTTTACTATTTCCAAAAAGAAATTTATCCTATAATCAGCCCATACACAACTATACACATTTATAGGGGAGTGATCAATTGCTAACTCATCACTTAATTGTTAACTACAACTAATTTAAGGCCATAGGATTTTAGAAAACGTGTGGTCTACAATTTGCCACGTGTAATTTTCGTTTTTATTAATAAAATAAAAAAAGATAAAAAAACGTCAAATTAGGGTTTTAGATGAAAATGTCAATATAGTGTTTCGGAAATATCAACACAATGCTTTGAGAATGTCAACACAATGCTTTAAGAATGTTAACTCATTGCTTATATTGACATTCTACATGTATTATATTGACATATGTTCTATAGTATGTTGACATTTCTGCTTTACGAAAAAATTGAAAAAATTTTGAATTTTTTTTCAAATTTTGACGTCGGAACATATGCATGTATGATATCGTTGGAATCCTTATAAAATTATCTTTAATTTGATATATGTTATATGAATTTAACGTTTTGAGATTTCTTTTAAAAGTTAGTTATAACTAAACATGTAGTTAACTGACATTAATACCCCTATTGATATTTTATGGAATTAATCCTATGGCTTTATTGACGTTTTTTGTTGATCGTATTGACATTTCGTGGTTGATGATCTAGGCCCTTAATTTGAATATATAATGGCTATTATTTAGTTGTAGTTAGCAATTAGATATTGAGTTTGCAATATAACACTCCCCCACATTTATAACAGTAACTCATTTTTGCATATTTGGACATTTGAGAAATTTATATGCCATATATACACACTATTAAACATACTACTAAATGTTAGCCTAGCTGAAAAATTGCTTGATCTCTTCTTCTTCTCCAAATATTTATGTATCTTCTTTTTCCAGATGACAAACTTATTCCTACCCAAGCTCTGCTTGTCGACCAGTTCAATCAGGTATATCTCTCTCTTCCTCTATTTGATCATAGGCAAAGAAACATGAATGTAAATGAAATTTTCAAAACAAAAAAAAAAAAAAAAAAAAAAAACATACTGGAATCACGATAGTTCAACACTAAAAATCATAGATTTTGTGCAAAATTGCAAAAAGAAGAAGAATGAGATGCCCTTTGCAGAATGGTTGGAGTTATTTCAATTCAACAATGAGTTGCGGTATTGTTGAAGTTGCCCCTTTCAAAAAGAATTTCTATTAATTCTTTGAGCTTTCTCACGGAACTAAATTATCTTCTAGAACGTAGTCGAATCTGATTTCGTGTTTCCATGAATGTAAATCATCATTGTACAAACAAATTTATAGTAAATTGGTAGCTTTTCGTATTCTTAATAACTTTTTGAATATAATGCCATTTATTATAAAATTAAACTAATAGTATTAAATGACTTTTAATTATTTGACATTTCAATCATTAATAGAAATCAATTTTATAACTAATAGATGTTGTCTGGTTATCCTAATAACATTTGAATAAAAACGTTTAGTCATGTGCGCATTTAATGCATTAAACTGATCAAAATTATTTTTTTTTACTCAATGTTCTAAACGCATGGTAAATTAATATTACTGTATTATAACCCTAAAAATTTCTAAACCATGATTGAAAAAATTAATTATTTTACATAGCGGAATGCATTTATACATGTGAAACTGCCGCATAGGATTACAAAATTGTATCTAAAATTATTACTCCTACTACAAAAATTTAATTTAATTTAATTGCAATGACACCCAAAACTTATAAATTGTTCAATTTTATTTGTGGCTCGTGGGGTTTTAGATTTAATTGCTTTGTTTGCTATCGTGTTACTTACAGTCTATTCTTAGAGCATCTCTAGCACCGGACGTCCCGGCAGGCGTTGGACCGGCATGCACGTCGGGGACATCCGCCATTAGGCACGAAGGAGACGGACGTGGCCGTCCCTAGTGGACATCGCAGATCCGCGGCATTCCCGGGACGTCCATCGCGATGGCGAGCGGACGTCCGCCATTGTGGCAGACCAACGGATGTCGCCGGCGGACGTCGCGATGCGATTTTTTGAATTTTTTTTTAACTCTATATATACGGCTCGTTGCAAACTCTAAATATACGGCTCGTTGCAAACTCTATATGTACGATATTTTTAAAAACTCTAACGCATGTATTATCGTTGAACTATATAGATTCAACGCATATGTATTTTTTTTTTTAAAATAAAATCGTTGCATTTTCCCCGTTTCGTGTCTAAATTTTAATTCTATAAATTGTTTAATTTGGTGAATTTGTGAATTTTTATTATTGTGGAAGTCCGTCAGGATGTCCGCCATTGTGCAGTGGGATGTCCTTATAACGTGGCAGTGCTGTGGGAGGTCCTTATGACGTGGCAGGAGGTGTTTTTGGGACCGTCGGGAAGGGCTACGGGACATCCGTCCCATTAGAGATGCTCTTACCCATCTTACTTATATATCCAGTCTTGGAACATGGAAATAGTGTAAAAATGGAGTGTTTGGAAATTAAATATCTCATCTTATAGATATCATAACTTTATTCTTAGTTTTGGATGACACAGAGATGCCTCATGCAAACCTTCACTTTTGCCTCACAAGTTTGCATCTCAGCTGACTCAACTCACGGCATTAACAAGGATGTAAGAAGCAAAATGTGTGAGCAAATCAAGTTATTGGAGTCCTAATCACCTAAAAGGACTATAGATATTGGATTACCAAAACCAATTTTACCTAACCACCAATACCAAGTTATTTTGCCTTCTTCCATAATCAGACACATTAATCTCTAAACTTGCTTCATAATCCCTAATTTGTTGTTAATGTGGGTTGTGGTGCTGTTAGAGTAAATGCAGTTAGAATGCCATTACACTTGGGATGAATATCTCGGAGGGCCTAACAATTTGCATGAATAGCAAAGTGGCATACAATTTCCCACATCGGAGACTTTAATATAGATTTCATACACACTTTCCAATAAAACAAGAATCATTTGTAGAGATTAATCATACCTTTCTCGGCCTTTTGGCTAAGATCAAGTGTAGTATCTGTTCTTATCAGTTTAATATCTGATATGTGAGTCATCGACTCACACGATATTAAATTTATTTTTTGAGGGGGAGAGTCCGTCACGGCAGCTTGCTGCTGGGGCTCTCAAGCGTCGCCTTGGTGTTGCACTACTTCCATGGCCAGGCGCACCCCACCCAATCCTCAGTCAAAATTTTAGTCTTTCTATATATCAGCAAATCTGCACTTGAACGTAACCTGTTTAAGAATTTTAAGTCATACATGGCCATCTATTCTCATATTGCAGGGTTTGTTTGTTATCTTGTCCTAGATATTACTACGAGTTTGCATCAATCTTAAGTCACCAGCAACTTGGTACTTAAAAGTTAAAACATGTCAGTATGTGCCATGTGGTATGTCAAGACTTCATAAAATATGTGTTTAACCAATGTGTGATGTCATGGAAATGTTTGATAAGTTCATATAGATACTTTGATCAAGTTGCGAGTTTGTTGTCCAAGAACAAAGGAAGGCATAGTTCTGATCCAATAAATGTTATATTCAATGACTAAAAACCAATCATTTTCTTAAATATTGCAATCATATCAATAGTTTAAAACCTCAACCACAACTCAGTTGTATAATTGGAATGTTACATAGAGAGGAGATAAGATTAGCATGACCCATGCGCAATGCATAAATCGAGAAAGGTTGAAGTAATTTTCGTTCCATCATGAATTATACCAGTTGGGATTAAATCCTTTGCCTCTTAATAAAATATCATATGGAGTTCAGTTGCGAGGCTAACCGTTTTTTGTGTTCAGATTTCTCAAGCTGATTGTGTATTGACTTAGCTTTTTCTTTAGATTTGTGTTTGTATACGAGAGCAAAGAAGTTTAAATTGATTTCTGGAAGTAGCATAGTTTTTAGCCTCTTTCCATTTTCTTAGTTTAGATACTCCCTCAAAGCTATACAATTGCATGAAATTGAAGGAAATGAAAACACAAAATCTAAACTAAGAATTGGGTGGGGTGCGCCAGGCCATGGCAGTAGTGCAACACCAAGGCGACGCTCGAGAACCCCAGCAGCAAGCTACAGTTGCTGACTCTCCCCCTCAAAAAATAAATTTAATATCGTGTGAATCAATGACTCACATATCAGATATTAAACTGATAAGAACAGATACTACACTTGATCTTAGCCAAAAGGCCGAGAAAGGTATGCCTTCCCACTACCTCAACTTCTTTTTTTATTTCCAACTTTCTTTTCACGTGTAGCTTAAAACCAAAGATGCGGGACAATTTAGCCAAACCACTCCAACAATAAATCTGCTGTTCACAATAACAGTTATTGTGTATGGTTTTTCCTTTTCTTCTTTTTGCTTACATATAATTCATGTCTTTGGATACATCACGTCATTTGTAAAAAGTTAGCTAAGCTGAAATGTAGATGATGACGAACAAGAGAAACCATCGATCATTTCTTATAAATGTTAAATTCTATGAATTGTATGAACCAAATCAATAAGAAACAAGATAGATAAACGAGTTAATCAACCTTTATTCAAAATGATGCCCGAGAATACAATGCAGCTGTGATCATAGATTGAGTTCCTTGTTAGATTACTTGAAAATTGAATTTTACACACTCTTCTCTTCAATGCAATCACAGACTGTTTTTTAAGTGTGGATGATCGATGCGGATATATGAGTATGGTGTAGCGGGACGCAGCAACAGGGGATCAAGAAGTAGCCAAAGGAGTAACCGTTGGTAATCTGTGAACTAGCCGTTGGGAGAAATTGGTCAGGAGCTGACTTAACCGTTTACGCAGCCTGTGAGCGGGATACATATATTTGCTCTTGTAGAAAAACTCTCTCAGCTTATATGCAATTCCAATTTACTTCTTCTACAGACTTTTCTCTCATACACAAGTCTAAAACATGATTCATCTCTATATGTTGGATCGGGCAAGAGAAGTGCTTCAAATGCATATACTGATTGAAAGCATGTGCACAAAGTTTTTGTACAGATGCTTTGTATAACCAACAATAAAATTGCAGATATACAGAAACACAAAATTTAAACTGGGACTTGGATGGGGTGCACCAGGCCATGGAAGTAATGCACAAAACATTTTTTTTTTTCGATAATTATACCAATTGAATATCAACCATTAATAGATTTTCAATTGATTTAATTATAAAAAAAAAATGGAATTATAGACTATCCCCCATCAAACTATAAATTTAATATCATGTGAGTCAATGACTTACATATCAATATTAAACTATACTACACTTGATTTTTTTAGCCAAGGAGCCGAGAAAGGTATGCCTTTACATAACCTCAACTTCTTTTTTTTATTTCCAACTGTCTTTTCACATGTAGCTTAAAACCAACGATGTGGGACAATTTTATTTCAACAGGCAAACCACTAAGAACTAATGTTAGGTATATATGCTACAATGTTGATGATGAAGAACAAATGAACAAGAGAAACCTTAGTTCTGATCTTATAAATGTTAAATTCATTGACCAAAAACCAATCATTTTCTTAAATGTTGCTATCATGGATTAAATAGTTTAAACACCTCTACCACAACTCAATCGTAAAATTGGAATGTTACAGTGAGATGAGACAAGATTAGCATGAGTAACGTGCAACGCATAAATCTAGAAATGTATAAGTAAATTTTCGTTCCCCCATGAATTATTCCAATTGGGCTTAAAATGGACTTCATTGCAAGGCTAACCGTTTTTTGTGTTCAGATTTCTCAAGTTGAATTGATATAGAATTTGTTTTTCTTTAGATTTGTGTTTGTATATGAGAGAAACGAATATAAATTGATTTATAGAAGTGAAATAGTAGTAATTCTATTCATATCTTAAATTTGAGTCTACGAGATACTTCCTCCGTCTGCGAATAGGATCCCGTTTCTCTATTTTGGTCGTCCACGAACGAACAAGAATCACGGTTCATTACTATAAATAGTAAAGAAGCCTCACATTCCATTCACATCATTTAAAACTAATACTATATGCAAATGAGACTCATATTTCACTAACTTTCTTCCACTTGTATTTCACTAACTTTCTTCCACTCATATTTCTTAACATTTCTTAAAATATGTGTCAGATAGAAATGAGATTCCTATTTGTTAAGGAGTAATTATTAAAGAAGGTCATCAACCTAGGCCTTAAGGATCGACCATTGACCCCATCTAGGTAAGTACTCCCTCCGTCCTCGATTAAGAGTCACACTTGCATTTCTTTGTAAAAATAATAATAAATAGTTAAAGTAGAAAAGTAGTAAAGTAAAAGAGAGATTAATGTAAAGAAGACTCTTCTCTAGATTAATTCTTTAACTTATTTTACTATTTATCGACTTTAACTATTTATTATTATTTTTACAAAACGAGTGTAGAAATGCAAGTGTGACTTTTAATCGGGGACGGAGAGAGTATGTTATATGTACTACTATTATAGTGTCCATTCATTTCATTTTATATGACTAAGGGTGTCTCCAACGGCGCCCCTCTCGTTCGCCCGTCGGGGACGGGCGACCTGACAGGCGCCATAGTGGGCGGGAAGGGCGCCCACGCCCGTCCCGTGTGCCCCTGTGATGGCCTCGCCCCTCCCGTCGACGTCCTACCTGACGGGCGCCACTGTAGCGTGGGTAGGACGTCCCACTCGGATTTCCCACCGATTTTTATTTTTTATTTTTTTAAACAAAACTCTATAAATACGGCTCGTGTCGAAATTTTAATTCCGTAAATTTTAATTTTAATTGTGAATTTATTAATTTTATTGCGGGAGGTCCTAGTGGGAAGGGCTAGTGCAGTGGGAAGGGCTAGTGATGTGGCAGTGGAATGGGAAGGGCTAGTGCTGACATGGCATAGGAAGGGCTAGTGGGAGGGGCGAGTGGGAGGGGCGCCACCGAAAACACACTAAACTTCAAGATCTCATTGCTATTTTTCCAATGTGGGAGACCATGCACTACTACACAGCATTTTTATGTCCTTGGTAATATTGATTTGCAACACAAGATAATATAGGTAAAGGAACATTAAATTGCAGATATACAGAAACACAAAATTTAAACTGTGGGTGGAGTGCGCCAGGCCATGAACGTAGTGCAACACCAAAGTGATGCTCGAGAGGCCCAGCAGCAAGCTGCCGTTGCGACTCTCCCCGTCAAAATAGTCTCGTTTATAGACGAAATTAATTTTAATGAGAAATTGGTAAAGTATTAGACCACCTCCACAGGTGACATTCCAAACAATGTTACACATAAAAGACAAAATAAGCATAAATAAAAGTAATTCTAAAATAATTAAAAGCAACCGCCCCTCGTCTCTCGGTAAGGATCACCTACGGCAAATTGTGATCCATCTCCTAATACACACTCACAAACATGATAAATGATGGTGGGGTCCATCACTTATGTTTGTGAGTGTGTTTTAGGAGATGGATCACGATTTGCCGTAGGTGATCCTCTCCGCTCATCTCTAGGGTGCTCACCCTGCCGCCACTAGAAAAAGTGAGGGGCACATGCCACATGTCTTATTATTATTGGCCGAATATTGAAATATTTGTTATTTTTGTTTTTTCAATTTTTATTATTGATTTATTTTATTACTTGATTATTGGAGTACATGTATGTTGTGATAAATTTGCACAATAACAATACAATTTTACATCACATTTTCAATCTCGAAAATTTTGCACTACATTAAATTTTGATTGTTAATTTATTTTTTTCATTCATTATTACATTTATCTCTATATATCTTTTCAAATATCATGTGAATTATTCTTCCAAAAAAATCATGTGAACCACTCTTCCACAATATGACGTGAACTACTTCATATTTTATTATTTTATTTTAATTTTTTATTTTTTATTATTTGCTACCACATTGCGCTTCACTTTTCTATATATATCCCACTTAACATGTAGAACTCATCACAAAAGCAAACCAAATCATCCAAATTACCGCCCTTTCATTCTTGTTTTGATAAATTTGGTTTTATGGATCCAAATCATCCAAATTATCGCCCTTGTTTCCCAAACTATTTTAATTCCCAAAAGTATCAACAATCATGAGAATATCCAAGTTCGCAAAATTTGGATTATCAGAATCCCCAATCATTTTCAAATCAGAGTATTCACAAAACTTTGAATTATCTCCAAATCTAAGCCAAATTCTTACATCTACTGAAATTCTCACATCAAACAATGTCACCCAAAACTTGTTCGGAGATGCCCAACAAGCGAACAAAAAGAAGAGGAGCTCAAACAATGTCAGTTGGGTTGTAAAAGAAGATTTAACACTTATGTCTTCTTGGGTCTATGCAAGCGTAGATAGTGTGCGTGGTAAACATCATAAGGGAGATGCACTATGGGTACGTGTGAAAAAATTGTATCACGAAAGTCAAGTAGAAAATCCAGCTGAAATTAACAAAAGAAATGTGGATTCTATGAAGAGTCGATGGAAACGACTTAAGTTTGTAGTTTGGTTTGTTTATTTTCACTTTAGTTTATAGTTTGATTTGTTTATTTTCTATTATTGTACCGTATTTCTTTTACTTGTGTATTTTTTATTATATTGTACTTCACTTATATATGGACGTGTAATAATTTTTATTAAAAATTTGAATTATAAAATAATTTATATAATTTTTTATATGAGTTTCTTAATATATTTGAATAAATATAAAATTTATATTAATTGAAAGTATATGAAAAAGAAAATATGTATTGGGGTCGAGTTGGGGTCATTGATGGAAGTAAAAGTTTTAATAAGCTGGAGGTTGTATATGTGGATGAAAGAGAAATGAGTATTTTATTCAAACGTTGATTGAGGTTGGGTTGGGTGAGTGGCACCAATGGGGATAGTCTTAGAGAATGAGAAAAAGTAGGTAAAGAAAGAGATAGAAGAAAAAGTGTGTAAAGTATGATAGAGAAGAAAGGTAAGTAAAGTAGAAGAGAGATACTTTTCATTTTCAGAAATGAGACCAATTTTTGTAGACATCCCAAAATATTAAAATTGATTATTTTCCATGGACCGAGAGACGGAGGGAGTATAATTTAGTTTATTTTTTTATTTGTATAAATATTGTTATTGTAACACTACCATCACAAAGTAGCAATTTTATTATCTAAGAATAAAAGTATTTAGTTAAATATATCATATTAGTAAATTTAATTTTAATTTTATGTTTTTTTATTAAAAATATATTCTTCAATTATTTCGACGTGGACACTGTCGTATGTACTTTGATTTATATTACTCACTTTCAAATTATTTATCGCTCATTATGTGTACGGTTTATGTCGTGATTGTTTTTGGCGTTATTGATACTAAAAATTCGCAATAATTGTTAACGTCGTTTGGAAATCCTAGTATCAAAATCCTACGTACACCACTGCATGATGATAAAGGCAAACAGGACGAAGATAGCATATGCCAAGCCGCCGCTTCAGCAGGGGCTTGGCCAGCTGTCCTCCTTAATTAAGCGGGGGGCTTGGCCAACCGTCCTCCTTAATTCACCTATAGCCCATGTTTGTTTGGCAGAAATGTAAAGTTGTAAAGGAAAATGATTACTGAGATTTTGATTTCTAGGATTGTGATTTCTAGGATTATGATTTCTGAGATTTATGCAGAAAATTCAAAAAATGATTACGTCGAATATGATTGATGAAAAATATGAATACAGTGTTTGGAAACATGTCAGTATTTTGAAATTATAATTTTCAGTTATTGAAATAATTTAATGAATAAAAAACGTAAAGTATATAATGAAATACTCTTATTAACTGAACTATTATTTTACATTAAAACTAAAATAAAAATTATAAAAATAAACAATAATTAATCTATATAATCAGCCAAATAAAACTAAAATAGCACAATTAATCAAAATAATCTTCAAATGTTTGACAAGGGGCATAATTGAACTTTTTATATAAAAAATATTCATCATAATCAAACTTGTGGCTATATAAATGATTAGAATTAATAAAATTTAGGAGAAATAAAATTCAGTTCTACATAATCAAACTCGTGTCTTAGTGTGTAGGTAGATGCTTAGAATTAATAAAATATAGCAGAAATAAAATAGTTACGGAGTAGTGGAAGAAACGCTTTTTCAAATTATGGGAAAAGAAATACCTAGGTTTAGAAAAGGAAAATGAATCCTTAAATTTCTACTTAGCTTTCCCTGATTTTAGGAATTAGTTTCCTTTCCTTATTTTCTTATAATTTTACCAAACATAGGAATGTAATGATTAGAAATTATAATACTTTCTCCATTTTCAACAAACACAAAATTTTACAATTGAGAATTAGATTACTTTCCCAGCACACAATCAATGTCAAACAAACATGGCCATAGTGTTTTACTATTTTTGGATTTTGTTTATAAGAGCATCTCTAAAGGGAGGGATAAATGGAGGGGTAAAATCATATAACAACCATATTTACCTTTTTCTCTATAAAAAATCATTTTTCAAGGGGAGAGGCATTTGAGAAGGTATTATATATTTTCCCATTTTAAAGAGGTATCTTTATTTCTCCATTAATGGATAGGTAAAATCATATAACCACCATATTTGCTTTCTTTTCATGAAAAATCATTATTAAAGAGGAAGGTATTTGAGAAGGTATTGCACTTTATGTTTTTTAATGCATTTTGTACTATTATTTTATTATTTTTAATTTATATACCTTTCTATATATATTTTGCCTTAAGCCTTGAGCGATACGGGGTGAGATTGCCGGAGAGAGAGGATTATTTTGTAGTATTTCGACACCTCTAGTCATAACTAAAAAATGTAATGTACTCCATCCGTCCCATAAAAGTTGAGTCGTATTCCTTTTTAGTCCGTCCCAACAAAGTTGAGTCATTTTCTTTTTTAACTAAAGACAAAACATCTCATCACTCTTACTTTATTCCATCATTTACTTTACTCTCTCTTATTTTTCTTATTTTTTCTATTTCTCTTATTTATTTAATATAAATTTTTAATCTCCGTGTCCAATGGGACGGAGGGAGTACTAAATTTGATTGTATAAACTTACGTTCTGATTCGGAAAAGAGAAACTAACTAAAGGAAAATTGCCCCGCTTTTACTAGCTTAACTAATACAGAAGCTAGCTGCAAAATTAATTCAAGTAAAGATTGACGAAATTATGTAAACATAACAAATTGTAATCACTTGAAGCCTTTAAACAACAAGCACCAGTGGTTTAGTGGTAGAATAGTACCCTGCCACGGTACAGACCCGGGTTCGATTCCCGGCTGGTGCATATTAATATATGTTGGTTGCGGTGATGAGTCATCTGCGCCATCAGCGATGGTTGGGTCCATTGCGCCTTCTGATTTCAGAAGATAAATCCGGTGCATCTGAGCAATTGAATTTTTAATTTTTTTTAGGGAAATTGGTCTCTAAAACCATAAACTTTGCCTAAAATTTGGTATTTCCCATGAACTTTGAAATTGATGAAAATATCACGAACTTTGCATTTATTTAGTTAATTTTTTATTTTGCTAACATAAGTATAGTATTTGTTCTTATTGGTTTAATATCTAATTTGGAGTCATCGATTGATATGATAATTTTGTTTAAATTATAATATGAATCATTATTCATAAATTTATTTTCAATTCACATGATATAAATTTACTTTTTGAGGAGGAATGACCTATCTGCAACCCACCCAAATCATAGTTGAATTTGGTGTTTTGAGATTGTATTTTGGCTTCTAATGTCTAAAACCCCTCTTGTAAAAACCCATTGAAATAACTTACTAAGTTTTCACATTCTGTAACTATATACTAACAACCACCACTAAAACAGAGGCAAGCTTGAAAATTTTATTGGCTTATAAAAATGTGCTATTTCTAAAGTTACATATACTAATTTTTGAGACATGGTTTCTATGTTATAGAGTACTATATAACCTCACATTTTATTAGACAGCCACCACTAAACAGAGTCAAGCTTGAAAAAATTACTGGCTGATAAAACTGAGCTATTTCTAAAGTTACAGATACTCATTTTTGAGACACGATGTGCCTATACAAGATGTGATGCAGTTGATCCTGTTACTACTAATTTCAAATTTCATATTAGACAAAAAAATGAAATAACAATTCATCTCCCACCAGATTCTTGTATAAATACTGTAAGATGTATAAATATACTTGTAAAGGCCACATAGAACCATAACACAGTATACCAGTATTACCTATGTTCGGACAATTGTTTCACCAAGTAAGACACGGGAACCTTGTTCATCCGAGCACCAGGAACCACGGGGCCATGAAATGGTGCGCCAACGCCACAATGAACATGAATTGGAGAGCCAACGCCATATGCCAGGTGTGGTGGTGGTGGGAGATATACTGGCAATGGTGCGAGATTCACTAGTGTGCCGACTGTTGAAACAAGAAGCCCACCGATTGGTTGTCGCATAGTTGGCAGCCCATACAGGCCAACAACTCCTGTGGCAGATGAGCCTCCTTCGGCCGAACCATTTGTTTGACCTGTGATCGGAACTGAAACATCTCCATTGCCATTGTTAATATTGGTGATGTCATGCATGCTTGATCGCTTCCTCTGTTTGTTAGTGGAGTTCAAGCGATTAAAATACTTTTGAGCATGACTGGAAATTTGTAAAGGTGTCCTTGTCCGCACAAAATTACGGGAAATGGTTTTCCAGTCACCTTTACTGCATTTGTCCAGCCCCATAAGAAACAACCTGTTTTTGGAGCACACAAGTTAGTGTAGTGTGTCATAAAGATGATGAACACCAAGTACAGAATAGTTCACCTGTGCTCATCCTCTGTCCAAGCAATCGCCTTACAACACTCCCGCTTAGAATACTTGCGTTTGTGACGGGAGTGACCGTTTGAATTTCCAAAATTGGCATCCTTCATGGTAGTTGCTTCGTCACCAGCATGACTAGTCGAACCATCTGACCAAGAATTATAACATGGGAATCTCTACAAAGTCGGACTCGATTGCTTCTATATCATTAACTAGAAGTTCATAGTGGTGTTTAACCTCTTCCACAGATTTCCCCGGCACCTCCGCTGCAATTTTCTCCCATCTGTCCGAACAGTCCTCACCATACGAAGCTATTGCATTCTCAAATTGTTTATCCTGATCCCTACTCCACACGCAGCCACTTGATTCCTCAGCCGACATCTTGTTTACATTCAAATCTAAAACCGCTAACCACAACAAATCCCCGAAAATTCTACTTCAGAGGCATTGTTCTGAATCCAAATATTTCAGATGGATGCCTCCAAGAACCACATGCTGAACAAGTCGAATACACCCTGTTAGAGTGAGACTAGTAAAATGCTAACCATATTAATAAAGAAGATTGGTTAGAACATGAGAAAACTGTGATAATGGAAGGGAAGATGGACAGTAAAATGGACAGATATAATCGAAGGGAAGTCAATAAATAAGATACAGTAATTTGGGTACTGTGATAATGGAAAGAGTGAAAAGCAACAACATATCAAATAAAGAGAAAGCAGCATAGGTCCGAAATGGATAATAACAGCATTGAAACTTAGGACATCTCTAACAATACTGCAAAACTTAAAATATGGAGAAGAAAAAATTATATATTTTAGGTTTACATTATATTGCAATGATATTGCAAAATCAATCCTATTATAAGTTTTTAAAGAAAAAATTATATATTTTAGGTTTACATTAAAACTATACCAAAAATACTTTTCAATTTTGATGTATTACATTTAAGTCCAAATTATATTATATATTTATCAAAATAGAAAGAGAAAGGGAAGGATGAGAAATTAAAATACAGAGCGAAAAACTTACAGAAGCGTAGAGGCGGAGAAAACGTGGAGAAGAATATGATTCTATTAGAGCATTTCCAAAGGGAGAGGTAATGGATGGGTAAAAACATATAACTACCATACCATATTTATCTTTTTTCCATGAAAACTCATTCTTCAACAGGAGAGGTATTTGAGAAGGTATTATACCTTTTCCCATTTTGAAGAGGTATCTTTACCTCTACATGGAGAGGTAAAATCATATAACCACCATATTTGTCTTCATGAAATATTAAGGTATTTGAGAAGTATTACACTTTATGTTTTTAATGTATTTTTTACTATTATTTTATTTTTTTAAAATGATATACCTTTCTATATACCTTTTTCCTTTGGAATTTATTCCCTCCGTCCCACTTTAGGAGTCTCAGTTGAGTTCGGTACGGGTTTTAAGAAACGTAAAGAAAAGTTTGTGAAAAAAGATAGTGGAATGTGAGTTTTACTTTTTTATACTCCCTCCGTCCACAAGAAATATGGAGTATATCACTTTGTGTATGACACGGGTTTTAATGTAGAATTGGTAAAGTAAGAGAGAGGGGGAGAAAAAGTAGGTAAAGTAAGAGAGATAGGGAGAAAAAGTGAGTAAAGTATAAGAGAAAGAAGAAAAAGTGAGAAAAGTATGAGAGATAAACTTTCCATTGTAAGAAAGTGATCTATTTTTTGTGGACGTCCCAAAATGGCAAAAGTGATCTATTGTTTGTGGACGGAGGGAGTATTAGTTTTATAATAAAATATGAGTGGAAAAAGGTTAGTGGAATATGGGCCCTAGTACCATATATGAAATATTCCAACCGGGACTTCTAAAATGGGACACCCACAAATAGTAAACCGGGACTCCTAAAGTGGGACGTTGGGAGTATTACTTTTAGGAAGGGTATAATTCACTTTTTGAGAAGGTAATTTTTCAACGTTGAAGTTGATCTTAGTTAACCTAATTTAATTATATTTATATTCCTAATTTAATTATATTTATATTTGGTTTGTTATTAATTAGTGGGTTGGCCCGTATTAATATAAATATATACACATTTTTGTTGATTGGTTAAACTAATATTATTCATAATTTACATATACATAATTGGAAGAAGTCACGTGCATAATTAGTTAGGTAGATTTTACTTTTCAAAATTAAGGATTGTTTAATTTAAACTAATATTATGCATAATGCTAATGCCTAATAGCAAACTAAATATGCTATCAAATGTAACAAATGGTTGTTAAACACTATTAATTTAAACGATACTCCTTAATATGGAATATTACAATTGAAAAACATAAGCTAAATACATAAAATAAAAATAGAAAATTAATAATTAAAATTACAATAACTAATAAAAACTTAATCTAATAATAATCTTATTAAGTTATTTAATTTAATTTAAGTTATTTATAAAGTGTTATGGGTTAGTGTGTAATTTAGATAAAACATGTACGTATGATTGAAAAGTATAAAAAGTAAATTAGTGGATAATATTCTTTTGAGTTTGAGTTTAGAATAAATAATTAAAGCAAAATCATGAATTTAAGTTTAGTGTAATGGTTGGAGATGCTCTTAGATACGTAAATCATCCCTAAAAAAACCTTTGACAATACATTACACCAAGAATTCATTTGTTTTGTTCTCTGTGAAGTAACCAATTGGGACAAATTCTCAAAAATGTGTTATGAAAAAAAAAGTAGTACAATTAAAGCAGTGATCAAGAATTATACCCATAAAACTTTATTCACGTGATGAAATTTCCTCGTGTAGTTACAAAATCATTGAATTTACTACCTCCAAAACCCTTTTAGATAAGAGTGATGATAAACAAATACGTATCTTTCTTGAAAGAATTTCAGACATTTTCACTACTTTTTACTCCTTCATTATACTTGAACAGAATTTTAATCAGGGCATCCGCAACGCTATCTCTTATCCGTCTCTTAACCGTCTCATCTCTTCATTATTCATGGGCCCACTGTACTTTTCAGCTCATCTCTTAACTAAGAGACAGCACCTGCATCCCTCCATCTCTTAACCATCTCTTAACTATTCATTCAATTTCATTTTTTATTTTTAATTCCAACAAATTCAATTAATAAAAAACACACTTCATTATAAATAAAATAAAATTACAATTTAAATACCTAAAAAAATAAAAAAGACATAATTAAAAAACTAGAAATTACAAATTGCACACTTAAACTCAAATAAAAAAAAATGGAGGCAAAGAAGCAGAAGAAGGAGTTCTCTAGTGACGATCATCTAACGGTTGTCAAATTTTGCCCAAATGTACTCCATTAGATCCTCCTCGAGTTGGGCGTGGGCGGTAGAATCACGTGTCCTTGCCCGAATAGACAACCGCTCTTGCAAAGACGGATGCACTCCCGTTCGAGGTGGACTACTTGCAGTTGAGCTTCCCGGGGTTTCAGGGTCGAACCAATTTCCCGCCTCAGGTCCTTCGTCGGCGACAATCATGTTGTGCAAGATTATGCACGTATACATGATGTCGACCATATTCTCCATAAACCACTGTCGAGCCGGGGCTTTGATAATGTCCCATCGAGCTTGGAGAACCCCAAACGCTCTCTCCACATCCTTGCGAGTAGACTCTTGCTTCTGCGCAAAAAGAGACTGTTTTTCGTCCGTAGGCCTGTTGAACGTCTTCACGAAGGTTGACCACTTCGGATAGATGCCGTCGGCAAGATAGTACCCCATTTTATACTGGCGATTGTTAGCGACGAAGTTGATGGCCGACGCTTTACCATTCAGAACTTCAACGAAGAGGTCGGAGTTGTTGAGCACGTTGACGTCGTTGTTCGAGCCGGGGACCCCGAAATACGCATGCCAAATCCATAGCCGGTAGTCGGTGACGGCCTCGAGTATAACGGTGGGGTGGGTGCCTTTGTGGCCGCTCGTGTATGACCCCCTCAACGCCACAGGGCAATTCTTCCATTGCCAATGCATGCAATCGACACTCCCGAGCATCCCGGGGAATCCGTGCACTTGTTCGTGAAGACGGAGCAGAAACTGACAATCTGCGGTGGTTGGCTTCTTCAAAAATTCGGCGGTGAAGGCTGCCCGGACGCCTTTGCAGAAGTTCAACAAACAAAGTCGCCCAGTGGATTCTCCAACGTGCAGGTATTCGTCGAACGCATCCGCCGTTTGTCTAGTAGCAAGCTGACGGATCGCCGCAGTACATTTCTGGAGCGTCGTGTGGCTAGGACGGCCAACAGCGTCGAACCCTTCTCTGAAGAACTCTTCCCGTGTCGCCAATGTACTCGCGATATGCAAAAATAGCGGGCGTGACATACGGAAACGGCGACGGAAGTAGATATCTCCCCACACCGGGTTCGGACTGAAGTAATCACGTTCCAACCTTGCAGCGGGTTCCTCCCGGTTACGGTGGATGTATGTCCGGCGTCGCCTAGGAGGCGCGGCGACTTCCTCCTCCCTACGTCGATCTTCTTCTAGCGATTCTTCCATTATTCGACGCATTCGCTCAAATGGATCCATAATTGATTAAATTTGGGAGAAGAAAAAAATAAAGGAATGATTTTATAGAAGTGATTGGAGAGGAAAGAAAGAGAGATGAGAGAATAGATGTGTGTTTGTGTGTAAAATGGAGAATGGAGAAGAGTATATATAGAATATATAAAATAAAAAATTAAAAATATGACCGTTCAACGGTCATATTACCGTTTTTTATTTTATTTTTTTTGAAAAATCTGATTTTTTTTAAAAAAAATTGAATTATGACGTCATAAATCCGACGCCCACTCGCGGGTCGGCGCGTGGGCGTCACGCCAGCAGCCCGCGCGCGCCACGTGGCGCCGGGCGCGTGTCTCGCCAGCTCGAGGCTTGCCTCGCCGGGACGCGTCGGGCGTCGAGACATCTCGTCTCGTCAAGACGAGACGGGAGCCGCAATGCTGTCTCGATGCCGTCTCGTCTCGTCGAGACGAGACCGAGACCGCAACGAGGCAGCGTTGCGAATGCTCTCATGATCCCAAATTTCAACAAATATGGTGTAGAATGTAGATGATTGGTAACTGAATTCTACAAATCAGTCCACACATTTGAGTAGATAAATTAGTAACTGAGACTGGAAATCTAACCTCTGGTAGCCTTCAAAGAATCTTCAACAAAACAGGACTGGTTGGTTTCAATAATTTCACATAAATCACTGAAATAAGCAAATCTGTTAATACATATGGGAATTTATTTATAGATTTATATGTATCAGATATTGTAGATCTATGATCTCCCATGAACATCTCAGGAGATATTCTTTACCAATAAATTGAAGTAGTATAATTTTAACAAATTAAATTAAAACAGAAAACCAAAAGAAAATTGGGGTGTGAATAATTAAAAAAGAAAAATCGAATATATTGATTTTATTGGATTCGACCGATGATCCATCCGCATCCAATTCTTGATATAAATGAATCGAATTTATGTTCCGCGTTTTCATCTACATTAGATCTACCCTTTCTCCACTATCTGTACATGCAATTGTGAAGCTTCTGCGTCTAATTCGGCGATCAAAATGGGCAAAGTTTCTTTGATCGTCTACATCACAGTCGCCGTCGTCGTCCTGCTCCTCATCTCGCGCTCCTCCAACAACAAATCCCACTCCCACCGCCACCGCCACCGCCGCCTCAAGGTCCGCTCCAACTTCACCTTCCCAAACCCCGCCGCATTCGACCCCGTCGTCGCCGAAATCGAGCGCAAGCGCGAGGACAGGCAGTGGGAGCACCAATACATCCACGCTCACCACCCTAACTCGACCTCCGCCGAGCCGGAGTGGGAGGATTTCATGAACGCCGAGGATTATCTCAACGACGAGGACAAGTTCAATGTCACTAGCAGGTTGGTGCTCCTCTTCCCCAGCATTGATCTCGATCCGCCCGATGGCTACGTCACTGCGACCGAGTTGACTCACTGGAACTTGAAGCAGAGCCAGAAGGAGGTGCTGCATAGGACCCAGAGGGAGATGGAGGTTCACGACAAGAATAAAGATGGATTCGTCACTCTAGCTGAGTATGAGCCGCCCACCTGGGTTGTTAATTCAGGTCAATTTTGATTCAAAGCTTCTGTCTTTGTTGTTTCCAAGCATTTGGAGTTCAATTTGATATTGGTATCTTTTTAGCGCACTCATCTTATACTTCGAATATGATGGCTGAGATTTTAAATGCAATAGCAACTCCACCATTGAACTCAAGCTAAAGTTATACTACCTCACTGCTAGTTTTTTGGTACTTTGAAATCTAGCCAGAAAGGAATTGTCTACAGTTAGTCTATTTCGTGATGTTTTGTGTGTTTACTATGTTCTTTTTTTATCAAGTTTTCCTGATGATATTCAGGACAAAGCATTTAGTCTAATAATAACTAGTTAGGGTAACAACTGTAGGGGATGCTGGGTTTCTATGGAATTAGATTTGGACCGGGACCAGAGTACTGAGCTTTGTCACTTTCAAAACATAGCAATTGCTTGGTAATGTTTTATTTTTTGCATAATCCAGACAATAACACATTTGGATATGATATGGGCTGGTGGAAAGAGGATCATTTTAATGCATCAGATGCAGATGGAGATGGCCAGTTGAATATCACAGAGTTCAATGAGTAAGTTTCTGACCAGCTCGGGAGCTTAATATTCAGTGGAAGATTAATCTTTGTATTCTTCTTCTGGGATTTGTTTCGGTTGGTGTTCTTTGTCAGATACTCAGCCTAACTCATTTTCCTTTTTTGTTATAGTTTTCTACATCCATCTGATACAACCAATCCCAAATTGCTTGAGTGGTTGTGCAAGGAAGAAATAAGGTACTCTGCCTGAACCATAATTTACTTTCCATACGTCATGATTTTTGCTTATTGCCCAATGAGTTGACTATGACATTTGATTTGTAGGTGAATAAACTTGCTTTGACTCTATGAGTAACTTTGAAATTGGGTTACTGTTGTAATACCATCTTTGGAATGACATGATCATAATTGAACTGTACATAGGACAAGCTACAACCTCTCAACTATTAAGATTTAAGCATAAATGTATTAACATTTGATTTCAGCTTTTGGAATGATTTATTCTGAACCGAAAACTTTTAACGAAATTTCTCATCAATGCTGATAAATAACATAGAGCAATATCATTTGCTCATCTATATGATTTTCCATGTATGTAAAATCTAAAGCTATCCTGCTGTTCACTTGTTTCTATTAGTTATTGAGCCGAATACAAAGATTCTAGCGCATTGCACGTATTTTGGATAAATACACATATCTCTAGATATAGAAGATTTGAAATAGAAATATAAGACTCGAATTTTTCTAGTGTTGTCTTGGATCCACAATTAAACCTATGGATCCTTGGGATTGGTATATTCTTTAATATATCCTGTAGTTTCTCTGAATCAAGCGAAGTATCATAAATCTTTCGACCCATCCTGTATATTGTCTTTTTCGTTCCGTGTTCGAATAGAGTCTTAATTTATTACTTGTTATTAGACGAGATTTTACGAAAAAATTCTTTCTAGGAGAGAACAAACATTTCTTTTTTTGTTCGATGCAAAGAGACAGAAGAATAAAAAGGGATTCCATCATATTCATATATCATATTTATAGTGAAGTCTTATCCCCGGATTTCCACAAAAGAGAATCCCTATTCACACTTCCTGTTAGTAGTGATTGAATTTCTATGTTTAGTTTGATAATAAATAAGATATTCAAATCAAAATAAAGAATTGTGGATCGAATGACTATTCATCGTTGCAGAGGATCTTTCATTCTATGTCTAAAAGTTGTTGTGGTGTGCTTCTATTGATTGTTGCAACTTGCAGAATATCTTTAATTCTATGTCTGAAAAGTTGTTGTGACATGCTTCTATTGATTATTGCAGAAGTTCTCTGATTCTATATCTGAAAAGTTGATTATTTCACCAATTTAATAGCTACTTGTTGTCTGAAGTTGTATTGGTTTGAACTATAAAATATTTGATGTATGCTGAAATATCACAACTAGATTGAAGTCATCAGTTAAATTGTAATGAAGCTCAACTAGGAAGTGTCTCACCAGTGCAGGCTTAAGTTGAAATACACAACGTCTTCAATCCTGATCTTGCTTATTGAAATAACAATAATAAAAAGACAAATGACTAAAATTAGTTGTTTAGAAATAACACTACTTGTTGAAATACACACATTTTGAGTTCCTGGATACATACTGATTCTTATTCATGTCAGGTTTCCATAATTAAATAGTTATATACACAGACACCCACACACTCTATTTGTGAGAACATTCTTGAATTATGATGATTTGCTCTGGGCCGAGTCCTAGAGAGAATCTTTGACGCCTTTGCTTTGCTGGTTCCTGACTGCTAGTACTTTTTTTTTATGGCCTGCTTGCCTAATCATTGACAAGTTTCAAATACAATTCTTCTTAATATCTATTATCGAATAGGCTAAATCGGAACACTCCTTGTATTGATGTGATTCTGTTTTTCTTTCTACCCTTAATGAAGGGTTTGTGATAGAAATGCCTCTGCAAATTAAAGTTTTAGCATAAAATTAGGTCATCTTAATATAAATGCAAAGCTACGTTCAACTTTGGTCTTAGTTACTATATTAACTTTAAATATGTGAAGTTGAGCCAGAAGACTTTTATCTTTATAATCTATGATGATTACACTATTTGAGTATGCTTAAAAAGCAATCACAGGTTCTCCTTATAGAGGGTATTGGCACTATCGTTTCTGATTCATGAGTGGGTCTTTTGGCTTCAAAATAAAATCCACAGGGCTAGATGGAACACATTGCAGGAAATCTTTATCATTTTTTACATCTAATTTGCTGGATAATGACTATTTCTAGAAAGTTATTCCAGCAGTTTCTTTGTCCAAACCGATTTCAGAATATTTGATGACCCAACCATTTATATTTTATAGTGCAGAGACCAAGTTCAAAATATTTGACGAACCATCCATTTATTTCAGATAGTGCAATTTGTAGATTCTCATCTTGAATTTCGATATTAGATCAGTATGGTTTTAGAAAATGATCTCATTAGCTTGCTTTTGGATAAGTTCTGTAGATAAGTGTGAGGTATCTTATTGGTACAGTTTTGGTTAGGTCTCACTAACTTGATTCATGACAAACACATACAATTTGTTTAGCATGTCACATATCTGGTTGGGTGTGAACTTAATTCAATAAGGAGCTGGTCATTCAATATTGTGTTGTCGACAAATAAAAAGTCTTAGATTTGATTCTTGACGACTTTTCTTTAAAAAGTTCTGTGTACAACCAAACAATTAGCATACTGAATTGCTGATAATAATAAACTACTGAGTGGAGACCTCTTGTGCAACTTTAGATGTTTATTTCAATTAAGTTGAGTTTAGAAATTTATGAGAAAAGATTGCAGGTTAGTCAAGATGCTTTATGGTGTCTTTGGGTATCTGGTGCTTTATGGTGTCTTGGGTATCTGGACCTCAAGTTTCTTTATATTTGTATGGGAGATAGAGCATGGATCACTACTAATAAGCATGGCAAAAATGTGACTATTTGGTTCATATTTGTTATGAATTTCTTTCATTTTCTTGTACAAAGTTAAATGCAGTAAAAGATTTTCTCTGGTTAGATAGCCAATAATTTCTATTTTCAGTGAAGCGGGCTTTATACATTTTTCCATTTTCTGTATGATTTAATTGAAAGTATACATAGCTAATTTCCTCATTTCCATCTACTCACTTAAGGGAAAGAGATACCGACAAAGATGGGAAGATTAACTTTAAAGAATTCTACCATGGAATTTATGACTTGATTAGATCACATGATGAAGGGGTTCATGATTCGTCACATGAACCTGCTGAGGAGGCCCCAGCAAAATTATTGTTCAGTCAGCTTGACAAAAATGGTGATGGGTAATCTACTGATACATCTAGTCCTGAATCGATTGGATGGTTGATTGATCATCCGGGACAAGTATTTTTTTAAAATTGGGAAATGACTAGAAATTTGTGTTGCAGTTATTTGTCACATGAAGAATTGCTACCGGTTATTCAAAAAATACATCCCTCGGAGTTCCATTATGCTAAACAGCAGTCAGAGTACATCATGCAGCAGGTATGTTTTGCATTTATGTTCAATTTCTTTGTGGAGAAGTATTTTAGAACACATTGATAGTCATGTCCTTCGTTGCTTAGCACTTTAATGAGTTTCAGTGGGATGGACTGGTTGCAATCTGTACAATTGTTCAATGTGATTAGTTGATTACAACAAAAGTATTCTGCTTGCTTCCTCTCTTGAATTTTAGAGTATGGATCTTGTGTTTCACCGGCAGATAAATTCTTCAACTAGTGTTTTGAATGAATTAGTGGGCCCTTTTCAATTTTAAAAGTGACATAACTCAAGACCAATAGTGTTAACTTCACGGTGGCTGATCAATCTTTTCAATGGCTTTCTTCTAGGTTAGCCTTCTTATTATGATGGTATTATATTTATAAAGGAATAGGTGAAGAAAAGTCCAGCGCTCCAGCCTATTCCTAGTTTTATCTTTAGATGGTCTTTGATTTGGAAGAAGTAAGAAGTAAAGATTAAAAATCATATGTAATATTTATCGTGGTTTATTTTTAACGTTTTAGATCTAATGTTATTGTGTGCGCTTTTCAAAAAGTCACTGCTTTGATGTCTATATGTAAGAACCAGTTGTACAGCTGAGTTACATGTCATCTTTTATTTTAGATCATTTTTCATTCATTCTATGCTGGCATTTGGTCCTTTCTTCTTTTTTACTTACCAATTCCTCTGGTCTTTTTCTCCAAAAATAATTTCACCCTCTCTCCATTGGCATTAACATACCTTACAGAACCTCTAACTTGAGCCTTCCCTGAAAGACTAGCTACCTATTCAGACACCACTGAAGTTTGAGTCGTAATTTTGCAGGCTGATACAGATAACGATGGGCGTCTGAGCTTGCTAGAGATGGTTGAGAACCCATATGTTTTCTATAGTGCTGTATTTGATGAAGATGATGATGAAGAATATGATTACCATGATGAATTCCGCTAGAACCACCCACGGTTGGGTGGCAGCCAAGGTTGTGGTTTCACTCAGAAATACAATATGCTTCTTTAATCCTTCCACCTCAAACAATTGGTGCAGTTCTGCTGGTAGTGACACACTCAAAAATTTTGTTCCTCAAACTTATACTGTAACACCCCCCTCACCCCCCTCCAAAAAAAAGGTGTAGATTATTTGTAACTATGATTTCTCATAATTTACTTGTAGTTTTATAGGGGATTGATATTTTAATCAGTGAATTCTTGGCAAACATCATTTTTGGAAATACTAATTTATCATCTATTATCGGGCGGTTCGGTTGCCATAATTATTTGTGGTTAAAGACCATTATTAATTATTTGTGATTAAAAGTTGTGATTATTCTTATCTCTTGTTAGATTGTATTTTTTTCAAAAGCTTAGTTTATGACAGTGTATTTTGACCCTTACTTCATAATGTTTGTATCTTATGATTAAATGACTAATTTAATCATCTACAAAATCTACTGAGATGTATCTCACTATTATTATCTTATAGAAACCGAACCCCTTGACTAAGGCGTTGGATAGTTTTTTTGCTCTATAGTACGAGGCAAATAAAATTTCTGCAGTCAAATCGTTTCACACTCCATTTTGATCATGAAATATACATAGAAAATTATCAATGTTTCTGATAAACCAACTAAATAGGAAAAGTTTCGATTTACTGATAAACCAAAAACAGTCAGCCATGAGCCAACACTCTCTCCTTCCTTCTCAAAACAAACAACCAGATGATATCACTAAACCCGCCAAGGCTGTGCAGCAGAATTTTCTCTTCATTACACATGTTCATCTCGATCACGTTATACACGACTTCTTCAATGACTTTTCGTTTTCTGAAGTATATCAGCTGGTGTTTGTTTTGTCAGATGTGAATTATGTGGCTTCTTCTCTTTTGGCGCTCATGTAATGGTCAAGAATGATTTGTAGAAATATGTCACAAGGTTGAAGATTGATTACTAATATCCTAGTGAAGAGGTGCAGTTCACTGCCAGATCTTTGGAGATCTTTGTAAGTTTAATTTCTCATTTAATAGCTTAATCTCGAGAGATTTTGCATGTGTTAAATTTTATGCATGAATTAATTGTGCTATAGTGGTAGAAATACAACTATATGTATGTTCATAAATTTTGATTTATTTATTCGGATTGGATCCGAATAAAAATGAAGATATGTCGTTGAATCTGTAAATAAACCTCAATACCAAGAGCGACAACTAGAAAGGGGAAAGGGTGGGGTTGTTTAAATTGAGCGGGAGTATTAGAGGGAGAAGCTGACGTGATCCTCATCGGTAATGTACAACGACGAGGATGTGTAGCAGCAACGAGTAGAATAACTCCGATAGAAATTCATAGGATGGATGAATGACGGTACAAACAGGGATGGTGAACCGTTTGAGATCGTGGATTTGTAGAATGATGTCATAATTGGGATGGTGAATCGTTTGATAAGTCGAAAATCAAACTCCAAGCACCATGCTTCAAGGAGATGAGACAATGAATTTTAAACTCACATTTTTATTGATAAATTATTCTCCAACTTTCGTTCAGAACGAGGTGTTCATTATATATAGACAAAAACCTAACCACTGAAAGAAAGAAAATAAAAGGAAAACTTAAAATATAAGGAAACAATATTAGATAGGGCTAAATCCCTACCATCTACTTATCCTATTTGAATAGGAAACATGTTTAATACCAAATCAACTATTAAGGAAAATTAATTACTTCACCAGCCACAATTTTAGGATTTATGGTCTTCACGAATTAGACTGCTTTGTTTTTAATTTTTGGCCCATTCACATGCCTTTAAAATATATTGAAGTATCGTTTAACTCAAATTCATTAATTCGATTCATATGAAGTTTCACTTTAATATTGAAATGATGATTCTCGAGTTGCATTCGATCTATTGGGAGCTTCAACTTTATTTTAAAATGTTGATTCTTGAATTACATCATGAGATTTGATGAATTTTCATAGTTTTTTATTTTGCTATGGATTTATTTTTTTAATCAAGTACAAATTTCACATAAATTGAGAAAATTTAAACAATTTGTCACAATATACCGGCGTTTATATAAGTCAAGTTTCCGGTCTAAATTCTTTCAATTAATAATTTAAGGTTGAAAAAAGGCTATTGAATTAACTGAATAAGCGGATGCAAAAAGAATTCAAGTACAAATTGCAGGGTGCATTGATGAAAAATAAATTGCCCGTGTCGAATGGATCAGAGAAGGCAGGGTTCCCCTACAAACCATTCGAGCGAAAATATATTTCTGTTAAAAATACTAATATGATGAAATAAAATTAAATAATACTTACTTATCTAAAAATCAACGAACCATTAGAGCGAAAATATATTTATGTTAAAAATACTAATATGATGAAATAAAATTAAATAATACTTACTTATCTAAAAATCATTTTATTGCTCTATAAAAGGATATGAAAAATTAACATAATAGGAAATCTTAATTCAAAATTTAAATCTAACTCAGATCAATTAAAGTAAGCAACTTTTACTCCATCATCAAAATTTAAAACAGACAGGATTATTATTGAAAAAAAGTATACTAACATAATTAAATAGATTATTTTAAATCTGAAATATATTTATGTAGAGTTGTGATTTGCAATCGTATTGAAATAGAAGTAGTAGTTTAAAGTAAAGGCTAAAGGCTGTGTAGAGAAGACGCCCTCGTATTTCCCTCTTCAACTCTGTCGACCAAATGTTTCAGTCCACCAGCAGCGGCAATGCCAGCGGAGGCGGCGCTGGACTAGGCGGCGATGCCGCATTCCACAATGGCTTCCTCCACGGAGACGGCGCTCAATTGACTCGAACTCGCCCGCGCAGGGGCACCCGCCGCAGGCAACATGACCAAGGCGGCGCCGCTTCCGACCCTAGGGTTTCCCAGCTGCAGGAGCACCACGATACGGAGCGGCCTCCTCGTCCTTGTACGGACTTCGATGTCGCCTATTTCAACTCCTACGCTCACCTTGGCATTCACGAAGAGATGATCAAGGTACGGCTTCTGCTTGCGCTCAATACTGCGTTTCTGTTGTTGATTCTTGGTGTTAACTTTTGGTCTTTGGACTGTAATCAAATGCACGTGCGCCTTGTGCCAACGTTTGGTTTTTAACTTTTTAACTATTTAACTATATGAAGGAAAGATGGGAAAAGGGAAGTATAATTGCTATGTTTGATAACTGAAAGCATCAAAAGAAAACATTCATACTATGGTATAGGCTGCATTATTCAAGATTTTCTTGCTCTTTTATTATTTTATGAAATATTATCTTTTGTGATTTTGTTAGAATTGACGCACTTTGGGAGTTATATGTTCGGGATTGAACACCATTTTTATGTCATAGTCGTACTGAGTATAGCCATTACTAGTGTCTTAGCTAATCTACAAAAGGCAATAGGTAAAGGAAATGTTATGTGTTCATTGACATTGGCACACGCACACAAAGGCCGTATATGATTTGTTTCTCCATTCATTTAGGTACTTTGGAAGCCTAGATCTCTGGGCCTGATAGCCTAAGCTCCTTTTCTGCATATCATCTTAGTTAGAAGCTTAACTGAGTCCTAATACTGGTTTTGAACATATATGTGCTGGTATTGTAACCATTATTTTGTTGTTGATGTGGAACTCTTAAGCTCTTGTTTTGCTAACTTAGTTTTAGCCTTGACCATTGAGTTCTTTCTTCTGTTTATAACTCTCTATAAATGAGCAAAGAGGGGGGGGGGGGGGGGGGGGGGAATTATGTGCAGGATAGTTATCAGTATATTACCCCAAAGATGTACCACTACAAGTACCCGTCCTCTACCTTCAACGATAGAAGGTTTATCTAATCAATGAAAAAGCCCAGACCAGTTTCACTTTGACTAGTTCATAGGCTCGGTGAGATTACTTTGGATAGATAAAAATCTGAAGAGATTGTTGGCAACTTAATCCTCAGACGAAAACTATCGTATTCAGAGGGTTTTCTCCTTGCTTTTTGCTGTCTATATTCATATTCTTAAGGTGAAAATTTTGGGTCTATCTGGTGTTGGAATGTTTCATAAGGTACTTTGAAGTTTTTCAATCTTTTTTCTTGTCCACCTTAAACCTTGTTAGCATCTAATGTCTCTGATTTCATCGGTCAAATAGCCAATACAGTTATGCAGATGTTTAAGTTGAGCCTATATGAACATATGTATCTTATCTTGCAGGACCGCACACGTACAGATACATACAAAAATGCAATATTTCAGCATCAAGATCAAATTGCAGGAAAAGTGAGCATTTGATTGGTGGTCCATTAAGTGTTTTGATCATTAAATTGTCTGTGACAGGTTTTAATCCTGATATTGACACATCACTGCTGGTATCTGCTTCGTTCTGATTAATGGTTATGCCTGTTATACAGTTGCTAGTTAAAAATTTAGTGATATATGTGTTGATGGAGAAAAAGAGACGAAGTGTATAATGTCTCCTTGAACTAATTTCTATGTTCCCTCCTGATATACTGGCTAAAGTTGTCAACTCCTGATATTTAATTGCTGAATTATAAATATTCTCAACTTGAATGGTGGTTCTTGTACTTCAGGTTGTTCTTGATGTTGGTTGTGGCACCGGAATTCTCTCTATATTTTGTGCCCAGGCTGGAGCAAAGCGGGTATGATCCTCTTACTATTTACTGACCTTGTCAAGACACCGGATCTTACTGGATGTGATTTTGTCATATAGTATATGGTTATTCTGCCGGAAAGAACTGCGACCTTCAAGTTGTTATTATGTATGCTTTTTTACAAGCCCAGATATTCATATATGTAGATTAAATCCAGTGTATGATTTTTAAAATTCTCAAATAGAAGTAGAACCTTGGACATTCAGCATGGATTTATAAAAAATGAATGTCTATAATGCCACATGTAGTGCTTTGTATACTTCTCATGTTGTATTTGTGTTCTGCAAAATTAGCACATGTTTTTCAGACAATTCTACTCAATATTCCATGGAAGCATCTTTTTGTTTCAAAGCGGCAATGATCCATGAGATGGACAAGTTCCATAAATCACAGTTTTTAACCTTGAAATACATGCCAAATATTTCTGAGATTGGGGCTCAAACTAATTCTCTTAAATTAGTTTTTTAGTTTAACTGTTTGCACTTTCAATTTACTTGGAAATTGGGTATCGGTAAGTGTTCCTTAGATTGCTATACTAGGAAGTATTTATGAGATCAAGTTGTTGGGCTAATGGTATTTTGTCCGAAATTCGTTTCCTGAGTAGATTTTGACTGTAATATCTTCTTCATGTTTGCTTCCAGGTGTATGCAGTTGATGCCAGTAATATTGCAATTCAGGTGCTTTTGTCTTAATAGTTGATTGTTGATTTATACTTGTTTAGACATGCTCTATCAAATTGTATTGTTGAATACTGTGTTATTCTTTCTTCCAATCCACTTACAAATCTGTGATTTCCATGTGAAGATTCCTTCTTGTTACGGGAATATTTAATAATGAAAGCGTTACGTGCAGAACTCGGACAGTCATAAATCAACTTCTTCCATCCTAGCTAGTACAATAAGGGGCCGCTACTTTTGGTGATTAGTCTAGATAGATAACAATAGTATATGCTAATCCCTAGTTGACTTAGACAGATTGGAACTTTGGGATATCCCAAGGCCCTTGATAACTCATACAGTTTGAACTAATTTTTCTTGATACATATCCCTAAAAAAAGGCTGGATGGGAGAAATCCTTGTAATGAGGATAAAAATACTCAATCATCTATCTTATCAATCATGAAAAGTAACACCCCCCCCCCCCCCCCCATGGTTCTCAATATTTAAGGGATGAACCAGTCTTTTGTATCGTTTCATACTTCTTTGAATTCTTTCTATAAAGTATCATGTCTTTTAATAAAATCTTACTGTTTTTTATTGACGAAATCTATTGCTTATTATGAAAGAGCTGCCAAGTTTTAGCTTTGTGCAACAAATAGACCAGAAATAGGGTTAACCACCAACAAATAATGAGTTTAAACCACTCAACCTTATAAATGAACATGTCAGACATCTCTTGAAAAATGATATGCTTCTTGGTGTTCCTGCACCATTGCAGGGTTAAAAAAGAAAATGATTTATAGGATCTAAGGTGTGATGCAATTACTGCCTGTGTTTCATGTCCTTATACATTGCCACACTATATAAGTCAAGTATGATTATTCTTAAAGAGTTTTGTATGAGAAAATGGATATAACTGACGGTTAATCAAGATACATTCTTAAAGCAAATTCTTAAATCAAGCCTTGTAATCAAATTTTATTTGAAGCAGTCATAAGCTTATAAATTAGTTAACTAACCTATTGAAACTTGTCTAATAATGACCGTAACTCAATTGTAATTATATTGATTGTTCAAGGATGTATGCAGATTATATTTATAGGAATTCAACCTTTGAAAATTTGTTTTCCCCTCAATCTTCAAGGGAAGACTTTCTAATACAGAAGCTGAATTTCTGTACAGCTGGGCTGGGTGAACACTAAAATGCCATTGTTTGCAGAATAGAGCTGTTAAAGGAGAAATGGAGTTGAATAGAAAGCAGAAACATTATGTGATGACTGATGATGATCTGGTGCTATATAGATTATGCTTGGTTGGTCTTCTCCCAATGAGATTTTGGCATACTGCCTGCTATTGAGGGAAAAATTTGGATATTGGAATTCAGAAAATCCCAGCAGTGTGCTGGGAGAATTTGAAATGCATATAGTTTGAAAAATGATGGCTTTAAAAGAGGAAAGGCTGTTGATGATGGCTTATAATGTGGATAATAGATGGAGTACTAGACTGAAAGTAGAATAGCATCCATCGAAATAGACTTTTGGCTTTTTATGATTTGGGGAACAAAGTATATGCATATCCATGACACCTTTTCATTTCGAGTTTTCATTTTTACAAAATAGAAGGAACACCTGGCATGTGTCTTGTAGCTTACTTAGGCTTATTCTATTATTCATTTAAGTGTTTCCATGTGGTTCTGACTGATGATAACTATTTAAACTTCATTCCAGGCAAATGAAGTAATCAAGGCTAACAACTTGTCTGACACAGTTATTGTATTGCATGGACGAGTTGAGGTAGGATATTTACTAAAGTATGCTATATCTTGTTTTTAATGTTCATAACAGCTGTTTCGAATCTTAATAATAGAAAATTTGTTCAGTGTTTGGACTTTGAGAACTTTTATAGCTGAATCAAACTACATAAATTTTGTACTAATAGATAACTTTTGAACATAATCTCCGCCGGGAAGTGATACCAGGAGGTAATGAATAAGTAACAAGGTCTTAGCATGAGGATATTGACTTGAATGTTCAGAATAATTAGCTAATGCGACTTTGCATACTTGGTATTGGTGGATACATTATCACGTGATACAAAATTTTTCTGTATTTCCTGTTTATCAACACCAAAGGCCAATAGGTTTTCATAATCCTTAGATCCTTGTAGGTAATTGTCCAAATTGATCCATAAGTTGATAAATTCTTAGCGTGACCATACCAATACCATGTCCTTGAATTTCAGAATTTGTCTTTTTGTTATTATATATTGTTGGTAGGAGCATTTACATTGTGCTGTCAACTACAGGATGTCGAGATTGATGAGAAAGTTGATGTAATTGTTTCTGAATGGATGGGCTACATGCTTCTTTATGAGGTGATATGACATCTGCCAGTTTTTTCTGGGTTGAATTGTATAATTGCATTTCTTGAGAGTCGAGACATGTCAATTGATATGAATTTCAATTTAAAATTTAAGCCTTCGGTTATTACTTGTAAAAACTTTGGACTAACATGGTATATGCATTGCTCTACCATCATCAGAGCATGCTGGGGAGTGTTATTACTGCCAGAGACCGATGGTTGAAACCTGGAGGTCTAATCCTTCCATCATACGCCACGGTATAATTTTACTTATTCCTATCCCTTCTCTTGCTAGTGGCTACCCGAACTGCATTGGGTCCATTGATGGAATATGACATGGAATATGATTGGATTTTGGCTATAGCTTCTGCTTAATTTTTTGTTATACTTGTTTTATTTTATTGCTATTGTATTTGTAACCATGAATTGATATATGTATGCAAGAACTTTCTATTGATATAGTGTACTAGTTACAACAATCACCTTGGGATGTGCATCAATATCATCTTAGGCATTTTGCAGTTAGTGTGGGATTTCTTATGCTTACATTCACTGGATTAGTGGGTGTAATGTTGTCTTTGAACATTTGCAGTTGTACATGGCCCCTGTCTCTTATCCAGAACGATATAGTGAAAGTGTTGATTTTTGGCGCAATGTCTATGGAATTGACAGTGAGTGCTTTTGAATTCTTTTATCGAAACATTCAGTTATTTGCTGCATTTGCTAGGCTAAGATAACTTTCTTGGTATGCATAAGGTGCTCCCTTTGTATAATGTCATACAAATGTAATTTGGTGTACATGTATAGAACTATAGATACAGTTATTCTTTACTACACAAACAGTCATTCCAGTTCAAAACCAATTCACAATTGAATTCACAGTCATCTGTTATTATGTTAGAACATCAGATTGCAAATATGACGGTTCTACTATTTGCATGAAAAATAGTACTCCTAGTTCTGTTCTTAATTGAAATTATATCTTGAACTAGTGTATAAGAAGATATATCTTTGCATTTGAACTAGTGTATCTTTTGAGTTTGTAGTGCAAGAGTTAAGGTTCATGTTTATGTGTAGTGTCTGCAATGATGCCATTAGCAAAGCAGTGTGCGTTTGAAGAGCCGTCTGTTGAGATGATCAGTGGTGAAAATGTATTGACATGGCCTCATGTGGTAAGTCGTTCAATGCATGTCTTTGATGCCTTGTCTCTTCTATGTATCTATGTTTGAGATTTTCTGTGTTATGGCATCTGCACGAAACTTCAACCATGTTGTTTATGTTATTATTGAAGGTATTTTCTGAGTGTGTTTTATATCTCCTTTATGCTTATCAAAATACTCGTGTTGAAAAGCTTTGTGGTTTTTACCAATAAAGAGTGCTTGTTAATGGTTCCCTGGCATTCAGATTCTGCTATACTACTATGATTTCATGTTCCACTTATCACCTGAGTATCTTGTGTTCTCCCATTATGTTTGTAAAGGTAACCAAAACGGACTCAAACCAACAAACAATGATTTATTTAAAGGAAATGAATAACCAGAATGAAATAACAAGGAAATCAGGAGAAGCTTCAAATGGATGAGGTCACAAAAATAACCATAACCCATCTATGGACTGGCATACTTAACCAACATTATACTAGAAAATAATGAATATATGCTGATTTCCCTGATTTTCTGGAGCGCTGATAATCTATCTGCAACACACTGCTGTCCATTCTGAGTTTATGCAAACCATTTGCATTGATGAATTTCTATGATTGACATTCTGAAATTCCCAAAAATATTGTGTATGCTGCCAATTGCTTTAACCAATCAGTAGCGATAAGTTATGCAACTTTGTTTTGATTATGGGACAGGTAAAGCATGTTGATTGTTCGACCCTTACAATTGAGGAGCTACAGACTGTTTCAACAAGATTTACATTCAAATCAATGATGCGAGGTAAAATTCTCATTCCCACAGTCTTCCATTGTTTCTTGGATCCCGTCTGAGTTAATTTGTTTATGCACTCTTCTGCATGTGCAAGTAATACTTTTCCATTGCTAACCCTTTTGATTGGTTGGAGCATTTTCTCATGGTTGATATTTTAAGTTTTTTGTTTTCTGAGCACATAAATAGTTACGCTATTAAATTACTATTCTTTGTTTACCTCTATAACTATGTAGATACGAGTAATGTATTTTCTATTAAAGCCTCAATTTTATTCTTCATTTGCAGCACCATTTCATGGGTTTGCTTTCTGGTTTGATGTGGAGTTTGGTACTTCTTCGGTAAACACTTCCAAGAGCAACAATGCACAACTTGCACTTCTTGCGGCTCCAGATGATACAGCTACGGAAACTGATAAAACAAAGAAGCGAGCCAATCCCAGTGAAGGGCTTGTGCTGTCTACCGCTCCTGAGGCTCCCCCAACACATTGGCAACAGGTGTCCCATATATCTTGCACTTTTTTCTCCTCCTATCATGCCTACTCCTGCTAATACTATGTTTTCAAAACATTAGACCAGTATCAGGATATACAGCTTTGTATTATTCCAACCTTCGACCCACTGTGGTTTGCCAGCAAGTGAGCCTTCTCTAGGTTTATCCTATCCCATCTGCAATTAATGTGCTGGGATAGGTTGGTGGCTGACGCTGTCAAATTCCTTGAAATCGAATCACCTAGAACTTATTTCTTTTATCTCAGTTCAAACTTAACTCCTTCGTCGTTATCTGGCACTAGAACTTATTTAACATGCTTGACATTGGCAGACGTTGATCTACTTCTATGAGCCGATAGAGGTGGAGCAAGATCAGGTGATTGAAGGTTCTGTAACACTGACACAAAGCTTGGAAAATGCCCGGTTCATGAATGTTCATCTAGAGTACTCGTAAGCCAAGCTTCCTCTCTCTTTCCCATATGGTTCCTTCTTATTATTAACATGAGTTTCTCACCTACGCGCAGATCTGGTGGTCGTTCTTTCGTGAAAGAATCAGTAATGCGATGATTGAGGCCCAGTCTTTATGAGCTGATTGACTTGACTGACATCCATTTGAGGAGTCTTGGATGGTTTGAAAGGTGGCTTTGTGGTGCATATTGCACAAGCTAGAGAAAAAGGGGATATTGATGGTAGAGGTAGAGAAGAGAGAAGAGATATATAGGGTTTGTGTCCAACAATTAAAGATGGGACCTCTAGATTTGCTCCTTGTTGTACTTTCTTTTTATGACTTTTAAATGGCTAGCTTAGCTACGCTCGTGTACCATTAGCAACACTTGAAACTTTTGGAATTTTTGCAATTTGCTAAATCCAGATCTTGTGGCATTTTTAGAAATGTTATTGCTCGTAATCTGTAGTTTTCTCATAGGTTTGTAATTGCAGTTTCATAAAAAAGACATTTTTGGAATGATATAAATTGTAATACTACTGCATAATTAATAAAGTAAGAGAGGAATAGAAAAATAAATAGTAGTAATTGAAATATTACTAGTATTATTTATTAGTGGAGTGAATGAGGTTTATTAGAGAGAGTGATTTTTAAAATAAAATTGTCTAATTTTGGTTTCATCTATTTGTATGTATTGCCTGAGAGATACCATAACATGATTTTAGGAGAAATGGTTTAGGTGGAGCAAGGTGATAAAAATATAATTAAATATTTTAATGAAGAGAAAGAGATTTATTTTTAAATTTAGTAAGTGGACATTTTAAACGAGATAAACAAGTAGATATGATGGAAAGAGCAGTAGGAGTATACATTTAAGTATACTTTTATACTCCATTAAGCAGTAGTAAAAATGAAAGGATATTATTTAGTGATAGTTACAATCATGCTCTCATATCCAACGGCTGTGGCAGTGCCCAAATCATCGATCCGCGAAATCAATTTTTCATTTTACACTTTTGAACCCAAATACAAAAACTTGGCGCCAATTCGAAACCACAAAAATACTCAAATTGAGATTGGCTCTAAAATTGAAAATTACACAAATTTTTGCAGCCTTCCCTCCCGATTCTCCATCTTCTTCTTCTATCACTGAGAGTATAAATACACTCATCTAAGCCTGCCTAAGCCCAACCCAGTAATCTCGCCTTCAATTTTTTCCTTCATTTTTCGGAAATTGCAGATCTGTAAATGGCGGGCGGCGCAGCATCATCCAACGCCTCGAGACAGAGGAAGAGAGTGGAGGCTGAATCCGCCTCTCTCAAACGCGCTAGAGACGGCAGCGCCTTTACCAAATGGTACTCTTCTTCTCCGTTAATCTTACTTTTTGTAAGTCGATCTCTAGGTTTTAGTCTGTTTTACTATTATTATTTGATACGAGAGAACGTTTTGCAGCGAGGAATGCCACAAGGATGTGGCGGTGGCTTTGATTAGCTTCCACAACTGTAGCCTTGATGCTAAGATTAAGATGAATCTAGGTATTTCAATTTTCGTATTTTTATTTTCTGTTGTAATTACTTTGTTCAAAAATTTTAATCTATATGCGTTAAGACTTAAGGTGTTAGTTTGAGTTTTTTTTTTTTTTTTTTTTTTTTTTTTTTTTTTTGTGGTGTGGATTGCTGTTTAGTTTATCGATCTCTATTTATGTAGAGTCTCAGGTTGTGGAAATGGCTGAGACAAAGAAGAAGGCATCGGCAGAGAAGTAATTTTCCGAAGCTATAATTATGTCTTTTTGTTTTATGTATGGGATTTGAGAATACAGATTTAGAATGCTAATTAACACCTAAAATGATGCAGAAAGAAGACAAAACAAACTGATTCGAAGCCAAAGAAGGCCAAAAATCCAAATGGAAAGAAGCGTCCTCCCACTGCTTTCTTCTTGTTCATGTATGCACTGATCACCTGCCTTGAATCTGTTTTACTTTTATGAGTATATATGAATCGGTTTTGTGTAGTTGTTAATATGTTAGCATTTGAATGATTTGTAGGAATGACTTTAGGAAATCGTTCAAGGAGGCTAATCCTGACTGCAAGAGTGTTGCCACGGTAATGCTGTAGTGTGCGTGATTACTGTGTGAACTATCTGAGAAACATGATTCTGGTTTCAGTCATTTGAGTTCCATAAGAATTTCTTGTGTTTGTTTTTTAGGTTGCAAAGGAAGGTGGTGAGAAGTGGAAATCAATGAATGATGATGTAAGTCAGAATTCACAAGTGTTAGTGTGTTGTGGTGAACTAATGTAAGATTCTTCACTGACTTGTATTTCCTACTTGATATATAGGAGAAGAAAGTGTACACTGATAGAGCTGCAGAGCTTAAAGCAGAGTATAATAAGGCATCTGAAGCTGAAAATGAGCAAGTATGTCCCTTGCTTAGGTTTATTTATGTGGTAGATATGTTTATATGGTTTGCCATTGTTGATGAGGGTGTTTATTTATATATAGGATGATGATGACTCAAACGAAAATGAGGTCAAGGATGATACAGCTGAAGATGAGATCAAGGATGATGCAGCTGAAGATGAGATCAAGGATGATGCAGCTGAAGATGAGATCAAGGATGATGCAGCTGAAAATGAGGTCAAGGATGAAACGAAGGAGACATCTGAGAAAGAGATTAAGGATGATATAACTGATGAAGAAGTCAAAGAGGAAGAAATAGAAGATGATGAATAGTCCACCTGGCTAGTTGAATGCTAAATATAGGCAATTAGGACAGCTTTTTAGACCTTATGATGCTCAATTTGCTTCAAGCTTCTTGTATATCTACCTTCACTTGTGCACTGCTCATATTGCTTTGAGGAAATTTTGTGAAAGAGAAATGGTGCATTTGGTGTTTTACCCCATTCTACTGATATACTGTTGCTTTTTGGTTAAATTTGCCTGCATATCATTTATCTTTTCAATGTATCAACTTTGAATGAAGAATATATGGTAAGTCATAATTTGATCTTTATTTGTAGAAAGTAGGTTAATGTGAAAACTGGATTAACTTTGAGCTGGAGTCCTTTGAATGAAGAATATGGTAAGTTACTGCAAGAATTCAGGTGGGAAAGTGTAACTAACTCACAGAAGAAAAAAAAGATAGTAATTTAACTTGTGCTCATGGGATAATGAGCATAGAGACTCAGCATATCAGTGGCCCATTTTTCTCTTCATTTTACTCTTGCAAGGTGGCAATGGTTTTCCACACAAGCACAAGTTGTGAGCATATGCAACTGGTGGGAATATGTTCAATGGCTTTCCTTGTGGGATCTTCCCACACAATCTGTTTGCCCTGAAGCTTGCATGCCTCAGTGCCTTGACTCCTAACAAACTGTCTGGGATTCTTCCAGTAAGCCCGTTTATCGACAGATCTAACCAATGCAGCTGCACAAATGATCCTAGACTAGCTGGGATTGTGCCCGTTATCTGGTTTCTTGAAATGTCGAATTTTTCCAGCTTGGCAAGGTTTGAAACTGAATCTGGAATATGACCTGATATCTTGTTGCTTGCCAGGTTCAGCACCTTCAATTTCATCCCCACAACGAATTCAGGAATCCTGCCAGAGATCTGGTTGTTGGACACATCCACGACCTCCATGTATCTGCTTAGTATCCTCGAAAGAGAGCCAAAGAGGCGGTTTGAATGGAGATCAAGAGCCGAAATCTGGCCAGGCAACCTCAATGTGGAGACATCAGCCTTGATCAAGTTGTTGGAGATCTTTGCAGTCCGCAAACTAGCCATGTTTGCCAAGAAACTCGAAATCCCAGTAGTGAAATAGTTGTCCGATAGGTCCAATGTGGCCAGGGAGTCCGGCCTGGTGAAGTTTGGCAGCGCGCCACGCAGCTTACAGCCTGCTAGATGGACATCAGAGAGCTGCCGGTTTCTGATCCAACTAGGAACCGCCCCTAAATCAAGATCGTTGTAAGAAAGATCGATAGACAGAATCGAAGGGAGCCCCTTTGCAAACGCTGCATCAGGCAAAGAACCAGTCAGCAGATTTCTTGACAAGTTAAGGTTCCACAAGCTATGCAGCTCAGCCATGGATTCTGGGATTTGACCAGTGAGCTTGTTAAAGCCCAGCCTCAACACAGAAACTGATTTCATATTCCTAATTTGTGCAGGAATCCTTCCAACCAGGCGATTCTGATCAAGCGACAGCTCAGAAAGCCGAACTAAACTGCACAAAGAAACCGGTATCTGCCCAGAGAACTGGTTCCTTGTAAGCACAAGATATGTCAGATTTTGCAGCTGTCCAAGAGAATCCGGTATTGATCCAGACAACATGTTGAAGCTGAGATCAAGAGAGTGCAAGCTTCTGAGATTCCCAACAGCCTGAGGAATTGAGCCAGTGAGCAGATTCTTAGCCAGATTCAGCTGCAGGAGATTCCTCAAATTCCCCAATGCAGGTGGAATCTGGCCGTTAAAACGGTTACCACTCAAGGACAATATCTGAAGATTCCTCAACTTGCCTAAACTGGAAAGGATGGCTCCTTGCAGTGAGTTGTCATCAAGAACCAGTTGAGTGAGGCGTGTGAGGCCGGAGAAGCTGTCAGGAATCCTCCCAGCAATCCGTCTCATGCCGCTGATCACCATGATCTCCAAGAAATGCAAGGTGCCGAGAGAGGGAGAGAGAACTCCCTTCATCAACACACCACCATGGCTCTGCAGCATCAATCTGTTGACTCTCCCGCCCTGGCCGCACTCCACGCCCTCCCAGCCGCCGCTGCAGCAGTCATCGCCACTCCACGTGGAGAGGAAGCCGGTGGTGTCCTTGGCAATGCCGGCTTTGAATCCAAGAAGAGCAGCTCTGTCTGCAGGTGAGCAGCCTGGGATTTCTGACTGTGAAGAAGCTGATTTCAAGAATGTCAGCATCATCACCACAAGTACAAGCCACATCACAAACTGCATTTTCTTGAAAGCTGGATTTTTTGGAATATTTTTTTTGTTGCAAATAAGTGTACTAGGAAAAATCTGTTGGGAAAGGAAGTGGGAAAATCAAATGAATGATGTGGTCTGAAAGAAAAGGGAAGAAACACTCCCATATTTATAGTGAAGTGAAAAATTAAAATTGTGGTAAAAATTGTAATCTTGGTAGTGAAATTGAAGTGAATCACATGTAAAATTTTCGACCGTTTGGATGTTGTAGTAGAGCGAGCTCTTCACGAGTATTGTGAACTGCTTTGTATCGTTGGAGCGCCAATACCCATTCAAATTTCTTCTAAGTCTATTTAATTCAACTCCATCATTGTTTTTCTAGCGATTCTAACTTTCCATGTCTTCTCTACTTCATAATCCTACAAGAATCATTTAAAATTTAAAAATATTTGTGTTGCTAAGACTATTACACACTCCTAGTGGGTAGGTACGGTATACCTTACCGAAACCACCATACCGTATACCTTACCGTAAATACGATATGCGAAAAAGTCATACCTTTACCTTACCAAAGTTTTCGGTGGCAGAGGCATATACAGTAAGGAACATGGGGTACAACTGCATCCCCAAATTTTTAAAACTAGTATATTGAAATCTTAATTATGTATATGTAATCAAAATGGTGCAGCGGTTGGAGTCTTCAAAGTTCTGAGTGTGTGGGTTCGATTCTCATCGCTCATATTTTGCTTGCAATCTGTTTTCTTTCTTTTCTTTCTCTCTTACATGACTCCATGTTTTAATTAGTACCCTTTGACCTTATGTTTTAGTTATTACTCTTTGTTTAATATCATTAGATTAGATTTAAATCAATTGTCTTATTTTAATCACTTTATTTTTGTTTTCTGCACACTTCTTTTTTAGTACACTTTTCTTTCTTACACTCATTTGTAGCTTTCTTGTGGCTTTGTTTTCTTTAATTTTTCCTTTTTGTTAAAGAATATATATTTTAAAATCAAACTTTTCCTCAATGCTCATTTATGATCATACATAAAATATGAAAAATATATTTGACGTAAAACATGAGAAATAAATTATATAGAAAATGGTAAGGATGCATTATGTCTTTTTTTTTTTTTGTAAGTAATTGAAATTTTTGCCTAAAATAAGTCAAAAGATGATTTTTAATTAAAAAATACATTCTGCAAAATTTATAATAAATTTTTCATTAATCTATTTTTTATATATGATGAACTTTTTTAAGAAAAAAATTAAAAACAAAGATTTTGTTCAACATCAAAATAAAGAGAAGAAAATTGATCTTTCGGATTTTGAAGTTCTATATTGTTGTGATAATTTATCGCACCCCCAAACCAAAAATTCTGGATACGCCACCGATTTTTGGTATGACTAATTTTCATATCGATACTGTACCTCATTTTCGGTATACCGTACTTCGTACTGAAGTTCGGTATACCTTACTTTTGCGGTATACCTGACTTTCAATATCAATTAAAATAGAAAATAGAGTTTTTAGAATATTATTTATATTTTATAATTTTAAAAATAAATTAAATATAATTTATTCATAATTATATTTATATTTCACAATAGATTTTATAATTTAAAAACATCTAAAATATATTATATATATAATTGTGTTTATATTTTTGTGGTATATACCTTAGTTTACGGAATATACCTTAATTTACAGTATATACCGAATTTCGGTATGCAGCGGTATACCGCGGTATTTGAAAATTCATACCGTTACCTTACCGGAATCTTTCGGTAAGGTATCATACCGTACCAAAAGTCACGGTATACCAGAAATTCAGTATTTTCGGTATTTTTTCGATACGATAAGGCCGGTATTTCGATATTTCAGTATTTTTCCCCAGCCTTATTACACACATATGTGATTTTGTTCAATGCGCACTTGACCTCTTAATTACAAATTGGATTGTGCCTAATGCTATAAGGAATTATAAGAAAGTATTTGAATATACTACTCATTTTACCTTAGTACTAACTTTTTTTAAAAATAATTAATTATGATTGATATTATAATTTAAACAAAATTATCATATCAATCGATGACTCCAAATTAGATATCAAACCAATAAGAACAAATACTATACTTATGTTAGCAAAATAAAAAATTAACTAAATAAATTTATAAAAAAAAATTAAAAATTCAATTGCTCAGATGCACCGGATTTATCTTCTGAAATCAGAAGGCAATGGACCCAACCATCGCTGATGGCGCATAAATTCATCACTGCAACACACATATATTAATATGCACCAGCCGGGAATCGAACCCGGGTCTGTACCGTGGCAGGGTACTATTCTACCACTAGACCACTGGTGCTAGTTGTTTTAAGGCTTCAAGTGATTACAATTTGTTATGCTTACATAATTTTGTCAATCTTTACTTTAGTTTGTTAATTTTGCAGTTATTGGTGATAGTTAGTTTCGCTTTTCCAAATAACAAAGCAAGTATGTGATCAAATTTAGTGTAATTTTAGTTGCGAATAGAAGTGGCGAAACACACGCTCTCCATAAAATCCTATGATAATTTTGTACATAGCCATCATTTTAAGATGTACATGTGTTAAGGCATTTGCATAAAGCTTCAACCATGTTGTCTAAGAGAGTTGGGTTCGTTTGTTGGTCAGTTGCAATATTTCAGTTAGAGTGATGTCAGTGGTGCACGCTTCTTCGAAACGGTTGGTTAGCAACCAATGATTTGAAGAGCTCAACGAGTGGGCAATTCTATTAGGGCATCCACAATGGGGCGGACTATAGCCCGCCCTACGCACTGCCACATCTGCATTTTATCCTCCACCCCTTCCACCTGCAATGCGGCGGACTATAGCCCGCCCTAAGCCCCACTCTAAGCACTTTACTTCTATTTTGTATTTATATAATTTATGCAAATATATCAAGCAAGATAAATAAATAAAAACAACACAATTAAGGCAAATCCTACATTTACTTAATTAAAAAAAAGTTACAAAATTAGAAATTAAAAAAAAAAAAGTGCACTACATATAAAAAAAAAGAGGCTAGTCTAGAGTAGTTTCAACTTGCGGCTGAGGCCATCGATCATCCGCTGGATGCCTTCGATTTGAGCCGGGTTGGTCGCCTGCATCAGGGCGTTGTGCACGTCCAACAACGTCCTATAGTCGGAGGAGGCCACCAAATCCATGTAGGCATGTGACGCAGCCGAAGGCGGGGCCGTGGTCACGCTCGGGGGCGGGTCATGCGGCACAGCAGACGAGGACGTTGCCTTGCCCTTGCCCTTGGCAACCTTGATGCCAGGGGGACGCCGGGAAGACATCGGTGTGCCGGAACTCTCATCCTCCAACACCGGATGGTTGAGGTCCATTGGAGATGCACCACTTTCGCTGCTTGTATAATCACCGAAGGTGCGCTTCGACGCCCTCTTCTTCGCCTCCGTTGATTCGGGGAGCATAACTCCAACGAACTTCTGTTTCTCCTTCAAGAGCGCCCAGGACTGGTAGTGCTTGAAGTCGCCGTACAATAACATGTACGATTGGATTGCTTTGTCGCGCACATCCGCGAGACTCTCGCCGTTGGCCTGCTCCCTCTCGCACTTATCATACTCCCCCGCGAACAAATTGACCTGCTTCTTTATTTGGTTCCAGTGCTTGCGGAGCGGCTCCCGTTGGCGCTTGTAGGCGGTCGGCGGCTTGGACGCGTTGTATTTCTCGGCGATGCGCTCCCAATACGCAGTAATCTTCTGATTGTTGGCGAACACTGGATCCTCCGAAATATCAATCCAACATCTCGTAGAGACGATGGATTCTTCCAGCTAGTAGTTCGTCCTGCCCGGGGCGAACTCTTCATTCACCGTCGTAAGC